>NC_138169.1:6949996-8149996 GCF_964165515.1 Mesoplodon bidens | reverse complement strand
CCTCGTTTCTAGGTATTTACCCAATGTTCTGGCTTTTTAAAAAACAACCAAGGGCTTCCCTGGTTGCTCAGTGGTTAGGAATCCACCTACCAATGCAGGGGACATGGGTTCGAGCCCTGGTCCGTGAAGATCCCACATGCCGCGGAGCCGCTAAGCACAAGTGCCACAACTACTGAGCCCACGTGCCAAGCCCGTGCTCCGCAACAAGAGAAGCCACCACAATGAGAAGCCCACGCACCACAACGAAGAGTAGCCCCCGCTCGCTGCGACTAGAGGAAAGCCCGCGCGCAACAAAGTCCCAACGCAGCCAAAAATAAATAAATAAGGGCTTCCCTGGTGGCGCAGTGGTTGAGAGTCCGCCTGCCGATGCAGGGGACGCGGGTTCGTGCCCCGGTCCGGGAAGATCCCACATGCCGCGGAGCGGCTGGGCCCGTGAGCCATGGCCGCTGAGCCTGCGCATCCAGAGCCTGTGCTCCACAACGGGAGAGGCCACAACGGTGAGGGGCCTGCGTAGCACAAAAAATAAATAAATAAATAAATAAATAAAATGAAACGCTTTCAGCAAATTCTTAAAACAGTATATGATTATATTAGCTTCCTGGGTTTTTTTTTGTTTTGCTTTTTTTTTTTCCCCGGCACACGGGCCTCTCACTGCTGTGGCCTCTCCCGTTGCGGAGCACAGGCTCCGGACGCGCAGGCTCAGCGGCCATGGCTCACAGGCCCAGCCACTCCGCGGTATGTGGGATCCTCCCAGACAGGGGCACGAACCCGTGTCCCCTGCATCGGCAGGCGGACTCTCAACCACTGGGCCACCAGGGAAGCCCTGTTCTTTAAATTATTAAACGGATCATTCTCTGCCTTGGAGCAAGACTCTTTCTTCCACTTGTACAGACAAGTTTTTTTTTTTGTTGTTGTTAACAGCTTTATCAGGATATATTCATGTACCGTAAGATGCAGTCATTGTAAGTGTGCAGTTCATTGATTTCTTTTTTTGTTGTGCGGTCATTATCACAATCCAGTTTTCGAACATTCCGTCACCCCACTAAGATCCCTCCCCTTTTACGTTTAATCCCTGTTCCCACTTCAGCCCCAGACAACCATTAATCTGCTTTCTATGTCTATAATCTGCTTGTCTGTGCCTTTTCTGGACATTTCATATAAATGGAATCATACCGTATGTGGTCTTTTGTGTCTGGCTTTTTTCACTTGGTGTAATGTGTGCAAGGTTCATCCATGTTTACAACACATACCCATATTTTGTTCCTTTTTATTCCTGGACAGTATTCCATTGTGTCAATATACTACGTTTTGTTTATCCATTCATTGACAGGCAAGTTTTTGAGGGAAGCCTAGTAGCTTCATTATTTGGATGTTGACTTTCCGTTTCCTATAGTAAAGGTCTCTTGCAGATTCAGCCAGGAACTTCCTTACAAGGTGAGAATAGTAAATGGCAGTGAATATGGTGGAAAGATGATGGATTCAACACCACTGGATAGTGGTGCCACTGGTTGGCACCATATCCCTTAGCCTCATAAGTCTGGGTGTCTTTAACCGTAAAGAAAGGAAAAAAGTGAGAGGGGAAGGGAGGGGTTAGACTAGAATCATGGTTACCAATCTTATTTTTCTTCCATGGACCTTATGTTTTTGAGAGATATAGCCTTAGAAACAAATTGTATTCAGCAATAAAAAGGAACAAACTACTGGTATGTGCAGCAACACAGATGAATCTCAGAAACATTACGTCAAGTGACACAATCTTACCTAAAAGATCATATACTGATGCCATTTATATGAAGTTCTAGAATAGGCGAAGCTAATCTACGGTGAAAAAAAGTCAGACCAGTCCCTGCCTGTGAGGGAGGTTGAAGAGGGGACTGGCTGGTGAGAAGCAGGAGAGAACCTTTTAGAATGATGGTCATGTTTTATATCACGAAGGGGTTGTGTATACATTTGTCAGAACTCTCTGAATGGCACACTCAAGATTTGTGCATTTTATTATGTGTAAATCTCACCCAAAACAAAAAGAACCATTGACAGATGTTGAACTCAGGGGTGAAGTGTGTTGATGTCAGCATCTTATCTTTGAAATGCTTTAAAACAGTGGCTCTTAAATATTGAGAACCCCAAAGAGCTTTTGTTTGTGGATTATATCGATGTTTACTATATTAGAAATGAAAACTGAGAAAAAGTAAAAATATTTGTTAAAGTACTTTAAAAAATAATAAACCCTATTTACCATGTTAACAAAAATAACATATCTTTATATAGAACAACTATTTTCAAAAAAAATAACGAGAAGAATGATATTGTTTTACCCATTTGCAAGTCTCTTAGTTAATGCTTAGTTCGAAGACAGCTGGATCCTCCTATCTGCTTTTGCATTTGTCTGCTGCAATATCGAGTGTCTGGAAAACCTCACCATTCTTGAGAGAATGAGAGTGAAAAAGGAAAATAACCTCTTAGTATTATTTTGAAAATAGTTTTGATATCCTGGACCCAGAAGGGGTCTCAGGGGCCCTCAGGGGTCTCCAAATCACACTTTGAGAACCTCTGCTTAAGCAAAATAAGATGGGTTGTTGGGTGGGTAGATGAATTTTGATAAAGTAAATACATCAAAGTGGTAATCGTAGCATTCAGGTGGTGGGTGCGTGGGCGTTCACCGTGTGATTCTTTCAATTCTTCTGTATGTTTGAAAATGTTCATAATGTTAGAAAAATGAGAAAATCACATTATTTAAACAGTGGCCACCTGGCTTTATCATGGACAAATAAATATGTTTGAAAATATTGAAAACAACTTGTGGAATGAAGTACTGACACATGCTACAACATGGATGAACCTTGGAAACGTTTTGCTGAATGAAAGAAACTAGTCACAATGGACCACGTGCTGTGATTCCATTTGTATGAAATGTCCGGATTCGGCAAACCCATAAAGCAGAAAGCGGAGGAGTGGTTGCTGTGGGAGGGAAGGGTGGATGGTCACTGCTAATGGGTATGGGTTTTTTTTTTAATTAATTAACTTATTTATTTTTGGCTGTGTTTGTTGGGCCTTCGTTGCTGCGCGCGGGCTTTCTCTAGTTGTGGCGAGCGGGGCCTAGTCTTCGTTGCGGTGCCCGAGCTTCTCATTGCAATGGCTTCTCTTGTTGCGGAGCACGGGCTCTAGGCGCACGGGCTTCAGTAGTTGTGGCACGCGTGCTCAGTAGTTGTGGCTCACGGGCTCTAGAGCGCAGGCTCAGTAGTTGTGCACACGGGCTTAGTTGCTCCGCGGCATGTGGGATCTTCCCAGACCAGGGCTCGAACCCGTGTCCCCTGCATTGGCAGGCGGATTCTTAACCACTGCGTCACCAGAGAAGCCCAAGTATGGGATATTTTGAAGGAGTGATGAAAATGTTGTAAAATTAGGGAATGGTGATGGTTACACAATGTTGTGAATATACTAGAAACCAGTGAACACTTTTAAAAGGTGAATTTCATGGTGTGTAAATTATGTCTCAGTAAAGCTGTTACTTAAAAAAAATCCAAACAGTTTAGGTTTTCAGTGTTATCTTTAGGGAGTCTTACTTGGGAAGCACTGGACGATATGATCTTGAAGATCCTAAATATGTCAGTGTATAGAAATTCCATGACTCTATCTTCCATCTCTTCTGTGTACAGTAAATGAGAGACCGTTTGGGAAGGTGACCTGTCCTGGGCATTTCCCCTAGATTAAAATCGACTCAGGAATTCGGCTCTCCAAGTTACCTCATAGCTTGGCAAATCACCCTAAGGTTATCCTGATAAGACCTTTTTTTCTTTTAACATTGTCTGGGTCAGGGGTCACAAAGTCAAATGCCCACAAGGACCAGGAAATAAAGTGGTCATCGGTAAGGCAAAGAGGACATTTGTTGTCTTTTATTTTCTGGCTTTTGATATAGTCATGGTTACAGAGAAGCATTTCTTTATTATGAAAACCATGCAAGCATAAACTGCAATTGACTGGGCCTCCGTGACGGAAGGGCAACACGGAGTGGAGGGGTCTGTGGTGGCCTGGAGGGTACGTGCCTGGTCTAAAGGGGGCAGGCATCACTCAGCTCCAGGCGACTTTTGCCATTTGGGAATGTGAGCTCAGTGTTACGCGGTCTGGCATATTTGAAAATTGGAAGAAATCTGAATTTGTATGTGAAGTCTACATTTCAGTTTCTACCTAATGTCTGAGTTCAGGTATTAGGAATTCTGGGGAAATGAGTTTAATCTCGGTGGCATCTAGTTTAGAAGTGAGTCTTGGCATAAGAGATGAAGGGGTGTGTGGTGCTGTTTGCCACAGGTCAGCCCTGGCACGAGGAAGGTCCTATGTTCTTACTCCTAGTGTCCCTTCATGCTGTGTTGAAGTTGATATGATCACAGGACCATCTTCTGAATACAGAATCTAAGACTATCCTCCTGGTAAACCCCAGAGGTATACATGCTCCTGGTAGACAGTTACTCTGAGTTATGAGGAACTAGGGGAATTTTTGTGTGTGTGTGTGTGATACACGGGCCTCTCACTGTCGTGGCCTCTCCCGTCGCGGAGCACAGGCTCCGGACGCGCAGGCTCAGCGGCCATGGCTCACGGGCCCAGCCGCTCCGCGGCACGTGGGATCCTCCCGGACCGGGGCACGAACCCGCGTCCCCTGCATCGGCAGGCGGACTCTCAACCACTGCGCCACCAGGGAAGCCCTAGGGCAATTATTTTAAATAATCTTGACTTGGAGGTGGAGGGTTGACTCTCCATTTTGTGAAGTTACTGGACGGTAGGTTACTCAGAGCTTTACCTTCCATTTCTGACTGTTACCCCTTAACTTCACCACCGTACCTGCCTGGGGTGGGGCTGTTTTCATAGGGTGATTCTGGGCTGGAGGAAAGGGATAATCATTTGACTTAACTCCAGACAGTTGATTTGGTTGTAGTTGAAACAAAATTATAACTTGCATTTAGCCTGAGGAGGCCTCTCACTTGGCTCTTGTTTAAAGTTTCTAACCTACGCTTTTGACGTTGCGTTGCATGCCTCTGGCTTTGCTTCCCCAGTTAAGTGTGTATGTGCGTGTGTGCACTTGTGTGTGTGCGTGTGTGTGTGTGTACGTGTACTTCAGGTGGTTAAGAAAGGAATGGACATGCTTGCTTTGAACTCTCCCCCCAACACACACTCACACACGTTCCCATGCAGCCACCCTGCACACGTTCTGAGCCTTTCCAGCTCTTGGATTTTCTGTCTGTATTTGATCTGATCTATAAAGGTGTTGGCAAATAGCTTTATGGTTCTTCAAGGCCATGACTTTGCTTCTAAGCCAGATTGAAATAGAATTTGTACTTCTCAAGGGTGCAGTGAAGCACGTTCACTGAGAAACTGGGGAAGTACTCTTCAAAGCTTATTTAGCACCTTACTTTTTGGAATTTGACTGTATTTCTGGGTCTCCTTCCAGGGGAAGAAAAAGAAAAAATCCCAACACCCACAGATAACCATTGTCATTCCCTGGTGTTTATCCTCCCAGACCTTGTGGGGTTTTTGTTTTTTTGGCAGGGTAAGTGTATTTTGTTTTTCTATTTAATAGACTGTGAACACCCTTCCAAGTCCCCAAATACTCATCTGCAGTATTTTTTAGTGGCTGAATAGTGTTTCATTGTCCACACAGTGAAATGTACTGCTATTTTTCGGAACCCTCTCGGGTGGTCACTGAGAACATTTCATGATATTTTTGTGTTTCTGAGCTTCTGTTCTATTTACCTTATCATATCCCTACTTTCTCTGAAAATGTCTCTCTGCTTCTTCCTCCTTGCTGACTGAAAGAACCATTTACCTGAGAACCTTTGGAAAAAAGGCACCTGGCCTGGCCTGTCCCACCCTCCTGCCTGCATGGATAAGGTGTGTGTGGAGGTGGTGGTGACAGGTATGCAGCTCAGCAGCAGCCTTCGTCTGTGCCTTAGGCTGCAGAGAGAAAGGCTGGCTGCATTCTCTGCCTGCAGAAGGGCAGGGGACACGGCGGAAGGCGTCTGACACACCCCTCAGCAGCATGCCTGGACCCGGGCTGAGCTTGCATGTTCACGCCCCGAGGCCAGGGCTCTAGCACTCATGCCAGCAGGTGGATGCCGTCGCTTGGCTTTCTGTGGTTCCAGAGGCAGGGAGAGCGTGGAGCTTCACGAAAGGTAGTGATTCCAGCTGTGAGTCTGCCCAGCTGTGGCGAGCTCACCTGAGATGGGGCGTCGAGTGGATGCGTGTTTCCTGTGAGTCACAGACCAGACACTGGTGTGACTTGGTACATGGAAGGGAAATTGCTGACTCAAGTCTCTGGAAAACAGTTTAAATACTTTCTGTCACATCGAGTCCAGAGGTGCTGATTTCTGGCTTTTCGGCAGCCTTACTGGTCAGCGTGATCACTGGTGGGGCTTCTGTGGTTCCATCTATCCGACCACCCACACTGGTGACAGCGTGGTGGCAGAGGGGCTGAGCTAAGACAAGAGGCCTTCGGTGACGTTTTAAACGCTGGATCAGGTCATTATGACTCCGGAGGCCCGGTGGCAAGGTTAGGCTGCCCCTGTGGCGTCCGGGTCCGCCGGCTACATTCTGGCCCAGAGCCCCTTGCTGTGGCCTCCACCTCCTACCCCAGCAGAGCCTGGCCCCAGCCTCCTAGCGCTCTCCCAGGTTGGTTCCCTATTTATTGGACCAGTCTCTATTTCCTTCTGGCTTTGAAATTCATGATTTTTTTCCCCCACGAGAAACCTTGGCAGAAGACTTTGTTCCATGGGAAAGAAGCCTTCTCAGAAAAACAAGGAACCCACTTATGAGCTCAGCCCCTGGCTTGTCCTTGGTGATGTCCTTGCACAGTACCTGAGAGCCAGCAGGCAGGTGGTGCTGGGGAAACTTACCTGTGATGGGCACGCCCTCCTCCAGATGCTTCTCTGGTAGAGCAGCCTACCAGAGGACCTACTGATTACAGTTGAGCTGGCTCAGCCTGTATGTAGCCAGCTGCTTTTTGCCCAATAACTTTGTTTGCTTATCTCTGTCTTTATGCCGATTGCTGGCTCCTTGGAGGGATGGGTGTGTTTGTGGTAGGGTTTGAGGTGATTGCCACTGATTGGTAAAGTATGGACGAAGTGAGCAGGGAAGGGTGTGCTATGAGAAATATTGTAATCTTCTGGTCCCTCTCATCCCTCAGTTCTTCCCTGCAGAGAAAATTTTTTCTGCTTCCTGTCCTAGAGGGTAACAGCTTTCAGGCTCCTGTGAAGCTGGGAGCAGCCACCTCGGCTCAGTAGCTCCAGTTGAGGTCTTGGGTGTGTTGCCCTCCCTGATCGACTGGAACAGTGACCCAGCAGCACTGTAGAAAAACTTGACATTTCAGCCTGTGTTCTTTGTTGTCTGGAACTGGGTTAAATGCATCAGTATGTGAGACTCAGATATGTCCCTGGAGTAGGAGCTCCACGGCTGCACAATAGTCAGCTCTGGTGACGCGTCATCACTGAATGGCAGCTGGCCTGCCCGTGTTGAGTCACATGCGTTGGCCGATGATGGTTTACGTGTGTAACTTTTTTCCCTCCTTTTAGCATACTGTCTCAAAGTCAGGGGTAGAAGTGAGGAGAGGAGTGCAGGGTTTGGTGGGCTGTTGCAGTCTTCCGACAAAACCATCATTATTTGGAATAAAGTACCTGTTGGTTCGGTTTGAATGGCTCCATCGCTTCAGTGCTCTGAAACGGCTGTTATTCTTCCACCTCAGCAGCGTTCCTGGGGGCAGGTGGAGGGAGGACTGCCCGACCCAGAGGGGAGAAACCGCTCTCCTTCGCCCTCTGTGCTCAGCAGCAGATCAGTTAACCATCCAGAGCAGACAGTCTTCTCCTGGTCAGCGGGCATCCCAGGCCACTCCTGGACCCCAGCTGGGTCGCAGCCATCGTGGCCTCTTGGAGGAGTGGAGCTTTTAGGAATCAGGCTGCCTGCTCACGGCCTCAACCTCCCTTGGCGCTCACCTGTCGCGGCCAGGTTCCCTGCCTGCTGCGCTGCTGCCCAGCTGACCTCCCTGCCGACCTGTTAGCCGGCCGTCTGTCCCTGTCATGTATGATAGCTCAAGCTGCGGAGTTAATCCAGAGAGCGAATCATTCCTCTGGCTGGACTCCCAGACACAGTCGCCTGAGCCTGGGACAGACACTCAGTGTTTTGGTTCTTTCTGATGCTGATTAGGCTGCGTTGTCTTACCTCTGCCCCTCGTTCAGTTTCGTGTTTGTGTGGTCAGATTAGGCAGATCCAGCTGTGTTTGTGGAAATCCCAGCCTCTCGGGTGAGGACAGCAGGAACTCCCATTGCAGTGAAGGGGGGCTCACATAGGAAAGACTGAGCCTCCTCCATTTGCTTCCAGACTCAGGAACTTCATTTTCCTGCATCTGAATGGATAGCCCTCCAAATGCAGTGTGGTTGCAATATGACATTTGAAGAACCTTAGGAGAAATGCAGAGTATGAGAAGCCATTTTTTTAATGACCCTGGCCCCAGACTGGCAAGTTAAAGTGATTTTTCTCAGAGACGGAGATGCAAAGGCAAGGAGATTCTACCAGGAGGACAGAGCCAGACAGATGGGAGCGGGTGATGTAAAACGACCTTACCCACAGCGTTAGTTCTTCCTCAGAGATTGGAAACCACCTACATGGTGTACCTTGGGGAGCACAGAAGAATCCGTCAATGGAGCTCAATTACTTCTTTAGTTCAGTCCTTTGAGTTTTGTTGTATTAAAGTTGGGTGGATAGCTATTAAAATATGTTTGCAAAAATGACTCATTTATTTGCCCTTCTCTTAAGGACTAGAGCTTCCTTTGTTCTAAGCCAGTTTTCCAGATCACTGTTGTTTATTTCATTAATCATCTCTTTTATAAAATTAACCATTCTTAATGGGAATTGGAAATCCCTCTCAAATGCGTAATAATCTTCACTGCTTTCTTGAACATACTGAGTCTAATATAACATTTGATTATTTAGAAATCTATTTCTGAGCGTGACTTATTGTAGTATTAGTACCATAGTGACTTCTTGATGAAGTTGCACTGATCAGGTATGTTTACTTCTCTGCTCAACCATCTCAGCCTCTCTTGTGAGTTGAGTTTTCAAATCTTTTTTTTTTTTTTTTTTTTTTTGTGGTACGCGGGCCTCTCACTGTTGTGGCCTCTCCCGTTGCGGAGCACAGGCTCCGGACGCGCAGGCTCAGCGGCCACGGCTCACGGGCCCAGCCGCTCCGCGGCATGTGGGATCTTCCCAGACCGGGGCACGAACCCGTGTCCCCTGCATCAGCAGGCGGACTCTCAACCACTGCGCCACCAGGGAAGCCCTCAAATCTTTAATGATTGTCTCCTCCAGGCTCTTGGCTGCCACGTGTTCTGCAGTGAGTTTGCCATTTACTCTCCCTTTTTGTCTGGTGCCTTTCATTTTCTGTTGGTTTGCATAACTTGTTAAATTGAGTGTAAAATGAGAGTAATTAACTTAGTGAGGGTTTAGAGACTCTCTGAGTCAACTGCACAGACCTTTACTATCTATCTTGAATTATTTTTACTTACTTCGGTATAACTAAATTAAGTTCCAGATAGTTGCGAGATAATGCTATACATTTAAACTTCTTTTACAGTGTAATTTTAAGCCATTATTATCCAGTTACATCACTGAAATTTGTTGACCAGGTTAACTTGTTTGTATGAAAGAAATTATCTGTAAATCTTAAGAATATTAAGCTCTTAAGAAAATTACAGTTTATTCTCATTTCTGAAATGTGGCAAATAAAAAAAAAAACCTCCATATCACAATGGTGAACTATGTCCCCTGGCTAATTAAATATTACTTTCTATTACTTATCAGAAGGAAAATCACTTTTTCCCCTTTTCAAAATGGAAATAGTTTTATGGAGGATCCTCTCCAGCCCTTCTCCTTATTATATAGAAATGCATACTCATTGTCAGATGGAGAATTCAGACATTTCAGAAAGATAGAAAGAAAAGAGCAGCATCCTCTGAAACGTTCTTTTTGGATTTATTTACTTTGTTACTGTGCCCTTTTTACTTTTTTTTCTGTGCCTGTATAGGTAAAAATAGACCTGTACCATCATTTTCAGTTGTTTTTTGAAGAGCAAAAGTTTTTAATTTTGATGAAGTCCAATGCATGTTTTTTTAAATGGTTCGTGCTTTTTGTGTCCTATTTAATAAATCTTGCCAAACCCAGGGCCTCTAAGATTTTTTCCTATGTTTTCTTCAAGAAGCTTTATAGTTTTAGCTCTTACATTTAGGACTATGCTCCATTTTGAGTTAATTTTTGCATATGGTGTGAGGTAAGGGTTGAGATTCAGTTTAAGAAGTACTTTGATGAATGTTCTTGTTTATAGCTTTTCTCATTCTACTTCTTTAACTATTAAGATAAACTCTTAAAAGTAAAACTGTAAGATCAAAGAGCTTTCACACTGAAATCTTTGATGTATGTTGCCAGACTGGTTTTCAGAAGTTGTACCGATTGGAAAAGACAACCTCCAGAATGGGAGAAAGTATTTGCAAATCATACATCTAATAAGGGATGTGTATCTAGAGTATATAAAGAACGCTACAACTGAAAAATAAAAAGACAAACAGCCCAATTAAAAGCAGGCAAAGAACTTGAATAGATATTTCTCCAAAGATATACAGAGGACCAATAAACACATGAAAAGATGTTCAACACTGTTAATCATCAGAGAACCCTGGCGGTCCAGTGGTTAAGACTTCGCCTTCCAATGCAGGGAGTGCAGGTTCAATCCCTGGTCAGGGAGCTAGGATCCCATATGCCTCGTGGCCAAAACACCAAAACATAAAACAGAAACTGTATTGTAACAAATTCAATAAAGACTTTAAAAAATGGTCCACATCAAAAAAAATCTTTACAACCCCCCCCCCCACACACACTGAGATACTGCTTTACACCCACTAGGTTGTGATAAATGTTGGCAAGGGTGTGGAGAGATTGGAATCTTCCTACACTGCTGGTGGGAATGTAAAATAGTGCAGTCTCTGTGGAAAACAGCCTAGTAGTTCCTAAAGAATTGAACATAGGGACGTCCCTGGCGGTCCAGTGGTTAGGACTTCGCGCTTCCACTGCAGGGGGTGTGGGTTCAGTCCCTGTTTGGGGAACTAAGATCCCACATGCCCTGTGGCCAAAAGTTTAAAAAAAAAAAAAAATTGAACATAGAGGTGCCATTTGCCCCAGCAGTTTCACTCCTAGGTATGTACCTGAGAGAAATGACAGTATGTGTCCATATAAAAACTTGTACACGAATGTTCTTAGTAGCATTATTCATCGTAACTGAAAGGTGGAAACAGTTAAAATGCCCATCAGCTAATGAATAAATCAACAGAATGTGATATATCCATACAGTGGAATATTAGCCATGAAATGGAATGAAGCACTTGCTCTAACATGGATGAACCTTGAAAACATGCTAAGTGGAAGAAGCCAGTCACAAAAAACCACACATTATATGATTCCAATTATATGAACTGTGCAGAATGGGCACATATAGAGAAACAGGAAGTGGGGGACTTCCCTGGCGGTCCAGTGATAAAGAATCCACCTTCCAATGCAGGGGATGCGGGTTCAATCCCTGTTCAGGGAACTAAGATCCCACATGCCGCAGGGCAGCTAAGCAACTACTCAGGTCGCGCGCCACAACTAGAGCCCGCGTGCCGCAAACTACAGACCCCATGCGCCCTGGAGCCCTCATGCCACAACTAGAGAGAGAAAACGCACACGCCACAACTAGAGAGAAGCCTGCGTGCCGCAACGAAGACCTAATGCAGCCAAAAAGCTAAATAAGATAAGTAAATACTTAAAAAAAAAAAAAAAAGCAAGTGATTAGTAGTTGCTTAGGTTTGGGAGCTGATGACTAAGGGGTACAGCATATTTTTTTGAGGTGGTGAAGATGTTCTAAATTTGATTATGGTGATAGCTGCACAGCTCTGTGAGTACACTAAAAACCATTGAATTGTACGCTTTAAATGAGTGAATTGTTTGTGAATTATGTCCCAATAAAGCTGTTACCCCCTAAAAAGAAAAGGTTTACCAACTAATATTCCCACTAGCAGTGTACAAGAGCCCATTCCCCCACATTCTCCCCAGCTCTGGGTTGTCATTGCTGTAATTTTACATTTTAAATCAGCTCTACTGAGGTTTAATATGTAAACAATAAAATTCACCCTTTTAAACGCACAGTTATATAATTTTGACAAAGGTATTCACATGTGTAATCACTGCAGTCCAGATACAGGACATTTCCATCACCCCAGAAGGTTCCCCCAGACCCTTTCCAGGTATTCTTCCCCATCTCTCTCTCACTATAGATTAGATTTGTCCTGTGTTTTGTATAAATGGAATCATACAGCATATACACTTTTTGCCTGACTTCTTTTGTTCAGCATATTTTTTAAGACTCATCTGTGATGCTCCTTGTATCAGTATTATTGCATGGATTTGAATGTTTCTGTACCAGCCTTGGTGTGGACGTATATTTTTATTTCTCTTGGGTAAATGCTGGGTCATATGTAAGTGTATGTTTAACTTCATAAGAAGCTGCCAAACTGTTTTCCAAAATGGCTGTACCTTGGGACTTCCCTGGTGGTGCAGTGGTTAAGAATCCGCCTGCCAGTGCGGGGGACATGGGTTTGATCCCCGGTCTGGGAAGATCCCACGTGCCACGGAGCAGCTAAGCCCATGCGCCACAACTACTGAGCCTGCGCTCTAGAGCCCACAAGTCACAACTACTGAAGCCCGGGCGCCTAGAGCCTGTGCTCTGCAACAAGAGAAGCCCCTGCTCATAGCAACTAGAGAAAGCCCACGTGCAGCAACAAAGACCCAGTGCAGCCCAAAATAAATAAATTAAATAAATAAATTTTAAAAAAATCCTTTTTCAAAATAGCTGTACCTTTACAAAAATTTTGTGTACCATTATTACTGTGCGTTCAAAACTGTGTTAATCTGATAGGCCAAAAAAAATGGCATCTCTGGTGTTTTGTTTTGTTTGTTTTTTTTTCTGTACACAGGCCTCTCACTGTTATGGCCTCTCACTTTCTCTCAGTTTGGCACTGATCTTCTAACTTTGCTTCTTGATTTTTTGATTTAGAAGAGATTTTTCACTTTTATATATTTATATATATATATATAATGTATATATAAATATACATAAATATTTATATATATTTATATACTTTTATATATTTAAATGCCCAGTAGTACAAGAGATTTCTTTCCAAACGTCCCTTTCCTAAACCCTACTCTTCCCATTTTTCCTTCCTCTCTCCCCCTCCCCCTTTCTTGTTCTGCTTTATTTAAATAACTGGTATGAGAAGCTAGTTCTTCCTCCTGTTCTATCATCTTTTTGGACTACAGATTCAGAAAATTGCACTTAACCCAAATGTGATATTATGGGCGCACTGACTTTCCATAGCTGTCTCTTACTTTTCCAAGAACATAACTGCTGTAGCTGATCACAGCCCTCTGGCAAAGGGGAGGCAACAGTGAGATTGAGACTTTGGTCCTTAAGGCTCCAAACAACCCATGCTCTTATCTTAGCTTCTCTCATCAAAGCTAAGGATGGAGGAGGGAGGGGACCAGAAGTCAAAACTGCTGATATTTTGAGAAAGATCTCTTTATTCCTCCTGCCTGAAACGCTTTTTCTCTACATTCCCTTTCCCTGGTTAACTCCTGCCCATCCTGGAGACTCGGCTCAGGCATCCTACTTGAGGAAGCTGTCCTGGACCCACCATCGAGTACCCTGCCCTGTGTTTCCATACACTGCACACATGCCTTCGCTCCCTCGAAGGAAGACATTTCTGTCTTTCCCATTAGCTTGTAAGGTCCGAGGATTAAGAGCACAGGACCAGCTTTGTTGCCGAGTCCTCCACACAGAGCCTGACCCATCGCAGGCTCTTGACAAATGTTGCTGGGAGGTTTCACTTCCTGGCCTGCAGATGATTTCTCCCGTACAGTTGCGGATGCGTTTGCTTCCTGGGTGTGAAAGCAAGTGGTGTTGCAGGCTTTTCTTTTTTTTTTTTTTGTGGTACGCGGGCCTCTCACTGCTGTGGCCTCGACGCGCGGGCTCAGTGGCCATGGCTCACGGGCCCAGCCACTCCGCGGCATGTGGGATCTTCCCGGACCGGGGCACGAACCCGTGTCCCCTGCATCAGCAGGCGGACTGTCAACCACTGCGCCACCAGGGCAGCCCCTGCAGGCTTTTTTTGAGACATGTATTTCTCTGTACCTTATAAAGAGCTGAGGAATGAAAACTCTGGCCTTTCCCTTTTTAAATGTTCCAGCTGCCTTCTAGATGCCTTCTCATCATTCTAGGGTAATCGTTTCTCACTTGGTACCTTTCATTATTCTTTATTCTTCTAGAGTCATAGAATTATGGGCTTTGAACTGAAAGAGGCTTACCCTTCAACGACACGACCTAAAATATAAACCCGCAGACCTGTCCACTTTCTCCTGGAGCACCTGCAGGGTTTAGAACTGCATCCTCAGCACTCCTTCTCGGGTTTCTCCTCTCTCCCTCCCGCCCTCTCCCAGGTTTCCCCTCGCTGGTCTGCCTGAGTGGTGCTTGATAAGGGACATTGCTGTGAAGGGGGCCTGAGAGCCGTGGTTAGGGGTGAGTGATCAGTTCCCGGTGGTGTTTTTTTCTTGCTCAGGAGGCTGGGAGTGCAGAGAATGGGAGGCTTCAGTTCCTGTTCAAGAGCGTTAGCCTTTTCTACTACGTAGATACTCGTCTGTGGTGGAGAGTGAAATAGTGCTAATAAAAAAAGAGAGACAGTTGTATCTGTGCCGCCTCCGATACTGGTGGGATTCGATTGCGTTTTCATTGAAGAACCACGTATCTAATATCTAAATGGTAGTTCTCTCTGGCTCGCAAGGACCTTTGCTCATCACCCACCCCTAACAGTCATTCTCTCTTTGTCCCCTGAGTCGAGTCGCTGGGAGGGAGGCTTGGCTGCTGTGGCCTAGAGGCCTTTAACTGTGCTTTATCACAGCCCAGGGGCAGCACAGTTCCGAACATCATGGGGAATGTCAGCTGGATGCATTAGTCCATTTTATTGAGAACCTCCTGTGTTCCAGACCCTGTTAGTCCATTCTAAATACCTTCTTTGTTTAATTCTTACCACAGCTCTGTGAAATAGGTTGTTTTTCTTTTCCCCAAAGAAAGTGAAGTTCAGAAAGGCCAGATGTCTGTGCGAGGCGGCATGGCTGGCAGGTGAGAACACCGGTGGGCAGGTCACAGGGTGGTTAGGAAAGCGTCCTTCTGAGTAAAAAGCTTCTACTGTACTTCAGAGTCAGCCCTAATCGGGAGGCACATGGTGTTTCCACCCGTGAAGGTGGCCTGGCCTGAGATTCTGTTGATAGATGAATTTTTTTTTTTTTTTTTTTTTTTTTTCCATATGCTTTTTTTATTTTTTTTTTATTTTTTTTTTTTATTTATTTTTTTTTTTCAGTATGCGGGCATCTCACTGTTGTGGCCTCTCCCGTTGTGGAGCACAGGCTCCGGACGCTCAGGCCCAGTGGCCATGGCTCACGGGCCCAGCCGCTCCGCGGCACATGGGATCCTCCCAGACCGGGGCACGAACCCGTATCCCCTGCATCGGCAGGCGGACTCTCAACCACTGCGCCACCAGGGAGACCCCGATAGATGAATTTTTATGACATCAGGACAGCACAGTGGACAGGATCAGATTTCCCCAGTAAAATCTGGAATTTTGACATCAGATGAACCAGATGTTATCCTTCTTCCTTACGCCAAGAAAGTGTAGCTGGCCCTTGCAATAATATGAAGACTCTGCAACTTTACAGCTAAAAATCCTCATAAATGGTTGGCTTTAGGTTTCGCTCACAAGTACCTCTCCCCCTACTCCTCCTCCACCAAAATGCACACTGGTCCCCAAAGATCTGTGGAACAAGAAGCACAGAATCTCTTTGCCATTTGGTTCAGTCTGTCGTTACCGCACAAGCTCCCGCCTGGCCCATTTGTTGATTGTGTGTGTGCATGTGGAGGGAAAAGCTCAGCATATCAGGGACTTCAATTTTGAGAAAATAAAGTGTTCATCACTTTTTGAGTTGACTTTTTCCCCTGCTCTGTAGTTTTTTGAATTGTTTTGCCTTAAATATTCTCATTTTATTTTTGTCTGTTTTCCCAGGAGGCCTTGAAACAGGGAAATGAGAGAGATAAGTTACCCTGACCTTGATTTTTATAGCACTGTAGTAACTAAAGGTGTGTCTACCCTCTCATGGAGCCATAAAAAAACACACTTTTCTTTTCTTTTTAAGCATTTGCAATAGCAGTTAAGATGGGAAATAACTATGTGGCTGGGTTCATAACATATAAAGGTCTGAGGTTAAAATTGGGATATGATAATAAATCAAAACTTCTTTTTATCTTTCACCGCTGTTTTTTTTTTTTTTTTTTTTTTTTTTTTTTTTTTTTTTTGCGGTATGCGGGCCTCTCACTTTTGTGGCCTCTCCCGTTGCGGAGCACAGGCTCCGGATGCGCAGGCTTAGCGGCCATGGCTCACGGGCCCAGACACTCCGCGGCATGTGGGATCTTCCCGGACCGGGGCACGAACCTGTGTCCCCTGCATCAGCAGGCGGACTCTCAACCACTGCGCCACCAGGGAAGCCCTTCACCGCTGTTTTTAAGTTTGGTTTTATGAGTAACAAGTTGTTGCTTCTGTCAGAAAGGGCATAGTGAAAATGAGTATACCAAAAAGGAAAAATGTAGGTATTTTGGATGTGATAAAAGACGTAATATTTACGTATGTCTCAGGAGACAGTGTCAGCAGAGGGATGTTTGTCTCAGCTGGGTTGGTGTGGAGATATACAGCGTTTCTGAAGCAGAGACCAATCTGATGAGATTATCTAGCTTGCCTTCGATTTACTGGGTTTGTCTCCAGCTCTCCTGCTCATCCCCAAAGCCTCTGCCACTTGGAAGGTTAGCAGGTTGATTAAAAAGCAGGCATGGGAGAAGGATGAAAAGAGGGAGAGATTTAGGGTGACAACTGATTCTCAGCAGCAGACGGAAAGGAAATTCCTAGAACAGATTTTATTTTGGAACGTCTGTTAGGGGAAGAGGGCTGTGCAGAGTGTTTTACTTGTTTGTATTGCTTTTTAAAGTCCCCCTCCTCAGAGATAAGCCAGAAGTCTGTGGGTGTGGTGGGGTGTTGCAGACCTTTCTCGTATCTCTTCTGCTTAATGGTAGCTGGTGTTACCCTAACACCCCTCTACTATGGGTGCCTCTCAAGTGTATTCTTTAGGGCCAACCTCTCCCTTTCTGGGGAGGGGTACAGTTCTAGACCCTATGAACTGGAAAGGAAGTTGGGGTAAGCTAATTCAGTTCTCTCTCATCTAAAAAAGGGAAGCTGAGGCCAGGACGAAGAAATGACTTGTGGAGCAGAGATGGCGTCATACTGCTATTCAGCGTCAGAACTGGGGCTGCAGCGCTGGAGCCTGCCACCTGGTTTTGTCTTGTTCAGTTTCTATTAAGCCCCTTCGTTTTCATCTAGGTGTCTTCTCTAAAATGAAGCAAGCCTGGAAAAAGTAACAATCAGTTAATTTACAAAGCCCTGTGGTCTGATTTTGAATGTTGGGGGGAAGGGAAGGGAGGTGGAATAGAGGGGGAAGGTAAACCGAGAACAAACGGACAATAACACATCCATGTGAGAGTCTGGAGTTCAGGCCTAGGGGAATTTCAGTGTGCATGACGGGGGGCGAGGCTGAGAGGGGGAGGGACTGTCGGGGGGCGGTACTGACGGGGGGAGGGACTGTCAGGGGAGGGACTGACGGGGCAGAGACAAATGGGAGGGAGCGACGGGGGAGGGGCTGGCAGGGGGAGGGAGTGCCGGGGCAGGGACGCCCAGGGGAGGGGCTGACGGGGAGGGGCTGGCAGGGGCAGGGGCTGACGGGGGGAGGGCCGCTGGAAGGGTCCTGGAAGGGTTGGGAGGTGTGGGCCGGGCCGGGGGCAGGAGTGGGGCTGGGGGGGGCGGGGCCCGAGCGAAGAGGGTTTTCGCTGTGGAGTTCCCTCAGCACCGACTGTGCGGTGGCGTTTTGCTGGGCTCGGGGGGAGGTACTGGTGAGCAAAACAGGCGGAATTGTTACCCCCCTCATGGAAAATGCAGTCGGTTGTGGAGACACACCGTCAGCAGGCACACATACAGGCAGTCGCAGATTGTGGTAGGTACAGGGTGTTGTGAGAGGTCGTAGCCAACTAACTCATTTACCTTGAGAGCCATCCAGGAGGGAGACAGGGAAGGTGGGTGAATGAGGTTCTTGTTTCACCCAGACATGTGCAGCTGCGGGGCTCTACCGGGGTGAATACGCAGGGATTCTCTTCTCTCTAACGAGCAGGGCAGCCCCTGAAGGAGTCTCAGTGGGGGAGAGAGATGAACAGATACGGGTTGTCCAGGTCATTCTGGCCTCCTGGGTGGGGGGGGCGGGGGGGGAGGCAGGAGGGGAGGAGCCCAAAGAGGAAGCCTGGCGGAGTTTGGCGGGGACCGTGTACACCCTGCCTCCCGGCTCCCCCTCCCCTAGCTTTTGCCCCACACCACTGAGGACCTCTGGACACTGCAGGCCTGTGGTCGCCTGCCTGTCTGTCATTCCCCGGAGCATATAAGCTCCCCGAGGCTAGGGACTACTTGGTTTTGTTCACTGCTCTGACCCTAGAACAGTCCTAGATCACAGATTTGGGTGGGTGAATCAGGGTAGTGTCACGAAGAAAGCGGTATTTCAGCCAGGTTAATCTGGCTACAGTATTCATGCTGTGTATAGCCCATGTGCAGCCTGAAAACGTTCCAGTTCTTACCATCAACCCGTTTCTGGTGTTAAGCACTGTTTTACACAGGGCATTATAATAGGTACTACATAGAATTAACTATTGGCTTCAGCTTCTGGCCCCAGAAAGGTTAGAATTTGTTAGGTGTACCCAGAGCAACTTCAGTTAATTTACCCGTAATGTCACTGTGATCCTAGTTATATTGTCAAAGTTATTGTCAAAGGTTTGAAGTTCCAAATTCAAAAAAGAACAGATTCCATGGTTTTTTTTTTAATAGTCAACGTTGACTTTTAAAAAAGGACCCAATGCTTTTTAAAGCCTATTTATAGGTCTTGGCCACCCGGAGGATGTTACCTTATCCTTTGAAATGCACCAGACAGCTTCAGATTTCTCTGCCTTTTAAGTAGGTTATGTAGCTGGCGGTGCCTCAAAAATGGCTAATAATGGTGATACCAACAAAGTTGTTTCTTGCCAGTCTTGTCGGAACTCAAAAGATTTGCAAGCATGATCTATTTCTGTTATATCTCTGGCAGCCAGTTTCTTGACTCCAGGTGTGTACTCTGGCCGAAGACCTCTGTTAATTTACTTCCTCTTTACACCAGGTGTCTGAGATGGGGTGGAGTTCTTCCACTCTTTACATAAAAATCTTAACCTTGGTGAATACTTGAACCTATTAATTACCTTTTGCCTTCCCGTAGGTGGATGAAAGTGCTAGGGAAAGGCTGTATTCTTTGCGAGTAGTTGGTTATTCCTGCTACTGAATATAATAGAAACCTCTCACTTATATCTATGGGTTGGCCGCTTTGATCCGGGTGAGGGTGGCAGTTACCATATCAGCTGCAGGTGCTGTGCTGAATACAATAAAGTGTGAATAGTGCTTGTGTTTGGGTGTGTAACTATGTGATTTTGTTTTGTTTTGCTAGCTTCACTTTTTAAACTTTCTTTTGACATTATTTTGAGTATTATGATTAGAAATGCGAAGGACATTTATGAAGAAAATTACAGAAGACAGCTTCAGGTTTTTAAAAAAAGCTATTTTGGCTTCCCTGGTGGCGCAGTGGTTGAAAGTCCGCCTGCCAATGCAGGGGACGCGGGTTCGTGCCCCCGTCCGGGAGGATCCCACGTGCTGCGGAGCGGCTGGGCCCGTGAGCCATGGCCACTGAGCCTGCGCGTCCGGAGCTTGTGCTCTGCAACGGGAGAGGCCACAGCAGTGAGAGGCCTGCGTACCGCAAAAAAAAAAAAAAAAAAAGCTATTTTTAAATAGGTTAAGTTGTTCGAATAAGTAGAGAAACATAGGCCAATCTAGGATGGAGATGACCCAGCTGGAATGGTCAGTGGTGGACGCACACTGTGTAGTGTATTTGTTAAGTGCAACTCCAATCAAAATGCCAGAATAGTTTTCTTTTGAGATTTGACAACATGATTGTAAAGTTGGAGCATGGAGGAATAAATAGGCAAAGATTCCAAAATTTGTTTTAAAAAATTATGGGGACTGGGACTTCCTTGGTGGTCCAGTGGGTAAGACTCTGCGCTCCCAATGCAGGGGGCCTGGGTTCGATCCCTGGTCAGGGAACTAGATCCCACATGCATGCCACAACTAAGAGTTCACATGCCACAGCTAAGAAGTCCACATGCCACAACTAAGAAGTCCTCATGCCTCAACTAAGAAGTCTGCATGCTGCAACTAAGAGCCGGGGCAGCCAAAATAAATAAGTATTTTTTTTAAATGCTGGGGACTAACGCTACCTAGGTAGTAAAGTGTATCACAGATTTATAGTTATTAAATCACTGTAATACTAAGACAGGATTCGACACGAATCAGTGATATGAGGCCCCAGAACAGACCCTAGTGTATATTATAATTTAATATATGTTAATGGAAGTGTCATAAATTAGTGAGGGAAGATGAGATAATCAAATAGCTAGTCGGCATTTATTTTGGTGAGCTGTGTAAAGAACTAAATTGATTTTTCCCCCAGGTGAGTCAGAGTTAAATGTAAAAAGTAAAACCATTTAAAGCATAGGCACAAAACACCAAAAGAACTGGGGTGGTCAGAAGTGGTCCCAGGTATTATCTATGAGAATGTGGTGTATGATGGCGATGGTTTTTTAGTCTAACAGGGGAAGGATGAATTACTGAGTGAATAGGTAGGAAACATTGACTGAAGCAGGATCCCAGTATCTTCCTGAAACCAAAACAACTTTCAGATGGAGCAAAGAATGTAAAAGGTGAAGCTGTGAAAGAACTAGGAGAAAACATAGATAAGTATTTTCACAGTCTTGGGGTGGAAGAGCCCTTTTAATTATGACACAAAAGATAGAAACATAAAAGAAAGGACTTTAAAATTTTGATTGCATTAATGAACAACGTCAACTAAAACAGTAACAACAAAAACTCACCATACATTAAAAAGTTAAGTAGAGTAAAAAAGCAAAACAAAGCACATCAAAAATAGTCGAGGCAGGGCTTCCCTGGTGGCGCAGTGGTTGAGAGTCCACCTGCCGATGCAGGGGACGTGGGTTTGTGCCCCGGTCCGGGAAGATTCCGCGTGCCGCGGAGTGGCTGGGCCTGTGAGCCATGGCCGCTGAGCCTGCGCGTCCAGAGCCTGTGCTCCGCAACGGGAGAGGCCACAACAGTGAGAGGCTCATGTATCACACACACACACAAAAAAAATAGTCGAGGCAAAGATAAATAGTCAAGACGGACACATTAACTCTGCCATGTGTGTGGCAGACATTTCCACCAAATTAAGAGCTCTCAAACAACAGAAAACGAGCAGAAGACATGCAGACAGTTAACATTAAAAAATCCAGTGGCCAATAAACATAAAAAATACTAATAAGTGGGAACTAAAAATTAGTGATTTAAATTTTGGTTTGTAAGATTAGCAGACACTGGGACTTCCCTGGTGGTTCAGTGGTTGAGACTTCGCCTTCCAATGCGAGGGGTGCGGGTTGGATCCCTGGTCAGGGAGCTGAGATCCCCACATGCCTCGGTGCCAAAAAACCAAAACATAAAACAGAAGCAATATTGTAACAAATTCAATAAATGGTCCACATCAAAAAAAAATCTTTAAATAACTAATATGAGTAATGGTTTGGGGAAGTAGGTACTATTCACTGCTATTAGGAGTGTAAATTAGTATAAACCTTGAAAGATTCTTTGACTATTACAAAATTATAAATGTACAAATACCCTCTAATTCAGATTTCCAATTTCTAGGAATTTATCTCACAGAAACAGTTGTGCAATTGCACAAAAATGTAAGTAGCAGTATGGTCATCGAAACAGTATGTTTATAATAGTGAAAAATAGAAACTATGTCCATTAATGTAAACGAATGGCTTTTTTTTTTTTTTTTTTTTAAGAAAGGGCTCTTTTTTTTTTTCCAAATCTTAATTTTATTTTCTTAAGTCACTTATCTTCTTAATTCATTTTTTTTTAATTAATTAATTTATTTTTGGCTGTGTTGGGTCTTCGTTTCGTTTCTGTGCGCGGGCTTTCTCTAGTTGTGGCGAGCGGGGGCCACTCTTCATCGCGGTGCGCGGTCCTCTCACCGTCGTGGCCTCTCGCTTTGCTAAGCACAGGCCCCAGACGCGCAGGCTCAGCAGTTGTGGCCCACGGGCCCAGCCGCTCCGCGGCATGTGGGATCCTCCCAGACCAGGGCTCGAACCCGTGTCCCCTGCACCGGCAGGCGGGCTCTCAACCACTGCGCCACCAGGGAAGCCCCACGAATGCCTATTTATTGAAAAGTGGTTAAGTAGATTGTGATAAATGTATATAATGGAATATTTTTTAACCAATAAAAGCTGTGTACAACTATAATAAGATGTCCATGACCTGTAAGTGAAAAAGTGAATTATAAAATAATTCCATATATTTAAATACTTTTTTCATATGTTTTAATCTGAATAAAGACACACATATATACATAATCAAATCAGTATATATTATAAGGTTTTAGGGCCAACTACAAAGTTGCAGAGAGTAGTCCACAAGACTCCCTTTTTTTTTTTTTGGCCACGTGTCGCAGCTCGTGGGATCTTAGTTCCCCGACCTGGGGTTGAACCTGGGCCCACGGCATGAAAGCGTGGAGTCCTAACCACTGGACTGCCGGGAAATTTCCCAAGGCTTCCCTCACTTCTAACACCAGTTGCAAGTTCCCAAATCCATCCTCAGGTTCTGTAGTTGCTAGAAGGACTCACAGAACTCACGGAACACTGTTACACTCATGCTTATAGTTTATCTCAGGGACAAGATTCAGATTAAATCAGCCAAGGGAAGCCATGCATAGGGCAGAGTCCAAGAGGGGTCCAGATGTGGTGCTTCTGGTTGTCCTCTCCCAGTGGACGGCGTTACCTCCCTCCGGCCACGATGTGTGATGCTGAAAACCAGGGAAGCTCACCTGAGTCTTTGGTCTTCAGAGGGTCCGGATCACAGTCTGTGTGGCTGGCCTCTAGTCTCCAGACCCTCCCAGAGATGGCTGATTCCTTTAGTCATGGGTTCCTCTGGAGATTGGAACTGACACCCCCTGCTCCAGGGCCCCCATTGTAATTACATAGTGAGGTTGTCCTGTGGCCAAAGCCCCAGGCAAACGCAGATACTCCTGTTGGGCAGGACATTCCAGGGCCCTAGAGGTTTACCCCTCAGGAGCTGAGGGCAAGGGCTAGACTTCTCTTTGAATAAGGTTATTTCTTTACTACACAATGTTATCACCAAAATTTAAACAATAGTGACCTCTGGGTGGTGGAATTGCAGGTGACCTTGCTTTTGTTCTTTGTACTGTTCTGCGTTGTTTGAATTTTCTTTCAGTGTGAGTATATAATTTGTTTAAAAATCAGATAAGACTAAAAGCTAAAAAAGAGATTAAAATGAAAAGTAAATCTCTGGATAGGGTGGGTGGGTAGGCAAGGAAGCAATAAAAGAAATTCTGAAGACCAGTAGATATGACTACACAAAAATATAACCTACTTATTCAAAGACATGCTATAAAAAGAAGTAAAAACCAAAACCTAGGGGAAACATTGGCAGAAATATCACAAAGCGTTAACATCATTAATATTGTAGTATTACCAATATAAGATAGCAAGAAAAAAACAACTAACACTTCAACGGATGGTGAAAACTGAATAAGATCTGTTGTCACTTTAAGTAACAACAATGTTCCCAAAGCTGTTTTCCTGGTTTTGAGGTTGTGCTACATCTAGAGAAGGTGCCACCACCGGGGAAGGCTGGGCAAAGGGTCCATGGGACTCTTTGTACTATTTTTTTTTTACATCCTGTGAGTGTATAATTATTTCAAAATAAAAAGTTTTTTAGAAGACAGAGGGCACGGACGGCTGATAAAGTAAAAGAGACACATAGCTGTTATGCAGATTTTTTAAAGTATTTTATTAACAAGTGATGCAGGTGAAGTGAGACACCACTTTTTCCCGTTGTAGGCCTGGTCCCATCCTCAGTCTAGAGTAGTCGGGAACACCCTGGGTTCTGGATTCAAGTTTACTCTCCTGGCAAATAGGCATATGGTTATGGCTTTAACTGGTGCCCTGCCCAGCATCCCTGCTCCTGCCTGAAAGGCCAGTGGTGGCTCAAATCGGACAGGAAACTCCAGGCTTTAACACTCAGGAACATGCCCAAGACTCAACTTCAGTGTTCAGCAACATGCCCCAGATTTGGGGAGCACTTACTCTGCACCAGGCCCGGTCCTTTCAAGCCTCCTGTGGTCCCCGGCTCTCCTGTCGGGGAAGGGACATCGGCTCCCTTCTTACCAAAGGCGGGGCTCTGACAGCTCCCGTTGTCACCAGCC
This sequence comes from Mesoplodon bidens, assembly GCF_964165515.1. NCBI lineage: Eukaryota > Metazoa > Chordata > Mammalia > Artiodactyla > Ziphiidae > Mesoplodon > Mesoplodon bidens. The sequence continues at coordinate 8,125,387 of NC_138169.1, read as the reverse complement.
CAGTGCCACTCTCTTTCCCACCGCCACTCTCTTTCCCACCGCCACTCTCTTTCCCACCGCCACTCTCTTTCCCACCACCACTCTCTTTCCCACCGCCACTCTCTTTCCCACCGCCACTCTCTTTCCCACCACCACTCTCTTTCCTCACTTGCTTGGGAATGGTGTAAGCATGGCGGTGTCTGTCCCCAGGTGGGAGGCCGGGACACGGGAGGGAGCACTCCCAGCAAGGACACAAGTCACTGTCCTTCACAGTCAGGGCGAAGGGGGGTCACCGCCGCGGCTAGCCCGGTTTTGCCTCTTTCAGCTCCATCATGGTGCTCTAATTTTTTTTTTTTTTTTTTTTTTTTTTTTTTTTTGCTGTACGCGGGCCTCTCACTGCTGTGGCCTCTCCCGTTGCGGAGCACAGGCTCCGGACACACAGGCTCCGCGGCCATGGCTCGCGGGCCCAGCCGCTCCGCGGCATGTGGGATCTTCCGGGATAGGGGCACGAACCCGTGTCCCCTGCATCGGCAGGCGGACTCTCAACCACTGCGCCACCAGGGAAGCCCGGTGCTCTAATTTTTGATGGTCATATAAGTGATTACTCCCTGCTTTTTACACAAAACAGACAACCACAGTCCTCACAAACATGCTCACACATGTGAGCAGACACACACCTAGACACACTAGCACACCCACACACGCAGTCTCACACACACACCATACATACCACACACACACACCACACTATACCCACATACCCACACACACAAGCATACACTACACACATACACACACATGCATGCCCCACACACACACCACACGCACACACCCCTTGTCAGTAGGACAGACCTGGAATGACCCCTCGGGAGCCCAAGTTCCTGCCTTGCCGCCATCGCCCTCTGATCCTGCTTCTCCAATACGGCTTTCTTTGAATGTTAAAAAAAAAAAAAAGAAAAGAAAACAAGATGCCAAGTGACCCAGGAGGAGGATGAATTTGGGGTGCAGGAGAGAGGACCCACGCCTGGGCTTGGGAGCAGGGCCTGAAAACCTCACAGGCTTTCTCTGGGTGGAGACTCTGCTTGGGCAGGTGGCCCAGAGCGGAGGGCCCATGGCTCCAGGGCGGTTCCATTGAACACGGTGCCCTCCTCCTGCCATGCCGCTCGCAGGGCCGCTCCCCACGCCGTGGCTCCTCAATGAACCTTTGTCTGTCTGGAGCCTGTTAGTTTTGGCTCCTAGCAGCCTGTGGAACCAGGCCCAGATCCCAGGGAAAGCCAATAGAGACCGCTCTTTTGAAGAAAAAGAATCGGAGTCCTGGAATAGAGAGACCAGTCTGAGCATTACTCATCCAAGTCACTCGTTAAAGAAACCACTTATTAGCTATTATTCTCATATTTGGATCTGGTGCACAAAACGGACTTGTATACAAGTTTTATATCTGCTCATGTGATTAATTTCCTTCCCCAGTTAACTAGAAGCCCTATAAGGTCTTGGACTATACCTGGTCTCTTTCCCTTGTTTATTTTGAAAAAATAATACATTCCTGTGTCACATTTAAACACTAAAAAAATGGTAAACAGTGAAAACTAACTCTCTGACTGAGCCTCCTTAATTCTGCGATTCAGCTCTCCAAAGGGAAATCACTGTTTGACTGTTACCTGTTTCTTGTGTATCTTTCCTGAGATTGACTGGTTGTCTTCCTCCCTCCTTCTCCCTCCCTTCCTGTGTGTGTGTGTCCGTGTGCATATCTCCCTGCTGAAAATACAAATGGTGGCCATCCTTTATATCTTGCACCTTGTTTTTTTTTTTTTTCTCACTTAATACATCTTGCAGATCTTGCCTGTACATCAGCACATATAAATATGTGTTGTTCCCAGCTTTTTGCTCCCACAAACAGTACTGCAGTTTAATGTCTTCTATTTATGTCTTTGTGCCCACATGCAAATGCGTCTACAGACTCAACTCCTAACAGTGGAATCGTGAGTCAGAGGGATGTGCGTTTGAAATGTTGATAGACAGTCGCCCGCTTGCCCTCCAGCAAAGGTCACAGTTGTTTTTGCCCATCATCATGTCCCCGGTGCCAGTGTAATGATCAGACCTCTCTCCCTTAACCAGAATTCTGAGCCGATTGGGAAATAAAACTGGAGTCAGTTCACACCAGCACTCTTCACCGTGGCCAAAACGTCAAACAACCCAAGTGTCCATCAGCAGATGAAAGAATAAACAAAATGTGGTCTCGCCATCCAATGGAATATGATTCAGCCATAAAAAGGAAGTACTGATACATGCTACAATGTGGATGACCCTTCAAACTATTGTGCTACGTTAAAGAAGCCAGACATAAAAGGCCACATATTTGATCATTCTGTTTATGTGAAATGTCCAGAAGAAAGAAATCCATAGAAACAAAGTAGGTTAGTAATTGCCAGAGGCCAGGGGGAAAGTAGTGGGGAGTGACCGCTAGTGGGTACAGGGCTTCCTTTGGGGGTGATGAAAACAGCACTGAAACTAGGTAGCAGCTATGGCTGCACAGCACAGTGAACGTACTGAATGCCACTGAATTGTACATTTTTTTTTTTTTTTTTTTGCGGTACGCGGACCTCTCACTGTTGTGGCCTCTCCCGTTGCGGAGCACAGGCTCCGGACGCGCAGGCTCAGCGGCCACGGCTCACGGGCCCAGCCGCTCCGCGGCATGCGGGATCCTCCTGGACCGGGGCATGAACCCGTGTCCCCTGCATCGGCAGGCGGACTCTCAACCACTGCGCCACCAGGGAAGCCCAATTGTACATTTTTAAATGGTCAAAATAGTAACTTTTATGTTACATGTATTTTACACAACAAAAAAGATTCAGCAGATGCTGGCTAAATTATTCTCCGTATTATTGATCAAGCTGAGGATGTGGCTTATAAGGGAACCCGGGAGGGGCCTGGGCCCTCAGTGGGCAGCTTTCCCACAATAGGAAAGGAGAAGGGCCTGGCCCCCCATGCCAGTGCTGCTTTCCACACTCCATAGCTCACCCACTCCACCTAGCTGGGAGGGAGTAAGGGGGAGACAGGCCTAGGAATGTTTTTTTGTTTGTTTGTTTTATTTTATTATTTTTTTAATTATTTATTTATTTATTTTATTTTTGGCTCCGTTGGATCTCCATTGCTGTGCGCAGGCTTTCTCTAGTTGCGGCGAGCAGGGGCTACTCTTCGTTGCGGTGCGTGGGCTTCTCATTGCGGTGGCTTCTCTTGTTGCGGAGCATGGGCTCTAGGCACGCGGGTTTCAGTAGTTGTGGCACGTGGGCTCAGCAGTTGTAGCTCGCGGGCTCTAGGGCGCAGGCTCAGTAGTTGTGGTGCGTGGGCTTAGTTGCTCTGCGGCATGTGGGATCTTCCTGGACCAGGGCTCGAACCGATGGCCCCTGCGTTGGCAGGCAGATTCTTAACCACTGCACCACCAGGGAAGCCCTTTTTTTTGTTTAATTAAAAAAAAATTTTTATTGAAGTGTAGTTGACATACAGTGTTGTGTTTAATTTTTGCTGTGCAACAAAGTGACTCAGTGATACATATAGACATGTCTTTTTCCTATTCTTTTCCATTATGGTTTACCACAGGATATTGAATTTAGTTCCCTGTGCTCTACAGTAGGACCTTGTTGTTTATCCATCCTATGTATACTAGTTTGCATCTGCTAATCCAGAGCTCCCAGTCCTTCTCTCCCCCACCACACTCCCCTTGGCGACCACAAGTCTGTTCTCTATGTCTGTAAGTCTGTGTTTTGTAGATTTGTTCATTTGTGTTGTATTTTAGATTCCACATATAAGTGATATCATATGGTATTTGTTTCTCTTTCTGACTTACTTCACTTAGTATGATAATCTCTAGGTCCATCCATGTTACTGCAAGTGGCATTATTTCACTTTTTAATGGCTGAGTAATATTCCATTGTATACTTGTGCTACATCTCCTTTATCCATCTGTCAGTGGACATTTAGGTTGTTTCCATGTCTTGGGTGTTGTAAATAGTGCTGCTCTGAACATAGGGGTGCATGTATCTTTTTTTTTTTAAATAAATTTATTTATTTATTTTTGGCTCCGTTGGGTCTCCTTTGCTGTGCGCGGGCTTTCTCTAGTTGCGGCGAGCAGGGGCTACTCTTCGTTGCGGTGCATGGGCTTCTCATTGCGGTGGCTTCTCTTGTGGCAGAGCACGGGCTCTGGGCACGCGGGTTTCAGTAGTTGTGGCACGTGGGCTCAGCAGTTGTAGCTCGCGGGCTCTAGAGCGCAGGCTCAGTAGCTGTGGCGCGTGGGCTTAGTTGCTCCGCGGCACGTGGGATCTTCCCAGACCAGGGCTTGAACCTGTGTCCCCTGCATTGGCAGGCGGATTCTTAACCACTGCGCCACCAGGGAAGTCCAGTATGTATCTATTTGAATTATAGTTTTGTCTGAGTGTATGCCCAGGAGTGGGACTGCAGGATCATATGGTAGTTCTACTCTTAGTTTTTTGAGGAACCTCCATACTGTTTTACATAGTGGCTGCACCAATTTACATTCCCACCAACAGTGTAGGAGGGTTCCCTTTTCTCCACACCCCCTCCAGCATTTATTATTTGTAGAGTTTTTAATGATGACCATTCTGACTGGTGTGAGGTCATACCTCATTGTAGTTTTGATTTGCATTTCTCTAATAATTAATGAAGATGAGCATCTTTTCATGTGCCTGTTGGCCATCTGTATGTCTTCTTTGGAGAAATGTCTGTTTAGGTCTTCTGTCCATTTTTCGATTGTGGTTTTTTTTTTTTATTGAATTGTAGGAGCTGTTTATATATTTTGGAAATTAAGCCCTTGTCAGTCGCATTGTTTGCAAATATTTTCTCTCAGTCTGTAGAATGTCTTTTTGTTTTGATTATGGTTTTCTTTGTTGTGCAAAAGCTTATAAGTTTGATTAGGTCGCATTTGTTTATTTTTGTTTTTATTTCTATTGCCTTGGGAGACTGGCCTAGGAAAACATTGGTATGATTTATGTCAGAGAATGTTTTCCCTGTGCTCTCTTCTAGCAGTTTTATGGTGTCTTGTCTTATATTTAAGTCTTTAAGGCATTGTGAGTTTATTTTTGTGTATGGTGTGAAGGTGTGTTCTAGCTTCATTGATTTACATGCGGCTGTACAACTTTCCCAACGGCACTTGCTGAAGAGACTGTCTTTTCCCCATTGTATATTCTTGCCTCCTTTGTCAAAGATTAATTGTCCATAGGTGTATGGGTTTATTTCTGGGCGCTCTGTTCTGTTCCATTGATCCATGTGTCTGTTTTTATGCCAATACCACGCCATTTTGATTACTGTAGCTTTGTAGTATTGTCTGAAGTCTGGGACGGTTATGCCTCCTTTGTTCTTTTTCCTCAGGATTGCTTTGACAATTCTGGGTCTTTTATGTATGGTTCCATATAAATTTTAGGATTGTTTGTTCTAGTTCTGTGAAAAATGTCATGGATATTTTGATAGGTATTGCATTAAATATGTATATTGCTTTGGGTAGTATAGGCCTTGGAATGTTTTGCTCGTGGGTTTCTGGGAAGTATCAGGAAGGGTGAAGAAGTATTGCCTCACAAGCAAATATGGTTGCATGACCAAATGAAAGGACTCCACCACTGTCTGGGCCCCACACCAGTAGACCCAAGAACCCTTGCCTGCTTTCTTTTGGAGAGAATGGTCTGGCCAGGAATAAGGACCTGGGACCTAATCCTACCTGGGACCAACAGAACCCCAAATCCCCGCCCCAGTCTCACTCTCCCCCGTTCTTCTTAATTCCAGCTCCTGTCTGTGCAAGCCTTGCATTAATTTTCATTCCAAAGCAGTCTCTTGCCAGACCTCTGAGGAATTCAGTTTGCTTGTTCCACCCAATGGCAGTTTTGAGAGAGACTTTTGTTATGCTGTAGACTTCCTGCCCATGTCATGAACCTGTCTTCTAGGAAGGGCTGCCGTGGCAGGGTGGGGATGAAGATTTTTCTTTATGGAAAAGTTTAGTACTCAGTAATTCCATATTTAATCGCACCTCCCATGTGCCAGGCACTGTGCTGGGATGAGTCAGACCCAGACCCTGGCCTTCCCAGAGTAAGACTGGGAGAGTGGGGGGTGAATCAGGTTCATTGTTCTGATCAGGAAGCTGGTGTGTGTGTGTGTGGGTTCCCAGGCGTTTAAGGAGGCGGGGTTGGTAGGCAAGGCCAGAGGAGATCTTGCCAGTGGTCTCAGAAATTTTGATAATGTGTTTCTGGTAACACTTTATTTTATTTTAAAGATTTTTTTTTGATGTGGACCATTTTTCAAGTCTTTATTGAATTTGTTACAATACTGCTTCTGTTTTATGTTTTGGTTTTTTGGCCCCAAGTCATGTGGGATCTTAGCTCCCCAACCAGGGATTGAACTCACACCCCCTGCATTGGAAGGCGAAGTCCTAACCACTGGACCACCAGGGAAGTCCCAGTGGTAACACTTTAAAGAAGGAATATGGCAGAACCCTGAGTTAGACTAAGAAGTATCCCAATCAGCCGTGTCTGGAAGCCCAGTGAAGCTGGGACAGGGCTGAGGGGAGCAGGACCGATCATGGCTGCTTTGTGGGCGTCCTGCTCAAGGGAGCTTCACCAAGGAGCTGCACGGTCCCTTTTAGAACTCTTCAGAGCAGCCTTTCCTGTATGTTCCGTGGGAAACTAGACTTGGGGTACCTCCATAGAAAGGGTCCCAGTCCTTGTCTTCGGATGTCTGTATAGGGAATGTCTCCTCTCCCTGTTGAAGATTGACAGTGACATCAGCACATCAAAGCCGCCAAGGAGGGCCTCCCTGGTGGCGCAGTGGTTGGGAGTCTGCCTGCCGATGCAGGGGACGCGGGTTTGCGCCCCGGTCTGGGAGGATCCCACATGCCGTGGAGCGGCTGGGCCCGTGAGCCATGGCCGCTGGGCCTGCCCGTCCAGAGCCTGTGCTCCGCAACGGGAGAGGCCGCAGCAGTGAGAGGCCCGCGTGTCAAAAAAAAAAAAAAAAAAGCCTCCAGGGAGCCGATCAGTAAGGAACCGTCTCTCCACCTCTGCGGGCAGTTTAGGTTTTGGTCTTGGTTGCAGACTTACTTCTTTGCGTTGGTTGAGCGCCGCCTGTTGGCTGTTGAGATATTACAGAAGCCTCAGTTGATGGGTGATAGCAGTTGGAAATAAACATCAAGGAAGAGGGAAACATCCCAGCAGTTGAGGAGGAAGAAGATGAGAAGCCCAAACTACACCCTATCAGATTTGGTTTCTAGCCTCCAGGGCTTGATCTCTCTCTGAATCTTCCCACCCCCTTCGTGATAAGTAATTGAAGCTGTTGGCGTTTTCTGACTTCTCTGAGAAGATGCTCTATGCTCACATCAGCCACTTTGTCTTAAGTAACAAAGCAGGAGTAAGGGTGGGTTTGTATTAAGCCCGGTGGTCAGTTCTTAACAGAATGTTTGCAGGGGACTTCCCTGGCGGTCCAGTGGTTGGGACTCCGCGCTTCCACTGCAGGAGTCACGGGTTCGATCCCTGGTCAGGGAACTAAGATCCCACATGCCGTGCAGTGCGGCCAAAAAAAAAAAGTAACGGAACGTTGCTGGAGTCCAACGTTTCTCCCCACAGGAGTCCTCGTTTTCCATCCCACCTCTTCTCCTGCTTCTGTCCTCGGCAGCTGTCTCTGCAGGTGGCAGATGCCAGGTCAGGATTCTGGTCCTGCTAGACACACAGAGAAAGTGGTGTTTGAATCCTGGCCTTCAACATAAGGAAGCTGTCAATTATAGAGAAGTTTTGTTTTCCCTTAAGGGAATAAAAAAATAGGGAAGGTTTTCTGTTTTGTTTTGTTTTCTCCTGGAACAGGCAGGAACGCCCTGTCTGGCTAGACAGCGGGTTGCTGGAAGCTGTTTCAGAGGAGGGGAAAGAGGGTTGGTTTTGCCCAGAGGTGGGACCAATGTACTCTGGTGTATACTCTGCCCTCCAGACTGGCCTAGAAGCATCCCCCCACCTCCCCCACCCCTCCAGCTCCTGCCATTCTGGGTGTTTTCTACGGCCTTGACCGGACCTGTGTTGCTCTCCTGAGGGCTGTCAAGCCAGCCAGAAGGACCAGCACGGGCCTTTCCGCCTCTCCTTGGTTTAGCTGAAGTTTCCTCATCCTCTGGGCCTCAGCTGAGATGTTACCTTCTCCAGAACGCCTCTCGTGACTGCTCAGACAGGGTTAGTTATGCCGACTGTGTTCCCACAGCCCTTTGCTCTTGTTCGAGGCACTCAGCACGCAGGACTCACGCCTCAGCGCTCATGTGCTCCATGAGGGCCGGGACCTCATCCGCCTCATCCATCCTTTTCCTCCCCTCCTAGCGTGTGCACGACGCGACGCATAGTAGGTCCTCACTGCTTGTCGAGTGAGTAGATGGACCCAGGCCTGCCTTCTGGGCCCTGAGGAAGTGAGTGGCTCTACAGCTGTGCGGGGGTCAAGGCTGACCTTTGCCCTGGTCTCTGCTCGCTGGTGTCAAGAGGGGGGCCCGTGGGTGTCACCTTTTCTTCCTGTGGGGAGGAGGCACCCCACGACAGTGGCGGCAAACATGAAAGAGAGGACTTTTCAAGTCAGGAGGTGTTAAAAGCCAGGCCTTCGGGAAATAACTTAAATCCAGATCACTGAGGTGGTTATTAATAGCTTACATTTACATTTTACCTTAGGGTTTACCTGTCCTGTGTGTCTAAGAACGTGTGTGTGTGCATGTGTGTGTGTATACATTTAATCCTTATTAAAACACTCTGCAGGCAATGGTGTTATTGTAATTTTACCCAGGAAACTGGTGTGTCAGAGAAATAAAGTGACTGTGAAAGTTCACAGCCAGTACGCAGTCGTGCCCCAGAGGCTCAGAAACACTGGGCTGCTGGCTGTTAAACGTAGATGACAGCTGGGGTGGAAGTGCCTTTGGACCGGGGAGAGGTGGGAGGAGGAAGGCATGTGACGGGCTCGAAACCCCTGACCCTTTGAGCTTAGGTGGCTTCTGTCTGTCTGTCCCTCAGATTCTCAGAGGACTTGCTGTGACTTTTTCTCTGGGGGTGGTGGTCACAGCCTTCTTCCAAAGCCTAGGCCAGTGCTGGGTTGAGTTGCGGTGGGGGCATGAGGTTTGCCAGGTGCACCGCCAGGGGCTTCTGCTTTATAAACCAGGTGTTCGGGTTCAGGGAATGTTTATCGCTCAGGCACTGTCTTTGAAGCCCCCAGCTGTTGTGACTGCTTGTCACGTGGAATTTCTGAGTGGGTTTGGAGAAGGGGCAGGGCTGTGGCCTGCAGTGACGTAGAACCCACAGAACCCCCTCTGTATGGACCAGTGACAGTGCCTTGTCCATCTCAAGCCATCTGAAGAGGGGAAGCCCTATGCCAGCTGCTCAGAGGTGGCTCCTGGCACAGCCCTTGAAAAACTAAACTATCTGAGAAGCCTGTGCCACCAGGCAGCATTCCTTGCCTGCCGTTAGCTTTGTTTGCAAGGGCCCTTTAAGTCATTCAATGAAGAATTATTACACGAGCCCCTGCCCTGTGCCAAGTTCTGTGCTGGGTGCTTCAGATGAGGATGCCGGAAGGGCCCTCCCCTCGAGAAGCTGCAGTCTAGTGGCAGGAGGTGTGGGGACACGTTGCTGTACAGAGAGTGGATGGATGTGTGCTGCCCTTGAGGTACGAACAGTGCTCAGGGGTCCCGAAGGGATCGGCGGCAGCCTGGGCGAGGCTGGTGCCGGCTCGGAGGGGAGGATGTTTGAGCATCACTTGGAAGGGTGAGCGGGTGGCCAGGGGCGGAGGGAGCTCCGTGCAGAGTGAGGACTGCGAGCACAGAGGCCTGGAGGCAGGAGAGGGCCCCGCGGGTTCTAAGGCCAGTGGGACGTTTGTGTGCCTGGACTGTAAGTGCCTCAGGGGGACTGGTGGCAAAGGAGGTGGCCAAGACCGGGTTCAAGCGGGCTGGCTTTCGTTCGGTGGTCAGCAGATTTCTTTTTTCCTTCCCCCAACTTTACTGAGATAAAATTGACATGTAACATTAAGTTGAAGGTGTACAACATGATGATTTGATACATGTATGAGGCAAAATCAGCAGATTTTTAACTTTTAATTATGGAAAATTTTAAAGATATTCCAAAGTAGACAGAATAGGATAGTGAACCCCGTGTAGCATCACCTCACTGCAGCAGTTACCAACCCATGGCCGATCCTGATTCCTCCATACCCAACACCGTTGCCCCCCGTACCCCATCCATATCACTTTGAAGAAATCCTAAAGTGCCTTGTGTATCCTGTCAAGCCTAGCCTGTGGCTGACATGGGTTAATCCAGAATTTTGAGGCCTGGAATGATTGGGTGGCACTTTGTGATTTCATTCCATTTTCAGAGAAACCGCTGAGTTTCCCCTCTTCATTTTACCTTTCAGTGGGAAGTTGGTGTCTCCCAAGTGGAAGAATTTCAAGGGCCTGAAGCTCCAGTGGAGAGACAAGATCCGGCTCAACAATGCCATCTGGCGGGCATGGTACATGCAGTGTAAGTGGCGCGTGGCTGGGCCGGAGACCTCCAGGTTCTGCCACCAGGAGGCCTTTGCACCTTGGGGCCCCGGAGCCTGCTTTTGGAACACTGTGTGTCACACAGAAGTCTCTCTCGGGCCGTGTGCGTCCAAATCCGAGTGAACTGGACCCTTATCGCCATCGGCACTGGGGGCCCAGCCACGCGTCTGCAGGAGGCAGAAGTGTAGGCCGATTGCTCCCAACCTAGTGTGCTCAGTGTTGTAAGGGCAGAGGAGGAGGGACGGGTGCACAGCCGAGAGGTGACATTTGGAGAGTCGGGGAACAGTTCCTGTTTTCAGCAGGTCTGAGACGATGCAGGCCCAGGCCGCGTCCTGTGTCCAGCTGGCTTGGGTACAGGTGGGTCTGGTGACTTCTGCAGGAGATCGGCGTGCTCGGGGTCCCCTAGGCTCAGGCCAGTGTTTCTCTTGATCAGCCAGACTCCCTTTCTCGCCTGCACATCACTGCCAGACTTTTTTCCTTGGATCTGGACCCCTTTATTTCCCTGAAATCTCGTTTTCCAAGGGAAGGAGAAGGAAGGAACCCTTAAGGGTCCCCCCTGAGGGGCGGGGTGCGAACAGAAGAGGCGGAGCTCCTGCGGGGGTCTCTGCCGCAGTGACGCTATCTCACCCTCTCCCCGCCCAGATTTGGAGAAGCGCAAGAACCCCGTGTGCCACTTTGTCACCCCGCTGGATGGCTCTGTGGAAGTGGACGAGCACCGGCGGCCAGAGGTACTGGGCATGTGATGGGCCCTCACTCGGGAGGAGGGGACTCACCAGAGTGGGTCCCGCAGAGGGAGGACGCAGGACAGGGTGCTGGAGCTGCGCTGTCCTGGCAGCTGTTTTGACCCCGAGAAGCAATGGCGATGCGGGGGGCAGGTGGCCTCTGACACCCCACAGAGGCTCCCGCCTTCTCAGACCAGGCTGACCCAGGGACTGAGGGGGGTCCTCCAACCGGGACTTACCCTCTACTTTCTTTTAATGTCAGTATTTCTCTGGAAGTCAACGGGGAAGGAATCTTTTTTTCTTTAAAAAAAATTTTTTTTTATTTTTGGCTGCGTTGGGTCTTTGTTGCTGCACGCGGGCTTCTCATTGCGGTGGCTTCTCTTGTTGCGGAGCACGGGCTCTAGGCGCGCGGGCTTCAGTAGCTGTGGCTCGCGGGCTCTAGAGCACAGGCTCAGTAGTTGTGGCACACGGGCTTAGTTGCTCCGCAGAATGTGGGATCTTCCCGGACCAGGGCTCGAACCCGTGGCCCCTGAGTTGGCAGGCAGATTCTTAACCACTGCACCACCAGGGAAGTCCCACGGGGAGGGATCTTGACTCCTTACAAGGCAGACATCTTTAACTATTAAAGAATGAACTCGAGATCTTTATATACTGAGAGGGAAAGATGTTGAAGAAATAGTAAATGAATAAAAGCAAGTTGCACAACAGTATTTGAGTATCTTTAGGTTAATTTTTTAAAGCATGTGTCTGTGTGATTGTACATGCATGGGAAATGTCTTGAAGGATATACAGAAATTGTTTCCTCGTGGGATTAGAGTGAGGAGGAGGGAAGACTCTTCTTTCACTTTTGACTCTTCTGCATCTTTTTAGTTTTGTCCAAGCATGTCTCACTGTTACCATGAAAAGGGGAAAGCTTGGAAAGTAACGTAATGAAAGACGGTTTGGAGCCATAGGACATGATCTGGTGTTAGTATTAAGGAATTTCACTTTTTTCAGTCTGGTAATAATATTGCATTATTCACAGTGAACATTCTTCACTGTCAGAGACACACAGTGGAGTATTCTTGGGTGAAATTATGTGGGATTTATGATAGGATATCTGGGACTTGCTTTAATATTTTCCAGCCATTAAAAAAAAAAGGAAACTGAAAGTGAGGTGGGCTCCCAGAGGCCGTCGTGAACTCCTCGTCACCAGAGGTCTTCAGGGCTGCTGTGGAAGGGGCTCCCCGCCCTGCACAGTGGGCAGGCTGAACTGTGTCTTAGAGGTCACTTTCCACCTGAACCTTCTGTGACTGGCCGTTTGTTTTCACCCTTTGGAAACGTGGCGGAGGCTAAGGGCATTTGAGAGCTAGCCCGGATCTCTGGAGGTTCCTCCAGCGCCGGGAACTCTGTGCTTCTCCCCTGCCAGGCACTCTGTCTCACCCCTGCTCCGGTCCAGCCTCTGGGACCTGGGCCCCCAAAGCCCCCTGGGTTATCACGGGCCATGAAATGAAAGCTCCCCTTCACCCAGAGGCCGGGCACGGCCCAGCAGAGGCGGGACGCACTCTGTGGACGAAGCCGCGGGCAGGCAGCCTGTTTCTCAGAGCTGGATTGCCCGGGCCTGACTTCCAGGGCCAGACGCTTGCTTCTTGGCAGGGTGGCTCATCCAGCGCCACCGCTCCACTCTGCCCTGCGTCTCCCCACAGGCCATCACCACGGAAGGGAAGTACTGGAAAAGCCGCATTGAGATCGTGATCCGGGAGTATCACAAGTGGAGGACCTACTTCAAGAAAAGGGTATCTGGCTCGGCCTCCAAAGAGAGCACGTTCAGGAAGCCCCGTAGGGGAGGGAAGAAGTGAGCCCGGATTCAGAACACAGGCCCCCAAGGCTGTGGCCCGGAGCTGGCCACCCCTCTCCTCGGCCCAGCCTTCTAGCCCAGCCCCAGTGGTGGCCTGCTTTGGTCGTGTGACCTCTGCTCTCAGTTTCTCCAGCCAGGAGCCAGGGCTCTTTATTCCACAGACACTGGCTGGGAATCTCCTCTGTGTCCAGCGTTGGCCTGGGGATGGCAGGGGCAGGATCCCTCTCCCCGCCCGCCTCCCAGAGAGAGAAGGCCTAGATGTTTCTGGAGGTTAGCCCCTTCCAGGAAGGAGAGGCCGAGGGCCTCGTCCCCTGCCTGGGCCCTGAGTGCCCACCTTGGTCCTCTCTATCCTTTCTCCGCAGCTCCAGCAGCACAAGGATGAGGACCTCTCCAGCCTGGCCCAGGTGTGTGAGCTTGGGGGCCATGAGGACCCTCATGGGACCTCCTCCTTTGACAAGAAACAGCAGTGACTTGGGTGGCCCAGCACTGCAGCAGAAGGTGGTGGGGACGTGGACTCTCCCTGGGGCTAGAGGAGGGGCCAGCCCCCTTCTCACGTGAAGGATGTGAAGGAAACAAGCCAGTTCTCTGCTGGGGGGCGGGAGGGGGTTTCTCCCTGCAGCTCCCCCCGCCTCGCCTCACCTCTCGTCCGGAGCCCTTGCTGCTCTGTGACACAGTGCAGCGTATCTCCCTCATGTGGCATGCTGGCAAGGCAACTCCCGAGTCACTCTTGCCCCTTTGGTTTGTCCTTCCCCCTGTCGGTGGCAGGACGATGACATGCTTTATTGGCACAAGCACGGGGATGGCTGGAAGACCCCAGTCCCCATGGAGGAGGACACACTGCTGAACACAGACATGCTCATGTCGGAATTCAGCGACACCCTCTTCTCCACGCTTTCCTCGCACCCGCCCGTGGCCTGGCCCAACCCGCGCGAGATAGGTAATCTGCCCCTGGACTCTAGGCTGGAAGCATTGCGTCTTCTCCGCCAGGCCCCCAGGGCAGGCTCTGCCTCGGGGCCATCCCCGAGCTGCTGTCTAGGGTGAGCAGTGCGGAGGAGGGTTGACCAGCCTCCTTGTGTGTGAGGGCCCCGTCAGGCCCGTGGTGCCACCGCCAGGGGGCGGCGGAGGTTTGGTCTGAACCAGCTTCACATTTCTGATACTGTCCCTCAGCAGAGGACAGGCCTGGGGCGCGTGACAGGGCCTGTGACTCACTCTCAGGAAAATCATTCGCACTCCTGGGCTGGCCTCTCACCTGGCAGCGTGCAGCTGTCCAGTTAACCCCTCAGGGAAGAGCCCACAGGCTGAAATTAGAACCCCGGGTCTCTGCATAGCTGCTCACAGCTTCTGGGGAGTGTCTGTTGCCGGATACTCAGTTTACCTTTCCTACGAAAGCTCTCTTTCCTGCCCTCTGAGGGTGTACGATGCCCATGAACTGGCGAGAAATCCCAGCCAGTGGCCTACGTTTCTCCTCGGAAGAATCTAGAATGCGAGCAGGGCCAGGAAGATCCATTCCAGGCCCTTAATATATTCCTACAGCATGGTCTGAGAAGGCAAAATGATTCCTCTGTCTCCTTTCTGATTCTTACAGCACATCTGGGAAATGCAGACATGATTCAACCGGGGCTGATTCCTTTGCAGCCCAACCTGGACTTTATGGACACATTTGAGCCTTTCCAGGGTAAGGCCTTGGGGCAGAGAAAGAGCATGGCTACCTGCGTCTCTCTTTACCCAGGACAAAGTGGATGTCGCTTCCCTTTCATAGAGGCAACTGTTCGAATGGACCAGGGAGAGGACTTAGAATTTTTCCAGAACCTTTTTTTTTTTGCTGTAGTCGCTGCAAGGCCTGGCAAGTGTTTGTGGGATGTCGTTCTGCCTCCCCGTCCGCGTCTCAGAGCCTCAGGTTTGGCTGTGACTGTACGCAGTTCCCCCACGAGGCAGCAGAGGGCGCTGGCGGCACAGCCACGTCCTCGCGGTTTCCCGCGGTTAGAGCTGGTCCGTGAGCTCCTGCCACTGTCAGAGCGGGTGCCACCCAGGCCTGGGAGTGTTTCAGAGGCCACACTGGTTGCCAGCCTGTGCAGCTCCAACCAGAGGGCCTCTTTCTGCAGAGTTACCTCGTGGTGGGGGGGGGGAGATGCCCTCTAGCCATGGCATTCCTCTGGGTAAGGTGGGGTGCAGTGCCTGATTTGTTTGGATCTTGATGCAGTGAAGTGATGGGCACAGAGCTCACAAGCCCCTGATGCTGTCTTTCAGACCTCTTCTCTTCCAGCCGCTCCATTTTCGGCTCCATGCTGCCTGCACCCGCCTCAGGGCCTGCACCAGATCACAGCAGCCCACCTGCTCAGGTAGAGGGAACTTGGGGGAAGGGGCACCGGACTGGTCATCGAACCTTTGCAGCCATAAGCAAAGTGCTAGGGGTGGCTAGATCCAGCGGTGAACTCACATATAATGTGTAAAGAAGTTATCCTAGCCCTCCTTGGAAGCATCCTTAGGTGTCCGTGAGGTGGGAGGCTCTATCAGTAAACGTATGCTCCCGCCTAAGGCCCAAATACCCCGTGTGCAGCAGGCTCTGTCTTGACCAGTTAAGACCAGGCCAGTGAGACAGCAAAGAAAAACGCAGATCGCTAAGAAGAGGAAGTTCCGTGTATTTCTTTTACTTTTTACTCAGCACTCAACACAAGTTGGTTACCAGCTGCTGGGACGGCTGAGCTTGAGTGAGGCACGGCTCTCTGCCATTAAGAGACTCTCAGGCTGGTGCCCATATCCAGTTAGGCGCCCGTGACCTGACCCTCTCTCCTTCCATCTGGCTCCGTGAAGAGTTTCTCCTATAGAGACGGAGATCCGAACAATTGATTGCTTGTAGCGTTTCCCTTTTAGGAAGAGGTGACCTCTCTAGAAGTTGACACGTGAAACTGTCCTGGGGGAGCCTCGTGAGCAGCTGTGATCCAGGCTGCCCCTGCTCTGTAACAGAAGATGGCAGGGACTTTGGGGGGACCCCGCTGGACTCCAGAAACAAGATATCCCCAGGCCTAGAGCCAAGTGTGTGCAGACAGCCGCTGTGTCTGAGCCCTGTGTTATCACTGAGTTCCTAAATGGAAACAAGACCCCTGCAGATGGCCGGGGAGACCCAGATCCGACCCCCGCAGATCAGCAGTCACAGGGGCTGGGAGACGTCACCTCTGTCCCTTATGCCCGGGGCATCGTCCCAGGCGCCGGGTACTGTGTCGGACCTTGCAGTGTGCAGCGCTGGAGAGTGACAGCGAGCAGTGTGACTCTAGCGTCCGTTCCTCACTTCTTCTCTTCCTTCCTTAGGAGAGCATCCTGCCAGCCACCGCTCTGCCTACCCCGAGCCTCCCTGACGGCTTCATTGCGCCCCCTGCAGCCACGGCCCTGGACCCCACGCGTGGGCAGGGCTGTGAACACACCTCCCAGCCGGGGGACCCCTTTCTCCAGCCCGCAGACTTAGGTCCCTCTGCACCACCACTGAGTGTCCCCCAGCCCTTCCTGCCCGTGTTCACCATGCCCTTGCTGTCGCCCAGCCCAGCCCCGGCACCTGCTTCCCCCGTCTTGCCGTTAGGCCCTCCTCCCACCACTGCCCTGAACCCCCCGACTCCCCCTGCCTTCCTGCAGCCACAGAAGTTTGCCGAAGTCAGCAAGTCGCCCCCTGTCATCACCCACACGGCCTCTGCCACCCTCACCCACGACGCCTCTGCCACCACCTTCAGCCAGAGCCAGGGCCTCATCATCACCACCCACTATCCCACCCCCTCCGTGTCCCCCTGTGGCCTGGCGCTGTCTCCGGTCACCCGGCCACCAACCGTCGGGCCTCCTCAACCCCGTTTAGCGTTCGTGCACCCCAAGCCCGTATCCTTGCCTGGGGGGAGGCACAAGCAGCCCCCCAAAATCGTGCCTGCTCCCAAACCAGAGCCCATGTCCTTGGTGTTGAAGAATGCCTGCCTCGCCCCAGGTGAGTCAGGTGGAGGGAAGCAAGTGGGACTCTCCCCCTGTCCTCATCCCCCGCCGGGTCCCCAGGCTTGCAGACTCGTGACACACGTTGTGATAGGAAACAGAAGGGTTATGAAAGACTACATGCGTGGATCTAGTCTGTTTTTTCTATGCTGTGTTGTTCGTTTAGTTAAGTCTCGACGGAGTTTGAAAAAAACATGGTCCTGGTCGTCTCTTTCCCGGGTCTGTAATCTGTCCCCTCCAAGGAGAAGTTGCAAAAAAGTAGCTTTGTCTCCATGCCCTGCAGCAAGGAGGTGACGTCTCAGTGGCAGCAGAGGGGTCGTGTGCTGCTCCTAGGCCCACCCCCACCTCCCCCCGCCCCCTGCAGCCTGGCCAGCCCTTGGGCCCCCCGCTGGGCCGCCCACCCTCACCTCCCCCTTGTTCTGGCAGCTGCCTTTTCAGGACAGCCCCAAGCAGTGATCATGACATCAGGCCCTCTGAAGAGAGAAGGGATGTTGGCTTCCACCGTGTCCCAGTCCAGCATGGTCATCACGCCTGCTGCCATCGCCAGGGTGAGTGGCCCAGACAGGCCCTCAGCAGCCTATAACCTTGGGTGGCCCTCACCCAGCATGACTGTGGTCGGGGGTGACCTCTCTCCCCTGTGTCCCCTCAGGCTCCTGGGGTCACAGAGTTCCACAGCGGCATCCTGGTGACGGACCTTGGCCACGGCACGGGCAGCCAGCCTGCTCCCATCTCCCGGCTCTTCTCTCCCAGCGCAGTGCCGGACTCCCTGGTAAAGGGCGAGCAGGTCCCGCCACATGGGGGCATCGCCCAGGTCCCTGCCACGGGTGCCAGTGAGTCTGCTGTCTGGTTGGAACGGTTGGGACCGCGTGAGTGGAGTGACGGGCCCGCTCTGGACTGGGGAGGCCGCCGAGGGTGCCCGGGATTGAGCCTGGGTTTCCAGGCCGGGTGGTGAGAAGCTGCCAGTGGCCCAGGCTAGGGAAGCGCTCGGCAAAGGGCAGGATAACCCAGGGAAAGCAGCCGGCGCGTTGCAGTGCAGGCAGATGGTGTGCTCGCAGAGACATCGCCCAGCCTCCTCCAGGAAGGCCCGGCTCTGATGGGGACGTCCCTGGGGGTCCAGCGGTTGAGACTCCATGCTGCCAACGCACGGGGTGCGGGTTCATTCCCTGGTCAGGGAACTAAGATCCCGCATGCCATGCGAAGTGACCAAGAAAGATTTAAAAAATTAAAAAAGAAAAAGAAAGGCCTGGCTCTGAGCTGCCAGTTCCAATCCACAAAAGGGATTGAGGGGTCCGTGTTGACAGTTTCCAGAAAGCCTGGTGTTGCTGTAGCCACAGGAGCCCCCGGCCTTGCCCGGCACTGGCCGGTCTTGCCCTCCCCTCCCCTCCCCGCACCTCGGGAGCCCCCTTCCTTCCTCCCCGGCTTGGTTTTCCGTCGGTGAGGTGGCCGGGGTAGGACTGATATTGCCCAGTGACGTCTGAAGAGCTGAGAGGTCAGGGTAGATGATCTTCCCGAGGCTGTGCTGCTGCGGGTTGGGGAGAAGCCAGGTACCAGGTCGGAGGGAGACCAAGGTGTCTTCCTGTCTCAGGTAAAACCGTAGCAGCTGCTCCCGGCACCCTGTGCAGAGGCATCTTCCTGAGGTGGAGGGCAGGACACGGTGGGGAAGGCTCTCTACTTATAGGGGTCAGACAGGGACTTGTCCCAGGACAGGTTTTGAAGAATAAGGACCCTCACTGGGGAAGATACAGACGCAGACTAGCTATGAGTCATGCCCTGGAATCCTGTATGGGGCTCGGGCTCAGGGAAACGGCGCCTTGTCCACTGAGGTGGGTCCCCGGAGGTTAGAGCCTTGAGAGCAGGGTGGGGAGAAGAGCTGAGCAGAGGGGACCGAGCCTGAGGCCTCCGTGCTGTGAGGCGGGACTGACGGGGAGGGTCAGGGAGGGGCTTCCTGCGGGTGGCTCCGGAGCCTGGGCCACAGGTGTCTTCCACCATGTTCTTTGTGGGTAAAATAGCGCTTTGGTTTTTTTAATTAAAAATGTCAGGGGTGGGTACGATTGAAAAAGGTGTGAGAAAACATATATGTAGAAATGAAAGAACAACAAAAAAAGAACAGTTAGCCGTGTGCTCGCCGCCCAGGGTGAGAACTACAGCCTTGCAGATGCCGAGGGGCCCCTGGTGGCCCAGGAGGCGGGCCTCCTCGCAGCCCCCAGACCTGTGACTGCAGCGTCCAGCTGGCGTCCGTCAGGCCTAACGGAACCCACCCCCTGCCCCCGCCTGTTGGCAAGGGTTCCTCCCGTTTCTGCTCTGGGGCTGCCATGGAGGTTCAGGGTGGGTGTCCCTGCACAGCCGGTGCAGCCTGGTCCCTAAGGGGAGTCTCTGCTCTTCTCAGGTCGAGACTGCCCGAACTCAGGGCAGGCCTCTCCGTGTGCTTCAGAACAGAGCCCCAGTCCTCAGTCTCCCCAGAACAACTGCTCAGGGAAATCTGCAGACCCCAAAAATGTGGCTGCTTTAAAGGTACCTGATGGGTCTTGATTCCCTTGGAAGGATGGGGGGGCAAGGAGAAGCGCATCAAGGGACTTTGGGGACGGCTACGTCCCTTACTAGAGACGCACTGGAAAGAACCGTGGGCTTGAGGGGTGTCCCACGCCGGGCTGGGGCGGCATCGGAAAGAGGGAGGTTTGCTGCTTTAACCTTGAGCCTCGTGGCCCCTCCCACCCCCCACCGACCCCCAGCCCCGTGGTGACAGTGGCCCTCAGCCCAGGAGCCAGCACTGAGCCCTGTGGAGCAGAGGGAGGAGGCGGCAGCTGTCAGAACTGGGTCCAGGGGTGAGGGTGGCCGGGAGGGGCTGAAGCAGCAGCCTCGGGCCCTTGCTGTGCTCTCTCTCTCCTGCAGGGATGGTTTTCTAGTCCCGTCCTGTCCCCCTCCTGGCTCCCGCTGGAGCCTTTTCGCTTCCTGTCGCCCCTCCTTCCACATAGCTCTCTAGAGGCCTCAGGGTCCCAATCTGCCCCTAATCTGGGCAGCAGGTGGGGGTGGGATGGGGAGGGGAGGGGTCCCTGTGTCGCAGCGACGGGTCAATTTCCCAACAGAACCGGCAGATGAAGCACATTTCAGCCGAGCAGAAAAGGCGCTTCAACATCAAGATGGGCTTTGACACCCTCAACAGCTTGATCTCTAATAACACCAAGCTGGTGAGTGGCCGGAGGGCGGGGAGGGCCGACAGGACGGGCGGATGTGGCTGGCTCACTGCGCTGGCTGCCTCCCTGACCCGGCCGCCCCTTGCAGACCAGCCACGCCATCACGCTGCAGAAGACCGTGGAGTACATCACCAAGTTGCAGCAGGAGCGCGGCCAGATGCAGGAGGAGGCCCGGCGGCTGCGAGAGGAAATCGAGGAGCTCAACACCACCATCATGTGAGGCTGGGCCTGGGGGCTCTGGTGGCACCCCGTCCTCGCTGGCACGGCACAGGGGGGGCACTCCTCGCCGGTGGAGGCCTCTCTGCTCAGCGCTGCAGCCCTTGCCCTCCTCCTCCTCCTCCCCAGGCTCCCCGCCTGGGCCTGCCCACTTGGCCCCCAGCCACGCCGAGCTTCCTTTGACTCTTCCTGTCGTTTCAGCTCCTGCCAGCAGCTGCTCCCTGCCACGGGCGTCCCTGTCACCCGGCGCCAGTTTGATCACATGCGAGACATGTTTGACGAATATGTGAAAAGCCGGACTCTGCAGAATTGGAAGTTCTGGATTGTATCTTTGGGTTTTCTTTGCTCATCCCCCATCCCCGCAACCAGTGCACTAAAACCGCAGACACTGACCCTTCGGTTGCTTTAGAAAGATGCTCTCTAAATGGTTGTCGTTGAGTTTGTCAAGACAGGTAATGCTAGTTTCTGTCCTAAGAGGGAGGGGCCCGGCCGGGCCCATGGTGTGGAGCAGGCTGTCCTTGGTGCCCGCCCAGGCTTGGGGCTCCCTGGGGACCTGGAACAGGCCTGCTCTGCGCTCTGAGTCCTTGAGAAGTAAAGACAAGGCTGGAGCCACTGGCAGAAGCAGTAAGGTGGGAAGGAGGTGGGATCTGGTCTAACATGTCCTGGCAGCGGCGGGGAGTGTGGTGCCACCTGAAACCAGGGCTCACAAAGCGACTAAGTGGCAGAGGCTGGATTTGAAGCCAGTTCCCTCCAGGCTGTTTTCTGCATTTGTGCCGCAGGGCCTTGACTGCTATAACGAGGCACGGATACCTGAGTGCTGGGCTCTGTCTCTGGGGCCAAGGCCTCCCTGCACTTGGCCTTCCAGATGTCAGCAGGGCCCTTACGGGGGACGGCTCTGCCCTTGTCACTCCCCACCCAGCCACCGCTGTGCCTCTGAGTGGACAGTGTGCACAGGGGTGGGGTCGGTCGCCGTGCCTGGGCCTGGGGTCTGACGGGCTGCGGAGGGGGTCACGTGGGAAGAGGGACGCTCTTGCCTCAGCTCTGACAGGGCGGGTGGTGTCTGTGTGCACTAATGGGCGGGTTTTAAAGGAAGAGACGACAGACACCAGCTCCAGTCCCCCAACTTTGCTCTGGTCCTGGTCCCTGAGTGGAGCTGGCGTGAGTCAGACAGAACCTCTGTGGTCAGTGGCAGGTTCCTTGGCATCAGGCTGAGTGTGGTGACTGTGGGCGCCACCTGGGCTCAGGAACAGATGGGGACCTCCCTCTCTCCCTCTCTGTCTCTGTCTCTGTCTCTCTCTCTCTTTCTCTCTGTGTCTGTCTCTCTCTGTCTCTCCCTCTCTCTCTCTCTCTCTCTCTCTGTCTCTCTGTCTCCCTCTCCGTCTCCCTCCTCCTCTCCCCCCTCCTCTCCCCCTCCCCCCCCCTCCCGGCCCGTCACGACTGTGCACAGTTACTTGCCAGTCCTGAGGGGAGCTGGTCACGGGCAAGCCTGTGACTGGACTTCGTTCTCTCCACGCTCACTTCCCTTTTCTTTAACCTGCGTGCTGTGCAGTTCAGCGTCATCATCAAGCCGCTGTTTGAGTCCTTCAAGGGTGTGGTGTCCAGCAGCAGCCTGGAGGAGCTGCACCGGACAGCGCTGTGCTGGCTGGACGAGCACTGCTCCCTGCCCGTTCTCAGGCCGAGTGAGTGGGGCCGTGCGGGCTTGGACGCAGGCGGGGCTGCCGAAAACCCAGGCTCTGCTGCCGGTGGCCCACAGACAGCTGGGGCAGGGGGGCGAGGCCGAGTTGGAGGCGCCCCTGCAGGGCAGGGGGCGAGGGCTCCCAGAGCCTCTCCTCAACTTCCTGCCACCTCCGTGTGCCCCTTTGATCAGATCTAGCTCGCATTTAGTGAGCACCTACTATTTACCAGGCCACGTGTCAGGGGTTTTCAGACACGTTTTCGTGTTTAATTCTCATAACGAAAAGAGCTGTGGCCGTGTATAAAGGCCGTAGAGGTGTGATGCTAAAACAGGGGGACAAGCAGGAAGGGGTCAGCGTTCCCCGCCCACCTGCAGCGTAGGGGATAGGACTGGGGGAGTCGTCTTAAAGGCAGAGGTGTGAGTGTCCAGACCTCAGGCGAGAGGCTCTCCTGGTGTCCGTGCCTCTCCTGCTTTGGGGGCCTGAGAATCCCTATGCGGGGTGTACACACGGAACCGCGTGTTCTGTCCTCTGGGGGCTTGGAGCTGGTGCCTGGGCCGAGTCTGCAGGCTACCCCCTCTGTCTTGCAGCCGTGCTGAACACCCTCCGGCACCTAAGCACCACCACGTCCATCCTGACGGACCCGTCCCAGCTGCCGGAGCAGGCGGCAGAGGCCGTCACCAGAATGGGCCAGAGATCTGCGGAGTCTTAGCAGTGCTTAGCGGGCACAAGGCCACGTGAGAAGCCGTGGAGACCCTTCCCGCCTGTGGAGAGGAGGCCGCGCCCCTCACCTCTCCTGATGCGGAGCTGCCGGGCCTCCCTCCGACTGCGGCCCAGGCCGCTCAGAACACCGCGCTCAGGTCTGAAGCAGGTTCGGGTCCTGCCCACAGCAGTAGCCCAGCTTAGGGAACCCCTTGCTGTGAACTCTGACTCAGCGACCTCTGTCACCGACCTCCCCTCCCCTCGGGGTAGCCCGGATGAAGGGGAACAAAGGGGAACGCTGCCCGTCCCTGTCCTGTCCTGCTGGTGGGGTGTCGGGGCCGCGGCGGCAGTGCGAGGAGCAGACGGGGCAAGAGGGGGCATCACCCGCTCCCCCCAAGTTAGGAAACGTGAGGGTCCTTCCCGGCTCCTGTCTGGAGACTTACACACGCTGCCTCCTGTCACCTCTCAGGCGCCCGTGGGGCGGTTGGAAGGCATCCTCCTTCCTGCCCCGACTCTGACCTTGTAGATAGATTGGACGTCTGCTCAGGCTTCGCAGGGCCGGCTGCCGGGGAAACCCCACAACACACGTGTGCAAAGTGGTGGGTGCGCGTGCCCGCAGACAGGAACGGAAGCACAAGTGACGCGGAGCTGCTGCTGGCTCGGAGGGCCGCTTGGGCGGGGCGTCGATCTGTCCTGATCTGGTTCCACTTGGCGTTGCACTTGTCCGTGGTGACACCGGCCTGAGAATCGCGTGGCGGGGCTCAGCTGGGCGGGCGGCCGTGCTTGATGGATGCTGCTGGCCCTTCGGGTGCAGTGTTTGAAAGACCAGGCTCCACAGTGCTGCCATCAGCCTGGTCACCTTGTCTGGATTGTCCAGCTGGGAGCCCCAAATCATAACAGTTCCTGGACCAAAGACGCCACCACACCCAGCGTCTGTCTCGTGTTTGGAGGCAGAAATTGAATGTTGACACAGAGCTCCGAGGGGGCTGCCTCGGAGCTGTCTGTAGGCGGCTCCAGACCAGACCGTAGAGAGTTGGATTCAGGTTTGGTCCAGGTGGAGGGAGCAGCAGGCTGCTTCCGGGTGTGGGAATTGCACCTGGAAGGGTTCAGAGGAGGGCACGGCAGGAGGGGCGGTCCCGGGCCCGCCCTCCTCTCGGTGTGTCTGCCAGAGCGGCTCCAGGTGGAAGGATGCTCTAACGCTCAGGAAGCCCAGCCAGGGGCACCTCCTCATTGAAAGAATGTGCTTTTCACGTCCTGCTGTGAAGTTCAGAGGCCAGCAGGCTTCCCGTTCAACCTCTGTCCTCCCGGCCCCGAGACAGAGACCGGGCAAGCGCTGTGCAGACCAGGAGCCCAGGGGCCCCAGGAGGGGCCGCTGCGGGCCACCTTCTGAAGCTTGGATCATTTCGGAGGCTCCTGCTGGATCCCAGAGGCCTGTGGAAGGTTCTCGGGGGGGCAGGCAGCCCCGCCTCAGCCTCGGCTGATGGAGGACGGAGGCAGGGTCCTCTCTTTGCCGCTGGCCGTGCCACTGCCCCTGCCGTGGGTCACGACCGGTCACCTGCTCCCTCGTCCGTGCTCCAGCCCCGTCAAGGGTGCCTCAGCGGCACCCCTCCACCTCCCCAGAACCCGTGTTTACAGGCCTTCCGATCACTCTGCTGAGGCGCGAGCACGCAACGAGACTGGGCCAGCCCTTCGCTTCCACTGGGAGGAGGGACAGGAACTCAGCCTTCCACCGGGGTGGACATGAGGTCCACCTCGGAGAAGAGCGCCGTGGTAAGAACTCCGTGAGGCTCAAAAGGGAAAAAGGAAAGCCCGAGACGTGCCAGCCGTGAGGGCTCGTGGAGGGTCCTGCCCTCGGCCTCGCCCCAGTTCCTGTGCCTTCGTAAACTGCGTGGTGGCCGCGGAGCTCGGCCCGGCCATGACCTCTCCGAGATCACTAGCTTTCTCCCCACCCCTTGCTGAGAGTATTTTTTTTTTTTTTTTTTAGCTCCATGGGATATAAAATTGGCCTCTTCCTTCTCTGGCCTACCTCTCCCTCCCTTTGGCTGATGTAATGTCCATGATTCTGTTTTTTTAAATATTTAAGGCTGTTAGGTTGTATGAGGCATTGAAGGGTGTGTGTGTGTGTGTGTGTATGTGTGTGCGTGCGTGTGTGTGTGTGTCCCAGCAGACGTTTAACTAGATGCATGTTTTTTTTTTGAGATATTTACTTAAATCCATTTCTCTTGGTGCTCACCATTATGGCTGTAGGGCCGCAAAGCTGTATCTCTTACTACAAACACGTTTGTTTCTTGCCCCGGCAGTTTTCTTGTTTTGGATTCTTGCCTGATGAGTCTGGCCAGACGGGGGCCTAGCTTGGACCTCTGTCCTGGGGTCCCAGGCCGGGATGCAGGGACCCCGGGGCCACTCTGCCGACTGCCTCCAGTGGATGCTGTAGTTTGTTTACACTCACTTTCACCCCTACTCCCATAAAAGAGACTTAAAAATGCTGACACTTTGGAGGATAAGAAAATCAATCTGAAAAGGAAAAAAAAAAAAGCCCGTCTGGCACGTAATCTCTGAAAGTGTTTCTGTGAAATCTTTCTGTGCCATCAACCCCCTTCCCACTGCTGTTTGCTGTTTGACACCGTGTGGGAGATGCAGGGAGAGTGGGGCTTTCCGCAATTGGCTGGCCCGTCTCTCCCTCGGTCTCAGGTGGGTGACATCCAACTGTCACCCCTCTCCCACCAGGCCCCCAACCTGGCTGGGGTTTTCAGGGCACAAGGGCAGCCCCGGCATCAGGAGTCAGTGTCGATGTGAGCACCAGGTCTTGTTGGGGAGGGCCTGGCAGGGCGCTGCGGGTGACCCCGTGCACCTAGCTCCCTCTACTCTGTCCTTGTGACCTGGTCCCGCCTCCCTTTCTAGGTAGCGCTCAGCCCTCCGGGTTGTTATTGCTCTGGCTGATAGAAAGAGAAACTTAGATTCTTAGGGGACATGGCATCCCAGGGTGGGGGCCAAACCCCTTGTCCCTCCCCAGGTGAAGGGGTGCGGTGGCCTCCTCTCAGCCTGGGCCTCCCCTCCCTGTACAGCCGGCTCTCCACCTGGATGAGTGAGTCCAAGCGGCAGGCTCGTCGTTTTCAAGATCACATGTTCTCACTGTCCAGCTGAACGAGGGCTCATCAGGGTGGAGCTGGGGCTGTCCAGGGGGCCCGTCTGCCCGCGGCCTGCACACTTGCTCAGTGTGGACCCAGCCCTGCACTGGCTAACCTACCCCACTTCGGTTCTTTTGTCTCATCTGGGGTCCAGGGGGGCGGGCTTGGAACACCGCTTGTCGGAGCAGCTTGGCTTCCTTGGTGGTGGGCCTGCTGAGGAAGGGAGCTGGGGAGCCCCAGTGTGGGCTCAAGAGCAGCAGTGGGCTGGGGTCTTTGGCTCCATGCCCCTGGTGCCTTGTATATGAAAGAGGATTGTCACCACGTCTGAACACGGGTGACAGGAGAGGACAGCGAGGGTGGAGGGTGGAGGAGCTTGGACCTTCAACCCATACTTTTCAGTGGTCGTGTAGCCTTGACCCACTCAGCAGGCAGGTGTGGGGATCAGAGGGGCTCCAGGAGCAGAGAGAAGCCTCGGGACCCCCGGGGGCCTCCACACAGATCACCTGCCCTATTTTCTTTTCCTTCTGACGACTTGGC
The DNA here is from genome assembly GCF_964165515.1 of Mesoplodon bidens. Lineage (NCBI taxonomy): Eukaryota > Metazoa > Chordata > Mammalia > Artiodactyla > Ziphiidae > Mesoplodon > Mesoplodon bidens. The sequence goes on along the minus strand of NC_138169.1, from coordinate 8,098,905 downwards.
TTTCCCAGCTCACCACACAGGGCTGTTTCCTGTCGAGGCTTGTGAAAATAAGGCTTTGAGAAAGAAAAGGGAACTTTTCCTGTTGAATGTTGGCTTTGACTATGCGTGTGTGTGTGTGTGTGCGCGCGTGTGCACTTGCACAAGCCTGCGTGTGTGTTTGTGGGTGTTTACTTAATGGAATTTTATTTTTGTGAAATTCTTTTATAATTATGTAGCAAAATTCACCTCCATCTCCCAGTCAAACTTTTGGTTCCAGAGTCCACCCTGGGTGTCACTAATTTGAAGAATTCTCTCCTGGGTTTCTGAACGGAGATGTGCCACTGTCAAGAGTTGAGGCTGTGGAGAGGGTTGGGAGAAACTGAAGTCTGATGCATTTCCGTAGAGTTTACATCCTGCAGTTAAAAGGTGGGAAGGACTCGACCAGGGAGACACGAAGCCCAGGCTATGTTTCTTGCGAGGGAGCTGGACCGCGGCCTCACCCCGAGGTGCCCTGCTGCTGCTTTATCTGAATCTGTTCACATGGCTTGTTTTGCTTGTTTTGTAACGCCACAGCTGAAACAGCACGTTCTTTTCCTTTTTTGGGTTTCAGTTCATTGTATAAATGGTTCATTTTTTCTGTTGTGAGCTCTTGTGACTGTGTCAGGCCTCCCTAAGGAGACAGTCACCCCTTGTGGGCAGAAAAACAAAATCCAAGAAGCGTTGTCCATCGGAGGCTCCCTCAGGCCTGCACCATCCAGAGCACGGCCCTTTATGCTCCACTGTTGAAAAGCAAGTTTCCACCAGCTGTATTCAACACTACAATGCAGTTCAAAAACTATATTTGCATCCAAGACAATAAAAAGCCGTATTTTTTTGAAAAGCCTGTGCTGTGTGGTCTTTGCTACCCTGTTGAGCAGTGGAAGAGGTGATAGAATGAGATCAGAGCAGAGTGATGCTCACGCCTGACTCACTCGTGCTAGCCTTGGGGGGAGTGGGTGCAGCCTGGAGCCGAGGGGCTGGGAATGAGGAGACAGGCCTGAGGCAGTGAGGCTCCGGAGGTGGCCCCGGAGGACTGCAGTCCTAAAGAGAGGCCTCCGCCGAAAGGCCTGACGGGACAGAGTCTGCCTGTGAACCCACCAGGGCCAGGTGCTCCAGGCCTTTCCCAGGTGGACAGAGTCCAGGGGTACTTGTACAAAACTGCCCGTTTCCTCGTGTGGAACTCGGGCAAACAGCAGCCGCCCTGCACCCTTTACAGGGTGGTCACGAGGGTCACATGAAGTCACGAACGTCCGGTGCCCAGAAAGCACAGGTGATCACCAGCGTGGCCAGCACTGGCCCCAGCACAGAGTGGGGGGCTGCGTCACGGTGATGCCCCGGGGGGCGGTGGGCCCCCTGCTGAATGTTGACCTGACACTGTAGACAGAAAATGCTGGGAAGTTGACCAGCAAAGATGTCCCTTCGTTGTGCTGAGATGTTGATGATTTCTCTTTAATCTAAAAGCCTTCCTTTTAGCCGTACCATCTTCCTGTGCCCCCAGCTCCTTGTGGCTGGGTAGGGTGACTGTAAGATGAGCCGTGCTGTCCCCTTTCAGGCTGCCGGCCCCTCTACAGAGCTGCTGGCTTGTTTCACTGAACAACTGCCGGGATCCATATCTCCTGACTGAGATGCAGTGGGTTCATATGCAGGCCCTTGTCTGATCAACCCCCAACGCCTCCCCCAAGGAAGAAAGTCTTCATGACACAAAGCCAGATTTGGGGCTGTGAGAACCAGGGCCCCCTGAGAGAGGTGAGTGGTTCATGGACTCCTTGAGGCTAGAAGGAACTCGGTTTCCATTGACCTCATCAGTGGGTGTCCAGTTGGTTCTTCTAACTTTTTTTTTTTTTTTTTTTTTTTTGCGGTACGCGGGCCTCTCACTGTTGTGGCCTCTCCCGCTGCGGAGCACAGGCTCCGGACGCGCAGGCTCAGCGGCCATGGCTCACGGGCCCAGCCGCTCCGTGGCATGTGGGATCTTCCCGGACCGGGGCACCCATGTCCCCTGCATCGTCAGGCGGACTCTTTAACCACTGCGCCACCAGGGAAGCCCAGTTTTTCTAACTTTTTGAGCCCAGCCCCATGTTAGGTATGGAATCTTAAAGATAGTTGGGGTGTAATTAGGAGAAGAAGGGAGGGTTTGGAAGTGGGGCGGGAGGAGCAGAGTGTCTAGAGGGAGAGGCCAGGGCACTGGGGCGTCCCTGCCTCAGCGTCAGGCACTGGGCCACTTCGGGGACATGTCCCACTCTGGACAGTTCTCGAGTTGGTGGTGCGGTTATTCCCATTTTATAGAGGAAGAAATCAAAGTCGTTTCCAAGGTGGCGAGGCTGCATGGGTCAGAGCCAGAAGGCTAAAGGTTCATTTTTTATCCTGTAACGGGCCTCTCCATCCACCGAATCCGGAGGATTATCCGTGACGCCCTTCCCCTCCCCTTCCCCTCCTCCAGCACCACGTCCTGTCGAGTTTGTCCTCCAAGTGTCTTCCAAACACATCATCCACTTTTCTCTAGCCCCACAGTCATCATCACCCAAGTCCGAGTTGCCATCGTTTCTCAAGTTCGCACGGTGGTGTCGTCCATCCCTTCTCTGTCTTGTAGCCCCAACCTTACCGTCAGTGGGAGCTCGAGGAAGTCCTAGTCCAGCCACAGCACTGACTCCACGCAGCCCTTCAAGGGTTTCCAGATAAAGGTCAGTCCACCCCGCTCCGCTGAGCCCATCCTGCCCCTACTTGCCTTTCCAACCTCACTCTTGCTCTTTTCAGTTCCTTGAACATTCCATGCTTTGTTTTGTTTCACTCTTCAGGTTTTCCCAAGGCCCCTTTCCTCTGCCCAGGCCTTTGCCCATCTCCACCCCTTTTCCTGAATAGCTCCTATTCTTTCTTCCCATTTTAATCCTTAAATGTCAGTTCTTCAGAAAGCAACCCTAATGTTCCTCCTACCAACAGGTGCATGCACGCTCACCCACACACGTACGCGCACACACGCACGCACGTGCACACACCAGGTCAGACCTCAGAGCAGCTGTATTTCCTCCAGATGCTGGTCATGTTTGTCATTGTCATTTATCTTCCCCGCCAGGTCCTGAGGCCCATCAGGACAAGACGCCCACGGCCACTGCTGTGCCCAGCTCAGAACCAGCACAGCAGGTACTCAGGGCACCTGCCCAGTGACCCTCAGCCCCAGGCCCTTCCACCAGCCCAGCGGCCCCTTCAACACCTCCATGTCAGACAGGCGAAGGGTGTGGGGAGCCTGATGAGACGGGGCGGGGCGGGGCGGGGGGGCAGGCAAACAGCAGGTGCAGAGGTCAAGCTCAAGTGGGTGTCCTGCAGGGTTTAAAGGTTGGCTCCTACGGTTACATACTTAATATAAAACATCAACTTCAGTAATTCAGGTTGTAGATATGATTCGAATAGTCTCCAAATGGCATTTGAGAGCGTTTCATCTTGGATGTGGACTTGATTCTATAGAACACAGTCTACCTTCTTTTTTGTATGTCAAGCTCTGAATTTAGCCTTGTGTAGGCTGGTGGGATTATGCTCAATGTGTGCTTTTACCTTTTTACTTCAGAAAATCTCCAGCACACACAGAAGTAGAACAGTGCAGTGAACCCCTACATACCCATCATCCACTTTAACGATGCCCAACTCAGGGCCAGTTTTGTTTGCTATATACCTCACCCCCACCGCCATTATTTTGAAGCAAATCCAAGACACCATATGGATTTCATCTGTTAATAGTAAATGTGCTTTTGTTTCCAGAATTGCATCTATGCCTGCAACGTTCGTTGTTTGAGAACTCCCGAAGGCTTTGTGAAAAACTACAAAGTCACAGTTGATGAGAAACCTGGGGAATAGGGAGTTCTGATTGATCAGCTTTTCTGTTTCACTGAATCATTAGCTAGAAAACCCTTATTGTTTAGAGAGGGGGAAAAGCTTTCTAAGAGTCTACTTTCATGCCTTATATGGGTTTGTACAACAAACAGTCTAACCTCTTGATCTAGTCTGACTGATTGTCGCTCCTGGGGGATGTGACTGAACAGGGCTGGTTGGTACCATTACAGGTTTGTGGCGAGGATGGGGCCTTCCCACCTGTCCCCTTATCGGTCCTGCAGCCCAGATTCCAACCTATCGGTGTCTCCTGAGTCCCCAGCATAACTGAACACCCTCCCACCCCCCATAGACAAAGGATCCTCCAGTTCCGTGCCCTGCCCGAACACCTGCCACAGGTTCCCCCAGCTTTCTCTCTTTCCTCAAGACTTTGATCAAGACACGTGTGCTGAAGGCTGAATTTGTACTCAGCTCAGGGGATACATGGTGAGTTTATTGGAGACACGACAAAAGTCTGTCTTGGTAACAAGGGGTGGGGAGAAGCACGGGGTGCCGTAGAGGAGCGACAGGGAGACCGCTGGTGGGGGCGGGGAGGGGGTCAGGGAGCGTTCCCTGGAAGGTGGCCCCCGAGCCAGGACCCAGCAGGACAAGAGTCAGCCATGCAGAGGGGGCAAGACCCGCAGGGAAGAGCACGTCTCATGGGAAGAAATGTTGACCAGACGCAACACCTGCCTTCCCATGGAACCTTCCCTCCCTCTCCACTGGGGCTTTTGCTCGTCTGTGGCCTCTTCCGTCCCGTGCAGTTTTCTCTTTTTCCAGTTGACTCCTTCCTCTCCCCCCAGAAGCGTCTCAAGTCTCTCTCCTCATAACCAGCCTTCCTTTAGCTTTCACCCTCCCTGGCCTAGAACGCGCTCATGCCCACATACTCCACGTCCCCCCTGCGTGGCGTTGCCATCTGCCCAGTCGCTCAGGCCGGAGATTAACACGTCACCCTCGTTCTTCCTTTTCCCTCGGTTCCCACCTCTGATCTACCAGGAGGTCCTGTCGGTGGTCCCGCAAACCAGCTCGAACCCAACCGTTTCTCCCCCCCACTGCCCCCACCCATCCGGACAGCGTGCATTCCGGGGTTCCTCCTCTCCCTGCTCTCTCTCATCAGTTCCGCCCAGAGCTAGAGCGATCCTTTTAAAGACACCCACCACACACCGTCCTTCCCCTGCTTAACCGTCCAGAGGCTTCCTGCCGCATTTAGAGAAAAATCCAAACTCCTCCCGACTGCCTTGCGAGTGACAACATTTCTGGGCCCGAAAATCGGTAAGATGTGGACAATAATTACGCCTGGGGACTTCCCTGGCGGTCCAGTGGTTAAGGCTCTGTGCTTCCGCTGCAGGGGGCTTGGGTTCGACCCCTGGCTGGGGAGCTAGGATCCCACATGCCTCGAGGCGCGGCCAAAAAAAAAACCAAATCCCCACAGTAATTACGCCTGCCCCTCTGGATCACTGTAAGGGTTCAGGGTGCTTGTTTTACCGTCAGCATCTCCAGTGTCAGCTCCTGTTACTCTTCTTCTTTCCTTCCCACCTTCTCCCCCATCCCCTCGTCCAAAGTTCCCCGTTTTTATTAAGGCATTGCTAAGACCATCCTCCCTGGGTTGTTTTTTTTTTTTGTGGTACGCGGGCCTCTCACTGTTGTGGCCTCTCCCGTTGCGGAGCACAGGCTCTGGACGCACAGGCTCAGCAGCCATGGATCACGGGCCCAGCCACTCTGCAGCATGTGGGATCTTCCCGGACTGGGGCGCGAACCCGTGTCCCCTCCATCGGCAGGCGGACTCTCAACCACTGTGCCACCAGGGAAACCCCTCCCTTTTTTTTTAATTGAAGTAGAGTTGATTTACAATGTCATGCCCATCTGTGCTGTACAGCAGAGTGATTCAGTTATACACACGTAGACATTCTTTTTCATATTCTTTTCCATTATGGTTTATTACAAGATATTGAATAGAGTTCCCTGTGCCATGCATTAGGACCTTGTTGTTTCTCCATTCTAAATGTAACAGTTTGCATCTACCAACCCCAAGCTCCCAGTCCATCCCTCTCCCTCCCCCCTTCCCCCTTGGCAACCACAAGTCTGTCCTCTGTGAGTCTGTTTCTGTGTTGTAGATAGGTTCATTTGTGCCATATTTTAGATTCCACATATAAGGGATCTCATATAAGACCATCCTCCTTTTTAGGACCCTGGAGTCATTCTAGTTCTGCTTTCCCCACAGCATCCTGCCCACCCCCTTTTCATTTGTCAGATCTTGTGCTGTGAATTCTTTCTCCAAAACATCGCTGACTGTGGTCCCGGGCCTCGCTGAGGGCCCAGCTGGTACGGGTCAGAGTTGAGCTACTTCCCAGTGAAACTTTGCAGCTCTGGCCTGAAAAGTTCAGGAAATAGCATGGAGCTTCCCACCACACCCATCCTTTTGTCAAAAACTCTGCCCCATCCCAGCCCTTGAGAACTTACTTCTCTTTTAGAACAAAGCCCCGCCCTTAGCCTGGCCTTCAGCTCAGCACTGACACTGTCTCCCATTACAGGTTCCAGGCAAAACGAACTCCCTGTGGCTGTGCAGTCACACCCTGCACTTCTTCCCCCTGTTCCTTCCCCAACACTCCCCCGCTGCCCCCCGGAAGGCCCGGCGCTTCCTCCTCTCCGTAGCCTGCCCTGGCCGGGTCCACCCCACTTTGGACTCTGAGCTACCACTGGTGCTCCATTTCTGTCGCTTACGTCACATGCTACCTTTTTTTGCTTGGTGCTGTAAATGTCAGTACTGCATTCATAACATCCCCTCTTCCTAAGGATAGGAACCACATCTCGTTTTATCAGTCATCTACCCTAGCACAAAGCTTTGGTGTCCTGAGCTTATGATCTAAGTCATATCTACTACTACCTGCCAGGGATGATGCAACAGCCCTATGAAATAGGTACTGTGATTATCCCCACTGTAGAGATAAGGAAGTTGAGGCTGAGAGAGTCACAGAACTTGCCCAAGGGCATCATCACCGAGTGCGAAGCTGAGCTGCAGGCCCAGGTGAATCTGACTGTAGCGCCTCCTGCAAATGGTAACAGCCTACGAGTGCCAGCCCCCAAGCTAGACATCTTTACGTAACCTGTTGTTATCCTCAAAAGACCCCATATGGTGGGGATTATTATCCTCATTTTACACTGGAGAAAACTAAGGCTTACCCTCTATGATCAGAGCACTCAACAAACTGGCAGTAGGAGGGCAGTTCCTCAACCTGATAAAGGCATCAACGAAAACCCACAGTGAACATATTTAATGGTGAGTGACTGAATACTTCTAAAAGAGGAACAAGACAAGGATGTCTGCTTTCACTAGGACTGGACGACACTGTCCCAGAGGGTCTAGTCAGGGCAGATTGATGAGACATAGACACTCAAGGCATTCTGACTGGAAAAAAGGAGTAAAACTCTTTCTCTGTGCAGATGACACGATGCTTTCTATAGAAAACTCTAAAGGATACACACACACGCACATACACAAACACACACATACACATAAGATACACATAAGAGCTAGTAAATGAGTTCAGCAAGGTCCTAGGACACAAGGTCAATATACAAAAATCAGCTGCATTTCTGGACACTAGCAATGAACAACCCAAAAATGAAGAAACAAGTCCATGTACAGTAGCATCAGAGAGAATAAAATACTTAGGAATAAATTTAATCAGGGAAGTCTAAGACTTTTACACTGAAAATTGTAAAGCATTGTTGACGAGTATTATTCAGCCATGAAAAGGGATGAAGCACTGACACAGGCTACTACATGGATAAACCTCAGAAACATGATGCTCTGTGAAAGGAGCCAGACAGAAAAGGCCACACATTGTGTGAGCCCATATAAATGAAATATCCAGAATAGGCAAATCCATAGAGACAAAGCAGATTGGATTTGGTTGGGGGAGAGAGAGTAGGAGCGTACTTAATGGGTACGGGGTCTCCATTTGGGCTGATGACAGTGTTTTGGGGACTTAATATACCTGGTGGTCACGTGACATTGTGAATGTACTAAATGCCACTGAAGTGTACACTTTAAGATGGTTAATCTCATGTAAATTTCACCTCGATTTTTTTTAATGTTGAAAAAAATTTAAAGAAGACCTAAATAAATGGAAAGACATCCTGTGTTCATGGATTGGAAGACAGTATTGCCAAGATGGTAATACTCCCCAAAGTGACCTACAAGATGCAGTGCAATCCCTATCAGAATTACAACTATATTTTTTTTTTTGCAGAAATGAACAAGTTGATCCTAAAATTCATATGGAAATGCAAGGGACCCAGAATAGCCAAAACGATCTTGAAAAAGAAGTACAAAGTTGGAGGGCTCACACTTCCCAATTCAAAAAGTTACTACCAAGCTGCAGTAATCAAGACAGTGTGATACTGGGATTAAAACAGACATGTAGATCAATGGAATTCTAGTCTATCAAGAGTCTAGAAATACACCTATAAATCTATTATCAAATGATTTTTGAGAGGGATGCCAAGACTCTTGTGGGGAGAGAATAATCTTTTCAGTAAATGCTGTTGGGACTTAGAAGAAAACCGGTCTAAATCTTCATGACCTTGGACTGGGCAACAGTTTCTTAGACATGACATCAAAAGCACAAGCAACCAAAGGAAAAATAGAGTACACTTCATCAAAAATAAAAATGTGTGTCAAAGGACACTATCAAGAAAGTGAAAAGACAACCCACAGAATGGGAAAAAATATTTGCAAATCATATATAAGACAAGGGGCTCGTACTCAGAACATATAAAAAACTCTTACAATTCAATAATAAAAAGACAAGACAATTTAAAAATAGACAAAGGATTTGAATGGATCTTTATCCAAAGAAAATATGCAAGTGGCCAATAGTCACAAGAAAAGATGCTCAACATCATTAGTCAGTCATTAGGGAAATGCATATTAAAAACCACTGTGAGGGCTTCCCTGGTGACACAGTGGTTAAGAATCCGCCTGCCAATGCAGGGGACATGGGTTCAAGCCCTGGTCTGGGAAGATCCCACATGCCGCAGAGCAACTGAGCCCGTGCGCCACAACTACTGAAGCCTGTGCACCTAGAACCCGTGCTCCGCAACAAGAGGAGCCACCGCAATGAGAAGCCCGTGCACCGCAATGAAGAGTAGCCCCTGCTCGCCACAACTAGAGAAAGCCTGAGCACAGCAACGAAGACCCAGCACAGCCATAAGTAAGTAAGTAAATAAATAAATTTATTTTTTAAAAAACTTTAAAAATGAGGAAAGACAGTCCTTTATAGATACACATGAGTGATAAAACAATGTTTCTCAAGTTGGGGAGATCAGAGAGAAGTGTCAGAATCAATCAAAGTCTTTTTCAAATGATAGGAGTCCTTGACCTTATCTCCATTTGGAGATGACGTGGAGAGCCACAACTAGCAACCACGTGCCTGTAGCATCCCTCAGGAGTGGAGGGGCAGAGGCGGAAAGTTGAGATATAAGATGTGGAAATAATCAGGAGGATCACTTCATATGAAGGTGTTAATGTATATATTTTGTGGGTTTTTAAAGAAATTTTCATTGAAATATAGTTGATTTATGATGTGTTTCAGGTGTACAGCAAAGTGATTCAGTTATACACATATACATATATATGTATCTATTCTTTTTTTAGATTCTTTTCCATTATAGGTTATTATAAGATATTGAGTATAGTTCCCTGTGCTATACAATAGGTTCTTGTTGGTTAACTATTTTATAATAGTAGTGTGTATATTTTAATCCCAAACTTCTAATTTATCCTTCCCTCCCCTTCCCCTTTGGTAACTATAAGTTTGTTTTCTATGTCTGTGGGTCTGTTTCTATATATTTTTTGGGGAAAAAAAGAGGTGGTTTTGGGAGAAAAGAAAATCTTCTCCTAAATAGAGTTGAGAGGTGAAAATGGAGTGAACTTGAATACAGAGAGCACAAGTCACTGTGGGATGCTAGTTGGATCTGTTCTTCTAAAGCAGAGCCTCCGGGCCTTCTCTGGTGGCGCAGTGGTTAAGACTCCAAGCTTCCAATGCAGGGGGCCCAGTTTCAATCCCTGGTCAGGGAACTAGATCCCACGCGCATGCTGCAATTAAAAGTTTGAACGCCCCAACTAAGGAGCCCACGTGCTGCCACTAAGGAGCCCGTGAGCCTCAACTAAGGAGCCCACCTGCCGCAACTAAGGAGCCCACCTGCCACAACTTAGACCCAGAGCAACCAGATAAATAAATATTTTTTAAAAAGAGAGAGAGAAAAAGCAGAGCCTCCCATGAACCACTGACAAAGGGCCTCAGAAGCTTTTTCGGCAATAGAGCAAAACGTTTCAGCTCTCTGGTTTCTGTAGTGGGAGAAACCTCAGTTCTGATCTCAGCTTAGCTGCTTATTAAGCTTAGGGAGTAGCACCACCAGCTAAAGAACTACTTAAATCTCTGAATCATGATTTTCTCATGTATAAAATGTTGATGACAGGGGCTTCCCTGGTGGCGCAGTGGTTGAGAATCTGCCTGCCAATGCAGGGGACACGGGTTCGAGCCCTGGTCTGGGAATATCCCACATGCCGCGGAGCAACTAAGCCCGTGAGCCACAACTACTGAGCCTGCGCGTCTGGAGCCTGTGCTCTGCAATGGGAGAGGCCATGAGAGTGAGAGGCCCGCGCACCGCAATGAAGAGTGACCCCTGCTCTCCGCAACTGGAGAAAGCCCTCGCACAGAAATGAAGACCCAACACAGCCAAAAAAAAAAAAAAAAAAAATGTTGATGACAATACTAAAATTGTTCCAAGGATTGTGATAATGTGTGTAAAACACTAGGCAGTCAATAAATGATAGTTTTTATCATTGCCTATTACAAAAAGATTTAAAATTTTACAAATTAAAGAACACTGTGAGGGCTTCCCTGGTGGCGCGGTGGTTGAGGGTCCGCCTGCCGATGCAGGGGACACAGGTTCGTGCCCCGGTCCGGGAAGATCCCACATGCCGCGGAGCGGCTGGGCCCGTGAGCCATGGCCGCTGAGCCTGCGCGTCTGGAGCCTGTGCTCCGCAACGGGAGAGGCCACAACGTGAGAGGCCCGCGTACCACAAAAAAAAAAAAATAAAAAAAACACTGTGAGATGCCACTTCACACCTACCAAGCTGGTGATACTAAAAACAAAACAAAACAAAACAAATGGAGAATAAGAAGTGTTGTGAAGGATGCAACAGGCGATATTGGAATCCTCGCACGAAGCTGGTTGGAATGTTACACTGGGGTGTGGGCTCTGTGGGCGAGTTTGGCAGTTCCTCCAGAAGGTAACTCCTGAGTTACTACACGGCTCGGCAGTTCCATTCCTAAGCACACGTTCCAAAGAAACAGCTGTGTGCAAATGTTCATAGCAGCACTCTTCACAATAGGTAAATGCAGAAACAACCCACACGCCCTTGAACTGATGAATGGATAAACCATAGGTGGCATATCCATGAAGTGGAATATGATTCAGCCCTAAAAATGGATAAAGTACCGACACAGGCTACAACATGGATGAATCTTGAAAACATTATGCTCAGTAAAAGAAGCCAGACTAAAAAGGTCATGTATTGTATTATTCCATTTCTATGAAGTGTCCAGAATAAGCAAATACATAGACAGAAAGTAGGTTAGTGGTCACCAGGGGCTGAAGGGAGAATGGGAAGTGACTGCTACGGGATACAAAGTTTCTTTTGGGGGTGATGAAAATGTTCTGGAAATAGATTGTGGTGATGGCTGCACAACTCTGTGAATATACTTACATACACACACACACACACACAGCTAAATTGCATACTTTAGAGAGATGAAGTAGTTTATGTAAAGTTACATCTGGTCCTAAATAGAGGACCAGAAACTGGAACCCAAGAATATCTGCTTTTACACCAATGCTGTTGGGGGAAGAATGTTTCCAGGGCCCTTGAACAAGTAAATTAATATAGTTGGGATGTCACAGAGCCTCAGAAGTATCATTTTGAATATTCCTTCTCATTATGAAATACTATAGTTTTGGATAGTCCATAGAAGGGCTGAGAGAAGTAATATTGGTTACACTGAAAAATCGGTTATACTATGCAAGGAATAATCCGCCCTGATGCTCTGCTTTGGTTGTGCCATTCAGCTGGGAGTCTGAAGAGGAGATGAAGAGCTGTGAACAGGGAACTCTAGTCTAATTTCAGAGATCAACGAGAAGAAATGACAAACTTTACAAGCCCATTGCTGTGGTGAACAGCCAAAGAATTTTACCTTTACCCGTATGTGTAAAACCCTTCAAAGCTCTCCATTTTTCATCTTCTTTTCTCTGACAACTATTTCTTTCAAAATTTAAAGTGTGTTTATTTTACTGATTTCTAAAATAATACATACTAATTTTAGAAAATTTGGAAAGTACATAAAAATATAAAGAAAATTATCCTCATCCCCAAAGATACTTTTTTCCAGTCTTGCTTTCTGTCCCTGTACTATATAGGTATATACACACATGTTTAAACTCAGTGAGAATGATGATAGATACAGTTTTGTATCCTGCTTCTATAAACATCACATTTGGAGCATTTTACCGTACCATTAAGTATTCTTTGAGGAAATGATTTTGAATAGCCACATAATACCATCTTATAGAGACACAATAGGTTTTTTTTTGGTTTTTTGGTTTTTTGCCATTTCCTTATTTTTAGTCATTTGGGTCACATGGAAGCCATGAAAATATGCCTCTCATATCTCCTACTTTGAGAAGCTAGTGGACTGAGGGTCCCAGCTGCTGTGCTCTGAAGCCCAGCGGCCCATCACGCAGGGCCTCGTCCCCCACAGGCCCCTCCCAGCCAATGACAGGGTGGCAGGGACACCGAGGCTGCCTCACTCCTGGGAGGCACGAGGTCCCTCTGACAAGTGACTTGGAGGATTTCCTGACAGCCTTGCTGATCTCTCTCAGCAAAGCACCTCAGCGTGAGATGCTACTCCCTGGCCTCCTGCTTTCTCTCTTCTCTTCAGCACAGGCCAGGCCTTCCTCTTCCTCCCCCACTTCCCCTTACGGGCTTGTCCATGGATAAACCTTTCTTCGCGGCGAATCCCGTCTCCGGATCTGCGCCTCGGATGGCCTCGACTAACGCAGGTTGCTTCCACTCTTGTTTCCTTGTTTGTTTTCTCATTAATGCTATTATGAACACGTCAGTGTGTATATCCTGTCCCAGTTACCATCATCTCCTTAGGAAATCCGTGAGCAGAGAATACCCGGGGAGGGTTCCCCAGTGAGGGATAGCGTCCTTTTATAAGATGGGCACCTGTTTCCCGAAGTGGGTGAGTAGGCCTTTCACAGCCTCATCATCAAGCCCGAGCTCTTGTAAAACCTCTGCTGATTGGATGGACGGGAAAGAGAGCCTTCTGTTTATTTGCCTTTCTCGGTTACTCAGTGAGGTTCAGCCGAGTTTCACATTTACGGGCTGTTTGATTTCTTGTTTTCACATTTACACATTTCTTTCTCTTCTCTCCCCTCTCCTCCTCCTCTCTTCTCTCTCTCATTATCTATTGCCTTTTCTATTATTTCCTTTTGATTTTTCCTCTCATGTTTTTAAATCTCCAGAATAAGAATATGACATTGCTTAAAAGTGTTTTTCTTACAGCTTTATGTTCCCGACTCTTCCTTTATAAATTGAGCAAGTTTTAGCTCTTAAGCTTGAGCTCAGTCTCAAAAAGTTACCCCTGAAAAAAGTAAGTCCTATTATCATATTAGTGTTTTCTTCTCAAGTAAACCCTTGATTACTTGTTTTCCTCTTCTTTGTGAGTCAGCGGCACTTGATTTTTTTTTTTAATTTTTAAATTTTTGGCTGCATTGAGTCTTCATTGCTGCGCGCAGGCTTTCTCTAGTTGCGGCGAGTGGGGGCTGCTCTTTGTTGCTGTGTGTGGGCTTCTCATTGCGGTGGCTTCTCTTGTTGAGGAGCATGGGCTCTAAGCGCGAGGTCTTCAGTAGTTGCAGCACGCAGGCTCAGTAGTTGTGGCACTTGGGCCCTAGAGTGCGCGGGCTCAGTAGTTGTGGCTCGCGGGCTCTAGAGTGCAGGCTCAGTAGTTGTGGCCCACGGGCTTAGTTGCTCCACGGCATGTGGGATCTTCCCGGACCAGTGATTGAACCCTTGTCCACTGCATTGGCAGGCATATTCTTAACCACTGTGCCACCAGGTAAGTCCCCTGGGTTTTTTTTTTTTTTTTTTGCGGTACGCGGGCCTCTCACTGTTGTGGCCTCTCCCGTTGCAGAGCACAGGCTCCGGACGCGCAGGCTCAGCAGCCATGGCTCACGGGCCCAGCCGCTCCGCGGCATGTGGGATCTTCCCGGACCGGGGCACGAACCCGTGTCCCCTGCAACGGCAGGCGGACTCTCAACCACTGCGCCACCAGGGAAGCCCCCCCTGGGTTTTTTTAAAAAATGTTTTATTTTGAAATAAATTTAGAAATACAGCAAAGTTATAGATAGTACAGAGTTCCCATACACCCTTCTCCAGTTTCTCCTAAATGTGAAGTCTTACATAACCCAGCCACATCTATCAAAACTAAGAAATTAACACTAGTACAGGCTTAATTTGGGTTTCCACCAGTTTTTTCGCTAATATCTTTTTCAAATCCCCTCCAAGATTGCATCCAATGATCATGTCCCCTCGGTCTCCACTCTGTGATAATTTCTCAGTCTTCCCTTGACTTTCCTAACCCTGACACTTGAAGAGGACTGTTCAGGGATTCTGCAGATTATCCCACAATTTGGGTGTGTCTGATATTTTCTCAGGAGGACGCTGGGCTTGTGGATTTGGGGGAAGAGTCCCACAGAGGTAAGGGAGTGCCCTTCCCATCACAACCCTTTGGAAAGAGCACCCGACACCATGACTGGAGGTGTTTATGTCACTACAGGTGGTGTTGACTTTGCCCACTTGCTCAGGGCGGTGTCAGCCGTGTCTCCACCGCTGAGTTGCTGTCTTTTGCTTCCCTACTCTGTGCTTTAGAAGCAAGTCACCATCCAGCCTACTGTCAAGGGGAGTGGTATCCAACTGCACCTCCTGGAGGGGGAATATCAAAGAATTTGTGGACACAAGGTAAAACCACCACAATAATTAGTAAATATTGGGAGGCAGATGCTGGGAGGCCATGCAAATTCCCTGTTTCTCCTCCATTTCCCCCATTAATTTCCGCTTTCATCTGTGGGTCTTATCTGCAGCAATCACTGCTGTGGTGCTTCATGGTGATTTTCCTCATTTCTATGTTTATTAACGAGAATTCTGTAAGGAACACTTTTTCCTTTTCCTCTATTTATTTATTTATATCACTACAGAGTAGTAGATGTTAGTTTTATTCTTTGGGAGGACATATGGTCACCTTTCTGCCTTATTTCCCTGTTTTGGATAATTTTTCTAATAATAGTAAAGGTGTTCCAATATAGGACAATCAAAAAGAATGATAGATTTCCAACCAACCACAGTGAGTGTTTGTGGAAGGATTGACCAAAACATTGTCATTGGGGGCTGGGACATTCGGGGGCTTTACAAGCCTGGTGTGGGTCTGGAGAAGAAATGCCCACAAGAGGGACTTCCCTGGTGGTCTAGTAGTTAGGACTCGGTGCTTTCACTGCCGTGGCCCGGGTCCAGTCCTTGGTCAATGTACTAAGATCCTGCAAGCTGTGTGGCGTGGCCGAAAAAGAAGAAGAAAAAAGAAATACCCACAAAAGTAAGAATGAGAAGAAACCAAGGCTGGACTGCGTATCTCGGAGTCCAGGTATGCAGATATCCAGATATGGATCTCGCAGTCCAGATATGATGAGAACCACATTAAATAAGTCAAAAGAAAGGGGAAATTGAGTTTAACGATATATTTTATATAAACTGCTATATCCAAATTTATCATTTTTGCATGGGATCAATACTTTTAAGTTATTTATTTTAATGAAAATTAGATAATTTATTCATTTCTCTTTCCGTGCTGAGTCCTCAAAAAGTGGTGGATATTTTACACTTAAAACATAGGAATTTGGCCTAGCCACATTTTATGTACTCAGTAGCCCCTGACATGTGGCCAGTGGCTACTGCATTGGACAGCACACCTCTAGAGGCTAGACCTTCATAACAGGAACAGAATCCAACCGGTTATGCTTTGATTAAAGAAGTAGAACAAATTATCTTGGTAACAGTCATACGTTCGTTACATACTTTGAGAGGAGTTACATAGAGATGTATTTAATGAGTCGTAACACATGTTTTCCTAGATCAGGTTTACTGCAGCTCCCTCTCCTGAGTCACCTGAGCAGTTCATTCCAGCAGCATTGCCCACCCTCTCCTCTGTCAGAGACAGCGGAGGATTGACACACAGACGCCTGAGCCCAGGAGCACAGCAGCATCCTCTGGCTCCCCTGTCTTCCATCTCCCAAGAACACAAGTCATCTTTCCGTCCCAGCATCCTTCCCCTGTCCCACTGTGGCTGCAGTTCACACTGTGATCCACCAAGAGGGTCATCTAGTCATTCCACCACGTTTCTTCTCCTTTGAGAATATAATAACGTCCATGATTTTAAGTTTTTTCTTTCCATATGTCAGAATCCGTGGACTCACTTGTTAAGGCTGGGCTGTTCTGAAGACTTTTTCTTGCACAGTGCACTTTTTGTCCTCCTCTGAATATTTGTAAGTAATTGAACAGGACCAGGACCTTGTAAAACAAGATATTCAGTGGTTTTGTCATACAATATGTAGATACCACTACTAAAAGTCTATGAAGTCATAACTGATATGTTTAGATGGGAACACCAAGTCCTATAATACAAATAGCTAACATTCATGGGCCGCACGTTGTTTTAAGACTTCTACGCACATTAACTGACTCCTCACTGCATTCTCTTATCTCCATTTTATAAATGAGGCAGCTAAGGCCCAGAGAGGTTAGGTCTCTTGCCCTTGGTCACACAGCCGGGAGGGGCGGGGCCAGGAATTAAACCTGGGCCATCTAACTCCAGAACCCACACTTTTTAATCCTTACTCTTTAGACTGGCTTCATATATTCAACACATTTTTATATTCTAAGATCAATATATATTTCTTAAATTAATGGCCCATGGGAACATCCCCAAACTCACCTTGTTCCATTTATTATCTGGATATATATTCACAATAAATTGCTTAATTGAAGTACGAGTTATTGGTGACTTATCACCCAGTAAACACACCCATGTAAGCCCCACCCCACTGTGAAATAGAACAACAGTAGCAGCACCCCAGGAGCCCCTCTTCTCCTCCTTTCCACTCACTATCCCCATCCTCCTCTCCCATGTATATAGTTTCTCATTCTGCCTTTTTTTTTTTTTTTTTTTTTTTTTTGTGGTACGCGGGCCTCTCACTGTTGTGGCCTCTCCCGTTGCGGAGCACAGGCTCCAGATGTGCAGGCTCAGCGGCCATGGCTCACGGGCCCAGCCGCTCCGTGGCATGTGGGATCTTCCCAGACCGGGGCACGAACCCGTGTCCCCTGCATCGGCAGGCGGACTCTCAACCACTGCGCCACCAGGGAAGCCCTGCTTTTTTTTTTAAGTTGATTATAGCATGAGGATTCTCTCATGTCAGTAAAACTTCAGTAAATTGATTTTTCATAGCTGCGTCATAGACTAAAGTATCACTTATTCAACCTTCCCCCAGTGAATGGGCCCATTTTCAGCCTTCAGTCTTCCTAGAAGTCCTGTGAAGCATAATTCCAAGGGATTTGGGGGTGTTGGTAGGGTTGTTCTTTTGTCCCAGGTTCACATTAAACGTGTCTGAGTAAGGTGATACGTCTGTGTCTAGCCCTGTGATTGCTGCACAATTTTCAGACCATCTGATCCGGCCGTTCCTCATCCACACTGTGTCCGTGCCCGCTCTCATGACTCATCTCAGCACAGTGACCCCCGAGGTGAGTGCGCTCTGAATTCCCCCAATTCCATCTTTGCCTTTGTCCTTAAAATAGAAAGTAAAATGTTTTCTCTGTTAATTTCTACCTCATCTCCTGATGGTTCTCCTAAATCAGTAGCTACCGTAGACACACTTGTGTTAGAAGCCCAGAGAAAAGGGGTCTCATCTTTGTTCATTTTCTTCTTGGTGATGGATAACATGTTTGGCAGCTAGGGGGTGATCTGCAGGGATAGAGTTCACACTCTGATGGGAAACTCCTTTTACCAGCTTCCGCTTTAACAGTCTACGATTGTTTGCAGCGCCTCACTATTTTAGAATCTCATGACATGCTCCGTAAATTCATCACACTTTTAAGAGACGAAGATCGATGCCGTGATGTATATGAAAGTTTAGAAGGATGCCATACACTTTGTCTCATGGGTAAGTATCTATGGCTGGAATTTTATTGTGTTCTGGGCGTCGGGAAAAGCCCAGGTGTTTTGCTTTCCACCATTCTGGAGGCCACAAGCTGTTTTTAGTAAAAGTTGGAAGTGCTTACGATAAAAGACAGGTGATGAGGTAAACAGTTTAAGTAGACACGTGAAACTGAAAATCACGTGGAAACATACATCAGCCTGGCAAACTAGCTGAGTGACTGTAAATGAATGTTACATTTCAGCCCTTAGCTTCCTGGCAGCCAAGGGAAAAATGAAAACGTGTTGAGTTACCTGGATAACTCTCATCTCAAGAGAGAAGAGAGCACAGTTGGCTGGGGCTCAGATCAGAGTGGGGTCTACAATGTCTATTTTACGGTGTTTTCATTTAGATGAGGAAAGGGTTTGGGGATAGAGAAGCATCTGAAACAGCAGAGGTACACAAGTCTCGTCGCCTAATGAGAGGAAATTGATTTTACATAGAAAAAGGTTCTTGGGGCTACATTTTAAGGGGGTCGATGGTAAGAGTCCTCACAGAAAACGTTAAATAAATTCAGTGAACACTGAATAACAGTGATTTCCCAGGACTCTTCAGCTATTCTTCAGGAGGTCATTTCTTGTGTTGACCCTTGGTTTTAGAATCTTGGTGTAAGAAAATGTTATACTAACTTAAAAATCTGCGTACCTGACATTTTACACGGTACATCATATAGTCCTCACGTCAGGAGTGGGGGTCATCACTCCAGTCTCACAGGTGAGCAAACAGACTCAAGAGTAGGTTGAGGGTCGCCTAGCTCGCCTCTGGCAGAACCAGGATTTGAGGCGAGGTCTGCCTGTTTCTAAGCCCTGCACAGCACTGCAGCCCCAGCACTGATGGGTTCCTCTCTGCGTGGAGTTTCTTCCTGCACGTAGACATGGATGCGTGAGCCCCAGGCAGACAGCAGGGCTGGGAGGTGAGGAAGCGTGTCTGTCCGGGCCTCCCACACTCAGCCTTCTCTCTTCGCAGGCAGCCTCCTGCACTTGGGCTCCCTCAGCCCCAGGGCGTTAGAGGAGACAGATGGGTTTGTGAGTTTGCTCACCCAGATGCTCTGCTACTGTCAGAAGTGCGTGTCCCAGAAGAAATCCAGCCTGACCCCCTGGCACCCTGTCCTTGGCTGGTTCTGCCAATCTGTGGACTGTGGGTGAGTCCTGGAGGCAGATCACTGTCTTCCTTGTCTCTGCCTGCCTCTCTTCCACCACTTCCCCCTTTTCATCATTTGTGGGCCAGGCCTGCAAGCCAGCTATGAAGAGGACAACGCAGTAGGCATCAGGAAGCTTTTGTCGACTGGGCGGTAAACAGGATGGAATTAGCATGAAGAACAGATAGAGGGTGTCTGGGGAGTGACTGGGACACGTGGGGCCTGGGGGGAGCAACAGTGCTGCTGGCAGTACAGGAAGTCTGTGTGGAGCGAGAGAGCCAAGAAAGAGGTTGGTGCCTTCTGCATCCAGGCCTCAGCGGCAATTTGTGGATCCCACTTCTCTTTTAGCATCTTACTTGCCGTGCTGAGTGGCGGTCCCCAGCTACCCTTCCGTGTGGCCATCCGGCAGGTGGAACTGACGTGCCCGCTCTCCTGCTGTCGCCTAGCCTTAACGAGTCCACGCCCTTGGTCACCAGACAGCCGCAGTTCCTGTGGGGGGTGCCTCTGATCCGGATCTTCTTCAGTGACATCCTGAGCAAGAAGCTGCTGGAGAACCAGGAGCCGGTCCACGCGCCGCCAGCCTCCCCACAGAATGTGCTTCCCGTGAAGAGTGAGTGGCTCTCCTTCCCCGAAGTGCAGCGCCTGACTGGCCCTGTGAACCTGCTCCCCTCTGTCATGTGACCTCCGACTTCTCCCTTGAAGATTTTGAGACGGCTTAAATCAAGTTCACGTTTAGCAAAACAGTGACTGGAAGTCCTTAGGGATAGTAAACAAGGACTAGGGAAATGTAACTCTGTGAACAAAATCAAGGTTGTGTGTAGAGAACATCCACGGATGATCCATGAGGGCTGCCGTGCTTATCTCTGAATTTCCATTTGGCTCTGAATTTCCAGTGGCCAAAAATGAGAAGGGATTTGTGGACCCTTTATCACTTCCCATTAGTAGGAAGAAGGAGGAAGATCTATTTCTTAGGGGAAGTAGAGCTTTTCTGAGTTCCTAATCGTGAAATAAATCCCCCCCGTGGAGCTCCTTATACAGGTGGCTGTGGTCACTGACCAGGCTACCACCTCAGCGGCATCCCCGTTGCAGGGTCACTAATGGGTTCCTTGGAAAGGTTTCTTACTGCGCACTCTGATAAAAGTAAGGCAATGCTGTTAACACATAATTCAGTGGCGTTACTTGCCTATGGCAGATTGCCAGGTTCGGTGTGGTCTTTCTTCTGCCACCCAGTGTGTCACAAAGCTCCATCTTGTAGCTGTCCGTGAGCATGGGCTCAGTGTCACTTCAGTAGGATATAGATGCGAAGGTGTCAAACGAGGGTACAACCCCAAACTGATGAGTACTTGAGGTTGATGCTCCTACTTCCCTCTGAAAGCACAGGACACTGGGAATTAGCCAGGCCCCCCACCTTTGCCCCTCTTCCCATAATTCAGTCCTTGGAAGGTTCACCTTTGTGGGTTCTGCAGTTAAGTGGTTACAGTAAAAGAATCCACGGTAAGAATCAAATCTGTTTGGCTTGTTCTGACAGGTCTTGTGCTGTTCTAAAGAGGTCGTTGTGTTCTGTCTGAAAACCTTTTGTGACTGCTTTTCTGATTTATCCAAAAGAGATGATTTGAATCAAAGCTGCAGCCTCTCTGTCTGGCTCTGGCTGGAAATTAGGAGCTTTCCTGAAGTGCTGTTCCCTTTATGGGGTGGAGTTTGGCAGATGGCTGAACTTCTGCTCACACGTCCCTCCTTGTCTCCATGCCAGCTCTCCTGAAGCGTGCATTTCAGAAGTCGGCGTCAGTTCGGAATATTCTCAGGCCTGTTGGGGGTAAACGTGTTGATTCTGCGGAGGTACAGAAGGTTTGCAACATCTGCGTCCTCTACCAGACCTCGCTGACGACTCTCACCCAGATCCGGCTGCAGATACTCACAGGTCTGGAGTCCTGAGGTGGTCTCTGCCATCTCTCACATTTGCCAGACAAGTTTTCTTAGAAGTTGATTCTCTCCTGGCTTCCTTGACTCAGAAAATAGATTCTGAAGAAGGGTACTTTTGAGCTATTCTTAGAACTTGATTCTCTTCAGTTAAATAGCTTAAGGTCATTGCAGTCCTAGCACTTCTAGTTTGTCCCTGTGACCTGGCTTTTATTTTCATTATGAAGTGCAACTTGCTTTTTTAAAAGTTAATAGTTTTTTATGAACAGAAAACTAGAAAAGACAAGGAAGCTGAAAAAAGAAAACTTAAACCACTCTTAATCCTACAGTCCATAGATAACCACCTGATCCTGAGTCTGTTACATAAATATATATTTAGATTGAAATACATAGTTTTATGTTTCCCTTTCCATTAATCACATGATAAGCATTTTATCATGTCAGAATTCTTTAAAAACCTCATTTTTATTGGCTGCGTAAGATCTCATTGCATGGATATGCCCGACATTTTCCTTTTTAGCTGAGCAAGGAAGAAAGTCCCCGCTGTGAGCAGCACAGGAGTTGTTAGTATGACGGGTGTTACGAGGACAAAACGTCTATAAGCCTTGAAGCTCTTGACTGCATAAAGGGTTAAGAACGTCTCTGTTACATTTTACATTTCTTAAATCAAAGTGCTGCTATTTCTGTCTTTCACACTTACTTACTCATCTTCATATATTTATAGAGCACCTATGTGTGCCAGGCACTGAGGATGCCGAGGGGAATAAGACAGCCAAGGTCTGTGTTCCCAAGAGGATTGCATTGTAGTAGTGAGGACACCAATGATAAGTAAGAGGGAAGTATATTTAATATAATGAAGGACACTGTGACAATGAAAATAATGAGAGACATGGTTGACTTGGACTAGGGCAGGGTTTCTCAGCCTTAGCACTGTTGACATTTGGGGCCAGATAATTCTTTGTTGTGGAGGGCATCCTATCCATCGTAGGATGTTTAGCAGCCCCTGACCCCTACCCATAAATTCCAGTAGCACCTCTCTCCCACTTTTGACAACCGTACATGTCTCCAAACATTGTCAAATGCCCCCGGGGTGGGGCAGTGTGCAAAATCATCCTTGGTTGAGAACCACTGGGCTGATGGAGATGGAAGCAGGAGGATTTACAATCCCCTCCAGGAGTGGAGTTTACAGGTCTTACTGGTAGATTGGATTTGGGGGAGTGAGGGCTATAAGTTTCAAAGATGTTGCCAGATTTCTGGCCCAAGCAACTGTGTGGATGGTGGGGCCATTTGCTGAGCTAGGGGATGACCAGCTTGGATGGGGGGGCAGGAGGTGGAGGGGGGATCGTGGGCCATCGAGAGTTCTGTTTGGCTGTGATGAGTGTAAGGTACCTGCTGGACCTGCAGCAGAGATGCCAAGCCAGCATACTATGTACTGTGTGGAGGCTTGAGCAAAGGGGTGGGGTGAAAGGCCTGGGCCTGAGGGCCATTTCCCTAAGGAGGGTGCAGAAGGAGAAGGGGCCCAGACGAGCTGGCACCCCAGCACAGTGGGAGAGTCTGGGAAGCAACTGAGTGAGATGATTTTGAGGTTATAGCCTGTGTCCACCTTTATAAGATAACCACATTAAGCATCCCCCATTGTCCCAATGAGAGAATTGAAAAAGAAGTTTTTTGGCCAATTTGAAAGTATATGATTTTTAGGGAATTCCCTGGTGGTACAGTGGTTAGGACTCAGCTCTTTCACTGCCAGGGCTCGGGTTCAATCCCTGGTCGGGGAACTATGATCCCACAAGCTGTGCTGCGTGGCCAAAAAAAAAAAAAAAAAAAAAGAGGGAAAAAAAATACATGATTTTAAAAATGAGGATGAGCTAGTCTAAAGTATATGTATAATATTCGTTCTATTAGCTTGGCTATACACAAAACTATACACAAACTAGATTATAGAAAGTAACATACTAGTTTTAAAAATACTGTATTTTAAAAACATACTAGTTTTAAAAAATCATGCTCCTCACATACGTGTGTTGGTCCTGGAGCCACGTGCTGCTCCTCTGACCCGGCTCTCCAGAGCATGGCATCTTCATTTCTATCTAAGCTGCTCGGGGTGCAGCCCTCGTTGAATTGGTATATCATGCTGTAAATGAGTATATTTGTCCTGTAGAAGTATACCTGTGATCTCTGCATTGTAACTTCTTACTCCATTGTTTTTAATTGAGGTATAGTTGACATGTAACATTATCTTAGTTTCAGGTGTATGACATGATTTGATATTTGTACACATTGCAAAATGATCAACACAGTAAGGCTAGTTAACATCCACCACCATACATTGTTAATTTTTTTTCTTTTTTTTCTTGTGTTAAAGACTTTTAAGATCTACCCTCTTAGCAACTTTCAGAAATGCAGTATATATTATTAACTATAGTCACCACGCTGTACTTTACGTCCCCATGATTTATCTGTTATATAACTTGAAGTTTGTCCTCTTTGATCCCCTTCACCCATTTTGCTTACCTTTCCCCTACCGCCAACCCCCTGCCCCAGCAACCATAGGTACACCAATCTGTTCTCTGTATCTATGAGCTTGGGTTTTTTTCTTTGTTTTTTAGTTTCTGCATATAAGTGAGATTATATGGTATTTGTCTTCCTCTGACTTATTTCAGTTAGTATAATGACCTCAAGGTCCATCCATGTTGTCACAAATGACAAGATACCATTCCCTTTTATGGCTGAATAGTATTCCTCTGTGTGTGTGTGTGCGCGCGCACTTGCGCACACATGCACACCACATCTTTTTATCCATCTGTCCATTGGTGGACACTTGGGTTGTTTCCTTTATCTTGGATATTGTAAATAATGCTGCTGTGAACAAGGGGGTACATACATCTTTTCAAATTAGTGTTTCTGTTTTCCTCAGATGAATACCCAGAAATGCAATTGTGGAATCATATGGTAGTTCTATTTTCAGTTTTTTTGAGGAATCTCCATACTGTTTTCCATAGTGGCTGCACCAGTTTACATTTCCAGCAACAGTGCACAAGGGTTCCCTTTTCTCCACATCCTCACCAATACTAGTTATTTCTTGTCTTTTTGGTAATAGCCATTCTAACAGGTGTGAGGTGATGTATCATTGTGGTTTTGATTTGCATTTCCCAGACGGTTAGCGATGTTGAGCACCTTTACATGTGCCTGTTGGTCATTTGTATGTCTTCTCTGGAAAAATGTATTCAGATCCTCTAACCATTTTTTAATCAGATTACTTGTTTTTTTGTTGAGTTGGGTGAGTTCTTTATATATTTTGGATATTAACCCCTTATCAGGTATATGATTTGCAAATATTTTCTTCCATTCCATAGGTTGCCTTTTCATTTTGTTGATGGTTTCTTTTGCTCTGCAGAAGCTTTTTAGTTTGTTGCAGTCCCACTTGCTTATTTTTATTTTTGTTGACTTTGCTTTTGGAGTCAGATCCAAAAAAAATCATTTCCAAGACCCTTGTCAAAGAGCTTACTGCCGGGCTTCCCTGGTGGCACAGTGGTAGAGAGTCCGCCTGCCGATGCAGGGGACACGAGTTCGTGCCCCAGTCCGGGAAGATCCCACGTGCCGCGGAGCAGCTAGGCCCGTGAGCCATGGCCGCTGAGCCTGCGCGTCTGGAGCCTGTGCTCTGCAACGGGAGAGGCCACAACAGTGAGAGGCCCGCTACCGCAAAAAAAAAAAAAAAAAAAAAAAAGCTTACTGCCTGTGATTTCTTTTAGGAGTTTCATCGTTTCAGATCTTACATTCAATTCTTTAATCCATTTTGAGTTTATTTTTGTGTATGGTGTAAGGTATTAGTCTAGTTTCATTCTTTTGCCTGTGGCTGTCCCCTTTTCCCAATACCATTTATTGAAGAGACTGTTCTTTCCCCACTGTAAATTCTTGCCTCCTTTGTTGTAAGTTAATTGACCATATATGTGTGGGTTCATTTCTGGGCTCTCTATTCTGTTCCATTGATCTGTGTGTCTGTTTTTATGCCAGTACCATACTTTTTTGATTACTGTATCTTTGTAATATAGTTTGAAATCAGGGTGCGTGATGCCTCCAGCTTTGTTCTTCTGTCTCCAGATTGCTTTCCATTCAGGGTCGTTTTTGGTTCCATACAAATTTTGATCCTATTTCTCTGAAAAATGCCATTGGAATTTTGATAGGGATTGCATTGAATCTATAGATTGCTTTGAGTAGTATGGACATTTTAACAATATTAATTCTTCCAGTCCGTGAGCATGAAATATTTTTCCATTTATTTGTGTCTTCTTTGATTTCTTTTATCAGTGTCTTTAATTGAATTGAATTGAATTGAATTTTTTTTAAATTTACTTTTCATTGCTTTGGGTCTTCGTTGCTGCGTGGGGGCTTTCTCTAGTTGAGGCAAGTGGGGGCTACTCTTTATTGTGGTGTGTGGGTTTCTCATTGTGGTGGCTTCTCTAGGCACACAGGCTTCATTCAGTAGTTGTGGTACGTGGGCTCAGTAGTTGTGGCTTGCGGGCCCTAGAGTGCAGGCTCAGGAGTTGTGGCACATGGGCTTAGTTGCTCTGCGGCATGTGGGATCTTCCTGGAGCAGGGCTCGAGCCCATGTCCCCTGCCTTGGCAGGCAGATTCTTAACCACTGCGCCACCAGGGAAGTCCCTTATCAGTGTCGCATAGTTTTCAGTGTACAGGTCTTTCAGAACTCCTTGGTTAAATTTATTCTAGACATTTTATTCTTTTTGTTGCAGTTGTAAATGGGATTGCTTTTGTAATTTCTATTTCTGATAGTTCATTTCTGATAGCAGCGGATTTTTGTATATTGATTTTGTATCCTGCAATTCTACTGAATTAATTTATTCTAATAGTTTTTTTTATGAAATCTTTAGGGTTTTCTATATATAATATCACGTCATCTCAAATAGTGAATCTTACTTCTTCCTTTCCAACTGGGATGCCTTGCCTAGTTCTGGCTAGGACCTCCAGTACCATGTTGAATAAAAGTGGTGAGAGTGGGCCTCCTTGTTTTGTTCCTGACCTTAAAGGAAAAGCTTTCAGCTTTTCACAATGATGTGAGCTGTGGGCTTTTCATATATGGCCTTTATTATGTTGAAGTACATCCCCTCTGTACCCGCTTTGTTGAGAGTTTTTTATCATAAATCGATGTTGAATTTTGTCAGATGTTTTTTCTGCATATATTGAGATGATCATGTGATTTTTATCTTTCATTTTGTTAATATTACGTATCACATTGATTGATTTGCAGATACTGAACCATCCTTGCATCCCTGGAATAAATCCCATTTGATCATGGTGTATTATCTTTTTAATATCTTGTCAAATTCAGTTTGCTAATATTTTGTTGAGGATTTTTGCATCTGTGTTCATCAGGGCCTGTAATTTTCTTTTTTTGTTGTATCTGTCTGGTTTTGATATCAGGGTAATTCTGGCTTTGTAAAATGGGTTTGGAGGCATTCCCTCCTCTTCCATTTTTTGGAAGAGTTTGAGAAGGATGGGTATTAATTCTTCTTTGAATATTTGGTAGAATTTATCACTGAAGTCGTCTGGTCCTGGACTTCTATTTGTTGAGAGGTTTTTGATTCAGTTTTCTTACTAGTAGTAGGTCTATTCAGAATTTGTTTCTTCATGATTCAGTCTTAGAAGATTGTATGTTTCTAGGAATTTATCCATTTCTTCTAGGTTGTCCAGTTTGTTGGCATATAATTGTTCACAATAGTCTCTTAGGATATTTTGTATTTTTTCAATCAGTTGTCTCTTCTTTCATTTCTGATTTTATTTGAGCCTCTTTTTTTTTTTTTTTTGGTGAGTCTAGCTAAAGATTTGTCAACTTTATTTCAAAGAACCAGCTCTTAATTTCATTGATCTTTTTGGTTGCCTTTTCAGTCTCTATTTCATTTATTTCTCCTCTGATCTTTGTTATTTACTTCTTTCTACTAACTTTGGGCTTCATTTATTCTTTTTCTAGTTCCTTAAGGTAAAAAATTAGATTGTTTGAGATTTTTGTTGTTTCTTGAGGTAGGCATGAATCACTATGAACTTCCCTCTTAGAACCACTTTGCTGCATGCCATAAATGTTGAAATGTTTTATTTCCATTTTCACTTGTCTCAAGGTATTTTTTAAATTTCTCTTTTGATTTCTTACTTGATCTATTGGCTATTTAGTCACCATGGTTTTTTTTTTGAACATCTTTATTGGGGTATAATTGCTTTACATTGTTGTGTTAGTTGCTGGTGTATAACAAAGTGAATCAGCTATATGTATACATATATCCCCATATCCCCTCCCTCCTGCGTCTCCCTCCTACCCTCCCTATCTCACCCCTCTAGGTGGTCACAGAGTACCGAGCTGATCTCCCTGTGCTATGCAGCTGCTTCCCACTAGCTATCTGTTTTACATTTGGTAGTGTATATGTGTCCATGCCACTCTCTCACTTCGTCCCAGCTTACCCTTCCCCCTCCCCGTGTCCTCAGGTCCATTCTCTACACCTGCGTCTTTATTCCTGTCCTGCCCCTGGGTTCTTCAGAACGATTTTTTTTTTCTTTAGATTCCATATATATAAGGGACTTCCCTGGCGGTCCAGTGGTTAAGACATCCAGAGATTCTGAAGGAGGTAGCACCTGCAGGCCTTGAAGAACATGGCACTCGGGGGGAAGGAGGAGGAGTTCAGAGCGTGCTCAGGTTCCCGGCTTGGGGGCCTGGCTGCTCGAGAGAGCCATTCCCAGAGGTGGGGGCACAGGCAGGAGCGGGACTGGGAAGAGCCGGGAGCAGGCGACGTGTCTGCGGCTCCTCGAGGCCAGTGGACATGAGGGTCTGGAGTGCAGGAAAGAGGACGGGGCTGGAGGTGGACTCGACCTTCGGACGGCTTGCAACCTCCTCGGTGCATTCATGGATGAGGCTGAGGTCGTCAGGGAGCCAGAGGGAGTGAGCAGACCGGGACGGAGGCCAGAGCCCTGCACAGGGAGAGGAGTGATCAGAGGACGGAAGAGAACCGGGGGGTGTGGCATACAGAGCCACGGGGCGTGAGAGCCTTGGGAAGGGCCAGGTGCTGTGTCAGGGGCGCCCGGGGGGGTGAGGGGTGTCCCTGGTGTGTCGTGAGCGCTCCAGAAATGTCTGCTCCTTCGGGGGGAGGCTCCTTAGAGCCCACAGGTGCCCTTTCCTTTCTCTCCTGCCTTACTTAGTACTCCTCACTGTTCTCTGGTATTGTCTTGACCTTGATGTCACACTTCTCCCTTCTTTACCTCCCCTCAAGCAGCGGTTCACAAACAGATGTGGCCGTTTAAATTCTTACTGCGCCTGACAGCAGAGCCTCTCACAGAGATGACTTAGTCACGTGCCCTCTATGCGGAGCCCCTTCAGCGGCATCCCTGCCCCTGCCTCAGAGAGAGGATGCGCAGCTGTGCAAAGCAGGCCATTGTATGGCTTCTGTCTTCCCAGTGGTGGAACATCCTTCCTTGTCTTACACGATCTACTTCTCTGTAACTTCTACCCTTTGGTCCTTGAACAGCTACTAAAAGTGGACGGTGTCATCTTCTGCGGTTTGCTTTCTGGGTGGTCTGTCTTCCAAGGGTGGGGCCCTGCCGTCCTCCAGCCAGTCCTCCTTTGAAGTGGGCTCCAGCCCTTCACCTCGTGGGTCTGGTCCAGGTTGGTGGAATCGGACTTGACATGCGGCTCCTCGCCCCGTTCCTGGGTGTCTGTGACTTCAGCCCTGGCCCACAGCGTCCCCACAGCGTCTGGTCTGGAATCTCCACTCTGTGTGTCTGCAGTTAACAAATGGTGCGCTGGGGCACCCCGGTTACTACCAGATATTTTAAATTTTTGAGGGAAACACAGTGAAATCTGTTGGGCACCGTGTGAAGTACTTGCTTGAGTTCACAGCATCAGCGTCAAATTCTGCTCCATTCTTCTTGATGATGTCCTATTTGCTAAGCTGGCTTTTAAAAAAATGAAATTAAAATATTTTTAATTTCAATTTATGCGTGTTTTTTAAATACAGCTACTAAGTTCTTAGGACATAAACACTTATTAAGTTGTTAGGACTTAACTGTCTACTAAATGGAACTGTTAGGTACTTCTTTTGACCTAAGATTGCGGTAAGAAATATTACTGAGCCATTAGGGGTGCTGAGAACAAGAAAGTCTGGGAAGCTCTGGGTGTAGCTGACCTGACTTAAGAGTCCAGGCTGTATGGTAATCCTCACCAAGGGGCGGGGTGTGGGGCACTTAAGATCGACAGCATGAAGATTATGAGCCGTTCGTCCTTGGCTCATAAACCTCTTGCCTCCCTTGGGAAAATAGGGCCCTTCCTCATCTTCTGGCCCCTGTCCTGCTCCTGTGATGGCACCAGCAGGTCTGGGATAGTGTCTGAGGCTTGGCGTGTTTTCTGTGTCTCAGGCGTGTTTTCTGTGTGTGTGTCTCTCTCTCTCTCTCTTGCTTTGGCCTAGAAGGCCTAAGGCCACGTGTGGTGGGTAGGGCTGGGTAGTGTGGTGGTCTGTGCATGGGCCCTGGTCCCCCGTGCACCAGCTGTGTGACCTTGCATGACAGTTTCCTCATCTGCAGAGTGGGATGATGATCCTTACCCAGATGTCCACTGCGCCCAATGAGGTCTCCTAGCCCCTTGAGAGCTGGTGAAAGTTACCCCAAACCTTCTTCCCTGCCCCACGGAAATCCAGAGCCCCATCCAGTCTTTCTGCGATTCATGGGAGGCCGGCAATCTTGTGGTCACCTCTGTAGTTCTGCCTCTGTGTCCGCTGTCTCTGCTCCATATGGTATTAACCTTGACAGGAGGCTTATCTTCCGCCTCAAGTTCCACAAGACAGCACCCCTTGTTCAGGTGATCGTGCTAAAGACTTGGGGGTCACAGGAAGCAGTCGTGCCACATGGCCCCCCACGAGTTAAATACCTGTGCCTGTCTCCAGCTCCCCAGCACAGAAGGCAGAGGCGGGAGTCCCCGGCATGTGCAGCTCCAGCCACCCTCGCTGTCCTCAGCCCGCTCTCTCCCTTCCGCGTTGCCCAGGAACCCCGAGAGCTTTTGCTGTTTTTCAGGGCACTTCAGTCCTAGTTTCTAGACTTGTAAACCAGCCACATGGCGCCCCTTCACTGACCAGTCCCTCCACTGAGCACATCCCCCATCTCAGGAGGTTGTCGGCAGTGGCTTTTTCTGTCTCAACCGTATTTACTTCAGGGAGCTAATAGAATGATCAAATGAAAATGCAGTAGCCTCCCCTCGTGTATAGTTAGCTCTTATTACTACTGTGGCTGTTACTATTATTCCTGTTATTATTTGTATTTAACAAGGCTCTTGACTTTGGGGAGATTTCCATTTTTCAGAAAAACAGCTGAGGTTGGAGTTATTCGTTCATTCCGCTGACATGATTTGAGTGCTATTACAGGATGGGGCCAAAGGTCAGTGCTCTCCTAAAGGAGCCTATCAGAACCTTGAGAATGCGAGAGGGTTCTATTTAAATGATACTTGAGAAATATTACTGGTGGGACTGCGATGTGCTTGAGGGGACTGGGGAGGCAGGTGGAGGTCAGGGACCTTTATACTGTAGGGTCATTTACACATTTCTGACAGTAAAATATATGTATCTTTGAAAAGTTTCTGTGTTTTAAATTCATGCTATTGATTTCCTCTAAAGCAGGCACGGCTGTATAAAGCACCCTCTGTAATGCGTGCTGCCGCAAGGTTTTTACGGTGGATTATTGACTGAACAAGGAGAATGATTTCTCTCCCAGACTGTTCTTAGCTGGGCTCTGGCTGCAGCCAGACCACGCTTTCTGGAACCTTTCCCCTTGGCATGTATTCAGCTATATTTCTAATTCCCAGGAGCGTTTGGGGGGATGTTTACTGTCCTCACAAAACACTTCTAACCTGTAGCACACATCAAAGCGTCCCATTCTGGGATCCTCTCACGTGCTTACATGTCATTCATTTTGTACAGTGTGTTTTAGGGGATCCTCAGTTGTTGACCCCTTTATCGGTCTCACCTTTGCCCACTTCAGAGAGTTCTCCTGTTCCGAAACATGGTGACCAAGGAGGAGAGACTGGGGCTTGTGGAAACCAGCTCCGCCTCCCCTCATGTCACTCACATTACCATCCGCCGGTCCCGGATGTTGGAGGTGAGAAGCCGGTTGCAAAGTGTGCTCTGTAAACCAGAGGGTTTCTAGTGGGTGACCTGTTGCCTCTGAACTGTTCTTATCACTCCTTGATCTAATGACACTGAATCCAGTGCTGTGGGTGCAGGAAGGGCCTGTTTGTCCTACCAGCTGCTCTGAGCACTGCGTGATTAAACACGCCCTCAGTTCTGGAGACCCCAGTGCAGCATTTCCCTCCCTTTACCCCACGAGGTGAGAGTGGCCAACACTCTGTGCCTCTGAAATGAGGACAGACACGCTTATACCTGTGCAGACTCTGTCTGTCCTGGCAGGCGCTTTGCCCAGCCGCCCAGCTGTGAGTGTGGAGGCTGGAGTGCGGGTGTTAAGTTACTGAGCCATCCTGGGAAATACATCGATCACAGAGCTACACGTTCTTTTTGGACATAAACTTAGGGGCCGCACGTGAAGTGGCCCACCTATGCCAAGCCCAGCGTCCAGGGTTCCTCCCATGCAGTGACTTTGTGTGGCTTTGAAGTAGGTGCCTGTCCTCAGGACACTGTCCTCCGTATGTCAGGAAGTTGTCATGATATGTTGATTTTTGCTGGAACAAGATCCTGAACATCGTCCTAACAAATGCACGCGCCTGCAGTGTCTGCATCGTGCCTGCCACACGCCCCTCCGGCACTGTGCAGTGTATATGCACGTATGGTGATTGAGCCCCACGTCCCCATTCCCAGGAGCGGCCACAGCTCCTCATCGGCATGTTCTGCAGCATAGAACAGTCAGGGGATCCCAGGACAGCACGGGGCCGCATCGCCAGCCACCAGCAAACGGCATCGGCAGCAGCCCTTCCTTGCCTCGCGTTTTCATTTCTGCCTCAGGGCATCTGTGCTGTGTGTGTCGCTCCTGGAGAACTTGCTTAAGTTCTCTGACCACTGGTGACTGACACTGAAAGCTGCCGGGGAAAGGCAGCAGGTGGTGAACAGATGATTCTGACGTTCTCAAAAGTAGGGATAAGAAATGTAAGTGCCCCCAGGGGCGCTGCCAGTCATGGAGATGAGTAACGCCTGCCGAGAGTGTCTCGGCACAGGGGCATTGGGTTTGCATGCTAAATGAACAGAAATATTCTCCACTTCCACTGCTTGCTCCCGTTTTTCTTGAAACACAGCCCTTAGACTGACCTCACAAGTGAGTTGATAAATGACAACTGACAGCCAGCCTCAGTGTCGGGGCACAGGAGAGGGTAGGCAGGTGGAGAACACATGCCTCTAAAAGAGGCCACTTGAGTATTGCCTTGTGGAGATTTGGGCTCTATAATGCTCCGGCTTGTTAAGAGAAGACCAAAATTTAGGGTTTTGTGTGAAATCCACAGATCCTTTGTGTTGTGAACTAGTCAGTTTTTGTAAAGTACCTGGAAGGTCAGATAACACCTGTCTGCCCATCAAATTCAACCTGCTGGCCACCAGTTTGCAACCTCTGCTTTGACTCAAAGAAAAAAAAGCCCAGTTGTGTTGTAGGAACTCACTTCTCCAGCACTTTCTTTGTTGGACCCAGATGCACCTTTCCTGTCTCTTAAACTCCTCCATCCCACCACCCGTCATACCCACTCCCATGTGGCCAGCACAACGGGGAGTCTGGGTGGTGGGAACTGTGGTGTCTCCTGAGAGTCACAGAATCCCCGACGCCCTCCTCAAGTGTCACTGAGAGGTTTACCAGACACCTGCTTACCCTGGGCCAGCTTGTTTAAACACATCCCTCAGGGACGTCAAAGGAGGGATTTCTGTCTTAGATTTTAGGCAAAGTCCATTTTCCTCTTTACGTTCCATTGGGATAGATCCTGTCATGAAATTGATCACTGGTGTTCGTACTGAATGAGGAAGGAGAGAGGGTCATTGATTCAGTGACCCCAGTTCTCATGATTCAGTGGTTTGGGGATCAGAACTTGAGAGCCCAGTGGCCTTTGCTTGATTAGGACACAAGGGGGCATCAAAAAGCCGATATTTGACCCATGATATCCTGGGCTTTTATTCTGTCCCCATGTTTATGGTTTGTACTGAAGGTGAGGCTTGTGTATTAGGCTTCCAGGTGATGGTCCAAAGTCCTGCAGGAAGGCCTCTCCTCACAGGGGTGAACGGGGGCCAGAACACCAGCACTGCAGAACTAGAAGGAGCCGTGGACACACCCTTGCTCATCCTCTTCCCCTCACCCCATCAAAGGCAGGGCTGAGGCCAGAGGAATTCAAGGTCCCTCAGGTGTCAGTGACAGAGCTGGGCCTGGAAGCCAGTTCCCCCCCCCCGTTCCCGTCAGTGTTCTGTGCATCCGCTCTTTGAGATGCAGAAGAGAAGAGGAACGCCCAGTCCCCCTTTCACCTTCCCCTGGGGCACAGATGTAGAATCCTCCAGAGAGGGCAGTGGGGTGCAACAGGAAGTATGTCAGAGGAGGTGGGCAGCAGATTCCTCTCTACAGTGTTTCAAAGGGAGGCTAAAGTGGGGCTGATCCAGCCAAACTGAGATTTGAGTCCAGCAAACATTCCTGGAGCACCTGCCATGAGCCTGACCACTTGCTAAGAGCTTTCACATGGACCATCTCGTTTAATCTGCATGACTCTGACACACCTCCTAACACATGCTAAGGTTAGGGAGGCATCATTTTAAAGCAGAATGGAGGAAGTCCTGCAGGCAGGGGCATGTTAGAATTCTCTCCCCGCCCCCACTCAGTGCCAAGATAATTACCTTACATTTAGGCAGAATGACTGAAATGCTGCAGCAGCTGCCTGGTGACTCCCTCTGCTTTTCTCTCCTTTTCGTCTGACTTAATGATTTTCATATTTCATGTGCATAAAAAAGTACTTTTCAGGATTGTGCACTCAAAACCGTGTTCTTATTCCTTCAGGTGATTTAGGGGACTTCAGAGGTAGTTTTTTTTCCCTGCTCCCTAACTTTGGAACCTAACTCCTAAATAAGATGGGTAGCTACCATGGCACAGGCCTTTGCATCAGTAGGTGAGCACAAAGAAAACATGATCGGCAGGAAGGCAGCAAGCGTTCCCCAAAACGGGTCTTGCCATACTGGCCTCATTTGATTTGTGACAAGGAACCAGACTGGCAGGTGAGTGGGTGCTGTGGAGATGGCCTGTCTGATGTCAACAGAGCATCTGAGAGCAGTGCATTTGTGCCTGAGGGGAGGAACGTGGGGTGGCCACAATAGGACGTGGCAGCTGATTTGTAACCTATTCTGTGATGGTATCTAAAGACATCGGTTTGACCCTGGTTATGGGGCCTCTCAGGCTGGGCCAAAGTACTCCTCCCTGGGCCCTGTCGTGTTCTAAGCACGGGTTTTTATAATCACTGCTCTGAAATGAAAGCCTAAGCAGCTTGCCCGTCAGCACCCACCTGCCAGGAATACATTTGAGGACAGGCTCTGGAGCCAGGAAGGCCTCGGCAGATCAGAATCAAGAGATAGACTGTGCACGATGATTTAGCAGGAGAGCTCCAGAGTCATGTCCTAGCTTTCTGGACAGGGAGACGTGCCCAGTGGCTGCGTGTCTCAAGGGAGCCGACCGCAAGCCGGAGGTGCTGAGGCCTCTCTTCCCACTGCTTCTGCCCTCCTGCAGGCCCAGCAGCACTCCTGGCACCCATCTCCCTGCTTCCTGCCATCCCTCTGCTTTGCTTCCAACAGAAAGATCTTCCTAAGACAGAAAGCCAGCCATGTGACTCTCTGCCTAAACTCTTCTGTGGCTCCCCAGCACCCTCAGGAAATAACCTGAATTTCCCAGCATGACTCACAGCCTTTCATGATCTGGGGAAAGGTACCAGGAGTTGAGTGGTGGGGGGCTACTCTGATTTTTCATCTCACAGCTTTCATCTTGTCTCAGCGTCTTCCGTCCTGATGACCGAGAGCTTGTCGTGGCTCATCGCGTCAGATCTCTCCATCTCACTGCTCTGCATCCTCCTGAGGGCAGTCTCCCCTTACCAGAGAGTGGTAAAGTCACATCCCCAAAATGAGTTTTTTTAACAGGCTCTCGTCTAGAAGCAGGTGAAAACTGCTGGCTCTCCTCATGCACCCCGAGCAACTTTGGCAGCTCTCCCAGCTCTCCCAGTTAGTTATTTACACACAAATAACTCAAAATTAGTGTGGCAGCACAATCAGAAAGTAGTGGAGGGCGCTGGAGGGCTGGGAGAATCCAGTCCCTTTGGGATGTCCGCTGTGGAGGTCTGGGGCCAGAGTAAGGAAGCTGAGAGGAGCTTCTCAGAAGCATCTGGGCTTTTACAGAGGGAAAAACTACTGCTCCCCAGAGTGGAGCGCCCATTGTAATTCACTGAGGCCTCCCTTTGCGGAGGGTGCTTTTCTATACTGTGTGTTATTCTACATAGAAATGTTTAAAAAATAAACCAAGGAGGAGACCAATTTTGCTTGATGTAAGAGCCTCCAGTGCTAAAAATAAGACATAACTCTAAAATTAATGCTAAATCTGTACAGCTCCGACAGGAAGTAACCGGCACTCACTAGCTGACTCAGGAGCGGAGGGGGAGCAGAGAGGCGGCCCTCCTTCCTTGGCCTCGTGTCTCATTTAAGCTGCCAGACGCTGCACAAGCTCCATCCCCTCTGAGTCTCAGGCTGAGGCCTCCAGGTCAAGGTCTTCACAGGTGTCAGACCAGAACCTGCCACACAAAGGCAGGGACTGGAGTCAGTGGGGTGGTGGGCTCCCTGGGGTTGGTGTGTGGGACCCAGGGGGCTACTCAGACCCTGGAAGTGACTTTGGGCCCTGACATCCCCAGGGCACTGGGGCCTGTTTGCTGCTCTTTGCCAAGTGTGTTCTGGTGGCAGGGAGACATGTCCTACAGGGGCGATTTAACCTGGGCATTTGGCCAGGCGGCGTTCAAGTGACTGGTACCCTGAACAGTGAAAGTGATGCAGAGGAAAGGGGAGGCTCTGGGGCTCCAGGGTGAAAATTGTGGGTCCCTCCCACCTGGGCGCTCTGAGGAGTGGGAGGTCTGATGACACAGGTGGGAGTAGTGACCCTGTCCCTCCAGCCCTACTCAACCCGACCCATCAGGAGACCTGCACAGTGGAAATGAACAATTAATTGTTAAGTCACATTTTACCCCCAATAATTTTTTTCCTAACATCCCCACCAAGGCTTGCTTGCTTCTTTCACTTTAGAAAAAGATTATTCAGTGGTAATAAAAAAAAATAAGGTTTATGGCCTAAGTACTCCAATGTGAAAAGGTTATAGAAAACACTGCTATGTAAAATACAATGAGGGCTTCCCTGGTGGCGCAGTGGTTGGGAGTCCGCCTGCCGATGCAGGGGACGCGGGTTCGTGCCCCAGTCCGGGAAGATCCCACATGCCGCGGAGCGGCTGGGCCCATGACCCATGGCCGCTGAGCCTGCATGTCCGGAGCCTGTGCTCCGCAATGGGAGAGGCCACAACAGTGAGAGGCCCGCGTACCGCAAAAAAAAAAAAAAAAGTGGAAACAACTCAAATGTCCATCAACTGATGAATGGATAGATAAACAAAATGCCTTCTATCCATATATAGAAAATTATTCAGCCATAAGAAGGAATGCAGTACTGACACATGCTACAACATAGATGAACCTTGAAACCATTATGCTGTGAAAGAAACCAGTCATGGAAGCACAAATACTGTATAACTCCACTTACATGAAATATCTAGAAGATGCAATTACAGAGAAAGAAAGCATATTAGTGGTTGACAGGGACTGGGCAAATGGGGGTGGGTGTGGGGCTTGACTGCTAATGGATGGTGTTTCCTTTTGGGGTGAGGAAAATGTTGAAAATTAGATTACAGTGACAGCTGCACTACGAATATAGTGGCACTGTGACTATATTAAAAACCACAGAATTGTACACTTTAAACGGGTGAAGTTTAGTTATGTAAATTAGATCTCATTCAAGAAGTTGCATTTCCAAATTATAGGAACCAGAATCATCTTACCCCATTAATTTCACAAACCGGTGCCCAGGAGTCCTTAGAATGTCGGGCAGTGGGCTAGGTGCTGGGAGGATGGAGAGATGAATGAGACTGGACGAGTCTAAAATGGGGCCTTGGTGCTAAACGGTTGTATAGATGGACAGTGATTAAAACCCCTGACTCAGGGATTAAAGAGATCCACCTTGGAATCCACCGACGAGAGTGTTCAGATTATTTGGCCCTGGGCTCATTTCTCCTCTCTAGTTCTGCCAAACAGGGATGGGAATTAACACTTTATTCCGAGGGGGCTTCGGAGTAGAAATAGAAACAGATTAACAACTGGGAAGCGCTCAGTACCTGCTGGGGGCCCCCAAGGTTATAACCCCCAGGCTGTGGTGGGGAAGTGTTTTTTTGTTTTGGTTTTGTTTTTTTTTGTTTTTTTTTTTTTTTTTTTAAGTTTATTTATTCATTTTTTTAATTAGTTTCTGCTTTATAACAAAGTGAATCAGTCATACATATACATCTGTTCCCACATCCCTTCCCTCATGCATCTCCCTCCCTCCCACCCTCCCCATCCCACCCCTCCAGGCGGTCACAAAGCACCGAGCTGATCTCCCTGTGCTCTGCGGCTGCTTCCCACTATCTATCTACCTGACGTTTGGTAGTGTATACACGTCCATGCCTCTCTTTCGCCTTGTCACAGCCCACCCTTCCCCCTCCCCATATCCTCAAGTCCATTCTCAAGTAGGTCTGCGTCTTCATTCCCGTTTTGCCCCTAGGTTCTTCATGACATTTTTTTTTTAAATTCCGTATATATGTGTTAGCATACGGTATTTGTCTTTCTCTTTCTGACTAACTTCACTCTGTATGACAGACTCTAGGTCTATCCACCTCATTACAAATAGCTCAGTTTCGTTTCTTTTTATGGCTGAGTAATATTCCATTGTATATATGTGCCACATCTTCTTTATCCATTCATCCGATGATGGACACTTAGGTTGTTTCCAGCTCCGGGCTATTGTGAATAGAGCTGCAATGAACATTTTGGTACATGTCTCTTTTTGAATTATGGTTTTCTCAGGGTATATGCCCAGTAGTGGGATTGCTGGGTCATATGGTAGTTCTATTTGTAGTTTTTTAAGGAACCTCCATACCGTTCTCCATAGTGGCTGTACCAATTCACATTCCCACCAGCAGTGCAAGAGGGTTCCCTTTTCTCCACACCCTCTCCAGCATTTATTGTTTCTAGATTTCTCTTTTTTTTTTTTTTAATTAGTTTCTGCTTTATAACAAAGTGAATCAGTCATACATATACATCTGTTCCCACATCCCTTCCCTCATGCATCTCCCTCCCTCCCACCCTTCCCATCCCACCCCTCCAGGCGGTCACAAAGCACCGAGCTGATCTCCCTGTGCTCTGCGGCTGCTTCCCACTATCTATCCATCATCGGATGAATGGATAAAGAAGATGTGGCACATATATACAATGGAATATTACTCAGCCATAAAAAGAAACGAAACTGAGCTATTTGTAATGAGGTGGATAGACCTAGAGTCTGTCATACAGAGTGAAGTTAGTCAGAAAGAGAAAGACAAATACCGTATGCTAACACATATATACGGAATTTTAAAAAAAAATGTCATGAAGAACCTAGGGGCAAAACGAGAATAAAGACACAGACCTACTTGAGAATGGACTTGAGGATATGGGGAGGGGGAAGGGTAAGCTGTGACAAAGCGAAAGAGAGGCATGGACATATATACATTGTTTTTTTTTTTTTGCGGTACGCGGGCCTCTCACTGTTGTGGCCTCTCCCGTTGCGGAGCACAGGCTCCGGACGCGCAGGCTCAGCGGCCATGGCCCACGGGCCCAGCCACTCCGCGGCATGTGGGATCTTCCCGGACCGGGGCATGAACCCGCGTCCCCTGCATCGGCAGGCGGACTCCCAACCACTGTGCCGCCAGGGAAGCCCGGGAAGAGTATTTTTAACCCAGCGCACGTGGGGCTGAGTCGGGGTCTCAGATTCCCGGCTGGGAAAAGTTCGCCCGCAAGGGGAGGTAGTGGGTTTCACGAGGGCCGGCGCGGCCGCGCGCCCCCGCCTGCTGGAGCACGCGCCCGCCCTGGCGCACGCGCGCTTCCTAGCGGTTGCCTAGCAACCGGGTGGCGTGGAGAACGCGCGATCATGGAGCCGCCCGCCCTGACAGTGAGCGCCGCGGTCCGGGAGCACCTGCGGAAGTTGTGTCTGCACGAGTTCCCGTGCGGCACGGGCAGCTGGGTGCGGGCGCTGGCGGGGCGGCTGGAGGAGGGGCTCGGGGCTGTGAAAGACGGAGGGGACTGACCAGGGGCCAGGCCGGGGCCTAGGGGCGGAAAGCGGGGCTGGGGTGGTGCTGGCCCCGGGTGCTTAGGGGGCTGCCAGCCCCAGGAGTTGGCTGGTCTGTAGAAGCCTGAGAGGATGTTTGTGTCTGGGCGTTTAGGGATAGTCCTGACTGGGGCGTCGGGGGGGAATGGGGATGGACTGTGGGAAGAGGGACACTGCAGGGGTGGACGGGATAGGCCCCCCCGGGGCCTGTGGGCGCTGACCCAGGGTGGAGGGCAGGGACCCCCCCACCCACCAGAGCAGGACCCCATCCTGAGCGCATCAGGCGGATCCGGGGCAGGCCCCTGGCTGTCTTAAAGACACCGGGCTCCTTTGGGGTGGAAAGCTCATCCTGAGAGCAAGGTTTGCAGTTAGGACCCTGCTGTGCTGTGGCCACAGGGGCCATCCTCATCACCTAAGTGCACAAGGAGCATGACATTGAGAACCCGGGGCTTCCCAGGTGTGCCCGGAAGTCTTGAGTCCTGAAGGGTTCCCGTGGACTTGGTGGGAAGCTGGGGCCCCACCTACTCTTGTCGGCTGGTTTCCATTTTCATAGAAGAGAAAACTGAGATACCAATCAAGGAACTAATTTATTTGTTTCAACAACAAACATTGATTGGGCACCTACTATGTGCCTGGCGTTGTGCTGAACTTGGGGGTTTCATAGATAGATGTGTCTCAAGAGGAAGGAGTGGGAGAGAGTAAACTCCAGGACCGAAATCGTTCATCGTCCACTTATGGCATCTCAAGGCTCTGAATTTACCTTTGCAGGCTTTGCTGCCTCTTCTTCAAACACCTTCCCTTGGCTCGTTACAGCCCACAGATTGCCTTTTGCACCTCCCGGCTTCGAAACTCTCCCTGATTGTCCTGTTTTACAATCGATTCCGTTTTGAGAGTTT
The DNA here is from genome assembly GCF_964165515.1 of Mesoplodon bidens. Lineage (NCBI taxonomy): Eukaryota > Metazoa > Chordata > Mammalia > Artiodactyla > Ziphiidae > Mesoplodon > Mesoplodon bidens. The sequence goes on along the minus strand of NC_138169.1, from coordinate 8,058,304 downwards.
TGAGTCCTTGAGAGGGGCTGAGTCATAACGAGAGAAATTCTCTGCCTCCATCTCTGCAGAATAAGTCGCGCTTTCTTCCTCAAACTTACCGAGCATGGCGGGAGCTGATCCCCAGAGACGAGGACGCTGTGGGCCCCGGGGAGGAGACGGTGGATGCCCTGCTGGGCCTGGTCTGCAGCCCCCACTCACCCTGGGCCCTGCCGGAGGGCTCAAGCGCTGAGGACTGTTTTCTGAGAGAGCTGGCCATCCAGAATCCCCTGATGCTCAAAGACAGCTTCTTCTACACCTACTTCAGGTCGCTACGGGTGGTGGACAAGCAGGTGAGCACTGGGGGCGAACACCAGGCACAGAGTCGGTGTTAGGGGGGCCATTCCCCTTACGGGCCTTGGTGGGAAGACCTAGCCCTGCTCGCCTCCTGATTAATCTCGCCAGCTTGTCCACAGAGCAGGGCCAGCAATCTTGGCGAGCTGGCCCAGTCTGTTACCCCAGAGAAGGGAGGCCCAGCCGGGAAAGGCCCCTAATGTCCTTGAAGCCAAAGTCAACCGAGGATTCACAGACAGACCCCTCCTGAAGCTTCTGGTCTGACCCTGCTGGGTGTAAACTAGAAAGATTCCTTAAGACCATAGGATTCACTGTGGCTCTGGGGTGGACGGTGGAGAAGGTGGGATTCCGGGCTTCAGGAGCTGACAGGCTGACAAGGGACACAGGACATGAGCTGGAAGTTGTCCAACACCTACAGTCAGAGGGGGTGAAGGTTCAGAGGTGACAGGCCACTGCGACGGCCGAGGCACTCGGATCCTGGCAGGAAAGGCGAGCAAGAGAAGAAAGGGCTTGGGGTGTGGGGCGCTCACTCTCTGCAGATGGACGTGCCATTGCCGTCCTCACTCCAGTGCCGCCTCACGTGCTGGAGCTCTGAGCTCCCGTTCCTCCCTTCCAGGTGAGCCTGGTGGACAGAGACCTCCTGAAATTTGTGAAGCTTGAAGAGTTGGTGCTGTGTGCCAATCAAATCGAGGAGATTGACACCACCAACCTGCCCCCAACTCTCAAGGTAAAGGAGCCCAGGTTCTGTTCCAGGTCTTGGAGCCAATGCTGCCCAGAGGCCCTGCCCCTCCGCTGCCCCCCACACAGAAGGTTTGGCCATTGTGACTGTGCTAAGGGCCGGCCTCAGGCTTTGGAGAGGTAGGCCTGATCCCTCAAAAAGTTAAACCTAGAATTTCCACAGGACCCAGCAATTCCCTTCCTAGGTATACACCCCAAAGAATACAAGGCAGGAATCAGACAGATTCCTGTACACCAGTGTTCACAGCAGCGCTGTTCACAATAGCCAAAAGGTAGACACAGCCCGCTTGTTACCAGCAGATGAATGGAGCGGCAAAATGTGGTCTTGTCCACACCGTCAGAAAAAGGAATGACACATGTACAACATGGATGACCTTGAAAACATGATGCTGAATGAAGGAGGCTGGACACAAAAGGCCACGTATTAGATGATTGCACTGCATGAAATATCTAGAAGAGGCAAATCCATAGAGACAGAAAGTAGATCAGAGGTTACCAGGGGGAAGGATTGGGGACGTACAGCTTAATGGGTACACAGTTTCTGTTTGGAGTAATGGAGAGTAATGATGGTTGTACATTAAGTGAATGTACTAATGCTGCTGAATTGTCCACTTAAAAAGGGTTGAAATGGCAAATTATATATATTTTACCACAATAAAAAAGTTTTAAAAAGAGGTAGGCCAGGCTTTTTTTCTTTTAAGAATACTTTATTTTTAATAAATTTATTTATTTTTGGCTGTGTTGGGTCTTCGCTGCTGCGCGTGGGCTTTCTCTAGTTGCGGCGAGTGGGGGCTACTCTTCGTTGCGGTGCGTGGGCTTCTCATTGCGGTGGCTTCTCATGTTGCGGAGCACGGGCTCTAGGTGCACGGGCTTCAGTAGTTGTGGCACGTGGGCTCAGTAGTTGTGGCTCACGGGCTCTAGAGCGCAGGCTCAGTAGTTGTGGCTTGCGGGCTCAGTAGTTGTGGCTCGCGGGCTCTAGAGCACAGGCTCAGTAGTTGTGCCTCACGGGCTTAGTTGTTCCACGGCATGTGGGATCTTCCCAGACCAGGGCTCGAACCCGTGTCCCCTGCATTGGCAGGCAGATTCTTAACCACTGTGCCACCAGGGAAGCCCCAAAAAGAGGTAGGCCAGGCTTTATTACGAGTCTTCAGCTGAGCATATCAAAATGGTCTCAATTTTAAATTAAATGCTGAGACTACTAGATTTTGTGGCAGAAGAGGCTCAGAAGTATGGCTCAGTACTGGGCTCAAGAAGAAAGTGGGCAAAGCCTTGGAGGAGAAATACAAGAACTCTGTTATCTTTGGGTTTATTCCCTATTCCAGCCAGGGGCCCTTTGGCTTTCCCAGAGACAACTGCCATGAGTCGAGAAGTTGCAAAAATGTTAACTTGGGGCTTCCCTGGTGGCGCAGTGGTTATGAATCTGCCTGTCAATGCAGGGGACACAGGTTCAAGTCCTGGCCCGGGAAGATCCCATGTGCCACGGAGCAACTAAGCCTGTGCACCACAACTACTGAGCCTGTGTGCCTAGAGCCCATGCTGCGCGACAAGAGAAGCCACCACAATGAGAAGCCCGCGCACCGCAATGAAGAGTAGCCCCCGCTCGCCACAGCTAGAGAAAGCCCACACGCAGCAACGACCACGCGCAGCAACGAAGACCCAACACAGCCAAAAATAAAAATAAATAAATAAATAAAAATTTAAAAAGTGTTAACTCATTTCCTTTCCCACTCTCTCAGACATCACCTCCACTCCATATTTTAAAGTTTCCTTCACAAAAGGAAAGGAAACTTTTTTTTAATTTTTAAGATTAATTTTTATTGCAGTATAGTTGCTTTACAATGTTGTGTTAGTTTCTACTGTACAGCAAAATGAATCAGTTATACGTATACATATATTCCCTCTTTTTTGGATTTCAGTCCCATTTAGGTCATCACGGTGCATTAAGTAGAGTTCCCTGTGCTATACAGTATGTTCTCAGTAGTTACCTATTTTATACATAGTATCAACAGTGTATATATGTCAATCCCAATCTCCCAATTCCTCCCACCCCCAATTTCCCCCTTGGTACCCATACATTTGTTCTCTACATCTGTGTCTATTTCTGCTTTGCAAATAAGATCATCTATACCATTTTTCTAGATTCCACATATATGCATTAATATACGATATTTGTTTTTCTCTTTCTGACTTGCTTCACTCTGTATGACACTCTCTAGATCCATCCACATCTCTGTAAATGACCCAGTTTCATTCTTTTTATGGTTGAGTAATATTCCATTGTATATATGTACCACATCTTCTTTATCCATTCCTCTGTTGATGGACATTTAGGTTCCTTCCATGTCAAGGCTACTGTAAATAGTGCTTCAATGAACATTGGGGTGCATGTGTCTTTTTGAGTTATGGTTTTCTCAGGGTATATGCCCAGTAGTGGGATTGCTGGGTCATATGGTAGTTCTGTTTTTAGTTTTATAAGGTACCTCCATACTGTTCTCCATAGTGGGTGTATCAATTTACATTCCCACCAACAGTGCAAGAGGGTTCCCTTTTCTCCACACCCTCTCCAGCATTTATTGTTTGTAGATATTTTTTAAATTTTGTTGATTTTATTTTATTTATTTTTGGCTGTGTTGGGTCTTTGTTGCTGCGCGCAGGTTTTTCTCTAGTTGCGGTGAGTGGGGACTGCTCTTCATTGCGGTGCGCAGGCCTCTCATTGTGGCGGCCTCTCTTGTTGCGGAGCACAGGCTCTAGGCGCACGGACCTCAGCAGTTGTGGCTCGCGGGCTCTAGAGTGCAGGCCCAGTAGCTGTGGCGCACAGGCCCAGTTGCCCCACGGCATGTGGGATCTTCCCGGACCAGGGCTCGAACCTGTGTCCTCTGCGTTGGCAGGTGGATTTCTAACACTGCGCCACCAGGGAAGCCCTGTCTGTCGATTTTTTTAAATGATGGCCATTCTGACCGGTGTGAGATGATACCTCATTGTAGTTTTGATTTGCATTTCTCTAATAATTAGTGATGTTGAGCATATTTTCTTGTGCCTCTTAGCCATCTGTATGTTCTCTTTGGAGAAATGTCTATTTAGGTCTTCCGCCCATTTTTTGATTGGGTTATTGTTTTTTTAAATATTGAGTTGCATGAGCTGTTCGTATATTTTGGATATTGATCTTTTGTCAGTTGCTTCATTTGCAAATATTTTCTCCCATTCTGAGGGTTGTCTTTTCATTGGAAAAGAAACTTTCTGACACCTGCTGCAGGAATATTTTCTTCCCGGATTCTTAGAAGGGGGTCCAGGTGGGCACAGGGAGATGAGGCATGAGTACTTCATTAATTCCTCTCCTGAGTTGCCCAGGGCGGAAGCAGGGAGTGGGTTCCATTTTGTCTGGGCTCACAGGCTGTCTTTCCACCCGCGTCGCAGGTGCTGGAGCTCTACGGCAACAGGATGACCAGCATGGAGTGTCTGTGCACCCGCCCGCCCCCAAGGCTCCAGCACTTGGGATTGGGTCACAACAAGCTTCTGGGCCCCCTGGAGAGTCTGTATGTCACCAGTGATTACTGGTAACTCGGGAGCCCCACGTGGAAAGAGGGAGGGAGGGGGTGAGCATTAGATTGGGGCCGTTCCTTGCTGGTGGCTCAGAGAACTCAGCTTTGCTCTTCTCTATAATAACTCCTGGTTGGCTGCTAAGTCCAAACCTAGGATTTATTTCTCTGACCCAATAAACAGAAAATCCCACTGAAGCCCAGGGAAGGACACCAAGAGGTATTGGGAATGAGTGGGACCTTTTGCTTCGGGGTTTCTGCTGACACTCAGGCCAGCTAATTCTTGGTTGTGAGGGCCGTCCTGGGCACTGCCGTAGGTGGAGCAGCATCCCCGGCCTCTACCCACCAGATGCCAGTAGCACCCACCCCACACCAGCTGCGACAACCAGCAGGTCTCCAGACAGCACCAAATGTCCACTGGGGGGCAAAACAACCCCCAGTTGAGAACTGCTGCCCTACAGACAGCTCTCGGTTTGACTTTGTCTTCTTGGTGGGTGAGCAGTGGGAAACTGAAACGCTGGATCTGAGGAGCCTCAGGGCCTCAGATACCACCCGTGAACATTCATCAGAGGAAGCGGGGCCAGGGAGGCCTGTCAGAGAAGCTCTGAGGATTCCCGGGGCTCAGCATCCTGGGCAGTACTTCCCCGGGCTGACGTTCATGACTGTTGCTTTCTTCACGGCCCAGAAGGGGGAATGGGGCGCAGGGCAACATTGCTTCCCTGCTTTCCCAGGTCTCCTGGGAACGTGCTCGTGGAAGGCCCGTCTCTCTGACCCTAATTTCCTCCTTCCTCCTCTTTCCCTACTCTTGGCCAAGCTGCCTCTTCACAGCCTTGGCCGTGTGCAATTCCGGATCCCTTCCCTCCACTGACCTCAGCCGTCAGGGTGTGTAGCACAGGAAGGAAACATACACTTTGGACTTTGTGTGTCAGCTGAGTTCAGACTCGTACCATGGACAGAGTTCTAAGTGTTCTGGTTTTTGATTTGGAAAACAGACTGACGAGAACGTAACCTGCTTAATGCTGAGTATGGATTTCATAGAAACACAAATGTGTGAAACCTCCGTCTTTTGCTGTTTTGAATTTAGAAGGAGGGTATATATACTTCCTGAGAATCCATTTTGCTGATGTTTCCACCAGTTCTCTTGAAGGAGGCTGATACTGGGTAAAATCTGTGTGCCGGTCAGCATGAAATGTTCTTCTCGGGTGTTTTCGTCACTGGCTGGCCAACATCCTGGGCAGGATGAGAGGAGGGAGAGAGGGGAGTTGAAGTTCCGTCACATGTGATGACGGGACTGTACTGATGCGTTGTCCCCTTGTGGGCTTTGGTTCTGTTTGTTTTTGTGCCTCTGTTCTCAGAGCTGAAATTGCTTTGCTTTCTGCTTTGTGCAGCAGGGAGGCCCCCTTCTCCAGGTCGGGGTGCAGGGCGCCTCCTCTGCCCTCCCCGGCCAGTTCTTCTTCACCCACGTTCCCCAGGAAATGAACCAGCTGGCTTCCTGTGGTCAGGCGCTGGTCTGACTCTGGAGGGCGTCCTCCAGCTTCTAGACCCCTCAAGCCTCATGCACCCTCTTCCCAGGCCCCCCTATTTACCGACCTCTCCTACCCCCACCCGCTGCTCCTCCGCGCAGAGGCTCCCCTCCGCCTTCCTCGCCAGTTTGTCCCTCTCTGCTGAGAACCTTCTAGATGCACAACCCCGTATTAGGCTCTCTGGGAGATAGACCGTTAACTGAGAAGAGGTCTGTACACGTAGAAGTCCGGTAGAGGCAGGATGTGGCGGTGGCCACCTCTATGCCACAGCAAGGAGGGAGGGCACTGGGAGAACCAGGAGCCCCTTCCCAACAGGGGGGCTAACCTAGGTCAAGGGCAGCACAGAGCTTGAGAGTTGAGGATGGGCACAGCCTCCCATCCCGTCCTCAGCACCAGGCCTCGTCCATCGGGGACTCGGGGTGCTGGGGGATGCAGGCGCCGTGGCAAGACCACAGCTACCTGTCCCCACCCCTTTGCCTAGCTGGCCTCTTGACTTCTGGCAGTCCCACTCACCTTCCAGGCCCAACCTCATCTCCCTGGACCTGAGCTTCAACGACCTGACGGACCTGCAGGGCATGGTGGCCGGCCTCCGAACGCTGCGGCGCCTGAGGTTGCTGGTGCTGCAGGGGAACCCGCTGGCCCTGGTGCCCTGCTACCGGGGCTTCATCATCGATAGCCTGTCCGGCCTCTGCGTGCTGGACGACATCGCCGTGGCCCCCAGCGAGAAGCATCTGTTCCGTGGGCTCAGCCACAGCGGGGGTGAGGGAGCCGATGTGCAGGGCAGGGCGGGGGGTTAGGGGGACCTGCTGGCCCGCCCATCACCCTACTGGCTGCACATGTCTGTCTGTCATCCAGCTCCCTGGCTGACCCAGACCCTGGTCAGGTGTAGGTCACCTTCTTGGTCAGAGTTCTCTCCCAGATTTTGATCGTCGTGATTGAGATTTGGCGACAGAAATGGTAGGGAGGCTGGGACCCTCACAGTCCCCTCCCTTCCTAGACAAATGGGAAACATTCTTGAAATGTTGTCCGTGGTGGCTTGAGATCACCCCCTTGTGGCTCACAGCACAAGCTGCACCAGAGCCTTCTCAAGGTCAGGGTGACAAAACATGGATAAAAGTAGCGATGCCTGCCGAGTACCAGTCCGGGCTAAGGTAACATAGTCTCCACCTGTAACTACCCTGCAAAGTAGCTACTACCATTCCCATTTTACACATCAGGAAAACAAGGCTTAAGAGGGGCCTCTTGCCCAAAAGAGACTTACCCCAGATCACGGTGTGTTGAACTTGGTAGAGCTGGGATTCGAACCCAAGTCTGCAGAGTGAGGCTCAGCCCTGCTCGGAGGAAAGAAGGCAGGAGCTGAGCTCGCCTGCCCTCCCCCGCTGTCTGCCTGCCCACGCCACCCCCACCCCCCGGCTCCCCCAACCCCTGCCCGTTCCCCCCTGCAGATCTCCTGGCGCAGGAGGCGCGGTTGGTGGTGACTGTTGGACATGTCACAGGGGTTCTGGACTCCTCGGTCTTGGACCCGGAACCAGGGCCCCAAGGCCCTTTCATCACTTACAGCTATTATGTAACGTACGAGTTTGTGGAAGATGAGGAAGGCGAAGGAAATGAATACGGCCGCGTGCTGGCTGAGGTGTGTCCACGGGGGCTCTGCTCTCGGGTGCTCAGGGGCTCCTGTGCAGGCACAACGGCTTTGGGGACCCAGGAGAACCCTTAACATGGATCTTTCCAATTCATACCCTACTCTGAGCAGGAAACTGGCTTCCACTCAGCCCGTTTCTTGCAGCTGGAGTAATTCTCAACCCTGTTCACCCCTTCCCATCCCCCCTGAAATGGGAGCAAAGGACATAACAAGGGAGCTGCCGGCTTCCCCACCGCGTTCTCCAACTCCCCCTGCGCCTCCCGGCTCCCTTCCTGTCACATGAAAACCCAACGGTGGCATCCCACTAGGAGAAATGCCTGGGGCCAGGACTTCCCTGACGGGCCAGTGGTTAAGACTGCGCTTCCATTGCAGGGGGTGCGGGTTCGACCCCCGGTCAGAGAACTAAGGTCCCATGTGCCGCAGGGCGTGGCCAAAAGAACCCAAAAAACACGAGGGCCCCCAGCTAATGTGGAAGTTGTTACTGTTTTTACTGTTAACATAGAACTTTCAGAAAAAACAGGACTGGTAAGTTTTTTTTATAACTTCCTGGCTTGTAAGTCCATGTGTTTGCTTTGCTTCACGTCCGTCAAACACTGGTGCCCATTTACACCACCTTCACATAGTGTCTGGTGAGATCTCTGAGGCCGGCAGCCCTGGACGTGTTTTCGTGTTTTCTGTGGTAGATCGCCAAGCCCTCGCCCAGCACGGAACAGCTAGGTGAGGACATCCCCAAAGAGCCCATCAAGGAGGCTGAAGACTCCGTAGGGCCTGGGCCGGCCTCCCTGTCCCAGTCCGGGGAGCTGGAGGAGTCCGGCGCCTCAGCGCCCTTGCCGCAGTCCATAGACTCTGCAGAAGAGCTGGCCAAGCTGCGGCCGCGCCTGGATCCCCGGCTCTGCCCGTCCCCGGGGTAAGGATGCTCACCGGGCTGGGAGCAGGGCCCGGACCACACCCGCATTTCTCGTTCTGCATTCTCCTCCGGCCCACAGCCCTCCCTGACAGCACGGGCCCCGTAGCCTCACGCTGTGCCCACGTGTGCACATCTTCTCCAAGTGCCCTCCCAGCCTCGTCCCTGGTCCCCAGCACAGCCCCCTGGGTGATGGCCCCCACGTCTCCATCTCCCCTCCCCAAGGACAGTTCTCTTTAGCACAGTCCGCAAGCCCTGGTCTGACGTCATCGCCTGCAACTACGCGATGCAGCACACGCTCAAGGGCCTGGTGCCGCTCAGGGCCTTCCTGCTCTCAGGGACCACCGTCACCGTCGTGGAGGAGAAGGTGGGAGGCTGGTCTCCAGGGTCCACACACTGCCCCGCTTCTCCTCTGTTCCGCTCTTCTGTCGGGCATCTGTAGCCCCGCCCCCTTGTTGGCAGACCTCGGTGCCTGTCCAGAAAGATCCTGGCTAGCTCCAACCCAGCTCCTGTCCCCTAGATTCTCTCCTGGCCTGCGGTGCCACCTTCCCCCAACAGTCCCTCGGCTGCTAAGAAGGGAAAGGGAGAGACGGACAAGAAAGGGAAGGAGAAAAACAAGGAAGAGAAAGACAAGAAGGGGAAAGATGGGAAAGACAAAGCAGGCAAAGGGGAGAAAGGACCAGCCAAGGTGCGTCTGTGTGGGGTGGCCTGGGTGGTGGGGGGCTGCGCGCTCGGTCCCCTGCTCCCCGCGTCCACTCGCCCGGCCTCTCCCCGCAGGAGCAGAAGGGGAGCAAGAAGAAGGAGGAGGAGCTCCGTAAGGATCTGCGCCAGGACCCACCCGTCCTCCGGGTGCTGGGCAGTGGCCTGGTGGTCCTGGAGCCCCTGCTCTCCGGGGAGCCATTCGTGTCCACCGTGTGCAACTTTGGGGTGGTCCGTACCTTGGAGACCGACAGGCTGACGCTTTACAGGGTACAGCAGTGCCCCTGGCCTCCCCTGCCCACAGAAGCCTGGCCAGGCTGTGGGGGGTAGGGAGGCGGGGAGGGGGAGGGGGGCCAGAACCACAGGAGTGGGGGCTGGAGGGGTGACGCAGCAAGGGTCACCTGCATGGAGGGCGGCCTTCTCGAGTGCGAGGGGCCAGGCAAGCGGGTAGGTCGGGCAGCTGCTCCCCAGAAGACCAGGAGAGGCCCTGGAGGGGGTGAGAGCACCCACCCCTTCCCCAGCATCCCCCCACTCCAGCAAGGAACTTATTTTGTGGTTCTTCCTCTCAGGATTCAAAGAAGAAGAGTAAGAAAGCTAAAAACGGTAAGACCGATGATGGGAACGGGGCAGGGAGTGTTTACTAAGGACCAGTCCTAGTCCATTCAGGTTGCTGTAAAATTCCACGGCGTGGGTGGCTTCTAAACAACAGACATTTATTTCTAGCTGCTCTGGAGGCCAGGAAGTCAAAGACCAAGTTGCCAGCAGGGTCAGGTGAGAGTCCTGTTCCTGGTTTGTGCCTTCTCCCTGGGTCCTCACGGGGCAGAAGGGACCAGCCGTCTCCCTCTGCCCTCATGACGTAATTGCCTTCCAAAGGCCCCACCTCCTAACATCATCACCTTTGGGGGCTGGGATTTCAACATATGGATTTGGGGAAGGGCACAAATATAGCAGGACTTGCTGAGGGATCAGCCTGATTGGGGACCAAAGGAGTGGAAGGATGGAGAATCATCTCTTCCAGCCAGTGGGAGGGCCATGTCTACCCTGAGGACCAAACCCTGTGTCTTCCCTGCAGCCCCGCTGCGGTCATGACATGGGCAGGACAGGCATTCTGGGGTGGGGGCCAGGATGGAGTGAGTAGGGAGGCCCAGGGTTGGGAGTGTCCAGGGTCCTTCTGGCTCAGCGGTGGTCCTGCTTCTGCAGGACATTAGCCCTGATTGCTGTATAAGGAGCCTGGACTTGTTGTACGGCCAGTGGCAGCATTGAAATACGTAAGTTTTATATTTAAATTTCTTTAAAGATTTATTTATTTTATTTATCTTTGGCTGCATCGGGTCTTAGTTGAGTCATGCGTGATCTTCGTTGAGGTGCGTGGGCTTCTCTCTAGTTGTGGCGTGCAGGCGCCAGGGCACGTGGGCTCTGTAGTTTGCAGCAGGCAGGCTCTCTAGTTGAGACACGCAAGCTCAGTAGTTGTGGCACGTGGGATCTTAGTTCCCTGACCAGGGATCAAACCCGTGTCCCCTGCATTGTAAGGCGGATTCTTTACCACTGGACCACCAGGGAAGTCCCTAGATTTAATTTTTAGAACTGTCTGGCTTGGAGGGAGAGGTAGGAGAACAGGTCACTCAGCTGGGAGACTGCTGCAAAAGTCTAAAGCAAGACCACAGCAGCCCGATTCAGAACAGCCAAAAAGTGGGGAAGAGCCCAAATGGCTATCAACGGATGAAAGGATAAACAAAATGTGGTCCATCCATACAATGGGATATTATTCCGTCACAAAAAGGAATGAAGCACTGACATGTCCTAAACCATGGATAAACCTTGAAAACTCAATGCTAAGGGAAAGAAGCCAGACACAAAAGACCACATAATGATTTTATATGAAATGTGGAGAATTGTCAAATCCATAGAGACAGAAAGTAGATTAGTGGTTGCCTGGGGGCGGGAGAAGGAGGGAATGGGGCATGACTGCTTAATGGCTTCGGGTTTTCCATCTGCGGTGATGGAAATGTTCTGAAATGAGCGGTGATGGTTGCACAACATTGTAAATATACTAAAAGCTCCTGAACTGTACCTTTTTTTTTTTTACACACACACTCTATTTTATTTTTACAAGAGATAAATAAACTGACACCAAGCATTGTAAATGGATGACCACAACAAAAGCAACAATGATTGCAATTACCAAACACAACAAAGGGTTATAGTTAATAAGCCAACAAAGGAGAGAAAATAGGGATTATAAAAATATTCAGTTAATCTGAAGGTGGAAACAGAAAAAACAAAGAACATATGGGATAAATAGAAAACAACAAGATGGTAGACTTAAACCCAATTATATTGAGTCACATGAAATATAAATGGTCTAAATACCCAATTAAAAGGCAGAGATGATTAAAAAAAAATAAAATAAAAGAATAAACAAACAAACAAAAAAAAAAAGGCAGAGATGATCAGATTGGATAAAAAAGTAAGACCAAGCTATCTGCCTATCAGAAACCCCCTTTAAATATAAAGATACAAAAATATGAGAAATAAAAAGGATGGAAAAAGATATTCATGCTAACACTAATCAAAAGAAAATGGGAGTAGCTGCATTAATATCAGGCAAAGTAGATTTCAGAGCAAAGACTATTACCAGGGATAAAGAGGGTCATTTCATAATAAAGGAGTCAGTTCATTGGGAGGATGTAACAGTCCTTAGCATGCATGCACCTAATAATTGAGTTTCAAAATACATGAAACAAAAGCTGATAGAAGTACAAGGAGAAATAGACAAATCCAAAATTATATTCAGAGATTTCAGCACAAATAAGTAATTGCTAGAACAAATAGAAAATCAATAAGCATGTAGAAGACTTGAATCACTGCCAATTAACTTGAGCTAACTGACAGCTACAGAGCGCTCCATCCAATCACACACACACACACACACACACACATTCTTTAAGTGCACACAGAACTGAGATATTCTACAACCTGGGCCATAAAGCAAGTCTCAAGAAGTTTAAAAGAATTCAAGTCATATAAAGTATCCTCTATCACCACAGTGGAATTAAACAGAAAAATATTTGCAAAATCCCCAAATTTTTAGAAACTAAATAACACACTTCTAAATAACCTATGGGTCAAAGAAGAAATCAAAAGGGAAATTAGAAAGCATTTTGAACTGAATGGAAATAAAAATACAAAATGCCAAAATTAGTAGGATATAACAAAGCAGTATTTAGAGAGAAATTTATTGCACTAAATGCATATATTAGAAAAGCTTCTAAAACTAATAAGTGAGTTTAACAGGGTTGCAGAATACAGGGTCAGTATTCAAAAAATGTTTCCATTATGAGCAATGAACAATCAGATATTAAAATTTTTAAATAATACCATTTACAATAGCATTATCAATAGAAGTTTTATATGTTGAAAACTATAAAATGTTACTGAGAGAAACTAGACCAAAATCGGTGGAGATATATACTATGTACATAGATTAGGAGATTCAGCATTGTTAAGATGTTGGTTTTCCTCAGATTGCTCTACAGAGTCAATAAAATCTCAATCATAGCCCTGGAGGGGTTTTTTTGTTTGTTTTTTTCTTTTTCTTTTTTTTTTTTTTTTGCATTACGCGGGCCTCTCATCGCAGTGGCTTCTCCCATTGCGGAGCACAGGCTCCAGACGCACAGGCTCAGCGGCCATGGCTCACGGGCCCAGCCGCTCCGCGGCACGTGGGATCTTCCCGGACTGGGGCACGAACCCGTGTCCCCTGCATCGGCAGGCGGACTCTCAACCACTGCGCCACCAGGGAAGCCCTTTTTTTCTTTTTTTTTGGTAGAAATCAGCAAGCTGATTCTCAAGTTCATATAGAAATTCAAAGGATCTAGAATAGCCAAAACAACTCTGAAAAAGAACAAACGACTTACACTACTGGAATTGAAGACCCAGACAAATATGGACATGAGATTTGTGATTGAATCCTGGGGTTAAAATGGGCTTAAACAAAACTTTTTTTTGTTTTTACATTTTTGCAAATTTCTTTAATGTCTGGCTTAATTGAGGAAGCCATATTTGCATAGCTGCTTCTGCAGTCAGTCTCTGTGATGTGTTGCTGTAGTTGAAGTGTATGAAGAAAATCTCACCTCACATGGACATGTAATTGGAAAAGAGGGAAATATTTTAATAGGCTTTTAAATAACTGTGGATATTCCTCTTTGCATGAGATTTGACAACTAGTAGTTTTTTAAAGGTTGTTACAGTGTGAAAACTGAATCTATATGGGTGAATTTTTTCATAATCAGTTATGTTAAATTAATCCATTGGTCTACATTGCCTTTTTTTTTTAACATTGCATTTTGAACGGCTATCTTACCCATGCACAATTGTTAACATCTGGCAATTGTTATTTGTAAAGTACTGGTTCACTGAGTTATGCAGATCTTCCAACTGTTGACATTTTTTTATCCATTATACAAAAATCGCGTTCTTTATCATCAACCATAACATCAGAAAAGTCTTTTGAGTATTGGAAAACTGTTAAGTTCATGGTGGCAGATACAGTGTTACAAAATTCTAGTTTCTACTTGAAAGTTCAAATGTTATAAATGTATTTATCAGAATGCTTTCAGTTGTTTTCCCTGAAGTGCCAGGCTTGCTTCATTCTTTTTTTAGAAAATATCTGCCAGATATTCACGTCGAAATAACCATATTTTGTCAGCGTACTTTCAAGTGAAAATGATGTTCCAAGAAAAGCAGCTAGTTCATCTTGTAATTCAAACTGAGACTTGTTAAATGATCTAGTTAGATGTGATTTAATTTTATTCCTTATTACGGTTAAGACCCGAGGGCGGAATCTGATTCTGAAACCGTGCTCGCCTCGGGACGGCGGAGGTCACATTTGCGTTTCCGGGACGTGTCGTGAGCTGGCCCGGGATGGCCCGGCACTGCCAGCCCGCTCATCGCTCCGGATTCACACTTTCATATTTCCTCAGAAATAAGAAAATCTTTGGTTTCCGTGTACGAAAGCGACTACCGCCCCGACCCCCTGACGGTGGAGATCCAGATCCAGCTGATCCAAGGCCGCTCGACGGAGGAGGCGCTTCGGGGGCTTCTCCCATAGGGCGCGGGATTAAAGGTTGCTCTGACTCCGCGGCTCCGCGTCTGTCCAGCCGCCGCCGCGCGTCCGGGGAGCGGGGTGCTGGCCGTGGGGAGGAGCGGGGAGGGGGCCTGGCCGGGAGGAGGCGGGAGTGCCTGGCTGGGGAGGAGCCGGGGAATGGCCGTGGGGAGCGGGGAGCCTGGCCGTGGGAGACCGGGGTCGGCCTCCCCCGGTCAGCACCGCAGGGCCGAGCCTCTCAACCCGCAGGTGCGCGGGGAGCTGCGCAGACCCAGGTGGGCGGGGACCCGCGGCGGCCCCGGGCCCGCCCCCAGAGACCGCGCCCTCAAGCCCAGCCTTTGCCGCTGGGTTGGTGAGCCAAGCGGGGGCGTGGCCAGCGCTCAGGTGTCGCTGCTGATCCCTGCCCACCTCCCGCGCCCCGCGGAGAGAGCCGTGCTTATGCGGCTGCGCTGCGCGAGCTCCTCGTCGGTGTCCGCTCGGCGTCTTGGCTCAGGTAGGTAGGCGAGGGGCGCGCGGTGTTTGGCCTGGGGCGCCTGGAGCCCCGCTGCTGGGAGGGGGCTGTCCCACTGTGAGCGGAGGGGCGCCGAGCCCCCGGCGGGAGGAGCCGACTTGGCAGCAGCGGGGTCGCGGTCGTACTGCCCCGCGGGAGCGGCCTCCCGCCTGCGGTGGACCGTCGGGGCCAGGTGGCCTCCTGCTGCCTGTCGGCTTCTGTTCGCCCCGCTGGGGCGAGAATGGCCGGAGCCGCGGGTTGTGGACGGGGCAGCCTGGGGGCGCTTGCTCCGGAGTCCCCGACGGGCAGCGCCGCTCGCTGTGCTCAGGCCCGGGGGGGTGTCCCCCGCGGGGCTCTGGTCCTTGCTCTGGCGACCCCACGGGCCTTTGCGCCTCCACAAGAGCCCTTTAGAGGCTGTCGTGTGGAGAGAATGAACCAGCCCTTGACCCTTTCCCTCATCAAAGCGTGATGGGTCGCCGAGCCCTGTGAGGACCCCAGAAGCAATTTCAGACCCTTAGGGCTCGCGGCACCCACTTGGAGGGGGGCGTGCACTCGCCGAAGCCCGAGCCGGTTAAGGACCAGGCTTGGGGGCTCGCAGAGCGGAGGGAGGCTTACGCTTAGCAGGTACTGAATGGGATTCACAAGCAGGTGTGTGGAGTGGGGAGCTTCGGGTTGGTTCCTGCAGTGAAGCGCTTGGGGGATTGCGTGCATTGGGAGCGCTGTGGACAAAGGGGAAATCAGGTCCACAGCGCATCTCAGCCTGGGCCTCTGAAACGCACAAGTCAAAACCAAAACAGCTGGCTTTGCGCCCTTCTCGGTAAGTGGCACCACCAACCCGCCCCCCACTCTTTCCCCTCCCCGGGTGCCCTCCCCCACAGCAGGCGTAGCTCCCACACCTGAAATCCATTTTCCACGCCTGAAATCCATCTGGTTTTCTCGTGCTCCACGGCCCCCACCCGAGTCTCAGCTGCGGCTGGTTACTGACTAATGCAAGAGTTTGCTAGCTGGTCTCTTGTTACCACTTCTGCGCTTCCACAATCCATCATCTAAGCAGCAGCAGTGGTGACCTTCCAAACAATGTAAATTCTTATTACCGCCTCTGTTAAATCCTCCGACGTATCTCCGTGGTGCTTACAATAAAACACAAGCTCTTTCCCCAAACTTTCCCCATGGATCTTGCATGTGACCCTCCTCAGGCTACTGCCCCCGCTTCACCACCTAACACTTTCCTCCTTGTTCCTTCTGGTCCAGCCACGCTACACACCTCCTGCCCTGCTTCAGGAGCTCTGCACTTAACTATTCCCTCTGCCCGGCCCACTCCCCCACTCTCCCCCCCGCCCCCAGGTCTTTATGGGGTTTGATCCCT
The DNA here is from genome assembly GCF_964165515.1 of Mesoplodon bidens. NCBI lineage: Eukaryota > Metazoa > Chordata > Mammalia > Artiodactyla > Ziphiidae > Mesoplodon > Mesoplodon bidens. Next base: position 8,041,984 of record NC_138169.1, on the reverse strand, counting down.
TACTTTGTTCAGTTCTTGCTCAAGTGTTCTTTTTCAGGGAGGGCTTTCTAAACTACCGTGGGCTAAAAGAGCCTTTCCGGTCACTCTATTCCATCACACTGCTTTAATTTCTTCTCTGCACTCCCTGAAGTTTGTACTGGTTTCTTGGTCTCTTTGTGAGGGCTGGGACCTGTCTTGCCTGCCACTGCATCCCTGGCAGCTAGAAGAGATGCTTTTGTGGCAGTGGCGGCAGGGACAACCGGGATGAGGCTAATGCGGGTAGACCGGATCGAAGTGATGGCCAGCTGGACCAGGACACGGCAGGGGGAGGTGACGAGGAGGGGACTGCTGCCTGGCTACTGTGGCTCTTGGGCAGGTTACTGTACTAAGTTACCATTTCTCAGCTTTCTCTTTGTATTGCTGGGAGACTTGCTGAGAGAAAACCAGAACTCAGTAAGCGGTAGAACTGGTGAGGGGTGGCCGCAGGGGAGCCATGCTGGTACAAGTCTATGGCTTTCCTATTTGCCTTCATGCTCTTCCTGTGCATGTTTGTTTTTTTTTTTCCCCCTAAAGCTCCATTTAAACGACTTCCCAGGAAACCCATACTTCAGGCAAACCTGTACCAGTATGTGTTAAATGGGTGTGTTCTGTGGTGGCTTCCGCCACCTGCTGCTGCCCTGCCGTGGTCTCCTCTCCCTGGAGGAGCAAACTCCCTAAGGGCAGTGCCGGGGGCCGTCATCTCTGAGACAGGAAACGCAGGGCCTGCCGCCGCTCTAGACTTTTTTTTTTTGGAAGTAAGCGGTGCCATTTTCACTAAAGCTCATTAGGTACTTGAGCTTCGTGGGAAATGCTGAAAACACTTGTGGTGCCTCAGTTTTAAAGTGGCTGCAAGTCCTTTTGGAGAAAAAGTTGACCCAAGAGTCCCCTAATGACAGCAGAAGGGAAGCGAGGGCTGGCATAGCAGGTGTGTTTGGTCTGTCCTCTGGGAGAGGGACTCTGGAAAGAGCCGGAGGACACGCTGAAGAAGATAAAGAAAAGGACCTAGCTGCTGGGCCGTGGGTTGCCCTTGGGACCGGGGAGGTGGAGGACGGGCAGGGCCGGGCTCGGTCTGCTCACGGGCTCTCTCCTTGCAGGCCCTGCCATGTTCCGCAGGGTAGGCTGGCTGGTCCTGTACAGCCTTGCTGTGATGCTGCTCAGCTGCCTGTTCTTCCTGAAGAAGGAGGCCCACCCAGCGGGGGGCCCCATGGCCCGACAGCCCTTCTGGGCTCCCCCAGGGCCCCGGCGCAGCCAGTGTCCACCCAACCACACGGTGGCTAATGCCTCCCTGTTCCTGCCTAACCGTCACCGCCTCTTCTTGACCTATCGCCACTGCCGCAACTTCTCCATCTTGCTGGAGCCTTCGGGCTGTGCCGAGGACACCTTTCTGCTCCTGGCCATCAAGTCACAGCCTGGCCATGTGGAGCGGCGTGCGGCCATCCGCAGCACGTGGGGCCGGGCAGGAAGCTGGGCTAAGGGGCGGCAGCTGAAGCTGGTGTTCCTCCTGGGGGTGGCAGGATCTGCGCCCCCAGCCCAGCTGCTGGCCTACGAGAGTCGGGAGTTTGATGATATCCTACAGTGGGACTTTGCCGAGGACTTTTTCAACCTGACGCTCAAGGAGCTGCACTTGCAGCGCTGGGTGGCAGCTGTCTGTTCCCAGGCCCATTTCATGCTAAAGGGAGATGACGATGTCTTTGTCCATGTCCCCAATGTGCTGGAGTTCCTGGATGGCTGGGACCCAGCCCAGGACCTACTGGTGGGAGATGTCATCCGCCAGGCCCTGCCCAACAGGAACACCAAGGTCAAATATTTCATCCCACCCTCCATGTATAGGGCCCACCACTACCCACCCTATGCTGGGGGTGGAGGGTATGTCATGTCCAGAGCCACTGTGCAGCACCTCCAAGCGGCTGTGGAAGAGGCTGAACTGTTCCCCATTGATGACGTCTTTGTGGGGATGTGCCTGAAAAAGCTGGGGGTGAGCCCCATGCACCATGCTGGCTTCAAGACGTTTGGAATACGGCGGCCCCTGGACCCTCGGGACCCCTGCCTGTACAGAGGGCTCCTTCTGGTCCACCGCCTCAGCCCCCTGGAGATGTGGACCATGTGGGCACTGGTAACAGATGAGGGGCTCAAGTGTGCAGCTGCCCCCTTGTCCCAGCTTTGAGGGGTGGGCTGAGCGAGCAGACTGTGAGTTTTGCAAAATCACGAGAAATCGAAAACCCTGGAACCCGGCCCTTGATGGGCTACGAGAAATGCTGACTTTTTTTCTGTAACCCCCTCCCAAACCTTGCTAACGCTGATTAAAACACTGAAACCCGGCTAACTTGTACCCATATGTGTTCAATGGGCAAATGCTGCCACCACTCCAGAGGGGACTCCTGGAGCCCCTCGGGGCTCTTCCAGTCTGGAGGGGGTGGTGAAGGAGGGAGGCTGCCTAGGGCTCCAAAAGACACACACAAACGTCTTTTTTAAATGCAAAAAAAAAATTATTCTCCTTTAGATACAACAGAGAAACTCCAAGGAAGAAGGAAACGAGAAGTGTGTTGGAATAAGTCCTGTTAAGAGCACCAGGTAAACACTGCATCCAGTCCCTGGGCTTTTGGGCTTTTGGGCTTTTGGCTCCTGGCTCCTTGGCCCGAGCTGTCCTTACAGGGCAATGGGGCCAGGTCACAGAAGGCATTAGAAACACTTACCAAAAAGAAATCTTACAAACACACAGGCTCCCCTTTCCCCAAAAAACTCACATCCCTATGGAGGGAGCAAATACTAAATCATATCTGAAAATGTAGATGGGGAACTGAGGTTTAACAGCTACTAAACTTGTGGACCTGAGAAGGCCCCTTCTCTCTGGCCAGGTTGGTGAGATGCTCTGGGTGGGAGGTAAAAAGATCAATGGATGAGAGGGCAGCTGTGCTGAGCAGGGTGAAATATTAACAGGCTGCAGGGCTAAGAACCAGGTCCAGTAGAAGCCTGAGACCGTGGAGATAGGGGTCAGGCACTCACAGCTCACAATGACCTCTGGTCTGATGGGCCAGGGCAGGACCTGCCTGACATGCCGTGCAGAGAAAGCTGTGCTGACCCGGGACTGGATGGCGTCTGCCCTTGCTTTCCCCAGGCCAAGTGGGCAGACGCGGGCAGCAGCTCAGGCCCTCAATCCTCACGCAGGTAGGCCTCCTGCTCCGGCTCAGCCCTCTCATCCCCTTCCTCCTGTGTTTTCTGTCGGAGTTCTTCTGTCTGTGCTTCTGCCAACTTGGCTTCTGCTTTCCGGGAAAGCTGGTGCACCTCCTGCACCTGCGATCTCACCAGCTGGATATGACTCCTGGCGGTTACAGAGGCCTGGTCCGCTCCTGCCAAAAGATGGGCCACTTATGCTGAGTGGACGCAAGGAAAGCCTGGGGGCTCTGTGGTTGTCATCTGAGCCTTTCTTGGGGCCACTTCCCCTGCCCTCCCTGCAAAGCAGAGAACCCTCTACCCTCCACATCCAGGTCTGCATTTTACTCCTTATTGTCAAAACCCTGGCATTTTCCTCCAGCTATCAGCAGCCATCATTGTTATAATTATCAAATGCAATTCCCACAATCATCTTTATAGCTACTCAGTTCTTAGTATAGATGTTTTAAGATTTTAATTTTTTTAACTGCACAAGTAATACATTTCTTTTTGACAAATGAAGAGATCACTAATAAAATTGTCAAACATCTTTCCTCACCCTACCCTATCTTCAGAGATAACATCTTTTAGAAGTTTAAAGGGCACCTTCCTCATCCTTTAAAATGTTACTATAAAGTAACATTTCGGGCTTCCCTGGTGGCGCAGTGGTTGAGAGTCCGCCTGCTGATGCAGGGGACACGGGTTCGTGCCCCGGTCCGGGAGGATCCCACATGCCACAGAGCGGCTGGGCCCGTGAGCCATGGCCGCTGAGCCTGCGCGTCTGGAGCCTGTGCTCCACAATGGGAGAGGCCACAACAGTGAGAGGCCCGCATACGGCAAAAAAAATAAATAAATAAAGTAACATTTCATCTGTTTACTAGATGGGCTGCTGTCCAATTCATGAACTGTTGAATAAAGCCAATTAGGTCTTTTTAAAAAAGTTACTACATTCATATGGAATACATAGAAAAAGTTTTTATGACTATAAATCTACAAAATGGCACAAACAGTATTTATTGAACATATTTTGCAATTTTGTTTTTGAGCGCTATCATTTTACCTGCTGCTAGTGTATTTCATAATATAGATATCCATATTTATTAATTCATCTACAGAACATTCAAGCAGTTCTTTTATATGTTACTGCATTAATGAGAACCTTTAGTACAATGTAGAAAGATAGTGGAGGATAGCAGGTATCCTTTTATTTCTGGCGTTGATGGAAATGCTTCTCACATTTCACTATGAAATAGGATTATTTAACCATCATGTTAAGAACGTTCTCTGTATAATTGTACTCAGATTTAAATCGGAAATGGGCACTACATTTTACTGAAGGCTTCTGGGGCATACACTGATAATGATTACACAAGTGGCTTTTCTCCTATAATCTACTGTAGATAATCTCAAGTAGTGAATTAAATGTTGATAGGGTTTTTTTTGCTATATGTAGATTTTTAAAATTTTATTGAAATGTAGTTGATATACAATGTTGTGTTAGTTACTACTGCACAGGAAAGTGGTTCAGTTACACATATATATGCATTCTTTTTTTTAATATTCTTTTCCATTATGGTTTATCATAAGATACTGAATAGAGTTCCCTGTGCTCTACAGTAGGACCTTGTTGTTTATCCATCCTATATATAAAAGCTTACATCTGCTAACCCCAGCCTCCCACTCCATCCCTCCCCTAATGCCCTTGGCAACCACCAGTCTGTTCTCTCTGTCCCTGATTTTGTTTCTGTTTCATAGATAAGTTCATGTGTGTCATATTTTGGATTCACATATAAGTGATATCATATGGTATTTGTCTCTTTCTGACTTACTTCACTTAGTATGACCATCTCTAGTTGCATCCATGTTGCTGCAAATGGCATTATTTTGTTCTTTTTTATGGCTGAGTAGTATACTATTGTATATATGTACATCTTCTTTAACCATTCATCTGTCAATGGAGATTTAAGTTGTTTCCATGTCTTGGCTATTGTGAATAGTGCTGCTGTGAACATAGGGGTGCATGTATTTTTTGAATTATAGTTTTGTCCAGATACATGCCCAGGAGTGGGATTGCTGGATCATATGGCGACTCTATTTTTAGTTTTCTGAGGAACCTCCATACAGTTTTCCACAGTGGCTGCACCAACTTACCTTCCCACCAACAGTGTAGGAGAGTTCCCTTTTCTCCACACCCTCTCTGGCATTTGTTATTTGTAGACTTTTTAATGATGGCCATTCTGACTGGTGTGGGGTGGTACCTTATTGTAGTTTTGATTTACATTTCTCTAATAATTAGCGATGTTGAGCATCTTTTCATGTGTCTATTGGCCATATGTATTTCTTCTTTGGAGAAATGTCTACTTAAGTCTTCTGCCCATTTTTCGATTGGGTTGTTTGCTTTTTTGTTGTTGAGTTGTAGGAGCTGTTTATATATTTTGGAAATTAAGCCCTTGTTAGTCACATTGTTTGCAAATATTTTCTACCACTGTGTAGGCTGTCTTTTCGTTTTGTTTATGGTTTCCTTTGCTGTGCAAAAGCTTTTAAGTTCAAGTCCCATTTGTTTACTTTTGTTTTTATTTCCATTGCCTTGGGAGACTGGCCTAAGAAAACATTGCTATGATTTATGTCAGAGAATGTTTTGTCTATGTTGATAGGTTTTTTAAATGTTGAATTATCATTTTATTTTGAAGATAAATGGTTATATTTGATTTATATCTATATTCATAAGTGATACTGAACTATAGTTTTTTTGTTCTGGTGCTGGGCAAGTCCAGTTTGGGATCAGGCCTATGCTGGCTTTAGACAATTATAATAGTTGGGAGGCTTGTCATCATTTTTTGGTACACTTTCTATAACACAGGAATTATGTTTCTTGAAGATTTGATAAAACTCTCCCACAAAATTGCCTGAGCTTAGTGTCTATGTTGGGGGAACAGATTCTTTGTGAATACTATTTCAACTTTTGTGGTTACTGATCTTGGATTCTTTACTTCTTGGGCCACCTTAGGATTTACATAAAGATCATAATATTCTCTTATGAGTTAAAACCCCTCCATATCTATAATAGCTCCTTCTGATGTTACTTCTGCTCTCTAAAAAGTTATACTTGCCAAACCTAATTTTTAAATTCTTTTCAAGGAACCAGTTTGCCTTTCTGACTATTTACTTTTGGCAGCATTGTGTCCTCATTGCGGCACACAGGCTTTCTCTAGTTGCGGTGAGCAGGGGCTGCTCTTCATTGTGGTGCGTGGGCTTCTCACTGCAGTGGCTTCTCTTGTTGCGGAGCACGGGCTCTAGGCGTGCGGGCTTCAGTAGCTGTGGCATGCAGGCTCAGCAGTTGTGGCTTGCGGGCTCTAGAGCTCAGGCTCAGTAGTTGTGGCACACGGGCTTAGTTGCTCCACGGCATGTGGCATCTTCTCAGACCAGGGCTAGAACCCGTGTCCCCTGCATTGGCAGGTGGATTCTTAACCACTGCACCACCAGGGCAGTCCCTATTTCTTTTCAGTCTTTTTATACCTTTTCTTTCTTTTATTCCACATTGTCTGAATTTATTTTGCTTTCTCTAACTTACTGGGTTAAAAGTTTAATTAATTTATTTTCAGTTCTTCTTAGTACAGTGAACATTACCTGTCACTTATGGCTGCTGTTCTTTTTATTTATGACATGTGCCTTTAAATAAGGGTCAATTTCTATTTAAGAGCTACTTGTATACAACTCTCTGGGTCTGCTATATACAAGACTTATGACAGTTCTAAATACATTTAAATTTCCATTTTTCTTTATTGAGGTATAGTTGATTTACGAAAGTATGTAAGTTTTAGGTGTACAACATAGTTATTCACAATTTTAAAGGTTCTAATCCATTTATAGTTACTATAAAATACTGGCTATGTTTTCTGTGCTGTTCAGTATATCCTTGCAGCTTATTTATTTTATACATAGTAGTTTATACCTCTTCATCCTCTCCCCACTGGTAACCACTAGTTTGTTCTCTGTGAGTCTGTTTTGTTATATTCACTAGTTTTATTTTTTAGATTCCACATATAAGTGATATCATACAGTATTTGTCTTTGTGTCTGACTTATTTTACTAAGACTAAACCTTGCAAGTCCGTCCATGTTGTTGCAAATGGCAAAACTTCATTCTTTTATGGCTGAGTAATATTCCACTGTATGTATACACCACATCTTTATCCATTCATCTGTTGATGGACACTTAGGTTGCTTCCAAATCTTGGCTATTGTAAATAATGCTGCTATGAATATTGGGGTGCATATACCTTTTTGAATTCACAGTTTCATTTTCTTCAGAGATATACCCAGGAGTGGAAAGGAATTGCTGGATCATATGGTAGTTCTATTTTTTTTTCTTCTTTTTTTTCCCTCTTTTTTTTTTTTTTTTTGCTGTGCTGCTTGGCTTGTGGGATCTTAGTTCCCCAACCAGGGACTGAACCCGTGCCCTTGGCAATGAAAATGCAGAGTCCTAAACACTGGACCACCAGGGAATTCCCACTATTTTCAGTTTAAGGTGAATCAGTTATACATACACGTATATCCACTCTTTTTTAGATTCTTTTCCCATATAGGTCATTGCAGAGTATTGAGTTCCCTGTGCTATACAGTAGGTCCTTATTAGTTATCTATTTTATACATAGTAGTGTATATATGTCAATCCCAATCTCTCAATTTATCCCTCCCCCGAACCTTTCCCCCCGGTAACCATAAGTTTGTTTTCTACATCTGTGACTCTATTTCTGTTTTGTAAATAAGTTCATCTGTATCATTTTTTTTGGTTCCACATATAAGCGATAATCATATGATATTTGTCCTTCTCTGACTTAATTCACTCAGTATGACTATCTCTAGGTCCACCCATGTTGCTGCAAATGGCATTATTTTGTTCTTTTTTATGGCTGAGTAATATTCCATTGTATGTATGTACCACATCTTCTCTATCCACTCTTCTGTAGATGGACATTTAGGTTCCTTCCACATCTTGGCTACTGTAAATAGTGCTGCAGTGAACACTGGGGTGCATGTTATCTTTTCAAATTACCGTTTTCTCTGGATATATGCCCAGGAGCAGGATTGCTGGATCATATGGTAGTTCTATTTGCAGTTTTTTAAGGAAACTCCATACTGTTCTCCACAATGGTTGTACCAATTTACATTCCCACCAACAATGTAGGAGGGTTCCCTTTTCTCTATAACCTTTCCAGCATTTATTGTTTGTAGATTTTTTAATGATGGCCATTCTGACCGGTGTGAGGTGACACCTCATTGCATTTTTGAATTGCATTTCTCTAATAATTAGTGATACTGACATCTTCTAATGTGCTTCTTGGCCATCTGTATGTCTTCTTTGGCAAAATGTTTATTTAGATCTTCTGCCCATATTCTGATTGGGTTGTTTGTTTTTCTGTTACTGGGCTGCATGAACTGTTTGTATATTTTGGAGATTAATCCCTTGTTGGGCACTTCCTTTGCAAATATTTTCTCCCATCCTACAGGTTGTCTTTTTGTTTTGTTTATGGTTTCCTTTGCTGTGCAAAAGCTTTTAAGTTTAATTAGGTTCCATTTGTTTATTTTTATTTTCATTACTCTAGGAGGTGGATCAAAAAAGATATTGCTGTGATTTATGTCAGTGTTCTGCCTATGTTTTCCTCTAAGAGTTTTATAGTATCTGGCCTTACACTTAGGTCTTTAATCCATTTTGAGTTTATTTTTGTGTATGGTGTTATCATTCTTTCACATGTAGCTGTCCAGTTTTCCCAGCACCACTTATTGAAAAGAGACTTTTTGCCATTGTATATTCTTGCCTCCTTTGTCACAGATTAGTTGACCATAGGTGTGTGGGTTTATTTTTAGTTTTTTGAGTAACCTCCATACTGTTTATCACAGCGGCTGCACCATTTTACATTACCACCAACAGTGTACTAGGGTTCCCCTTTTCTCCACATTCTCACCGACATTTGTGACTTATGATCTTTTTATGATAGCCATTCTGACAGGTGAGGTGATACCTCACTGTGGTTTTGATTTGCATTTCTCTGATGATTAGCGATGTTGAGCATCTTTTCATGCATCCACTGGCCATCTGTACGTTGTCTTTGGAAAATGTCTATTCAGATCTTCTCTCCATTCTTAAATCAGGGTTTTTGATATTGAGTTGTAAGAGTTAAATTTCCATTTTGATCTTTGGTGAGGAAGGGGGGGTATCAAGTCATTTGCTGAGTCTTTGTCACTTGGCATAAAGATCAATTTCTGTACGTGTTGTATACTATTTGAATTTGAAGAGAATTTTTTTTTGGCGGGGAGGGCAAAATTTTGTATTCAGTATATGTATTTGGTTAAGCTTTTAAAAACCATTCTGTTCCAACACTTACTAGTTTTGTTTTGGTCTTGACCTGTGAGCCCAAGATGGGTATCAAGCCCCACTTCTCCTTGTAAGCCTGTCAGTTTTTGCCGCATTAGGCACACGATTCATGACTGGTGTCCTGATGAACTGTTCTGTCCCTTTCAGTGCTCTTTGTCTGGAATCCCCCTTCAGATTCGGACATGGCTCTGCCACCTTTTTGGGGGTAGATTTCTTTTTGTTAGTAATGGTTTAGTTTATCTTAAAATTCTAAACCTGCCTATGCGTTTTTGTTTTAGATGTGCCTCTGTAAACGGTTTTAGCTAGAATTATTTTTTAATACATTCAGAAAGTATCATTTAATATGTAAATTTATTCTAATTAACAGGCTTTCTTTCTTTTTTTTTGCGGTATGTGGGCCTCTCACCGTTGTGGCCTCTCCCGTTGCGGAGCACAGGCTCCGGACGCGCAGGCTCAGCGGCCATGGCTCACGGGCCCAGCCGCTCCGCGGCATGTGGGATCCTCCCGGACCGGGGCACGAACCCGCGTCCCCTGCATCGGCAGGCGGACTCTCAACCACTGCGCCACCAGGGAAGCCCAACAGGCTTTATTTCTTAAGCCTTTCCTGCCTTAACTGAATTGTATCACCTTTTCCCTCCTCGCCCGCCCACTTCTTTTTCGAGTGTTAACAGTGTCTGATGTTGAGCCATTGTCTCTCTCCTCAAGAAAGCTTGGCATGCTTTCACTTCTTCCCCAAACCGATTTGATTACTTAAAAATTTAACACTCGGGGGGCTTCCCTGGTGGCACAGTGGTTGAGAATCTGCCTGCCAATGCAGGGGACACAGTTCAGTCCCTGGCCCAAGAAGATCCCACATGCTGCGGAGCAACTAAGCCTGTGCGTCACAACGACTGAAGCCTGTGTGCCTAGAGCCCGTGCTCCATGAGAGAAGCCACTGCAACGAGAAGCCCGTGCACCGCAACAAAGAGTAGCCCCCGCTCACCGCAACTAGAGAAAGCCCATGCACAGCAACGAAGACCCAACACAGCCAAAAATAATTTATTAAAAAAAAAAGGAACAGAGCTTTTGACAAGTTTTACTAAATTTTCAGTAGTTTTGTATCTCAGTTGCTTCTTTCTAAACTAATTTTTCTTTACGCAGTTTTTCCAGAAAGCATAAGCAGTTAGTAGGCTGAGTCTTTGTCTGAAAACATCTTTTATTCTCACATTTTAAAGATATTTGGATGGTTTTTTGTCACCTTGCATCTAGGATTGCAGATAAGAAGATTAATGTCTGATTATACTTCCTTTGTAAGTTATTCTGTTTTTTTCTTATAGTTTTTAGGATTTTTCTTTGTATAGCTTTTGTTTTTTACCATATGAGGTATATTTTAAATTCTGTTCAGAACCTTTGTGAGCCCTTTCAATCAGTTCTGGGAAAATGTCTTTTTTCAGATAATGCTTATAATTTACTCTCCCTCTTTTCTCCTGCTAGATCTAAGCCTAGTGAGTGGTGAGGGCTGCCTGGGAGTGTTCCTGCTGTAGAACCCTCAGCAAACCTCCCTGTTCACTGCACCTGGAAACCCTGCTCCCACCTTTGGTGTGCCACTACTAAAATGCTACTTTTACACTTCTGCTGTTTCGCTCTTCATTCCAATCCTGTTTTCAGAATCTCTTATTCCTCGGGCATTAGTTAACTAAGAAAGAATTTTTTGTTTTTACTTAAAAAATCTTTTATATCTTTAAGATTTGAGAAAACAAAACCACTTGAACAAACCAGTTTCCTAATAAGAATTTCTGTGGTGACATAGTTTGGGCCCAACCAGGTAAGATGTCAAATGAGGGGTTCCCTCAAATACATTTAATTAGAAAACCATTCAGCTCAAGCCCACTGGATGGATAGTGATGGTTTAAAAACGCCTGGTGAATGAATAACTGCATTTTCTATATGCAGGCACCAAGGCACAGAGGATGAAGCCCTGGCTACCAGGGGCAAAGGCTTTAGAATTTGACCTACCTTGCTGAATCCCCGTTTGGCTGCTTACTTACTGTGTACCACAGCATGCTGGGTGAATTACTTAACCCCCTCTGTCAGTTTCTTCATCTATAAAGTGGGAATGATGACAGTAACTCCTACTTTAAAGGAACTCTGGGGGTTAAATGTCTATAAAATGTTTACCACAAAGCCTGAAATATAGATACTAGTTATTCATAAATTATCCAGGTTATTAAAAAATAAAATGTTCAAAACCTATTTGGAAGCAATCAAAATTTCCGGCTGACAGTAGTTTTATCATTTCTCTTTTCTAGATATTAACTATCTAGCTTCTATGGGTCTGGTCTACAAGGGCATTAATTTTTCCTTTGTGCAGATGAAATATTGGTTAATATATTGGAAATGGTTATAGCTACACTATCCCTCACTTTTCAGCTAGATGAAAGCTCAAACAGCACCTCCAGAGTAAGAACTGTAACCTACCAGTTTGGTATGCAGCTTCTGCTGCCATCTCTGAAAGACTAACTGCAGTCATCCAGGTGGTTTCCAACTTCAAGTACTCTTGCTGTTTTGAAGTCATCTATAAATTAAACAAAGCACTTTAGACAACATGACTCTGCGTTACGTCATTAAGCACATTTAAATGGACTATCCAATAGTAGACTGAGAGAACAGCTACTGGTAAAACACCTTCATTCAATCATTTAGATAACCACAATGAGGTAGGAGCACTAATACAGAAACGCCAAGTAACTTTTTGCTCACCTCAACTCTGGCTCCTATGATCACCTGCCACACTTCGTCTTCCTCCTGTGAATTCATTTTCCCAAGTAAACTTGTGTATTGTCGGTACAGAGAAATTAAGGTATAAACAGCCTACAAATATAGAATAAATGAGTAAAATAAGTGAGGCATATTAGGGTTAGTGAGACTTACACCTCAAGGTGAAGTCCCATTGCAGCAAACTGGCTCTTCAGTCCTCATGCCTCACTGAACCTGCAGTATTGTATGAAGTAGAGGCATTATCTTAGGACATCAGTATCTCCACTTGTAAACTTCTGTGTTTTAAAAGCTTGTTAGCAATTTAGACATACAAAAAGAACATAACGCAGATGGAAAACTCAGAAAACTGGGAATAAAGCTGCTGGAAAATGAAGGTAAAGAAACATATAAATGAGACTTTTTAAAATGATTCTGATTATCCACATACTCTCTATTAGCTCAGATCAGTGGTTTTCAAACTGTCCTCACATAGAAGCCCCTGGTACCCCCAACTGAACCAGATCAGCATGGTCCCCCTGTCTTATGTACGGGGCTGCTATATTTAAGATTTTTCTTTTAAAAAGGGTTCCTGAACAGTGAGGCTGACCACAGCCCCTTCCCAGAGGGCGAGTGTCCCACCTGCAGGGGCCCTACATTAAATAAGGATAAAGCAAAACTCTAATTCAAAAAGATACAAGCACCCCTATGTTCATAGCAGCACTATTTACAGTAGCCAAGATATGGAAGCAACCTATATGTCCACTGACAGATGAATGGATAAAGATGTGGTACATATATACAATGGAATATTACTCAGCTATAAAAAAGAATGGAACAGGAGCTTCCCTGGTGGCACAGTGGTTAAGAATCTGCCTGCCAACACAGGGGACACAGGTTCAAGCCCTGGTCTGGGAAGATCCCACATGCTGCGGAGCAACTAAGCCCATGTGCCGCAACTACTGAGTCTGCGCCCTAGAGCCCACGAGCCGCAACTACTGAAGCTCACACGCTTAGAGCCCGTGCTCTGCAACAAGAGAAGCCACCACAAGGAGAAGCCCACACACCGCAATGAAGAGTAGCCCCCGCTCGCCACAACTAGAGAAGCCCATGCACAGCAACAAAGGCCCAACTCAGCCAAAAATAAATAAATAAATAAAAATTTATTTTAAAAAAATGGATAATGTCATTTGCAGCAACATGGATGATCATACTAAGTGAAGTAACCCAGAAGAAGACAAATCATATGATATCACTTGTATGTGGAATCTAAAATAATGCTACAAATGAACTTACAAAACAGAAACAGACTCGCAGATAGAGAACAGACTTGTGGATGCCGAGGGGGAGGGAGGTGAGGGAAAGATGGATTGGGAGTTTGGGATTAGCAGGTGCAAACTATTATATAGAGAATGCATAAACAACAAGGTCCTGCTATACAGCACAGGAAACTATATTCAATATCCTGTGATAAACCATAATGGAAAAGAATATGAAGAAGAATATATGTGTAACTGAATCACTTTGCTGTACAGCAGAAATTAACACAACACTGTAAATCAACTATACTTCAATAAAAAAAAATTTTTAATAAAATAAAATGAATAATAAAAAGGGTTCCTGGAGAAAGTCTAAAAACCAGTAATTTAGATCAGGACTCAGCCAACTTTTTTTTGGAAAGGGCCAGAGAGTGGCCCTACAATCTCTGTTTGCAACTATTCAACTCACGAAAGCAGTCATAGACAATACACAAAAAAAACGAGCCTGACCGTGTACCAATCCAACTACAAACGCAGGCATCAGATCCAATTTGATCTGTGAGCCACAGTTTGCTAACCACTGACTTAGATGACCAAGACTTAACAAGAGGACACTCACCTTAGTATATTCAGTGATTGCTTCAATCAATGCATATGTGGTCTGAGAGAGAAAGGTAGAGGTGCTATCTGTTACCAAAGACACAGCCCTCCTCATTAACGCATCATTACTAAGAGGATGAGGCTCCGGTTTCTGAAACACACAAACATTTTTAGTCAATTTTGAACCTAAAGCTCGAGCTGAGATCATAGACAGCCAAGTGAAAAATGTAATTCTCACACTGCAACTGCACTATGATGCTTCTGTGTTAACTTTTTCTTTTTAAGCTTTATTTTCGCTATTTAAGACAACATATGAAAATAATTCTAGAATATGCTTTCTACCTACTTTTGTTGCTTATTCTCTGCTCCAAAAAGCAAAGTATTTCTTTTTATCAAATAAAAGGCTAGTATTTATAATCAACAAATTTCATGAAGTTATGATTCATTCATTACCACAGTGCTAGATGCTTGGGATATAAAGATAAATTAGAAAATTAATGCAATCAAGTACCACGGGAGCTGTGGAAGAAGTCTGGAGGGGCACATGTAAGATAGCAATCACTTCTACGTTGAATGAGAATAACTTAGAGAAGGCTTCATAGAGTTGACAAGGATTAAGCTGAGTCTAAGGAAGTAAATGGTGGACAGGGCAAATCTGCAGAATGAGCTGTACAGTCTTGATGTGGGGGAGAGGAGACGCTTCCCTCTGACCTCAGCTGTTGTTTAAAAAAAAAAAAAGGGGCAGTATAACTATCTCACGAGTTAAGGGAATGTGGTGGCCAACTTGATTAAATATTGGCAACTATGATGACAAGTCATCCCTAACTTTCCCTTTTTCTCCCATAGCAGAGGATTTATTGTATCAGAACTAACAATCCCTCTATCGTCTGCTGTCTTTTTGCTATTTAAAGTATAAGCACACTGAATCACTACCTGTTGAAAGTAGCAATCAAGAAATATCTCTGATACATGAACAAATCATGAATTTTATCATATTTATATTTCATTCAATCAACTAAGTAAGTATTCATTATGTACCTAGCACTGAGGGGCTAGAAAGGAAAGAATGATATCATCTCTGCTCGTGAGAAGCTAACTTTGACCTGTTCTGATAATCTGTGTCTTCATAATGCTCTCCATTTTACAAGGCATGTGTACTTGTTCCTCACAACAGTCTAGGTATTAGCACTTCTCTTTTAATGAGGACACGGAAGCTCAGAATAGTTATGTAACTCTCCTCAAAAGTACACATGTAGACCTCAGACCAAATCTTCTCACTCCCAAGTTTCCATTATGCTCTGCTGACTCAGGGGAGTCAAATAGATTATCATCAAATATCAAAATAGACAATATAAGTGGTCAGAGAGGGAAATCATTGTTGGCCAGGAACTAGGAAAGCCTTTAAAAAGAGGTGGGAGCTTCCCTGGTGGCACAGTGGTTGAGAGTCCGCCTGCCGCTGCAGGGGACACGGGTTTGTGCCCCGGTCCGGGAAGATCCCACATGCCGCGGAGCGGCTGGGCCCGTGAGCCATGGCCGCTGGGCCTGCGCGTCCGGAGCCTGTGCTCCGCAACGGGAGAGGCCACGGCAGTGAGAGGCCCGCGTACCGCAAAACAAAACAACACAACAAAACAAAAAAAAGAGGTGGGATTTGGGTCTCAAGACAACTAGGATTAGCATGGACATGCGTCCTGGGTTAGAAGAAACGATGAGGAAAAGAATACATATGATGTATGCAGGGGATGTCGGGAATCTAGCCTGGTTGGAGTGGACGGCACAAGGGAGATGAGACTGGCTAGGGCACTGGAGTGCGAGGAGAGTTTGCTGGATTTTAGCTCTGTAACACATTACGGGGAGCCACTGCAGGCTCTGAAGAACGGAAGTGGCACTGCTGTTCCTACAGGAGAATGACGAGAGGCTCCTATCAACCAGAGGCTCCTGGCATGTGGCCTAGAACTGAGGTAACTAGGGCTTAAGAATAGTATACGAACTAGAAAGGACAAACACAGGGGGCTTCTCTGGTGGCACAGTGGTTAAGACTCCGCGCTCCCAATGCAGTGGGCCTGGGTTCTTTCTCTGGTCAGGGAACTAGATTCCACATGTGTGCTGCAACTAATAGTGCATGTGCCGCAACTAAGGAGCCGGGGAGCCACAACTAAGACCTAGCGCAACCAAACAAATAAATAGGTAAACATTAAAAAAAAATAAAAAGGACAAACACACAAAAAATCTTTTGGAGGAAGAAAGGCTGTCCTAACAATGAGTGAAAATGGCTTGGTGTCCAAGTAAGGATTTTAGGGTTAAAGGGTCATTAGTACACAGAGATGAGGGCTGAAGTGAGGCACAAAAAGGGAAAGGCTCACGAGCGAGCCTCAGAAGATGCTGAAAATACTTGTGATAGATGGAATTAATCTTGTTGCTGTGATAAACACACACTTAAGTATCAGGAATGTTTTGCCAAAATGGGGTTTGCCGATTTCTTATTTAGCTCTTCCTGATAAAGCATATAACCAACGGTTTTTTATTTTATTTATTTATTTATTTATTTTTTATTTATTATTATTATTTTTTTTGCGGTACGCCAGCCTCTCACTGTTGTGGCCTCTCCCGTTGCTCCGGACGCGCAGGCTCAGCGGCCATGGCTCACGGGCCCAGCCGCTCCGCGGCACGTGGGATCTTCCCGGACCGGGGCACGAACCCGTGTCCCCTGCATCGGCAGGCGGACTCTCATCCACTGCACCACCAGGGAAGCCCACCAACGGTGTTTTAATAAGGTACCACTTTCATATCACTGTCTACTTGACAACTCCACCTGGATGTCATTTCCAAAACTGAACTCTTGGTTTCCTCCTCCCCAAACCCACTCCTCTCCATCCCAGTATATGGCAACAGCATCCTCTCCGTTGCTTAGGCCTTTTAAAAGTACTGGAAGCGAAGTTATATACTTCACACCTAACCCATTGGCAACTCCTGCTGATGGCATTCAGCCTGCTCCCCCCACCCAAGCCAAGCCCGCGATCATCTCATGCCTGGACCCCTGCTGGTCTTTTTAGTTCCACACAGCCACCTTTAAAAACTTACGTCAGATCATAATAATCTTATGTTACAATCCTCTGTGGCTTCTTTTCCATAATAAAATCCAAAGCTCTACAATGGCCCACAAAGTACAGAAGTCAAAGCACATTCTGGTCCTGAGCTAACTCTGTGAGCTGAGCTCATCTATTTCTCTCTCTCTCTCTCCCCCTCTCATTCCACTTTCTCCTCTTCCTTCTCTCCAGAATGTAAGCTTTATGAGAGCAGAAACTTCGTTTGATTTGCTCGTACGGTCTCAGTGTGTATGGCACATAAAAGTTGCCCAATAAATTTCTGTTGAATGAAAGACTATCTTGTTGACACTGTAACATGTTCTTTTCTTTCTTCCCTCTTTATACAATCTGACCAACTTGACACAGTGTTCCTACCAAATAATACTATTAAAATGCAAATATTACTGTATTTGCTCAGCTCTGACAAGAAGATGCCGATACACTAGAAAGCGGGGAGGAGCGCGGGGTAAAACCATGAGAGCTTGTCAGATGCTTCACTGCCCACCTGGGACTTCAAGAGGACACAGTACACAAAGCCAACACGGAGTGACAGGGCAGTACTTCACCTGTGCAATAGGAACTGCACACAGGGTTACCCCAAATCCAGCAGCCACGGTTTTGTGCCATGGTCTTATCAATTCCGAGAAAGAGCGCTTCTCACCGTTAGCCACGACCGGCCCACACTGTTTGTACCTAGAAACAGAAGTCAAATTTAGCAAGGCACAACCGCCAACCTGTAAAAGCCTCTTCAATTTACGGTTATTTGCAGGGGCTGGAGACTCAAACTCGGGCCACGCTGGAACCCAAACGACGACGTAGGGTGGCCTTCCACACGACAGGGCTCTGTGCGGAGCTGGGGGGACTGGAAAGGCCCGGGCTAGAAGAAACCGCTACTTGGCTCCCCGCGCGGGAAGGCGGGCCGATGGTGCCGCAGTTTCAGAGTTACCAGGTGTGGACGTTTAAGAGGTGGCCTCAAAGCCTTTTAAAAACTCAGGCCAAAATAAAAACGCTTCTGCAGGCAGGATTTAGCGCTGGCCCTCTGGCCTAGGCTGCAAGTGCTCTGATGGTCCCCTGGAGCCCGCAGGCGTCAGGAGGCCGAGGGAGCAGGGCCCGCGGGGAGACAGGCAAGTTCCTGGGGCTCCTCCGCCCTCACGGAAAACCTCCTCCGGGAACCCGCCGCCTGCCCGGGCCTCTCCCCCTACTCTCCCCAGTGACTTCAATGGGCCAACGAGAGTCACTTCGCGGGCAGGCCGAGCGCCCCCCAAAAGACAGCCCGAGAGTGGGGGAACGCGCTTTCGGCAGGTGGGAAAACGGAAAAGCCGTCAGTGAGACACGAAGCCCGGGCTTGGCCGAGGAGGAGGGAGGCCTCTGGCCCGAGGCAGAGGCGGGACGTCCTCAGACCTCCGAGAGGGGCGGGACGCCGTGACCCTCTCGGCCGAGAAGGGAAGCGCGCGCCCGCAAGGCCGGGGCTGAGGCCCGGGCGCGGCGCTCTCAGCGTCCCCTCCCTCTGTCCGACCCTGACCTCCTACACGACCTCAAGCCTTACCTGAAGAGGAAGGCTACGCTCCGCGACAGCCAACTCCGTAGAGCCGCCATCCCGCGTCGAACGGACCTCACACGCACACGCCGGAAGTGACGCCACTTCGGAGCGAGGGGCGGGCACGCGGCCCCCAATTGAGAGGGCCTCTTCACATGACCACACCCCCCACCCGAGGGCGCAGCCGGGATTGGACAGACGGGGAGAGAGGGGGAGGGGCTGAGGGTAAAGGCTCTAATGGCCTGGCGGGACACCCGACTGCCGGAGCTTCCGCGTGGGGCGGGGCGGGCCGTGTGAGGACGCGGAGCGGGCGGAGCCAAGCCGGCAGTCGTGGAGGGTGGTTGGACTGAGGCCCTTCACCTCGGCAGAGTTCTCTCGTTAGCTGGCCGTGCGGGTCTGTCAGGACAGAAGTCCGAGGCGGAGCAGCGCTCTGCTGGGCAGGCTGCTGCTGGGGCGGGGGGCGGGGGGCGGGGCGGGGGGGGCGGGGGGCGGGCCAGCGGCGCTGTCACTTCAGCACCAGGAAATAGGTGGTCCAGCCGGCCAGCAGCAGCGCCCCGATGAGTACCGTGTAGCTGAGGAGCACGAAGGCCAGCAGCTCCCGCAACAGCTGCAGCACGTGGATGGTGGTCGAGGCCGGCATCGCCCTGCGCGGGGGGCCCGAGGACCTGCGGGGCAGGGCACCCGGGAGACCCTGAGCACGCAAAGAGGACGGTTCTCTCCCCTTGACCAACCTCCGCTGGACCCTAAGCAAGCGCTGCTGAGCCAGGCACTGTTATAGGCAGCGTGGACACAGGGGGCTAGACTAGGTCCCGGCCCTCTGAGTTAACATACTTTCCTAAGGCTAAGGAAGCCCAAAGTGCTGATTTTCTCCATTAACAACCACCTGGACACTGCACTGACACTACAGAATTCTTTTAAACCGAAAGTTCTCCTCATTCTTCGGCTCCCGATCTGGATCTGGGCTCGGAGAAGAGAAGCCTGGCGGTTCCCAGACCCCGCTGCTGCACTGGTCTTCATCCCCCGCCCTCTCCTCCCATCCACCTCCTTCATTTTTAATGTTGTGAGTGCTGCTAATGCGCTGGTGAAGTAAAGCTTTCTTTTGCCATCATTCAAGCTGCAGCCCCGGCTGTCAGCGCTCCTTGGGAGGGGAAGAGAAGAGCCTTTTGAGTAGGGGGAAAGCAGCAGCCCCTCTGCAATTCCTCTGGCCCCAAGGCTTACTAGTACACAAGGGTTTGAGGATCCCTGCTTTGTGGCCAGGCCTGCTTGCCCTTCTGGCCAGCCAGGATAGCAGGAGTGCCAAGAGGTGCGTAGCAATTTGATTCTGGGCTCATCTCCTTCCCCATCGTGCTCTTGGCATCTGCTCCAGCGCTCTATCTTCCACCACAGATGGAATCATATGGTAACAATCACAAACCAGTTCTTTACCTCCACTGCTGCCCTGCCCAGCAACGCCCCTCAGTGCCAGCCACCAGCTTCCCTTTCTCCCCACTTCACTCACTCAGGAAAGTTTCCACGACTCGTCCACCGCAGCACCTCCACGGTCCCTCTCTGGTCTGGTGTCCAAAGGTAGGCTTGCGTGCACTCTGGCGATGTCAGCAGAGCTGAGGGATTTTCAGGCAGCAGCTGCACTCACCAACTAGGTGTGGTCTAGAGACCAATCACAATCTTCACGTGGTCCCTGAGCTCTCACGGAGCTGCGCACAGGCGATCCCAGACCAGGCGGGGCACTGGCAACCCTGCCCGCCCTCTGCCTATGTCACCACCACGGCCCACAGAGCTCTGAACTTGCCTGCAAAGCTCCTGACTTAGATCGGCTGAGCAAGTGGTACACTAGGGGGGATTTCATGGCCCTCTTGTCTGGCTTTTCTAAACACTGCAGGTGGGATACAGTCCAAATCCTAACAAACTCCCACTGAGAGCAGTCCCATCCTACTCAAGTCTCAGACAAGAAGAACCACTGTACGTCCAACACTCATGACTGCCCAACTAAAGCAAAAGCTGTTGTCTTAAAACATATGCAAGTTCGAGCATTTGTGTGTGTGCGTGTGAGAACCAGCTCAGAGAACCAAGAGCTCCCAAGTGCTTGATTCTAATTCACAGAGTTTAGCAGGTTAGAGACTTATTATACAGTCACCTTCCCAATGTGCCCACTTCCAATTTCAACTCCTCCAAATGCCACGCAAAAAGAACCAGTCAGGATTTCAGCCAGTAAAGAACAGACCCTTTCCCAGATGTAACAATGAAGGGAAAAGAAAGCACAAACTTTATGCTGCTTCTGATTCTTCTGCTTTTTGTAGTAGTTTGTAGTAAGAATATGTTTTGACCTTTAAAAAAAAAGCAGGCAGTGTGGACATCAACCCTTTTATCAACATCATCATCCAGAAGCAAATGGCTCTTTAATTTGATCAGGATCTCTTATTATCAAATCATTGCCCCGCCGCAGCTGGGCTGAAAACAGGAGCAGAATATTATCAAGCTGCGCAGGAAGCCAGTGAGTAGTAATTGCCCCCCCAGAGAACTGGTCATCTGGAGGGCTCTGTGTCCTGCCGAGTCACAGGAAAGAGAGTACAGCTGAGATTTATACCCTCATCCCACACCAAAGTAACAGATGAAAAAGGCGATTAAAATAGGCCTCATTCTGTTCCCCTTTAACTCTCACAACCTTCAAATGGATATCTCAAGTCAGTTATGTGTTCCAGCCTTTGCAGACTCTAGTCACCACCCAATCCGGGGGTATTTTACAGCAATGAGTAACTGGAGCTGAGAAACATTATGTAGCTTGAAGTTCATATGCATTCATTTAGAAGAGAATCTGAGAAATTTTACATTACTGCCTTTGATTGTTGGATGACAAAACGGCATCCTCTATTTTCTACAGTATGTCATCATTAAACCATATGATTGAATATAGTACACCAGGCTCTAGAGTATAATTCAGTCTGTTCATAATTCATAGTCTATGTGATGTCTGTATTTTTGTGCCTTGCCATCTTTATTACAGCCCCTCTTCCTGGCTGCTTTAGATACTCAGTTCGTTCTGGTGTTTTGTTGTTGTTTTTTAAGAAGTATTTCTTCTTGAGTTCAACTCTGCTGAATACAAACACTTCCTCCTGGTGACAGGCCAGTCTTTAACATACAACTGAGAACAAGAGACAGACTCCATGTCGGATTAATCATAATCCACTTGCCGTGAGGGCAGAGCTACAGTGGACTATCGCATGGAGATGCTCCCTTCCCAGTTCTCTTCAAGAACTAAATGGGCTGTTTTTAATCCTCCTCCTTTTAACCATTAGTCTCTTGCTCCACAGTTAAACTACAGTTCAAATACTTACTTCTCTGTTGGCTAAAATTCAAAAGTGTACAGTATGACACAAAATAGTGTCTATGTAGACTTCTTTGTCTATGTAGACTTCTTTTTGGTGGGACTGCTGGTGTAGAACCGTCTACCCAACTAGACAAAAGTCCAGACATGATGTAAACAATCCACCCTCTCCAAGAATAAATGTACCATTCACATACCCTTTTTCTCAGTAAGGGCACACTCCTTTGAGACAAAGACTGCTTCAAGTATTAAATGAACTTACACAAAGGCGTATAATATATAATTATCCACCACTTTCTATTTGCATACAAATGAAGCAATTGATGTTTTGAAGTCTTCTGCTGAATGCACTTTTAGGAGCTGACCTAACTATGCTCGGAGCAAGCAAGTATAGAGCCACCAGTGAATGCAGACACACGAGACACAACCGAGTACCTGTTCACGGGACAAAACCCCAGCCAAGGAGACTTGACTGGACTTAAATTGAATCCCATGAGCCGAAAACACTTACAGACAAGGTGGATTTCATTCTCTAAAGCAGCTGAGACTCACAACCGCTGGGGCTGGAAGGTATAAACTAATCTCCCTGGGATAACAAGTAGCTGAAAAAGGATTCCTAAAACAGGAATCATATTAAGACCTTTCCAAATACTGAATGTCAAAGCCACGTTAAATCCTCGAGTACCTAATCTTTTAAATATTCCCTCTTCTACCCCTCATTCTTACATTAAGGAGATTTTTTAAAAAGTACAGAATTTCTCCTTCACTCATAACATGCAGTGTGCTAAGAGACTTCCACTAGCGAAAGAAAGTCAGGAAAACATGTACGGGTACTAATTAACAGTAGAAATGACACCTGGGGAAGGACACTGACTTTGGCCCCCAGCAAAGACGGGGATCAGCTAATTTGGCTGGAGACTCAGGCAAGGGCTGTGACACCGTCAATTTGGTCCCCTTCTTGGCCTTAACTCCTCCAGACGCTGGGATAGAGCAGGAGGGAGATTTCCAGCTTCTCCAGCAGCACCCAAGTTCCTCTGTCCTGCAGTCTAGCAGTATCCCGTAGGAAGGTAGCAGCTGGACTCCAAGATCATTGACAAGCTGCGCCAGAGGGGGATGGAGTCACCGGACCACGGACTGAAACGGGGCTGGGTGTTTTCTAGCAAAATAAATGCCAGAGGCCGAATAGGTGTGTCTGCAGACTGCTGGGGAAGCATGTGTGACACTTACCGAGGAGGAGGAGCTGCCGGGTGCTGGAGAAGCCGAGCTGCCACTGCTCACAGTGGGACTGGCTGGATGGTGCGGCCCACGATGGGCAGGGGAGAGAACTGGAGGCATCTACCATTGAAACGTCTTAGAGTTAATAACACGTGCACTAAGAACACGTCTGTGAATGGTTACACTCTCAGGAAGCGGCTCCCTAATTATTATGTTACTCAAAGTAAAAAGCCCTTGATAAGTATGGGACCCATACCGACTTAGCTCATCAGGCAGATCATAAACCTGTTCTGGGGAAAGCAGCTCTTCCAAACCTCTTGCTTTTTAGAAGCAGAGGAATCAAAAACAGAAGGAACACAACTTGCCTTAATGACCAGATAAGGTAGAGACTGGTGACACTGAATGTAGTGTGCCATGTTCTGCAGGAAAAAGAAATCTCAACTCAGTGACAATACTAGCCCTAGGCCCCCAGCACTCAGCCACTGCCCTAGGCATGATGCACCTTTAAGAAATTCAGCACTATTTATTAGGGGTCGGACCTTCCACTTTTATTTTCATTTTTTACCTGCTTGGTCCCTGCTTTCTTAAGAACTGGACCCATCTGTGTGGCTGTATAGATTATCCATCCGACCATCCTTAATATATTTCCAGAGGTCTCTAATGAAGATCCTGAGCTCAGAACATTAAAAACTGTTATGTCTTTTACCCTGGCTGATTCTCTTCCGTTCTTCTTTCTTTAAGAAATTAGGAACACAAAAGACAATCAGAAAGGAGAAAACAGCGTAATTTAAGAAGCTGACCCCAAAGTAAATTCTGTATCTTGTGTTATTCCTCCATGGGGTTGTACTTCCTTCCAGCAACTTCTTTAAAGGAGCAGTTTATTCTGCGGTTCACGGTAAGTCTCCTTTGAACGCCCTAGAAAGGTTTTTCCATTAGCGACTCTATCCAGCTGGCCCCGTTTATTAGCTTAGTGGTGGCGATGACGTATTCTGTACCTCCATCTTCCAGCTGAGAAAGAAATCGCAGGGCAGCAATTTCAGCAAAGGTTACACCCCCGAGGAAAAATATCAGAGTGACTCGGTTTTCTCCCGGTTGACCTAAAATAAAAACATTTCAGAATGAAGAATTATTATTGATGCTTCTCTCCCCACCTCTTAAAAAAATTACACCATTCCTAAGGAAAAAGAGTCATATATGTCTTGGTACAGACAATTCATTTGAAACTCAGGACCATGATTTTGATCTCAATGTTTTTTCTAACTTCTGAGATCCTCAGTTCAGAGGTTGAAAGCGGCTTCTCCTGAGGGAGTAGTGGGTTCTAGTGCTTACAATATAATTCACAACTAACAAAAGAGGTGTGTATATCGGACTCTGACTCCTAAGTACTTTACAGTGTATTTTACAAAGCAATTGCATAATACGTGAAAAGCACACTAACACTACATAATCATCTGTGGATACGGGCCATGGACTTACGTTTCTTTTGTAGCCCTGTGGGCAACGGCTGCCGTTCCTCAAAGTGGGGCCCTGGGAGGATGCGCAGAACTTCCTCAATACTGCGCCAGCCGGGCCGGGAAAGCAGCTGGGCCAGGCGCACGCTGAGAGGGGCATAACCGCTGTACACATACGATATATCCGTGGGATTCTGTTAAATAATTAAAGGAAAAAAGGCCTGCAGAGAGGGTGAGAGAGAGAGACGTATAGCTGCCTAACTGTGGCTTGTGGGGTAACCCAAAATTATTTGATTTGGCTTTGAAGGCAGAAACACAAACCCCCGAAATAGCCTGCTCCAATATTGAAATATCCTGCTGCAATATCAAAATATCCTGTTCCAGTCCACCCCTGCTGGGCTCTGCTCTTAGCAGCCAAAGGTTTACTTTTGACTCAAATCTTCAACAGCCACTCAAAGCATCTATAGGTACTGAAGATGAAAAATTATTACTTGGTTTGGCAAGAAACTTCTTGGACGGTAAAGTGGAACTCCCTAGCCGAGAATATAACCCTTGAACACGGCAATTCCACTTTCAGGCACTTATCCCACAGAGGGGCTTGTACTCTAGAGGACGAAAGACCAAAGCACAAAGGTATTAACTGCAACACTGTGCGAACTAGCAAAGGACTGCAAACGACCTGAATTTCTATCAGTAGAAATCTGATAAATCATAAAATAAGATGTATCTGAAAAACCACTAGGTAGCAATTAATTTAAAAAATTATTTTATTTTAGGGGCTTCCCTGGTGGCGCAGTGGTTGAGAATCTGCCTGCCAATGCAGGGGACACGGGTTCGAGCCCTGGTCTGGGAAGATCCCACATGCCGCGGAGCAACTAGCCCCGTGAGCCACAATTACTGAGCCTGCGCATCTGGAGCCTGTGCTCCGCAACAAGAGAGGCCGCGATAGCGAGAGGCCCGCGTACCGCGATGAGGAGTGGCCCCCACTTGCCACAACTAGAGAAAGCCCTCGCACAGAAACGAAGAGCCAACACAGCCATAAATAAACAAACAAACAAACAATCAATCAAATAAAAAGAGTTTGTTAAAAAAAATTATTTTATTTTATTCTTGGCCTTGGTGCTCAGCCTGAGGGATCTTAGTTCCCCGACCAGGGATCGAACCCAGGCCCCCTGCAGTGGAAGCTCAGGGTCCTAACCACTGGACCGCCAGGGAAGTCCCTATGTAGCAGTTGAAAAGAACTTAAAAGAATGAGGAGATCACAGAAGGCTCTTCAAGATACAGTGTTAAGTGGGGGTGGGGTGGGGAAAGTGGTCAGCGCTGTGAAGAGCTGAACTAATCTACGACTTATGTTGTACAACACAGGAATTAAGATTATCTATATTCCCCCTGGACAAAAACAATCCAATTTTGCTACTGAGGCAGGAGACTGTTTGTTAGCTTTTGCGGCAAGACGCAGCCTAATAAAGTCCCTTATGAAAAACCAAAAAATAAGAAAAATGAAACTTAGGAAGATTGGAGTAAACAATAAATATAAAGCAAAGCGCACCCTACTTTGGAGACCAGTGGTATAGCATATGCACCATTTACGTAAAACTGTTTGTCTGTACCTAGAATCTTTCTGGAAGGATAGACTACAAACTCGCCTCGTTACCGTGCTCGCCTCTGAGGGGAACCTGAGGCTGGATGTGGGAGGAGCCTTGCTTCCCACTGTTTGCTCTCCCTGTACTGGATCTTTGCTGGACCCTCCCGCATTTCTCCTTGTTGCTCTGTGCCCCAGAGGCAGCCCCGTGGGCTCTGTACCAGCTGGAAACTGGAGAGAAGATGGCAGCGTGAGTTGTTGCCCTGACTTCCCCTCTGTGGTGCTGCCAGAGGTTGGCTGTGTCCCTCGGCTTGTCAGACGGCCTGGTCACACAGTTCTTCTCTCCCGGTTCTGGAACAGCCCCCTTCCCCTGCCCTCAGGCCTCGGCTGGGGAAGGTTCCCCACTGCACTGCCTCTCCCCGGTCCACCCCGTCTTTATGAAACTCCCTCAAACTACCCAGTGCAAGAGCACCCTCTGCTTCCTGCTGGGATCCACACGAATGCACGACTTTCTCCAAAACATTAGAAAACTGTCGTTAGAAAGCAAGGTGGATGCGGAGATCAAGTAGCGTGTGTCGTTGCAATAACCCGTTAACTGGGAGCTCAAATGAGCTGAAGAGCAGGAGCGTCTTACTTGCTCGTTTACATCATCCATCCAGAGGCGTAACGTTTTCCGGATGGTTGGGTAAGTGTTTCTGCCCCCCGTCTGTGGTTTCAGCAGGCCAGCCTTCTCTAGGTTGTGTAAGGTCAATATGTGCTCATAGCCGTACGTCTGCAAGAGAAGTCGAATCAGGAAAACGGTTTCTGCGACTTTCAAAAAAGAGCACTTCCACGCACACATGGCCAGTAGGCACGTGAAAAGCTGCTCAACATCACTAATTATTAGAGAAATGCAAGTCAAAGCCACAACGAGGTACCACCTCACACTGGTCAGAATGGCCATCATTAAAAAGTCTACAAATAACAAATGCTGGAGAAGGTGTGGAGAAAAGGGAACCCTCCTACACGGTTGGTGGGAATGTAAGTTGGTGCAGCCACTATGGAAATCTGTATGGAGGCTCCTCAGAAAACTAAAAATAGAGTTGCCATATGATCCAACAATCCCACTTCTGGGCATATATCCAGACAAAACTACAATTCAAAAAATACATGCATCCCTATGTTCACAGCAGCACTATTTACAATAGCTAAAACATGAAAACAACCTAAATGTCCATCGACAGATGAAAGGATAAAGAAGATGTGGTACATATATACAATGGAATATTACTCAGCCATAAAAAAGAATGAAATAATGCCATTTACAGCTACATGGATGCAACTAGAGATTATCAAACTAAGTGAAATAAGTCAGAAAGAGAAAGACAAATACCATGTGATATCACATACATGTGGAATCTAAAATATGGCACAGATGAACCCATCTACAAAACAGAAACAGAGTCACAGACATAGAGAACAGACTTGTGGTTGCCAAGGGGAAGGGGGGTGAGGAGGGAAGGACTGGAAGTTTGAGGTTAGTAGATGTAAACAATTATATATAGGATGGATAAACAACAAGGTCCCACTGTAGAGCACAGGGAACTATATTCAATATCCTGTGATAAACCATCAGGGAAAAGAATATGAAAAAAAAGAATGTCTCTATGTGTATAACTGAGTCACTCTGCTGTACAGCAGAGATTGGCATGACATTGTAAATCAACTCACTTCAATTTAAAAAAAAAGAGCACTTGCAACAAATCCACTGGTTTGTACCCTGGGGCATGTTACCGAAGTCCAGGCAATGACCATCCATGGGCACAGGTGCAGGGCAGGGATGAAGCCTGCCCTAAAACTGCTTGCCATTACAGCAAATCCAGCTCACTGGATCCCTCAAAGAATGATGTAAATTTTTTTACTTTAAAGTCAGAATTTATGGACCCAACTTAAGTGAGCATCAAATAAATTATAGTATATTTTTATATGGGATATAATTAGCTATTTAAAAAAGAAAGAGGCAGATCTATACATCCTGATAAGAAAGACCTTCTGGATTTATTCTTCAGGACAAAAAAAATATAAGAAGACTATTACGTATAGTAGGATTTTATTTTTGTTAAAAAAGATATAGTAAGTAATAATAATAGCTAACACTTATATAATACTTTCTACGGGGGGGCACTGGTGTATTCTAAGTGCTTTACATACATTACTCAGTCATTCTTATTATAACCCCACGAGGTAGCCACTATTATCTCCATTTTATAGAGAAGTTTAAATAACTTGCCCAAGGTCACACAGCTAATGACTAACAGAGCTGGGATGTGGATCCAGCTGGTCTCGCCCCATGGTCTGTGTATGTAAACATTCTTTGTACATAGATGCAAAGACAGGAATTGGAAGCACACAAACCAAACTGCTGACATTGGTCCTTTCCAGGGAGGGAAATGGGGGGAGGGGGAGGCGGGGGAGGGTCATGGTTTGCACCATGTACTTCTGCTTTGTTTGAATGTTATATGATGAGAATGCACGTGTCATTCGTGTAATTTTTTAAAAGGCAAAAGCAAACAAACAAAACCCCCCCAAAACCCAACCTGAATGAGTATTTAGTTTTAACACTAACATACTTAACTGTGACTAGTAATAGCAAATAAATAGCGCCTGAGACATTTTTAAACAGAAGGGAGAATTTTAAAAACAATGGTGGGCTTTTCCTTATATAAAGTAACAGGCTTGATTTAAGTAAGTTGGCTAAAGAATCATCATCAGAAATGTGCAAAACGTTCCCTTCCTCCATCGAACAGATGGGTTAACAACAAGAGCAGTAGACCCTGGCTGCCTGGGTTTTAGCCCTGGCTCTGCCACATACTAGCTGGTGACCTTGGGCAAGTTACAGCACTACTCTCTGCCTTAGTTTTCTCATCCATAAAATGGGGATGGTAAGAGTATACAACTCAGTGCCGTTGTAAGGATTAAACAAATGAATACACATAAAGCTCTTCCAATAGAGCCTGGCACATAGTAAAAGCTCACTAAACATTAGCTATTGTTATTATTATGCAAACACAGTAAACAATGAATACCAAGGACAATCCCTCCATGTATTAAAAAATTTAAAAGATAGTGGAAACACTATACCAAAATAGCAGCTTTGGGAAGTATTTTTTTAAAAAGATGTTTTCTCCCCTGGCAAATTAGTAATTTAAAATTATACTGACCTGCAGGATTTCTCTTTTGTAATAATCCAAAACTTTTTGTTTGAGTCCACTATTGCACACGGATTGGAGGCAAACCAGTCTTAACACCTTGATCAGTGGATGTTTTTGGGCAATACAATCCTCAATGTAACTGTTGACCTGGAAACAAGATATATACCGGTACCAGCATCTGGTTTGGGGACCTCAAGAACTTGATATTTACTATTATTTTTCAAAGTCAAATATTGTGTGGTGATCTGGGTGGGAAGAGAATCTGAAAAGGAATAGATACCATAATCTATTCCTATACATACGTGTGTATATGTATGTATATACGTATTTGAATCACTTTGCCGTGCACCTGAAGCTAACACAACATTGTTAATCAACTATACTCCAACATAAAATAAAAAATGAAAAAAAAACAAGGAGCCACGTGGGAGAACGGTTCCTTCCTTTTTTCACTGTCCCTAAGGCCCCTCCGAAGTAGGTCCTCTGCCTCTGCTACACGCACCCCCGTCACCATACAGACACACAAGCGACGGGGAGCACAGGGCACTGAGGGCACACGCAGGCAATCCAGCGGCCTGTCTGGACTCACCTGTCTCCACGAACAACCTCGGGAGAGGCTGCTGCATGTCCCGGGTGTGTGACCAACAACAGCAGCCATTTATCAGCATAAAGTGACAGGAATCTTTTTAGAAGATGGGAATTTTCATAAATCGAGCAATTTTAAATTTAGTAATAGAAGTGAATATTTAAGGGAAATTATATGATCAATCCTCTCAGAAAGCAAATCTATTCATTTATCTATTATAGTCCTTAAAGGTCTTTGATTTTAGGGGCTGGGTCTCACCTCTCTGTGCACTGCAGAAAGTGCCTTCATAGGATAATGTTAAATATTTGATACTTGATGAAATCTCTATTTTCACATTTTGCATTTGCTCTTCAAATTATGTAGACAAGGGGCTTCCCTGGTGGCGCAGTGGTCGAGAATCTGCCTGCTAATGCAGGGGACACGGGTTCGAGCCCTGGTCTGGGAGGATCCCACATGCCGCGGAGCAACTAGGCCCGTGAGCCACAACTACTGAGCCTGCACGTCTGGAGCCTGTGCTCCGCGACAAGAGAGGCCGCGATAGTGAGAGGCCTGCGCACCGCGATGAAGAGTGGCCCCCGCTCGCCACAACTAGAGAAAGCCCTCGCACAGAAACGAAGACCCAACACAGCAAAAATAAATAAATAAATTAATAAACTCCTACCCCCAACATCTTAAAAAAAAAAATGTAGACAAGGCATGGGAATCAAAGCAATTGCTTTTCTAGCTATAATCTTATGTTTGATAAGATATCAATTATTTGTTAGAACAGTTTTATTGTACACATACCTTATCAGTGTCTATTCCAGACATAAACTCCTGCTCCACTGTTAATTTATCAAAGAAGTCTTCAGAAGCTAAAATGGAATTAGCAAATTTGTAACTAAGAAATTAATGTTAACCCTTTTATACACAGAGCATGATTAAGAAACGAGACACGCAAAAAGGAAAGCAAGCAAAAAGTTCAAATCATCACCTGACAAGAATCTTCTAAGAAACATGGAAACCCCTACAATCCTGAGCTCCTAAATTACATCTAGAAATAGTCGACCACTGTACCCCTTTGCTATCCTTAGGACTTTCAAAAGGACTCAAGAATTTTTTCTCAGTATCAATGAAAGCTAATCTTGAAAGACCATTTTAACTTGCATCATCAGATCCAACCCAGTTTCACTTGATTTCCACTTCTATTAATATGAAAACAATGGATTGATTTTCCAACACTTTTATATAAGATTCAAAGTATACTTTATAAAACAGGGCATTGAACAATCTCCAACTCAGCTTTTACAGCCTGTGTTTTAATGAGTAAACACACATCTTCCAAGCCCTTTCAAAATACTTAACATATGCTCTCTACCAATTCTGCAGAGAGTCTTCAAGAGAAAAACAAGAACTAAAACAGAAACATGATGCTGCTCTAATTAATTAATCTTTAACAACAGGAAAAAAAACAGACTGAAAAAATTAACCGCCTCATGTTATGGGAAGAATTTTTTTCTCTTTTTGACATTCCAAATATTTTATCATATGATTATGTGATTTTAATAATGAAAAAAATTGAGCTAACCACAAAGGGAACATTTTTGACTATAAACATTCGAATACTTAACGCTGAGAATAACATATGGTGTTAAAACAGAGCTGACCTTCCCAAAGGAGTACTGTGGTGCCAGTGATCACGGTGTCAGTCATGGTGCGTGCAAGTCAGGCCCAGGTGAGCACCATCACTCCCAAGGATACTCACTAGTTACGTCTTTGATTAGCTCTGCAATCGAGGTGTGGTTTGCGAGGGAGCCCCTTGCTGCCTGCATGTGGGGCAGTTGCGAAACGAACTGCTTGATCTCCCCAACGGTCTTGGCGTTGTGCCTCTCCTGAAACGGGTAAAACAGCAGAACCGTTGAGCTGGGGAAATATTTTCAGTACTCTGTTCTTTGTACTGCTTAGAGGACATTTAATTTATACTAATGTGAAAGAACAGAACACAAATAAATCAGGCCAAACCCACCTCCAACATGACCCAGAAAAACAGAAAAGATAGGCTCGTTGTTCCCGTTCACTGCATTAGTACTTTTTTTTTTTTTTTTTTGCGGTATGCGGGCCTCTCACTGTTGTGGCCTCTCCCGTTGCGGAGCACAGGCTCCGGACGCGCAGGCTCAGCGGCCATGGCTCACGGGCCCAGCCGCCCTGCAGCATGTGGGATCCTCCTGGACCGGGGCACGAACCCGCGTCCCCTGCATCGGCAGGCGGACTCTCAACCACTGCGCCACCAGGGAAGCCCGCGTTAGTAATTTTTAAGGGAGCAAATGCCTCATGTTTTTTCTTTCCAGGCATCAGATCATATTGTGATTAGTATTTGTGGGGGACAGTACTAGGTTGTCCACAAACATTTCTGAGTAAAAAACTAAAACAAAGGCATGTTAAGAGGGGAACATAAACGGCAAAATGTTTCCTCCGTAATAGAAAAAAAAATCCATTCTTACTGCTGAACCTCAATCTTGAGTACTGTCCATGAATAAAGAGAACCTTACTGGGTGATGAGAACATTGTTTTTTTTGCAAAATTTAGTAATTTAAGCCAAAAGTAACTTCAGAAATTTGAAGAAAATCAACTAGCAAACACAATTCCTAAGAAAGATGAAACCTGGAATACACACTCAGTAAAAAAAAATCAGCCTTCAAAAATTCTCCCAATTTATGTTTCCAAAGATTAAATACGCAGAGTTCAGCATCTTACTGAATTCACATGTTTCAAAAATGAGCTTAACCAAGAATAAATCAGTGGTGGGACAAGAGGAGGCAGGAAGGTGATAATGAAGCCGCCAATTTAAAAGCTCTGGGCTGCTGGGATTTCACTCTTATTATCACCTACCGCATCTGCAGCGTTCCCCTGCATGTTGGTTAAACTGGGAGCTTTTGGCCCAAATTGCAAGTTCTATTATAGAGGATATTTTATTTAGAGTACAGCTGGCTTCCTCTTTTTTTTTTTTTTTTAAACAGCTGCCTTCCTCTTAAGTGAGATAGGAAATAATTAAAAGGAAGGTAAAACAAATATTTATGGTGAAAGCATGTAAACTGCAAACACTAGCCCTTTCTCCCCCAAAAGGAGAAAAAATGAACACCTTTTCTCATGGGTCTGGGAAGAAGTTTAAAAAGAAACTCTTGGGTCCTCCAACGGCTGAGCCTGCGGTTTCTCAGGATGAGAACTGCAGCTCTGCTTAGTGGCTGCACTTCGGGCAGCTTGCCCTTCCTTCGTGGGGTGGGCAGTCTAGCCAGAACCAGGAGGACAACCAAACCGTCTCACCTCAAACGCTGCAGAGATCACCTTTGCTTTCTTGCTAAGCACGGAGCCCACTGCATTGAAGTTTTTATCTCGGATCTCAGCATACAGCTCCTCCGCAGAATTCAGCTGAAGCTTCTTTGCTTCTGTGGGAAGGTCCTTACCACCATCGCCCTGTTTCTTAGGTGCAAATTTCTCCGGAGGTAATTTCACGTAACCTGAACAACAGTGGAAGGGAACAAGGCTCTGTGCGCACTTAATGGAAGAACCAGTCAAGTGCTCAGGCACAAAACAGAATCTTCCAACTTAGGAGAGGATGGAAGCCGGCTTTAGAAGAAACTGGAGTATAGCACTGAGGTTTTGATTTTTCCACGATCAAAGTACAGAATGTAGTGACTCTTTAATATTCATATCATGGTTCCACTTTTCTTTGGGGGCACCTATCTGAATCACTGCAGCAATGACCAGTTCCTGAACTTATTCAGGGATCAGGTTACTTTTTCACTTAAAAAAAATTACAAGGCTCTCCCCATTATCTTCTGGCATTTTTCAAACTGTAAGTCATGTCCTATTAGTAGATCATGAAATCAAGTTGGTGGGTTGCAATTAGCATTATAAACAAACAAAACATTAAATACCATAGTGCATCACATGAAGTAGGGTGTTTTTTTTTTAAATAAAATGTTGCTTCAGTTTCACACACACATATGTGTGCATGTACTAGGTCATGATATAAAATATATTTCTTACTATAGGTTGTTGTCGAAAATAGTTTGGAAGCCCACTTCCTGTTTTTATAAATAAAGTTTTATTGGCACAAAGCCATGCCTTTTCATTATGTCTCATTTGGGGCTGCTTTCACATTATAAAGAAGAAGTGAGATTCCACAGAGGCACTGCATGACCTAAAATATTTGCCATCTGGCTCTTATAAGTACCGTGCGCTAACCGATGGCACCACTGGAGCTACCGCTATCTGGCTCTTTACAGAAGTTGTCCACCCCGCTCTAGAACAAGCTCCCAAATTCCTCAGCACAGCATCCAGCCCCTCCACTAAGTACCCTTAACCCTCTTCTCCCATCTCTGTTCCTGCCAAACCAACTTAGTCACCATTTCCGGGAACACCCCACACGCCCTTATGAGTTGCCTATAAGCCAGTTTAACTCTAAGAAGCTTGGCAATATGAATCAAGGGCCTTATAACATTAACAACTTTGACCCCAAAATCCCGCATCAGAGAATGTAGCAAAAGAAAGTAATATGCTATATGAAAAAAATTTTTTGTATACAGATGCTTTTATAACCATAAAAAAACCCCAAATAACCTAACATGCCCAACATTAGGGGAAGGATTATGCAAACCATGGTATAATATATATTATGGATTTTAATTAAGCTGTTAAAATTATGCATATGCTGAGAAAATGCTCATATTATACCAAATCAAAAAAGAGGTTCAGGGAATTCCCTGGCGGTCCAGTGGTTAGGACTCCGTGCTTTCACTGCCGAGGGCCAGGGTTCAATCCCTGGTTGGGGAATCCCGCAAGCCACGCGGTGAAAAAAAAACGACAAAAAAAGAGGTTCAGAATAATTTGGACAAGCTGATGCTATTTATTTTTCGTTAACTAAAATCAACTCTGCATAGAAAAAGACTATAAGGAAATATACCAAAATATTAACATTGGCTGTCCCAAGGTTTGGGGAGTAGGGCTTCAGGGATAATGGGAGATCTATGTTTTCCTTCTTTATTTTTCCAATTTTCCCTTAATTGATATTTGACTCATATTATGGAAAAAACTTGCTGCAGAGAAACTGTGAATTTCTACATATTCCTTCTCTTCTTGGAGAATCCCCT
This sequence comes from Mesoplodon bidens, assembly GCF_964165515.1. NCBI lineage: Eukaryota > Metazoa > Chordata > Mammalia > Artiodactyla > Ziphiidae > Mesoplodon > Mesoplodon bidens. Next base: position 8,006,753 of record NC_138169.1, on the reverse strand, counting down.
CCTACCTCTCACCTGTCTTAGACAGAGCCCCCTGAGGCTGCCTCACAGGTCATCTCCCTGCTCTAAACTCTAGCTCCCTTTAATGGTCTCCTGGGTGTTTCACTCTCTGGGACCACGAGAGGAGAGGCACCCTTGTTTCCTTCTGTTTTTTTTTTTTTCCAACAGCCTTGCTACCTCGTTTCTTTGACTCCCACCCACTCTCCAGCACAGAACTCCTCTGTCAATGAAATGGAGTTTTAAAAAGTATTTAAGATGTCATCTTTTGGAACAAATAATTTAAAAATAAGATTTTTTACAACTTTATCATTAAAGACTCTTTGTTTTGTGGAAACCCCTCTTCGTGGCTGTGTCTTCACCCATTCCCTCGGCTACCTATCCATCCTTATGGTTAAAATACACATAACATAAAATTTACCATTTTAACCATTTTACAGTGAACACTGCAGTAGCATTTAGTACATACACAACTTTGTACAACCACAGCTAGTACCTAGTTCCAGAACCTTTTTATCCCAAAAGGAAACCCCATACCCAATAGGCAGTCACTCCCCATCCTCTTAGAGTCCTGGCCACCACTACTCTGTTTTCTGTCTCTGTGTTTTCTCCTTCTAGGCTGTTCCTTGGCTCCCTGTGATGTAATTCAGCATGGCAATAGAGGCCAGGGGCTGATGGAAACCAGAGAAGGGGGCCTGCGTGGGACAGAGGGAGTGGTGGGACCTGTCGTAAACTGGAGACAGGGGCCTGTCTAAAGCGGGAGCTCCACTGGGCACCAGCTGCAATGTGGGAATGTGACCTCGGGGTCGCCCGAGCTTCAGATGTTTTTAAAGACATGGCATACATGGGAATTCCCTGGCGTCCAGTGGTTAGGGCTCCGTGCTTTCATTTCCGAGGGCCTGGGTTTGATCCCTGGAGCTAAGATCCCACAAGCCGCGTGGCATGGCCAAAGAAATAAAAATAAATTTAAAAAAAGACATGGCATCCATCAGGATTATTACTAAAAATTGTCTCCAATTTTAAATGCTGGCAGAAACAAACAGACAAACATCATGCGGACCAAAACCAAATAAAACATTTGTGACCTCTGACCCCAACAGTTTGTCAGGCCTAAACTCTAGCAGGCCTTCAAATCTTCTTTCGAGTGTCCCAACCTCCCGTATCAGCCTTTTCCCCACAATGTCCCAGCTGTGCTCTCTGCCTCAGCAAGCTGCTCGTCCCATGGTTCCCTGCAGGTGTTATGCCACCTGCCCCTCGCCAGCAACCCCCCCAAACTCTACCCCTCTTTCCAAACCCAGTACCAAGGCCACCTCTTCCAGAAGCTTTCCTGAACAACTGCCTGCCACGGCATCTATGTTCTCCAACTGCAGAGCCATCTGTTTATTTAGCCCTTGGCCTCTGCTCACAGCGGGCAAGCACAGTCCTGTGCAGTCAACAGCTGCCAGCCCTTGTGTGGCGGACAATGGTAGTTTGCTCAGATGTCGTTCAATTTTTTTTTTTTTTTTTTTTTTAGCCACACAGTGCAGCATGCAAGATCTTAGTTTCCTGACCAGGGACTGAACCCGTGCCCCCTGCATTGGAAGCATGAAGTCTTAACCACTGGACCGCCGGGGAAGTCCCTCAGATGTCGTTTAATCCTAGCGTCTGCAGGTCTGAAGTCAGCATTTTAATTTTTTTCAAATATTCTCTGATTTATTTGAAAAGGAAGCACCTTCTAAAAAAACGGCCTTTTGGGTATTTTTATCAGATTACCTATTAGTAAAAGTAGGTGTTACTTTACTCACTGTTCTGAATGCCATAAATTTCATCGATGAGTCCTTCATATGTAAGCTGAGTGGCAAGAGGCGTTAGCAAGTCCACATTCCGATCGAGCAACAAGAGATTATCAAAAACAGGGAATATCGAGTTCTGGCTCCCTGTGAACTCTCTCTTCATCCTGATCATCATATTGGCCACTTGCTGGAAACAAAACATGGGATCAGGTGGGACCCTCCTGGGAATAAGCAGATTAAAATATTCGGCTAAAAATGGAAAGAATCAAAAAAGTGAAAAAAGGAGAAAAACGATGGAAGAGTGAGATGGATAAGAAATAAGCAGCTACAGAAAAGCGTTCGCTGTTGGCCGCCTGTCCCAACACTTACACTTTAGCCAGTGGCAGCAGCTACTTCTCAACGGGGCATAATTCAGAGTCTATTTCTGTTACTCACAGTAGTTCTGTTCTATAAAGTTGCTGTGAAAACTGAATCAGCAAGTACCGAACCACTGCCCCGAGGGGCAATCAGGGTTAGGGTGCCGCGAATCTCTGGTTAAAACATTTTTGTCATCTGATCAATATATAACCTTGTCTTATGTGTGTTTCTGTTTAAAGACACATTAAATATATGCCGTTGATTCTCTAACACCATCACGCACGCCTGAACGAAGCTCATCTAACACGAGATTTCTCCCTAAGGCCCATCACAGCCTTCCTGCGCTCTGAGCACTAGACAGTGCTTCTGCACCACCCTTGGGGGCCATTTTAAACAGCAAAATCACCATCAAAAAGAGCACAAAAATGCAAAAAAAAAAAAAAAAAAAGTGGCACTGAGCAGCGCATGGCATTATATAGGGGCAAAAAGGACACTTGTTTATGGTACGAGCTGAAGGCAGAGGGCTGCTCTGTGTGACCTCAGCTGGGAATATGCACACTGGACAACTCAAATTACTGCTGCTCTGAGCATGTCCACAAAGCACTGTGAATATTGATTTGGGGGCTACAAATAAATTTCAGCAAATAGGTGAATTCCCAAATAAAAAGGATTAACTGTATTTGTAAACAGATTCCCACTCCTTCCCTTCCTGGGGACCAGGGGACCCTTCCTCCACCACCAGAAGCACCTGCCGTTTCTCACCCGGGCGCACTCTCCTTTCCCAAAGATCTGGGGGATCGTCCCGTACAGAGCTTGCAGGGTCATCAGCCCCTTGGCTGCGTGGTACAGGCTGGTCTGGTCGCTCTCCAGGTAGCACTCCTGCGGGGACGAAGGGCCGGTTACGGTCACGGTCATCTGGGTGCGTGAGGCACCCACCTCTATCTGGAGCTGGGACTACACAGCCACTGGGTAAGACCATTTCCACTAATTCCCCACTTTGCCAGGAAGCTGCAGACTCGGGTCCAGCCCAGGCCAGGAGGCCAAAAGCTCTGCCGTCGGGGGCAGCTATGGCAGCAATTCTCCCATGGCAGAGCCTTCTGGAAGGCACTCCTCTTAGTTTATCAGCTCTTGAATAAGCTACTGATTAAGAAAGACTGACACAGGGACTGGGCTCTCTCATTCACCGTTGTGAGTGTAAAGGCTAGGAGGACACCGTGGGAGGGCCACATAAGCGCACATATTCTTTGACCCCCCAAAGTCCCAGATGACCTCACAACAGAATACCTGGCAGTTTTTACAAACATGATGCCAGTTTCATATGTACTGACAGCAAATGAAGGCCATAACGTCTTGAGAAATGAGAAAGGGGTAGCTGAAGAGTCTTTAGAGAGTGATCTCATTTTCAGAAAATATATTTTACCTTATACAATATACAGGGTATATTTTGTAAAGTAGACAAAATTATACTTTTCTGCATGGAAAAAGGGACCCCAAAATATACACAAAACCCGCTAGGAAGTGAGAAGAGAGACTCTAGCAGTTCTGACGTGGGTAAGAGCACAGGTTCTCGACTCTGGTTGTCTTGATCTGAACCTCGGCTGTGTCACTTCCCAACTGGTGCCCTCGGCCACTTAGGTAACCTCTCTGTGCCTATTCATTGTCTGCAGAAGGGAGTATATTCAACACAGTATACGGATTAAATGAGGTAATTGCATGTAAAATATTTCATCCCAGTACCTGAAACATATAGTAAGTCCTTAACAAATGTTAGCTTTTATTATTAGAAATGGATTATTATTTTTTTTTTACAATCATCATCCACTCATAAGTCAAAATGGAACACTGTACCAGACACCCCTCACCGACCCTCCCAACGTGCTTCTAGCCTCCAAAGCCAGGAGGGAGGGGACACTAGAGGCATTAAGCATGAGAGGGTGCGACTCATGTGCTCCACCCAGGGAGGAAGGAGGGCTGTGCCTGGAAAGAGCCTGGGGAGAGTGCTTGGCGGCTCTTCCAAGTCTGATGATTTTAACATTTCACTGCATACGACATGTCCAACTCAAGAATGTCCGAAGACATACTTCCTTGAAAAATTACTTAAAACTTCTTATCAGAGCAGAGCTAAGCTAAAAATTCAAGAAAAAAAATATTAGGGAATATCTCTCAATATCGTATTCATTTTTTTAAACTTAAAAAGTTGTATTACTATAGACATTCTTTTTGTAATTCTTTTTTTAAAAAATTTAAAAGTTGATGACATATTAATCTTGAATTTTTTGCTCTATTATAATTTGTGGTCGGATGATTATTTGTACTAATATCCCTGTATTCTGTGCTTGTGGAATCACCTGGTATTTCAAGCCATGAGGACATTTTTGGAGGGACAAATGCTAATACCCAATAACATTTAAATACACATATTTTTTTACCCCAAAGTCCCACATGCCTACACGATAGAATACCTGGCAGTTTTTTTGTGGGTTGTTTGTTTTGTCTTTCTATGTTTATCAAACCAATGAAAATGAATTTTAAACAGGTGTACTTGTAACTACTTGGAATGTGTTTGTTTTCTTGACTTAATTGTAGGCAATTCTTACTTCAGGTTGGGGGAAAAAAGGGTAGGCAGTTTTGATTTTAACTAAAATTATAGTGCTTCACTCACATAACACCAGCCAGTCTAGCACACTATATAAGAAGTAAGACCTTTTTTTTTTTTTTTTTTTTTTTGCTGTACGCGGGCCTCTCACTGCTGTGGCCTCTCCCGTTGCGGAGCACAGGCTCCGGACGCGCAGGCTCAGCAGCCATGGCTCACGGGCCCAGCCGCTCCGCGGCATGTGGGATCCTCCCGGACCGGGGCACGAACCCGTGTCCCCTGCATCAGCAGGCGGATTCTCAACCACTGCGCCACCAGGGAAGCCCGAAAGGCCACAGTTTTTAACTCTTGTATAATAATATTCCTTGAGCCAGAAGAAGATATACATATTTTCCACATTTTAGTTACATTTCAACAATTATGTATTATATGCTTATAGGGATCATGTTCAATGGCAAAGTGAAGGGGGCCGATGGTCTCAGATGTTTCCGTGTAAGACAGCGTGTCAAGAACTGGCTTATATATTATCCGTCCCCCAGACTGACATCACATTTCAAAATAGCTTGGTAGGATGATGGCTGTCAAAATCGCCTGCATGGAAACATCCGTGCCACTGGGCCTGGTCGCGCCACGCGGAGACCTCGCAGGGAAGGATGCGCGGGCTGGCGTGGGGGAGAGAGCCCCAGCGGGTAGCACCCGCACCGCCGCCTCGGAAGGGAGGCCTCCACCGTCCGCTACCTTGCAGTTTTTACAAAGGAGGTAGGTAGATTTTATGTAAACTGATTTCTGTATATACATATGAAGGCCACAGTAGTTTAAGCCCTGTGACTGAGCATTAGAGTTCAATGAGCTGAACTCTAATTCCCACGTTTTGTGCAGTGCGATGCTCAAGACGATCATAATCACAGCCCAAAGCACAGAGAGATCTACATGTGCCTCCTGATGCCATGAAAAGCTAAATTATGCTCACTGTTTAAAATCACATAAATAAGTAAAATTACCTCAACTCTATCAGAAACCGGACTTGAATTTAACATTAGGTAGAACTTTCAGCTTTATTATCCAGGCGAAATGTTTGACTTCTAAAATAGAATCTTAAGTGAACATATATAAGCCAAGGGCTTGAAATTCTCAGCAGAAAAGAATTCTGTTCTTTTTCTGCAAACCAGTGATTAAATAAACAGGAAATCTCTCCTCTGGACAGGTTTTGTCATGCCAGGACAAGTTTTCCTCAGCTCCTACCAATTCACATTAATTACACGGATGTGAATTAATTACATGAGGGTATACCATTATAGCTACGTGATAAAGCCAATATAGCAAAATGTTAATTTCAGAACCTAGGTGATGAGTATATAGGTGTTCACTGTACCCTTCTTTCAACTTTTCTGTATATTTGAAATTTTTCACATAAAATGTTGGGGGGCGGGAAATCTGTACCATCATTGGAAGAGATTTACTGTAAGCAAATCAGTGGGGAACATGGCTGAAAAGAAGAGCCAAGAAGCTCTCCTGGTTATAAAACTCATCAGCGGTGCCACTTAGTTCTTCCTCAGGTTAACTCTCTGAAAGCGGTGGTCACTGTAACAACATACTAGGGAAGAAAGAGTTTCAAATAATTTTTTGCACAACACCAGTGGTTCTCAAAAGTTCTAGTCTCCAGACCAGCAGCATCAATGTCACATATGCATAACTCAGAGAAGGAAATACAGATAAATATGATTACACTAAGAAAGTACGCATAGCAAAAACTACCATAAGCTAAGTCAAAAGACAAATGTCAAAGGCAGGTAAAGAGCCTACAGATACAGGGCCCACGTGTACAGTGATCTATGCATGAGGTAATTCACTGTAGCACTGCCTCTAAAAGCATAAGATGAGAAACAACAAAATGTCCTTCAAAAGGGGACTGACTTAATAAATCATTGTACATCCAAACAATGGAACAGTATACAGCTTCAGCTAGGAATAAAAAAGTATTTTCAGGGCTTCCCTGGTGGCGCAGTGGTTGAGAGTCCGCCTGCCGATGCAGGGGACACGGGTTCGTGCCCTGGTCTAGGAAGATCCCACATGCCGCAGAGCGGCTGGGCCCATGAGCCATGGCTGCTGAGCCTGCGCGTCCGGAGCCTGTGCTCCGCAGCGGGAGAGGCCGCAACAGTGAGAGGCCCGCGTACCGCAAAAAAAAAAAAAAAAAGTATTTTCATAGATGGTAGAAAATGACTCCAAGATATATTATTAAGAGAATAAAGCAAGTTACCGAAGTTATATAGGATATGCTACCATTTGAATAAAAGCTCATATATACTATGAGCTGTAGCTGCCTAAAGCACTTCCAAAAACAAATAAAAAAGAATGAGTAATAGTGATTGCTTCTGGGAGGTATGGCATTTTGAGAATTGGGTGGAGAGTGGCTTACTTTTCATTCTGTACCCTTTCTTACTCAAAGAAAATTTTCGTGTACACAGATTATGTTTACGAAAGATTTTCAAATTACTTTTTTAAACATAAAGTAATATTCTTATGAGAGAAAGCATTCTTTGAAATAAAGTTGTAAACAAAACCAATATCTAAAATTACATTTGGAAAAACCATCCAGAACTGGGGAACAAAGATATGCATATTTGCTAACAAACACATGCCGAAAATAATCAGTGGGGAAAAATTGCGCTGGAACAACTGGCACTATATGGAAAAAATAAATAAGCCCCATATGGAAAAATACAGATAAAAATACATTAGTCCCTACTTCACACCACACACTCCAAACACATGGTTCAAGCTGAATTAAAGACATGAATATGATAAGCAAAACTTCAAAACTTTTAAAGGAAAATACAAGATTTTCTATGTCTTCAGGTAGAGGAGGATTTATTAAGACTAAAAAAACACAAACTGAAAGAAAAAAAGTGATATACTACTTTGAAGGCCTCATACCTCCAAATTTCAAAGCTTACTACAAAGTTACATTTATCAAGACAGTGTGTTACTGGCATTAAGGAAAGACATATTGATCAGTGGGGTAGAGCTGAGACACCAGAAATAAACACCTTTAGGGACAACTGATTTTCAACAAGGGTACCAAGACAATTAACTGAGGAAAATATACTCTTTCAGCAAATGGTACTGGAACACATGGATATCCACATGCATATCTGCACATGCAGAAGGAAGTTGGACCCCAACCTCACATCAGATAAAAATAAACTCAAAACACATCAAAGACCTAGATGTAGGACCAAAATCGTAAAATTCTTTGAAGAAAACATAGGAGTAAATTCATGACCTTAGATCAGATGCGACACCAAAAGCATAAGCAACAAGAGAAAAAAACAGATAAATCGAACTTCATCAAAGTTAAAATCTTTGGTGCATTGAGATATCCCTTTCACCAAAAAGTGAAAAGAACCCACAGAATGGGAGAAAATATTTGCAAATCAAATATCTGGTAAGAGACTTGCATCCAGAATATATTAAGAATTCTTAAAACTCTTAGAACGAAAAGATAAATGCCCAATTCTAAAAATGTGCCATGCTTAAAGACTTAAATATATGATACCATAAAACTCCTAGAAGAGAACATAGGCAAAACATTCTCTGACATATATTATACCAATGTTTTCTTAGGTCAGTCTCCCAAGGCAATAGAAATAAAAGCAAAAATAAACAAATGGGACCTAATCAAACTTATAAGCTTTTGCACAACAAAGGAAACCATAAACAAAACGAAAAGACAACCTATGGACTGGGAGAAAATATTTGCAAATGATGCGACTGACATGGGCTTAATTCCCAAAACATACAGACAGCTCCTACAACTCCATAACAAAAAACCAAACAACTCAATCAAAAAATAGGCAGAAGACCTAAATAGACATTTCTCCAAAGAAGACACACAGATGGCCAATAGGCACATGAAAAGATGCTCAACATCGTTAATTATTAGAGAAATGCAACTCAAAACTACGATGAGGTATCACCTCGCACTGGTCAGAATGGCCATCAGTTATTTGCAAAGCAGAAACAGAGACACAGATGTAGAGAACAAACGTACGGATACCAAGGCGGGGGGAGGGAGGGTGGGATGAATTAGGATTTTGGGACTGACATATATACACTGCTATGTATAAAATAGACAGCTAATGAGAACCTGCAAGGAAATCCAAAAAAGAGGAGATATATGTATACGTATAGCTGATTCACCTTGCTACACAACAGAAACTAACACAACATGGTAAAGCAACTATACTCCAATAAAAATTAATTTAAAAAAACAGTCTACAAATAATAAATGCTGGAGAGGGTGTGGAGAAAAGGGAACCCTCCTACATCGTTGGTGGGAATGTAAATTGGTGCAGCCACTGGAAAACAGTATGGAGGTTCCTTAAAAAACTAAAAAGAATGAAATATTGCCATGTGCAGCAACATGGATGGACCTAGAGAATGTTATGCTTCGTGAAGTAAGACAAAGACAAACACTATATAACATCACTCATATGTGGAATCTAAAAAAATAATACAAATGAATGTATACACAAAACAGAGACCGACTCACAGACACATAGAAAACAAACTAGTGGTTACCGGTGAGGAGGGGAAGCGGGGAGGGACAAATTAGGGGTATGGGATCCACAGATACAAACTAGAATACATAAAATAGATAAGCAACAAGGATAGACTGTACGGCACAGGGAATTACACCTAATACCTTGTAATAACCTGTAACGGAACATAATCTGCAAAAACACTGAAGCACTCTGCTGTAAACCTGAGATTAACATGACCATCATGCTCACAAACTTGGCGAAAATTAAAGTCTGACGTTAAACAAGAAAACGCCAAACTTACTTTGAACGCACCCTCTGATTCCATGGATAAGAGATCCCCGTCAAATGGAATGAGATCTAGGCTGTACTCCTCCCTGTGAATAAGGGATCCCAAAACACCTAGATCCTTCAACCGCTGTTCGCACAATAAGCTACGTCGTGGCACAAACAAAATGTGGAAGTCTCTTGCTGGGCCACGTCTGTCTTCACTGCAAAAGAAGCAACATTTGTTAGCTTGCAAGCTCTTTAGAGTCACAGACCCTTTCACTTACTTTATTCAAACTGTCGGGCACATAGGTGGCACTAAATAAGTGCTGGGTGGCACTAAATAAATGCTGGCTAGATAAACATATGAACATTGACTCTCAGACCCAAACTGTTAACAGTCGCTTTCTCGCTCTCTCTCTTTTTTTTTTCCCTGACAGGAAAGCATTGATTCATAGCCAGTATCTGCATTTTCTAGCTTTCTCTTCAACTATTTATGGGGGCATTAAAGCTCTCAGGTTTATTGAAACAGGATATCTGTGTCTTGTTGAAAACAAATTGTTCTTTAACCAAACCAATGCAGCCGCAGCGTCTCATATTAAAACGAAACATCACTCTTGGCTCCTATCTCTCCTCGACACTGGACTTCTCAAAATAGCCCATATGCTTTTAAGATTTTAGGGGCCACATCAATCGATTATACCACAGAGTACAGACTGGGCTGAGAGAACTTCCTCTCCCTAGACTGGATGCTAAATTAAATTTTAATCAGCTCTTACTTTGCTTATGAAATTCAAGCACCTTATATTCAGTATAACCATTAGAGGTGTTTTGTTTGTTTTGTTTTAAAATCAGTGTCCTTTCTACTGATACACGTCCAAACTCTTAGCTGCCCTGAAAGAATGGGGTTTTATGATAACCGCCCTCTCAAACTGTTTGAACAATGTCACAAGTTTCCCACTTTCCTTCGCTGTATTCTTCCGTGCCTGTCCCAGTTTTTCCAAAAGACCATTTTCCAAGGTACTGGCAAGAGAAGGGGTTCACAATGAAAAGCTCAGGACATTAAAACCATGAGAAGGATTCACTTCTTTTGGCCCAAACATAAGCTCTGAGAGATACCTGAGCACATTTTCAGCGATTATATCCATCAATTCTAGCCTGGGTCTGACAACAAAAATAATATTCTTGACATCAGCTGCTGGTAAACGACTTCCTTTAAGCGTGAACATTTTTTCCACTTCATGTTCCTAGGAAAACACACACACACAAAAGGTTAACAAAACCCCTGAAATTTACATATGGTATCCAGACTCAGACATCATAAACACTCCCAGTCAAATGTACATCAATACTTTGTTATCAAAATTTAGATTTCCCAAAGCCAGCTGTGTAACGGACAAGGTTTCTGGATGAAGTCACTGCTACTGTATCTGAATTTAAATGACTCTCACGTGATGAGCTATCAAAGACACCAGGTAACAGTCACATAATACAATGCTAGTAATTAGGATCAGTATAGAATCATTAGCTGAAGGACTGCTGTATACAAAATGTTAGCCAGGCATTGGTATCGGTGTTTATAAAAACCAAAGAGCCTTGCAAGCCAACTACGCAGGAGGAAATGTAAACTTATTATTATTGCTAAAGTACAGAATTATTATTATTTTTTTAATTTAATTTAATTTAATTTTAAAATTTATGGCCGCAACTCGCAGCATTCGGGATCTTAGTTCCTGGATCAGGGATCGAACCTGCGCCCCCTGCAGTGGAAGCGCAGAGTCTTAACAGCTGGACTGCCAGGGAGGTCCCTAAAGTACAGAATTATCAATCCCTGAACAAAACCCAAATAGCTCATTTACCTTCAGTAGTGAATACTGTGCAATCAGGCCAAATGGTCCTGTGAGGTACTCATCCCAAACTATTGCCTATAAGAGGGGAGAAACATTCTCTTATTACAGTTAATATCAGGAATTTCAACAATATCAACAGAAAATAGCAGTCATACGTAGTAGAACTATTGGCCTCAAAATCTGAATTAACAAAGATCGTAACTGGCTCTGGTCACATTCATATCCTACAGGTCTTAAAAAAATAGCATCAGGGCAAGTGATGTTACTGGTGCTAATGGGAAAGTTAAGACCTAATCACTGTCCTCAAAGGAAAGAAGGAACTGTACTTTGTTGTGTATCTGTGTCATGGTATTATTATTAGACTGAACCGTATGGAAACTGCCAATTGCAACAACTCAACTTGTATTGTATTTTATTTTATTTTTAAACTTATTTATTTTTGGCTGCATTGGGTCTTTCTTGCTGCGTGCAGGCTTTTTCTCCCGAGCGGGGGCTACGGCTTCTCACCGCGGTGGCTTCTCTTGTTGCGGAGCACAGACTCTAGGTGCGCAGGCTTCAGGAGTTGTGGCACTTGGGCTTAGCAGTTGTGGCACTCGGGCTTAGCAATTGTAGCACTCGGGCTCAGTAGTTGTGGCTCACGGGCTCTAGAGTGCAGGCTCAGTAGTTGTGGCACAAGGGCTCAGTTGCTCCGCGGCATGAACCAGGGCTCGAACCCGTGTCCCCTGCATTGGCAGGCGGATTCTTAACCACGGCACCACCAGGGAAGTCCTCAACTTGTATTTTATATATAAGTATCATATAATCAAATTATAAAAATTAAAACCTCTGACATAGGTATTACAAATCTTATTTTGACAGAAGAGGAAATTTTTAAAATTGTATACTTTATTTTTTAAACTAATTAATTCATTTTTATTTTTGGCTGTTTTGGGTCTTGTTGGGTGCGGGCTTTTTCTAGTTGCGGCGAGCAGGGGCTACTCTTTGTTGCAGTGCAGGGGCTTCTCATTGTGGTTGCTTCTCTTGTTGCGGAGCACGGGCTCTAGGTGCACCGGCTTCAGATGTGGCACAAGGGCTCAGTAGTTATGGCGCATGGGCTTAGTTGCTCCGCAGCACGTGGGACCTTCCCGGACCAGGGCTCGAACCCGTGTCCCCTACATTGGCAGGAGGATTCTTAACTACTGCGCCACCAGGGAAGTCCCCGAAGAGGAAATTTTTAAAGGCTCAGAAAGTTTAAGTAACGTCCAAGGCCATACAGGGACCTTGGACGTACACAGTATAAGGGAGTCAGGACTCCAACCTAGGACTTAATGACCCCACAGGGTAGTGCTCTGGGGCTCTACTACTGCTAAAATCCAGTGTGATTTCCTTTTCTTTCATTTTTAATTGAAATTTTTATTGATATAACCGTAGATTAATATTCAGTTGTAAGAAACAACAGAGACCCCCTAGTACACTTTGCCCAGTTTCCCCCAATGGAAACATTTTGGAAAACTATAGTACAATAGGTATTACAACCACGATATTGACATTGATACAATCCATGATCTCATTCAGATTTCAGATTTATTTCCTGAGCTTGAACTGGGCACGTAGGACTTAGCCTGCTTTTGTTTTCTCTCAATTACTTCTAGCATCCACTCTACCTCTTGAGGTCCTATTCTTTCTAATACTGATTCCTGAGTTTCCCCAATTTTCCCTTTCTCTTCAGAGTTGTATTGCCAGTTACTTACTGGAGGTAAGTACCAGTAATACTGGTAATACCACTTAAAAGGTAATACCACTTAAAAGAAATCCTATGAAGTCTCTAATCTACGGTTTCTGATTCCATTGTGAGCTGGGTGCTAACAAACGTCTAACAGGAGGAACAATACTACTTAAGGAAGCCGACGTTAAAACCTCAAATAGCTACAACTTCTCATAATCCGAGGGTGCAGCAGGTTGTAAGGTGCTGGTGCTTCATACTTTTGAGGGTACGATTTGTAACGACACATATAATCATTGTAATGAATGGACACTGGCCCAGCTACGTCCCTGGGCCGGGCCCGCCTCACCAATTCCAGTGTCTGGGGTGGGAGCTGGGGGGCACCAGATCCATCCCTCGACCTGACCACAAGCTGGTTCACTAGGGGCTGAGACAGCACGGTGGCTTATTCTGCTGCCATGAAACAATCACGATGCCACGCGGACTGTGGGCTGGACGCCCCAGGCCCCACCAGCGGGCCCCTCTCCCCGACTTATCATTCCCGCCAGCTCTCCTCCTGGAAGCCCTAGGAAACCTCGTACACCTGAAGCCCAGGCGGTCAGGGACCTGATCAGGCCAGGCCGGACGGCGCCGGAGGGCGGTGTCGCCGCGCACCGTCCCTCACCTTGCTTCCCGCGCACTTGTCCAGGAACTCGCGCAGCTCGCGACGCACCGCCTCGCGCAGCACGTTCAGGTTCACTCGCCCGTAGGACAGGTGCGTCGCCATCTTGCCCCACCGCTCTCTTTTCCCTGCAATCCAACCGGATCGGCTTTACCCCTACGCGGGGCCCACAGACGCTGTCACGTGACGGCATGTTCACGTGACGAGGGCCGCTGACAGCAAGCCAAACCCGGAAACCGGAATCGGCGGGTGTCTGCTGCTCTCTTCCCAGGCCCTAGCGCCCGCCTCTTTCTTCCACTGCGTGGGTTCCGAGGCTCCCCACGACCGACAGACCCGTCCAGACCGCGCCTCAGTCCAGGGCACCTCAGTTGGGCGCTGAGAATTGGGTTTAAGGGCAGAGACCGGATCCTACTCGTCCCGTTTAAAAACCGAGACTTTCATCTTAGCAGCAAGCATACTCGCTGTAAAATGGTAACGAAGCTAAACTTGAATGGAAAATCTTTTAACTTATAGCAATCAAAAAGGTCCTGCGCTTTGCCCTTTTGGTCTGTCGGCTAAAATCTACAAAAATGGCTAAGGGCTGAGGGAAACTTGAGTGACTTGTCTGTTCAGCTCTTCCTAGTAGACATTCATGCGACATGTTATTTCACACAAATACTATCCGATGTGGAATCTAGGTAAAATTCGCATGTTACCTCGTGAGTTGCGAGGGTGAAACAGGATGTAATTTACATCGTGTGATTTATGTAAAAGGCTTAGCAGGGTGCCTGTTATTTAATAATTGCTAAGTAAATAACTTATTAGGAAGATATATCCGTTTCAGTACTTTGAGGTGTAAAATTGGCTATTTGGGATCTGGTGAAAGGGGCTTGAAAATGTCTGGTCTTGCCTGGCTCCCTTCAACCCTTTATACACTGTTACTAAGAAAGGACTCGCTAAGCAATTACCATGGAGTATGAATAAACAAAGAGTGGAATTTGGAGATGATACAGTAATCAACTATACATATTTACATACTTCCACTCTCAACTTCTTGACTCTATCAAAGACATTTAATTTTAAAATAACATGTTTCCACACATGCAGACTGTTCCATGCCCTAGTTCTCACCCGATTTTCACAGGGACTCTTCTCAACCTGTATCACAAACTCTTCTCACCTGCCCAGGTTTTTTGCTCAGCTGAGAACATGTATTATTTCAGCACCATCTGTGAGAATAAATGTTCAGCTCAGCAAGCCATGTCCTGAACTGGTAAATGAGGGCACACCCACGTAAGAGGTAAAAATGCCCACGGTTAGCGAACTCTCAGGCATGCGTGGGTGCAAATGAGCAAGACTAGGATGATAAACGATCCTCTGCAAACAGGACCAGGGTTCTAAATGATCAACAGAGGTGTTTTATTTGTGTAAAGACCCAACTGGAGATGCTGCAATACTACCGCAGTTGCCCTATAAATATCACAGACTTGTTTAGTGTTAGAGATTTTTTCTTTTTAAAATGTTATTTTTAATTGATATAATGGATATTTAATATTAATTTTAGGTGTACAACATAATGATTTGATATATGTATATGTTGTGAAATGGTCACCACAACAAATGTAGTTCATAGTTTTGAGTCTTTTCATCAATTCGGTCAATGCTGAAGTCAAGGACCACTGTCAGGGTAATTTTTAGGTCAAAATAATGTTCAGCTGGTAACTCCGCTTTGGAAATATCTACCTGTGGGGGGGTCAGAGCTCATAAAACAGATTGCTTGGTTCAGTTATCATTTTGGAAAATACCACAACAGCTTTCACAGAGTTTCCTTCCAAACTTCATGCTGTAATAGGTAGTGGGCACTACATGGTGCCACTTTCATTTCTGTCAGGTAATATAGTGAGACATAGCAATGGATAACCACCTTGGGTATTTATCTTATGCTGAATGGGTCACAGAATGCTTTGAGATAATTTCTTAAAAGCAATTTATCAACAGACTGCAGTAGAAATTGCTATTTGGGTCTCTAGTGCTCGCTCACTTAAAGAAAAAACATTACGACAAATAAACCTGAGAATAATACCAGTTTACTACACTGGCAAAAAAGAACCATTTATTAAAGTAGATACAGAACACTTGTTTGCTCAGATTTTAATATTGCTTTACATATCGTTTGTGAAACAGTTCCTATTATAATGTTTATAACCCCAAATTTCAACTGACTACAGATTTTTCACTTGTCAAACACATAGTTGATAATCTTGAGAAGAAAATACATCAAAGGCATATATACAATTATAGAAGTTATTATACATGTCTCATGGAAGATACATTTATTTATTACTTTTTACATATTCTAGGAGACATTCAAATGAAGATAAATAGATTCAAACTGGTTGACAAACTTCTTGTGGTTGAGGTCCTTCAGTTTATTTTTTGTGATAAGAAAATCCAAAATTATTAATGTTGAATTTCTCATCGTACATTCATCTAAAAACACAGTAAAAAAAAACGTGTAAAGATTGTAGATTGGTTAATTTAGGTGTTTTATAGTGGCTTATTATCTAATTAACTGACTGCTGGGGATATCTGCTGGAGAAGGAAAAAAAATCTGGAGAAAATTCTCCCAGTTATTTACATCTGAAAAAGAAATAAAATGAAAACACAAAGAACAAAGAGCTGCAAAGCCACATGATGCTATTTCTGGCCTAGTCCGTTAGGTCCTGATGAACATTTTAAGTGTTTTCTTTTTCATAAAGGTAAAAATCTGAAAAGAAAGACACATTGTATATGTTTTTTCCCAAAATAGAGATTTTACAAAAATATATACATATAATATATAGAAGCTGAAATTATGCAAAACCAATAAACAAAACACCATAGAAGAGTAAGTGGGTGCAGCATAGAGATTATAAAATGTCCCCACAGCAGTTTGGGGGCTTCCCCCTCCCTTTACCTGTTTCATGATTTTATAATCACACCTAAGTATCATCAAGCCTGAAATAAAGGCACTACTGACATCAGGTAGTGCAAAGAGCTCAGATATTTCTTTAAATATAAAATACTTTAAATGAGTAGATGAATATGCAAAGTAGCACATTTTTTCAACTCATTCCAGTGTCAAAGTTTAACCAAAACATCTAAATATACAAACGCAGCCTGGAAATATTTTAGTGCAAATATGAAAAGTAACAGCATAATTTAAAGTTACTTAAATAAGGTATTGTGAGGGTAGGAGTCGTTCTCTGAGGTCTCCCTAGGGACAATGAATGTAATGGCATCTGGTGCAATGTCTTGTTAATACTTTTTAAAAATCAAGAAGATAAAATGAGAGGTGAAAACTCACCTATTTATTATTCTAACTGATAAACTTATAAGGGGAGACTAAAAGGGAGATTTGTTGAAGATCAAAATATTTTCTTAGATTTGTTGATGGGGGGGTCAAAAATCCTGAAGTCTGCACACACAATGCTGGTGGTCAGTTGCCTAAATGCTAGTGCATCTGAGAAAGCCCAGTTCTGGATGTGAGGCTTCATCAGAAAGTCTCGTCGTCATTGCAGTTGGTTGCCCAGTGCCCGAACATCTCACAGATTTCACAGTAGGGGCGTTCCTCGCTCCGACTGCCGTGGTGTGTGGAATGGGGGGGGTCCTCAGACATCTGTGCCTGGGTAGGACAATCCTCTGTGTCGTGGAGATCAAAGCAGTCACATATGTCACAGAAGAGGCGAGGTTTCTTCTTGGACTGTTTCTCCTGGTCATCACTACAAATGTTAACGTGCATAATCAGAAACTCATCTCCATCAGAAGAAATTCAAGAGATAGTATCACTTGTAATGAACAAAAAATAAGCAGGAATTATGGCCAGGTCTGGGAGCCTCAAGTGCTTAAGTACTACGGTCCACGTTTTGAATGTTCACATCAAACCATTTTCACTCTCTTGCCAGATTTGTGGAAGTCAATTTATGGCCAAATAACCACAAAGCAATTGTTTCTCCAATCCACTGGAGAACCTAAATTTTGTTTTTTTTAATTTTACTGATGACGTATAGTTGATTTACGTTTTGTTAATTTCTGCTGTATAGCAGAGTGACTCAGTTACACATATATACATTCTTTTAAAAAAATTTTTATTGGAGTATAGTTGATTTACAATGTTGTGTTACCTTCTGCTGTACGCAAAGTGAATCAGCCATACATATACATAATTCCACTCTTTTTTAGATTCTTTTCCCATATACGTCACCACAGAGTATTGAGTACAGTTCCCTGTGCTATGCAGTAGGTTCTTACTAGTTATCTATTTTACATATAGTGGTGTGTATATGTCAATCCCAATCTCCCAATTTATCCCTCCCCGCCTTTACCCCTTGGTAACTCTAAGTTTGTTTTCTACATCTGTAACTCTATTTCTGTTTGTACCATTTGTACCATTTTTTTAGATTCCACCTAGAAGCGATATCATGCGATATTTGTCCTCTGTCTGGAGAACCTAACTTTAAAAACACACATTTATTTAGATGGAACTAAGGTTCCGCTCAGTATTGCTGGACGTGAAATAAATACCTGTCGTAATTGTTCATGTCGTCACCGTTCCCATTCAGGGCTGCTTCCGACATCATCTCCACCTTCATCTTGAGATCCTGATTCTTCCTCTGAAGGTCCACTATTACTGAATTTAGGAAATCAATCTGATTTTTTAGGAAAAAACAAAAGCAGATGTGTAAAATGTCTTAAATGTGTTCGCTGGAGCATCAAGAAGTCTACAAGTACACTCTCAGGCAGTGGCTGCAGAGTATATGCTGGAGTCGCAGGGGCCCACAGCAGCCGTGACCCAGCTGTGTTTTAGATTATGTTCTCACACACACACACACACACACACACACAGTACAGAAAGCGTAACCAGTTACTTGTTACACTAAACTACAACTAAGCCAGGACTCTTACGTTCTGTAGATTTAAAAAAACTCATGGCAATTCTCCTCCAACTACGATTTAACACTCACTTATTAGTCATGGTGGGATGGTAAATGGGTCTTTAGAGAAAAAGGTGGGTGTTTTTGTTGTTGTTTTGCAGTATGCGGGCCTCTCACTGTTGTGGCCTCTCCCGTTGCGGAACACAGGCTCTGGACACGCAGGCTCAGTAGCCATGGCTCACGGGCCCAGCCGCTCCGCGGCATGTGGGATCTTCCCTGACCGGGGCACGAACCCATGTCCCCTGCATTGGCAAGCAGACTCTCAACCACTGAGCCACCAGGGAAGCCCAAGGAAGGCGTTTTAAAGAGAAGGCTTAAGCTCTCTTTCACCTGAGGAGGTGTGGCCACACACTGAAGGGGCAGCATTCAGGCCACCTGGGCCCAGAACTGGGGCAGTGGGATAACGAGATGACTGCCCACCGGGAGGAAACGCTCTTGTCCTAACCTTGCAAAGCAAGGGCACTTTAATTTAAAATCAGTAAGTTTCGGGACTTCCCTGACGGTCCAGTAGGTTAAGACTCTGCGCTTCCAATGCAAGGGGCGAGGGTTCGATCCCCATTCAGGGAACTAGATCCCACATGCTGCATGGCGCAGCCAAGAAAAGAAAAAAATCAGTTTCTTCCCTCTTCTACAAATACAAAGGTCTCATTTCTCTAAATGTCCATTGGGAAAAAAACCCATTTTACAGTATTAAAAAATACATCTGTGTGTGTGTACATACTCATACATACATATCCACTTTTTAAAGAAATATCTGGCCTTTTTCTCCTGCTGGGGCAATTATGAAACAAAGCTAGAAATCACTAGCTTTGATTCTCTGCAGAATCTCCCTTCTGCCATTGAAGGCAAGACCCACCGAATCTCATCGCACTTCTCAAACTGTATTTTCTAAGACTTTATCCTGTTAGCAGATACATATCAGAAAGGGGGGAAAAAGCCACAAAATGGATGTAAGTACAGTGGGAAACCACACACACACACACACACACACACACGTGCTCACAAATTAGGAAACATAAAACAAACCATTTGCTGATTGGAAGAAAAGCGTTGGCAGTGGCAGATGAAACAAACGGAAGCAGGAAGGAAGGGGGAAAGAGAAAACATTGTGAATTAAGTTTGTGCTCCTCAGACATACGAACTAAGCAGAGACAATGCTATTCAGGGTAAATGAGGCTGTGCGTTGAATCCTTACATGCCTTTCAAAGGAGATGTCATAACTAAAACAAATCACTAATGTACTGAGTTTCTCTTTTATTTAAAAGTGAAAGAAGGCTTTTATACCTTTCAATTTTGAATGGGATAAGTATGTCCAACATATATAATAAAAATTGAAAATAGATGTTTGTTGCTTGTGGGCTATACATTTCCAAAAACAGAATAGTTTGCCTCCATATAATACCATTTTTAAAACTAAGGCTATTTTGATAATTTTGGCTTTAGGAAACAGTTTTCAAGAGCCCTGTCTTTTTAAGGTAAAGATGAGGAAGGAACCTTTTATGGAGCAATTCTACTTCTAGGAATTTATCCTAAAGAAATATTAGTATATCTGTAAAATGATAGGTGTTCAAGACAGTTCATTATAGCATTGTTTATGATACACCTAAAAGATCAGAAAACATCCCAAATGTCATGTCAACCAATAAGGCCTGATTAAATTATGGTACACCCATATAATGGAATAGTATACATCTATAAAAAGCTAAGTGCAGATCAGTTTATGTAATATGCCCCCATATGTGTAAAAAAAAGGAGGAGGAAAGACTATTAGTCTTAGCTTGTATGTACCTTTAAAAAAATCTCAAAAAATAAAAAAGACATTAATAACCCTGATTACCTGTTTGGGGGGTTGGGAACTGAGCAGGAGAGAGATGGTGTTTGGAGGGAGATTTTTTTTTTTTTTTTTACTGTACGTATTTTTAACGTTGTTTAATGTTTAGAACATATGAATACATTACCTATTCAAAAGATTAAATGATTTTTTAAAAATAGCAAGTAAGCAAAGCAAAAGGAAGGAATATTACCTGACTCTCCTGGGCTCTTTCATCCTCTTCTGCCTGAGTATCAGTATTACCTTATATTAAAAAAAAAAAAAAAAAAGTGGAGGGGCGATTTTTAAAAAAATTGCAATCTTATTTCCTTGTTACTGCATTGAAAGGGCCAGTGTTAGAAACGCATTCTCATGTGGAATCCCCACATGCGCCTCTCTGAGAACACGTTTGAAGTTCCTGTCTCCTCTCTGGACCCCTCGGACAACGGTCATCCTCTCTCAGGCCGGCCCACTGCAGGGAGGAACGCCGGTCACGGTCACGGCCATCACTTCCTCCTCCCCGGCAGGGCACCTGCAGAAGCCGCGGCTGCTGCTGGGGTGGCAGCTATCACCCACTGTCTTATATAAACTCCTGCCGATGCTCAGGACCAGGGGAAGGTCCGGAAGTGGGAACCGGCAGGCGCGCCCCTCTGCGTGGGGCCTCATCCGACTACAGGCGGGCGGGCCCGGCAGAGAGCGGCCCCGTCGGCGCGGCGCGGCGCGGCAGCCGCCTACAATGGGCGCGACCGCCACGAACCCCGCGTCCGCGGGAAGCAGCGGTGTCGGGAGGAAGCACGTGGCCATTTTACCTGACGAGGTGCTGAGCTGCCTCTTGTTTTCTTTGAGTTGAAGCTCCAAGTTCTTTACCTTGAGCTCAAGCTTCGCCTTGTCGGACTCTAGAGACTGAACGACTGCGCGCAAGGACTTGGCGGAGGCGTTCTCTCCCCTGAGCGCCGTGACCTGAAACACACGGCTTGGCTTAGCTTCCGCTCGGAACACAGACGGGTACCGCCAGGGTCCCCGAGGTGGTACTCTATACCTCATTCCTCAGCTTTTCCAGCTCGGCATCCTTTTCTGTGAGTAAGGCACTAGTAATACTGATGGATTTCTGCAAGGAAGCTTTTTCTTCATCTGCGTCTTTTATTAGCTTGGATTCTCTAAAAGACCAAAGAGTTAAAAATTCCAGAAATCAACCGAGAGAGCGGTCAGTGTACAACTGTCCTAGAACAAACGCGCAATTAACTTTAGCTAATATACAGGGATAAAGTATCACGGGGAAGTTTTACAGGGGGTTAAGGCTATTATGCTTGCAGAATGTCACTTGAAATTTTACTTACTGTGAGGGGAGAAAAAGTTTACCTATGCAGAGACATGCCAGAATCTGCATATCATTGTATCCGTTTGAATTTAAAGAAACAAGTTAATAACTTTGGAAGACGCAGAATTAAAAAACAAGACTGTTGCACCCCCAAAGAATTACTTTAAAAATCTAACCCCCCCAGATGAATTCTGTTACTTCTTGAATAAATCATTACCAAGCAATAACAACAATTAAAATACACACATGCAAAGCGATTATACAGATGTCATGCAGAGCAGTTTTATGCTGGAAGTATCGATTGGTTCTCACTAATTTCAGTAACTTTCAGCAAGTTCCAAGAGTGTGTTTTGGAGATCTTCTGGGCCAAAACAGTAGCAGAGATTATTACCACTATTCAAACGGAAGGATGATTACTTTTCGTCCAGAGACTCTGAAGAGGACAGACATTAAGTTGCTCATAGAAATCAAAGGTAATGACATAAAGGCTAGCACGGAAATGTGAGGATGGATTTCCAGGTGTGGAATGGAAGCCAAGGGGCATCTGGAGGGAGAAGGTCAGCACACGGGATGTATGTTCTCAGGCCGACCCAGCATTTGGTTATCAGCACAGGGACGGGGACCGGGCTTTCCAGGAGAGGAGAACATTTATCTTGGAGTCAGGGGAGTAGGAAAAGAAAGGGAAAGATGAAGGGAAGACAGGGGAAGAGGGCAAGACACAATAGAGACAACCCCAGAGGGCAGGCTACTATGTGTTTATAAATGTGTGAGTGTATTTAAATTTTTGTGGTGAAAATTCAAACGTGCCAAGGTCACAAAAGCCAAGGAAAGACTGAGGAGCTGTCACAGATGGGACAACTAAATGCACTGTGGTCTCCTAGACTGGATCCTGGGAGAGAAAAAAAGACATGAAAGGAAAAATTGGGGAAATCTGAACAACGTCTAGAGTCTGGCTAAGAGTACTGGACCAATGTTACTCTCTCAGTTTGGATCAAAGGACCAGGGGATGTAAGATGTGCCCGTGAGGGGAAGCTGGGTGAAGGGAATGTGGGACCTCCAGGTACGACCTTTGCAGCTCTTCTGGAAACCTCAGATTTTGAAATAAGAAGTTTTTAAAAAATGACATGCAGTGTGAAACAAGAGGAAAAAAGACCTTGTATCACAAAAATATTTGGGGAAAACACAACTGGAGAAAAATTTCCTGGCCGGCCCTCAGGCCATACAACCTACTCATTTGCATCCACGTAGATAAGTTCATGGCTTAAACCACAACAAACCGAATTACTCCCGGTTCTATGAGAAGTAGCTGGGTGAATGCAGAGCATGTAGTGGTTCAGTTTGTCTTCGAACCAACTGAAGGGATTGGAAACTGAGGCCCAGGTTAGAAATGGCAGAATGTATGTCTGGTTAGTGAGACCCAAGATATCCGGCACACGAATTACAGAATTCTCATGGTTTATGGTAAATTGAAATTCTATTCTACACAAAGATGAAAAATATAAGTGTTGTACTTATCTCATTGTGTGGCTTACACTTACACCCCAGAATAAGTAGTAAGAAAAGAATCTGAGACTTACAGAAAATGTCTTGAATTCAACACCCAAGCATTATATGAACACTTGGTGCTGTTAAATTACTAACTGCATAACACCTCGCTAGGAAACAGGATCCTGTTTAAGTAAAAACAACAACAACAAAAACAAACAAACAAAACCCCAAAGATTTAAGTGAAAGGAATGTACACAGGCATTTTTTCCACCTGGGAAGTAAATATCTGATTTTATCCAAACATTCAATAACTTTTGGGCTCTTTAAGTTTCCATTAAACTTATTTGGTAGTTCACTCTATTATAAAAACCGTTTCAAGAGATTCACTTGTAAATCCAACTCAAATTTGAAAGATGTGATTTTAAATGTTTTTACTGAGAAATACCAGGATTTGGGGGTTAACGGATTTAGATTCTTCTGTAATCAGGACTCTAGTTAGTCAAGCTCTCACAGGTGCTTTGTGTTAGGGAGGGCTGAGGCCGGCATCAGCCGGCAGAAGAAAACAGGAGCAGGTACCTTTGCTTATCACCACATACGTCCACCCTCTAAGTGAGGCTGCTTTCTAAGAAGATGGCAAGCGGATGTTTCTCAAACAAAAGTTGTCCAAAGATGCATGGTTAAAACAGGGATCTGACTTGTGATTTGTACACCAAATGAAGGGACGGATAGACCTTGGCAGCTCACCTTTGTGACAGGTCTTCAATGTTAGCATCTTAGGTGATTTCTAAGCCCAAATCCCACCGTGCAAACCAAGAGGGGCTAAATTAAACCATGTATGCCAGCATTACTGACACCTGAGTCACACATCGCACTGACAGTAAGGCCTGTGTTACTTTAAAGCCACGCTGGCCCCAGTGACTTGGCGTTACTGAAAGTATCAAGAAGGGAAGATAAACCTAACATGAAAGACGGGTTAGAGGGGCCAGAAGTCTTTCCCCCAAGGGAACATATTACCCAGATTCTTTCCTTACTACTTACATAAGAAAGAAATTCCAGTAATGAAGCAAATACCTTAAAGTGTTACTGGGCAAGCTTTAAAAATGCAAGATAACAAGAACCAAATATTAGGAACATGAAGAGAACTGCAAATGCAGTAAGGAGAACTCAATTTGCACTGAAGTTCTGTGCTGTATATACATATAAAAAAGGTATGTGTGCATGTGTGTGTATGTATAGACTGCTGAGAATATTTTACCAAACAAAAGCAAGACACAGAGGGACAAAGGCAGCCAAAAAATATATACAACAATTCTGTTGACTAAAAGTATATGAAATTTATTTATTATAACGTGGATAGACTTTCTTTAGTCTTACCATTAAAGACACACAGATATAGCAAAGGAAGCAAGAGTAGGAAAGGGAAAAGAGAGGGGTGAAATGAGCATTGGTCAGTAGCGCAAGCTTGGAGACAGTCAGACGGTTAGCAACCCACAGTGAGCCGAATGAGCTGCAGTGGCAGTGACCTCTTCAGAACTGGTGGACAGGGACCATCGGCCAGTTTTCCTTCCTGACAGGCATCTTGCCTTGACACCCACAGAATTAATCCTGACTCAACAAGTCCATAGCTAAGATGATGGCTCTGGAGTTCCTTCTAGGACATCAAAAAGCCTGGAGAAGGGAGGGGAGCCAAACAGGTTCCCAACTCTGCTGTAGGCTCTCTGGCCAGAGGGACACACGTCTCTACTTCCATCAATTAGAGCGCTCAAGTTGGCTCTGCTTTATCTACTACACGTGTTGGAACCTGCTCTGAAGGAGGTTTGCCTAACTTGGAGACCACTTTCCCAAAGAAATGATTACATTTTTAAGTGAAGAGAAAAACTTATGCTACGTGTTGCTTGCAATTCGATGCTAGATAGCAAAAAGGCAGAGCAAGTACAAAAGGGTGATACTAATTTCTTAACGATAAGGAGTTTCACCCTACATCAGGAGTAAGTACTGCACTTCAACAGAATGAACAACAGAGTTTGAATGAAGCAATCATATACTATGTTGACTGTGTATGTTCAGTTCTCACCTCTAAATTAAACTGTTGGCTAAGATCTCGGTTCTTGCATGAACCACCACATTTCAAGTATCTTCATGATTTAAGTACTTTCCAGATTCTTAAATTAAGAAAGTATCCACTTCTTTTTAGTACTCTATGCTACAGGTACTTAACTATTACCCACATAGACCTACATACGAATCCTTTACAAAACTGACTTTCAGAAGGCATTTAAGGCCCCCAAAATATTAGCTAAAATATATTTGCCATTCAGATTTCTGAGAGACATAACTTTCCATGAGGATTAATTAACAATTTGATTAAAAAACAGTTCTAAATATAAGAAACTAAGTTTTAACATTTTAAACTCCCAGAAAAATAATCTTTATCTGCATTTATTGATTAAAAGAGTAATTATCCAGGACCTAAAAATGGGAGCAGGGTGAAATAAGAAGAGAGGAATGGACAAGTACCCAAATTTGTTCTATCTTTTTAAGCCGTGAAAAAAGTCACATGTCTAATCACATTTTGAGAGGCATGTAATTTAGTCAAAGTCACATGAAAAGGACTAACAAAGCAATAGCATCTTTATTTTTAAAAAAGATTAAAAAGTAAAAATAAATAAATAATAAATGTACAATGAGAAAAGACCCCTTGTAAAAATCTGAAGCCCTGGGTCTTGTGCCTGCATCTGAGTTCTTGGTCAAGTTGCCTAACTTTGGGGGTTTTAGTTTCATCATTTTTCAATGCAAGCCCCACCATATATTTCAGTCGTTTGTTTTGAGATATGAGAAATTTGTGAATTACGAGGGCTACATAAATGCAAAGGGATTACATCAGTACTCACACCAGCCTGTTTTTATTCATTCCCTTGTCAGAATGCCTCAGGAATAAGTGCTATCAATTTTTTCACATACCCTTGACAACTGCATACATGGGGTTCTTTTTAAAGAAACAAAGCCTTATTCATGGAAAATTAAATATCCCAAGGCCCCCAGGGGTGGAGCTGTGCTTGTACCTGGGCCCCAGGTTAAGGCATGGCAGGCCAGTCACCACAGCTCATAGGCACTGGGCGAACACCTGGCCCGACCAGGGGTGTGGCAGTCATGAAACACACATGCATTCTGATGTGACACTTTAAAGAAGAATGAGTCTAAGGATGTCTTAAAAAAAGAAAGGAGGAAGGCACCCCTGAACTGAGGCCTAATTTCCTTTAGAATGTAGCTTATGGAACCCAAATATCTTTGTGGGCTAAATAAAGCCCTCGACTCTGAAGCAACCGCCATACTGGCAGGAGGGACAATGTCAGCATAAACGCATGCGTCAGTGGTCAGAAAGGGAGACTTCCTCTGCTCTGACAAGGAAGAATAAAATGCTCTGCAAGACCATGAAGGAATTCTTTTTTTTTTCTATTTTATTTTCTTATTATTTTTTAATTGAGGTATGGAAGAATTCTTCATTATACTATTCCTAAAGGTTTATTTTTTTTTTTGTAATTAATAAGACAAAAACGCCTGTCACTGTTGTGATGTACTCTACAGCAAACCACTGTACAGGCTGTGGTTCTTAGCAACAGTATACACTATGCCTACTTGGCATGCAGAGTAAAGCAGAGAATTTCTCTAGACACAGAGTGCACATTTTAAAAAAGCAGACAGAGACCATCAGAAAGCATAAGCATCAGGCTTCTACATGATGACTCCGGGGGGCCCGTTTATCCTTACTCAAAAGTACTGGAAGCTTCCATGTGAACAGCATTCGATTATCATCAAAGAATAACAAATAACAAAGCTCTTTTTAAGAAAGTAAGTAGAAACATTTAAAATGTTTCCCATTATTACTGAAAAAATGAAATTTTTATATAACTGAATTTATTTGCAGATTACTCTAGGTAAAATTATAGTACTTTAGTTACTGAAACTAGGAGGTAAGCAGTATAATATGAGACAATCTAATTTAGAACACTTCTGGACAAATGCAACTGAACATGGCTTAAAAATCGAACTATTCTTTCAGTAATTCATACTGAAACTCTTACAAATTTGTCAATTATGAGTACCAAACTATCATGATGCAGTTTTCTGAATATAAGAAGGTCATATGTTTTCTACAAGTCACTGTACACAGCATGTTCTAACATTTTCCTTATTAAACACACACACACACATAAAACAATATATACAAAAAGAAAGCCTACCTCTTTTTCATTTCTAACAACTGATTATTGAGCACAGATCTCTCTTCTTCCAGCTGGGGAAAAAACACACACACACAAAAAAGTTCAGTTCATAAGAGACAGGCCAGTTTCCCATCCCCCAGGTCACATTCCCATGCTCCAGGACCGCTAAAGTAATGGGCTTTCCTCAGAGGCAGTGAAAAAGGACCAAGTGTACATCAGGGACCTGAGAGTTAAAATATTAAACAATACCATGTACATGCCATATCTTAGACGTTCAATAAATGTTTCCTTCATTTTTTAGACGAATGAGTGAAAGCTTCACTATTAACATTCTGGTTCCTTTACTGAAACAAAAGAAGTCAAAGGTCACTAACTTGTGTAGGGCTAGGAACAGGTAATTTATTCTACACGGGCCTTATCTTATGCCTACTATATCCAGGCATTTCTTTCTCACCTATAAAATAAGAAAGTTACAGAAGAATTTCCAATGGCCCTTTAGTTCTAAAATTCTGTTATTCTATTAAGGATAAAAAAACCAAAGATTCAGCTAGTCAATCTTGTGAGATAAGATTCATCTCTACCCCCCAATCTGTACCACATACACTTTAGCCAAATACAGTACCAATTTTCACTCACCCTGTTAATAAAACAAAGAGGTGACAAAAGCTCTTACATGGTTTTTTTGAATCAAAGGATAACACCAAAGACTACGTAATGGTTTCCAACAATTTGGGAGTGGCCCAGAATTTAAGCCACTAATTCACGATAAGTAGTGGTGGTCTTATTTCTGATTATGTATCAGTTATGTACATGCTTTGCTATAAAGGTCTTTTATACTTAAAAGTTCTTAAATATAAACATATATGTTTTGAACATAAGTTTATCAAGAAATCTATAGAGGTTAACATAGTTTTTTCCACTGTAGACCCTCTCCTTTCCTAGTCCATTAAGATAAATGCTTTTGCTGCATGAGTAATTCACAGATATATTTAGAAATTTGTAAAGAGTAAAAGGAAGGAAAAACAGTGGAAGGCAAACTTTAAAGGAATGAAACAAGAGGGAGAACATCTGGAGAGTGGGATGTGGAGACGAGAGGGGCTCTCATTTTTTCCTTTGTACCCTTTTATATGGTTTATATTTATTTTTTAAACAAGGAAGCTGTTTAATTTTTATAGTTAAAAAAATTTAAAAATAAAAAATCAATAAACAAACAAGACTGGGAAATGACTACAATGAAGATATAAATGGATAAATGACATGGCAGATAATTCACAACAGAGAAAATACAAACAATTAATAAACACTTGGAAAATCATTCAACACTGCAAAGAACAAGTATGCAGAGATTCTCCCCATTTCTTGGAGGCTGAATTTTTTTGTGCCTGAATTTCCACAGAACAGAAGTTTAGGACACTTATTGTACTGATTCTTCATAGGAAATAATGTTTTTTTCTTCTTCTGGTCCAGGATCCAATCCAGGATAACAAGCTTCATTTAGTAGTCAAATTTCTTTAGCCTGTCTGGTTCCTCATTCTTTCCTTGTCTTTTGTGACCTTGACTTTTTTTTTTGGCTGCACGGCTTGTGGGATTTTACTTCCCTGACCAGGGATTAAACAGGGGCCCTCAGCAATGAGAGCTTGGGGTCCTAACCACTGGACCGCCAGGGAATCCCCTGACCTTGATATATATTTTTTGACCTTGACATTTTTGAAGAGCACAGAGGCGAGTAGAATGTCCGTCAATTTGGATTCACCTGATATTCCCACATGCGTAGAGTCAGACTATGTACTTTTTGGCAGAAACACCACAGAAGTGATCCCATGTTCTTCTCAGTATGTGATATTAAGAGGCACACAATGTCGATTTTCAGTGAGGGTAACTTCAATCACTTGGCTAAAGAAGCATCTTCCACGTTTCTCCACTGTAAAAATACTACTATTTTGTGGAGAGATACTCTGAAACTATGTAAACATTCTGTTCCTTAACAAAATTTCACCCACTGGTTTTAGCACCAATTGATGACTCTTGCCGAAATAACTACCATGATGGACACCAAATAAGGATGTTCTAATTCCATCATTTCACGTACTTACCGGTTGGCATTTTACCATAAGGAAGAGCTTTCTATTATTATTTTTTTTTAGAAAGGCATTCCTATCTATCTATCTGTCTGTCTGTCTGTCTATTTATGGCTGTGTCGGGTATTCGTTGCTGCCCACAGGCTTTCTCTAGTTGTGGCGAGCAGAGGCTACTCTTTGTTGTGGTGCGTGGGCTTCCCATTGCAGTGGCTTCTCTTGTTGCGGAGCACAGGCTCTAGGCACTCGGGCTTCAGAAGTTGTGGTTTGTGGGCTCTAGAGCGCAGCCTCAGTAGTTGTGGTGCATGGACTTAGCTGCTCCGCGGCATGTGGGACCTTCCCAGACCAGGGATTGAACCGTGTTCCCTGCACTGGCAGGCGGATTCTTAACTACTGCACCACCAGGGAAGTCCCAGGAAGGGCTTTCATTTTTCCCTCATTTACTTATTTATGTCTGTTTCCATGGCGTATTTATATATCATGGTTTCTTATTTTATTCAATAGGCTATAATCCATTACTATCATTATTTCTTTTGATGCTCAAATTATCTCAGATTTGGCCAGTGGAAGCCCCTCCAACATGGTTCTGATAGGTTTCTGACTAATCCCCAGTTCTTTAAGCACTTCCTTGCTTTTTGATACACAAGATATTCCAGGCTCATCTTGTAGTCTTTCTGTCTCAGCCCTGGAATCAGCCATTTCTCTAAGGACCTTTTAGTGGGGAAGAGTATTTAGAAACCAAAATCTAGGTAGTTAGGTGTGCTCATTGATATTGGAGTGTTATTACTTCTAAGCCCTGTCAGTGGACTTGACCAAAATTGGAAACTTCTGCTCTTCAAAAGACACTGTTAAGAAAGTGTAATGAGAATACAGACTGAGAGAAAACACTTGCAAAACTCAATCTGATAAAGAACTTGTATCCAGAACATATTAAGAGTTCTTACAACTCAATAATACACAGACTACAAACCAAACCTTAAAATGGGCAAAAGATCTGAACAGACACTTGACCAAAGCAGCAGCTCCAAATCATGAGCCATCAAGGAAACACAAATTAAAACTACACCTGAGATACTTGGGTTATCACTTCTAGTTTCATTTCATTGTGGTCAGAGAACATACTTCGCAGGATATGATGAGACTTGTTTTATGGCCTAGCGTATGGTCTCCCATAGAGAACGTTCCACCTGCACTTGAGGAGAGTGTGTCTTCTGCTGTTGTTGAATGGAGTGATCTGAAGATGACTGTTGGGCTTGGCTGATGTTCAGGTCTTCTACTTCCTTGTGGATCTTCTGTCTAGTTGTTCTGTCCATTACTCAAATAGAATACTGAAATCTCCAACTATTATGGCTGAATTATCTATTTCGTCCTTTAATTCTGTCCGTTTTTGCTTTCTGTATTTTAAGGCTCTGCCATTAGTTGCATATATATTTGTAATTGTTTATTTTCTTGAGGGATTGATCTTTTTACCACTATAAAATTTCTTCCTCTGTTTCTAGTAACAATTTTTATCTTCAAAGTCTACTTTGTCTGATAATTAGTATAGACACTCCAGCTTGCTTTTGGTTACTAGTTGTATGATATATCTTGTTACATCCTTTTACTTTCAATCCACTGTATCTTTGAATCTAAATTGTGTCTCTTATAGGCAGCATATAGTTTGATGATGCTTTTTTAAAATTAATTCTGCCAATGTCTGCCTTTTAATCAGTGTTTAATTCACTTACATTTAATGTTATTATGCGTAAGGTTACATACTTTTTTTTTCAACTAAT
The DNA here is from genome assembly GCF_964165515.1 of Mesoplodon bidens. Classification (NCBI taxonomy): domain Eukaryota; kingdom Metazoa; phylum Chordata; class Mammalia; order Artiodactyla; family Ziphiidae; genus Mesoplodon; species Mesoplodon bidens. Next base: position 7,975,375 of record NC_138169.1, on the reverse strand, counting down.
ACAGCTTATTTATTTTTTTTTTTTGCGGTACTCGGGCCTCCCACTGCTGTGGCCTCTCCCGTTGCGGAGCACGGGCTCCGGATGCGCAGGCTCAGCGGCCATGGCTCACGGGCCCAGCCGCTCCGCGGCATGTGGGATCTTCCCGGACTGGGGCGCGAACCCATGTCCCCTGCATCGGCAGGCGGACTCTCAACCACTGCGCCACCAGGGAAGCCCCAGTTTATTTTTTTAAAGAAGTTTCAGGTTCACAGCAAAATCGAACAAAAGGTAGAGATTTCCCATAACTCCGTGTCCCCACGCATGTACAACCTTCTCCACTATCAACATCCCACAGGACCGCGGTGCATTTGTTACAATCAGTGACACATCATTACCACCCAAATTTCCATAGTTTACATCAGGTTCACTCTTGGTGTTGTATATCCTACGAGTTGTGACAAATGGATAGAGACATGTATCCACCATTGTGGTATTGTACAGAATAGTTTCACTGCCCTAAAGACCCTGGTACTCTGCCTAGTCATCACTCCCTCCCCCTTTTGCCCCTCACAACCACTCTATTTTTGTCCCCATAGTTTTGTCTTTTCCAGAATGCCATATCTTTGGAACCATACAGTATGTTGCTTTTATAAATTGGCTTCTTTCACTTTGTAATATGCATTTAAAGTTCCTCCATCTATTTTCATGGCTTGATAGGTCATTTCATTTTGATGCTGAGTAATATTCCATCATCTGGATGTACTTCCATTTATTTATCCACTCACCTACTGAGGGACATCTTGGTTGCTTCCAAGTTTTTGGCAATTGTGATTAAATCTGCTGTAAACATCCACGCAAAGGATTTTATGTGGACATAAATTCTCAATTCACTTGGGTAAATACCAAGGAGCCCAATTACTGGATCACATGTTGCCTCCATGAAACAACAATGGGAGGAGTAATAACTTTGAAATGGTATGTATTTGTATTGTTTCATGTTACAAACATGTATGATTATTTTTAATTTTAAAATAACATTACAATTTAAAAGGAATAGGGAATTTCCTGGCGGTCCAGTGGTTAGGACTCAGCGCTTTCACTGCTGTGGGTCCTGGGTTCAATCCCCTGTTGGGAACGAAGATCCCGCAAACCACGCAGCATGGCCCAAAAAAAAACAAAAAAACGGGGCTTCCCCGGTGGCGCAGTGGTTGAGAGTCCGCCTGCCGATGCAGGGGACACAGGTTTGTGCCCCGGTCCGGGAGGATCCCACATGCCGCAGAGCGGCTGGGCCCGTGAGCCATGGCCGCTGGGCCTGCGCATCCGGAGCCTGTGCTCCGCAACGGGAGAGGCCACATCAGTGAGAGGCCCACGTACAGCAAAAAAAAAAAAAAAAAAAAAAATGGGGGGGAGATAAATAATTTTATTTTTTAGAGGTACAAAGATATTTACAGATAAAATGACAGTATTCTAGGATTTGCTTCAAATTAATCTATGATGGGGTGGAGGGTGAGTGAGAGTAGAATTGAAGCAAGAGTGACTGGGACTTCCCTGGTGGCCCAGTGGTTAAGACTCCTCGCTTCCACAGCAGGGGGTACAGGTTCAATCCCTGGTCTGAGAACTAAGATCCCACAGGCTGCACGGCCAAAAAAAAAAAAAAAAAAAAAAGAAAGAAAGAAACAAGAGTGACCAAGAGTTGACTGCCTTTCGAGTGGGGTACATGGGGATTCACTGTTCTGCTCACTCTGCTTCTGTGCGTGTTTGAAACTTTTTGTAATAAAAGGCTGAATAAAAGGGAGGGTTACTTTACAGAAAAATATTAAGAAGATAACATTACGGTGAAGACAGTATACAAGTGACCATGATTTGGGGAACACTGGACCAGAAAATCTCAAACAGCTGATCTATCCACAAAACTGTTTTATAATACCATAAACATGGTGGGTAATTTGTTTTCAATCTATCAACTTAAGAAAAATACTAGCTTGTGTGAAGTGAAGGATGTGCTGAAGTTCGGAACCATTACACAGTCAGACCACTCGACGGAGGGAGGAGCAGCAGTTTTCTGTTCTGTTCACCGCTGTCTCCTCCGTTTCTGGAGCACGGGCAGGCACACAGTAGGCACTCAGTAACTACGTGTCGTGTAAACGACTGGGTCAGAGAGCCGGTAAGCTGGTGCTCTCCTCGGATGTGGGTTGGCAGTGACATTGAGGAACCAGGGTTCTCACAGGAGGAACTCTCTGCTCGGCCCGTCTGAGCGATCTGGCGCTCAGCTGCTGCTTTTCTCACCGACTTCCCCAGGGAAGTGGTTCATGTGTGGGCGACTTCAGCCTCTTCTCCGAGCAAGTGTTCTGAGGTCCAAAATAGCGGCGCTACCTTGACAGCACAAGACATCCCCATCCCCTGTGTCTGCGGATTTCTAGTCTCGCCTCCCACACAGACTCCTGCTCTTGGAAGTGGCGAAGGTAACGGGGAGAGAGGAAGAGGAGGATTTAGTCAGTTCTGTGGACAAGCCGTTTCAGAGAAGAAACAATGAACGTTAGCTGTCTCGCCTCGCACACACAGACACACTTCTCCATGTACACAGAGCAATAAGGACAGAGAGGGGAGAAAGAAGCAAATTTAATTTGACTTGAATTTAACAGGAGAAAGAAAAATCAAATTACATAAAAGAAAATGGCTGAGGGCAGAAAAATGTTCTTTACCACAAAGATATATTCCTTTCTAAGAACTCCCACTAGGTTTATACATTTGTTTTGTAAAATTTTTAAGTAGAATATATTTTTAAAAAAACATAGATGTTAATATCATTTTCTCAGGTATAAGTTAATTTTAAGTTTAAATAATACCAAACATCACCCTGATATAGAAGATGAGGGGCTTGCATACTTCCACGTTCTTTCAACTGTGTCACCTCAAATTGTTAGTCATGTTCTCTCTGTATATTTTTCTTTTTCTCCTTTGTCTTTGATTTTTTTCTTTTTGTCTTGCAAATCCTTTAAGCTTACCTTCACTAAATGATCAAAATTGACATCACCAATAATGGGATAAAGCAACATCACCTGCCTCCGGGCAGGAAATGGTAATCACTGATATAGTCTTCCTGCTAAAAATGAATAACCTAAATACCATCATGAGGAAACACCTGACAAACCCAAAATAAAGGATTTTATACAACATAACCGGCCTGTTTTCAAAAAAGTCAAGTCATAAGAGACGAAGGCAGAAGAACCATTCCAGATAAAGACAACTAAAGAGACCTGAGTCAATGAATGGAACGCATGATCCTGGACTAGATCCTGAATCGGGGGGAAAAAAACCCCACAAAGACTATTGATATAAAGGATATCACCAACAACTGCCTAAACAGGAATAGGGCCCATACATTAGATAATAGTGTTCAACTTCCTGAATTTGACAGCTGCACTGTGGTTAGGTAAAAACAAATCCTTAGCCTACATGAGTATTCTGTGTTTTATTCTTACAACTTTTTGCAAAGCTTGAAATGATTTCCAAATAAAAAGTTAAAATCACAACTCTGTTCCTCATCTGTGATTCTCTGAACTGTTAGCTGAGCTGTCTATTTACCTGGATTTAGTGTTCACCTCCAGTCCCTTTGCCAGCCTTCTCCTGAGCTAGTAAGTCCTGTATATTGAGTCATGTCTTGCTTGGCCAAATTTTACCAGCAAGTAGCTACTTTCCAGAAGGACTCATAGATGCTATAGCTTCTAAGTTCTTGCAAGTTTGGAAACACCTGTCTTCTTACCTGAATAATAATTGCTTGGATATGATGCTCCTGATCATATTTTCTGTCCCTTAGAACTTTGGAAACAGTGCACTATGTTTTTTTTTTTTTCTGGCATTGAATGCGGCTGCAGTGGGCTATTTTTTCTCCTTTTTATAAGGAATCTGCTTTTTCTGCCTGGAGACCTGAAGAATTCTCTGTATATTTTTCAGAAACGTTCATTAGGTCCCCATCTGTTTCTGATGTATTTACCAGTTCGGATATGGTGTGGTTTTGGTCTTCAATTTGTTTCCTTAACTCTTTCCTCTCTCTGTTCAGCTTGTGTCATTTTACCATCTTCTCTCTGAACAGTTGTTTTATTCACATCACTTCAGCTTTTATATAACACAAAGCCATAGTTTACTCTGGGTAACGTTTTCTCATGGCCTGAATCCCTCATCTCTCTTTGGACTCCTAGGTTCTTTTCTTCTCTTCTCTCCTCTTTTGGTACGGTATGTAGTCAGTTGTTCACCTTACCCTGGGCAGCTCTACTTAGACCTTCTATCTGCTCACATGTAATGCAAATGAATTTTCCTTTATGCCCCTCCTACTTTATCTGAGACCTCCAAGCTACAACTGAAAAATCGGGCATTGCAGTCTATATATTTCTGTAGCCAGAGGGCCCTGGGGCAAGGGTGGGGAGAGTGCTGTTCCGGTGACTATACGATCGGCTGGAGGTCTCTCTCTGAGCTTTTCCCTTTAGTGGCCTGCATCGGAAAAGAGGCAACTCTATTCCTGAAGGAGTGTGTGCTCAGCCTCAGCCCCAGGCAGGCAGTACAAGTTGGCTCTTTCAACGTCTATTCTCACCTCCTCTGTTTCCTTCCCTTCCTGGAGGAATCCAGCCTCACTCGTGGTTGGAGGTGACACTATTACAGAGATCTGAATTGTCCTCTCCAAATGAAAAGATAAACCACGTACAGAGGAGCCCTCTGCCTTTGCCCGCTTGTCCTTCCGCCTGCTTCCTCCCGGAAAGTTTTGCAATGCCTGGGGGCGTAAGAGCCACTCAGATTGAGAGGATGAAAACTATCTGCTGAGGACAGCAGCAGAGCAGAGGGAGTGCAGGGTTCCCTGAGGACATTCTTGAGTGGCTGGACCCACGGGGACTACCTACCTGTGAACTTATCATCATTCGAGTAAAAACCCACCCATTCCCACCCACCCGTTTACTTAAGCCACCCTGTCGGCTAGACGAGCTATGGAAAATGACAACTAGCCATTTTTCCTGCTCTGGTAGCGTGCTGGGTGGCAATAGCAGCGCTGGCCTCAAAGATTTTTCCCCGACTGCCTACTCACTTCTTCAGTCTAATTTTCTCCAAACTGGGTTGGGCATGGGGATGGGGAGAATTAGAGGGAAATTTCTGGGGATTTTGCTATTTGTTTTCCTTTCTCTTACCGCTGTGAACACAGTTTCAAACAGAGTCACACCACAATTTTGTTTCGTTTCTTGGTTGTCAGTTTCAACGTTTACAGCATGAACTTGATCGGCTTTGCTGGATTTTCCTGAAGGTGTTTTTAACAGGCGAAGAAGTGTGTTCATTTCACTAGGTGTGGCAGCGGGAGAGAGATTCTGTGACCCAGCTTCACTTGGCCCTACTGGCCCGGAAAGCCACCCCACCTCAACTCCAGATTAAAATGATCACTACTTTTCCAAAATAAAACATGACAAGCTAAAAACAGCGTTTCCTTTCTAAACATTCAGGTCTGGGAATGCAGGCTTATTTAAAAGGCAGGCAATGATTCATGGATCAATTTAGATGATAACCCCAGTTTTCTGTATATTGCATCTGTTATAACCTCTGTTAGGAAGAGGTGTTGATGAAATACAGTTACTGAGTCATCTCATAACTGTCCAGTTTCCATAAGCCAACTATGACCTCATTTTGCAAATAACCAGGGAAAACCCAGCACTATTCCCATAGTGACAGTTCAGTGTATCTGCAACCCTCACAGAGGAGAATACGTGTGAGGTTTGGGAATGAAGCATCAGACATTTCAAAGCTGACTCCCTAAGGTGACTGTTTCTATAGAAGAACTCACATCATTCTGATTATTTTTAGTATTCTCTATGAGAAGAAATAATGCTCTGCATTAAGCTTGACACCACGTGACCCTGCCCGAATTCACTGTACAGTCCACCATCCACACAGAGCAAATGTCCTGCTCATGTGGTGATTGGCTTTTGGCAACCACAGGTCTGCAACAGAGCCATGAAACTGGAAGTAAGTGGACTGGAAGAAAGCAGAAAGAGCAGTCTCACAGTCTCCATATCTTACGCTGTAAAACGGGACCTGAGGGCCTGGCTAAAGGTGAGACAGTCATTTCATCACCTGTTCACTCATTCACTCGTTAAACCTGCATGTCCTGCTCTAGGAGGCCCACTGTCTCCGGGCTGTGCGGGGAGGGAGCCTGAGTGGACCACACACCCGGCCCCGAGGGTCACGCGCAGAGCACCGAGGAGACTGCGACCCGGACCGGGGAAGGAAGCGGCCACCTGCAGACGAGAGGTGACGACACAGCACAGGCCTCCATCGGTGAGGGAAAGTGCACGAGTTGGGGGGGGGCGGGGGAGAGACGGACAGGCAGACACGCAAAGGGCCAGGGACAGGGTGTGGCGGGAGATGCAGGAGACACGTGAGGCGTGGAGAAAGCCAGGGGAGGAGCGTCGGAACGTGGATGGTGGTGCGCACCGTCTACAGAGCGGCAAGGAGCCACGCACGTGCAGCCGCCGGGAAGCGACCGCTCAAGCCAGAGTCCTTGCCGGCGTGCACTGGGGCGGCAGGAAGCCGACTGCAAGGGACGGGGAAGGAAAGGGGAGTGAGAAACAAGGCAGAAAACAAACTTTAAAAGTTTGGAAGTAAAGATAAGCTGAGAAGATAGGGCTGCAAGTGTGAAGGGTGTGGCGAGATTTAGAAATGAGGAGGATCTCCCGACCCCACGGAAGACCCGAAGGGGCGATGAGACGCAGCGGCTCCAGGCGGGGGTGGAGGCTTCAGGAGGGACGCGTGGCAGTCTGAGTGGAAAAAGAGGCTGAGACACCTGAAGCAAACGGATACATGGAACGATTCCTTCAATAAAACGCGACTCAGCCACGAAAAGATATGAAGTTCTGACACAGGCTGCAACGTGGATAAGCCTTGAAAGCATTATCCCCAGTGAAAGAAGCCAGATGCAAATGGACACGTACTGTATGATGCCATTTATGTGAAACATCCAGAATAAGCAAATCCACAGGGGTAAAAAAAAAATAGATTAGTGGTTGCCAAGGGCTGGGAGGAGGGAGGGATGGGGAGTGGCTGCTTAAGTGGAGTTTCCTTTCGGGGTGAAGATGTTCTGCAACTAGACAGAGGTGATGGTCGCACAACACTGTGAATGGACTAAGAGCCACTGAATCGTACACTGTAAAATGGGTAAGACAGTACATTTTATGTTACGTGTATTTGAACACACACACACACACATCCCCCAAACCAACCCAAAGCAGCATGAAACCAGTCAGAACATCAGGAAGGAAACAGTGTGAGAGCAAACCGTCAACAGCAATTATAAAGTCCTAAGAAAGACTAAATTACGTGAGCTATTAGGTTGAACCATATGAAATTGCAGAACAATAGCTATTTCATATGTTCAATCTAATATAGCCTCTTTTAAAAGACGAGGCACTCTATGTGACATTTTATGAAGATTTCTGTCACAGGCGATGCCAGGTTAACTCCAACACTTCTGCTTCTCACAACCCTCACTGATCCTGCTTGTCACTCCCCTCCCCTCTTAAAATGAAAAACCCTACTGGGTAAAGGGGACTTAGGAGAGGAGAGTGTCTGATAGGGCAGGCAACGAGGAGTGCGCACACGGGGCTCTGCTTCTGGCTTAGGCAGCTCCACCCTGGAGGGCTGCCAGCGAGCAGGTAAGCCCCACAACTGTTCAAACACTTCCTCCCGGGGGACATGGCGCTCGCTTGCCAATCAAGGCAGACGAGGGTTTCTAAGAAAGCACAGAAGCTACCGTCACTCTCCACGCCTTTGACCAACCTGTCCCGCTCACTGTTAGCCCTCTTAATATCGGGACTCCTTCATCCCCTTGTAAGGTGATAGAGAGAATGCTCTACAAAACCACTGTCACAGGGCAGCAGGGATTCTTTTATTTCAACAAATAATCTGACTTCCAAATGACAAACAGGAGATGAAATAGCCCTCTTCATGAAGATGGCTTCTCAAGGAAATCAAAATCCTTAGCCCATATTCCCAGTGAGAGTCTTAAGATGCAGGATAGGATGTCCCTTGCACTCTAGTGGTTAAGACTCTGCGCTTCCAATGCAGGGGGCGTGGGTTCGATCCCTGGTCGGGAAACTAAGATCCCACATGCCACGCGGCGAGGCCAAAAAAAAAAAAGATGCAGAACAGATTCTGGAATCTCGTGGGCTTTCTAAGCAAAATAAAGATTTGAGGCAGAAAAAAGTAACAGTAGAACTGAAAGTATATTTTTATAGTACTGTGTGACCCCACCTACCCCATTCCTAGCTCAGAGGGTTTTTTTCTTTTAATTTTAACAATAATTATGAAGTACATAGAAATAAGTTTTATTCTCAGTAGGGGACAGGAGCAGGCAAACAGGCTTACGAGTTAGTCAGACACGAGCTCTGATCTCAGCTCCTCCGCTGCCTAGCTCTGTGTCGTTGGTGAACTGCTTCAGTTTTGAGCCTCAGCTTCCTTCCGTCCTACAAGATAACCTTACTGTCTCAGGTATGTGGTGATGATTCTGTGAAACAACGGCAGAGCAATCCGCTCAGCACACGGTCAGCGAATGCGGTGCTGCTGAGCAAAGGGACCGGGATGGGACTCGGGTCCCGGGTCTGTCCCACGTCAATCTAGTCTCTACTGTCTTCACTTTATTATTTTTTTAAATATTTATTTATTTACTTACTTATTTTGGCTGCGCCAAGTCTCAGCTGCGGCGTGCGGGATCTAGTTCTCCAACCAGGGATCAAACCCGGGCCCCCTGCATTGGGAGTGCGGAGTCTCACCCACTGGACCACAGTCCTCCACTGTCTTCACTTTAGAATGAAACACTGACTATGTCTATAGTACTACAATTAAAATTCTTTTTTTTTTAATAGGGTTTCTGCCAAACTCTGTAGTATATTTCTGAACAAAGTTGATCAATAGTTCGGCTCAACTGCAGCAAGTAACAAAGTGGAAATTCGTGATTTTACGTAAGTAAGGAGCACTCTAGACTCTTGGAGATTATGTAGTAAGAGTAATAAGAGCCGATGAATTAATCAGTCTTCTTTAGCCTAAGGCTGCTTCTAAGTTATTTTAAATGGGGGGGACTCTATCCACTCTTTTGAAACGTGTACACGTCAAGGGAAGCAGTATCTGCAGTCTTCCTTGGTGTTCACCATCACCGTTCACAATCTCTAATGTCACAGCCTATCACGGTTTAGTTCACAGCCGCTTGCTTCTCTCTCCAGAGTAAAACAAAGGGCCAAACAACCCCTGCTTTTAAGGGAAGTCACTGCCCTGGTTGTTTCTTGCAGGTGCTGTTTTCTAACATTCTTTCAAAGTCACTGAGCTTCAAATTTTTAGTCCCAAGACATTTTCAGAAAGAAGGTAATTCAAACACCAAGGCAGAAGAGAAAGGGCTGGAGGATGGAGAGGAACCCTGAAAACCTCTGCCCAAGGAATCGTGACGCTTCCCGCTTAGTCTTTCCGGTTCTGAGTGACAGAAACAAGAAATGTAATCAACAGTCCGGTTAAGGTCAAAACGTAAGACAGGAGGCTGACCTCTGTGTGTTCTTCCCATTGGTGGATTCCACGCTCTCCATCAAAGATGTTCAATGAGATGAGATAAAAGGAGACGAACAGACTCAGCATTTGGCCAAGATCCTTCCCTTGCAAGTCCTTATAGACACCCTGATGTCAGAGGTACCCACAGGGTTTCAGATGCTCTGGTTTGTGCCGGAAAAAAAGAACCTCATCCGGTCAAAGGGCTTCTGTTTTCCATGAACCCTGCTTCCTCACATAGTGACCAAAGCAGAGTGCACAACCCTATTTACGTCAACCCCCTTTGATCCTTTTCTGGACCCAAATCAGAAAATGACCCACGTCTCCTGATGCTATGGGCTGAATGAGGTTGAGCCCATTACTACCTTCTTTGGGCTTCCGTTTCCTCTTTTACAAGTGGGGGTAATGACAGTGCCATCTCATGGAACCATTGTGAAGACTGAGAGGACAGCTCTCATGTATTTGTGCCCGTCACACAGTAAAATAAGAGCCACTGAATGTGAGCTACTATCACCAAGAGCATCACTGTTGGCCTGGAGTTTGGAGACACGGGCCATTTCTCCAGTGAAGTAAGGCAGCTGTGGAAAGCTCTAACGAAGACTTTCAAGTATGAAATCAACTCTTTGAAGAGCGCTTTCACTACAAATGGCACCACGTCAATGGACGCTCAATCTACTCCATCCCCATGAGAATTAATATTTGCAAAGTATGCTTGGGAAAAAAATTTTTTTTTCCCCTTGACGTGCAAAGCAAGAAATAATGACCACACAGTAAAATTCTCTTAAAAATATTATTTTTTGGAACTTCTGCTCTGAGGTCAGACGTGACTAACAGTCTAGCGTTTTGATTCAAGAATAAAAAGCAGAATACAGCATTCTTTAAAATCAGTTTTGCTTCAGGGTTTAATAAACTTGGCAGAAGCCTTTGTAATTTAAATACGGAAACAAGTGGGTTGTGGTTAGCTTATCGTTCACTCCAGGTGTAACACACGTTCCATACACCAATGCACACAAGTGCACATGTACACACAGTTCCATTAGCAGATATTTAAACATTTTTTTTAATTTAAAGAAAAGCAGAGTCCTATTTGAAAACAGCTGCCAACCCTCACACCAAATCTGTATTCTTGGAACCTTTTTCTTAAAACCAATTTTGATGAAAGAAAAAAAAAATCTTCGAGAAAAAAAAAATTGAAACCCAAGCAGTAGGGAAAAGATACTGTCCCTATCCATTTAAATGCATTGCCATACGATCATCTGATAAAGATCTTATTTGCTACTTGCCTGCAAGTTCCCAGCGCTTTTTTTGGTTTTGTTTTTAAAGGACCTGTCAACTCACTCCTACCCAAGTCCTACAGCAGCACGCTTGAAAACCAGGAGACATAGAACACAGGTGACTTGAAACCCCATCTGCACCACCCCACCACATGGAGCACGTTCTCTGAGGAGCCTCCGAGCGCCCTGCCCACAGCAGCAGACATCAGCGTGGCCGAGCTGGGAATGCCCACCCAACGCCCACTGACCTTTTGATGACTTGTGACTTCGTCCCTGCTTCTCCCCAGCTCCTCGGCAAGTTTCACGTTCTCTTCTTGCAGGGCTGAAAGCTGCTGGGACTTCTGAGCTGCTGCCTGCTTTAGGGTTTCTCTGCAAGGACAGTGAGTGCAGGGTTACCATAGAAACAAGACAGGCAAGGAAACTGTGGGAGACGACCAGCTTCACAGCACCAAGGAAAATATATCTGGATCACGTGCCTGATAGGCTGTATGACAACAGAAGGCAGTATTATCTACGTGCAGGAGGGGCCAAATGGCTTTAACCTCTCAGGAGGAGGACTGCTGCTCCCATGTATTCCATTTTTTTTCAAACCTGATAAACACTACATCCACTCTCATCACCCACACTTACCCCACTTCTAAATACTCCCCATACAAAAAAGCAGTGTCACTCTAAAATAAATGACAGATGAAATGGTCAGTATTCCCCTTATTTCCATTAGAAAATTATACTTAAACCTATCATGTTGATAAAGTGATTTACTTTGCTGCCACAGCACTGTTCTAACTGTACAAACCTGTAATCTGTTTTTTTTTTTTTTTCTGGCAGAAATGCGTATCTGATGGTTCCATTTGCCAGTATCTGTCAGAATCAAGTGCTGGCGGGAATCTGGGTATATTTTCAGGACAATTAGAGGTGAAATGCCCAAAGGAAATGCAGTTTTCTAATTACATAACAAGTGTTTTGTTTTGGTTATATTCTTTCCATACTGCTAACTTGAAATTAAAAGAAGCAAACAAAAATACAGCTTGCTAACCATATTATACCATGAATATCAGCATATAAAATGTGAACGGGGTAAATGTATTTATTAAACATCTTCCCATTATAAAGCTTAATTGCAAATATACATCCCAAATTACCCTTTACACGTGGACATTGAAAATAGTCTATTTGATTGTTGGATTTTAGTTTTATACCATAGAAGGTTTAGATGCAATTATGAATTTTAAGTCTGTGCTGGCTATATTCCATTTAGGGAGCTGTCATACGTGGCTGAATTCTGAATCAAGTCATCTGGGTATGAATCCATCTGCTGATGCATGAACACATCTATTTTTAACTTCAGTTGTCTAATGGGTGGCAGTGCTTGGCATCTTCAGTTTTCTTGATTTTTAATTCTCCACGTACCTATAACATACCTATGGGGCTGACCTCATGAAGATATAGGGGAAGATGTCTACACAAAAATCCTCTTAGCACATTAAATTTGGCATTTTACAGAGATGTTTATTTAGCAAGTGAAGAAAAACTGAGAAGGAATTTTAGCTTCAGGTAATTAGTCATTCAAAAGCTGGGAGGCAGGGCTTCCCTGGTGGCGCAGTGGTTGAGAGTCCGCCTGCCAATGCAGGGGACACGGGTTCGTGCCCCGGTCCGGGAAGATCCCACATGCCGCGGAGCGACTGGGCCCGTGAGCCATGGCCGCTGAGCCTGCGCGTCCGGAGCCTGTGCTCCACAACGGGAGAGGCCACAACAGTGAGAGGCCCGCGTACCGCAAAAAAAAAAAAAAAAAAAAAAAAAAAAAGCCGGGAGGCCTGATTTTAATTATGGATCAAAACACACACACACACACACTTACACACACGTGCACTACAGCTAAAATTCATCTTCTGGCCAAAATCTATCAGCTCTTGACAAATCAGAAGATTTTACTTATGATGAAATCATCATAAGCCAAACCTTTTATTCCCAAGTGGTCACCACCTTTATTAGGGGCTATTTGGTTTCAGCATTTGTGTGGCCTGTCAGTGATAAGTTCAAGATCCTGTTCTCTTTTAAAGATTTTCATCCTTTAAAAATTTTTAAATCCTTGGTTTCTATTAAGAGCCCACAGTAAATTAAAACAAGGAGTCAAAGAAATATCAAGATGCCCTAAGATTTATAAAAATGAGATTTCTTCAATGTTTTAAAACCTGCAAAACGATTTCATGTTCATTTAATCCTCAAAGCCCAAGGAAGTTAATGTTATTATTTATATTTTAAAGATGACAAAATTGAAGCTCAGGTAGGTGAAAAGATTTGCCCCAAATCAGTAAGTTGTAGAACCAAGAGAACTGGAGTTAAAACTGGCAGACAGACCTCAGCTGTGATTTGAATATAGAAACACCTCTTTCAATTTTTCTTTAGACCAGAGGGGATATGTATGTTTCGTAGAAGAAGGAGGCTCTAACAGCCCAACTTCTGGACATACTCTAAGGAATAATTCTAAAAATACCTACAAATATGATTCTCCCAATTTTTAAAGATGCTTTTCTTTCTACATTATAAGACAGATATCTTGCAACAGAAAGGAGACTGTCACAGTTTTAAAACTGAGAGGCAAACATTGCTAATATTGACTTGCAGACATCCTACTTAGGAATCTATCATATACTTATTAATTACCATGCTAAATATATTCTAGATTTATTACTGTGCCAGGTGAGTAATTAAAGGCAAAAATTAGATGGCTTATATCACACCAGAGAGAAACCATTTTATTCTCCCTCTCCAACTAAAAATAGGAGCTGGCTCACCAAAATCAAGTTTTCCTAAAACCAGTTGAGTAAGTGACATAGAGGAAAAGGAACATTTAGCTGCAAATGCTGGGATTCCAGGGCCAAGGGCAAGTTTCTGTAGGAGGTGGTTCCCGTTAGAACTCCTGGGTCTGCATAGGTGTCCTGGCAGGTGAAGAGAAACACCTGAAAAGCTCTAGAGGCCGTGAAGATCCCAGGTACGTGCTAAACCTCAAAAAACAAACAGCTGCTCCTTCCCTAGCTCGGAGCACTGGGGAACAAGACTAAGGAACAGTAAAATGACTGCTTTTTTCTTTTTAAGAAGCACTGTTCTCATGACACAGTACATTTATATCAGCTGGTCCCTGAAATGCGGCCAAGTCTCAGGCAGGGAACAATGAGTCACTGGGGGTGGGGGGCGCTTTCAACCCACTCCTCACACCTCCCTCCAGCAGCTTCCCACGTACGTCACTGCTGTGTCTCCCACTGCCCCTCCGTCCTGCTAAGAGTCCCGGCCTTGACCGGCCAAGTTACTGGCACACGGCGCAATTCTCGCAGCCCTGCTGGGCCAGGACAATCAGAAGCAGCGCAGGCCCTGTCTGCCCTGTGGTCTGGTTCCCCCTGGCCCGAACTCCTCCCTCAGGGATCAGAGACCCGGGAACTGGCCCCGGGGAGGAAGGCGCAGGCGAGGTGGACGGCAGTGCAGCCCACAGGCTTTTGCTCCGGCTCCCTTGCGGCCGCGGGCATGAGGCTGAGCTTTCCTTATTCAATGGGGTCGTTCAAAGGGCATGCAGAAAGAGTTTCCCTCTTGGCAGGGGTGAGACCACCGCACACTGAGCGGAGGTGGGGGACATGACAGAGAGACTGAGTGAGGAGGGTGACACTTAACGCTAGACCAGTGCGACGACCCTTACAGGAGACTCCCAGATAGCTCTGCAGGAGACAGGAATTCCACCCTCGGCTGGGTCCCCTCTCGCCCCGCCCCTCCACTACCCAGCACGGTCCAGAGAGCTCAGAGGGGGGTGATGGCAGAGGGGGCGTGGTGAGGGTATCTTCTCCCTACGCTCAGATCCTCCCTCACCAGCTGCCTTTGTGACGCAGATGATGGGCTCCAGACACTCAGGTGAGCAGAGCTACTGTGTCACGGTGGGGGGGGGGGGCACCCTGAACTGTAGCTGAACCCACCCTCTCTGAACTGATTTGAATTCATTTTTCCTATCACAGTGACCGTTTCTATTTGTGCTCTTTGCCTTTGGCAGACCTGGAGATTCAAGCCTCTCCTGGTGGCCAATCACCACAACTGTGCATGTATACATCAGTGTAAAAGGAACTGTTGGGAACTGTTTAAACACCACCTAGAGAAACATCACTAAAACCAAGACTGCCCAAAGGATCCATCATCAACGTCGTGAGCTGTCCATCCCCTCAGATGAGCAGCTCAGATGAGATCATTTCTAGGAGGATTTTAAGAACTTGCAGAAGAACTAGACATAGTATATACTGATTTAATCCAAGCTTGATCAACACATAGTATTGAGGATGGTGACTTGGGAACAGCAGTTTGGAACTGGTGCTTTTGCTTGTGTTTGAATCTCATCTATTCATTTGATCAAAACTGGAAATAAATAACACAAACCCTCGGAGGGCAGGGTCCACATACAATTCACCTTTGTATCCTTCCTAGCTTAACTGTACCTAGAACAAAGGACATACTCAAATGTTCACCAGATTAGTTGGCTTTAAATTTTAGGTTCACATGGCTGATACAGCGTAGTTCTCAGAACAGATAAGCAAAATGAAATCTACTCTGTAACTGTCACTTACAGTGCCAGATAAATAACCACCTGCAATGATTATAAGAACCAAACTCGAAAGGTGGTATTGACAAAGGAAACATGGGCAGCCTGTCTGCCTGAAATCTAGGCAGCAGACTGATGGGTAAACCTTGACTGGAAAGAGTCTCCCAAAATTCTGCTCTTTTAATTTCCACGCCAGAAGATTAGATTACTCTTAAAATCAAGACTACTGATAATCTCAAAAGTGCATGCTTTTTTTTTTTCCCCTATAGAAAGAGTTTTGAGGGATTAATAGAGGGTCTGATGTTTCCTAATGTTCAGATTAGCTACCATGTAAGCATACTACTTTAAGAAGCTCTGGGGGTTTCCCTGGTGGCACAGTGGTTGGGAGTCTGCCTGCCGATGCAGGGGACACGGGTTCGTGCCCTGGTCCGGGAGGATCCCGCGTGCCGCCAAGCGGCTGGGCCCGTGAGCCATGGCCGCTGAGCCTGCGCGTCCGGAGCCTGTGCTCCGCAGTGGGAGAGGCCACAGCGGTGAGAGGCCCGCGTACCGCAAAAAAAAAAAAAAAAAAAAAAAAGCTCTGATTCCCCTTGGATTTTCATAAGGCTTTACCAAGTCACATTTGAATTCCAGCTGTCCTAACTTATCAGCCAGCACACATTTCATTTTGATCCTGTAACTTAGCTATAGTTCTGACTTCACAGTGTAACGTTACAGGGGTGACTTCTCAGGTTTGCAACAGCGTTTGGGGGGCAGGAGGGAGACTATTACTTTTGACTACGTACTTGTCAAGTATTCTAAAAATAATTAGCATTGTTTTCCCTTTTGCAATTTTAAATAAGTGCCATAATTTCTCTCAAAGAAGGTAAACTTACATTTCTTTCTTGAATTCTTCCATTTTTTGGTTCTCTACAGTCAGAAGTTCTTTTGATTTGTTCAGCTCTTCCACATTTTTCAAGTTGTTTTCTTTAAGTGTATCCAACTTAAACACCAAGAGAAAAAAACTTGATGAAATTATTTCATTTTCCAATCACATGACTGGACAGACAAATCATTCATGAAAAGGTGAAATTAGTCATTTGCAAAACAAACAAACAAACAAAAAGATCACCTGGGTGAAGAGATTATAAATGATCAAGTCTATTATAAACTGCCACCTCCCCCTTACTTTAGTCAGACATGTCCTGTACACCTGGCCAAAATGTCAAACTAAATTGCTACATAAATTAAAGCAAAAGTTTTCTTTCACCTTGTATACAATTCTCAAAATTTATCATTGAACTTGCTATTCATGTATAATCCATCTTAAAAAAAAAAACAAAAAGAAATTGCAAAGGCATGCCATCAGCAAGGATTAATTCTCTGTGATGAAAATAAACCCCTTTCTTCCCCAAAGACTAGTCATTTAGGATAAGATATTTTTCAATGTCAGTACCAAACTTCTATGGTCGTCATTATAAAAATTATTGGGATATTTGTAGATGGGAAAAGATTCAGTTATTCATCTCAACTTCAATCTGAAAAGCAAAAGGCCACGTAGTGAGACTGAAAAGCACTCACTCACATTCAGCCCTATCACCTGCCCATGGGGGACACAGCCAGCCTAGGTCCTGGCCCCTGGTGGGAAAGCCAGACACATTACTAGAATGAGCGGGGATGTCCAACCACAGGCTCTGGCAGGTGGCTGGAGTTCGAGGTGTGCATCCCCCAAGGATGGGGAGCTCGTCACGGGCAATCCATTACACAGGGTGTGCTTCTGGCGCCTTGCTGGCTTTCTAGGGCTTGTACAGTTATCTCCTACAGCCAAAGGTACTTCTGTCCTGTCACCTGCTACCAGTCAGGAGCCCTAGAAAGTGTCTTGCTGGTTTTAATACCCCACCTCCCTTTTAATGCCCCCTAACATTCCGGATTCCTCCAGTCTGTATTCTGGCTGTAAGAAGACATCAAGGGGTATGGTTTAGAAGCACACAATTCTCCCTGAATCTGTCTTCAAAGGTTAGAGACATCCCCTAAACTCTCCTCATTTACTTTAGCTTCGAATTCTGCTTATCATCTATCACTTGCGATGCGTTTATATGTTCAGCTTAAGTCCTCTTCTGTTATGACTGTCAATTCCTAAACGTTCTCTTCTTTTTTACATACAGCAGCTTCTTATTAGTCATCAGTTTTATAAACATACTCTTTTCTATGTCAAGTTTTGTTTACCCTACAATTATCTCAAAATGTTCATGTCTTTATGGATTTCAATCACTGACCTTCCATCATGAGAAGGCCTGACCTTTATAGTAGCTATTCAATGCGGCTATCCGGATTTTCCCTGGCTTTAATTTCTTAACCTCTTACCTGACTATCGCTTTAAAAAGTATTTCAAGTTCTACAGAACTTCACATAACTATGTCAGCGAAGCAATCTGCTTGAGATTTATGTAACAGCCTTCCAAAGAAAGAAAGGGTTGGTATGAGCTGGGGGTGGGGGGACTGGGAATCAAAGGAAGGTGCAAGAATAAGAAATGCTACTTCTGGACAGAATCAAAATTATCTTGAGGCCGCACATCTATCCAAGACCCAGAAGTGACTGATTCAAAATGAGACAAAAGGGAACCAGTACTGAATTAGGCCAAGAAAAAGGCCTATGTCAAACTCAGGGCTGCGGGATGGAATTCAGTGGCTCAAAGTTGGGAGACAGTTGAGAAAAAAAAGCATATGTGATTTAAGATAAAAAATACAAAAGCTAGAGAATGTTATCGGTACCTCCTCTCATTAGTCCTACCACTGAACAATTACCACAGAAAGCCACGCTGTTAGGGTTTCCCCCCCCTTTTTTAAAGGTTGATCCTACTAAATAAGTAATGAAGTGATACACTTTACTTAATATTATCATCCGGGTGTACGTGCGACTCCACTAACATAGATCAAACCTGTGTAAGGCCACACTTCAAAAAATAAACAATCCTGAGTTAGTGATCAAACACTCCATGAAATCGATAAGCTGTCCTCTGTACAAAAAGCCATTTAAATCTGATTACTTCGTTCTGCAGTTTTTCATTTGTCTGCTTGGAATCCTCCAAGGAGGCCAGAGTTTCCGTCTTCTCTTTGGTCATCTGTTCCATTATCTGCATGGCATCTTCTGCTGTTTGAGCAGCCTAAATACGAGAAAGCCCTGTGAGAAATGAGGGCACCCCTCACCAACCCGGGGAGGTGACTAACACTCAGGCCATAGGGCTCAGGGTCTGTGTGGTGAAGGGAATCACACAGAGACGGTGAGCCAGTCACTGATCCTGTGCCGAAGCAGACAGACCAAGACATCAGAGGTCTTTACTCCAAAGCAGAACAAAGTTATAGACCCTTTTTGTGCCATTTTTTCAACAGGCCAACTGTAATATGCAATTTGTGTATTTTCAGACCCCTCTAAACCTACATTTTCTAAGTTCCAAGTTCCACTAACAACAGTGCTCACTATTCTGACTTATGTTTGAGAGAAATGCTTAGCAATAATAAAGAGTAACATCCTTATGTGGCCGAATTTTCTCTTCATCATATTTATTGTTAAAAATTTTAAATACTATTCTTGCTATCTCAAATTTGGGGCTTTTGAGATCACTTGGAATTTAGGTTGGGAACTTCTCATATAAAAATAAAAATTATTTGGGCAGTTACAGTGTAAGGCTCAAGCGTTTAATGCGAAGCACTGAATGACAAAGTTGATGAGAAGCTGTAGGTAATGAACATAAGCATGGCTGTGAATAAAAAAGATAACATGCATATGGAAACAAATCCTTAGCTGATAAGATATTGAAAAAAATCACCTAAGTGAATTAAAATCTTTTTAGGCACCTGCTTACAATTTCATGTGGTCTAATAAAGTTTATAGGAATTCTGCCTTTATACCTTCCCTGTTACCAACTGTGGAGGTTTCCCTGGAATCTTCCAATTCGGAATGAATAGACACAATGGAACAATTAAAAGTCACATAGAAGATACTTTGTTTTAACATGTGCCCATTTTACTATTGTTCTTAAGCCTTTAAGAACCACGGTTGCCTTTTTCACAAAAAATTCTCCCTACATTAAAAAAATCTATCCTTTTTATTCACAGTTTGCAATTTTTTCTAATGGAGAGGGACAACTGCGATTAGACACTTAGTAAAGAGTTGCCCTTTCAGGTGGTGACAAAGAGCTTGAGATATCTAAGCCAGTGATTCAGTGGGTTTCCTTCTGCCGAAATGAAGAAATCCCTCAGCCACTGCAGGGTTAGTACACAGGGTTAGGCCAGGCGCTAAACACTTGAACCTCCCACTTTACCGTAAAGGACTGCAGAGTCTCGAGCTCTCTAATCTTAAGAGTGAGCTTGCTCTTGTCTTTCCTTAAAATACCGTTCTCATTTTGAGATTCTAGGAGGTTGATTGAGATATGGCTGTTGGTTTTGGCCAACTGGCTGATCTCTTTCTGAAGGATGAAGTAGCTTTCGGCCAGCTTCTCCTTCTCCTTCAGGAGCTCGTCCTTTTCCAGTATCATCTCTCTTTTCTCAGCCAGGAGGTTCTTGTTGTCCTGCATCACCCTGGCCCGCTCAGCCAGGGTCACCTCGTGGTTCAGCCGCAGGTCATCCAGCATCTTGGTGAGGCAGCTGTGCAGCTCCTGCAGCTCCAGCTTGGATTTGGACAAGGCAGCAAAATCACTCTTCAGATTCTCTATGTTGGTGGCCAGTTGAGCCGTCTCTGCGCTCAAGAGTTCCTTCTCCTTAACAATCTCCGCCACTTTCTGCTCTGAGTTGCTCTTGTCTTGGATGAGCACAGAGTTCTCGGACTGGAGCTCCTTGGTGCGCATGCTCAGAGCCTCCACCTCCTGCTCCAGGAGCACCACTCTCTCGTGGAGTCTGTTGTTTTCACACAAGGATGACTCTTTGTCCTGGGTCCTGTCTTCTTTCTCCAGGATGAGGGACTGCTGCATGATGTGGATCTTCTCATTTAACTTCTGACACTCTTCTTGCAGGTTCAACCCATCCTTCAGCAAGATGTTCTTTTCAGAACAGCAAGCCTTGAGTTCAGCGTTCAAACTCTCCTTTGCTTGCAGTACGTTCGTGTGTTCTTTTTCTAGAGTCTTTTTGGCATTTTGAGCCTCTCTCAGCATCAAAGCGAGATCACACTTGGTGGCTGCGAGTTCTTGGTTTTCCTTTTTTCTCTCTTGAAGCTCTTTCTTCAGAGCATCAAGATTACCGAGCAGTTTCATCTTCTCGTGCACAATGATTCTTCTGTTTGCAGACTCTTGATCGTATTTCTTTTTAAGGTCTTCTACGGCTTTGACGGAATTCTCTCTTTCTGCAAGTAAATCTGTATTTTTCATTTCCAGTACAGATTTTTCTTTCAAGAGACTCTCCTGCTGCTTTTTGAGCTTAGTGATTTTCTGACAAAGCATCTCCTTCTCAGAAGTTAGGTAAGTGATCTTCTCGTTCAGGTTCATCTCGATGTGGGCAGCCTCTTCCGAGCATTTGTGGAGTTTTTCAGTGATGAGCCTATTTTCACTTAGAAGTTCTTCTTTTTTGGCCAAGAGCCTTCTCTCAGAGGAGGCCAAGGTTTCTTTTTCATGCAGAAGCTGGATGCACTCGGAGTCTGTGATCTCCCGACTGGTCTTAATTTCTTCCAGCAGCTTGGTGAGGCTTGTGTTTGTGGCCTGAAGTTGCAGAGTCTCCAGCTCGGCCTCCCTCAGAGCTTTGCTGGCCTCCTGCAGCTGTGCGCGGAGCCCACTGGCTTCCGTGCTGAGCAGATATTTGACCTGAAGGGCAGCCTCCAGGCTGGCATTCAGCTTTTCCTGATCTTGAAGCAGCATGTCCTTCTCAAACTGCAGATCTTTGCTGTTTTGGAGGAGACGGTCTCTTTCGACCTTTAAGGCTATGCACATGTTATCAAGACCTGACTGTTTCTCCAAAGCTGACTTTTTCTCAGTTGTGAGATTTTCCATCTCCTGCACCAAGCTTTTCTGATCTTTGACTAGCTCCTCATGGGCGTTCTGAAGCTTCTGAATAATTTCATCTTTATCCTCAGCCAGTGCAAGGTTTTCAGTTACAAGCTTCTTGATATGATCCTCCAGGTGATCTTTTTCTTCCAGATTCTTCTTAGACTCAGCCATCAAAATATCTTGGCTGAACTGGAGTTCCTCTGTGAGTGCCTGCAAGCTTGCTTTGGAAGCCTGCAAAGACACATTTTCCATATTTACCTTCAAGAGTTCTTCCTGTGCGTTATTGATTTCTTTCAGTAATTTCTCTCTCTCAACAGCCAAAGCTGCTCTATTGGGCTGTTCCTGCTGATAAAGCTTTTCAGCATCTTGCTTTTCTTCTAAGACTTTCTCCTTTTCTAAATTAAGAGTTTCGTTTACTGACCATAGCTTCTGTTGGTCTTCCTGAAGTAAAGTTATTTTGGCCTCCACCTCTACAAGCTTTGACAAAAGTGAACCTTTTTCTAACTTTAAAGCATTTCCCTCCTGTGCAAGAAGCTGCTTCTCTGATTTCAGACCCCTCAGCTCTTCTGACATTAGTTCAATTTCGTTTTTGGCTGATGTTAATAAGTAAGTTAGCGACTACAGAAACAAAAGATGGAAAGAATGGAAACAAAATGAAATCAAGCAGCCAAATGCAAGCCCGAATAACTTAACGTAACCTAAACCATAAAGTTAAAAAAATTTTTACAATAACTGTCATAGAAACTGTCTGGATAACAGGGGAAAGAAACTCGATGAACAGAGCCCCAAAAAGGATAATGCAAAGCAAGTTTAGCTTTGCAAAGTGCTGATGTATCTACTGGTTTATCTTTGAAACAACTTTTGAAGTATTCCTGATAGACACCTAGAAGATACAAACAGTAGTTTGACTTTGACGTCAGGGCATGAAATTCTTTCCTGCCATTCCAATTATCCAATTGTTTCTATTGTAGAAGGGATTCATAGAATTTTTTAAAACACAATCCAAAGAACTACAAAAAGTGAGTATACTTTAACCAAAAAAGAGGAGGAAGGGCAAGGTATTATAAACTACTGCTTTTCAAACTAAATGCAGAACTTTACTTACTAAAGGACCTGGCCTGAGACTGATTTAGCTTCAATATTACACATAACTTAGTAAAAATACAGACTAATTTGCTAGTCTCTGGTGACCAAAATAAATGGGCTTTAGAAAAGTGTATTGGTTTATAAAGTAAATTGACCACAATGTCTCTACCAGCTCTGTCCAGAACTTTCTGCAATGATGCAAATGGACTTTATCTGTGCTGTCCATTGCGGTAGCCACTAACCACACGTGCGGTGCTTGCGACTGAGAGGATGAATTTATAACTTGAACTAATTTAGATTTAAATGGCCACATGTAGCTAGTGGCTACTGTACTGGACGGCACAGCTATAGTTCATTGGCTCTTAAGCTAGCGAACATGGGAGCATTGTGGGCTCCATGAATCTCCTGAGATTTCATCTAAAACTTGTTGAGTGTATATACCGGCTTTCCTGGGGGAAATATCTTAAAGTTTCATCAGATTCTCAAAAGAGTCTGTTGAGCCCCTGCTGTTGACAACATTGAGATTCTCAGAAATCGGATATCCAGACAACTTTGGAAGGGGAACAATCCTGGGCATTTTAACCAAATGATCTTTATAAAAACAACAACAACAACAAACAAATTAATGAGCCTTTACACAAACCACCAGAATGCTGTGGTTTGGTCAGGCTGCAACATTTTAAGGGAAACACTAAAAAACTAGAGTCTGTCCAGATAAAGGGAACCACAAAGACAAAAACTCTGGAAATTATATCCAGTTGTTAAATGGTTCATAAACCTGGAGACACATCACAGGGAAAAGAGAAAGTTTTGATGGACAGCATGTAGGAAAAAGAAAATTTAGGCATCTTATACATGACAATATATTACATGTCATGCTACACTTAATTTATAAGTTTTAAATAGGCTCTGTTTCAAGTCCTATGTATGCTCTTTTCTATTTTCTTTCTACTAAACTCATATATATATATATATATATATATATATATATATATAAACATTTCTCTGACACATTAAAAATAATTAAAGACAAGTATTTGCTTTTCTTTGAGCCATTTAGATGGGAGTAGGAGGGTTGAACTTCATTACGTTACCAGAGTCAAAAAACACATCGGGACACTGATACTATCCTGACACCATAAAATGAAATTCAGTGTATCAAGTTCTACTCCACTTAGCAGTAGGATGTTTTCTCACAGCCCTTAACTCCAGCTTCCTTGTTGACGAGCTCGTAGTGCCTTCCTGCGGACATGCGGGAGCCCTCTCTAGAGCTCTCCCTTCTGCTTTATCCTCTAAGAGCTCTGTGCCTCCAACCAGGCTCCATTCCCTGCCCACCTGCCTCACGTGGCCTCTGCCTCTTGCTTTTCTGCAAGGTGTCTCTCCTAACCCTGGTGCAAGGTGGCAGCGAGATGGCCAAGATTAGAGGAACATGCTTTCCCACCACAGAGAGTCTACTACAGGCAGGCAGACAGAGGTCAGGCAACAGCAGACTGTTCGTGACAGCTGGGGAGCAAGCAGTGTAGGGGGTGGTGGCCACACAGTACATTCGGGGGAAAGACCTGTAGCCATCACCCTCCCTGAGAAGGAACAGCGGCTGGTACAAAGCACTTAAGATACAGGAAATGTAATTCGCCCTCCTGCCACGCACTCTGAGGGCCGACACGGGTAACGGCCACTGAACCCATCCCACGTGCTGCTGCTTTCCAAGCCCCCTTGCAGCCCTGACGCGGAACGCAAGCAAACTGTAATTCGACAACACGGTTCTCCCCACCACGTACTCTGGCTTTGTCGGCTTGCCTTCTCAGCTCCTCCGTCTCCTGCAGCAAGTCGCTGTTCTCCTTCTGTGCGGCCTTCAGCCGCTCCCCTGTGTCCAGCAGCGTCTTCTGGAGGTTCTGCAGAACTTCTTCGTGCTTGGCCTGTGTCTCAGAACTGGCTTCTTCATACCTGGCTTTCAGCTCTTGACACTCGTTGTGGCTCATTTGCATTTTCTTTTCCTGCAGACACCCCGAGTCAGGAGTGAGTCATTTGGCCATGTCTGTTCTGCCCCTCAACCTCCCCTGCCGGCCAACAGTCCCACTGATTCTCTCCTTACCAGGTCTGACAATTTTGTCAGCAGTTCTTTCTTTTCTTCCTCATGCTTTTTAGCTGCTTCTTGCTGGCTCTGTTCAGCTTTGAGAGTTACTTCCCCAATACTTTTCTGCAGAAGACTTGCATTTTCATTAGCCTTGGTGAGTTTTAGCTGTAGTTCTTCTACATTTCTAGAACAAGTTTCAATACAAGGCATCAGATTTTTCAAAAGAGTACTTTAAATTCTAGAGTTGTACTTTAAAATATCAATAATAATTGTCTTAATGATTATAAATGTTATGAGCAATTAATAACATCTGAAATAAGCAAAAAACCAAAACAGGGCTTCCCTGGTGGCGCAGTGGTTGAGAGTCCGCCTGCCGATGAAGGGGACACAGGTTCGTGTCCCGGTCCGGGAAGATCCCACATGCCGCAGAGCGGCTGGGCCCGTGAGCCAGGGCCGCTGAGCCTGTGCTCCGCAACAGGAAAGGCCACAACAGTGAGAGGCCCGCG
Organism: Mesoplodon bidens; assembly: GCF_964165515.1. Classification (NCBI taxonomy): domain Eukaryota; kingdom Metazoa; phylum Chordata; class Mammalia; order Artiodactyla; family Ziphiidae; genus Mesoplodon; species Mesoplodon bidens. The sequence continues at coordinate 7,950,375 of NC_138169.1, read as the reverse complement.
TACCACAAAAAAAAAAAAAGAAAAAAACAAAAAAACTGACTTGTCCTGAAGAATAATTTAAACAGTTGTGATGGCTACAAATACCTTAGGGTAACTACTCCTCTAACTGTGAACATTTATTATTTTATGTCAGTAGATCAATAAGGAAAAATGAGTGAAAAGTAAGAAGCATATTAGAGGACGTAAGTATTTCGAGGTTCCCAAATTTTAGCAGACTAGATTATCAAAGACTCATTTTGGGGTCGCTTGAGAACAGAAGATACGAAAATAACAGTAATGTGACATTCTAGCTCAAAGAGAACCACGTGGTCCCACAAAGATGTACGAGGGCCATCAACCTGGAGAAAAGGCTGGCTCATGGACCGGAGAACAGGAAGGAAACTTGGACGGTGCCTCTGGATAATCACCGACAGAAGTGGAACTTCTCCAAGGCTCTGTGCCACAACCGCCTGGGCAGCTGTGCCCACCTCACAGCAGGACTGCCACAGTCGGCCAACCAAGGCCCATCTGCCTGTCACCCACCAACGCTGAGCCGTGCGTGAGTGCACGGCTGGACGTAAACTAACTCTGCCAAGTATTAATGCTTTCAGAATCAGAAGTCTACCGGGGCTATTATGTCCTCTAAAAGTTTTTGCCTTATAAAATAAACATTTGGGGCTTCCCTGGTGGCGCAGTGGTTGAGAGTCTGCCTGCCGATGCAGGGGACACGGGTTCGTGCCCCGGTCCGGGAAGATCCCACATGCCGCGGAGCGGCTGGGCCCGTGAGCCATGGCCGCTGAGCCTGCGCGTCCGGAGGCTGTGCTCCGCAACGGGAGAGGCCACAGCAGTGAGAGGCCCGCGTACCACAAAAAAAAAAAAAAAAAAAAAAAAAAAAAAAAAAATTTGATTTTTGTATGGCAGCCATCAAAAGAAAAAAAAAATCAAAGCAACAAGAGCCTCAGAATAAAGACGAGAAGAGAGATTACGATAATAGAAGCTTTAGCGCTGAGGAAGTAGGGTGTAGTGATGAAAAGCAGCAAGGGCTCTGGGACCAGACCACCTAGATCTGAAACCTCAGGCAAGTTACTTAACCTCATTAAGCCTCAATTTCCTTTTCTTTGAAATAGGAACAATAGGGGCTTCCCTGGTGACGCAGTAGTTAAGAATCTGCCTGCCAATGCAGGGGACACGGGTTCAAGCCCTGGTCCGGGAAGATCCCACATGCCGCGGAGCGACTAAGCCCACGCACCACAGCTACTGAGCCTGCGCTCTAGAGCCCACGCTCTAGAGCCCGGGAGCCACAACTACTGAGCCCACGTGCCACAACTACTGAAGCCTGCGCGCTTAGAGCCCGTGCTCCACAACAAGAGAAGCCACCGCAATGAGAAGCCCGCCCACCGCAACGAAGATCCAACGCAGCCAAAAATAAATAAGTAAAAATAAATTAAAAAAAAATAGGAACAATAATACACTCACCTGAGAGGATTATTAGAACTAGAAAATATACTCTACACAAAGCTGTCAGCATAGTGTGTGACACGTGGTCAGCCCTTCACACGTGTTATCTATCATTGCACTGAAATAGGTTAAAAATATTTTTAACTGCCTGTAAAAGATGTTATTGCCAGGCTTCCCTGGTGGCGCAGTGGTTGGGAGTCCGCCTGCCGATGCAGGGGACACGGGTTCGTGCCCCGGTCCGGGAGGATCCCGCATGCCGCGGAGCGGCTAGGCCCGTGAGCCATGGCTGCTGAGCCTGCGCGTCCGGAGCCTGTGCTCCACAATGGGAGAGGCCACAACAATGAGAGGCCCACGTATCGCAAAAAAAAAAAGATGTTATTGCCATTGGTAAACTACTACCTTTTCTTTACAAGTCACCAGAAAGTCTGCAATACACTGCGATAACAGAGAAAGAATGAGACTCTGGCAACTTTAAAACCTAACAGTCCTGAAGATTTCGGTTCCCCTCCCACCCAGACCTTGCTCGAGGGCCTAACCCAAAGCAGGCGCTCCTATTAATACTCATACGTACCTTTCTTTCAGACGTAATTCATCATTCATTTTTGTCAGCTGAGAAGAACTATCTCCTGACATTTTCATTATTACTGCAATGTCGTTTTCCAGTTTTTCCTTCGCCTTTATCAACTGCTCTTCCCTTTCATCTCTCTCTCTAAATTTTGCCTCCATATCTGAATATATATAGAAAAAAATAGCACTGTTGTGTTATAATAAACAACAATGTATTAACTACACCGTGTATGCCAAGCCTTGCTCTGGGAATATTTGCATATAGCAATCCCTGCCCTCATGAAAATTACACTCTAGCAAAGAAGACAGACAATAAACAAGACAAATAAAGAGAATAAATAGTACAATAGATAGTGGTAAGTGCTAAGAGGGAAAAAAATACAAGTGGAGAAAGGAGTCAGGAAGGAGTCGGGGAGGTTAAAATCTTAGAGAGAGCCTCTCTGAGACGGTGACATTTAAGTAAAACCCTGAGGGAAGTGAGGGAAGAGGAATGCAGGCAGAGGGGAAAGCAAGAGCAAAGGCCCCGAGGCAGGAACATGCTTGACAATCAAGTATCACCGAGGAGGCCAATGTGGTTGCAGTGGAAGGAACAAGGGGAAGAATAGTACAGGATGAAATCATAGAGATAAGAGGACCTGATGACAGTAAGGACCACAGCTTTTAATGTGAGTGAGATGGGAGCCACTGGGCCATTCTGAGCAGAGAAGTGACATGATCTGACTCGATGTTGAAAGGATCCCCCTGGCTGCTGGGCTGAGAACAGACTGAAGGGGTGAAGAGCAGAAGCAGGCAGCCCAGGTGGCCAGCTGTTACTACAGCTTCGGTTACAGATGCTGGTTGACTCGGATCAAGGATAGCAGGGGCCGTAGTGAGATGGGGTGGGTTCTGACTTGTTTGAAAACAAGGCAGAGAGAATTCGCTAAGGTTTAAAGACCTCCAACAAGTATTTCATCACAATGTACCGTGAGTGAAGAATTTATGCCTCGGTAGTAGGTACGCTGTGACAACAGACTAAACTTATCTCAAACCGTAGGAAGCCTACTACATGTAATGCGTAGAGACGTCTTCTTACCTGCTACATTCTCTCTCAACTTCTCCCATTCAGAAGACAGCACATGAAACTGTTCCTCTTTTTGGTGTAACTTATTTACAGTTTCTATTTGGGATGAAGTTAAAAGTTTAATACATTTCATAGTTAATAAGCCATCTAAAGCTTGACTGTCTTAAAACCAAATCAAATAAAAGCTTGAGATTTGGGATCACGGGAATACTAAAGAGTCCCATTACAAGTCAAACCACTGAACAACGAACCTAAAGAAACAAGCAAGCAACTCTTTCTTGTCTCCCCAAATCTGTACATTAGTTAGGCATCCATTTTCCAGGCATCTCTTTCCTCCTTCCACTTAAAACTCAATAAAGCTATCAATGACTGAAGCTTAATTAAGACAATACTTTTCCCAAGTACACCTACATTTTAATACGGAGCAAGCTTTAAGTCAACAGGAAGAATGAATGGGAGCTTGAGGCTTCAGGAAGCCAAGGGAACCCAGTATTACTGTGCACTGCAGGAACTTCCAGGGTGGTGAAATCAGGCTACAGGCAGCATCTATTTTTATGCACCAAAGGCCAGCTCCAGCTTGAGAACAAGTGAGCTGCTCATACTCTGCTAAGACATACCTTGCATACTTCTCTGAACAGAGACTGTCTGCTGTGAAGCATCAGCAAAATTTTCTCTCTAAAGAAAAAGAAGTGGACATTCAGAATAGAAAGATTTCAGATTATAAAAATAAAAAGTTTCTATGACTACAACATTATCTATTTTTTGTTGCTAGCTTTGTTTCATTAAAGCTAACGTATGCTTAAAACATGTAGGCATCAATTACTACCATATGCATACTGTGCACGTGTACACACGAGTGAGGTCTGCATGTGTGCTGCATGCGTGGGTATGCACATGTCTGTACATGTGTGGATGTGCACACTTATGTCAGTATATGCATGTGTGGACACACATGTGCCACATGTATGCTTTTTTTTCATGTTGCTACCCTCAAAGTAGCAGAACCTCTCTTCAGAAATCTGCCTGAGACAGTGTACATTGTTCCGAAATCTGTTTTTCTTAATATTTCTTTTTTTCATTGAAGTATAATTGGTTTACAATGTTGGGTTAGTTTCAGGTGTGTACAGCAAAGTAATTCAGTTATACATATATATTTTTTCAGCTTCTTTTCCCTAATAAGTTATTACAAAATATTGAGTATAGTTCCCTGTGCTACACAGTAGGCCCGTGTTGGTTATCTATTTTGTACGTAGCAGTGTGTATACGTTAATCCCAAACTCCTAACTTATCCCTCCCCCCGGCCTTTCCCCTTTGGTAACCATAGTTTGTTTTCTATGTCTGTGGGTCTGAGCTCTGAAATGTTTTACATCTAAGAATAGTCAGAACCTAGTATCTTAAAACCAGATCTGTGTCAACTACCTTCAACCAAGAAGTCCACTGCTCACTCACTATCTTCTCTAAACATGACGGGAGGGCAGGATAAAACCACTCTCCCGATCTTCCTGAGACGAACTTTGAGCTAGATACACCAAGTGAATTTTTAAATGAGTCTTTCTAATTAATTATATTTTAGTTTAAAAATGGGCTCACAAGCCACAAGTCCATCAAAGCCCACAAGTTGTCCACCTGTGTTACTCCCAAAGCCAGACCTCAGGTGGCATGTTTTCAGAAGACATAGAGGAATACTCTAACTTAGAAAAAAAAGTAAGGCATCCTGAAAGTTTGGGGAGGAGGGCAGAGAAACGACATGAAACTCAAAACACATTTTCTTAAAGGACACCATATGGAAAAATGGTAATTTCCAGGTCAACTTTTCTCAATATGTAGCTGAAATATGCTGTATCATAACTGTCTGATAAAACTCTCTACATTGAAACTGTGCTGTTCAACTGGCAGCCACCGGCCATGTGTGGCTTCTAAGCACTTAAAACGCGGCTAGTGCAACTGAGGAACTGAATTTTATATTTTATTTAATTTTAATTAATTTAAATTTATAGAGCCATATATATAGACAGTAGCTACCATAATGAAGAGTGCGGCTATATAGTTAACACTTTATAAAGTAGAAATATGGAATATTGGCATTTAAATAAGAAAAAAAAATCAAACACTTTTTTTTGGGGGCCGTGTGTCATGTGGGATCCTAGCTCCACAACCAGGGATCAAACCCACATCCCCGAATTAGAAGCACAGAGTCTCAACTACTGGACCAGCAGGGAAGTCCAAAAATCAAACACTTTTATTCACCACTGGTATTAGCAGAGAAGTGTAAAACGTGGAGAACAGGAAGGTGCATGTAAGACCCAAGACAACTGACCCTTCATAGCTAATGTTTCTCTTATCAAGTTTTCTCCATGAGCCTACGCCTCTCCTTTCCCATGACGTGTGGGCATCACTGGCACCTGCCCGTGGTTATCAGCCTTGACTAAGCTTGTGTTTTTGATGTAGGAGCCAAGGCAGAAGGGAGGACAGTTGAGAAAAAGACAAAAACTGTCCTACAACCTGGGATTAAGCAAAGAGGATATATATGAAAGGAAAAGTAATTTCCTGAGGAGGACTAAACTGAGCTGTAAGAGGGAATTCTGTGAACTCATTCATTAGACAGCACCCTGCCTTGCTAAGAGGGTGCCGATGGTCCAGGAGAGCTTGTTGGCTTGCTGTCACACGGCAGGTAGGACAAAGCATAGGGCAAGACCTCACTATATATGAAACCTAATGTGCTGGGTATATAACTTGGAAGGTTCCTGTGTTTGGTGAAACTAAGTAGTCAATAACGTGCCAAAGCAATGCATTACCAGAGGCAAAGGACAGATTAAAAAAAAAAAAAGTAATACTTACCTTTATTGCTAGTTTGGGTTTGATCCAGTTCCTCTCAAGTTATTCATCAACCAGTCAATACTTTGCAAGAGAAAGGAAATAGGCGCAATACGTCTTTCTTTATAGAAGTTTTTGTTTTTTAAACAGGAACAATTCAAATGGCCAGAAACCCTGAGATTCAGATTCCCAACAGGTACTTACCAAAATCTGAAGTTCTTTTTCCAAAGTCTCTTTCACGTGACTGACTTCACTCAAGTTTTCCTGAAGTTTATTAAGCATTAGCTCTTTTCCCTGCAGCTCTGTGGTGATGCTACTAGCCTACCATATAGAGTTACACGGTACAGAAACCAGTGAACGAAAGGAAACAAAAAAGAATGAGAAAGAAAACATAAAACAAATATAAAAAATGTATGAGATACAAACATAACCAAACAAAACTGAAAGGAATAAAGGCATGGGTAAAAAGTCATTTTGGTGTTTTTTTGGTTTTTTGTCTTTAATTCTAAGAAGCCAATGACTTTTCATACAATCAGTTCTAGATAAGATTGTCCAATGGCTGATGTTAAATAATCAAAAGAGTATTTTTCTATACCTGAATTTGGACTGTCAGCATGCTCTAAAGCAGAAAGTACAGATGCTTACTTTCTAAATGAGACAGCTGAGCAATTTCATCGTCTGGACTTTAGAAAACCTTAAGACAGGAATGGTGGATTCATATGGACTGTGTTTCATTTTCTGTATTTTTGTACACGCTTAAAGTATTTCAGCATTTAAAATAAAAATTTTAAAATGTACTACACAACAGTCGTCAGAAATTGGCTTTCATTAAATCTTAATGTAAACAAAGTAGACCAACACATTAGCTGCAGATTCCGTATTAATTTTTGTGTTTTGGTTGGTATTTCAGAACCAAGTGAGGAGATCTGAGAAAAATTTCCTATGACTGTCATCTTCAACTAATGTTACTTAGCAATTTTTGCCGTTTGTCTGTCTTCACCTCTCCCCATTTAACCATCACAACCCTTCCTTCTTTGCCAGTAAAGCAGCTTCTCCCGCAAAAAGCTCAGGACGTTCAGCATCAATACCAGCGCCTCCACTAGTGGCAGGAGGACTGGGAAAAAGGGCTCCTTCCCTGAACAATCCTTAAAAATGAAGATGACATTTAGCAAGGCTAGTGAGTAAGAAAGGTAGCCAGCCAATGTCTCACATCATTTCCTATGCCTTGATCAAAAGCACACTTGTCCAGTCTTTCCTCAAAAAACCAGGGACTAGATCACGTTCTCATTGTGACCTAGAAAAAACTCCAATGAGACATAAGTAGCAACGCAAAGGGCTCCAGGCTCTTCACCTTCATCTTGCTGCGACTGTTATTTATCACAGCATGTTAATTCGCACCAGTCAAGTGCTCTCGGAGTTCACATTCTGTTTTACATGTAGCCTTACGGACAAGGCAGTTACGTAGGTGGGAAAGGAGGAGATGATCTTACAAGTTTCTATCTTATTCTTTCAATTCATTCACCTCAGTGCCATCATTTCTGGGGAGTTCTCTATTTTAAAAAGGTTATAGACTGGAACCCAGCTTAAACAGGGGATCACAGCAAGCCCAGAGATAAAGTAATAAAGTATTCAGATACTAGGAAACCAGGATTAATCCACATAGTTGAGCCACTATTTTCTCTAATCTCCTCAGATGAAACCATACTCAAAACACTCAGAAGATACTATACTCAACTGGGAAATTTGTTAGCACCAGTTTTAACTAAGTCAAGAATCTGGAGGATGAATTACCTCAACTGAAAAATAAGATACAATGCAAAATAAGAACAAGAAATGGAAAAGAAAAAGATGGAGGATGTTGATACCAACCTTGCCACTTTCAGCATTCTTTTCGATCTCTAAATTTTTAATCTGTTTCTCTGCTGCCTCAAGCTGCTGTCTAAGGTTCTCGATTTCCGATTTACCTTCGGAGCTGGCTTTCCAAAGAGCATCAAGATCCAAGAGCTTTTCTTCGGCAGCCTTGAGCTGTGATGTAAAATTACCAATAACCTTGGTTTGTTCATTGCATTTGGCTTGTAGTACCTCTAGCTCCTTTACCTTTAGCTCAGCGTCCTGCAATTTGTTTAAGGTGTCCTCCATTTCTACTAGATGCTGGTCTTCCGCTTTGTCCAGCTTCGACTTGATGGCTTCCAGACTGTTCTCTTTCTCTTTAATGACTTTCATCAGTTTAGCCCTTAGGGCTTCGAGCTCTTTAGCGTGAGCAGACCTTTCCAAGTCTTGTTTATTCTGCAAATTTTCTATTTCGTGCTGGTAATCTAGTCTCACTTTCTCTATCTGCATTTCTAACTCGGCAAATTCTGCCGGCTCCATGCCGACCCCCTTGCTGAAGGACACCTTCAGCCCCTCCATCGCCTGCTGGTGGGACGCGATGGCGGTCTCCAGCTTGCACTTCCACAGAGCTATCACGTCCGAATTCTCCCTGTTGGCGTGGTCAAGCTTGCTTTTCAGTGACTCGTTCTCTTTGGAAAGCTTCTCTGTGGTGGCCTGAAGAGCCTTTATCTCCTTCTGATGCGTTTCTTCCCGGGCTCCAAAATGCTCCTTCAGAGAAGTGATTTCTTTCTGATGGTCAGTATGGGTGGCTTCTAACTTCTCTTGCAAAGCGCTTATCTCTTGTAAAAGGGAGAGTGACATGTCAACATCCCCAGCAGGCTTACTGGACTCCAGCCTCCTTCTCAGCTCAGCTGCTTCCTGTATTCTGAATGCTAGGTCTTTTTCTAGTTCCATTATGCGGGACTTTTCTGACACTGTGGCCACCTAGTATCAGCAAAGAAAGAGAGATCATTTAAATAACGTATCACTGACGATGTTCTTTAACCTTGAAGATCTTCAGTAACCACCCCAGCTCAGGCAGCAGTCAAGCCACCAAGAATTTCTATGTGTTAATCTAGCTGTGATAATGGCTTAAGCCCAGTTCCGGGAGCTCCAAATCAAATTTATAGTCTTTGGCAAACTTTTCAACATTTTGAGATGCTAAAGGAAAATAAAATTGATATTGAGTTTAACTCACCCCCAAAAGATTTCTTTTCCCTTTAAAGAACCTTAATCAGGAAAGTACCCATTAACTGTAGTAAGTTAATAGAAACAGTACCTTTCAAGGTTCCCCTACATCTGCCTTCTGGAAGAAGAATCCTTATTTTGCCTACTTCAACTAAGGCGTATGAACGTTTGTCTATCTGATGGAAGTGACTCTACAGAAGTGTGCTGTCCCGTATGGCAGCCATTAACCACACACGGCTACTCAGCACTTGAAACGTGGCTCCAAGTGTCAAATATACATCAAATAATGAAGACTCGGGAAAAACAGAACACATCTTGTTAATAATTTCTTTCTCTCTCTCTCTCTCTCTCTCTTTTTTTTTTTTTTTTTTTGGCCACACCACGTGCCTTTTGGGATTTCAGTTTCCTGACCAGGGATCAAACCTGGGCCCTTAGCAGTGAGAGCGTGGAGTCCTAACCACTGGGCCGCCAGGGAATTCCCAATAATTTCTTATACTGATTACATGATGAAGTGATAACAGTTTGGATATATTGGTTTAAATAAATAAAATATATGACTAAAGTAATTTCACCTGCTCCTTTTTACGTATTAAAAAAGTATGTTAATGTGGGTACCAGAAAATTTTTAATTATATATATGTGTCATGTCATAATTCTGTTGGATAGCACTGGTGTTAAAGGTGTAAAAATATCTATGAAATGTTTCATTGAATACCACGACAACTGTAGAATAAAAGCCTCAAGTGGATAAAGCAGAACTAATTCACTAACCTTTTTTAAAAAGGACAAAGAAAGAATGATTACTTACCTGCACTGATACCTAAGAATCTTATACAGAGTCCCTCCCCCCTTTTAGATTTTGTAATTCCTTCACCATCTTGACGTGCATGTCTTGCTCCCCCAACCCAGTGGTTCTCCGACCTTAGTGTGCGTGTGAGTTGCCTGGGACGTGTGTCTACGGTGCAGGCCCAGTTCCTCCCACGTGTGCTCTGGGACAGAACCCGGGAATACGCTGCTATTTAAACTCACACCCCCAGGACGAGGAAAAACACTTTCCTGACCTGCGTCCTTTTGTTCTTAGGAAGTTATTTCCCTCTGCTGTTAGGCAGTCAGTTTAGTACACAAAATATGTGGGAAATGGTCGCTTTGGGCATAAAAACTCATTATTGGACTAACCTGGGAAATAGAAGGGAGCCTGAATGACTTAAAGACATCAGTGAATCCCCAATGTCATGGGTCAAAAGTCCTCCGGAGTGAAGGCCCTGCTCCCTCACTGCCTTGATCGGGACAGAAGGTAACAGGTGTGTTCTTCCTTCAGCCTGTCTGTCCACCTACAGGCTGTGAGATGGACAAAGACTGACGTGTCCACCAAGAACAGGAACATAAAGCACTTGGGGCTCCAAAACTGCATGATCAAATCATTAAGTATTTCAGAGCTGGCTATAATTGTTGTGTTTCAGGGTTTTAGGTGCTTCAAAGACGTTAATTCATTTACATAGTTTTTTCTGGGGTGGAGGTGGGGAGGTGGGGAGTCCACAGATAAGGTGCATGATTAAACCCCATTGCTACAAGGTCCATAACATAAATAAATTGAATCCAACAGGGCACTAATTCTTAATCAGTCACAACAAAACCGTCAAACGGAGGAAATACCAAGTTAAAAATAAGGGAAAATAATAAATAGTGTGGTTATGCAGCATTTTCACAGCAGTTCCATTTTTTAAATTTTATTTCTCAAAATCTGCCCTCAGGCAAAACTATCTATGTGTCTGCCTTTCCCACCATAAAAGTCAGGTATCATTTCTTATTCTTCCTAATGTTTCTACAGCGCCAAGCACACTGTTTATAAACTGGGCTTACTGGCTTAGAGGAATTCTAAAGCGCTTCCCAAAAAGGAATGTAGATGATGGGAAACTTCGATGGGTCAGTGGTTAGTTTCACGCTTGGCAAACCAAGAGTGAGGACCAATGGGAGACAAGGCTTGTTACAGGAAGATGACAGCTTGCTTGAATCTGAAATACTTAAATAAACCATGCTGTCAACGGATGCCTTCCTTTCCACAGAAAACAAAACAAAAACACAAAAAATCAACACTGTTTGCTGACAAAGCGGTAATGGAGATTTGTTCAGAAGTAAAAAAAATCCATCCTTACTTCAACAGGCAGCCACACCACGGGAGCTCAGTCTTACTATGAGTTCCTTGTATTTCCCAGATCAAGTCTTTGGCTCTCGGGTAACAAAGAAACGGCACCAAACTACCAGGATTTCTTTTCTTACCAAATACACAGATGATATCTTTAGTTTTGAGGCTGACTGAGAACATTTTCTTTCTCTTAAAAAATAAAAACTCATGACTTAGAGAAGAAATATTACTCGATTTTCTAGATTTTTTAGATCAATGATTTCTCAAGAAGAGAAATTTCTACAAATACTAATAATTCAAAAGGAAAAAAAATCAGGATATCGGGCCTCCCTGGTGGCGCAGTGGTTGAGAGTCCGCCTGCCGATGCAGGGGATACGGGTTCGTGCCCCGGTCTGGGAGGATCCCATATGCCGCGGAGCGGCTGGGCCCGTGAGCCATGGCCGCTGGGCCTGCGCATCCGGAGCCTGTGCTCCGCAACGGGAGAGGCCACAACAGTGGGAGGCCCGCATACCGCAAAAAGAAAAAAAAAAAAAAAATCAGGATATCAAATTTGATCAGAGACAGAATAATTTTTGAAATTTTAAAATTAAGGATCTAGGGCTTCCCTGGTGGTGCAGTGGTTGAGAGTCCGCCTGCCGATGCAGGGGACATGGGTTCATGCCCCGGTTCGGGAAGATCCCACATGCCGCGGAGCAGCTGGGCCCGTGAGCCATGGCCACTGAGCCTGTGCGTCCAGAGCCTGTGCTCCGCAACGGGAGAGGCCACAACAGTGAGAGGCCCGTGTACAGCAAAAAAAAAAAAAAAAAAAAATTAAGGATCTGGGTGATTTAGCTATTAACAGTCAAACTTGTGATTTAAGAGGTATATAATACATACATGTTTTCTTATATGTGACTCAGATTAGTTCTTACATCTTTTACCACAAAACTACTTCCATAATGGACAGACTCCATCCTGTAGTGGTTAAGAGCACAGACTCTGGGGTCAAATGGCCCAGATAGAAATCCTGGCCCCACTATCTCTATTAGCTGTGTGACCTTGGACATATTATTTAACCTCTCTGTGCCTCGGTTTCCTCATCTGTAAAATGGGGACAATACTACTACCTCTCCCCTGGGGTTGTGGTAAGACTGAATAAGTTAATGCTTGTAAAGTGCTTGGAATAGTGCCTGGCATAAAGTAAGCAGTATATGTGTGCTTAAATACATAAATAAGTGAAAACATGACTAATGCACTGGCTCCGAGAGCCAAACGCAGTGAGCTGGGGGTTGTAAGAAGCCATTCTGTTCCCAACACACTTTCTCCTCCTGACCACTGAGATTCTAACCTACTGGGTAACAGAAATTCAAAGAGATCAGATGCGAAGAAAAAAAGATAGCTGGGGTGAAAGTCCCTAACTCTCATTAAAAAAGAGCCAATGTTTCAATTCCCTTTGCCTAAGAGGCCAGGGAAGAAGGCAGGAAAAGAGAGCTAAAGTGAAACAACAAAAAATTATTTAGAAAACCCACTAGGAATATGAGAACAAGAGGACCACTGATGGCTGGTGCAAACTAGAGAAAGGTATTTCCTGGTATTAATACAAACAACCTCAAATGCAGCTGTGGACGTCCATGCAGCCTACACAGTCGCAGAGTTTCGGATCTTGATTTTGGTTGAGTTAACCAAAGGAATGAATCTTCACCTTGGACAAAAGGTTCCACATAAAACACCTGTGCCCACCCATCAGCCTACACTCACGAGCACGTGGGCGGTGCCAAGACCAAACTCAAGTCGAACCACTGGGTCAAGCCTTAGGCCAACTGCAGGGCCCGTCACCCGCGGTGTCCACCGTTCGCAAACATGGGTCTGCTTCATTAAATAGTGAAAACCATTACCCTAGTGTCTTCTAACTCCCTCTGGAGTTTGTCAGCTTTGGTCTTTTCAAAGAGCAGGCTCTGTTCAAGCTCCTTAATGCGGGCATGCTCCAGTTTGGTCTGCGTCTGTCAGTAAAAAGGAAGAGGAAGAAACACAACAGTGCCACCGTGACATGCCAGCGCAGGAGGAGAGGGCGCGGCATGCAGGCTGAACCAGCAGTACCTTCCGCCGAAGGATGAACAGAAAGGGTGATGGAGGAGGGATGAGGGTGGACCGAGACGAAGAGGTTGGGGGTGAGGATGAACACTATGGACAAGAGGATGAGGGGGGCAGGGGACATGAGCTAGTCTACTGAGACAGAAAAAATGGAAAACACATGAGGCAAGGTGAAAAGTGTCAGATGCATGCAGCCAAATATAAGTTATATTGATAAGTGAAGTTTATCAGCACAAATTAGAATAGTTAATATTCCTCTAATCTATCATTTTCCCTCCTCCCCAACAACAGCTACTTGACATTAATGTGTATGTAACTGACTCAGTGACTTAAAAAGTAAATTGACCCTCAAAATGATCACTGTCACCCAAATATGGAAAAGATAACGTCCTAAGTCTGTAAGTGTTCAGTTAGTCCCTAGAGCGGATCTTTGCACTTTGGCGTACAATTTGACGTGAGCAAGGGTCAAGTATTAAAACTAACATAGGAAATCTAGGACCTAGAGCTAAGGAAATCACACCAGTGGCCTTTTGCTGAGATGAGTGAGAAGGGCCTGTGATTCTTAGCAACATTCCCCTATAGGACAGGTGAGGAGACACTAAAGCTCTCATTTCCTTCCAAGGGTGGACTTTCCAAAGACTGTTGCCAGAAAACAAAGGGGCGGGGGGATCAGATTTAAAAGAGAAAATTCAGTAATAATTATGCTTGAGGGCCTCCATCCCTGAGGTTCAAAGCAGGAGAAAAGCTGAACTGCAACTGGTAAGGGGCTCCTAATCTTGATCCTAAGACAACTCATGCTTCTCAGTTCAGAGGTAAGAAATGGTGACTCAACAGAAAGGCATGAGTTTCAACTCCATGCAGAAAGAGCCGGTAAGGTCTTCACATATTTCAAAACCTCAGACTCCCCCGTCATCACTTACTTACATGGAAGCTGATGGAGAAGCCAGAGGGCGACCTCTTTCTAACAGGCTTAAGTGCATCAGAACCTTAATCAATTTGAAATAACCTAGATCCGTCTGAATGGACCTCTTTCCCCACTCACCTCTCCCACCCAAGAGGTTATCAACATAATCAATTGACAAAACCTGGTGGCAGAGCTGCTCCCAGCAGCTTCTAGTTATTTTGTGGCTCCAACTGGTCGGATCTATCAGTCTGGACAATTAAGGGCAACAAGGAAACGACAACAAACTCTAAAGTGACAGAAAGGAGCGCAAAGCTTAAGGTGGAATGTTTTACATTATAAACATCTTTGCTCACTCCAGGGGTGCCCTGGGGATTTCAGTGCATTCAAGAGGTCAGTTTGCTTGTGAACCAGGTATAAAAAAAACCATCATAGAATATTTAAAAAGTAAATAAAACTTTTTTTGTAAAAATTCTTCACCTGCTTCAGCTCTTTACATTCAAGAAAAATAATGAAATAAAATTCAAAACCTAATTGTCTGGGTAAGTCCCCTTCGTCCATATGTACCTTAGACAGAGGTTGTTCAATTTACCTGCTTTTACAAGAAAAGAATCTAATCCAGATTTACACAGTTGGGGTCACAGCCTCAACAACAGAAATCCAAAATTAACAGGAAGAAGCCAAAGGCAACAGAACCTTTCTTCCCTTGACACTGAGCTCAGTGTCCTCTGGGTGAAAGGTCACTACTTCCAGATAAAAAGCAAATACCCACTGAATGTGATCTTCTCCCCATTCCGAGACCCTCCAGGTGCCTCCTGACTGGTGAGAGTGCACACGAATGATCTGGGCTCTACAGCTGTACTTGGTCAACTACCAGCAAGGAAGCTAGCGATCCGCTTCCCTTCCACGGTATGTGGTAAAAACGTTATGCGGAACAGGACAACCCTCCCATTAAAATTATTCCTTTCTTAGAATAGGACAGAGCATCCCAGGAGGAGAGCCCTGGGGCAGGGGATTGAGAGTGAAAGCCAAGGCTCCGCGAGAAGCGCACAGGAGAGGCAGGAGGGAGTCCCATGCAGACTGGCTCCGGAGGTAGCAGAAGCCTGTTTTGGAAGCAGAGAAGAGACCCAGATCACTGAAGGAGCTTCACAAAAAGGAGACCTTCAGAACGGAGGCTTTTTAAAAAGTTCAGTCTCGGGCTTCCCTGGTGGCGCAGTGGTTGAGAGTCCGCCTGCCGATGCAGGGGACACGGGTTCGGGCCCCGGTCCGGGAGGAGCCCACGTGCCACGGAGCGGCTGGGCCCGTGAGCCATGGCCGCTGAGCCTGCGCGTCCGGAGCCTGTGCTCCGCAACGGGAGAGGCCACAGCAGTGAGAGGCCCACGTACCGCAAAAAAAAAAAAAAAAAAAAAAAAAAAAGTTCAGTCTCGAGTTGTCTAGTTCAGCTGCCGGGAGGTGGTGGGAAGAAAAATTCTTTGTTTTAATCTTGTTCTCTTGTGGTGGTACCTCAAAGGAAGAAGTTTTTAGGTTTTTTTCAATTGGCATCTCAGCTGGCAGGGTACGCCGAGAAGCCGAGCTTCTGAGGCCACTCTGGTACGATCTGAATTGGGTGTTTGATCCTAAACAGAGGAAGGAAAAAAAATACACCTCCGTGCCTAGTGGCACTGCTACTAGAAAAATCTCGCTTCAAGAATAATAAATTTAAAATACACAACGTCTTCACTGAAGAATGCTTGCCTCTAGCCTCAGACTAGGGAAAACACTGCCCCAACAAACTGAAGTTTGAATTTCTCGTCAGCTGCACTGGCAGCCATTGGCCAGCAGTGGGAGCTCACACAAAAGGCAATCAGTCTGGGACTCGATTCCTTTATTTTCATGGGAATAAATGAAACTTGGGGAAACTTTCCCCCAAACTTTCTGTAACAACTTCATCTAATATGTTTTATGTTTCAGTCAGGTATCATCTATTTTGGAATAATTCTATTAAAACTAGAAGGCATTATGAATTAAGGGAAGAAGGCCGGGCCCCACACAAAATTCTTTTCTTTCTTTTTGCCTAAATTCTTTATAGAAGAAACGTGTGCCTATGTGTTAAACAAATGGGTTTACAGAACTTAGTCATTACATACAATTTCTTCAGGATTCAAATGTAACTGCTTTGAAAGCCCACATGCACAGAAATATTAAGGACAATGTCTCAAGATCAGATTATGCAGTTAGTATTTGAGTATATCAATAAGCATTTTAATCTGTAATCAATCTGTGTTAACAAGGGAAATATCCACACAGTTAAGTGCCCTCTTACATTCTCAGGATCTTCAGAAATCTGGCTCTTTTGCTATCAGTAAAAAAATAAAATAATTAACAACAAAAGAGAGATTCAACTAAAGTTTCAATATGTGTTAGGGTTTCAAAATAACTCTGATTAATTACAAATTTACCAGACAGACTATCCTAGCCTAGTGCTGATGTAAATATTTTAACTGCCCCTCCTCAAAACATCATAGGCTGTATTTGAAATGAATTAGATGATGATATGAAACTTCTAATGAGATTTTGGGGTGTTTTTAAATGGATGAGAACAACACAAAAGTCAGCTAAAGGACTGCGACTCTACATGAAATGAGGGAGGAAGACACCCATCAAATTACTAATAATCCAATAAATTCTGGGCCTTATAAAGCTGGAAATCAGAATATGTTTCCCTTATTCTTCATTGACTGTAAAGATACATTTAATCCCAAAGAAATCAGAGTTCTTATTTGGAAGGGCTCTTGAAATTGAAGCAGGGTGTGGGCAATCAATAGACTAAAATTGCAACAGTAGCAAAAATGTGTATTCTGAGAACTGCACAGACAAGTGAAACTTTTACTAAAATATAACAGATTAAAGTACCAAAAATCTGCAAATTTGAAAATTTTTAAATTTATATTTGTCATACATCTAGCAGTGGTTTGAAAAGCATCGAAGCCATTTAATTCTGGTGTCTTATTAAAAAACTAATATGAATGACTGTTAAGAGAGAGAAAAGCTTGATGCTAAAGGAAAATCTCTGTGAATTTAAAATATGCCATGGAATAAAGAAGTTGAAATAAAATTGTTCTTTTTCTGGTAATTACTAGGAAAAAAATCAATTACTGGAACATACATTTATTGTCTACAGGGTTATAAAGGATTTATCCTGCTCAACTGAAAAGCAAAGCTGAGATTGCTCTGAACTATCATGATGAAATAAAAAATGTTCTTTAAAATGCCATTTCTGATCATTGGAGGAAGGTATACAGTCTCACTAAGGACACACTGCCAGATTTATGACTTGATTAACTCCAATTCAAGGTTTTGAATTCTGAAGCATGAGAATAGGGTAGTAAAAATTTTACTCGGCCACCGGAGTTGGGACGGCACAGTGACTGGCTCGAGGGCAGCCACAGCCCACAGGCCGGGGTTCCTGCCACCCCCCTCTGCTGCCTGTTCTGACCACAACGATTTTATCCGTATTTCTGAATACTGTACCCATAAAGGCTTTAGAAAGCTGGTGGGGTTTTACCTCGAGATCGCCCTTAGTAATTGATTCTTCTTCAACCCGGAACTGAAGGTCCTCAACCTTCCTGTGGAATAAAATCAAAACAAAACACCTAAGAAAGTAACTAAGAAACACCTCTGCCTTATCCCAAAATTATATATATATAATCAATGTCCTGATGAATGTAGCAGATGATGATGGAAAGAAATGCCTTAGAGACATAGAAAATAAAGAAATGCATCTTTAAGCCTCTGGTTTATAAATCTAAGAGCTCTTCTCTACTTGGGAAACTCTAAAGTTTTATCCAGGTATGGATTCCAGAAGGGATGAGGTAGGAGTTGAGAAAAAGCAACTGGTTCCCCAGGTCACAGCCACCAGAAATGGATCTAATCAAGGCAAGCTCTCTTCTCCTCCTC
This sequence comes from Mesoplodon bidens, assembly GCF_964165515.1. NCBI lineage: Eukaryota > Metazoa > Chordata > Mammalia > Artiodactyla > Ziphiidae > Mesoplodon > Mesoplodon bidens. Next base: position 7,932,390 of record NC_138169.1, on the reverse strand, counting down.
CCCCTCCTCCCAAAATAAAAAAAAAAAAAAAAAAAAAAAAAAAGACAAGATCAGCCTGAAAGGAAAATGTTTGATTACCACAGAAACAGGTTTGAGAATGGAAATCTATAATTTCTACTTTCCAATAACAGAACATAGGGGAAAGTGGCACAGAAAACAAATCTCTCTTTATACCACCCCTCATCAGGCATTCTAGCGTGAGGTTAGCAGAGATGCTACCCATGCAGAGATCCCCAGGACAACACGAGTACCTGTTCCAAGAGTGGGAGAATAAGGCTGTGAATAATTTGGGAGAGAGGCAATCAAGGATCCTATTTCTTTGCTTCTAAAATGCACATTTCTTTTTCACATTTAAAAATCTCTGATATGGCATGTGGGTTTCAATTAATGCCATGACAAAGTCAATGAAATACACTAGGAAGATCTACAAAATCTGGGTAACACCCACATTGTGAATCTTTACAAAATTGGATGTAAGAGAAGGAAGAAAAGGAGGACAAACCTACATGCAAAAAAAAAAAAAATCTTTCAAACTCACTAGCATTTCTAACAAAATTAAGAATAAAAAAATTCTACTCAGTTAAGTCAGAAATACAATCATAGGTTAAAGCCCTCAAGCTTACTGGAGAGCTGGGGGACATTTCTACTGCCCAGAAGTCAGCAGAGCAAGAGCCGGTTTACAAACAGAAGCAAGTGGTACAGATGCCTTGGCCTTCAGAAGGCCCTGGAAGGGTCTGTCACTATGTCTCGTTCACTGGTAGCCATTTTTAGGATGCAAGGAGAACTTCCTGTGTATAGTGCCTCTCTCTCCAGTGGGACAGCCATTTCCCTAGTAAGGCACTGTTATTATCCCCCTGTATCCCCCAGCACAGTAGTGCTTGTGACCATCCTAAGGACCCCTGCATTACATCGCTGTGATCAGAAATGACAGGAGATGGCATTAAGTGCAACCGAGGACAAACAACGTCCCACAGCCCAGAGACAGTCAAGTCGTTTCCACGCAGACACTCTTCCCAGAGATCTTGTTCGCTCACGGCCCCAAAAGACCTTTTATAAGAATCAAACTTGCTTTCTCTGTCTCACACAGTTTATAAAGCACCTGATTACATCCTGACCTGGATAATTCTCTAATTGAGAGTTTTGGTTTCCTATAAAGGTAGTGAGTTTCCTGAGGTCAGGGCCCCTCTGTCACCCCCCCAGACACAATACGATTTCATTAGATATGCAGAAGTCGTTTCATAAAGACCAGGTAACTGGGCCTAGAAAATCCTTTTTCCAGGAGTGGCTCTAGGTAGAAGCTGGGTTTGAATTAACTGACTCAGGCCATCCTCTAGAGGATGTTTGGCACACAGTAGGTGCTCAATAAATAGTTGCTGAATTAATCAGGGCACATTTAGCTGGTTCCAAACTTCTCAAAAAAGTCAAATCAAAGCAAACCCTCCTCACACAGCACGAGGAGTTCAATCTCCACTGAACACACAGAGAGTCCTTCGGTTCTAAGGGTTTGACGCCAACAAGGCTGTTGATGGGGAAGTTCTCCCGAAGGCTGTTTAAAAGGAGAACAGTTCAGGATCACCTTCTCTCCTCTTCAAGTTGGTTGAGAAGCTCCACCTTCTCCCGGTCAGCAGCTTCCACCATGGCTCGCAGCTGGTCCATCTTGGCCTCCAATTCCAGGACATGCTGCGGAAGGCAAGGGTGTCGGTGAGTGGCCTCCTTCTGACCCAGATGCACACCCAGGGATGCCTCCAAAGAGCTACGGCTAAATGGGACCACTGTGGGTCGGCATTACTCAAAAAACCTTTTCCCATTAAAATGCTTTCTATGATCTCTTATGATAGGTTGTTCTCGGCAGCAGTCCTGGGAACTAGATGATGAAAAACCACACCATTAAAGAAACAGGGGGCAACGTTAAAACAACGCTCATCTTTTTTGAGCTGAAACTCGGACAAAGCATAATCTACCAAACAGGAGCCTTCACCGTTGGTAAGGTCCTAGTACACAAGCTCACCCGACACAGACAGGCCAAGAGACCTGGATGTAAAGACCAAAAGAGTGCAGTAGACTCGAGAAGAACAGAACTTCATCTTTATGATGATGCAAACTGGTACCCCAGGGCACAGCTTTCAAACAAGCCCAGCAAAGGCATTTATGCTCCTTTCCAGTGCCCTCGAGACCAGCTCTCCGGCTCCAAGCACCAGGTACACGGTTCAACCTCCTCCCTCAATTCAGAAACCATCACGGTCTCTGCAACAAGATCAGCTTAGAACCTGTCACCATCTCTGCAACAAGGTCAGCGCCAGACTTCACCTGGTCGTGTCCGTCCCGGGCCAGAGCCAGCTCCTGCTCCATCTCCCCCACGTGGCTTGTGGCCTTGGCCACCTCCGCCCGCTCGAGATCCCGTTCAGCCAGCAGCTGCTCGATGTGCTGCTGCTTCTCCTTCAGGGCCTCCTGGAGGGCGGTGGTGCCGGAGATCTTCCTGGCGTAACGGGAGGAGGTTTCGGTCAACTGCAAAGGAAAGTTAAAGAAGTGAAGGGCGATGATGCTATCAGGGACGCAAGGAGGGAGCGATGCGTGCAGGCAGGTGTCTCCTCAGCAAAGCAAAAGCACTGCCCCAGGGCTTCCCTGGTGGTGCAGTGGTTGACAGTCTGCCTGCCGATGAGGGGGACACGGGTTCGTGCCCCGGTCCGGGAAGACCCCACATGCCACAGAGCGGCTGGGCCCGTGAGCCATGGCCGCTGAGCCTGCGCGTCCGGAGCCTGTGCTCCACAACGGGAGGGGCCGCAACAGTGAGAGGCCCGCATACCGCAAAAAAAAAAAAAAAACCCCAAAAATTAAAAATTAAAAAAAAGCACTGCCCCAGCTCGCAGGCTTGCCGAGGCTTAGGAAAGGCTTTTCAGTTTTCATCGAGGAAACAAGACAGCGTGTGCCTCCTGTCTGTCAGTTTCACAAAGAACCCAGCAATGTAAAGAAGCCATGGAACAACCGGGAAGATGTTTAGAAGAAGTGGCTCAAAAGCAAAGGTGCCCTGAGCTCGGCTGATGGGGCCGGGTAGGAATCTAAAAAATTCCTCAGAACCCAGGTAACAAGCTTCTCTAGACTCCGTTTCGGCCTGACCTTCATGAATAGTTAGTTATCTTCTTGTTATGACAGTTTGGCCAATCTTTTGATCCTTAGAGTTCGGGATTAGACCTTTTTTTCAACTTCTTAAGCTTCTAAATACCATTACGTGACCAAGAGGTCACCCTTGGAGTCACAAACCTTCTTTCAATTGATTACGTAGTTGGATCTCTGTCAGGATTTTCTTCATCTTTCTTTCAAAATGAAAGGCAGAGGTGATTTCACCCAGGAATCCAGCCATGAGGACCTGAATCCCAGTCACCAGAAAGACTTATAAAGACAAAAGATTAAAAGGAAACCTGTGGACTTCCCTGGTGGCGCAGTGGTGGAGGGTCCGTCTGCCGATGCAGGGGACACGGGTTCGTGCCCCAGTCCGGGAAGATCCCACATGCCGCGGAGCGGCTGGGCCCGTGAGCCATGGCCGCTGAGCCTGTGCGTCCGGAGCCTGTGCCCCGCAACGGGAGAGGCCACAACAGTGAGAGGCCCGCGTACCGCAAATAAAAAAAAAAGGAAACCTGTATGTGCCTTCAAAAGCATGTGTGAGTGGGTGAATGAGTGTGCAAGTACACGTAAGAGAAAGGAGGAAAAAGGGCATGAGAGAAAGAAAGGGGGGGGAGATAAATCTGTGGAGAAAGACAAGCAGGGGAAGGAAGGAGGGAGGAAAAAATGGGGACTGGAGAGGGAACGGGGGGAAAACAAGAGGTGAAGGAGAAAGAGTGGTGGCGTGAGGTGTGGAGAAAACGTGTTTCAGCGCTGTCACCTGTTCATCTTTGCTGCTTCACACACCCGATACCTCCTCAAGATGGCTCATCGTCAGGTAAAAACACAGAGGACATAACCTTCTGTTAAATGTGCACAGGTAATGTGGACAAGTTGAGTAACACTCTTCCAAGCTGGGCTCCGGGGGCTGGGAGGCGGTCCAGAAGAGGCCGCGTCCCTTGGCAAGCGCTTGTCCACGGCCATCTACTTGGCAGTCACCGGCCCTAGGTCAACGCCGCTTGACTTCCGCCTCTGCAGTCAAAGCCTCGTTTGCTGCTGGAAGGCTCTCCTCGTGCCCCGGCCGGCTGAGCCCCCGGCCCGGACGCAGACCGGCAGTGAGGACCTGCTGCCGGTTCAGAGTCAGGCAATTTGACAGCTATGAGACTACAGGACACCACACTGTCCTTCGTGTTTCTACGTAGTGAAATGTCTTGAATTACGTAAATATATGGGGGGGAGGGGAATTCCTATTCTCTCTTTTAACCATCTGACCTTGATTTTCCAATTTTACTATGTGGTTATACTTTCTCGTACTGACATTTCTTCCCGAATACACTAAATCTGAGGTTCCCAAACCCCGCGCAGAGGTACACCCCAGGGTACTGCAGCAAACTCACAGGGAGACACAAGCAAACAGGGCGACACGCGTTGGATACCACGCAGACTACTAGCTGGAGGTGATTCACTTTCAACCTTGGAGCGTACTACATTCCTTTCCATAACATCATGTCTTTCCGAAGCCGGGTTTTGGCTACTGCCAGACCAAAAGCAAGTACTGTGCAAAAACCAATGTGGCACAGGAAGTAAGGGTGGCAGTGTCCAGGAAGAGTACAAGGTCTGACAGGATATGCAGTGCCCAAGAGCATGCAACCTAATACTAATTCATTGTGGTTATTTAAGAATGAATTAAAAATATTTTTTTCCTTTCAATTAATGTGAACTTTTTTTTTATGTTTGAAGAGCTACTAAATTCTTAGGACATAAATATTAAGTTGTTTGGACCTAACTACTTAATAAACAGAACTGTTAGCTATTTCTTTAGGCTGATGGGCACTGTGAAAATATAACTGAGACTCTAAAGGTTCTGTGGAACCAGAAAGGTTGGGCACCTCTGTACTCAATTCTTTCAGAAGATCACTTTGCATTAAGGAATGTTCCCAGTTTTTTATATATATACACAAGGGATCACATGGTTGAGATGCATTTTTAAGAAGTCACACTTTCAATTATTCTATATTTTGGGTATATTCTTTTATGGTGATTTTTGGTTTAGAAACTATAGCCACTCTATATAAAGAGATACAAAAACAAGCTGTTTTACAAGGCAAGGAGACTCATTTCTCTTTTGCTAGTTTTCTTCAAAAGAAAATGAGGTGAACTAAGAGGAATCAGAACTGTTCTAAAAAGTAAGAGGGCCGGTTGGGGGAGCAGGGGGGGCTTGGGCATCTCCAAAGAAACGGACACTTAATTACAACGTAGTAAAAATTACACAAGAAATAATTCCTAATCCAGAGTAGATACTTCCACGGAATTGTTCCTGGATTAGTAAACTCGATGTCCACTTTAGAGTTTGTTGACCCACTCTGAACAAGGCTTCGTCCAAACAGAGGAGTTTCTTCATCCATTTCACTCAAACATTCAAAAAGTTCTTGACAAGCTTTTCTCATAAGTCCGTTTGTAATTTTTCTGTTGAAGATGCAGACTTTTATATGCAAAATGACATAGTCCAAGCAGGTGTTTATTTTACTTGAACATAAGAGGAACAAAGTCCAGAGGAGCATAATCCCTACTTTAAAGAAAGATGCTTCCGCTGTTGCCTTCCCTGCCCAAGGTCAATGGAGAGAAGGCAAAACGAGATCAAGGGCCAGCAGCCTTACTGCCCGATCATGACACTTCACATTCTAACTCCTGTCTGTAGTTCATTGTCATAAAGCAGAGATCCTGAATTCAGTCTGGAGTACAACCTCATACTGCCATTTCAAATTTAAACAGTACTTGCCTCACTTCAAGTGAATAACCTAAAGGGTGGGGGGTGGGAAGGGGTGAAGCCAAAAAAGTCATTGCTTTGACGCTAAAAAAAAGCATGACATTAACAAACAGAATGAGATGCTGCCTATTTTGATTCTGATGATTTTCTCTTGCTGATCTAAATGGGAAAGAGAGGGAGAAAGTAAGAGGGAGTGGGGGAAGGGGGCAATGGAGACAAAACAAAACATGGCTTTTCCTAGCATCCTTTCAAGTTCCCTAAGCTCCCCTCTGCATCCTCTGGCCTGAGTCAGGAACGCTCCACACACTAACTGCTTTCAGTGGGTTAGACTGTATGAGCATAATACTAAAATTCTAAGAACATGCCTTTTCTCAAACGACTGTAGTTCCTAAAATTGTTTGATGTCAAAGAGAAAGAGACCCAGGTCCTTGAGGAAAAGGATCCCTTCAATTTTCCTGTCCTTCTGATGCCAAAATAATTTCAGAATACTCCATCATCCCATATGTTAGACTAAGTCGTAGTTACTACAGATTCACCAAGAACTGTGATATCTTAAAGTCTAAGGAACCTGAAAAGGGCTGTTAAAAAAATTCTTTATTTCAAACGTGTATTCTTGCTAGAGGTTTTTGTTTTGTTTTGTTGCAAAATTTGTACGGACTTTCACAAGCTACAGAGAACATTTAGTACAAGGGCAAGGGGAGACTTAACATCTCCTAAAGCAAAGCAGGCACACCGACGGGGCGGGGGGGGGCATTTACAGTGCCTGGGGCGCAGAGACACGCAGCGGGAGAAGGGAGGCTTACCAATCCCGTCCGACTGGGCTTGCTGCTCACAGAGGAGGCCACAGAGCTCATGGAGCTGAGAGAAGAGGCGGAAGGGCTGCGCGTCAGGCTGGCGGGCGTGGCCGCCATCACCCGCCTCACTGCAGCGGCCTTGGCTTTGGCTGGTGTGGTGGAAGGGAAGCCGATCCTGGTCACTTTGTGGACAGGAGCAAACAGGCCATATTTGGGTTGACACTGAAAATACCTTTAGGGGACAACAACAGGAACAGTAATGAGAAGCAACTTAATTACAAGAAATAACAACTATAACCAAAAAGCTCTCCTGACTCATAACTCATGACTGGTTTGCTGTGAACTTTACCAACCAGCTGGGGTGGTGCACCAGCCCGTGGCACTCACTGGTGTGCAAGCTGATAAATAACCACGATAATAGTTTTTTTTTAAATTTATTATTTTTTAAATTATTTATTTATTTTTGGCAGCAGTGGGTCTTTGTTGCTGCGCGCGGGCTTTCTCTAGTTGTGGTGAGCAGGGGCTACTCTTCATTATGGTGCACAGGGCCTCATTGCGGTGGCTTCTCTTGTTGCAGAGCACGGGCTCTAGGCATGCGGGCTTCAGTAGTTGTGGCTCGCCAGCTCTAGAGCGCAGGCTCAGTAGTTGTGGCACATGGGCTTAGTTGCTCTGCGGCATGTGGGGTCTTCCTGGACCAGGGCTCGAACCTGTGTCCCCTGCATTGGAAGGCGGATTCTTAACCACTGCACCACCAGGGAAGGCCCACAATAATGTTTTAGAAAACACACTAGGAAATAACAGTATGATACACAGAGATGAAATCACTCATCTGTTAGTAAGATTTTACGCAAAGGGAAGGTCTTTCTACTATCTGATAAATACACAGCACAGGCGTGATCTCACTTAATAAAACCTTGCCAAACAAAGGGCAAGAGAAATCAAACAAGCACCTAACTCTGGCAGATTCACTCAAGTAAAGGTGGAGTAGTATCAACTGGTACTGACACTTGGAGATCTCACGACTCTAGTGAATTAGAACATCTTAATACGAAGGATATCAATGATATGGCTTCATAATCGTTGCAGCACCAAGAGATTTTTTTTAATCTCCTCGCGGCATTATTATGGTAGTTGGTACATAAGCCCTATACGCTTATAATCAGTCTGTAAACATTTCGTAAGTAAAATGTTAACTACAGCGCTTTATACTACGAACAATAATGCGTCAGAGACCACAACTGTGCCCAAGGCCTTCAAAGCATCTGAGGCGTGGGAAACGCCTCTTGCATTCACCTGCATGACTTAACTCCCACCCCATCCCTGGGAGGTGAGAGTGGGGTTAGCCTCACAGGGGAATAGGTGTGCCTGCCGTCCGTCCTCCTGCCACAGGATGGAATCCTTGTCAACAGATATAAAAACACATTCTGCGTTCTCGTCCTAACAGAAGCAGCTTCCTTCTCCTCACTCCGCCTACCCTCCAACGCCCAGAAACTCATTCAGACGTTGACTGCTATCAAAGGGAGAGCAGCCAAGAGGATGACATAGTATTTCCTTTCTATTTTGAAAAATAAAATGAAAACACTATAGATGACACTATAATTGTAGAAACATGTCATTACACACTTGTCTAAATCCATAGAATGTATACCAAGAATAAACTGTAATATAAACTACAGACTTTGGAGGATAATGATGTGTCCATACAGGTTCATCAGCTGTAATAAATGGACCACTTGCGTGCAGGATGTTGATAATGGGGGAGGCTGTGTATGTGTGGGGCAGGGGGTAGAGGAGGGCTATCTCTGTACCTTCCTCTCAATTCTGCTGTGAACCTAAAACTGCTCTAAAAAAACAAAAAAGGCTTACAAATAAATAGATAGGGCTTCCCTGGTGGTACAGTGGCTAAGGATCCACTAGGAAAGCCTGCGCACAGCAACGGAGACCCAACACAGCCAAAAATAAATAAAATTAATAAATTTTTAAAATAAAATAAACAAATAGGTAAATAAACCAAATGCTTGCTCAGAATCTACTCAGACGCGTTGCACATATTACTAAAACAGACAGTCAAAAGAAAGACTCTGATTCTAGTCGGGGGAAAAACCGGTAGATGAGTCTTAGGAAATAAAAGTGCAGCTCTTCAAAACACTCACGTCCGTTTTATTACACACGGTTGGTGGGATCGGCTTGAGCACCTTTACATGCAAGAGGGAGACGAGATGCCAACTGCAAACAAACCTTGTGCCAGCGACAGCCCCGTCGTTCTTCCCAAGAGGCTCATCCAACTCCACACCACACCACTCCCCCTTGGCGAAGTCCGTCTCCCCGAGAAACCGGACGACGCCAGCCTTCGTGCCACCAACCTGGAAGAAGAGGACGTTAAAAGGAAGAGATGAACATAATTACAATCTCACAGCTTAATCCTTTGCAGTTGCGGCCAATACCGTGTTCCATCATTTCTCCAAGCAGCTCTTCTCTTAACCTCCTCTCCAACTCTTCAAAGAGTTCTCTCCAAAGGTTAGCAAAGTTCACCTGGGTGACTTCAGTCGCCAGAGTGATCCGATACCTGATACAGTCCAATAATGAAATCGCCTAGGTGATGTGCAGTCATCAACATTTAGTCGAATTAAAAAAATACCTTATTACTCCAGAGGGAGGTTTCGGCTTCAAAATAAATATTTGCTACAAAAATAAAACCCCTACGTCATTAAAGAAAAACAAAATTCATGCATAATCCACTGTAACAACTGCTGTGTTTATGTTCCCAAACTTCCTTTACATCATTATCCAGGTAAAGCAATAACACATACATGTTAAAGACAAATATTCACACATCCACACACATGAAATGTAAATTCTTTAAAATATTTAAAATATTGGTATTTTCCACTGTGAGGCTCTCCATTTCTTCACAACTATTAAAATGACTGTTCTTCACATTTTACGTGAACTGTTCAAAGCTGTGAATCTTTTTAAATGTCTCTTTGTCCCAGCTGTTGTTTGACATAACATGCAAACATTAACTATTTCCAAAATTATCCCATCAGCATTTATTATTTCTTCCTTTGCCATTATTTTTCTATTTCAAATACTCATTTTATCATATTCTCTCTCACATGCACGTAGAACAGATCTGAGTCTTTTTACAGTTTCAAAAGTTCAATGTCTGTGCTATTGCCATGGCATTTTGATTACTGCTACTTCACAACCTGCATGATACTTCCTGGTGCTGGTTTCCCTTACTACTATTATTCTTCAGAATACTGATTTTCTTACTTTTAGCTAAGCTTCTTTTTTCTTTTTTTAAAATTTTTTGGCTGAGCCTCATGGCTCGCGGGGTCTTAGTTCCCCAACCAGAGCTCGAACCTGGGCCCCAGCAGTGAAAGCACAGAGTCCTAACCACTGGACCACCAGGGAATTCCCTGTTTTTTCTTAATTAAAAAAAATTCCCCAATTATACAAGAGGCGAGTCACCACAGGCAATTAAGAACATTACGAACAAAAAATAAATGTTATTCCTGTAATCTCAACACCCAGGGACACTCACTGCTGACATTTTGGTTCATTTTCCCTGCTATTTTATGGCAGCTGTTTAATATCCACAGTACAGATGTATCACAATATGTACTTTACTCATTTTTCGTTTGGGATGTTCACGTTTTTCTTACTGATCAAAAAGGTAACTCTTGGGGCTTCCCTGGTGGCGCAGTGGTTGAGAGTCCGCCTGCCGATGCAGGGGACGCGGGTTCGTGCCCCGGTCCGGGAAGATCCCACATGCCGCGGAGCGGCTGGGCCCGTGAGCCATGGCCGCTGAGCCTGCGCGTCCGGAGCCTGTGCTCCGCAACGGGAGAGGCCACAACGGTGAGAGGCCCGCATACCGGAAAAAAAAAAAAAAAAAAAAAAAAAAGGTAACTCTTTATAATGAATTAATTCTTGAATAGCCAATACATTCTCATGGTTCAAAAACTTTTAAATATAAGTATGTATCCAGGGAAAAGCCTCTCTTACTAAACTCCTGTCCCTAACTATCCCACCTTCCCCATCACAGGTAGCCACCGCTATTGATATACAGTGTATCCTCCTCGCAGCATTTCTTTATGCATATAAAAGCAAATGTTGGGGTTTCCCTGGTAGCACAGTGGTTAAGAATCCGCCTGCCCATGCAGGGGACACGGGTTCGAGCCCTGGTCCGGGAAGATCCCACATGCCGCGGAGCAACTAAGCCCGTGCGCCACAACTACTGAGCCTGCACTCTAGAGCCCGCGAGCTACAAGTACTGAGTCCGTGTGCCACAACTACTGAGCCTGCGCTCTAGAGCCCGTGAGCCACAACTACTGAGCCCACATGCCACAACTACTGAGCCCGCGCACCTAGAGCCCGTGCTCCACAAGAGAAGCCACCACAATGAGAAGCCCGTGCACCGCAATGAAGAGTAGCCCCCACTCGCCGCAACTAGAGGAAGTCCACACGCAGCAACGAAGACCCAACGCAGCCAAAAATAAATAAGTAATTTTTTTAAAAAAAGGAAATGTTAATTCATATTTTTACTCCTCCCTTTCATTTTTACATACAAAAAATGAGTTGTCTTGCACCTGTACTACATGAGCTGTCCTGCACCTCACTTTATTCCACATCAAGACACAGAGAACGTCCTCCTTGTGTTTACAATTGCACGTCATTCCACTGTACGGATTCACTCCAGTTTATTAAATCAGCCCCCACTGGGAGACATTTAGGTTATGTAGGTTTACTGATTTAATAAATTTAAAAATCATTTTGGTTAATTAAAAAAAAAAGTCCAATGGGATTGTGTTAAATGTAGATTTACCTTGGGAAGGTAACTTATTTTATTGATCTTCACAAGGAACCAGCTTTTCAGTTTTTCCTTTTTGTTTTTAATGTTCTCTATTTTATTTAATTCACTTTTTATCTCACTATTTCCTTTTTTCCCACTTCCTTGTGGTTTATTACTCTTTCCTTCCTAACTTCTTAAGACCAATACTAATTTGCTTTTTAATACCAAAGCTATTTTGTTTTAATTTTTCTCTGAATATAGTTTTCTATGAGTTTGGTATGATACACATTTTTTTCCAGCTCTATTTAAGCTTTGTTGAAGATGGAAAATGTTAAGTCTCAAAGCTAGATACTTTTTCTCTGGAAGACAAACTCTTTGTGAAATTGATTTAAGGAACCAAAGCAGTTAGAGTTTAAGGTACTCTAGACAGGACAGCATGTGAAGGGTGACAGAGGGCATGCAGTCCCCGGACAGTTCAGAAACATCCTGGTGTCATGACAGGTGTCACTGAGGAAAGATGGAGTTGGAGGCTGGAGAAAACTCCACGCAGGAACCGTTGTGTCCAGCACCGCAATCCACAGTGCACAGCAGGAGACACTCAACAAACATTTGCTGAAGAAATGAAAGGTGACCTTCTCTGTAGGGAACTACACAGAAAAGGCCATTTTTCCATGTAAACCAACAAAAGGAAAAGGATATCCAGTGGCTGAGGCTGAATTTGATGGCTCAGAAGAGAGCAAAGGAAGAAATATGCTAACACAGACTAAGTAAGCATGGGCTCCAAGTTGGACAAATTCAAATGCCAGCTCTGTCTATGTTAGTCAAGCTGCTTAGTTTCTAAATCTTAGCTTCGGAACTTCCCTGGTGGTCCAGTGGTTAAGAATCTGCCTTTCAACGCAGGGGATGCAGGTTCGATCCCTGGTCGGGGAATTAAGATCCCACATGCCGCAGGGCAACTAAGCCTGCGTGCCACAACTAGAAAGAAGCCCTGCGCCACAACAAAGAGCCTACGTGCTGCAGCTAAGATCCAATGCAGCCATCAATCAATCAATCAATCTTACCTTCCTCATAAGTAAAATGGCAATAATTATAGGATTGCTGTGAAGATTAAATAAAATAATCCACATAAAACTGTTTAGTCAGTGTCTGACAGATAGTGTGAGAGTCTGCTATATTTTAGCAGCCAGTTTGTCCATGCTAAGGAAAGTACTAGTTCTAGATCTGGCAAATTGGACTTTTTAGCACTCTTATTGGTAACCATGGAATGTATGAATAGTAACCTATATAAAACTGGCCTCTGTTTTCTCTGTCCTCTCACACACCTTTCAGAGCAGCAGACTAACCAGCATCACATGAGCAGAACACAGCACATTAGTTAAAGATGATGTAATCTTTCCAGATAATCTGTTGAATTCTTTGGGGGTGAGTCTAAGTTACTGTTATGACAATTGTTTTTCCAAGAGGCGTCTAACAGGCTGTGGGCAGTAAATTCTCCAAACAAACCATGGCTTCACTCAGATCAGAAGCTTTATAACAAATTACCACACACAGATCAGCAACTTTTTCTCTAAATGCAGGTAACAGAACATACATCTACTCCGAAAAAAAAAAAAAGCCATAAAGTTTGTTTCAAATGGATGATTACTAGTTCCTAGAATGGGCAGTTTCCTTATACTTTTTCTCTCACCTAACTTGAAATTCTTGACTCCTATGACAGATAATATGCTTTCCTTTCCCCTGTGAAAGATCCTAAGTAATTATTCAAAATATCTTTAACACAGACAGAAAGTCACATCCAAAATCACTCACTTTTCTACTTAATCATTTTACAGTCAAATTTTTTTCTAAGCATTTAAACATCATTTTATAAAGTTAAGTTTTACTTCTCACGTGTTCCAGAGAACCCAACGTTATTACAGTATGTGCACTTTCATTAAGTATAAGCCACAATTTTCAAATCTATGTTTTACGGGCAGATAACAGGATTTTAAAAAATATTTATTTACTTGCTATTCACTTGGTTGCACTGGATCTTAGTTGTGGCAGGTGGGCTCCTTAGTTGCAGCAGGTGGGCTCCTTGGTTGTAGCTTGCTGGCTCCTTAGCTGTGGCATGGGAACTCTTAGTAGCGGCATGCATATGGGATCTAGTTCCCTGACCAGGGATCGAACCCAGGCCCCCTGCATTGGGAGCACGGAGTCTTAACCACTACACCATCAGGGAAGTCCCAGATATCAAGATTATTAAAGATTAAACATTCTACAACATTGAAACAAACAAACAAAAAGGATCCCTAAGGCAAACACAAGTAACTACCATTCATTCAGAATATATACATATAACTCATAACGCTGCGGTCAACCTAAGTCAAAATGAGAAGTCACTACTGAAGACCAAATTAATTTAAACTAGAAACTCAGCTAAAGGAAAACCTAGCTGTGCTCAGGCTTTAGCAAATCTCAGGTTTTTCAGTTCTCATTCATTCATTCGATATATATTCCCTGAGTGCTTGGGCCCTGAGGATACAAATATAAACAGAATACAGTGTTGGCCACTGACAGAAAAATTCAAGCAAATATTTCTAGTGAAAAGTGATAAGCACTTTAAGAGGTTTCTGCAAAATGCTGTGGGAACAGAGACAAACACCCTTCTTGTAAACTCTTCTGAAAAGTAAGAACACTGATACATTCTGCTGGGGACTTCCCTGGTGGTCCAATGGCTAAGACTTCACGCTCCCAATGCAGGGGGCCCGGGTTCCATCCCTGGTCGGGGAACTAGATCCCACAGGTCACAACTAAGAGCCCGTGTGCCACAACTAAGGACTCCATGTGCTACAACTAAAAAAGATCCTGTGTGCTGCAACTAAGACCTGGCGCAGCCAAATAAATAAATATTAAAAAAGGAAACATTCTGCTGGGCTGATGAATGGGTCCACAAACAGGAAACAGGAAACCTTTCATCCTCTCTCAACTCTCCCATCTATTCATCAAATCTCAAACAGGCCATTTAACCTCACTGTGCCTCAATTTATCAAGCTATAAAATGTCCAGTGGGTGGTAAGGAGGGACTGTTCCACAGGGATTTCGTGAGCAACTGAATTTTGTGAGGTGGCTTCTTATCTGCCATATTGTAGGTTAAGCAGCTTAATTTAAAAAGGTAACTATGGCTAATTGGTATTTACCAATACAAATTCAGCCCTGACTTAAAACTTAATCACCCGTGAGATGATGATGTCCATATTTTATATTACCTCAACTAGAGAGCAATCCAGCTTAGGGCAGCTCCACTGGGCAGCTCCTGCAAGAAAGGTGAGATCCGCCTGGCCCGGTTTTTATCCACTGGTCCTAAGTGCATCCCTCGTCACACTTCACAGTGTTACTCCTCCCCTTTAAGGGTATAATGTGACAACAGTATTTAAAACCCTCTGATTCTTTTGACAATATTTTATGAATACCTACTGTGTGCCAGGCACTGTTCTAAGTGCTGGGGAAAAGACGGTGAAGGAGACAGAAAGTTTCCAGACTCTCATGGAGCCTAAATTCTGGTCAGAGGGAGATGGGCAATGAACAAATAAATAAATGAAAAGATCATTTTAAATACATAGAGGGGGACTTCCCTGGTGGTGCAGTGGTTAAGAATGTTAAGTGGTTAAGAACCTAGACACAGGTTCGAGCCTTAGTCCGGGAAGATCCCACATGCTGTGGAGCAACTAAGCCCGTGAGCCACAACTACTGAGCCTGTGCACCACATCTACTAAAGCCTGTGCGCCTAGAGCCCGTGCTCTGCAACGAGAGAAGCCACCACATGAGAAGCCCACGCACCGCAACAAAGAGTAGCCCCCGCCCGCCGCAACTAGAGAAAGCCCGCCCGCAGCAACGAAGACCCAACGCAGCCAACAATTAATTAATTAATTAAACTACTGCTATTAAAAGACCCGACAGAGCCATAAAAGAAAAATAAACAAATAATAAATAAATCTTTTTAAAAATCCATTTGTAACTGTTTAAACATTTAATAGGAACCAAAAAAAAAGAACCCCTACTGTCCCTGAGGTTGATAAAAGAGCAGAATATTTAATTGCCAGAGTCACACTCTTTTAAAGCACTGAGATCAAAAAGTACCCCACTTGACCAAAACGGTATTAGCAAAGTTTGCTTTTCTAATCTATATGTTTCAGAAGCTACAAAGAGTCTCAGCCTCAAGATATTTTTGTAATTATGCTTAAAGAATTCACAGAAGCAGTATTAAAAGTTAGAAGATGTGATCTAGCAACAGGCATTTCAACATTAGACTCTGGCCCGGGCAGTGGTCCAACTTTCCTCTCTTCAAGTCCCAAAGCTAGACAGCATAAGCTGCCTCCCCAACCCAGAAACTCCTAAGCCCCAAGAGCCTACACAAAGTCCTCAAGGCAGAGATACCAGCTTTGACGTGTTTGGTGTAAAGATACTGGCTTAGGTTTACAAAAAGAACCTAATGTCACACTGATCAGCCACTGCCCAGGTACTGAGCCCCGTAGAAAACCCCCAGCACTGTGAAAACAGCACTGGTGTAGGCAGACCGGGCACCACCACACAGGAGAACAGCATGATGAGATCCACATGTCAGGCGCGTCACTCCATAATTGTGTGAAGACCAGAACGGAGGAGAGACGGGGCTAGCAGCATGGACAGCAGTCTGGGGGTCCATGTGAAGAGGATCATGGCTTAATTCAAGGCAGCGCAGGACAATGGGGCTGGAGAGAGGAGGATGGATAGTAAAACCAAAGACCTGAAGTCCAACGGCAGGTGGATGAGTTTATGCATTCCCAAGCCTCAGAAGTGACAATGGCAAAAGCACACAAATCCTACCCTCTCACAGCTGAAAGCAACGAGCAGGAAGAGGAGCCCTGCTATCAACTATGAACTAAGAAGTGGCTCTACTGAACCCGGCTGTGCACAGACAGGAGGAAGCTGCCGAATCTAGCTTCTCGTCAACAGTGTGATTCTCTGTGCTCCTTCCAGACAACCCTACAAGGCTATGCTGAGTAAGATTTAAGGCTTATGGAAATTGAAAATGAAAAAAAAAAAAGAAGAAAACTAAAATCAGAAAAAATGATTCAAATCCGCAGCAATCCTCACTGTAAAGGAATTAGGCTAAGACTGTGGTGCTGGAAAAGATCTCAACATTCAGCCAAGGTGTCCAGAGAGAGTTAACATAATGTGAACATCTGGAGTCTTCTCAACCTTGGGCCATACAAAATAACAGATTCTTCTACTAACAACTACTCTATCAGCAATCAAGGGAAGGAGAGGGCGCTGTGTAAAGAACAGCTTCCCTAGAGCTCAAACGCCCCACCCAAAAAGAGCCCAAGAACCCCCAGGTAGATGATGAACAAACGTCCAATATAAGTGCAATATCACAATCAGACTTGTAGACTTGGGGGTTATAAGTCACTGGTAAGAAGACTGAGAAAAATAGAAGAAATCAAATTATAACAAAGGGCATACTTGTACACACTTTGTGGGAACATAAAATGCTAACGGCTTTTTGGACTGTACTTTGGCAATATTTATTATGATTTAAAATATTTATATATTCTTTGACTCAGAAATTTCATTTCTAGGGAAAAAAGGCAGGGAGCAATCTAAATGTCTATGATTAAATTAGGTGCCCCAAACAGTGTGATATCAAACAGCAGCTTATTATTTTAAATGAAGAGTTGTATTTACTAGCACAGAAATGCCCCAAATCTATCAAAGTATACTATAAAATGGTATGTATATAATACGACCCCACTATATGTGTGTTTTAAATTTACATGTTATAATAAGTCTCACAAATAATGCTGAACAAATGAAGACACACAGAAAAGTACATACTAAATGAACTGTAGTTATTTAGACTCAAACACAAGCAAAATAACTTATAAATAAGAGTTTTTTTAAAATCTCAGGAAGATGTTTTTCCCTTTCACAGTATCCAAAAGACCTACAGATTTACACTATAGGATTCTTAGTTTAAGAGCCCTGCGAGCAGCTTGTAGAAAGATAAAGCTTGTCGCTTTAAAAACAAAAGCCTAAAAAGTCTCCTTCTCATACTTGGTCGTAAGCTAAGAATTCAGCATAGAACATACAGTACCGGACATGGAGACAACCATGTTAAACAGAACGGCTGGAAGTCAGTCAAGTTCTCCAGAACCTGACATCACATCCCTGAAATAGCATCTACACCCGAAAACGCAGCAAGATCAGCTCAAAAACATTCCGAGTAATTGGTCATCCCGGGGATCCCCAGTCTTGAAAGAGGTGAGCCTGAGAGTCAGCTGGACCGCAGCATCAGCCCAAAGCAGCTCATGCCACAAGACAGATGAAAGCAATCTTCAACTAAGGAGATCTGTGGAATATCTGTGGACAAATGGGAAAACAGAGGGGCCAGAGGGAGATGGGAAGGAGGCAGGTGGGTTTGCTACAAGCAGCTCCAACTGACCCTCCTTGACCCAGCACAGCACATCTACCCCACTGAGGACCACGAGCGTGGAGGGGGGCGAGGACAGGCTTCCCCAGGCCCTGACTGCCTCCCCCAAGATGGGAGCGCCCAATACAGTCATAGCTCAGGAGCTCCCACCTACATCTTCAAGAGGTCATTGGACTAAACCTCACACCTGACGCAGAAATCCGCTTTCCTGCTCTTCCTGCGATGAGAGCCAGAACTGGAGAGAGCTGCGTGGAGAAGGCAACCTCCACTCCTGCCCTCTCTGCGCTCCTTCCAAGTGGAAGGCGCCACGAGGGCACTGGGGGTGGGACTGGGAATATTCTATACTGCTCCCCACATAACAGTGACCTAACGAACTTAGTTCTACTGGAATTTTTTTACTGAAGCCTAACTGACGTACACTGTCACATTAGTTCAGGAGTGCAACGTGGGGACCTGATACTCTCATATGTTACGAAATGATCACCAGGAAAATTCTAGTAACTGTCTATCACCATACAAAGTTATTACAATATTATTGACTACCTTCCCTATGCTGTACATGACATCCCTGTGATTTACTTATTTTGTAACTGGAGGTTTGTACCTCTTAATCCCCTTCACCTAATTCGCCCACTCCCCGCCGCCATCCCCCTCTGGCAGAACCAGTTTGTTCGCTGTATCCATGAATGAGTCTGTTTCTGTTTCATTACATGTGTTGGTTTGTTTCATTTTTTTAGATTTCACATATACAAGGGAAATCATGATATTTGTCTTTCCTCTGACTTATTTCACTTAGCATAATACCCTCTAGGTCCATCCATGTTGTTGCCAGTGGCAAGATTTCATTCTTTGTTATGGCTGAGTAATATTCCATTGTATATATATACCACATCTTTATCCACTCATCCACTGATGCACATTTAGGTTGCCAACAGAAGTTTTCTTTAATTAGGAGAATTCCAATCAAGTATTTCAGATTTCTAAATCTAATTCTCTTTATACATGAATTTTGAAGTAAAAATGTTTTACATTCCTAAATCAAAGATTTCTATTAAACAAGGCAGCACATTAAAGTAGAAAAAACATATTAACTGGGAACAAGAGACCATAATGATATGTATACACGTACATCACATATGACCTGAGGCAAGTTGCATTTCTTCTCTGGGCTTCAGTACTCTAAGCAAAAAGAGGCATTTGTTGATCTCAAAAGAGCCTTTCCAGATCTAAAGTACTGTGATTCTAAGGTACTCCTTTAATTTCTCCTAGAAATACTAACCAAAATAGTCAACAATTTTACTGCCTCTAAAAACACTCTCATTAGACTTAAGACTCTTAGAGATTCAAATTCTGTTCCACGTATGCCAGGTTTGAACATGTAATTAACATTCGCCTACAAATACACCATTCAAGCCTCTACAAACCAACCTGCATCTGCAGATGCTCCTTCTTCCTTACTATAAAAATGGAGGAAATCTCCGGCCGTCTCAATCGAAGGCAAAGCAATCCCCGTGTGTGCTGAGGGTGCCACCTCTTCCCAGGAACCTCATCCCAACACTGATTCCCCCGCCCCTCACCGCCACTGTATCTGCACCCTGTTCCTCTAGTCCAGGTCAGTTTAGTCAGGATGTAAACACCCCAGACTCTGCCATCTTTAGAAAACATCTTCCCTAGATCCAATACTCCTCCAGCATCAGCCTGACGACTTGACCCTCCTTCAACATCCAACTTCTTCAAAGAACGGCCACCCCAAATCCACTTTCAATCACCTCTGATCTATTCTTTACGAAGCAGCTAGAGCGATCTTTCCAAACTACAAATCTAATCACATCACTTATCACTCTTGTTGCTCTTAAGGGCAAAATCAAAATCCTTAACATGGCCTAAACTTACAGGCCCTATGTCCCCAGTCCCCGCAGACACCACCTAGTGAATGAGTCTCATCTCCTACCCCTATGGGGTCCCCCGCCTGTGGGAAATGATGCTGGCCACTTCCCCAAACATGTCAACTCCCTCCCATGTGGGGAATTTGCCAATCCCTCTGCTAGAACGTTCCCTCTTGCCACTACCATTCCTCCGCCTGGCCAATTCCTACTCTCCTTCAGGTCCACTTTAGTCCTTACATCCTCATGGAAGCCTTTTGTTGTAAGCTAAGGTCCATCCGGACCTTGTCATTTTGTCTGTTTCATCAGCCAAGCAGCACAATACTTGACTAGTAATTTAATCAACTGTTTCTTACTCTGGTGGAAAAGGAGAGCTACTTGTTTTGAAAGCGTGCCATACGCTATCCCATTTCATTTACAGCTAGGCACTTAGAATGGAATTGCATATAACCTGCAGTCTAATCTACAAAGCTGTCCTGTGCTAAGGTAACAGGTTTCTGATTTAACCAAAGCTTACTAGATAAATACGTACCATAAGTCTTAAATATTTTAGGCCCTTTGACCAAGTAATTCCACCACTATAAATTTATCCTAGGAAAGTAAGAGAGATACACCCAAAAAATTTTAAATGGCATGCATGGCAGCAATATCTATACAGTAAAAAGTGGAGGAGAGGGGAGGGGAAGTAAACATCAGTAAAAGTGAAAAGAAGAGTAAGCATCAAAAAACCTTCACTGCAACAGTGGTCAGGATACGTGCTCTCACTGCCGAGGGCCCGGGTTCAATCCTTGGTGGTGGAACTAAAATCCCACAAGCTGCTCAGTGTGGTTAAAAAAATAAATAAATAAATAAATTGATATAGCAAGTGAGTATGAGCTAAACAAACAAGTTACAGATTGAGCCGCAGAGCACTGACAGACTGAAATGCTGCTCCAAGTTCTGAAGCATCAACTGCTAAAACTCATGACTATTATCACCAGAAGAAGGAACCTACTGACCTTGAAACTAAGAGATCCAGAAGGACCCCCTTGAAGGTAACAGGTATTAAAGGGTCCCCACAGGTGCATGGGGCCTTCTAGGTTCATGATGCTACAGGACTGGGAGACAAAAGTCCCAAGTTCTAAATCTAAAACCTATAGTGAACGTATTATATGACTACAGGGAGTCACTGCCTTTTTCGGGGCTTACGTTTCCTTGTCTGTAGGACAAAAAAATCACAAAAACTTCCAATTTCAAAATTATACTATCAATCATCAGCTCTACATAACAGGTTCTGGAGTAAAAATACCTAAGTTTTAATTGCAGAAGCATCACTCTTCATGACCTTGGGCAAGTGATTGTACTTCTTAGGACCTCAGTTTCCTCACCATTTCTATGGGGGCTACTCCATATACTGCTGACACATTCAACGAGATGCATGGGACATTCTAAAGGCTAACAGCCATTCTTTTTTTCCCATTATATTACTGTAAGCCTCCAAGACTGACGGAATTTTTATGGATACAAAGGAAACTGAAGAGCACAGGGTCAAAGACTTCAGACAGACGTCATGCCTTGAACTGAACTGACTAAAGTGTTGAAAAAGTCAGAGAATAGCTTTAAATTTTCATCAATGAGAAAAACAGCTACCATTTCTTGGGAATTCTCTGGCGGTCCAGTGGTTAGGACTCGGTGCTTTCACTACCGAGGGCCTAGGTTCAATCCCTGGTCAGGGAACTAAGATTCCACAAGCCACATGGTGTGGCCAATAAATAAATAAATAAATAAATAAGGTTCTGCTTTTTAAAAAAAAAAAAAGCTACCATTTCTTGAGTGTTGACTGGATACCAGGCACTGCTAAGAATGTTATATGCATCTGCTAATTTAATCCTCACAACAATGCTAGATGTTAGCACTATTATTCAACCTAATTTTCATAGATGAGAAAACTAAGAAGTTAAATAACTTGCTAAGGTCACAAAGGCAGAGCTGGACTCAGCTTGTGTTTTTAGCACTGCTACACTGCCTCTCATTTAAAACAATCAAAAAAAGAATAAGTCAGTCACTGTGTCATTCAGGGGTTCTAGAATGTACAGCATGTAGACCTTATACATTGTTTCCTGCTTATTAGTAAAAAATAAATAAATAAATAAACTACAGTACATTTCTTTTTTCTTAATATTTATTTATTTATTTATTTGGCTGCATCAGGTCTTAGCTGCCGTGCAGTCTTCTCTCTAGTTGTGGCGCGCAGGTTCCAGAGCGCACAGACTCGGTTGCCCCTTGGCACGTGGGACCTCAGTTCCCGGACCAGGGATCAAACCTGCGTCTCCTGCATTGGAAGGTGGATTCTTAACCACTGGACCACCAGGGAAGTCCCTCCTTTCTTCTCCTAGACCTAAACCTGATCATTTAAAAGGCAGAGAAATTCTGAAATAACATCCTGTGATCTCTGAGTTTTCCAAGACCCTCAAAGAAACAGGATCTCATATTTACCCACACACTATCCTTAAAGCAAAAATTAAAAACCAGAAAGAAAAAAAAAAAAAACTTTGTTAAAAACATCTAAGTCGGGCTTCCCTGGTGGCGCAGTGGTTGAGAGCCCGCCTGCTGATGCAGGGGACGCAGGTTCGTGCCCCGGTCTGGAAAGATCCCACATGCCGCAGAGCAGCTGGGCCCGTGAGCCATGGCCGCTGAGCCTGCGCGTCCAGAGCCTGTGCTCCGCAACGGGAGAGGCCACAACAGTGAGAGGCCCGCGTACCGCAATTAAAAAAAAAAAAAAAAATCTAAGTCCACCTCTCAGCTTGTTTTGTCAAGTAAAGTTACCTTAATATTTACAAGCTAAAAACTCAATATTCTTTTGACTAAACGAAGATAAAACTAGAGTCTATCCCTGCAAACCTACGCTTATACTACGCACAAGCTACGTAGCCAGTTTCTGATCTGTTGTATATGTACACATAAACGGAACCAGAAAAGCTGATTACTTACTCTATAAATGAATGGTCATCCCTACAGAACAGATTCTGAGCCCGTGTGTGTGTAGTTCAACCCCTCACTCAGGTCAACGTAACGACCTTGGAAGGTTCATGGACTCACCAATACTCGGTCTCCAATTTTGAGCTCTCTTTCTCCTTTCTTGACTGAGCCAGCCTCCGAAAGGTTGGAAATAGATTCACTGGTGGTTTTTGTAAGGTTGCTGATCTGAGACGTGGCTGAAGGTTCCTTTGCGGTTGGCTGGGGCGATCTATGGGGAATATGTGAGGGGGCGGCTGGGGAAGAGGACACCATGCTGGCTGTCGAAGTGGACAGGGGCGAAGTCGCTCTGGAAGCGTGAGCTGTCTGTAGGCCGTCGGCTTCGTCGTCTGCCTGCGCCTTCCTGGTCAACTTCGAAGGCCGGGTAAATATGCCCTTTAAGGGCTCGCACTGGAAGTACCGGATTCCTGCCACCGAGCCGTCATTCTTGCCTATGGCTTCATCTAAAACGATCCCGGCCCATTGGCCTGGTGCGAACTGGGTTTCTCCCAGGAACTGGATAAATCCAGGCTTATTCCCATTCACCCAAACGCGCTCCCCAACTCGAAAATCATCCACAAACTCCTCCTGTGTCTCAGCAGATGGAGTGCTTGAGGCTTTTTCACTGGATATTGTTTTTTCTATTGGAGCTGCAACTGAAAACAGAAGAAAGGATCAGAAAGGATTCGATTTCATATTTAAGCAGACAACCCCTAGGTTAAAAGGAAAATAAACTAGAGAAAGGGCCAAAAGCAACAGAAGTAGCCACAACGCTTCAAGAGGTGCTCTGTTTATCTTTCTTCTTCATTTTCCGTTTTCTTTTTCTTTTTTTTTTTTTAGCAAGGAGGCAAAAAGTACTTAACCCATCACTACCGTTTTCTTTTTTTTAAATTAATTAACTTATTTATTTATTTTGGCTGCGTTGGGTCTTCACTGCTGCACGCGGGGCTTTCTCTAGTTGCGGTGAGCAGGGGCTACTCTTCGTTGCGGTGCGCTGGCTTCTCATTGCGGGGGCTTATCTTGTCGCGGAGTACAAACTCTAGGCATGCCGGCTTCAGTAGTTGTGGTGCACGGGCTTAGTTGCTCCATGGCATGTGGGATCTTCCTGGACCAGGGCTTGAACCCGTGTCCCCTCCATTGACAGGCAGATCCTTAACCACTGTACCACCAGGGAAGTCCCGCATCACTACCATTTTCAATGCTGTCAAAACTCAGTGAGCTGATAAGACTTAGTCCTTATCTGCAATTAAGATTGGAGGAAGTCAAAATTGGGGGAAAAAGTAGTCCTTTTCCCAGAATTCATAATATACGTCTGATTTCATTCTTCACCCTGTATCCTGCACATCATGAGCAAATGCCCATTCAGACCCACTGAGACGGGCTCTATTCCCCCATTTGAGTGGTCAGTTAAAGCTGACAGGACTAGGCCCATTTAACCACACACATTCGCAATTAACTAGACGCAGGAGGGGATTCAGTGCCGCAGTCCCTACCATCATTATTCCAAGACTAATCCTTTGCTAGCAGAAATGGAAATCACAGCAGGGAAGAAAAGAGAGCATCTGGCCTGACTCCCTGTAAGGCAAGACGACTTGGCAAACTCTACCCTACAGTAAAGACAGAGTTAAGTTCTGCCAGGAATGTGATATTTACACTGGAAATACATTCACGCATTCACCCGGCAAGCGTTTATTGAATATTTAGCGTGAACTGGCAAAGAGCCTGAATTCTTAATGTCTGCCACTTACTGGGCATATCGTGATCTTAGGATGTTCCGTGACCTCTCGTAGTTTAGTTTTTTCATCTGTAAAAGGGGAAAGCAGTAATATCTATCTTGAGAGGTTTTTTTCTTTGAACGAGGATTAAATGAAATAATGTATTTATCCACATTATGCATCTTTCTTGAGTTCCTACCACTCCGCAACTAGTCCCAGGCACTGTTCTTCACCAGGGACAAAGCAAGACAGCACAGTCCATGCCTTCATAGAGCTCAGAGTCTAGCGGTGGAGAGGCAGACAGTCAAGGCACACACCAGGTAACTTCAGGTGGTCTAAGTGCTGTGAAGGAGACAGTGCCTCTGGGCAGAGCAGTCAGGGAAGGCCTCCTGGAGGAGGTGATATCTAGTCTGAGGCCTGACTGACAGTAGTGAATCACACAGACTGGGGAGCAGAGTGGCCCAGTGGAGTGAGAGTGGGTGCTGAACATCTCTTTACCCTACATAGAAAGGGGGACTGTGGAGTTTCCATTTGCGGAGGGTTTTCTTGCTTGTTTGTTTGTTTAGAAGACAGTGGATGCTCTCAGATAGAACAGATAATGATCTGCCAAAGACAGGGGCCAGTTTTTTTTTTTTAGCATCAGTTCTGGCTTTGCACATCAACAGTTACTCTTCCCAGAGTGCTGCAAGCATGAATTTCTGAAAAACAATGTTCATAAAAGTGTCTTGAATTCCTTGGCAATTACCTCCTTTTAAGCGTGTAAGTTTTAGTATTAATAAGCTGCTTTAATCTTAATTTAAAAAAACCTAATGTGTGCCAAGTAATACTGGAGAAACCAAGTTGAATTACTCATGATCCCTGGACTCAAGGACTTCAAGTGCTAGAAGGTATGCACGAAAAATACTAAAAGTAAAAAGACAATTCTAACAGGGGTAAATATAACAATAGAAGGCCTTATAGAAGGGTTGGCATTTGAAGGGGTCTTAAAAGAGGAAGGATTTTGAGGAGAAGGGGATGCCAATTTTGACTGACTTCCCCAAGGCTAAATAGTCCTTAAATAAACCCATTTCTTCACAATCCTTTGTTTTATCAGTAGAGCTTTCCTCTAAGATGTTGTTACCGAGTCTAAGCTCGTACTACTCACCACACACCAGGCAGATAACCAAGAGACGAATTGTTGGGGCAAAGACTAACGAGTTTATTCGGAAAGCCAGCAGACCGACAAGATGGTGGGCTCGAGCCCCAAAGAACCATCTTGCCTGAGTTAGAATTCAGGCTCCTTTTATACTAAAAGGGGAGGGAGTAACGTCAAACACTTCCTGGTTCTCATCAGCCTCCAGACGGCATGGGTTAATTTCTTCCTCCCTGCAGTCATTCACAGGTGGGCCTGGTCAGGATGCTTCCTGTGAGCTGAACAAAGGTATTTCAGCTTAATGCTCATTATCTGGGAAGCAGGGTTCCAAGAGATGGGCCATTGTGTATAATTTAAACTTACAGGCAACATCCCTTTAGTGAGTAACTTGTAATAGAATACAAAAGGTTCTTCCCTATTACAATGTTTTATGGCCTCTCTGAAAAGAATCGGGTTTTATCCTGATACATAAAATGTAAATAACTCAGGATCTCCAATGAGTCAACACATATTTACTGAGCTCCTGTTCCCTGCCAGGCAATTTTCTAGGTGTGTGGATGGAATACAGCAGTGAAAAAAAAGAAAAAAAAAGCAACCACAAAGATCCCTTCCCTCAAGGAAGACCAATGAATGTCTTTATGGAAGAACTTGAAGAAAAAATGTTGTACTTAATAGATTATGGTGGGCATCTGTCTGGAAAGGCTGAAAACATAAGACCTAATAGTATACAAATCACATAAAAAGATGGTAAAAGCAAGCATCAGATGCTTCTCTCCTGCCTCTCTTACTAAAGACCTTAGGTGATCGTTATGGGATGGAAATGGAAATGCTGAAGGAGGAGATGGAGAACAGATGAGTAACAGGTTGTTAAAGATAATAAAAGAGGGCTTCCCTGGTGGCGCAGTGGTTGAGAGTCCGCCTACCAATGCAGGGGACACGGGTTCGTGCCCCGGTCCAGGAAGATCCCACATGCCGCGGAGCGGCTGGGCCCGTGAGCCATGGCCGCTGAGCCTGTGCTCCGCCACGGGAGAGACCACGACGGTGAGAGGCCCGCGTGCCGCAAAAAAAAAAAGATAATAAAAGACACACGTTCATCTATAAAATGGGGAAGGTTTTCCCTCATGAGCCAGACTTGAGCTACTGTACTGCCTGCTCCCTTGATGATGATGGACCATTTCAGGTCAATGACTGTCATCATACCTTTTAAGCCAGATTAGTCTTTGTTTTCTCTCTATATATCCCTAAACCCCAAGAGAAAGGTCCTGATGAGTTCAGGAAGACACATGGGCAGAAAAACTGAAGAAACACTTTAACACTGTAAGGATCAAATACTGAAATTAACTCGACAACTATTTCAGAACCTTACACTGAATAAATGAAATAGACTCTTCACTGATTAAGACTACTAAACATAAAATTCTATGTCTTTTAATTGAAACTTTTTCAAATATTTTCAACAATATGAAGTTTTATAAGATTGTCTTTTTTGGGGGCTTCCCTGGTAGTGCAGTGGTTGAGAGTCCGCCTGCCGATGCAGGGGACAGGGGTTCGTGCCCTGGTCCGGGAGGATCCCGCGTGCTGCGGAGCAGCTGGGCCCGTGAGCCATGGCCGCTGAGCCTGCGCGTCCGGAGCCTGTGCTCAGCAACGGGAGAGGCCACAACAGTGAGAGGCCCGCGTACGGCAAAAAAAAAAAAAGATTGTCTCTTTAAATTTTTCAAATAGAAGTCTTCACATAGGATGAAAAACTTGCTGTTAAGGAGAAACATAAAGCATTACCAGAAGCAGGTGTCTTCAAGGCTGTGCTTCCAGGCTTAAGGATCTTCGTAGGGGCCTTAAGCCCACTTGGTTTTAGCATACTCATTGTCCTTAGTATATCAGAGCTGTTTTTCCTTTGCCTGTTGCCACTATCTTTCCCCAGTCATTGATAGAACTGTGTGTTTCTATAGTGGAGTCAGTCTCTGGGTTAAATCTGCAAAGAGAAAAATATAAAAAGAGTTTAGAATCTATAGGAGAAAGAAAGTAGAGTTACCAAAGTAGCTCTCACAGCCTAAACTTTTCCTTATGATAACCATCTCCACAATGAACCTAGGAACCTAGAAAACTCCAAATATCAAAAATATGATGATGCTGCTGAAATAGATTTAAAAGCACTTTACTATCCTAAAGACAAGTAGCTAAGGCTGGCAATACATTCACTTTTCTTTATAGTATCTAATAATACCAGATCAGTACAGTGTCTGAAAACCACACAATCCATAGAAGAGGGTTCAGAAAAACGTGCACCAAACTAAATGGGGGGAAGAGAAGGGAGTTTTCAGTTTTCACTTCATTGACATCTATGTTGCTTAAGTTTTATGACCACAAGCCCGTATTAATTGTATATACTGTTTAATCCAAAGAATTATACAATAACTCAGTATAAAGCCAAGTATAGGTTAAACAAGAGAAAGGTTCAAATTCAAACTCTGTTAAGAAAAAGCCATATCTGGAAAGTATTAAAAGGAAGTTATCTTTGTTTTGTCCTCAGAAACACAATGAACTTCTGATTTACTCAGGACCAAGTATGAATCTACAACTTCTGGGCTCAGGCAAAACAGTACCTTGCCATTTACTCTTTAAGAGAGGAGGAAGACCTTGGGATTTTGGAATACAGAAAAATATTTCTAGACATAATACCCAAAAAAACAAAATTCAAAGAGAAAAATGCTATTTACTGACTCTCTCAAACGGCTGCATTTTGCTTTTTTTTTCTGGGAGTCGAGCTTGGATGATGAAGCACAGACCTCACTCTCTGGCTCTCTTACAAGCAATGCCAAGCATCAGTAAACAATCTGGCTAGGGCTAACAGAGGAGCTGCTATGGTCCCTGTAGTGAGTTGAATGGTGGCCTCCCCAAAAGATATGTCCATCTGGAACCTATGCATGTGACCTTATTTGAAAGAAGAGTCTTTGAAGACGTAATTCAGTTACAGATCTTGAGATGAGCTCGTCCTGGATCACCTGCCTGGGCCCTAAATCTGATGACAAGTGTCCTAATTAGAAGAGGAGATCACAGAGGAGACGGCCAGGTGAAGACCCAGGCAGAGATTGCAGCCATGTGACTAAAAGCCAAGGATGGCCAGCAGCCACCAGAAGCTAAGATAGAAGCATGAGACGGATTCTCCCTCAGAGCTCCAGAAGGAACCAACCCTGGTGATACTTTGATCTTGGACTTCTGGCCTCCAGATCTGTAAGAGAACAAATCTGTTATCTTAAGCCACCCGGTTTCTGGTCACTTGTTATGGCGGCCCCAGGAAACTAATATAGCCATGTAAGTTTTTCTATTCAAAAATAATCAGACTGGGACTTCCCTGGCGGTCTAGTGGTTAAGACTTCGCCTTCCAATAGGGGGGTGCAGGTTCAATCCCTGGTCGGGGAGCTAAGATTCCCACATGCCCAGAGGCCAAAAAACCACATAAAAACGGAAGCAATACTGTAACAAACTCAATAAAGATTTTACAAATGGTCAAACAAACAAACAAAAAAAAACAAAGATAATCAGACTGAACGGAAATCAAACCAAGACAGTAGCCTCATTAGGCTCACTCTGAAGACTCCCCATGGTTCTCAAGAGGGTCCAAAACGGCACAAAGTGTTTTTTACAAAGTCAAAGGTAAGCCGTGTGGCTTGGGGGAAGACTGGGATTAACAGAGAAAGCACTGCTGTGTGCCTGAAGACAGGGGTTGCCGATCCTGGCTATTAATACAAAATTCCTGGGCTCCTGTCACCACCATCACCCTCACTGCCAGGACAGTGGCAGTGTGCTGGGGGGTCTGTGTGCCAGGCCAGGTGGTTCTAACTCAGAGTCAGATTTGAAACCACGTGCTTTACTGCCAGACCCTCACCATACACAGTCTGTAAGCCGCAGCAGAGCTACCTGCTCCTGCTACTGCCTTAGACAGATGGAGGGTTTCGCTGAGTCTCCTCTAGGCTATTTACTCGAGCAAAAATATTTGAGGAAGATGGGGATAAGCCAAGTGCAGAGATTACCATGGGGTCTTGTGTCTTGGCTACTCTTCACTCTGGTCCAATATCATAAAGTGACAAGGGTCAGGTAGTTAAGGACAGAACAGACAAAGGAGGCACGATCGTCCTGGAAAAGCTACTACAGTGGCGAGAAGAGAGGATGAAGTACCCCTTAAAATATTTCACTCAGGCTAAACAGTGAATTCTTGGGCTCAGGTCAAGCACTCCTCCCTAAAGAGAAATTCTGAAAACTGCCACAATAAGCGACTAGGCCAGCCTCAGCCAGTGTCAAACCCTGCAGCTGAACATGCTAAGCGCTCAAAACACTGGCCAACTGAAAGCCTCGGCCTAAGAAACAGAGGTGTGGTTATCAAGAACCCAAGAACAGTCGTAAACCCAAAGTCTTATGTCTTCTGTTGTCTAATCTTCATGCCTCTAGCTCTCGGTCCACCTGAGCTACTTGAATCCCAAAGCAGGGAACTGTGACCAAGATTTAATGAAGGAGAAAAATCTAGTCTGTCTCAATAAGAGAATTAGGAGCAATTTAAAAAAACACTCTGTGTTTTTTGTGTCTTCGACCTATTTCTGGGCCTTCTAGTTTTCCACACAATTTTAATAATTATGGCTCTAATCACTTAATATTTCATAGTACAAGTTCTCTCTCATTCTTTTAAATTTTGTAAAATATACAGAAAAGTATATAAAACAGATATGTACATAAAACAGATATGCAGTTTAATGCATGAAGCAAACAGCTATGTAATCACAAACCAGATACAGAAAAGCCACTGCCAGCACTCCAAAATCTTCCTGTGTGTCCCCTCCAGCCTCGCCTTTGTCTCCCAGAGGTAACTACTGTTCTGACTTTATGGCAATACTCCCCTTTTAGAAAATAGTTTTACCGGTTATGGGTGCAACAATATGATTAGTTTGTTTTGCCTACTTTTTATGTATAAAAATGGAATCACACTGTATGTTGTGTCTGGTATCTTTCACTCAACATTGCTTATACAATTCACATCGCCTGTTGGTGTGATTTATTCATTTTCATTACGGTATGATGTGCCATTTCCTTAGTACCACTTTATTTAACTGCGACGGACACTTCTATAGTGATTTCAGTTTTGGGCTGTTATAAGCAATGCTGCAACGAGCATCTTGGTGCACATAAACACATTTCTGTAGGGCATTTACCTAGGAGTTTAATTGCTGGATTATGAGGTAGGCATATCTTTAACATTTAATATCCCTCTCCTTTTCCCCTGCTGTGTATGAGTTCCAGTTCACCAACACTTGATATTGCCAGACTTTAACTTTGGCCAGTGTGATGTTGAGACATTCATTGTGGTTTTATTTTGCATTTCTCTAATTAGGAACAAATTTGAGCATCTGCCTGCGTTCATTGGTCACTGCAATTCTTCTTTTGAAAAGTGCCCATTCAAAACTTGTCTCTGGGCTTCCCTGGTGGCGCAGTGGTTGAGTGTCCGCCTGCCGATGCAGGGGACGCGGGTTCGTGCCCCGGTCTGGGAAGATCCCACTTGCTGCGGAGCGGCTGGGCACGTGAGCCATGGCTGCTGAGCCTGCGCGTCCGGAGCCTGTGCTCCGCAACGGGAGAGGCCACGACAGTGAGAGGCCCGCGTACCGCAAAAAAAAAAAATCAATTCACTGAGAAACAACAGATCAAAGTCTTGGTCATGGTACCCATAAAATGTAATGATCCAGAAGCAACAGCTCTGCATAGTGTTTCAAGGTCAGTGAATGTCACATTGAAACTAATCAATTCCAAAACACATGCAAAAGGAAAAAAGATATCCTTGCCTCACTAATACACTGAGAATATTTGAAATTTTGACACTTATGATCACTGAATCAACAGTTTTGGATCTAAAATAAGACACCCCCATCCTCCCAACACCTGAGGACCATAACACCGGAATATTATAATTTAGAAACACAATTGTTATCCTTATTATCCCAGTTGAGCCTTACAATAATACTATAGATTAGCTACTATAACTATCGTTCTTCAGTGAAGGAACACCTCAGAAACTAACACATGTATTTCCTCATTTGTTAATGACCTGCCACCTAAAGTTATTCAGCTAAGAAGCAGAGAGGTGAACACAAGTGTGATTCCAGAGCCCAAGTTCTTTCCCTAAATCTAACGTTCAAACTCAGAAGAGACCACATACCACAATTAAAAACACTAGGACTAAAAAAAAAAAAAAAATTAGGGGGCGTCTCTGGTGGCGCAGTGGTTAAGAATCTGCCTGCCAGGCTTCCCTGGTGGCGCAGTGGTTGAGAGTCCGCCTGCCGATGCAGGGGACACGGGTTCGTGCCCCGGTCCGGGAAGATCCCACATGCCGCGGAGTGGCTGGGCCCGTGAGCCATGGCCACTGAGCCTGTGCGTCCGGAGCCTGTGCTCCGCAACAGGAGAGGCCACAGCAGAGAGAGGCCCACGTATCGCAAAAAAAAAAGAATCTGCCTGCCAATGCAGGGGACACGGGTTCGAGCCCTGGTCTGGGAAGATCTCACATGCCGTGGAGCAACTAAGCCCGTGGGCCACAACAACTGAGGCTGTGTGCCACAACTACTGAAGCCCACGTGCCTAGAGCCCGTGCTCCTCAACAAGAGAAGCCACCGCAATGAGAGAGAAACCTGCGCACCACAATGAAGAGTAGCCCCTGCTCGCTGCAACTAGAGAAAGCCGGCGCACAGCAACAAAGACCCAATGAGGCCAAAAATACACTAAAATAAAATAATTTTTTTAAAAAAGGACTAGTATTAGCATTAGGACTAGTATTACTAAAATGACCTGCATATGTACAGTGCCAAGAGTGCACAAAGCACAAATATAAAACTGCCTTATTTGTGTCTCAAAATAGCTGTGAAGGTAGGTGAACAAATATCTTTATGCCCATTCATGGACAAAGAGAATTAAGGTCTGAGAAGGTAAGTGACTTTCCGAAGGGCAATCAAATTAGTGCTGGTGCTTTTGGGACCTGGTACTTTGCTGAACAGATTCACTCTCTGAAGGAAATCTTCCCACAAGATGGTCATCCATTCATTCAACAAATATTTCCTGAGAAACTACTATGTAAAATGTACTCTTCCATTTTCTCACTGGCCGGTGGGGTATGCAGGAAAGGAGAAACCGCTGGGAGGCTCAGAGAGAGTGCTGAACACACAAAAATATTTGTCTTTGAGCAGAGAAACAGGAGCTTACTAGGGAAATGCAGTAGGAATGCCAAGCAGCCCAAAGTACACGTGAGGCTGTGGTCAGGAATTTAAAGTGAAACCAGTCTCCCGTTATTTTTTCGCTAATAACAAGCTTCTGCTCAGGCACAGATATGAGGAAGGTAGATAGCTAAGTTCAACTACAATCAAAATTCTGCCAGTTAAATTAAAATAGAAGGGAAAAGCAAGGGAGGTGATGGTGATTTTAAAGGAGTGTTTTATAGGAGTGATTAAAATGGCATGGGAAGGGCTTCCCTGGTGGCGCAGTGGTTGAGAATCTGCCTGCTAATGCAGGGGACATGGGTTCGAGCCCTGGTCTGGGAGGATCCCACATGCCGCAGAGCAACTAGGCCCGTGAGCCACAACTACTGAGCCTGCGCATCTGGAGCCTGAGCTCCGCAACGAGAGAGGCCGTGATAGTGAGAGGCCCGTGCACCGCGATGAAGAGTGGCCCCCGCTTGCCACAATTAGAGAAAGCCCTCACACAGAAACGAAGATGCAACACAGCAAAAATAAATAAATTAATTAATAAACTCCTACCCCCAACATCTTTAAAAAAAAAAAAAACATAAGGGTAAAGCTTCATAACAATGGATTTGGCAATGATTTCTTGAAAATGACACCAAACACAAGAAACAATAACAAAAGAAACAACAGATGAATTGGACTTCATCAAAATTAAAAAAAAAAATGGTACGGGGAATCTGAGATGAGTAAAAAGGCAAGTGAAGACAGGGTGGGGTCAGAGTGAAAAATTGGATCAGAGATCTCAAAGAGAATGAAGGATTGTTACAATGAAGACACTGGATACTCAAATGTGCATACAAATCTGGGGATCTTTTTTTTTCTTTTAATGTATTTATTTTTTTTTATTTTTGGCTGCGTTGGGTCTTCATTGCTGTGTGCAGGCTTTCTCTAGTTGGGGCGAGCGGGGGCTACTCTTCGTTGCAGTGCTCGGGCTTCTCATTGCGGTGGCATCTCTTGTTGCGGAGCACAGGCTCTAGGTGTGCAGGCTCCGTAGTTGTGGCGCACGGGCTTAGGTGCTCCGCGACATGTGGGATCTTCCTGGACCAGGGCTCAAACCCATGTCCCCTGCATTGGCAGGCGGATTCTGAATCACTGCGCCACCAGGGAATTCCTGGGGATCTTGTTAAACTGCAGATTCTGACTTGGTAACTCTGGGGTGGGGCCTCAGATTCTGCTTTCCAACACTTCCAGAGGATCTGACAAAATCCTGCCATTTTGAGGACACCCCCTCCCCTTTGAGTAGCAAGGGGTCAGTGGATCAGAGGTGGTGTTTAGAGTGAGAAGCTTGATGGCTCTGACCGTGGGGATGGAACTCAGAGGCCTGAGCGCTCAAGGGATTACTGGTAGGACTGTGGGAGTCGAAAATACAGGGACTGGAGGAGGAGATGTGGATAGCAAGACGGAGGCAGAAGCTAAAAGGAGTGAAGGGAAGAGACGGAGGTCGGGGGACCGCAGCACGGTAGAGCCTCGAAGGGGCCGCGGTTTTTGAAGGCCTGAGAAGTAGCAATTTACAGCATCAAACAACACGGTCGAGTCTGAGGTAGGCCCTTGAGAGGGCTGCAGGGGAAACAGTGTCTTCAGAGACCAGCCAAGTTCTAGACAAGGCAAGGAGCGAAAGAGACTGTTCAGAGAAGAGGCTGGTGACACAGAGAGAAGACTGATAATCACAAACATGAACTATATTAGGCCGAGTTAAAGAGTCTGGAATTGGGCTCAATTAGCAGATGAACCCAGCAGTACAGAGATGAGTGGTTAAGTACAAAATTATCTGTCTTACATTGTAGTTAAGAGGCAGTGTACTTAAAAAAAAAAAAAAAAAAGTGGATTTGTGAAGAAAGCAACCTAAACATAATGAACCTAAAATTTAACAAAAAAATGATGCTATGTTTTGTAATAATCAGTTATAAAAACAACATCGAAAGTCAACATAATGGTAATGTTCAATTTCTTAAACTGGGTGGGGTGTACCTGGGTATTCACTCCATTGTTCATTAGGTGCACACAAATCTCCTGGGGATCTTGTTAAACTGCAGATTCTTATATATGTATACACATACATTTCATTATGAGTAATTTAACATAACATGAAATACACCAGAAGAAGAAAGAAAGGTGACTGTGCATTGCCAAATTAAAAAGAAGCACAGCCCAAGAAGTCTAGAAAAAGAGTTAAAAAGAAAATGTGTATTTTACACACCCTGGGAAAAGGTTCTCTGGAAAATAAACATAGGGCGTCTATGGAGCAGACTTGGAAAAGCTGGGTGAAAATCAGCATTTAAGGACATTTGAGACAATGCTCCAAAATCCTTTGCTCACATATGGCTTGGGTTTCTAAGAGCAACCAAAGGGAATGGTGCCTTTTGGCATTTCACTCATTATAAATACACAAAGTTATATTTTATAAACTTCAATCTCTGAATTTGTTACTATGAGTCTAATCTCTGAGTATATGGATTAAAAAAAAAAGAGTTTCTGAGCTTACAAAGTGGAGGGTAAGATCTCTAAGACAGGAGTGACACAGAGACAGGCCGTCCTGCCAACCCTGATTTTTGTTACTTTAACGCAGCGGTTCTCTAAGTGTGAGCCCTGCATGCCTAGGGCACCCAGAGACCCTTTCAGGGAGTCAGAACTATTTTCATAATATTGCTAAGACGTGACTTGCCTTCTCCTGCAATGTTGACATTTACACTAGTGGTACAGAAGCAATAGTGGGTAAAAAGTGTAGATGCCATAATCAAGGCAGTAGAGGCATACTGTACTATTCTTTTCTGTATTCAGTGCTTCCAGGAAAAAAAAAAAACTACTTTCACATAAGAATGTGATAAAGCACTTGATAAAGCATAAAAATGAATAATTTTATTAAATTTCAACCTTGAATATGTGCTTTTTTAATATTCTGAGTAACAAATGGGAAGTCCACGTGAAACACTTCTGCTGCACACCCCTGAACAATGACCGTCTCAATAAAAAGCACACGTGCAACTGAGGGGCAAGCTCAATCAGCCACTCTGTTCACAGAACACCATTTCCACCCGAAAGAATCCCTGACAAACTGTGGTTACTCAGACTCGGTATCTCCAGCAGACATTTTCTTGAAAATGAACTATGTGAGCCATCACTTCAAGGAAAACAACTATTTGTTGACAATGATAAAATTTAAGCTTTCAAGAGAAAGAATTTTGGAAAACCTATCCTCTGCTGTGAGCTTGAGAGCTTCGCAATACTACAGATTTTTCTGATGAGATCGATGGTGTTAACAAACATAATTTTTAATGTGCCAATATTTGGAAGATCTCATAACTCAGTAAATCAATATTTTCCAACCAAAAATGTATAATGTTACAAAATCCCATATAGGTAAAGGGTTCATTCAAAGCACAAATTAGACCAATGGATTTTTACATAACGATAAAAGTTCATTCATATAGTTTGAGATGCCACCTTTAAGAAACTACAGCCTATCAAGTTTTTGGAGTAGTATTTTTCTTATACATGAATTTATTTTAGTTATTTATTTTTGGTGTGTTGGGTCTTGGTTGTTGGGCACAGGCTTTTCTCTAGTTGCCGCGAGCGGGTGCTACTCTTCATTGCGGTGTCTTCTCTTGTTGCAGAGAACAGGCTCTAGGTGCGCCGGCTTCAGTAGTTGTGGCTCGTGGGCTTCAGTACTTGTGGCACACGGGCTTAGTTGCTCTGTGGCATGTGGGATCTTCCCGGACCAGGAAGATCCCACCTGTGTCTCCTGCATTGGCAGGCGGATTCTTAACCACTGTGCCACCAGGGAAGCCCTGGAGTAGTATTAAAGAAGAAAATCCACAATTATCTGAAAATGCTCTTCCTTTCCTATAAATCTGTGAGGCCAATTTTCTTCATGTACTTCAATCAAAACAATGTATAGGGACTTCCCTCGTGGTGCAGTGGTTAAGAATCGGCCTACCAATGCAGGGGACACGGGTTCGAGCCCTGGCCTGGAAAGATCTCACATGCCGCAGAGCAACTAAACCCGTGCGCCACAACTACTGAAGCCCGCGCACCTAGAGCCCGTGCTCCACAACAAGAGAAGCCACTGCAATGAGAAGTCCGCCCACCACAACGAAGAGTAGCCCCTGCTCGCCTCAACTAGAGAAAGCCTGAGCACAGCAACGAAGACCCAACGCAGCCAAAAATAAATAAATTTATTTTTTTAAAAAAAGTATCACTACAGATTAAATGCAGGAGTTCACTTCTATTAAGCTTGTCTTCTGTTAAAGCCAGACATTCAGAGATTTGCAAAAATGTACACAATGCCATCTTCTCATTAAATTTTTTACTTTAGAAAATAGTTATTCTTCATTAAAGAAATATAACATGTATGGGTTTATTATTATGTCCAATGAATTAATAAATATTTTAAAATATTTTCAGTTTTACTTCCTAGTATGGTAAATATCAATAGATAAAACCTACAAATAAAAACTCTTTGGAGACCTCAATAATTTTTAAGAATGTAAAGGGGTCCTAAGGAAAAAAGTTTGAGAACTGCTGCTATAGGCATTTTTGCTTTACATTTTGAGTCACAAAGGGCTTCCCAGTTTATAAGGCCTCCCCAAAGCATGTGCTTCTTGTTCAGATAATTTTAGATCTGGATGCCAAGTTAGCAAGCACAGGATTTACTACTGTATTACCACTGATACAGCACTGTGCTAGGGGCTGAGTGATGTAAGGAGCCTGAACTTACAATCTACAAGACCAGATGTGTGTACATAAAGCAACATGAACACAATGATGCACTGACACTGGGGTATTTGCATATGTAAGACAGACATTTCTCTAAGGCAGATATCAGATGGACCGGAGCTCTGAATCAGCACTTCTCAAAATGTGCAGCAGCGTCACCTGCGAACTTACTAAAAATGCAAATAATTCGGGACCCTCCCCAAACCTACTGAAACGAACTCTGGAGGGGGGCCAGCTATCTGCATTTTAAGCCCTTCTGGTAATTCTGAGGCTAATGTTTGAGAAACACTGCTGAACAACTGATAAGATCAGAGGTTCATATTCTCAATTACATGCACATGAATCACCCACATGATCGATCTGGCAAATACCCCTACAGAAGCCCTGGTGCTTTCACTCTATGCTTTTGTTTCAGGTTTTTCACTCAGCCTTGAATGCCCTTTCCAAGCCTAGTTATTTTCACCTGCTGAAACTTTTACTCAAGGGCAAATTCAGGGATACAGCCAGCCCACAAAACCTTCTCCAATGAAAATGTGTTCATCCTTCAATTTCCCATAGAACTGAGTCTGTATCTCTTTCCTATCACCTAGCACACTGAGCTGGGTGTACACGGACTATTGATTCTACAGATTACAAATGCCCTGGGGGGAGAAACTGTATTTTAGTCATTATATCCCTCATGATAGTTTATAAACTATGCTCACTACAAAAAATGAGAAAAAAAGTCTCAATTGTTTAAATGAGTTTACAAACCAGTTGGGATATACCCAATATTTAAAAAAGTTATTCTTGGTGCTTGCTACAGGTGACAGAAAAATATATGACACAGGCATAAGCTCAATAATTTATGATGCAGTTGGAGAGAAAAGACCCACATATATGAAAAATAACTAAGAACACAATGCAACTTGTGTGTCAAAGGGAAGTAACAGCTGTTGGCAGTCAGGATTTTTTAAAAGGCAGAGAGAAAAATTTCAGAAAAGACCAAGGAAGGAAGAGGAAAGGTATAAAGCATGCGAATAAGACAATGAGATGCTCAGTTTAGCTAACATTAGTTAGGAGATTCTTGTAAGAAATCAATTTAGAAAGTTAAATGAAAAGGAGACTTTGAAGAGCCTTAAAGGCTGATGGTCTAGTCGGGTGGGGTGGGGGGTGGGGAGGGAGCGGATGTGTGTATGCATATGGCTGATTTGCTTCACTATGCGCACAACATTGTAAAGCAATTATACTCCAATTTAATTAATTAATTAATTAATTAAAGAGCCTTAGATGGAATTCCCTGGCAGTCCACTGGTAGGACTCTGAGATTTCACTGCTGTTGCCGGGGCTCAATCCCTGGTTGGGGAATAAGATCCCAGAAGCCACAAGGTGCAGCCAAAAAAAAAAAAAAAAAAAAACTTTAAGACTCTACTGGTACAAGATAAAAGATGTCTAGAGTTTCCCTTTAGGCCCTATATGTATTTCATTTGTTCATTTCAGTTACCTTAACCTAACCACCATTACCAAGCAAAGATTTAAACTGAAGGTTGGCAGCCCCTTCTCCAATGGCATGCTGAGTCTTCATTCACTCCAACCATGGGTGTTTATAATAGATGGGGGCTGACTGCTGGGGCAGGTCTTAAATTTCAGGGAAGAACCATGAGCATCAAAAGACGATGATGAAATTGCAAGTACAAAGAAAGGTTCTCATCTAAAACCCTTCGGATAACACCTTAGCAAGGATAAACTTGGAGAGGCTATAAAGATTGGATACCACTGAACACAAATGACAAATTGCAGACTTCTCTACTACTCTTCGCACTGCGGGAGGGGAGGGGGATCAGATATTCCACAACCTGCTTTGCCTCGATAACTTTTGGTATCTTAGCATAAGCTGCTCACCCCAGTTTACAAGTCAGGCTGAAAGCTAAATATTCTAGGTCTGCACTCTCCAATATGGTAGCCACTAGCCACTTTAAATTCTTTTAAAACATAATCAAGTTAAAAATTCAGTTCCTCAGTCACACCAGCCACACTTCAAGTGCTCAAGAGCCACAATGCAACGTATAGAATAATTTACACCATCACAGAAAGTTCTATTGGATAGCACTGTTCTAGATCCTCCAGGAACCCCCTACTGCCAAATGAACAGTGTCCTTCAAAGTGACCACCTGAGGAAATAAGTTTATTTGAATAATACTGCTTTGGTCAAAATATTTTTAACTCTTCTTTTATTATTTTTTTTTAATTTTTTAAAAATTAATTAATTAATTTTTATTTTGGGCCGCACTGGGTCTTCGTTGCTGCGGGCGGGCTTTCTCTAGTTGCGGTGAGTGGGGGCTACTCTTTGTTGTGGTGCATGGGCTTCTCACTGCAGTGGCTTCTCTCGTTGCGGAGCACGGGCTCTAGGCTCACGGGCTTCAGTAGTTGTGGCTCACGGGCTCTAGAGCCCAGGCACAGTAGTTGTGGCGCACGGGCTTTGTTGCTCCGCGGCATGTGGGATCTTCCCAGACCAGGGCTCGAACCTGTGTCCCCTGCATGGGCAGGCGGATTCTTAACCACTGCGCCACCAAGGAAGCCCCCTTAACTCTTCTTTTAGAAATAACTTCAGAGACAGTTTACAAGTTACACTTTATTAGTGAACCAAGGCAACAGTGACCATCTCAATCTCTCAATACTCTTCTTTGGACTTGGCTCTTAAAACACTACTAGCTGTTTCCAAAACTTGAATCCAAAAAACCTCAAAAATATAATGATGTGCAGCTACTGAACATAGCAAAAATTTATCCAAGGCATATGGGCCAATTCCAACAGTTCGAAAAAGTATTCATGAATGGCTTATCACTATAATTAATGAACAACACCTCCCTAAATGAAAAAACTAAGTTCTGGTGTATTTTTTGCATTTATTTTTAAGGCAGTCGCATCACTTTATTATTCCACCTTCCAAACTATAATATTGCAACATATACCACACACACAAACCCCCAGAATCCTTTATTTACACCACTGACTGATGCCATAGCTCTAATATTTTTCAAGCCAAAAACCATTTGTAAAATGTTCATCTCTAGAACAACTCATTTCTGAATAGTCAACAATAGCTACTGTTTTGCTCATACATTCTCAAATGGGAGACAGAGAGAGACGTACTTCCAAGAGCCAACTATGTAGCAGGGAGAAGAGCCCCAGGCCACAGGCAGCTCAGCTACACAGTCCCTTCTGCCTCCTTCCCTCTCAGTGAAAGGGTTACATTTCCACCTAAAAACAGGAAGCTTTGTTGCCAAACATCAACACCAGAGGAACAGTTTTTTTGTTTTGTTTTGTTTCTGTGTAACCTACAGGTTTATTTTAAGAAGACAAAAATGCCAAGCCTGGAATAAGCAAAAATTTTGAACTAGATTAACAGCCTCTGTTTGTGATTTAACTCCGAGATCTGATCTAAGTAACAAATATAAAAGGGCAAGATATTTATTTCAGGGAAGCAAATAACCTTAAAAGACCTATCCTCTTTGGTATTTCTTAAAAAAGAAATGTGCGCTGTATTTCTTGAGAATGTCAGCTTTACTCAAAGTTGGGATTTCAGGAAGTAGGACTATTCTTCCACCCAACAAACAAATTGTCTTCTGGGACTTCCCTGGCGGTCCAGTGGTTAGGACTCTGAGCTTCCACTGCAGGGAACACGGGTTCGATCCCTAGTCGGGGAACTAAGATCCCTCAGGTCACAAGGAGTGTGGCCAGAAAAAAAGTCTTCTACCCTCTATGAAGTCAAGGACAGGTACATATTTGTCTAGTGTGTTAGAAAATACTGGCATCTGGGGAGGTTTCATAAGATTAAAACAACGCCGGGACAGAAAACGCCACAGATACTAGCTATTACTATTTCTAAGAATCCAAACACCCCACTTTCCTCTCAGAAAGAACCTCTCTCAGGACACATCACTGGACAGGAAAGTACATACAAATCACGCTCCCATTCTAAACAAACAAATTTTCAGAGGCCGAAGATACTGTTCAAGACTATATCCTTCTCAAAACACAGAACCTATGCTTACTGCAGTTATTCCTTTTAATAAGCAATTTAATAAGCAATCACCTATCATCAGCCTCATAAAGGTAAGAACATTGAAAACATCCAGATAAAGAAAAATTTTACTCTTTCTTTATCTGGATGTTAGTTAGTTAGTTAGTAGGGAGAAAAGACCCTACTAATGAAGCCCAAGTTTGGAGGTGACGTTACTGCCATCTAACACTTTATGCAAGACACAGAGAGCAGGTACTGCTCCAGCCACCTCAGAAAACTGCCACAGTGTCATTTCAAGATGCCTCTGGGATCACTCCCCATCTGCTAACACCCACCACCATTCAGACCCCATCCTGATAACCCTTCCATGAAGAGGTCTTGCACAGTGAATGAAAATTCAAAAGTTAAAGATTTAGTTCTATTCTCCCTGCATAAGAATATATGTTGAGGGCTTCCCTGGTGGCGCAGTGGTTAAGAATCTACCTGCCAATGCAGGGGACACGGCCCTGGTCTGGGAAGATCCCACATGCCGCAAAGCAACTAAGACCGTGAGCCATAACTACTGAGCCTGCGCGTCTGGAGCCTGTGCTCTGCAACAAGAGAGGCCGCGACAGTGAGAGGCCCGCGCACCGCGACGAAGAGTGGCCCCCGCTCGCCGCAACTAGAGAAAGCCCTCGCACAGAAACGAAGACCCAACACAGCCAAAAATAAATAAATAAATAAATAAAAATTAAAAGTTAAAAAAAAAAAAAGAGCAAAACAATAGATTCAAAACCAAATGGTGACAACCTCTCAATTGTGATATATCAGAATTTAGGCCTCTGGGTGATTAATTTATACCACTGACAAACCAAGTCTATAATCATTCCAAATTGTTACTTGTCTAGTGCTATGGATACATTTTCACAGAGCAAAAGTATTATGTTTATTTGCAGGGGACGGGAAAACTGACAGCAAATTTCATAGCTGACTGAGCCACTGGTTATCTACATACTTATCCACACAGCAAAATACTTCGGCTCTACTGGTGA
Organism: Mesoplodon bidens; assembly: GCF_964165515.1. Taxonomy (NCBI): domain Eukaryota; kingdom Metazoa; phylum Chordata; class Mammalia; order Artiodactyla; family Ziphiidae; genus Mesoplodon; species Mesoplodon bidens. The sequence goes on along the minus strand of NC_138169.1, from coordinate 7,889,748 downwards.
GTTTTCCATTTTCAAATGTCCTGCCAGAGGATACTTTAAAACAGTGATATTCTTATCATTATACGTTATTTTTCAATAAAATACAGAGCGCCCAATGTCAATGTCTTTACTTTTTATCTAGTGAAGTTGCAGAAAAGCCGACACACATCTAGCAAAATGGGACAAACCAGTACCTCATGGTGGCTGCAGAATTGCAGACTGTCTGCCAGGCCTCACCTCATATCCGGGCAGAAGCCGGACAAACACTGTGAGCAATCCTGGCTGCGAGATCACAATGACGGCATCACAAGCAGGAATTCGGATGCCTGGACGCCTCTAGGATGCAACCTCACCACGTTAAAGAAAAACCAGAAGGTTCCATAATCCTGAACCTGGAGCTGATGACCCACAACATGCACCTTCTCCCAAGAAATTATCCTCCCATGTAAAATTAAGCAGCATCACTCTCCACTATTAACCAGCATAGGCAATGCAAGTGAGCAGAGAAAAGCTCATCCCCCTAAAGTTAAGTATCCAGCTCGCCACCAAGAAGGTATTTTTATATACTTCAAGTTCGCAAGTTTTCATTTCAGTTCAGTTTCAAACACCTTTCTTGAGTATTCTGTCCTGGAAAATGAAGCTCTATTTCAGAATTCTGAAAACTGAGGAGGATGTGAATCATACACTTAAAATCTCACCTTGGTCTTGCCACTCTACCATATCGCCAACTTCACCAATCCCAGTACTTATTGACTAAGAGGAATAAGGATTATAATGTGTAAGCGAGAGGTTCATTTCGAAAATGCCACAAGTACAAAGCCTCACCACAGCTCCACAATAGTGTACCTTTGCTAAGAAAAGCCAAAATTGCCAGATTGTTGTCATTGTTGTGGTTCCCTCCCCCCACCCCCATGAGTTCTGGAATTTTCAAGCCAGCACAGAATAAGAATTAGTGACATTTTATTGTTACTTTTAAGAGGTTAAACATTCTTAAATTGGAAGGAAATGTAATAAAGGATTAACAGTAATTATCTCTAGGTGATGGGATTACTGGCAGTTTTTAATACCCTCTTTGTGTTTTCTTGGGTTTCTCAATTTTTTTTTTTTTTCTGGCACACGGGCCTCTCACTGCTGTGGCCTCTCCCGTTGCACGGAGCACAGGCTCCGGACACGCAGGCTCAGCGGCCATGGCTCACAGGCCCAGCCGCTCTGCAGCATGTGGGATCCCCCCGGACCGGGACACGAACCCGTGTCCCCTGCATCGGCAGGCAGACTCTCAACCACTGCGCCACCAGGGAAGCCCTCTCAAATTTTATTTAATGAACAGATATAATTTCTAAAGCAGGAAAAAAAATTTTAATGACTTTTTTGGAGCCACAGGAAAATGGGCTTCAACCAGGGGTGAGGAAGCAGACTCTACTGTGCTATGTGCACAGGAACATGAAACCAACAGGCCATTGTAAGCAGTGAGAAGTGGGTACCCATGGGGAGAGGCTAGGTGTTCACCAAGCCGACTTCCTTCTCTTCCAGGAGTCACAGACCTCGTTTCCCAGCTCCCTTTGCAGCTCAGGGTGACCACGTGACTGAGTCCTAGCCAATGGAATGAGAGCAGTGCGTGGGGCGTGTGCACTTCTAGGCCTCCCCCATAACATCTTCCCATTCTTGGCCCTTCCAGTGGCTTGATGGAGATGAGCAGGGCAACCTCAAAAGCATGGATGGAAGACAATGTGATCACAACTTGGAAGAAGCTTGAATCCCTGTAACACTTCTCTTCATTCCCCCATTAGAAAATACCTACCCTGGACTTTTCCATAACTGAAAATAAACTTTCATCCATTTAAGTCATTAAAATTAGTGGAGTTTGCTACAGCAGCCACCTTTTCTTACCTAATACAGTGGCAAAGAGATAAAAACTCTTGCTAAGAGCTTTGGAATCATCTCAGCTAAGTAAACTCAAAGAATATTTTAGGATAAACACCTGAGACAGAAATGCTTCACATCACAAAAAGCATAATTATATGAAAGATAAATAAACTCAGTGGTTAAGAATCCGCCTGCCAATGCAGGGGACACGGGTTCAAGCCCTGGTCTGGTAAGATCCCATATGCCACGGAACAACTAAGCCCGTGCGCCACAACTGCTGAGCCTGCGCTCTAGAGCCCGTGTGCCACAACTACTGAAGCCTACGCGCCTAGAGCCCGTGCTTCGCAACAAGAGAAGCCACCGCAATGAGAAGCCCACACACTGCAAGGAAGAGTAGCCCCTGCTCACCACAACTAGAGAAAGCCCGCGCACAGCAATGCAGACCCAACACAGCCAAAAATAAATAAATAAATAAATTTATTTATTTATTTATTAAAAATAAATAAATAAATGTACTGTATTTTTTTTTAAAGCAAAAAGACATTTTACTGGGACTTCCCTAGCGGTCCAGCAGTTAAGACTCCGCACTTCCACTGTAGGGGGCAAGGGTTCGATCCCTGGTCGGGGTACTAAGATCCTGCATGCTGTGTGGTGCGGCCAAAAAAATAGGCATTTTACTGGCAAGAGCAAAATATGTTTAAACAACACATAAGTGTGACTGTATGTAAGGTAAGACTGATGATGAGTTGATAAGTGTTCAAGAGTTAGGTGATGGTACTACTCACTTTACTTATGTAAATGTCTGAAATTTCCCATAATAAAAAGTTTCTATTATAGAAGATATTTTAGTAAAATCCAAACTCCACCTTCTTCCTCACCCCTTGTAACCTAAAAAAAGCTTAAGCAATTTACAGAAATGAGAGGTTCCTCAAAATAAGCAGTTCCCCACAACAAGCATGGTATAAATTATGTCCAAATGAAAAGAAATAATAGTCTTCATAATTCTTCTCTGATTTCCTAAGGTTTTGTTTACTCTTGTTGTTTTGCGGTTTTTGTTTTTGTTTACTGTTATAAAAAATGTGTTTTTTTAAAAAAAAAAAGTAGGAAAAGAGGGTTAGATTAGGAAATGAAACACCTGGATTCTGTCCCAGCTGGATGACCTTAAACTAGTATTTAACCCCTTCCTGGAACTCGGCACTCTCATCTATATACCCTAAGGATACTCATTACATAAAATCGGTTTCTAACTCCGTCCTTTCGTAGTTCCACTGTTTCAGATTTCAAAGCCAAACTCCCTAAGTGAAAGGGCAAGGATTCACAAGTGAAAGGACTTGTGGCTCAAACTTTGCCAAAGTAAGAGTACTCTGCCGTGAGGGAAGGAAGAACCACACCTGATAAGATCGGCCTCTAACAAGGGCAGAGTCTCCTGGTGCTCTCCAGCTCGGCACCGCATCCTCCGAGGCAACTCACATCTCCACACTCCCCCTCAGTCCCTTCACAGTCCATTTCGCCCCATCAGCTAAATGAAAATACTCCTCTATTTACTAAATCTGGAAATTCTATCGGGAGGCAAAGGAGAGTTGAAGAATTTGCAATGAATTTAATCTGCCAGGAGAGGGAGTTTAACAGTGAGCCTCCAAGAACAAGTTGCCCCCGACTGCAGAGTGAGCACCTACCTGGATGCTCAGGTTTCTGCTCGACCCTGCTGGGTGCCCGCGAGGAGACCGGGCATCAGACAGGTGAAGGGACTTACCCGTACACAGCTGCACTCTGAGACTTCGGAGCTCCTGTCTATTTCTAAAATGTTAAAAGTCCACGCACTTTATAATAGAAAGGAAGCGGGAAAGAAGTTCTGGTTTAACGGAAAGTCTAGTTGAGAGAAAGATGTTTCTGAAGCTGATTTTCAAGTCAAGCTAGAGAGAAAAACTCAAAGGCTGTGTTCTAATATCATGTTCCTGAATTTGGGAAGTTCATTCACAGCTTAATCCCCTCCCCTGAAGTCACGGTTACATAAGTGTCTGTCGCCTGCTGGGTCACTTGCTGTCCCCCACCCCCAACCCAGGAGACGCCCTGTAACCTGAGCTTGTCTACTTCAGTCACTGAAAACACTTACACAACACCCTGGTCGCTTTCCAAATTGACTTGTACTGCTACTAAGGAAAGCCAAGTTATTCCATTTTTTCCCGTCTTTCAGTTTCATTCACATTGATATTTCTGTACATACGTAAAACACAAAGTGGAAGATCATTTTCGTATGTTCTTCAATTCCTGAGTAAAACAAGGAAGGTCAAGTATTTCAACTTCACAGAAGGAGAGCAAAGCACAATCAATAAGCTGGCAGGCTTGCCTGGGGCCAAGTTAAACACAACTCATCTCCTAGGTGAACAAAGCTGATAGTCCTCGTATGGGAACTGCACAGTCATGCCTATTTATACACCCAAGGCCCACATTCCACTGCTCCACGCGGCACACCCCCGCGTGTAAGGGCTTCTGGGGGACACAGGAAATGAATGACTCTAGAAGAATACAAGCAGACACATCGCCTCCTCCGAGGTCTTTTCTGACCGCGCTTCCTGCCCTATCTCCTCCTCTTCAGGACTGCTCTAGCCACCGTGCAGTCGGCTATAATTGAACGATGAATCATACTCACTCCTGTTTGGTTTGCACGTCATGCTATGACTAAGTTTCTCATGGTCGGCGAGGAAATTTGCCTCTGCATCCAACGGGCCTAAAAAAAGTATCTGATACTCAGCAAGAGTTCAAAAAAGTCCTGAACTGACTCAACAAAACAAGAACCCCCAAAACGATGCAATACTGCAATTTCCAAACTAAAGCATCCTCTTCTACGCATTTGATGAAGATGACAATATTATAAGGCTTCCCAACCCTGGAACCTCCTTTAAAAAGTAGGCCAATGAGGCTATGGGCAAACTGTTCAAGTACCACCTCCAGTGAATGCTATGTAAGAGCTGTACGTCTCAAATTAGATCACCTTTGTTGACACAGAGATACCTGCTCTGTCCAACAGAAATATAATGCGAGGCAAATGTGTAACTTTGAATTTTCTAATAACCATGTTTAAAAATTTTGTAAAAAACCAGGTGAAATTAATAACCTCTTTTTGTTAACCAAATATTGATATATGCAAAATATTACTTCAAATGTAATCAATATTACATTATTAATAAGCTATTTTTACATTTTTTTTTCCTATTAGGTTTCTGAAATGCAATTGTGTATTTCATACTCAGATCTCAACTTGGACTTGCCAATAGCCATATGTGGCTTATGGCTACTGTACTGGACAGTGCAGCTCTAGAACATACGCTTAAGGTAGATTATAAGGTAGCTCTCCTCTTGACATCGATAATGAACTGGCCAATCAGATACCCCAAGTCCCCGTGGCTATGCAACATTCGTCTTTCCTATCTCATTACAACACACATGTGAGGGAAAGGAAAAAATGTGTAAACTCGTGAATGTAAAACTGAATAATTTAATTGTTCTTAAGATAAAAAAAGAAAAAAGAACATTTCTAGTAAGAGGACCTGTTTTTTTTATTTTTTTTTGTAAGAGGACCTTTAAAATATCTATTTGACAGGGATATATGATGTATAAAGAAGCCCTGTTTATAGCACAAGGCACTGCCCAGTAAAACTGATAGCTCAATGCAAACAGTTTGAAAACACACCCACACAAAACTCAAAGCAAAGTACATAGATTAAATTACAGATGAAAATTTAATAAGTGTGTCTCAAGATACAAGAAAGGAACCTGAGAGGTAGTGACTGGCAGATTTAAGGGCAATGTAGCAGGAGGCAGCATTTCAAGCATGAAGAGAGGCGTGGAAGCATCGTTCTACTGAAGTGGCGTCACACTCAGCTGCTTCTGGCTTTCTGATTGCAGAAAACCAACACAGAGTCAAGGAAGGGTGGAATAAGAACATGTGGAAAGACAGGCCTGGAGACTGGAGGGGAAAACTACAGGAGAGAAGGAGGGGCTCAGGATGAAACCGCATTGTCAGTTATTCATTTCTTACTAATCTGTTATTTTTTTCCCCAAAACTTTAGTAAATTGGCTTTGACTGAGAAACAGTCTAATGGCTATAATTTAAAATGTAAGACCCAGGGAAGAAAAGCAATGTCCCAAGTTTTAACACCTGGGAAACATGTCAGTCTACTGAATGAAGACAGAGAACACTCCTTGGGGGAGGAAGAGGGGAGCATCTCCTCCAGGGCGAGGGTTCAATGTGAGGGAACAATGATGAGTGACGTGAGGCCACCTAAGGTCAGCCTAAGGTCCGGGCCTCCCAGAAGCTTGCCCCTTGAACACAGAAAATGTGTGTGATGTCACCAAACACAGTTTAGGGCACAGGCCACCAAAGGGCCACTGCTTCACATTAGTGTGATAGCAAGTGAGATAAACTAAAGTGAAGAGTGAGCAGGGAATTGGAGCCATTTGGTTTTAGCAGCAACTAAGTGGTTGGCTTAAAGGGGAAAGCGAGAGGTAAGTCTGCTGAGGCCGGCTGATGACAGAGAGGGAAAATCCAAATGGCCCGGCCGTTTCTTTATTCCCCCATCTTCAGCACAGCATTCCAATACTCAGGAATAATGGAAAGATTAGCCAGGGGGAAAGGTCATACAGCCCTCTCAGAAATAAACATACACAAGAAGTGAAAGAGAGCAAATGAGAGACTCCATCTTCCAGAGAGGTGACTGTCCTTCCGAGTGCTATGCCTCAAAGGGTGGGGCAGTGTCTCAAATTTGTTCAGGAGGCCGGGGCATCTGGAAACAGTGGTGTTCTTAAGAGAATACCATGAAATACTGAGATACAGTACAAAGCCTAAAACATCTAAATGCATCCATAGCAGCAGAAGACTAAGACAAACTAAGAAGCCCTATACAAGGTGAAAAATGAAATCAAGAAAACCACTGTTCATTATTTAATTTCTTGTATACACTGGAAAAAGCAGCATCTCAGTCTAGCCTAAAGATTACTAGCATTTTCCAACAATCACCTGGCTAAAGAAACAGAACCTTCTAAGGACTGAAAGTTGCCTGATATCTCTCTCACAATTCATTCACGTTATTTTGGTACTGCTTTTGATAAATTTACAGTTAATCCACAAGCTGAAGACAGAGCTAGCAATAATTGATATTCATGGAGTGCTAAGTTTATACTTTTCAGAAACCATTACAAAGCATGACACAAAACAATAACGTAAGTTAAAGGGACGGAAAAGGAGACATGGGAGACACAAGTAAAATTAAAATGTAAAAACACCAACTTAACTGTGGTGCCACTTGTCAGTACTTCCATTCAGGCCCACATGTACCAAATTTACTACCTGGTTTACAGGATTTACTTATACTAACTCCCAAGAGACACATGTCAGAGTAAGAGTACTAGCATTTATCCTTCAAAACTGCAGTCCTCACTGTCTTCGCTTGCAACAAGGAACTATTGCTTGTTGACTTTGGATCAATGTGCCTTTCATATGGTAGATGCCTTAACAAATATTTATCCAATATTAAAGCCATGTCCTTTTTAAAAAAATTCCATTGTCAACAATACTCCTAAACACCAGTATTTCCTCAAAGATTTCCAACCCTTGAGTAGCCCTTGCTACCCAGACTGATGACAGCAACAGGACAACCCAGATGTCAAAGAACTCTTGATGGGTTACTCAGGGGTTGGAAATCTTTGAGGAAATACTGGTGTTTAGGAAGAGTCCAGGAGGCATAATTCTGGGTCTTCTTTAGCCTTTTGTCACCTTATTCTACTAGAGGACCACTAAGATCTGTCTTCACTGATACTTATCTACATAAGTATTTATATATTTCATACACAATATACAACTTTTTAAACAGGCCAGACTCAAATAGCTTTAAAATGAACACAAAGATTAAAAACACAAACTACATATCTCTAGCAAGGATAAAGTACATAAGATGAAAATAAATAATGTAGTCACCGTTGGTTTAAAAGGATCAATGTGAGAGGGCTTCCCTGGTGGCACAGTGGTTGAGAGTCTGCCTGCCGATGCAGGGGACACGGGTTCGTGCCCTGGTCCGGGAAGATCCCACATGCCGCGGAGCGGCTGGGCCTGTGAGCCATGGCCGCTGAGCCTGCGCATCCAGAGCCTGTGCTCCGCAACGGGAGAGGCCACAGCAGTGAGAGGCCCGTGTACCGCAAAAAAAAAAAAAAGAGAGAGAAGCCCGTTTAGACACTAAGGGGCGACACAGCCAGGAAGTGTCAGAAAATGAATTGGCTCAATTCAAATGGTGCTACAAGGGAGTTGCACTTCCAATGTCTAACTGGTAGAGCCCTTACAGGGCAATTTATAAAGTCAGTGCTCGTCTGAGAATGTCACACAATAAGGTGCTGAAGGTAAACAGAAAGTTTTACATCTTTCCATCAAAGTCAGAAGTAGAAGGTTAAATGATTAAAGACTCAGTTTAGGATGTTTGCCAAATAAAGTCAGAATTGGATGTCAACAGAGAGACATAACCCCTTGAAAAATTATTCTGTGCTCGAAAATTATATGTTTTTAAAACTTGACGTGTATATGACACAGTACCGAATACAAGTGATACCCAGAGTTTCGAAGTCTACAGCAGTTTTTAAAAGGAGGGGGAGGGTGCCAAAACCCAACCAAAGCAAAAGGAGCTGGAGCATTCGGCAAATTTCAAGACGGAACACTGAGCCATGATGCATCGACCTGCAATTATGAGTGTCTTTGTACAGCTCAGTTTGAGTGAAGATTTATTTTCTGTTCCTGTTACTTAGATAAGCAGATAATAAGCAGCCTCCCAAAGTTCCTCCATCTGCAAAAGAATTCTTTTTAAAAGGAGGGGAATGTAAAGCTGAGCTATTCTGCTCATTTATACAAGTTTTGACAAAATTCTTGTGACTTTGTAACTCTATTACCACCAGCTTAGAGACGGGATCTTAAAAGGAACTGAAATTACTAGGCCTGGTTAGTATCTCCCAGAAGAACTTAATAGGTCAGCAGCAGTCAATTATACTAATGTGTAAAAAGGAGCAAATGTGCTTAATATAGCATCATAAAATTTTAGACTCAGAAGAGACCTGCAATTTAGTTCAACTTCATCATTTTACCACTGAGGAAACTGATTCTAAAAAGTGAAATCACTTGTTAAGGTCACAGTTACTTAAGAGTCTAGGACTTAAACCCCAGTCCCCAGTTTAAAGACTCCTGACCCTAAACAATACTGATGAATAAAAGTTTCTGGTCTGTTATAAACAGCAGTGAGATGAGTGAGTCAATCTCAAGGCAAGTTAAAACTCGTCTCCCTTTCCAGTCTTCACAAAGGAATAAAAGTAAGCATATTTTCGCTTGCCCTGAAACAGCCACACATTGCCCATACCAAAAGCAAACACTTGGCAACTGTTTGTTCTGATCAGGAAAAGGGCATAAAGACAGCACAAAGAAGAATCAATGACTTCCTTACTGGGTTTTTTTGCCTCTTTATAAAAATTTTCTTGCTTTTGCTTTGCAAATGAGCAAGTTTAATAGCTGCAGGTTGGGAATTCCCTGGTGATCCAGTGACTAGGGCTCGGCCAGGGCCTGAGTTCAATCCCTGGTCAGGGGACTAAGACCCCACAAGCCACATAGTGTGGCCAAAAAAGAAAAATAGAATAGTTGCAGGTCTTTAGAGCAAATGGAAAAAATAACCACATTTCTGTCTTCACAATACTGAAGGATACTCGGCTACTTCAAATTTATTCATAAGTCCCTGTGACAGTTTTCCATACAACCACCCTAGATGCTGTCAAAGGAAACTAGGAATTGTTTCATTTGGATCTTAACGCCCAACTTCACTGTCGGTTATTTTTTACCTGTTTAGGTAATCTTCTACACAGACACAGCAAGTTCTATCAGACCTTAGAAAGAAAGAAACCCCTTTTAATTAAACCGTGGGAAATAAAACTGACAAATATACAAAAGCGCCTGAGGTTTAGCAAGGCACAAGTTCTGACATGGGGAGCGAAAGTTCCTTTTCCGTGCTGGATATTTAGCTCCTCATAAATTCAAGTTCTTCAGGGAAAGCTGTTCATTAAAAATGTGCCCTTCAGGGCTTCCCTGGTGGCGCAGTGGTTGAGAATCTGCCTGCCAATGCAGGGGACACGGGTTCGAGCCCTGGTCTGGGAGGATCCCACATGCCGCAGAGCAACTAGCCGCGTGAGCCACAACTACTAAGCCTGCGCGTCTGGAGCCTGCGCTCCGCAACAAGAGAGGCCGCGACAGTGAGAGGCTCGCGCACTGCGATGAAGGGTGGCCCCCGCTCGCCGCAACTAGAGAAAGCCCGCGCACAGAAACGAGACCCAACGCAGCCAAAAATAATAAATAAATAAAATAAAATAAAATAAAGTAAAAAGTGCCCTTCAATAGTGGCAAGACGTTCCTCCTCAAATTAACTTTCTAAAACATGACAGAAAAAAGGTTTTCATTTCCCAGACTAGTAGAAGTGGGGTTTTCCCCCATTCTGACTTAAATGAAAGAAGAAAATTGAGGTGCTGAACCCCGACTTCCTTTAGGGATGGGAGGGCGGGAAGACGCAAGGGATTAAAGGGAAGGGGAGAGAAGAGTTCTGACACTTAGTTTTACAGACAGTAATTCATTTAATAGTCACGACAACTGTGAAACAGCTATTATCCCCAATTTATAGATGAGAAAACTAAGCTCCAGAAGGTTAAGCGGTTTGTACAAGATCTTCCATAAAGTAACAGAGCTGGGATTTGCTGTCAGGCAAGGACTGAGGTCGTGCCCTTAACCTCACTTCCGTTAACAGCTCTGGGTTCTCCAAGAGCAGCACGTGCGCCTGTTTTACTGAACTTTGTATCTCCAGCATCTGGGTTAGTGCCGCGCAACAGCGGGCGCTCAAAAATGCCTGATGAATATATGAATTAAAAGATAATTGGTAGGACTCCCCTGGTGGTGCAGTGGTTAAGAATCCGTCCGCCAATGCAGAGGACATGGGTTCAAGCCCTGGTCCAGGAATGATCCCACATACCGCGGAGCAACTAAGCCTGTGTGCCACAACTACTGAACCTGCACTCTAGAGCCCTCAACCCATAACTACTGAGGCCGCGTGCCGCAGCTACTGAAGCCTGCGTGCCTACAGCCCGTGCTCCACAGCAAGGGAAGCCACTGCAATAAGAAGCCTGCATACCACAACGAAGAGTAGCCCCCGCTCGCCGCAACTAGAGAAAGCCTGTGCGCAGCAACAAAGACCCAACACAGTCAAAAATAAATAAATTTATTTAAAAAAAAAAGATAATTGGTGAATTCAGCAACAAAAAGACAACTCAACTCAAAACTCTGCAAAGGGGCTTCCCTGGTGGCGCAGTGGTTGAGAGTCCGCCTGCCGATGCAGGGGACACGGGTTCACGCCCCGGTCCGGGAAGATCCCACATGCCGTGGAGTGGCTGGGCCCGTGAGCCATGGCCGCTGAGCCTGTGCGTCCGGAGCTGTGCTCTGCAACGGGAGAGGCCACAGCAGTGAGAGGCCCAAGTACAGCAAAAAAAAAAAAAAAAACTCTGCAAAGAACTTGAATAGACATTTCTTCAAAGATACACAAATGGCCCATAAACCCATGAAAAGATGATCAACATCACTAATCATAAGAGAAATGCATATCAAAACTACACTGAAATAAGACCTCACACCCATTAAGATGGCTACTATAAAAAAGAAAAGAAAAAAGAAAAAGTGTTGGCAATGATATGGAGAAACTGGAACCCTTGTGCACTGTTGATAGGAGTATAAAATGGTACAGCCTCTGTGAAAAACACTCTAGCAGTTCTTCAAAAAATTATGAATCACCATATGATCCAGTAATTCCACTTCTTGGTATATACCCAAAAGAATAGAAAGCAGGGTCTCGAAGCAATAGTTCTACACCCATGTTCAAAGCGTCATTATTCACAATAGCTAACATGTGGAAGCAACCCAAGTGTCCACTGAGAGATGAATGGATAAGCAAACTGTGGTGCAACCATACAAATGGAGTATTATGCAGCCTTAAAAAGGAAGGAAATTCTGACACATGCTACAACAAGGATGAACCTTGAGGACATTATGTTAAGTGAAATAAGCCAGTTACAAAAAGACAAATACCGTATGATTCCATTTATATGAGGTATTTAAGAGTAGTCAAAATCATAGAGACAGAAAGTAGAATGGTGGCTGCCAGAGGTTGAAGGAGGGAGGAATGAGGAGTTATTGTTTAATGGGTAAAGAGCTTCAGTTTTGTAAGATGAAAAGAATCCTGGAGATGGACGGTGGCGATGGCTGCACAGCAACGTGAATGTCCTTAATGACACTGAACTGTACAATTAAAAATGGTTAAGATGGTAAATGTTATGTTATGTATGTTTTACCACAATAAAAACAATTTTAAAGACAATAACTGGGGACTTCCCTGGTGGCTCAGTGGTTAAGAATCCACCTGCCAATGCAGGGGACACGGGTTCAAGCCCTGGTCCGGGAAGATCCCACATGCCGCAGAGCAACTAAGGCCATGGACCACAACTACTGAAGCCTGCGTGCCTAGAGCCTGCGCTCCACAATAAGAGAAGCCACCACAATGAGAAGCCCACACACCACAGCGAAGAGTAGCCCCCGCTCACTCCAACTAAAGAAAGCCCGCGCACAGCAACGAAGACCCAACACAGCTGAAAAATAAATAAATAATTTTATTTAAAAAAAAAAAAAAAAGATAACCAGTATGCCTTTGTATGCCCTTTTTATTCTAAATGGTAACATACTATTTTTCTGCACTTTGCTTTTATACTTGATTTTTTTTTTTTTTTTTTTTTTTTTGTGCTACGCGGGCTTCTCACTGTTGTGGCCTCTCCCATTGCGGAGCACAGGCTCCAGACGCGCAAGCTCAGCGGCCATGGCTCACGGGCCCAGCCGCTCCACAGCATGTGGGATCTTCCAGGACCAGGGCACGAACCTGCATCCCCTGCACTGACAGGCAGATTCTCAACCACTGCGCCACCAGGGAAGCCCTATACTTAATATTTTGAAGGGAAAAAAAATGATAACTGGGATATTTTCTAAAGAAGCCATACAATGACAACTAAGCACACGAAAAGAAAATGATAACTGGGATATTTTCCAAAGAAGCCGTACGATGACAACTAAGCACATGAAAAAAAAAATGATAACTGGGATATTTTCCAAAGAAGCCGTACAATGACAACTAAGCACATGAAAAAAAAAGATAACTGGGATATTTTCCAAAGAAGCCATACAATGACAACTAAGCACATGAAAAGGTACTCAACATCACTAGCCATCAGGTAAATGCAAATCACATCACAATGAGATATCACACTTCATCCTCACTAGGATGCCTGTAATCAAAAAGATAATAACAAGTGTTGATGACGATGTGGGAAAATTGGAATCTCGCTCATTGCTGGCAGTACAACCACTTTGGAAAACAGTTTTTCAGTTCCTCAAAAGGTAGGGTTCCCACATGATCCAGCAATTCTATTCCTGGGTGTGTACCTCAGATGAATGAAAACATATGTCCACACAGAAACTAATACACACATGTTCACAGCTGCATTATTCATAACAGGAAAAAGTAGAGACAACCCAAATGTCTATCAGCTGATGAACAAAATGTGGTATATCCACACAATGGAATGTGATTCAACCATAAAAAGGAATGAAGTAGCATTGATATATGCTACAACATGGATGAAGCTTGAAAACATTTTGCTAAGTGAAGTCAGTCACACTGTATGACTCCATTTACATGAAATGTCCAGAATAGGCAAATCTCTAGAGATAGAGAGTAGGGCTTGGGAGAGTAAGGAGGAAATGAGGAGTGACTATTAATGGGTACAGGGCTCCTTTTTGGTGTGAAGAAAATATTCTAAAACTGAGTGTGGCGATGGCTGCACAACTCCGTGCAAAAAAGATAACTGGGGGAAAAAAATATAATTGGTATACCCAGAAGTTTTCCTATTTACCACCTACCACCAGATATTTTTGACCAAACATCATAAAAAAAAACTTGCCAAAAAACTTAATGATTATAAAGTGCTACAGACCAGTAAGAGGGACTCCTTCTCAGGGCAGGGAAGCCTTTGCTTGATATAAACCCAGACATCTTAGCTCTATTTCCTGTTACCTGCCCTCAAACCCTCAACCTTCAGAGCAGTAGACTGACCGTCTGCTACCATCTCAACACACTACCTTTATGCCTTTGCTCAATCCGGCCTAGAATGTCTTCTCGAACCCACCCCTGCCTAGACGCCCTCCGTCTCCACCAACGCCAAACACAAGAGCTAATTCCCACTTCGGAAGCTTCCTTAATCCCCTCTCACACACACACACACCCGCGCCAAGAGAACGGACCCTCTTCCAGGGCCCCAGCACGTCTCCGCCTTACCCCCACCTGGCCCACAGTTAGCTGTCTCACCTGGTGAGACAGTCTTTGCAGCACTCAACAAATGTTTGATAAATCGGTATTTCTGGGGTTTTCGCCCACCCCACAGGACACTTTCTATTGGTCACATTCATCTGAAAAGCTTTACTAAAAATGTAACCATTCGCAGAATAAGCCAGGTGACTCACAGGCAACTAGTGATCCTGGACTAGTCTTTCCTCTGTCTCCTGGGTCTCTTTGGTATTTGAAAGCGCCGACTCCCTTAGCACTATGACTGCCACCGAATCCCTACATTAACAGAGCAACCCCAGCAGGTGGACAGGGCAGGTGTTACCCCCACTTGACAGAGTGAGAAGCAGACTGAGAGAGGTCAAGCAACTTGCCCAATTTCACATGACTCACGGAGCTGGGGCTGAAGCAAATCCAGGACCTCAAACTTCTTCTCTTTTTTTTCTTTTCTGGCCGAGCTGTGTGGCATGCGGGATCTCAGTTCCTGGACCACGGATGGAACGCGTGCCCCCTGCATTGGAACTGCGGAGTCTTTATCACTGGACCGCCAGGGAAGTCCCTCAAACTTCTTAACAGTAGTTCTGATTCCCCATGTTGGTTTACCCAGAATATTTCCAGTGAAAATATTACACTTTTAATTACTTCAAAATAGAAATATAGATCCAGCCATAAATATATTTTTTAAGTATAAAGAAGAAAAGATTAGAAGGACATACTCTAGAACACTGAAATAATCTTCTCTGGGCAGTAGGATTATGGATAATTTGCTTTTTTCTGTGTTTTTTAATATGTGTGTTTTATATCTTACGCATTGAAACCACATATTATAGGATGACCAATATATGTTATTAAAATGTAAGAGCCCTTGGGCTTCCCTGGTGGCACAGTGGTTGAGAGTCCGCCTGCCGATGCAGGGGACACAGGTTCGTGCCCTGATCCGGGAGGATCCCACATGCCACGGAGCGGCTGGGCCCGTGAGCCATGGCCGCTGAGCCTGCGCGTCCGGAGCCTGTGCTCCACAACGGGAGAGGCCACAACAGTGAGAGGCCCGCGTAACGCAAAAAAAAAAAAAAAGTAAGAGCCCTTGTAAAACTGGTACATAAGGGGAAAGTAAACCTGAGAACCTAAAAAAGTAACAACTTCACTAGAAAAAATTTTCTAAAATCTGAATCTGACTCTGATACTAGATTCTCAGTGTCACAACCCAAGCAAGCCACATATGCCTTACAACAGAAATTAGCAATACACTTTTTTCCAGTCACCCACGTGTGAAAGAAACTTAGTGATAAAAGTTTTCTTTCACTTAAGCTGTAAAAGAAAAAAAAATTACCCTGCCTATAAAGTTTATTTTTTTATAGTGTGGAAAAGAGAAGTCTAAATAGGTTACTTCCTGCCTTACGATATTAGAAGGCAATGTCTCCAGTTAAGAAATCATTCTATGGAGGAAACCTGATAAAGAGAGAAGGCAGGAGATAAAATGATTTGATTGAAAGATTTTTAGGGAAATTTCCCTAATATTTCTTATTTTTCCTGAGAAGACAGGGAAAAATTATGCCAAATATTTCAGCGCACTACTTGACCAGGGATCTGTAGAATCAGGAAAAAAATCTCATTAAAGTTGTCTTCCCTTTTACAAGAAACACAAATTTTGGATGATTTGCACCTCCTGAACATCTGGATCTTCAGGCCTTTAACTTCAGAGAAGATACAGTAAATCAAGGACTCGGCAATTTTAAGAGTAAAAAATGGGCAGAGTTAAAACTGGGATCTAATCCAAGCTATACTTAGACATAAGTAAGCAAAGGAGAATACAAATATCAAACTACTTAATTCAAGTTAGAAGTATAATATATTAGACCTTATGCTTATAGAAAATATTAGGGCAGCAAAATGTCTGTCTGTAGTCTCATTGGGATTCCTAAGAGGCAAATGAGAATACAATTCCTCAGGGAAAGAGATATCAGAAAGGGTTTCCAACAGGGATTCTGTAATAGGGGTACTTCTTTTCTAAGATTTTACAAAGAATACTTTCAAGATTTTGTTGCTGAACCACCATAAGATAGACAATCAAAAAACAGACCCACCCACTGAGTTAGTGCTAGTGGAATCTGTCCTTCTGGAAGTGCCAGATGGAGATTAAAAAAAAAAAAAAGCTCTTTACTAACTGTGGCCAAGATTCCTTGGTACTTGGTGCCAGGGCCAGGATATTAACCCAGATGTCCTAGCCAAATTCAAGGTTGGTTAATTACCGTCTGCCAACCCCCCCCCAAAAAAAAAACACTCCTGTGTTCCCCTGATTTGGAATCTGAAGAAGTCACTCTTGAAATTCTTGTACAGTACCATCAGTCAATATGTTTTCCCTTAAAAGTGCATTGTAATTCAAATGCTGATTTAAAGCATATGGATTCCTTGAGTTCCACCTTCATGGGAAACATATACTATGTATATTAAAAATATATAAGATGCTATATTAGTTTAAAGCCTCCCTAAACAGTTCTCTAAAAAATTCATATTCAGAGTAATACTGTCACTACCTTCCAATTAAGGTTGAAGAGACTTAAATAAAAGTTTATATTAAACACAGATTTTGAACCATGAAGCTTTTAAGACTGGAAAGGAAGCCTTTACTGCCAGGAGCACAATTCCAGGAAAAAGCTATATTTGCAAATGTCAGTTACAAGGCCTCCCAGGGTTGAGCAAAAATCCTGCATACAGACAGGCAAGTATACACTTAACAGCAAGCCTGAACATCAAGTACTGGTCTGGCCTTTCTGCCAGCCACTTACTCAAGGTTCCACTGCCAACATATTCTGTGCATTGCTTAAAATAATATAAACTAAGTTCAATTTCTAGCTCTGTATTCACTGGCTGTGCGGCCTTTTAGGGAAGTTAGTGAAATTCTTTAAGCCTTACTTCCCCCATCTTTAACTTTTTCTTCATCAAAATCACTAATAACATGGCACAAAATTCTTTATCTTTCACTATTTTAAAATTTTTTTTTTTTTTTTTTTTTTTGCTGTACGCGGGCCTCTCACTGTTGTGGCCTCTCCTGTTGCGGAGCACAGGCTCTGGACGCGCAGGCTCAGCGGCCATGGCTCACGGGCCCAGCCGCTCTGCGGCATGTGGGATCTTCCCGGACCGGGGCACAAACCCGTGTCCCCTGCATCGGCAGGCGGACTCTGAACCACTGTGCCACCAGGGAAGCCCTAAAATATTTTAATACATATTTTAAGGACTACAACCTACATGGCCTTAAATTATCTGTCCCCTCCCAAGCTCCCACCTCAGGACCCTTGCCCTTGCTGTTCCCCCTTCTTAGTATGCTCTTCTCTCTGGGATCTACGTTCCCTCACTTCCTCTAGATCTCTATTTAAAAGTCATTTTCTCAGCTAGGTCTCTTCTTATCACCCTATCCAAAATTTCCATTACCCTAACTCTTGTCCCCCAAACTTCATATTCCCCCTTCCCTGATTTATTTTTCCTTACCATGTATCACTCTCCAACATGTTTAATATGGTTATTGTCTGCCTCCCCTACTTGAAGGGGAGTTTCAAGAGAGCAGGGATTTCTGTCTGTTTTATTTACTGTTGTACCACCAGCACCCAGAACAGCACCCAGCACACAGTAGTTACTCAATAAATATTTGCTGAGTGAACACCAAATGAGACCTAAGTACTGCCCACATATAAGTACACCATAGCCCCACAAGCTCCCTTTGGGAAGACTCCCACAGATTTCAAAATTACTGAAAAGGAGAACTACTGGCTTGCAATGATTAATAAACAACAGTGTCCATTCTTTATATCAGAGAAAAACACTCAACCTCTCACCTCATTTGTACAAGGAAGAGAGGGAAAGAAGCTGATAATTCAGATAAAGTGGGAAATTATACGAGGTGAAAAGTCTCACTTCAGTTAACACTGCACAAAGTTTTCTTTTCATGTTAACAAATATTAAGCCATCTTCCTGTGACTTTACTACACTACTTTCAGTTTTTTCTTTAGCTTTAACTTCTATAAAGCCAGTCCTGAAACTTATGGACCTCATATTTTCAATTAACTAAATAATAAATATTTACTGAGCACATGGGACTCTGCAGAATTCTGTAGAGGGTGCTATAAAGTGAAATACAAGGTCCTAGATAGATAGATAGATAGATATACACACACATATCATTGAAATACACACACACACACACACAGGGAAGAACAGAAAATACATCTGTAAAAAACAATGAAGAACATCAGGCAGCCAATATGTGACAAATTCAAAAGCGCCTACCTTTGCACGGAGTATAAGAGGACCAAGTCAGCTCTTTTTTTTTTTTTTTTTTGCCGTACGCAGGCCTCTCACCGCTGTGGCCTCTCCCACTGTGGAGCACAAGCTCCGGACGCTCAGGCTCAGCGGCCATGGCCCACGGGCCCAGCCGCTCCGCGGCATGTGGGATCTTCCCGGACCGGGGCACGAACCCGTGTCCCCTGCATCGGCAGGCGGACTCTCAACCACTGCACCACCAGGGAAGCCTCCCAAGTCATCTCTTACACACCATGAGTTGGGTTTGGAATCCCAAAAGAGACAGCACGTAAAAGCAAGAGTCAAACATGACTGACTTAATGGGTCACATAGGACGCGAGAGACTCAATGTTAGACACTAGGTTAAAAAAATTTTTTTTTAAGTAAATAAGAGGAGCACCAAGTTCTAAACTCCTAAAGAACAGAAACCAGATCTGCCTCTGTCATACTGAAGCACAATTAGGAGCCTAAGCAACTGCTGAAAAAAAGAGGGAAGGGCCGATCTTTATCTTTAGACAAAATACCTTCGCAAGGTCCACCCAGTTCGTTTTTTACCCTTTTGAACAATGCCTAGTGGGAAGCCTAAGCTGTACTTTACCACTTTCTCTGAACCTCAAAAACCTAGGATAAGCTCTTGGCCAAGCAATCACCCACTTTCTTTGCTTTAAAAAAGGCCAGCCACGAGCTTCCCTGGTGGCGCAGTGGTTGAGAGTCCGCCTGCCGATGCAGGGGACACGGGTTCGTGCCCCAGTCCGGGAAGATCCCACATGCCGCGGAGCGGCTGGGCCCGTGAACCATGGCCGCTGAGTCTGTGCGTCCGGAGCCTGTGCCCCACAGCGGGAGAGGCCACAGCGGTGAGAGGCCCGCGTACCGCAAAAAAATTAATAAATAAAATAAAATAAAAAGGTCCAGCCTTGGGCTTCCCTGGTGGCGCAGTGGTTAATAATCCACCTGCCAACGTAAGGGACACAGGTTCGAGCCCTGGTCCGGAAAATCCCACATGCCGCAGAGCAACTAAGCCTGTGCGCCACAACTACTGAGCCGGCATGCCACAACTAGAAGGCACTGCAGTGAGAAGCCCACACACCGCGCAGCAACGAAGACCCAAGGCAATCAAAAATACGTTTTTTTAAAAAAGACCCTATAGAAAGGGCCAGCCTTGCTCCTTGCCAGAGAGAGGCACTATACTAATTTAATTACTCAGCACCTGGAGTCAGAATACCTGAGCTCAAATCCTGACACCACCACTTATCAGCTGTGTGACCCTGAGCAAGTTTCCTGACCTTTCTATGCCTCCTCTGTAAAATGGGGATAATAACAGCACCATCATTGGGTTAGGTTAATTAATGAGATAAAACATATAAGAGACTTGCCCGAGGCATGAGCACAGGAAGCCCTCAATAAATGTTAATATTTCCAGAGAAAAATGCCCCAAAGCTGAGGAGCCACATACCTGAGGATTCTTGCAAAAAATTATCATTAAACCCAAAATTCTAACACATTTGGTCTCCGGACTTGTGCATACTATAGGTAACAGTAGTAATAAAATAAAATAAAATAAAATAAAAACCAGTAACACCCACCAGAACCAGAACCAGAACCATAAAAGCAGCAGCAGTCACACTAATGCTGAGCTCTTACTGGCCAGGCACCGTCCTAACCTGAAACAGGAAGAAGGCAAGGCCGCTGAATCCAACAAAAATAACAACAAAAAGCAGCATTTTCTCCACCCTCCTTCTTAAAAACGGTAATTGGCGCCCAGGTTTTGCTAAAAGCAGGTAACTGAAGATTACAGACTTAACGTGCAATTTCTTCACATCAAAGAGGTGGGGCTGGGAAGGGAGGAGGGAGGGAGTGGTGCTCGGCTCCTGCCAGATGGAAAAGCCACATGAAGTGGAGAAACAGCCGAGTTCAGGGTTTCTCCCCAGATCAAAATCAGATTTCTGAAGCACAGGACCTCCAAAAGAGGGGAATCAGAAGGCTCTGCTTTTAAAATAACCTCTGAACAAGTGTCATCTGTCTTCCGAGCCAATGCCCTGCCGAGGCAGAAGGTTCGGGTTACGGGGCAGCGGTGTTATTTCAGAAATCCCTGTCACCTCTTGTCATCCACCTTCTCCAAGAATCACAGTCCCACTCGGGTGGGGGGGGGGCTGGGGGACAAAAGCCAAGGCCGGCCAGGCCCCAGGCCAGCAAGGCCAGCCCGCCGGCCGGCGCCCGCCACGGAGGCCACGGCCAGGGTGCCCTCCATTCCGGCTCACGGGCACCGCGGCCAAGGGCCCGAGGCACGGTCAGGTGCCCGCCGGGGCAACAGGTCCCGCCGGGCGTCCGCCCCCCCCACCCCCCATCCGGGGCCGAGGAGAGCGGAGAAGGGTGCCGGGGAGGGAGCGGCGCCTGGGGCGGCGCAGGGGCAAGGAGTCCAAGCTCCATCTTGAGGCGGGCGGAGGAAGGGAAGGCCGGGCTCGGCGCTGACAGGGCCGGCCACTTTTCCGGCTCCGGGCGGAGCACCCCAGGAACCGCCGGCCTCCAGGGCCATCGCCTTAGAGCTCCCTGCGGCCCCTCGGGGTCGGCCTGGCGCGCGGGACTCGGTCCCCCTCTCGGACGCCGGGCCCGGCCCCCGGCCCCGAGCCGGGCGGGCAGGAACGGGCCGAGCGGAGCGGGAGGGAAAAGGTGAGGAGGGGACGAGGAAGGGGAGAGGGCCCGCGCCGCGCCCCGCTCACCGCTCGCCGCCGCCGCCTCGGTCGCCGCCAGTCACCGCCACCTGCCCCACTGCAGCAGCAGCAGCAGTAGCAGTAACAGCAGCCGCGCAGCCACCGCCTCCCGCCTCCCGGCTCGTCGGCTCCGGGCGGGGAAGAGCGTGACGCGCCGCCGCGGGGCCGGGCGGGCACGCGCCGCCAGGAGAAGACGCCGCGGCGGCTCCTCCCCGCGCGCTCCGCCGCCGCGCCCAACCCGGTCGGCCCCGCGCCCCGAACCTCGCGGCCCGCACCCCGCGGCCGGCGTCGGGCCCGAGCCCCCCACTGCCGCCTCTTTGTCTTCACCCGCCGCGGCTCGGGGGAGGCGAACCCCAGACCGCCGGCGCGCCCGCCGTCCGGCCCTCAGACCCTAACGAGGACCGGGATGGGGAGGAAGGTGCTAGGGAAACCCGAGAGGCCTGGACTAAGGGGCTTCTCATCATCTCGGTTAGTTCCCCATTTTCTGAAAGTGTTCCCCAAATTTGCAAGTCACACCCGATAGCTCCATTCAGTCTTGACCACACAGCCTGTTAGTTTGGAGCCGATTCCCCACCCCCGCAAACCCCCAGGGTGAGAAACCCTTTGAAACAAGCTAGGAGAAGCTGCCCAGAGCTGGTTAAGTTTAGGGAGCATCCTCTCTGCCCTCCTCGCCCCCCAGAGTGAGGAATCCCTGGGGGAAACGCTGAAAGGCGCTGCCTACAGCAAGTGAAGCTTGGGAAGAACCATCTCTGCTCTTCCTTTCCCATCAGGGAAAGAACGAGGGTTAAAAATCCCGTGAAACAAGCCCAGCCCTTGCACCGTTAGTTTGAGAAAAGCCTCTTTTATTCGCCCCAGCCGCTTGGACGGAAGCCCTGGTTGATGTCCCGTCCTCCCACCTCCCCCCAGGGATCTCCTTTAAAAGCTTTTGAAAGGGACTGAAGGGAAGGCAGCAACAGCCTGCTCCGGGCTGGTGCAGCGAGGGCGGCCAGCATTTCACTCCCATGGACCATGGCAACCCCAGAAGCTTGGCAGCTCCTGGGAGGAATTTGCAGCTGTCAGGGATGCCCAGGATTTTGTAGCGACTCCAGGGGTGGATAAGGGGCCCGGGGCTTCCTCCTCCTCTCCGGTAGAAGGGAATAATCAGGAGGGTGACCCCTTTGCTGACCTTTATTCAAAGCACCGTGCTGCGTGGACCAACAGGCGTGCACAGAGCAGGGGGAGCAAACGACATGGAAAATGCATGGAATTCTGAACAAATAAGTAACTTTATCTGCTGGCCCCTCCCCTCGATTCACCTTTTAAGTCACAAAAATTCTGTTTCCTAATTCAACATCGCTTTAGCTTGCAAGTTGCGAGGTCAAAGTGTGGTGGCACCCGGATATCCAGTATCGATATTCCTAATCTGAAAGGCACACCTCACCCTCTCACCTGAAACACTTTTCAGCTCTCGTACACAACCTGCGTAATCACAGATGCCGTGGAAAGAGGCAAAGACCACTGTTAAACGTGGGGCGCAGATATAAACACTTCCGATTTTCTCTTTTCTACTGATTCTGCCGAGCCTATCTTTATTTCTAAATTATATTTTGTTCCTTATGGACTTTTTGGCATTATTTTTGATTTTTAGAATACTATATTAAAATAGTATTCTTCTTGACTACTGAGTTTTTAGCGCCCACTTAAATTTTGTGACCAAGGCCTAGTCCCTGTCCTACAACCAGGGCATTGACGGTGTTCAGTCCCACGGTGTGGCTGGTGTTAGGACTAAGGAAGTTGCTCAGTCCTATTTCAAAATAAGCATTCACAGTCCGTTTTTAGAGCTGAGCCACTGAGCTTTGTAAAATGTCTATCTGCTGTAAGAGTATTGGAACAGCTCAATGGAGAAAACTTGGGAAGACAGAGGGAAGTGGCAGAAGTTGAAAGCCAGTAGAGGTCCCAGAGCTTCATTTTACAAAGTGCGGAAGTCATTAAATACTTTTTTTTTTTTTGCTAGAAAAAAAAGGTTTACTGGGGCTTCCCTGGTGGCACGGTGGTGGAGAGTCCGCCTGCCGATGCAGGGGACACAGGTTCGTGCCCCGGTCCGGGAAGATCCCACATGCCGCAGAGCGGCTGGGCCCGTGAGCCATGGCCGCTGAGCCTGCGCGTCCGGAGCCTGTGCTCCGCAACGGGAGAGGCCACAACAGTGAGAGGCCCGTGTACTGCAAAAAAAAAAAAAGTTTACTCCTATCATTAGTGTAACCAATAAGAACAACTACAAATAGTAGTAGACCTGTGTGGAGGGGAAGAGGTAGTGGTGCTTAATCATAACACAAAGTCAACAGATAATGTCTACAGATGATAAATAAATAACAATAGAAGTATACTTTTAACCCAGTCTCTCGGCTTCTTGGCGGTAGCTGTCTCTTCGGTCTTTTACTTAATTTCCAGGACTTGAATTTACCGCCATGTCCTCTGAAGAAAGGAAGCTCTTCGTGGGAGGGCTCAACTTCAACACTGATGAGCAGGCTCTGGAAGACCACTTCAGCAGCTTCGGACCTATTTCTGAGGTGGTTGTTGTCAAGGACCGGGACACTCAGCGATCTCGGGGTTTTGGCTTCATCACCTTCACCAATCCAGAGCATGCCGCAGATGCCATGAGAGCCATGAATGGAGAGTCTCTGGACGGTCATCAGATCCGTGTAGACCACGCAGGCAAGTCGGCCCGGGGAACAAGAGGGGGTGCCTTTGGGGCCTATGGGCGTGGTCGCAGCTACTCTAGAGGTGGTGGGGACCAGGGCTATGGAAGTGGCAGGTATGACAGCCGACCTGGAGGATATGGATATGGATATGGAAGATCCAGAGACTATGGCGGCAGAAGCCAGGGTGGTTATGACCGCTACTCAGGAGGAAATTACAGGGATAATTATGACAACTGAGATGAGGCATGCACACCTAATGTAGATACACAAGGAATAAAACTTCTTCTGATCCAGGACCATCCCTCCAAATGGCTGTATTTATAAAGATTTTTGGAGTTGCACTGAAACATCTGTTTTAGTTACATCAACCTTCTTTTTTTTGAGTAGAGCTCCCAAGGTAGCTTGTTAAAGACCTTTCAGAAAGTTCCATGTGTTTTTTTTTTTTTAATTTTTCTCCCATTTAAAGACAAATTCTGAGACATTTGTGGAGTCTGGATATTTTTTCCTTTTTTACCAGTTTTTTAGTTAGGGCTCTCAGGAATGTTGGTTCTGGCAAAAAAATGTTTGGCCAGACTGTTTTTTTTTTAAATAATGTGCATCTAGGAACATTTTTAAACACCTGTGCACAATGTTTAATCATGATTAGGAAGCAATTTCTGACTATAACTATAGGAAATGAAGAACATGATTACTTAGAGGTGTTTTTTACTCCAGATCTCTGCCTTGATTATATAGAAGTTTCTTAAAAATATTTGTGTGTCATTTTTTTTAATACTGGAAGAAAAAAATATTCTGTTGTGTTTCATGTAGCATTTAGGATGTCTTTCACCAAGTTGATTAAAAAGATGAAAACAAACAAAAAAAAAGAAGTATACTTTTAGAGATACGGAAGTTACCACCTGAAGAACTGAAAGCAAAAAATTAGTGGTCTCTGGGGAACGGGTTTGGGAAGATTGGCAGAACAATGTTGCTTTTCATTATAAACTCTGATGTACTTTTTTTTTTAATTTGTTTTATTTTTGGCTGCGTTGGGTCTTCGTTGCTGCACGCAGGCTTTTCTCTAGTTGCAGGGTGCTACTCTTCGTTGCGGTGAGCAGGCTTCTCATTGCACTGGCTTCTCTTGTTGCGGAGCGCTGGCTCTAGGTGCGCGGGCTTCAGTAGTTGTGGCACGTGGGCTCAGTAGTTGTCGCTTGCAGGCTCTAGATAGAACGCAGGCTCAGTAGTTGTGGCACACGGGCTTAGTTGCTCTGTGGCATGTGGGATCTTCCCGGACGAGGGATCAAACCCATGTCCCTTGCATTGGCAGGCGGATTCTTAACCACTGTGCCACCAGGGAAGCCCGTACTTTATTTTTAAAAACGTGCATGCATTACTTTGATTTCTGTTAAGAAAAAAAAAAGGTATTTAAGGTCCTCAAACAAATAAATAGCGAATATTCTCTGCAAAGTGGTGGGTGTTCATAGTTTGTTTCTACACAGCCCTTTAGCTTCATTCTTTCTCTGATAGTTTCCTGCTGTACAGCAGGTTTATTATTTTGTTTATTACCTGTCTAATTCCATCCCTACTGGCATGTAAGTATCAAGAAAGAAGGATTGTTGGCTCATTGCTCTAGCTGCATCCCTAGAATACACTTGGTTCATAGTAGATTAATTTTAAAAAGGATGTAGTATAAGACTTCAGGTTCTAAGTAACTGGGGACTTTTTTCCAGTATTTTGTCTTCATTTTTTAAAAGAATAATAGGTGTTCAGTAAGTAAAATTAAAACAAGCAAACTGAAGAAGACAAAACAGTTATAGTCCCATACATCGAGAAAATTACTATAAATAATGGTTTTAAATCAATTCATTACTGTTAAAAACATTTTAAATCTTTCACTAAAGGCACAAATAGTCCTTATTGCCATTCAAAAACAATGCTCAGTATAAAATAGTGGTTGGAGAGTACTCTGTAAATTTCTAAAGAGATGTGAGGATTTATAGAGCTTTTAAAATAGAAAATGAAACAAGCTGTCAAGACAAGGACACTCTTTAAATTAAAAGTAAATTCTTTTCTTTTTTGTTTTCTTTTTCTTTTTTTAAGTTCCTGAACCATAACAGATAACAATTAAAAATGTAAATCCTTCAGTTATAAAATAACTGTCATGAGGATATAGCATACAATACTGTGACTACAGTTCGTAATACTCTACTGCATATTTGAAAGTTACTGAGAGAGTAAATCTTAAGTCTTCATCACAAGAAAGAAGATTTTTTTGCAACTGTGTCTGGTGACAGTTGTTAACTAGCCTTACTGTGGTGATTATTTCACAATATATACAAATCTTGAATCATGTTTCACACTTGAAACTAATATAATGTTATATGTCAATTATACCTCAATAAAAATGTTTCATGTAACTCCTAAGAGATAGTCCATAATTAAAATAATCTTTATAAAGAAGACATAGTAATTCATTTTCACTATGCTATTTTTTTAATTACATCTACTTTTTTTAGCATTGTTTCAGAAACTAGAGTCAAATTAATTTCATTCACTCATCCATCATATATTTACTGGCCCCCTGCTGTGTCCCAGGCACTGTTCCAGGTATTGGGAGAGCATGCAGTGGAGATCAAGTACTTATCCTCCAACCTTGACTTTTACTGCTATGTGCTTTACTAAATCAAGGTGGGATAATTACTGTTCCGTGAATTCCACTGGTATTATGCCCACGGTGGATATAATGCATCAGACCATATTCCTTGTCAATTTCATTCAACTCTGCTAAAAATTGAGAGAGAGATTTATAAAGTCAGATACAAGAAAAATGTTTAAGTTAACTCTGGTGTTTAAGGAGATACTAACATTTCCTTGCAAAGGTAAGGAGCTAGTGCTGGTTCATTTAATCAAAAAGTGACTAATCCAGAGCAAGACAGTGTCTTAAAATGCAAAGAAAGGAAACCAAAAAATAAATCCCACAATGCATGATGAAGCATTCAAACTATTTTGGACCAAAAATTAATTTTATCACTGAAACCAATTAAGACTGTCTGCCATATCTACTTTATAAAAACAATGCTGATGGTGGTGGTTTTGTGGAATTTTCAAGAAGCAAAACAATGAAAGAATGACAAGCTACTAAATTTAAATGCATAGATCACTTCTCAAGGAGAACCGTCTTATGACAACAAAAGCCGTATTGTACACATTCAGTCAACAAAGAACAATATCAGTAGGGTACCACACATCATGATGTAAACTGTATTTAGGGACTTCTAAATAGACTACTGCTTTGAGTGCGTGTACTTTCATGATGAGGGGGTTGAACAAGATGACTTATGAAGTTCCTACCACAAACATTTTTAAGATTCTGTGACTTTTATCCGGTGAAGCAAAACATTTGTGAAATCAGTGGTTGTTGCAGCAGTTTTAACCTAATGCAACAAATATTTGTTGAGTGCATGAAAAGTTGATTCTACCTTCAGCAAAAAATCAAGCAGACTCAAACAAATACACGTATATACATGTTCACAGCAGCACTCTTCACAGCCAAAAGGTGGAAGCAAGCCAAATGCCCAACAATAGATGAAAGGATAAACAAATAATGGTATATACGTACAATGCAATATTACTCAGTCAAAAAAAAAATGAAGTACTGATACCTGCTACAACCTGGATGAACATTGAAAACGTTACGCTGAGTGAAAGAAGCCAGACACAAGAGGTCATGTATTGTCTGACTCCACTTATACGAAATATCCAGAAAGGATATTTATATGAGATAGCCAGAAGTATCTAAAGCCATAGCAACAGCACATAGATAGTGGTTGCCAGTGACGCGGGGGAGAGGGAAGTTGGAATCAACAGTTTAATGAGAGGGAAGTTGGAATCAACAGGTCTCCTTTTGGGGTGAAAAAATGTTTGGAACTAGGGCTTCCCTGGTGGCACAGTGGTTGAGAGTCCGCCTGCCAATTCAGGGAACACGGGTTCATGCCCCAGTCCGGGAAGTTCCCACATGCCGCGGAGCGGCTGGGCCCGTGAGCCATAGCCGCTGAGCCTGCGCGTCCGGAGCCTGTGCTCCGCAACAGGAGAGGCCACAACAGTGAGAGGCCCGCATACCGAAAAAAAAAAAAAAAAAAGTTTGGAACTAGATAGAGGCAGTTGTGGTATACTAAATGCTGCTGAACTGTGTACTTTAAAATGACTAATTTTATATTATGTGAATATTATCTCAATAAAAATAAATACATAAATAAATGAAAGTAATAAACACTCAAAAAAAAAAGGCAAGTAGAGAATGGATGATAACCAGGCAGGTGGGAGATTTTGGAAAAGAGATTTTTTAATTGGGAGGCTGTTTAGACTAAAGTCCTTCCCAACTCTAAGAGTCTATTATTTTACAGACTGAGCTCTTCCTTAGTGTTTAATCACAACCATATTAGCTCTAAAAAGTCTAACTGTACAAAAGAGATAAAAATTAAATTTGAACTATAAATTAAGGAAATGTGTACAGGGAATTGTCAGCTTCTGCCAGGGTTTGTATTCAAATAAAATGACTAAATCTCATTTAGACACCTTCTAGAAGGAAAGGCTCAAACTAAATAGGCAGATTTAATACTATCCTCAGTCTTACATCATGGAAATAATAAAGTGTTTGATTTCAAATAAAAAATTAAGGGACTTCCCTTGTGGCGCAGTGGTGAAGAATCCGCCTGCCAATGAAGGGGACACGGGTTCGAGCCATGGTCCGGGAAGATCCCACATGCTGCGGAGCAACTAAGCCCATGCACCACAACTACTGAGCCCACGTGCCACAACTACTGAAGCCCGTGCGCCTAGACCCCGTGCTCCGCAACAAGAGAAGCCACCGCAATAAGAAGCCCGCGCACCACAATGAAGAGTAGCCCCCGTTCGCTGCAACTAGAGAAGCAGCAATGAAGACCCAGCGCAGCCAAAAATAAACTAATTAATTTTTAAAAAACAAATAAAAATTAATACTAGGTTAACTAGTTTAACTCATTAGTACTAAATTAACTTAATTGATTTCATGCCTCACAGTCTGTGTGGGTATGTGTGTATGTCTTTCTGAGTATACATTTATTACATGTGAAGAGGTCGATTGGATACACTTGGGTTTAAATGGTTGTCAATGAGACTCGGGATTTCCTGGGGAAAATATATTAATATTAATATAGATTAATATTTTATCATTATAAAAAAAGGAGGGTACAAAACAGTGTGCATAATATGCTATGTTTTTTCCTTAAATAAGCAAGGGAGAGATACATACATACCTGTTTAATAGAAGTTGTCTTTTTTTTTTTTTTTTTGGCTGCACTGGCATGCGGGATCTTAGCTCCCCGACCAGGGATCCAACCCACGCCCCCTGCATTGGAAGCGCAGAGTCTCAGCCACTGGCCCACCAGAGAAGTCTCTGGAAGTATTCGTTTTAAATAAAATATTAATGCACATTTTTTGTCATGTTCCTCACACCTGACCTTGACCCTAAACAGCGCAAGGCATCCACTTGCCATGACTGGGAGGCGGGAGAGAAAGTGAGGTTGGGTTGTTGCCCAAGAAGAGAAAAGGAAAAGAAGTTTATATGCAGGTTTTGACATTCAAAATAGGATCTTTGCCCACGTGCCGCAACTAAGACCCAATGCAACCAAATAAATAAATATATAAATAAATATTTTTTTTAAAATAAGATCTTTGTAATAGCTTTGTTGAGATGTCTTGATAATTCACATACTCATTGAAGTGTACAAATCAATGGTTTTTGGTATGTTACATGACTAACTTTTTTAAATTGTAGTAAAAAAAATATAACAAAATTTGCCACTCTAACCATTTTTAAGTGTACAATTCAGTGACATTAGTTGCATTCACAATGTCATGCAACCTAAAATAGAATTTTGTAGAGAAAAAAAAATGGCTTGGTATTCCAGCATTGTCAAGCAAGAAAGGATTATTAAAAATTTGTTTAGCTCCCATTTGTCGGACCAAGGGCCTGGAAGACCAGAGTTTCTGCTATGAAGTACAGAAGAAACTCCTGTCCAACATTAAGACTTAGGAGGCTGGACATGGGAAGAAAGAATATGGCATCAAAGAACTAAGAGAAAATGCTGTACTTCCAGGCCTGGGAGTTGATGGAGGGAAAAGATCAAGAGAGCAGGTAAGGAAGGCAGATCTACAGGTTGAGATCTGGGGCAGGGAAGGGGTGTGGACCCCAGAACTAGACTCTTTGTCCCTACTCCACGTTTGAGAGTCTGGAAGAAAACCCTTAGCCAGGGTGGTAGTTCTATGCCAACGTTGTTAGGAAGATGGGTGGCAAGGTCAGGCATAGGTAAGATGTAGTTTGCGCTGCTGAGCCTCCCTTAAACATGAATGGCTGGTTGAGAGTTTTGTGCACCTGCTCTGGGACCCACATGATGCCCAGCATCATGGCAGAGACTCAGAGGTGCCAGCTGTGCCAGAAAGAGGAGGGAAGGCTGAGTCAGCAGGAGGAGGCTCTGAGCCAAGAAAGCATATGTTAGGAACAGACTCCAAACAAACACTGAGACACAAAATCAGGACCGCTGCCCTCAAAGAACTCAGCTGTGGCTGACATTGCTGATTACCAACCTGAGATCCTCTCCCTTCCTTTGACTTAACAAACCCCAGTTATACTTGACATGACAATGTGCCCAACAATTTATGCTCACTTACTCAGGCTTTTCCTAGGAAATTCGGCTAGAGGTGCTTCTGGGAAAGCTTTTGCTTCTCTGATAAATGGAGACAGACACAGATGTACTGTCTGGAGCCAAAGCAGCTATGTTGTCATGCTGAGGTAGTGAACATGGAGACAAAAGCCAACAGGCCAAGGTGACAGAGAAGAAAGACTGAAAGAACAGAATTCCTCTCCTAGAAAAAGAACTGTTTATCTGGGGCAAATATTTGATAAGAACAAAAATAGAGCTGCTTAGAATGATAAAATAAATACTTGAGGGTTAACAGACTTGTTGAAAAGGAACTTTGTGAAGAAAACAGAAATGGCTACTGAGGATTTTTATTGTCTTACTATATGTTGTGTGTAGCTGTGTTTTACTCCAATGTTTTAAGAAAATGTATGTCTCTATGAGTTTGAATTTGCTTTTAGGGGAAAGCCATGTAGTCCTGAGTCCTGCTCCAATGTAGACGTGGGTTCAGGGGAAACCAAAATTTACTTATAGGAGTTTTTCCTCAGTGAAGAGTCCTCAGATGACACTTGCATGGTCTGTAATGTATATAACCCATATATGAATACAAGCACAAATAGTATTTTCACATATAAATCCTTTCATTAGTCTGGACTTTGCCAGATAAGGTAGTTTATCATATTTTTATTTAACTTTCTGCATACCTAGGTAGATCTCAGGTTGAACACTGGTGCCAAGTATATTAATTATCCATTTTTAAAAATTTATTTATTTATTTATTTATTATTTTTTAAATTTATTTATGGCTGTGTTGGGTCTTTGCTGCTGTGTGGTGAAAAAGAAAAATCACGATGAGCTACCACTTCATGACCGCTAAGATAACAAAAATTTTAAAGGCAGACAGTAACAAGGGTTGGCCAGGATGTGAAGAAATTAGAAACTTTATAAATTGTTGGTGATAATGTAAAATGGTGCTACTACTTCGGAAAAGTAAGCGGCCTTTTATGACTGGCCTTTTTCACTTAGCATAACGTTTTCAAAATATATCTATATTGTCAACAAACTACTGAATATAATGAAAAAGAAGCAGACACAGATATAGAGAACAAACTAGTGGTTACTACTAGGGAGAGAGAAAGGGGGAAGGGGCAAGATAGGGGTAGGGAACAAAGAGGTACAAACTATTATGTATAAAATAAATAAGCTACAAGGATATACTGTACAGCACAGGGAATACAGACAATATTTTATAATAACTATAAATAGAGTGTAAGCTTTAAAAATTTGAATCACTATGCTGAACACCTGAAACTTATATAATATTGTATTTCAACTCTACCTCAATAAAAACAATTAATTAAAAAAAACAAAGGGGCTTCCCTGGTGGCTCAGTGGTTAAGAATCTGCCTGCCAAAGCAGGGGACATAGGTTCGAACCCTGATCTGGGAAGATCCCAAATGCCACGGAGCAACTAAGCCCATGCGCCACAACTACTGAGCCTGCACCCTAGAGCCCGTGAGCCACAACTACTGAAGCCCACATGCCTAGAGCCTGTGCTCTGCAACAAGAGAAGCCACTGCAATGAGAAGCCCACACACCGCAACGAAGAGTAGCCCCTGCTCGCCATAGTTAGAGAAAGCCCGCGCACAGCAACGAAGACCTAACGCAGTCAAAAATAAATAAATAAATAAAATTTAAAAATAAATAATAAAACCTGCCTGCCAATGCAGGGCACGCAGGTTTGAGCCCTGGTCTGGGAAGATCCCACATGCCGCGGAGCAACTAAGCCAGTGAGTCACAACTACTAAGCCTGCGCTCTAGAGCCTGGAGCCAGAACTACTGAAGCCCACGTGCCTAGAACCTGTGCTCTGAAACAAGAGAAGCCACCACGATGAGAAGCCCGTGCACCCTAATGAAGAGTAGCCCCCGCTCACCACAACTAGAGAAAGCCCGTGAGCAGTAACAAAGACCCAAAGCAAAAAATCAATAATAATAAAATAAATAAATTTATTTTAAAAAAACACTAAGTGGCACGATATTAGTAATTGCTGAATCTAAGTGATAGTTTATGGGCATTCATTATATTGTTCATTCAATTTCCTGTATGTTGGAAAATGTATCTCTATTCCCTTCCACAGTCTTATCAAAATGGTAATAAAGGGATGAAAACCCACAAGGATAAAGAAAAGGGAAGAGGGAACTTTCCTGGTGGCACAGTGGTTAAGACTCTGTGCTCCCAGTGCAGGGGGCTGGGTTCAATCCCTGGTCAGGGAACTAGATCCCACATGCATGCCACAACTAAGGAGCCAGCAAGCTGCAACTAAGGAGCCCTCCTGTCACAACTAAGACCCGGCACAACCAAATACATAAATAAATATGTAATAAATAAATAAATAAATATTTTTTAAAAAGAGAGAGAAGGTAAGAGGTACCAGCAGTGGGTTTTTTAGCCTTTTCCAACAGCAAATTTTTGGAGGATGAAAGGCTGATCGAAGAATACCGGCCTTTAGTAGAGAGAAGGATGCTGCCAGTAACTTCAGCGAGGATACTGATAAGGGGCAGGACACTGGACCAGCACAGGCAGGAGGCACTGGGCCCCGCAAAAGATGGGGATGACTTGTGGGGCTGGCCTTAGGCTGCTGGATACTTGTGGCCACTCTTGGACTTTCAGTCTTGCTGCACCCACAGGGAATCTTTTTTATTCTTATTTTATTTATTTATTTATAGAAAGTTGATGGTCTAGTTCTTTTTTTTTTTAATTATTTTTGGCTGTGTTGGGTCTTCGTTGCTGCACGCGAGCTTTTCTCTGGTTGCGGTGAGCGGGGGCTACTCTTTGTGGCGGTGCACGGGCTTCTCATTGTGGTGGCTTCACTTGTTGTGGAGCACAGGCTCTAGGCGCGCGCGCTTCAGTAGCTGTGGCTCACGGGCTCTAGAGCGCAGGCTCAATAGCTGTGGCACACGGGCTTAGTTGCTCCGCGGCATTTGGGATCTTCCCGGACCGGGGCTCGAACCTGTGTCCCCTGCATTGGCAGGCAGATTCTTAACCACTGCACCACCAGGGAAGTCCCTGAAAACCTTTTTTCATTTCTTAAATGATCATTACTCTATCAAAAATCACAAGCTGGTATTAGAACTCATCATCTCAAATCTTCAGTTTTCCCATTTGTCCACCAAGCCCGAAGATTCATGAATCTTCTTGGCATCTGAACACAGTGCTTTTTCACTTTGTAACTATGTGAAAACCATAAAAGCAAAAAATTGGCATCTTTGGTGAGGAAGTTAATTTTAGTTTAGAATGTTCCTTTTGTCATTATGGAGCAAGGCTTCAGGCTGCTGAAGTTAATTCTCCTCCCTGTGTTTATTTCAAAGAGCTTAAGTGCAAAAGAAAATTAGTTTGTATTTTTTTTCCATTATATAATCTGTATACAGTGCTTCTGGTTTGGCAGTAAAAGTACAAACAAATGAGCAGTAACAGCAACAAAACACACACAAGCGCACACACATATAGGCTTTAAAGCTAAATGCACAAAGTCACAAGACAAATTTTATCTAAATGGATTTATTCGCATGAGATATCTCCTTCAGAAAACAGAGCAAATGAAGAAGATGGTCACAGTATTGCTCAAGAGGAAGAAAAGATACAGCCTCTTCCCTGCAGAAACTTTACCTTTCCAGCTACTCATGCCTGTAAAGAGCTGCATTAGAAAACTACCTTCCAAGAAAGCCAGCCACTTACATTTTGCATGTCTTCCAGCTAAAAATACAACCAGCGTAATAACAAACAATAATGCACTGCTTCACTGTGACAAGGCGAAAGAGAGGCATGGACGTGTATACACTACCAAACGTAAGGTAGATAGATAGTGGGAAGCAGCCTCAGAGCACAGGGAGATCAGCTCGGTGCTTTGTGACCGCCTGGAGGGGTGGGATGGGGAGGGTGGGAGGGAGGGTGATGCATGAGGGAAGGGATGTGGGAACAGATGTATATGTATGACTGATTCACTTTGTTATAAAGCAGAAACTAATTAAAAAAATAAATAAATAAACAAAAAAAAAATAATAATGCACTGCTTCAGATCTCTGCATCTGAATAGCACAGGCTAATGACTTGCTCTAATAGTGTGTCCTTGTGAGAACAGGATGTAAAGTATTATTATCCCCATTTCACAGATTAAAGAACTGAGACCATGTAAATTAAAAGCTCAGGGCTACTGGAGTCAACAAAGGTTGAAGCTCAAAGAGTTCATTGGCCTTCCTACAAAACTGATGAGTGTGCTTTTCTGCATTCAGACTCTTGGCAGCTGTCAGGTTGAACCATGTGAAATTGCTGGCATTCGGTTATTTTCGTGTACAAAAACAGTAACTTCACGTGGTTGAACTGAATCATTTGTTTACATTTATTGTGGCACAGTGTCTGTGCCAGTCCCAAAGAAATGCATCTCCTCTCTTTGTGGCTCTCTCCAAAACAGAGGGTCTTTGACAATCCATTGACTCTCAAACAAGTTGAGATTTTATACATTATATTACATTGAACCACTGTCCCTTGTCTGAACTACCTATTGCCATGTAACAAATTAGTCTAAAACTTAGTGGCTTAGGGGACTTCCCTGGTGGCGCAGTGGTCAAGAATCCGCCTGCCAGTTCAGGGGACACGGACTCAAGCCCTGGTCCAGGAAGATCCATGCCACGGAGCAACTAAGCCTGTGTGCCACAACTACTGAGCCTGCACTCTAGAGCCCGCGAGCCACAACTACTGAGCCCACGTGCCACAACTACTGAAGCCCGTGTGCCTAGAGCCCATGCTCCGCAGTAAGAGAAGCCACCGCAATGAGAAGCCCGCGCACCACAACGAAGAGTAGCCCCTGCTCACCACAGTCAGAGAAAGCCTGCACACAGCAACAAAGACCCAACCCAGCCAAAAATAAATAAATTAATTTTTAAAAAATTAAAAAATAAACCTTAGTGGCTTAAAGCCATAAACATGATCTCACACAGTGTCTGAGGGACGGGAATCTAGGAGTGGCTTAGCTGGGTCTGCTGGCTCATGGGCTCTAAGGAGGTTACATTCAAGATGTCAGCCAGAACTGTAGTCATTCAAAGGCTTGACTGGGGCAAGAACATGCATTCTCAGTGGTGGCTTTATTACCCCCCATGGATGAAAATTTGTTCTTGGATGGCAAGGTAGTTGGGGGGGGATCTTGGATATTACAATGGCCCTCTAAAGCTCAACCTTACCTGACAAAATCTTATTCCTTAATAGTATTTAATTTCTTTCATTAAGGAGAAATTAAATAATTAATATGATTATATTGGAAGTTTAATATAATTTAACATTTTTCCTTAAGGGGGTTTCTTAGTCCACTTAGGCTGCTATAACAAAATAACATAGACTGGGTGGCTTGTAAACAACAGAAATTCATTTCTCACAGTCTCGGAGGCTGGAAGTCTGAAGCCAATGTGCCAGCAGATTCAGTGTCTGGTGAGGGCCCGCTTCTTGGTTCATAGATGACCATCTCCTTGCTGTGTCCTCACGTTGTGGAAGGGGTGAAGGAGCTCTCTGGGGTCTCTTTTATTTATTTTCTTTTAAAAAAATTTTTGTTTTGGCCATGCCAGACGACACGTGGGATCACCCTAACCCAAGAATCTTTAGATCTTCATAGGCCTAGGTATTCTAACTTGGGGAGGCATCCCTAACCCCAACACACGCAGTACTGTGTATATTTGCTGACACTTGCTATTAACAGATGTTTAAATATCTGTCCCTCTGAAAGACTTGAAATAATTTGAAACAATCTCTCATGGTTTTAATTTTTATTTTCCTGGTAACTAATGAGCT
Source organism: Mesoplodon bidens (assembly GCF_964165515.1). Classification (NCBI taxonomy): domain Eukaryota; kingdom Metazoa; phylum Chordata; class Mammalia; order Artiodactyla; family Ziphiidae; genus Mesoplodon; species Mesoplodon bidens. Next base: position 7,853,292 of record NC_138169.1, on the reverse strand, counting down.
TGAGAAACTTTTCATGTGGCCACTCAACATACCTTTTTTTTTCTTGAATTTTATTTCTTATACAGCAGGTTATTAGTTATCTATTTTATACATATTAGTGTATATATCTTCTTTATATGGATTGCCTCTTTATATCTGTTGCCAATATTCCATTGGATTGTCTTTAATTTTTTAAACTGATTGCAGAGGTTCTTTATATATTCTGGTTAAAAAAATTTATATATATATAACTTTTGACTAAAGTCACTTTTGACTAAAGTCCTGATTAGGCGGTAGTATTCTCAGCCACTCTGAACTTTCAGTAACACTTCATAGTCAGCGTCTGATCTTTACCATGTTCTGCCACACCTAGTCATTAATCATGTACTTTCTCTTTCCTCCCAGGACTAGAGGTCTTATTCCTCTCTGCATAAAGAGGTCTCAGAAAAGTATATTGCATATGGTAGGTGCTACACAAACACTTATGCAATTTGCTATGTTATTCATATAAATAAGATTCAACTTGTGTCGACTTTGAATTTTATCAAACTAATGTCTCACATCAATCATGTGACACAAAACATATGACTTTAAACTCAAATGTGGTACTTCGGGTACAGACAACTCCTTGGAAGAGCAATCTGTTTTTGCAGGCCAAATGGATAGGAGCGTTTTAATAATTTAGTGCACTAAAATTGGGCCTGTTAGTATTACCATTTGACATTGTTATCCCAGTGGTTTTTTATTTTAAACACTGTCTTATTCCACTTAACTTTTTTCCTGTTCTGGAAGTTACCTGTTTTTAATCTCAGCTATTTCCAAAATAGATGAGTTTCGAAAGAATTTTAAAGCATGTTATCATTCATACTTTCTAGATTGTACAGACTGCATTAGGTGATTATGTGATACGTGAGAATTCTCACTTAAAAAACTGAAGAGACTTACAATACTTTGCTTGAAATATATATGGTAGTAGGTTTTTTTAAATAGCCACAATATTTTACAGTTCATCTTTTCAAGAGGCGAAATCTTTTTTTCCCATCCCTTGAATTCTGAGCTGGTCTTACCAACTTGCAGTGGGATTTGGTAGAATTGATACTGTGTGAATTTCACAGTGTAGGCCTCAAGAGGTCTTGCAGCATCTGCTTCTGCCTTCCTCGAATGCTTCTGCTACTAGTAAATGAGCTCAGTCCAGATGACTGAATGGAGAGAGGGGCCCAGCTGACAACAAATACCAAGAACCCAGAAATGGGAGTGAAGTAGCTCAGACCCTCTGTCCCCAGGCAAACCACCAACTGAATGCAGCCACATAAATGAATTTAAGTGAGATGAGTGGAACTGCCCACCCAACCTACAGAATCATGAGAAATAATAAATTGTTGATGTTATAAGTCACTAAGTTTTGGGATCATCTGTTATACAGCAATAGGTAACTGATATACAATTTTTAACATATCACTAAACATTACTAAATTGTTAGCCAAGTTTCAGTTATATATATCAACAAAAAGTTAGAAGTAAAATGCCCGGAAAGCAGATGCTGGAGATCAGCGAAAGTTAAAGAATTTATTTATTTATTTATTTATTTATTTATTTTTGACCGCACTGCACAGCTTGTGGGATCCTAGTTCCCTGACCAGGGATTGAACCCACACCACCGCAGTGACAGCACCGAGTCCTAACCACTGGACCGCCAGGGAATTCCTGAAAGTTGAGGAATTTAAACAATCAACTAAATTAGATAATAAGTACATAATATTTATAAATAAATATACTAGGTGCCCTTTGGCGCATGTATATGTGATCATGGAACGGAATATATCATTGTCCTTAGGGTTAATAATGAGATAACTTCCTCAATAACTCCTCAATAATAATGAATAACTGCCTTAATAACTCAGAAAAAATGAAGGAAGAAATGTTTTTTAAAAATAATTATTCAATTTGAGACACAGATATAGAGAACAAACGTATGGACACCTAGGGGGGAAAGCCGCGGAGGGCGGTGGTGATGGTGTGATGAATTGGGCGATTGAGATGGACATGTATACACTGATGTGTATAAAATTGATGACTAATAAGAACCTGCTGCCTAAACAAACAAACAAACCAAAAAAACAACTAATACTAAACTTTCTTTGGGTTATTTGTATGGAAATATGTTAATATAAATGTTTCAGACATTAAAAAAAAATTATTATTCAAGGATGCAAGTTCTTAGATGATTGGATTACTACCCACAGACTCATTAATCTTCACTGTACTTTAAAAATCAGTACAACAAAAAGAGAAAGCTACATCCCAATATTTTTATAAATATAGATGGAAAATTCTCAACAAAATACTAGCAAATTGAATCTACCAATACATAAAAAGGATTATACATCACATTCAGGTGGGATTTATCCCAAGAATGCAAAGTTGGTTTAACATCTGAAAATCAGTTAATGGAATACACTGTATCAATAGAATAAAGGACAAAAACCACACAATCTCAATGCAGAAAAGGTATCTGACAAAATTCAATACTGCTTCATGAGAAAACATTCAATGAACAAGGAAATCAACATAACCCTTCCCACCATAACTGATGAATTTTCAGTAGATCATTTGTTTTGTGCCTGCGGTTTTTCAGGTATTCCTTTGTAAAATACACTTGGTTGCAACTTCTTGAAAGCACAATAAGGTCTATCTTTGCCTACACACCCTACATACAACCGAGAGTGAATCATTCACACAAAGCATATTAAACATGAGGGTAATTTTGCTCTAAATAAAGAATGAGCTTAAGAGATTGCTTTGGTTCCTCAAAACTGAAACGCAGTTCATGGTGAAGGAAGCCTAAGTAAGGACAAAACACAGACATTCACGAGTCGGAAGGGACCTTAGAGTTTAAGGGACCTGTAAACTCTTACCTTATGCATGAATCCACTTCTCTGCCAAGATGCCAGCCAATCTCTAAAAGGTAAAAACAAGTAGGATATTTCAACTTCCAAATCTAGTCACTTAACCAACAAGAATTTATTGAGCATTTACTAATGTGCCAGGCAATGTTCTAGGTGCTTGGGACATATCAGTGGAAAAAAGATCCCTGCGCCTGTGGAACTTAAATTCTAATAGGAGATGGAAGTCAATAAACAATAACCAAGGGCTTCCCTCGTGGCACAGTGGTTAAGAATCCACCTGCCAATGCAGGGAACACGGGTTCGAGCCCTAAGCCTATGCGCCACAACTACTGAGCCTGCGCTACAGAGCCCATGAGCCACAACTACTGAAGGCTGCGTGCCTGGAGCCTGTGCTCCACAACAAGAGAAGCCACTGGAATGAGAAGCCCGCGCACCGCAATGAAGAGTAGCCCCCGCTCACCACAACTAGAGAAAGTCCGTGCACAGCAATGAAGACCCAATGCAGCCAAAAATAAATAAATAAAATAAATAAATGTATTAAAAAGTAAACAATAACCAAGGTAATTGTATAATATGTTAGAAAGTGAAAAATGCTTACAGAGAAGAGAGTAAATCAAGGGAAATTGGGAACAATTGGGTGGCGTGTGTGTGAGTGTGTGTAGACTTTTAAATCGGTGGTCAGGGTGGCCTCACTGAGAAGGTGAAATTTAAGCACAGACTTGAACATAGCCAGTTGTATTTCAGGGGAAAAGCAGTCCAGGCAGAGGAAACAGCCAGAACAAATTCCCTAAGGCAGGCCTGAGACACCTCTCCTCTGATTGCTCTAACGTGAGGTTCTTTTTTTTTTTTTTTTTGCGGTGTGTGGGCCTCTCACTGTTGTGGCCTCTCCCGTTGCGGAGCACAGGCTCTGGACGCGCAGGCTCAGCGGCCATGGCTCACGGACCCAGCCGCTCTGCATCATGTGGGATCTTCCCGGACCGGGGCAGGAACCCGTGTCCCCTACATCGGCAGGCGGACTCTCAACCACTGCACCACCAGGGAAGCCCTAACGTGAGGTTCTTAACTGTGAGTCCTCACACCTGTTGGATAGAATTCAGGGAAGCTTAACATTTCTTTCGATTATGATCGCTGGCAACAGTTTCTGCTCCTACCAATGCCTGCTGTGCCTGTCCTGATCTTTGATTCTCTAAGTCATGAAACCACATTATGTTTCAACCACCCTAACATAGTGGGGCCTCAGGATTGCCCCGTATGTTCTCATATAAAGACATTGAAGGAGGATAACCAACAGGGTCCTCCTGTAGAGCACAGGGAACTCTATTCAATATCCTGTGATAAACCATCATGGAAAAGAATATGAAAAATATACATACATATGTATAACTGAGTCACTTTGCTGTATCACAGAAATTAACACAACATTGTAAATCAACTATACGTCAATAAAAAAAAAAATCAACAGAGGGACTTCCCTGGCTGTCCAGTGGTTAAGACTCTATGCTTTATGTTGGAAATTCTAGAAGAGGCAAAATTAATCTGTGGTGACAGAAAGCCGGTCAGCAGTTGCCTGGGGCAGGGGCTGGGGCAGCTGCAGAAAGGCGCGAGGAAACTTTTCGGAGTTGAAAATGTCCCATGTCTTGATTACACCAGTGTATACATTTGTCAGAACTCACAGAGTAGGGCTTCCCTGGTGGCGCAGTGGTTGAGAGTCCGCCTGCCGATTCAGGGGACGCGGGTTTGTGCCCCGGTCTGGGAAGATCCCACATGCCGCGGAGCGGCTGGGCCCGTGAGCCATGGCCGCTGAGCCTGCGTGTCCGGAGCCTGAGCTCCGCAACGGGAGGGGCCACAACAGTGAGAGGCCCATGTACCACAAAAAACAAAAAACAACAACAAAAACAAACTCACAGAGTGGTATACTTAAAATGGGTGTGTTTTACTGAATGTAAATTATACCTTAGTAAAGTTTATTCAAAATCAAAAAAAAAAAAAAAAAGACGCTATTCTTTCACTGCAGGGGGCATGGGTTGGATCCCTCCTCAGGGAACTAAGATCCCGCAAGCCACACAGTGCACTCCCCACCAAAACAAAAAACATTAAAGTAAACTGGACCAGTACAACAGAATTGTACTTGGTGCAGAGAGTCAAAGATCAGGACAGGCATGGAAGGCAGGAGGTAGGAACAGAAGGACACTTGTTAGAAGCCTGTGAGAAATTTGCCCCAGGTCTAATCCCACAACGTGTCGTAATCCAGTTTCATTTGTCATTCTCACTTATGACTCATGAACTAGCCTCCACTGAAAACTTTAAGGACTCACTCTAGCATGATGTCACCCCTCTGGAGGAGCAATCTCAGCCGTCCACAGTGATAGAAACCTGAGTCAGGGTTAGACCCTTGCTTTTTCAGTAATTCCTCATATTATAAAAATCACGGGACTTCCCTGGTGGCGCAGTGGTTAAGAATCCACCTGCCAATGCAGGGGACACGGGTTCGATCCCTGGTCTGGGAAGATCCCACATGCCCCAGAGCAACTAAGCCCGTGTGCCACAACTACTGAGCCTGCGCTCTAGAGCCCATGAGCCACAACTACTGAGCCCATGTGCCACAACTACTGAAGTCCGCGCCCCTAGAGCCCGTGCTCTGCAACAAGAGAAGCCACTGCAATGAGAAGCCTGCGCACTGCAACGAAGAGTAGCCCCCGCTAGCCACAACTAGAGAAAGCCCGCGCGCAGCAACGAAGACACAAAGCGGCCATAAATAAGTAAATAATCTTATTTTTTAAAAAAATCCCAAACATAGCCAGATTGTTGATTGTGAATTTTGCTTAAAAAATGCACTTCTGGGGACTTCCCTGGTGGCACAGTGGTTAAGAATCCGCCTGCCAATGCAGGTGACACAGGTTCAAGCCCTGGTCCGGGAAGATCCCACATGCTGCGGAGCAACTAAGCCTGTGCGCCAAAACTACTGAGCCTGCACTCTAGAGACCGCGTGACACAACTACTGAGCCCGCGCAACACAACTACTGAGCCCGCGCGGCTAGAGCCCGTGCTCTGCAACAAGAGAAGCCACTGCAATGAGAAGCCCGCGCACACCGCAACTAGAGAAAGCCTGTGTGCAGCAATGAAGACCCAACACTGACAAAAAAATAAAAAGAACGATGAGTAAAAGATATAGACATTTCATAGAAGAAATAAAAATTCCAAATAAATCAGATTTATAATCTAGAAATAATGCATCCTATGCACATATTTCCATAAATATTCAAAGATTTACCTCTAAAAGTGTTCACTGCAGCATTGTTAATATTGTAAACAGTATTTAATAAAATATGGTATACTACTACACATCCATTAAAAATAAAAATTTAGATTTTAAATACTGACAAGGCAAGTATAGTATAATCTCACTTTTGTTAAAACACACATTAATATATACAACACATTAATAAAAAATTCTTAGTTACATGTATTTGCTCAGGAAGAAGATATACCAAACTCTGAACACGATTTTCTCTGAAAGTTGTGATTATGAAGGACTTTCACTTTATAATATCCTGTTTTGTTTGAATTTATAAAACAAATATGTATTATATTTATAATCCACAACAAAATCAAGAATTTCCATTTTGGGAAAGAAAAAAACTTGGGGGGTTTAGAAAATTATCTGGTGAGAAAATACATTTCTATGCAGTATGGAGAAAAATGTTGTGTGCTTTCTCTATGGGTTATTTTCCTTCAAATTTATGGCTTTATTATTCCTTCTGCTTACCATTCTAAAAGTAAACTGTTTTTTTGGCCATGCTGCATGGCATGTGGGATCTTATTCCCCGACAAGGGATCAAACCCATGGCCCCTGCAGTGGAAGTGTGGAGTCTTAACCACTGGGCTGCCAGGGAAGTTCCAAAAGTAAACATTTTAAACAGAGAAATCAAGTATCTTATTTTATTCTTTAAATGGTTATGAAAGGATCTAATTTAATTGCAAATAAAAATGTCTTAGAAGTTGGATCTAATGCACAGACACTGAACGTCAGCTAACAGAAGAGTATGGGAGGTGAATTTTACAGAGAGGCTATTTTCTAAATTATAAAATCCACAGATTCTAATTCCAAGGGTGGATGACAAAGACATGCTCAGCCAGAGTAGGAATAGGGGGTGATGGAATAAAATTCATATTTTAAGGCAAGACAAGAAAAATTTAAACATAAAAATTTTCTCTGCTGGTTTGGGTCTCCTCCCTCCCCTCTCGTGTGTACTGTGTATCTGTACTGTGTATGGTGTATTAACCAGGCTTTCACAATGAAAAAAAAAAATACCTGCTTGACTATAAAGATCAGTTTTTCTTCTTCTGGCTCCAAACATGTAACTCCTTAGATCACTTTACTTATCGAAGGCCTTATTAATGTTATTAGCTGTATTATTTATATTCTGCCTATTTTACAAGATTATTGTTTCTTGCCTTACCAAATGTGTGACTGAGCCTCTGATAAAAATAATGACTAGGTGACTTGAAACGATTAAGCAAATATATAGTTTGATAAGATCAGTGACTGTAATAGTGTAGCTCTAGATATGGGAAGAAGCAACAAGAAGGAGCCATTTCTTGGACCATAACAGACCAGTAAGACAGGTGGTCCAGAGGCCTTTGGTTACCATTAACAGGGGCCTAGCTCAGCACACTGAGTGGCTTATCGACGAAATCCTCGCCTGACCTGGAAATGAGGATTCCTAGTGCCATGGGACAAAGTGGTCACAAAATGCCCCCCCAAAGCCTTAGTCAAAATTAAGACCAAAAGGGAGGGGATTGTAAACTAAAGAATGTTGCCCACCATTCAGTTCTACAAGGGCCAAGTCATTGACCACTGCAGTCACTGACCTACAATACACCCTGAAAGGAATTCAGGGCAAAGATCAGGATGAGACACTGTGTGCTCTGGGAAAACTGGCAGAACTGGCTCTTGGATAGGTATTTTCAGGAGAAAATTTTATGAGCCCAGTTTCTTGCATCTTCCCATACGTAGAAAAACACTAAAACCATTAACTAAGGTATCTGTTCCTTTCAAATAGCAGTAAACTTCTACTAAGATGTGTGCACATACCCCTTCACCAAAATCACATACATCCTGACCTCCCCCCTTACCTCTTTGGAACAGTCCTCAGAGCTTTCTGAAAGACTGTCTCCCAGGTTATAGTCCTCAGGTTGGCTTGGATAAAACATTCCATTTCTTTCTTAGATTGACTTTTTTTTTTTTTTTTTTTTTTTTTTTTTTTGCGGTACGCGGGCCTCTCACTGCTGTGGCCTCTCCCGTTGCGGAGCACAGGCTCCGGACGCGCAGGCTCAGCGGCCATGGCTCACGGGCCTAGCCACTCCGCGGCATGTGGTATCCTCCCGGACCGGGGCACGAACCCGTATCCCCTGCATCAGCAGGCGGACTCCCATCCACTGCACCACCAGGGAAGCCCTCTTATTGATTACTTTTTTCATCGATAAGAGGGAGAACTTTTAGCTTAATCTCATTTTACGGCCTCACTCCATTTCCGCCAGCTCCCTCCCACAAAATGCAGTTATTTCTTTTTTTTTTTAATGGTTAAGATGTAAATTTTATGTGACATATTTTCCTATAATAAATGTAATTTTTTTCACACACACTGTATTTTATTTTTACAAGAGATAAATAAACTGACACAAAGCACTGTAAATGGATGACCACAACAAAAGCAACGATTGCAATTACCAAACACGAAACACACTCATACTATGTCATAATATTGACATTCAGTCCAGTAATCCTCCACTGTAACAGCTCCTTACTTTGCAGTGAATATTGATTTGTATATTTTTTGCCTCTGAGTCCTTGTGGGATTTTTCTTTCTTTTTTTTTTTTAAAGAAGATGTTGGGGGTAGGAGTTTATTAATTAATTAATTAATTTTTGCTGTGTTGGGTCTTCGTTTCTGTGCCAGGGCTTTCTCTAGCTGTGGCAAGCGGGGGCCACTCTTCATCGCGGTGCGTGGGCCTCTCACTATCGCGGTCTCTCTTATTGCGGAGCACAGGCTCCAGACGCGCAGGCTCAGCAGTTGTGGTTCACGGGCCTAGTTGCTCCGTGGCATGTGGGATCTTCCCAGACCAGGGCTCGAACCCGTATCCCCTGAATTAGCAGGCAGATTCTCAACCACTCCGCCACCAGGGAAGCCCCTTTCTTTTTTTTATTCAAACAGAAAGTCACAAAAATTATAATCATCCTCATCAGTTCACTCAGTCCCATGTAATTAATTTCTTTTTTCATCTTGATCTTTCGTTAGCACTTTTATGAATTCATCAGTTTTCCATTAGAGTTCTGAAAATGCTTATCCATTCAGCTCAGCAGTATAGTCAGTTACCAGAAACCTGTACTTGTCAGAGTCTTTTCCATGAATTCCTTGAAGATGAAACCCTTTTATAGGAACATTTTTGTGAAAGCACCAGAGTACACCCAGAACTGTCTGTAAATGACAAAAGACTTAAAAAGGACCACGGTTAAAGATTTGATGAAAGTTCATAATAATGCAATTGACAAGGAAATTTAGTTATTTCTGAGATATACATTTTAAAGTAATAACTAGAATTATGACTTATAACATTACACCAGAACATATAAGATTTGTAGAAATTTCATGTAATGTCTGAAACATTTATATTAACATATTTCCATACAAATAACCCAAAAAAGTTTAGTATTAGTTGGGTTTTTTTATTGTTTGTTGTTTTATACTGCAGGTTCTTATTAGTCATCACTTTTATACACATCAGTGTATACATGTCAATCCCAATCACCCAATTCATCACACCACCATCCCCACCCCACCACGGTTTTCCCCCCTTGGTGTCCATACTTTTGTTCTCTACATCTGTGTCTCAACTTCTGCCCTGCAAACCAGTTCATCTGTACCATTTTTCTAGGTTCCACATACATGCATTAATATACGATATTTGTTTTTCCCTTTCTGACTTACTTCACTCTGTATGACAGTCTCTAGATCCATCCACGTCTCAAAACATGACTCATTTTCGTTCCTTTTTATGGCTGAGTAATATTCCATTCTACATAGGTACCACATCTTCTTTATCCATTTGTCTGTTGATGGGCATTTAGGTTGCTTCCATAACCTGGCTATTGTAAATAGTGCTGCGATGAACATTGGGGTGCATGTGTCTTTTTGAATTATGGTTTTCTCTGGGTATATGCCCAGTAGTGGGATTGCTGGATCATATGGTAATTCTATTTTTAGTTTTTTAAGGAACCTCCATACTGTTCTCCATAGTGGCTGTATCAATTTACATTCCCACCAACAGTGCAAGAGGGTTCCCTTTTCTCTGCACCCTCTCCAGCATTTGTTGTTTGTAGATTTTCTGATGATGCCCATTCTAACTGGTGTGAGGTGACACCTCATTGTAGTTTTGATTTGCATTTCTCTAATAATGAGTGATGTTGAGCAGCTTTTCATGTGCTTCTTGGCCATCTGTATGTCATCTTTGGAGAAATGTCTATTTAGGTCTTCTGCCCATTTTTGGACTGGGCTTTTTGTTTCTTTAATATTGAGCTGCATGAGCTGTTTATATATTTTGGAGATTAATCCTTTGTCCGTTGATTCATTTGCAAATATTTTCTCCCATTCTGAGGCTTGTCTTTTCATCTTGTTTATGGTTTCCTTTGTTGTGCAAAAGCTCTGAAGTTTCATTAGGTCCCATTTGTTTATTTTTGTTTTTAGTTCCATTACTCTAGGAGGTGGATCAAAAAAGATCTTGCTGTGATTTATGTCAAAGAGTGTTCTTCCTATGTTTTCCTCTAAGAGTTTTATAGTGTCCGGTCTTACATTTAGGTCTTGAATCCATTTTGAGTCTATTTTTGTGTATGGTGTTAGGGAGTGTTCTAATTTCATTCTTTTACATGTAGTTGTCTGCTTCTCCCAGAACCACTTATTGAAGAGACTGTCTTTTCTCCATTGTATATCTTTGCCTCCTTTGTCATAGATTAGTTGACCATAGGTGCGTGGGTTTACCTCTGGGCTTTCTATCTTGTTCCATTGATCTATGTTTCTGTTTTTGTGCCAGTACCATATTGTCTTGATTACTGTAGCTTTGTAGTATAGTCTGAAGTCAGGAAGTTGGATTCCTCCAGCTCTGTTTTTTCCCTCAAGACTGCTTTGGTTATTTGGGGTCTTTTGTGTCTCCATACAAATTTTAAGATGATTTGTTCTAGTTCTGTAAAAACTGCCATTGGGGGCTTCCCTGGTGGCGCAGTGGTTGAGAGTCCGCCTGCTGATGCAGGGGACACGGGTTCATGCCCTAGTCTGGGAAGATCCCACATGCCACGGAGCGGCTGGGCCCGTGAGCCATGGCTGCCGATCCTGCGCGTCCGGAGCCTGTGCTCCGCAATGGGAGAGGCCACAACAGTGAGAGGCCCGCATACCGCAAAAAAAAAAAAAAAAAACCTGCCATTGGTAATTTGATAGGGATTGCATTGAATCTGTAGATTGCTTTGGGTAGTATAGTCATTTTCACAATATTGATTCTTCCAATCCAAGAACATGGTATATCTCTCCATCTGTTTGTATCATCTTTAATTTCTTTCATCAGTGTCTTATAGTTTTCTGCATACAAGTCTTTTGTTTCCCTAGGTAGGTTTATTCCTAGGTATTTTATTCTTTTTGTTGCAATGGTAAATGGGAGTGTTTCCATAATTTCTCTTTCAGATTTTTCATCATTAGTGTATAGGAATACAAGAGATTTCTGTGCATTAATTTTGTATCCTTCAACTTTACCAAATTCACTGATTAGCTCTAGTAGTTTTCTGGTGGCATTTTTAGGATTCTCTATGTATAGTATCATGTCATCTGCAAAGAGTGACAGTTTTACTTCTTCTTTTCCAATTTGTATTCCTTTTATTTCTTTTTCTTCTCTGATTGCCATGGCTAGGACTTCCAAAACTATGTTGAATAATAGTGGTGAGAGTGGATATCCTTTTCTCGTTCCTGATCTTAGAGGAAATGCTTTCAGTTTTTCACCATTGAGAATGATGTTTGCTGTGGGTTTGTCATATATGGCCTTTATTATGTTGAGGTTGGATCCCTCGATGCCCACTTCCTGGAGAGTTTTTATCATAAATGGGTGTTGAATTTTGTCAAAAGCTTTTTCTGCATCTATTGAGATGATCATATGGTTTTTATTCTTCAATTTGTTAATATGGTGTATCACATGGATTGATTTGCGTATATTGAAGAATCCTTGCATCCCTGGGATAAATCCCACTTGATCATGGTGTATGATCCCTTTAATGTGTTGTTGGATTCTGTTCGCTAGTATTTTGTTGAGGATTTTTGCATCTATATTCATCAGTGATATTAGCCTGTAATTTTCTTTTTTTGTAGTATCTTTGTCTGGTTTTGGTATCAGGGTGATGGTGGCCTCGTAGAATGAGTTTGGGAGTGTTCCTTCCTCTGCAATTTTTTGGAAGAGTTTGAGAAGGATGGGTGTTAGCTCTTCTCTAAATGTTTGATAGAATTCACCTGTGAAGCCATCTGGTCCTGGACTTTTGTTTGTTGGAAGATTTTTTTTTTTTTTTTTTTTTTTTTGCGTTATGCGGGCCCCTCACTGTTGTGGCCTCTCCCGTTGCAGAGCACAGGCTCCGGACGCGCAGGCTCAGCGGCCATGGCTCACGGGCCCAGCCGCTCTGCGACATGTGGGATCTTCCCGGACCGGGGCACGAACCCGTGTCCCCCGCATCAGCAGGCGTTCTCTCAACCACTGCACCACCAGGGAAGCCCTGTTGGAAGATTTTTAATCACAGTTTCAATTTCATTACTTGTGATTGGTCTGGTCATATTTTCTGTTTTTTCCTGGTTCAGTCTTGGAAGGTTATACCTTTCTAAGAATTTGTCCATTTCTTCCAGGTTGTCCATCTTATTGGCATAGAGTTGCTTGTAGTAGTCTCTTAGGATGCTTTGTATTTCTGTGGTGTCTGTTGTAACTTCTCCTTTTTCATTTCTAATTTTATTGATTTGAGTCCTCTCCCTCTTTTATTGATCTTTGTTATTGTTTTCTTTGTTTCTATTTCATTTATTTCTGCTCTGATCTTTATGCTTTCTTTCCTTCTGCTAACTTTGGGTTTTGTTTGTTCTTCTTTCTCTAGTTCCTTTAGGTGTAAGGTTAGATTGTTTACTTGAGATTTTTCTTGTTTCTTGAGGTAGGCTTGTATAGCTATAAACTACCCTCTTAGAACTGCTTTTGCTGCATCCCATAGGTTTTGGATGGTCGTGTTTTCATTGTCATTTGTCTCTAGGTATTTTTTTATTTCCTCTTTGATTTCTTCAGTGATCTCTTGGTTATTTAGTAACGTATTGTTTAGTCTCCATGTGTTTGTGTTTTTTACATTTTTTTCCCTCTAATTCATTTCTAATCTCATAGTGTTGTGGTCAGAAAAGATGCTTGATATGATTTCAATTTTCTTAAATTTACTGAGGCTTGATTTGTGACCCAAGATGTGATCTATCCTGGAGAATGTTCCATGTGCACTTGAGGAGAAAGTGTAATCTGCTGGTTTTGGATGGAATGTCCTATAAATATCAATTAAATCTATCTGGTCTATTGTGTCATTTAAAGCTTCTGTTTCCTTATTTAGTTTCATTTTGGATGATCTGTCCATTGGTGTAAGTGAGGTGTTAAAGTCCCCCAGTAGGGCTTCCCCAGTGGTGCAATGGTTGAGAATCCGCCTGCCAATGCAGGGGACATGGGTTCGATCCCTGGCTCGGGAAGATCCCACATGCCGCAGAGCAACTAAGCTCGTGTGCCACAAGTACTGAGCCTGTGCTCTAGAGCCCGTGAGCCACAACTACTGAGCCCATGTGCCACAACTACTGAAGCCCGTGTGCCTAGAGCCCATGCTCCACAATGAGAGAAGCCACTCCAATGAGAAGCCCATGCACCGCAACGAAGTGTGGCCCCTGCTCGCCGCAACTAGAGAAAGGCCGCATGCAGCAACGAAGACCCAACACAGCCATAAATAAATAAATAAATAAATAAATAAATAAAATTTAAATAAATAATAAAGTAAAAAATAAAGTCCCCCACTATTATTGTGTTACTGTTGATTTCCTCTTTTATAGCTGTTAGCAGTTGCCTTACGTATTGAGGTGCTCCTATGTTGGGTGCATATATATTTATAATTGTTATATCTTCTTCTTGGATTGATCCCTTGATCATTATGTAGTGTCCTTCCTTGTCTCTTGTAACATTCTTTATTTTAAAGTCTATCTTATCTGATATGAGTATTGCTACTCCAGCTTTCTTTTGATTTTCATTTGCATGGAATATCTTTTTCCATCCCCTCACTTTCAGTCTGTATGTGTCCCTAGGTCTGAAGTGGGTCTCTTGCAGACAGCATATATATGGGTCTTGTTTTTGTATCCATTCAGCAAGCCTGTGTCTTTTGGTTGGAGCATTTAATCCATTCACATTTAAGGTAATTATTGATATGTATGTTCCTATGACCATTTTCTTAATTGTTTTGGGTTTGTTTTTGTAGGTCCTTTTCTTCTCTTGTGTTTCCCACTTAGAGAAGTTCCTTTAGCATTTGTTGTAGAGCTGGTTTGGTGGTGCTGAATTCTCTTAGTTTTTAGTTGTCTGTAAAGCTTTTGAGTTCTCCATCGAATCTGAATGAGATCCTTGCCAGGTAGAGTAATCTTGGCTGTAGGTTCTTCCCTTTCATCACGTTAAGTATATCATGCCACTCCCTTCTGGCTTGTAGAGTGTCTGCTGAGAAATCAGCTGTTAACCTTATGGGAGTTCCCTTGTATGTTATCTGTCGTTTTTCCCTTGCTGCTTTCAATACTGTTTCTTTGTCTTTAATTTTTGCCAATTTGATTACTATATGTCTCAGCCTGTTTCTCCTTGGGTTTACCCTGTATGGGACTCGCTGCACTTCCTGGACTTGGGTGGCTATTTCCTTTCCCATGTTAGGGAAGTTTTCAACTATAATCTCTTCAAATATTTTCTCTGGTCCTTTCTCTCTCTCTTCTCCTTCTGGGACCCCTATAATGCGAATGTTGTTGTGTTTAATGTTGTCCCAGAGGTCTCTTAGGCTGTCTTCATTTCTTTTCATTCTTTTCTCTTTATTCTGTTCCGCAGCAGTGAATTCCACCATTCTGTCTTCCGGGTCACTTATCCGTTCTTCTGCCTCAGTTATTCTGCCATTGATTCCTTCTAGTGTAGTTTTCATTTCAGTTATTGTATCATTTGTTCATCTCTGTTTGTTTGCTCTTTAAATCTTCTAGGTCTTTGTTAAATATTTATTGCATCTTCTCGATCTTTGCCTCCATTCTTTTTCCAAGGTCCTGGATCATCTTCACTATCATTATTCTGAGTTCTTTTTCTGGAAGGTTGCCTATCTCCACTTCATTTAGTTGTTTTTCTGGGGTTTTATCTTGTTCCTTCATCTGGTACATAGCCCTCTGCCTTTTCATCTTGTCTGTCTTTCTGTGAATGTGGTTTTTGTTCCACAGGCTGTAGGATTGTAGTTCTTCTTGCTTCTGCTCTCTGCCCTCTGGTGGATGAGGCTATCTAAGAGGCTTGATGGGAGGGTCTGGTGGTGGGTAGAGCTGACTGTTGCTCTGGTGGGCAGAGCTCAGTAAAACTTTAATCTGCTTGACTGGTGATGGGTGGGGCTGGGTTCCCTCCCTGTTGGTTGTTTTGCCTGAGGAAACCCAACACTGGAGCCTACCTCAGCTCTTTGGTGGGGCTAATGACAGACTCTGGGAGGGCTCACACCAAGGATTACTTCCCAGAACTTCTGCTGCCAGTGTCCTTGTCCCCATGGTGAGCCACAGCCACCCCCACCCCCGCCTCTGCAGGAGACCCTCCAACAGTAGCAGGTAGGTCTGGTTCAGTCTCCCCTGGGGTCACTGCTCCTTCCCCTGGGTCCCAATGCGCACACTACTTTATGTGTGCCCTCCAAGAGTGGAGTCTCTGTTTCCCCCAGTCCTGTCGAAGTCATGTAATCTATTCCCACTAGGCTTCAAAGTCTAATTCTCTAGGAATTCCTCCTCCCGTTGCCGGACCCCCAGGTTGGAAAGCCTGGCCTGACGTGGGGCTCAGAACCTTCACTCCAGTGGGTGGACTTCTGTGGTATAAGTGTTCTCCAGTCTGTGAGTCACCCACCCACCGGTTATGATGGGATTTGATTTTACTGTGACTGCGCCCCTCCTACCGTCTCATTGTGGCTTCTCCTTTGTCTTAAGATGTGGGGTATCTTTTTTGGTGAGTTCCATCCAGTGTCTTCCTGTCGATGATTGTCCAGCAGCTAGTTGTGATTCTGGTGTTCTCGCAAGAGAGAACGAGAGCACTTCCTTCTACTCCGCCATCTTGGTTCCTCTCCAATGCAGTTATTTCTTTAGGAGACAAAAAAAGATATTTCCTTTAAGACAGCTTTCACTTTTTTCCCCTCCAGTCCAATATTTCAATATAAACATTCTAGCTAGATTGCTGATTTTCAAAACATGCTTGGTTCAGAGACTTCCACATTATTAAGACTATAGAAACGGCTCTGTAATTAAGAACTATTTAGAAACCCTTTAACAAAAAAATTTAATCCTAAACATTTAAAAGTGAGTTTATACCAGTAAATCAAACGAATATATTAAGTTGAAGAAAAAATAATTTTCTTAAATGCTAAAGAAAAACACAGCCTGTGTGGACACGCGTTCTTGGGAACTGAGTCCCACCTTACAAATTCACGATTGTTACAATACCCTTGCTGGTTTTATGTGCTAATGATAACCTACAAAGTATGAGACAGAAGGGCAAAATGATTCCACCAGAGACGCTGAAGAACAGAACCAACTAGGAGGAAGCCTCTTATTGGCACAAAGTACACTGTACTTTGACCACGTAAGGACATGCAACATTTGAAAAAAGAAATCAGTCCTTCAGTATTTTAGTAAGGACAGTGACTTCTTTCCACTTATTTGCTCAAGGAGATGACAAAGAGCTGGCCTCATTTTAGCAGCCTGTATGACAATTCACGTTCCTTTTCACCGAAGGCAAAGATTAGAAACAGGTCCCCACCCTGGCTCCCAGTCCATCCTGAAGTGCAAGTGTTTGGTTATGACCTCACCTCTCCACCCCTGGAGACCTGTCACAGCATGGCCAAGTCCAAACAACTCACTCCTCCACCTACCACTGTCTTCCTAATATGCAAATACACCAAACAGGATGCATTTAAAAAATGGGGCACCTTCTTAAGGCAACCACTTTCCATTTTTCTGGGTTCACTTCTATAAAATATCTCCTCTCAAATTATTCTGAATTCTGCTTTAGGATTTCACTTCCTAAAATACCACTTGGATGAGGTCATTTCACATTGCAAGATCTTTAGCAGATCCTTTGTCTTAATAAAATTCAAATCCCTTAGCAAAGCAATCAAGAGTTCTTAGCATCAATGAATAAACAATACTTTGAAGTTTTTTCTTTTTCTACCATCCTACATTTCTTGAGTGTTCCTGCTTGGTTTTACTCATGCCATTTCTTGTGTATTTCTTTTTTTCTTTTTCTTTTTTTTTTTTGCGGTATGCGGGCCTCTCACTGTTGTGGCCTCTGCCGTTGCGGAGTACAGGCTCCGGATGCACAGGCTCAGCAGCCATGGCTCACGGGCCTAGCCGCTCTGCGGCATGTGGGATCTTCCCAGACCGGGGCACGAACCCGTGTCCCCTGCATCGGCAGGCGGATTCTCAACCACTGCGCCACCAGGGAAGCCCCATTTCATGTGTATTTCAACGCTCATTTTGTCTATGGAAATCTGTAGTTCTACCTACCCTTTTAAAGGATTAGCTCAAAGGTTCTCTTTTCAGAAGTCTTCAAATACCCTCCAAACGAATACTGAAACCACTGGCCCTGTGAATTTAAAGCCAGTCCTTCCTAGGTGCCTCTCCCACCACCCCCAAAATAGCCCAGGTACCTTGCCCGCTTCACATGGCCACATGATCCTTCTCCTAAGAGGAAACCATCCATTTTCTCCTGCTAGTAGCCAAGCTCCTCTTAAAACAGATTCTATCATTTTCTTCTTTTAACGCCCCAAAGCACATAGAACAACTCAAGTGTGCCCTCAATAAGTAACTGGATAAATAGAGAAATAGGAGTCAATTTTTTAAGAAACTAGTGATTTACAGAGCTTTTGACAGAGAGGCAGTTTAATGGTTAAGAGCATGGATAGGGGGGTCAGAGTGATCTGGATTTAGATTCACCAGGTTACTCAGCCACTGTGTGTCTTAGGCATTTCCTCCAAAAGTGAAGTTAATGATCCCTACTTAATATGGGGATTGTGACAATGGGGTAATAAAGCACAAAGAACCTCAACATGATTGTCTGTGGGACATGCTAGATAGATAACTGTTAGATTATCTCTGGTGTCATAGGAGACACTGCACAATGCGGTGCTTAAGGGGCATTTAAACAACTACTTCTGTGATTTAGGGAACAGTCAAGTCTTTAGTTGGACTGGCCTCTCAACAACCACTTCTTTTTTTTTTGGCCGTTTCACGTGGCATGTAGGATATTAGTTCCCCGACCAGGGATCTAACCCACTGGACTGCCAGGGAAATCCCAACAACCACTTCTTAATTGCTGACAAGTCCTTTTGACCTCTCTATGCCGCTGAAGTTTCCTTAGGTTAGGTACATAATGTGGTGGTAAGACATTTACCTGACAGAAATGTTGAGTAAGATAATGTACGTAGAAGCACTATGTAAACTATTGTAAAAGATCAGTTTTATTATGGACTTCGACTCAGAGAAAAAAGCCAAAAGTATTAAACATTTTATTCAATTTCTAGCATATTCTGTGAGGGCCTTGAAAATAAATTTCTCTCCTTCATATAATTTTTCTTCCCAGTTAATTTGGTTTCTCAAGTTCCCCAAATGAAAACTGAATCTGAAATGGTGATATTTTGCTCCCTCTGCCGGCCTGTGAGGAGAATAACACTACCTAACAGGAATCATTCAAGATCATCTAAATGTTTATTTTCATGGACTTCACTATAAAGATGTAATAGCATTCCACATAAAGACAAAAAACATAGTTTCAGCTCTATCTATGTGACAATTAAACACAATTTGTTTATGTCTACTTTTTGTTTTTAACAATTATCATAGGATTCAAATCTAGAAAATTATTTTTGTACAAAGGTTAGCTGCCCTCCATTTATTTTTTTCAAAATGATTACTTTAAAAGGTCCTGCTGTTTCTATATTTAAGGCTGAAATCCACCGAAAATACCCAAACTTGTAATTTCTTTATTTCCTTGGCTGCCACTAATTTTTGCAGACAAATAATTTACTTCCAAACTTACAAGGTTGTATATACTAATTTAACTGTGAATCATTTTTTTGTATTCAAAGTCTCAGATTATGTATATGAAAACTAATTTATTAAACCTTTGTACACAAAGATGAACATACCTGTATAGCAAGCTTATATGAAGAATGAAGTTACAAAAAAGTAAAAGTGTTATTAAAACTGATGCATGTAAATAAATCACTTACAAAAATACCTGAAATGGGATAAAGCTGCTCATCCCTGATTTTTCTCATTTGGTTGACAGAGTTGAAATACGAACTTCAAACGGTTAGAATTTTTTCTTTTAAAAAGTGATATATTAAACTTACATACAGGATAATTAGCAAAATGTAGAAAGGGAAAACAATGTACAAAAGACAGATAAAAACCACCACTCCTGACAGACACAATCCAAAAATAGTATAAACCTTAACAGACTGTCTCTAAACCAGATCCTATCTACGTCCCCCCCCCAAGGTTTTATCAGCGAGAATAAAATATAGTAAACCAGCAAGCTCAGTTTTTCTGTTCTTTAAAAGAGGCCTGACTTCAGACCACAATTAAACCTTAGATAGTTTTTTTTTTTTTTTGCGGTACGCAGGCCTCTCACCGTTGTGGCCTCTCCCGTTGCGGAGCACAGGCTCCGGACGTGCAGGCTCAGCGGTCACGGCTCACGGGCCCAGCCGCTCCGCAGCATGTGGGATCTTCCCAGACTGGGGCATGAACCCGTGTCCCCTGCATTGGCAGGCGGACTCCCAACCACAGCACCACCAGGGAAGCCCTAGATAGACTGCTTTTAACATGGGAGGGACAAACAGGAAAATAATTTGACCTGTCCACTTAGTACTAATTACCAGAATGCACAGTTATAATTAAATAGCTCTTGGTGCTATGTCAAAAGCAGTTATTCAGAAGCCTTCTTGTTTTTTTGCTGGTTTCGGGGCGAGTTCTTTAACAAGTTTCTTATCCTGAGGTACATTCCAGTAGATTCCGCCATGTTCTCGAATTCAAATGGCGTTATTCCGGTTGCAAACTTGCTCATGTCAGGGACGGGGCTATGGGTGTTAGTGGCTGTTCCGGGACTGGTGTCCGTTTGAAGGAGCTTCTGGCTGCTGCATCCATTCTTGACCTCACAGTTTGACTCGACCCTGCCGCTGTCAAGAGCACCTTTAGAGTCGACCTCAGCCGGCTCTTCCTCTTCTTTCTGGCCAGGCAAGGCAGCCTCAGAATCTGGACTCGAGGTTTGTTCACCTTCTGATTTCTCTGTACAGGTGTCTGGTACCTCAGCCTCATCTGGCATCTGCTTTTCAGATGTTTTTCCCTCTGGGACAGGGAGGTCAGGCTCATTCGCACAAGGTGAAGAGGCAACCGAATTCCCGGTTAAAGGTGTGTCAACAGGAATATCACAATCACTGTTCACGCTCTCGGCCTGCTCGAGGGCCGCCCAGATCCGCCTCTGCTGCTCTTCAAGTTCCTCCAGAGTCAGCGCGTCCTCGTCCATGGTCACAGAGGCCGTTCTGGCCTTGGGTGAGTCACTGGGAGTGAGCGGCGGGGTGCCCTTGGGGAGCGGAGGCGTGAAGACGGGTGGAGGGGTGCTCCGGGGGAGCGGAGGAGTGCCAGGGGGCAGAGGGGGCTGAAACTGAAAAGCTTCACTGCTCGGGGACCCGCGCGGGACCTCTGCATCTGAAATGAGGACGTTGAGAAACTTTGAGTTGTCATATAGCATTTATTTGGTTTTACTAACCCTTATTATTTGAACTCAGGTGAATCCAGAGGTTCACTGGCCAAAATTACTGGCTCAAGAGGGGAAAACTGGATCCTCAGATACCATGACCATCACTTAACGTCCTCAATCCACCTGAAAAGAACATCTTTTAATATAAATCCTGGTCAGAAAGGTCAGGATCTCTGGCACTGGGAACTTTAACCGAGGGAAGACTTTAACACAGCAGGAAACTGGGCTGGCACTTCAGCTGCCTAGACTCCAGCGTGGAGCTGGCAGGGCGGGAGGGTCCCTGGCTTATCTCCCAATTCTGTACCCTCAGTCTAGACTGCCCGCCTGAACTGTGGGTTCATGCAGCCAACTGGTCACTGGTCATCACTACCTGTACGTCCCACAGACCCAACAGATCCGACCTGTCCAAAACAGAGGATCTTTCCCTAAAATTCACCCTCTTCCCCTATTTGCTAAGCTCGCTAATAGCACCACCGGTGGCATCCTGCTGAAGTCTCCAAAACTGAAAGCGGCTCGTCATCAGAGAGTCCTCCCCCTTTCCTTCTGCTCACGCCAGGTCCTTGGCTCTCTGGGGCCCACCCTTTCCTGCAGCCTGTCATAGGTGCTGCGTGATTTTGGACCCACTACTGTTTGTCAGGAATATGAGTCCTTCCTGCCTCTGGACTCTTCTTCCTTATATCCATCCTCCAAACTATCAGTCTTTCTAAAACACAGATCTGGTCCTAATAACCCGCCCATCTCACGAGAAACCCTTTAGTACCTTCCCATCGCCTACAGGAAGAAGTCCGATCTCCTCTGGGCCTTATGAGGCTCTCACAACCAAGAATTTGCCTATTTCCACCATGTCATTTCTTACTGCCCGGCTTAAAAGACTCCAGCTGTCACACTGTTGTTGGACCAATGTGCCGTGATGCTTCGTGCTTCTGTATTTGCACTTCTCACTGTCTCAAATGCCCTAACCCTTCTCATGGCCCTGGTAAATCTCTGAATTCATCCCTCAAGATGCAGCTCGAAGTCATTCTTGGGAAGCGGCTATGACTTCATCCAGCACGGCTGCTCAGTTTTTCCTTGGTGCCACTATTACAGCTGGTAACCAGCTCTGTGATACTAACCTCTGTATGTGTCACTACAGGCCACCACATTTATATTAAAATGATGTTCACACATCTGCAATCCTAGGTGACAGAGAGCCGTAACTAAGGGTAGCAGTTGTGTCTTATTAATCTTCCTGGCCTCGGGGTCTAGCAGAGGAGTCTGAAACTTACTGTGTGTTTAAAAACTTTGGAAAAGTCAACTGCATAACACAGAATCATAAAGCCTATGCAAAACCAGTCTGAACTCTATTGTATAGGCAATAAGGTCTGTGAGGAGGGTAATACACTGTCGCTCAGAGTTTAAGACGTTAACTCAATCAGAAGAGCAAAGAAGGGATAAAAAAGCTGAAAGGAAGGATTAAAAAAAAAAATCAGTTATAAGGGCGCCAAGAGCAATCATGTGAGAGAGAAAAGCCTGAACGAAGAGGCCATTTCTGAGACAGTGTTAAGATTTCGGTAACTGGCTAGAAACGGAAAGCCACGATTACGGGTGGATGCAGCTGCAGACGAATGGCATCTCTCGGTCTCGGGAGCTGCGAGAGAACGGGTGCTGTGGGCTACAGCAGGAGCACAGAGGAGCAGGTGGCAGGGAGAAGGGACGGCAGAGCTAGTGACCTACTTGACAACGTATGTATTTTGTGCTTTTAAGAATAAAACATAACTAAACAGTTTAACCCAAGTTTCATTTTGCACAAAATATCACAATAAACACTCTTAACATAAGAATGCTAAATGGGAAAAGGATGTTCAGGTAGTCATAGTTCACAGTTCCAAGCTGAGTCACTCTACCCACAGGTTTGCAATATGGAATCCATTTCACTTAGAACACATGATTTGCTAATGAAATTTTCCACAGGAAAATGTCCATTAGACTGACTCACTGTTTCTTCTTCTTGGGAATGAGCTGCCGACAAAAGTCACTTGAATTACTACGCCTTAGAGTTCCGTCCCTGCAGGGCAGGAAGAAGCTGGGGACAGGGGGCCTTGCAGTGGTTCTGGGGTGGGAAGGGCCTGCCTTTAGGACCATTTACCAGGGTGTTCATAAGCCAACCCAGTTCAGTTAGCAGACCCTCTCAGCCCTTTCATGAAGCAGCCCTATAACTGGCCTTGATAATTTGATCTGTTACTACTCACTGAATGATCACTTAAGCTGTTCAGAACGAGGGTAGGGAAGGGGGTTGCTATTCACCCCCTCAAAGACCCTGACATTCATTGTGCTGAGAGGGAACACGGAAAACAACATGTTTTAACAACAGAAGGATGGACTGGGGCTGAGAAGACACATGGAGTTCAAGACATGTGGCTTGAGGCCTTGAGCTTTACATGTGGTCAGAGTGTTCTGATCCTGGCACTGGCCCATCTTTTAAGTCTGTGGCTTGGGCAAGAAAGCTCTTGTCACAGGGTTCTTTGTCCTCAGCAGGTGAGTGCATGTTATGGTGGCTTCTTTTAGAGGTGCGGCTGTTTCTAAAAAGGCAGAGGCTTACTGAAGCTTCTGCACAGAGGCAGGCGCTTGTAAACAAAACCAGTTGCCTCCGCTGATGGCTGCGACCAGAGGGGCCTTTAGCAGGTGGTCTGGGACCTTGAACTACATTTAATAAATGTGTGTGGGCAGGCAGAAGCCTCAGCGGATGGCAGCAGAGGCTCAGAAGCAGGCACGACTGACGAAATAATTCACTTAACAGACTGCAGGGCGAGGGGGATCTAGCGAACTAAGGCACAGGCTTCGGGGTAGGGGCCCAGCTGAGTCCTCAGGAAGTGTGGCCGAGGCAGAGACCAGATATATAGTGTGGAAAGAAGGCATTTCAGGCCTTTTAGGCACCCGGGCTAAATAATCTTTGTTCTGCAAAGGTTCTGTCTGTCTTACAGAGAACTAAAGAGGTTCTAATTGAACTGTTTATCCCAGGGTGCGTTAGGGAGGCACTAGGACTAGATCTTCTGCCCCAGATTCCACTGTGGACTGAGAGCCACGGAAGGAATGTGGAGGCACTAAACTTGGATTCTTTTTTTTTTTTGCAGTACGTGGGCCTCTCACCGCTGTGGTCTCTCCCATTGCGGAGCACAGGCTCCGGACATGCAGGCTCAGCGGCCATGGCTCACAGGCCCAGCCGCTCTGCGGCATGTGGGATCTTCCCGGACCGGGGCATGAACCTGCGTCCCCTGCATCGGCAGGCGGACTCCCAACCACTGCGCCACCAGGGAAGCCCCTAAACTTGGATTCTTGAGTCTCACTTCATCACATGGGCTCAGGCTGGCTCTTGACTGGTTAATTATACATGAAAGAGAAAGAGAGAGACAGACAAACGGAGAGAAACTTCCTTTAAGAGGAAGGTTTCCTAGGCCTCAGAAATCCCCTCAAAAGAAACAGAAGCAGCAGCTCCCAGCACAGGGCTGAAAGTGCCTGCATGTAGTGTGTGGACCTAGTTACCGAGTGCCACCACCGCAAATTCCCGAACCTCGAGAGAAAGCAACTACATCCCGGGTGGTTCAAAATACCAAGCTCGGTGTCTTTTCCTCAGAGGTACTCTAAGTGCCTACGACCAAAATTCTCTTCTTATGGGGAAATGTCTTCCAACCTAATTTAAGTTCCCAGGTGGTGGAGTCAGAGGACTGGCACTAACTAATATCCTGGAGAGAGAGAAACCAAGAGTTTTGCCCTTACTCAGAAATCTTGGCTGTGGCCTTTGATAACACTGGGAAGTGCCGGGCTCTGGGAATGTAATTCTGTCCGGGACAACTGCTCTTGGGTTTTGGGGAATTGCTTGCTTTCAAAATTTCATAGGTATGTGGCAAAGGCTGTAATTCTGTTTCCTATGAACTCTTTGGCCTTGTTAAAAGTGAGACTAGATATTGAAGTAAGGCTGTAGGTGCTAAACGTCCAGGTTGTGAACTTTACTCAGGCATCAAGACTCCTATGGTAAGAACAAGCAGAATAAAAAGTTGGGGAAAATGGTTTGGAGGCTTTAATTTTGGACTTTGAAGCTGCTAGTGCAAAATAATTCAATTTGGAGCTTTAAGGTGATTTAATCTGCAACCTTTAAATTCTCCCTGGGTGGGGCTTCCTGGCAGTCCAGTGGTTAGGACGCCGTGCTTCCACTGCAAGGGGGCACATGTTCAACCTCTGGTCAGGAAACTAAGATCCCGTGTGCCGTGCGGCATGGCCAAAAAAATAAAGTAAAATAAATTCTCCCTGGGAATCTGAAAATGGGTACTCGGGGTGGGGAGGTCTCCATTCAAATTTGAGGCAATTTACATTGCTGGCATCTTATTACTAGAGCATCTGTATGCATTTTACCCTAATGTTGCCATTTCATTTCACTTTCAGAACACCCAACATGCTACACGGGACCAGAGTAGAGGGGCGTGGTTTGTGATGGGAAACAGAACAAGGGGTGAGTTTTCATCTTAGATTCAGAGTGGACTTGGGGTTTATCCGATTAACACAAAATTCTGATCCATTCCAGAGGCTTCTGGGGGCAAAATCTAAACTACTCATCAGTAGTCCCAAGGGGAAACCCAAAGGAGTGGTGGTTGGTAGTGGGGCAAGCGGGGACTCAAAAAGGTGGGGGCATGACTGTCCCGATAACTACTGATCTGCTGAAAAGGACCGTTACAACCCTGCTTGACCACAGGTTCCACAGTAAACCCAGAGGGTTCAGAGAACAAAAGGCTGCGGGAGTATCAGAGGGGAAGGCCTTTGCTCCCTTCTGGGTTTCTGAGAGGACGGACTTTCCTCCTGGTCTCACTTTCCTGGGGGGAGGAGGGACCTAGTGGATTTATTTATACACTTGGGAAGAGTAACTGAGAAAGCTTGACTTAGCTCTGCCTTTCTTCTTCTCGGGAGCAAGCTGCCAAAGGGGAGCACGTTCCACTGCTTGTCTCAAAGCACGGCCCACCAGAGGGGCCGGTCCAGGTCCAGAACCACTGGGACTGGGTGGGTAGGTCTGTCTAACTCAGGTATCCAGTCGGCTGCCCAGCTGGCTCTCACACCAAGCTATGAGTCTTCCAACTGAGCTTTGATCAGTACTAGTGGAGATGCTCTGATATCCAAGGATAAAAGAAAAGATTTACTCTTTAGTTAGTGCTCATAGAGCTTCCTCTTTCTTATGGAACTCAGGAGCGTACAAATTCGCCCTACTTTCTAAAGAAATCAAAACCACGGGATGAAACCTACCTGAGTCAAGCTCCATGTCGGCGGGCGAGGCCGCCAAGCTGCCTTCCTTCTTCGGCTTCTTTGGGCTACTAGGCCTGGGCAGAGACGAAGACCTCTTGCTGCTGGACCTCATGCTCGGCTAACGGAGAACCAAATTGAACACAAGTTAGGTGGGTCCACAAAGAACTGAACTCCATCCCTTCACTTAAATATGATGTAGAAAACCAGTCTGGAGCTAAGTCCAGGTAACTGGTGAATGCAGTTACCTTTTTCCTTTGGATTCATCAGAAAGCACAGAGTGCTTTATATCCAAAGAGAGAAAAGGCAATAAGATGCCTAATGAGTTACAAAATTCCTCAGATAGACGCGATACATTTTTATAAACCACACTCTGAGAATCTATTTACCGCTTGGAAGTTAGAAGTTAGGTAATTGGCAAACACGTCTTTCTGCTGACATGCCTGCATTGGTATGGAACCAAACAGCCTCCATTCCTAATAATGAAAAGAGAAGAGAAAAACAAGTATGTATTTGGAAAACGTCATGCTTTGAATAGTCTGCTGAGCTGACAGGAGGTAAGGTGGAGGTCTCAAATTACATTTCTGCTTCATATGTGACTTTTCCTTTTTGGGGAAATTAATGAAAATAATGGAGCATTGAAGGGGAAAAAAAACCCCAACTCTGCCTGCAAAATGATCAGGACTGAACACGAAAAGACTACTTGACAAAATCGCTTGGCCCCAAAAGGTTCTACCTACTACAAGAAGAAGTTACTGGCAGTAATGACACAGACCCTCCTCCGGTCTGGCTGGCTCCCGCCCCCTCCTGACGCCCCAGCGCTGTTCACGTGACTGTTAACTGCTCCCTTCTCCTAACTCGCTCTCATGCTGATTCTTCTACCTTCCGTTCTTTCCCTTTCCAAACTGAGCAATAACCTTTAAGGTTCAACATCACTCGTTTCTCTCTTATCGCCAGTAACACGTTCAACAGTGGTTCTCAACAGAAATCACTTAGGGCTCTCGTGAAACCTATAGATTCCAGGGATTAAGTCTAGTGGGGCAGGGGCGGTGCTCAAGAATGTGCATTTCTAACGCACACCCCAAGGAGATTCTGATGTGGGCTGGTACTTGGACCCACTTCCAGAGGCACTGGTGGTCTGTACATGCAACTCAGTCCTTGATTAATTACACACGTCTTCGTATCTGTTCACTAGACTGTATGTTCAGACCTTTGGCTGTTTCTCTAAAGCCCAGTCCCTAAGAACACCTAGAATGCATTTTTATTAAAATACCACCACCACCATCACCACTAGTATAGTTAGTTGTTAAAGCCTGAAACGTAAGATGAAAGTTGGAAAAGATTAAGTGTAGCAAAACTTTCTTGTATAGGAGAAATTTTACTTTGGAGAGGGGGTGAAGAGGGAAGAGTAGGAAAAAGTTATAGTAATACTTAGATTTATTAAAGGCAGAAATTGACTTCCCAATTAATTCTGTAAAACTTATAATACTGCTTCAAACCATGCCATATTTAAAAAAAATAATCTTTTAATTTTAGAATAGTTTTAGATTTATAGAATCACACCGTTCTATTTTAGCTCCTTTTCTCAGGGCATAAAATTGGAAAAAACTGTGGGGTTTTTTTCTTTTTGATGAATTCAAGATTTCACTTAATATTCTAATCAACATAAAGGAAATTAAAAAGTTAAACACAAAAGTAACACATTTACTTCTTTATGGAACAGTACTACATAAGCTAACATTTTGAACAATCTACATAAATAATGTCACATCCCAGAAGAATAAAAAACCAACACACTTACATCTGAAATTCCTCTGGGAGTAGATATATTAAAACCTGGATAGTTTACCAATTTCGAGAGATCGTAAGTGACACTTTTATTTTGTTGTACTTCTCCAGCTTCTGTTTCTCCATCAGCACCATCTATTACAGACCATCAAAAAGCTTAATATTGCTAGATGCCCATATAAATCCCTCTCCAGACCAAAAGCAGACTTGGAAAGTGCTTAGATTCATGACCACAGAATGATTCCGAGAATAGCTTTAATTATAATTTGTCTGAACCATTAGATTAGAATTTTTAAACAACATGGACATATCATTTTGATAAAAATAAACATTTAAAATCTTGGAAACTTTAGTTCTTCCATGAGTTATTTCAAAAGTCTGTTTTGCACTGGTCTTACGGTTTGCCTAATCCTCTATTCCAATTCTTTATTTAATAAACATTTACATAATGGTTACTGTATATGAGCTAGTGTTTTCTTTTCAGATAGTGTTTTAAACAGTTCACAAGGATTCATTCGCTTAATCTTCATAACAACCCTAAGAGGTACATACTGTTAAAACCACTTTACAAAAAAAAAAAAACACTTTACAGATGAGAAGAGTCTTTGAAGGATACTTGGGAACCACTTCATTATTTTGAAAAGTACTAAATAAATCGAACATTTTATTTTGCTAGTCCCATGTCTATATACCTAAGGAAAACAAATAGTTGATGAGAAGTTTCTCTTTATAGAAGTTTTCAGGATAAGAAGCCAAGTAATGAAAGAATAAGAATATAATCAGAGTGTCACCCATCATTAACAGATAGATACAGGCAGTGATCACCAATGACTGACCCCACTGCAATTCACAGGAAACAGAGGGACAGAGAAACACGCTAAAGCAACACCACAGGGATGCACCGGCAACATCTCGAAAACTCAAAAGGACAAAATACAGTGTTTTGTTAAAAGCAAGAAAGGGAACTTACAGATTAAAAGAGATTTAAGAGGCTCTCAATGATCTACAATCTTTTGTCCAAAGAATCCCTATTCAAATAAATAAAGAGAGAGAGAGAGAGAGAGAGAGAAAACACAGAAATGCAAGCACCTACAGAGTGGCAGGAGCAATGATAATTTGAATGTCAGCATGACTTGGGGATATATTAAAAGGCTGTGCTGGGGCTTCCCTGGTGGCACAGTGGTTAATAATCCACCTGCCAATGCAGGGGACAAGGGTTCGAGCCCCGGTCCGGGAAGATCCCACATGCCACAGAGCAACTAAGCCCATGCGCCACAACTACTGAGCCTGTGCTAGAGCCCGCGAGCCACAACTGCTGAGCCCGTGAGCCACAACTACTGAAGCCTGTGTGCCTAGAGCCTGTGCTCCGCAACAAGAGAAGCCACTGCAATGAGAAACCCGCGCACCGCAACCAAGAGTGGCCCCCGCTCGCCACAACTAGAGAAGGCCCGCACACAGCAACAAAGACCCAACGCAGCCAAAAATAAAATAATAAAATTAAAAAAAAAAAAAAAAAAAAAGCTGTGCTAAATATTCTTTGGTACTACTTGAGGTGGGGGGGGTTGGTAAATTTTTTATTCAGTTTTCATTTAATTAATTAATTTATTTATTTTGGCCATGCTGCGCGGCACGTGGGATCTTAGTTCCCTGACCAGGGATCGAACCTGCACCCGCTGCAGTGGAAGTGCAGAGTCTTAACCACTGGACTGCCAGGGAAGTCCCTACATTTTTTATTTTTATTTTTAATTACCTAATATCTAGAAACACTTTCATTTTTTAAAAATGTAGAGCATTAGAGATAATACTAAAATCTTAAGCCCAATCCTGTTTTCCTTCTCAGGGATAACCACTGTTGAGTTTGCTGTATATTGGTTAGGACTTTAAAAATTTTTATATAAAAACTTATTTACTATCTACCAGATACCAGGCACTGTGCTACATGATAAATAAATAGATACAAATTGTGACAGGGCATGAAGAAAACAAACAGGCTGAAGTGATAGAGACTGGCAGAACAGGTGGGTAAACATGGGAGAGACACCTTTAAATAAAGTGGTCAGGGAAGGCCTCTATGAATCTAAACCCTGAAATCTAGGTGGTTCTTGGTTAAGATCTTTTAAAAATATCTTTTACGAATATAACTCCTCATAGAAAATATAGAGCATTGTTTCATCCGTGTGGGTTTTTTTTTTTAAATTTAAGATCAATGGTATCATAATATGTAAGTCATCCAGAAACTTGCCTTTTAAACTCAGTATTGCATAGGGATTTTGACACGTTAGGTCCATGGATTTACTCCATTTTTAAAAACACTGCAGGGATTCCACCCCCCAGATCTACCACGGTTTACTTAGCCATTCTCCTTTAGGGCCTTAATGTTGTTTTTAATTTTTCACTACCATAGTCAACGTTAAAAAGTATCTTTATATACATACATTTCCTTGTGCGCACGTGTGAATATTTTTCTAGAGGAGGTACCTAAGAGAAGTTCTAGATCATAGGAGGGTTTATTTATTCTAACTTTTATAGGTCTCCTGGCAGAGATGGATATATTTCTGTTGCCATTACTGAGAAAGGAAAGAGTTTATGAGGTCTCGCTGGAGAACTAATACCTTGCTAGGTAGTCACTGAGCAAGTCCAGATAACCACCTGATAACTCTCAATGAAGTTTTAATTCCTTCCTTGTAAAACAAGGGAAACACCATCAAGATATTTTTTAGTTAACTCAGCACACACTAAATAAGCCAGCCATTCCCACCCTATTTTACTGTGATTCTTTAATTTAAAAAAAAAAAAGAAAAAGATAGAACACTTAAGCTGACTTATCTAACTGAACATACTATACCTTTTCCATCATAGAGTGCAAGCCCTGAGGTCTCTAGTTCGGCCTCTTTGAGCCAGCCTGGTGGGTATCCTAGCTGGCGCATTCGATATATAAAAGGTGGAAGACTCTTGTCCGTCACACCCAGTGCATCCTGAAGTTCCTCACTGAGTAAAAATAAAAGAGGAAGAAAACTACTGTATTCTTGTTTGGATGAAAATACATACTGGTCTGATATTTTAAAACTCTTCTATGTCTTATATTACACACCTGTGCCACGGTGCCTATCAAACACACAGTTAAAAGTCCAATAAATGTTTTTGGATTAATTGATGTACATTACGTAGAGCCTTGCTAGAGAACACTTATATCTTGATTATTACCCTGAAGATCCACAGAACGTTCCAAATAGTGGGGAAGTGGAAATGACATTCTATGGTAAAATGACAGAGGTACCTAATAACTCCTGGCTTGAATCTTCCAAATCTTTCTTCTACTTCTTCTGCATGGTATCGCTGCTGAAAATTCTGATTGCTTGTCTCACCACAGGCATCCATATACTCTTTTCTCTTCTCACTTATTCGAGAAGCATTCCGAGGCTAAATCATAATGTGTTTGGAAAGAATGGTATCGAGCAGTTTAGAAATATTTCAGAAATTCAATAAATATAAGCACTTTTTCTAGGTCAAGCACACAGATGATTTCAGTTCTAATGCATAAGGGACAGGTATAAAAGAGAGTGGATACTTCAGAAAAATAAGCAAAGAAGAGAAGCAGTCCTTTAATTTCGTATTACCTTGGTACTATCATAACATAAAATAAAGTTTTGAAAATAAGTTGTGTAAAAATGAACTCTCATAATGTTTTATTCATCTCAAATACAGAGTACTGTAATCAATTATTTTTTAAAAAATCTAATATCTTTAAAACTTATGTACAAATTTGGAAAGATTTCAAAATCAAGGACTATGGGAAAGACAGAAAGTTTCTTCACATCACACAATGCCATAGATGTATTGAAAACATTAGAAAGCTCTGGTTCAAAGATTTTTTTTTTATATGAGAAAAATTTACCATTGGGCAATCTTTCATTTGATGCTCTTCAGAACCACAATTGAAACAGTGAGGCTTTGGCCTATTTGGTCAAAAAACAAAGATTTTCATAATGTAAATAGAAATATAAAAGCAAATCAACAAAATTCTGTACGACAGCAACGTGTATCAGAGACAAGAAAGCATGTAGATCGCCAATTATTATCTGCAAAAATGAGAACACTTTCACTTCTTGTGCTCAGTGATGTAAACAAACAGTACTTTTGACCAAGTCTTTTAACCAAGAACCCTTGTGTTCCCGACTGATCTGTTACCTCTGAGTTTTGTCAGTGGCTAATAATAGAAGAACCAAGGCAAACAGATGATCATATTTTCCTTTAGGTAACTTGGAAAGGGGTAGATGGTTATAAGACAGCAATCAAATTGACAGCAGTAATTATACCTTTCCACCCACCCAGGCACATCAGGAGTGAACCAATGAATTCCAATATGACTGACTTAAACATTTAACATGTCTATATATTGAAATTCTAGTTTACTCTGTTTATTTATCATAAGCTAGCAATAAAGAATATTAACTTTTCAAGCTAAAAGAGTTCATGGTTTTGGTTAAAAAAGAAGAAGAAGAAAACAAAAGCAACTCCCCACACAAACCTTTTTGCCTTTACTTGTATTTCTTGCCCTTCTAGAGAAACAATGTGGCTGAAGACTTGCTGGTACCTTTAGTGAGTTTTATTAAGGAATAGTTATCATAGTCTGCAAAATTTGGTTTGTTTTTTTTTTTAAAGGTGAACTTAATGGCAAGATGCATAAAGATCTTCATTCACTATGTAGGATACTTGGGTATTTCCCATCCTTCCGTAAGCTGAGGGTTTTCATTTAGTAGCGGTTGCCCCAATTTATCAAGGCAAAAATTAGTAAAATACAGGACACTTCCTACAACCTGCAGAAAACAAGTCAAAAAATATTGCTATTTAAGCAGGAAAAAAAAAGACATTAAATAATGTAAGACTATGATTAATTGTTTTAACAATTTATTTCTGGATGAAATTATTAGAAATAATAATCAACTCCCTAGTTAAAGGAGCCACATTCCGATGTGTAAGTAAGATCTCCATCACTGAATTCCCCTCTGTTGCCTAGATCACTGAATTTTTCCTGTTGGATCACTACTATCAGTTGCACTTTCTCCAGACTTATAAAACAAAAACTTGTCAACAACTCTTATATTCCCTCCAATTTCCCATTTCTTTGCTTCCTTTTGCAGCAAGATCCTCAGACAGTTGTCTATATCTATATAGTCATTGTTTCCACTTCCTTTCCTCCCAATCACTCTTTTCCCTTCCTTCCAATTTTTGGGAACAATTTCCTACAGAAAAGTTGAAAAAAATGGTACAAGGAACACCCATGTACCCTCCATCTAGATTGGACAATTGTTAACTGACATTTTTGTGTGCACATCTCTACACACACACACACACTTTTTACTGAGCCATTTTTAAAAAGTAAGTCGACACCACTATCATCTTAGTCTAAGTCACTGTTTTCTCCAGCTTGAGGTTAATACAATAACTTCCTACCCAGGTTCTAGCTCCTACACATAACCAGCTACAGACTCTACTCATGACACTGCCCCCCTAAACACTTCAGGATAAGCCTTCTAAGAATAAGAACATTCTACAAATCACAATACCACTGTCATGCTTAAGAAAATTACTAACACCTTAAAATCATCTATATCCAATCTGTTTTCAGTTTTCCACAATTTTAAAGACATGGGGGTGCTGGGATGATGAAGAGCCCACAGATCTTACTGAAAAGATTTACAAGGTATGTACACATCTCTGCAAATGTGATAAAGGCTGATATTTGCAGGGGTTTTAGATCACCCTATAAATGTCAAGTGGAAGAGCTAGAACCAGTGATTGGATTGAGTACGAGAAGCACATCTCAGCTCAACTCTTAGAGAGCGGAAATTTCTATCACAGGTGTGAAGAATGAAGTGGTTTGCCTCATTTTCTAAAAAAGTGAATTCCAAGTTACTGGAAAGACTCAAGAAAAGAGCAAAATGCTCTAAGGGCACTTTAAAGAAAGATTCCTGAATTTGAATTAGATAACTTCATTTCCCTTTTAAACTCTAAGGCTCTGGGATTTACAGTGGCACCTGCCTGGAAATGGGGGATTTTGCACTTAATAATTTAGTCTAAATTGTGGTACATCAATGGGACACAATACTCCATGAACATGAAAACTAGTCTTCCTTTAATGGAATCCAGGATTACATCATCTTCTTTAAAAATTTTTAAGTTGCAAAATCACACCACTACACTGCACTGACACTGCTGAATTTTGCATAGGTACTGAAAGGGCTAAATGTAGGTTCATCCCTGTAAATCGTCTTCTGTTTTTCACCCACTACTGGAGTCTGTCCACATTTAAAATTTCCTATCTGCCACCTGTTATATTAGCTATATATCCCTCTCAGCTTCACCCATCTCTAAGTTCCACAAGCATGCTTTCTATATCTTCATCCAAGTTCTTAAAAATGAGTAGAGGTGGGAGAGAAGGATAAATAGGTGGAGTAAAGAGAATTTTTAGGGCAGTGAAACTACTCTGTATGATAGTCTCATGCTAGATGCATACATATCATTATGAATTTGTGCAAACTCACAGAATGTACACCACCAAGAATGAACCTTAACGTAAACCATGGACTCTGGGTGATAATGATGTGTCAATGTAGGTTCATCAATTGTAACAAATGTACCAGCTGGTAGGGGCTGTGGATAGTGGGGGAGGCTATGAATGTCTGGGGGCAGAGGATACATGGCAAATCTCTGTACCTTCCACTCCATTTTTCAGTGAACATAAAACTGCTCTAAAAAAAAATCTATTAAAAAAGAAAAAGCAAGAAAGGAAAGAAGATGAACAGAGAGGATAGTCAAGAGAAAAATAAAGTCCTCCAAAGTGTATCTATTGTGCCCCCAGGCCACAATGAAATAGTTATTAAAAAGCAAACTATGGTATTTAGAGGCTGAAGCCTACACTGTTGCTTACAACAAATTTAATGAAAGAATGTGTGATCGTCTGACGACATATGACTATACCACTTTATCATTTAAATGTCACCCAATGGACATAGGATAGGAAACATATCTGCAGAATTCAAAACTTAAATGTCCAAACTTACACTAAAAGCTTCCTTATTGTTAACAGCACTGGATTCTTCTACTTTATGGTCCTCTTCTAGCATAACACTGGAAGGCTAACACGAAGAGAAACACACATTACAAAAGGTAACCAATTTTTAATAACTTTAAATTTCAAATATTAGCAATCTGAACACACTCACTTTATTTTCTAATACATACCATTAAGGTATATAAAATTTTGAATTCATTGTTGTCATAATTAGGGTGAGTTGAGAAGTTAAGCTAGGTAGGAAGGTTTATGAAAGAAATCTCCCAAGTGGGAAAGTTAAAAAGATATATAAAAGATAGTATCTTCTGGAACATTAGCATACACTGTGACTTTTTTTTAAAAATTATTTTTACACTATGACTTTTGTGTTAACAAATATTAATTATGGAACTTTCAACACTTAAACTGACAAGACAGACTTTATCTTGAAATCAGATAATCAAAGATTAAAATAATATATAACTTGATATTACTGGTCAATACTGATATTACAACCCTTACAGACCTCAAGCCATTACAAAATTCTGAAGTGTTTCCTGAATCAAATATTAATATTCAATGTTTTGTTTTTTTCAGTATGTTTTTTATTGTTAAATGTATTTTGTTCTGTGAATCTTTAAAAATTATATCGGATAGGTGAAAACTAAAGGTGATAAACAAAAAATTAAATTAATTACAATACTCCATTCTCCAACCTCTGAGGATAAGCAGCTAAAGATCCTTATTTGAGAGACTCTACTTACCTTAATTTTTAATTAAAAAAAAAAAAAAGCCCAGAAATCATAATTCTGATTTTCTTAAGGTAAACTCATGCCCTAATATTCAGAGTGGAATCTCTCAGATTTCTCTGGGCATGCTGTTGATTTTTAAAACAAGTAGAAGGGAAAGAAAGGATGGCATATGAACCTGTTCATTTTAGATAAAAAGAACCCATCTTTTATAAACCCCAGAAACAGAGATTTTTTTTTCTGACCTAAAATTAATTTTCTGCCCCAAACCACGTGCCCAAGTCAGGGAATGGAAATAAAAAGGCTTTAGTTTTGAGTGCAGCCAGGTGTGAATATGACTCCCTGAGAAAAGCAACCGTGATCCAAAAGAAAGCCCTGTGGCTGCGCTGGTCAGACTGTGGAGAAGGAAGCCCGGCTGCAGGATGGGAGGTGAACAGTCAATCTCAACAGTCATTCTGGTTTTGATTCAAGAGGATCCCCGGAGCCTAACAATTGACAGTGAAAAGCATAACCTACTAATCTTAAAGTCTCTTAAGTTTGAAATACCTGGGGCAAAAGATTAAAGGAAGTCTTTTCCACATCATTTTTCTGCTGTTCCTCAAATCTTTTTACTAAATTTGATACAAATTCCTCTATTTCTTGATGATATTGCCTGCGTAAGAGGACAAAATGGTCAGAACCCAGACAGAGTAAAACATTGACTTGATTGAGTTTTATGCATTTTTAGAAGATGTCATGTGTAAATTTTGTTATTTTGTTTTTCAGAGTTTATCAAATCGCTGATTCTTTGAAACACTCAGGAATCTATTCCTTAGGAAAAATATATACATCGTTGTCAGTTAATAAAATGATTACAATAACCTAACTCAGTGCCTAGGATGTAACAGCTGGCAAATACTTACGCAAAGACTAAATGGATTTTATTTATAAATTTTACATACTTAATTTTTGAATATGTAATACATGTAAATGGTTCAAAATTCAGAAGAACTGAATGGGTGAGTTACATAACAAAACCTCCCTTCCTACCCTGTCTCTCAGCCCCTTATTTCTGCAACACAGAGATAATCAATGCATTCAGCTCTCCCACATCCTCCTCCCAGACACCCTCTCTGCACATATAAGGAAACACCTATGTAAATATTACACTGGAGAAAAAAAGACCAATGCAATGCAAGAAAAACGACTGAGGTCTATTTTCCCCAGCCTTCCAGGTCAAGAACCACGTTCATCAAATATTCTTCAGTGCTCGGTTCAGGAGGGGCCAAAAGAGCCAACCTCCTCTTTACAGACTTGATCCGTCAGGTCCCGTTAGCTCTGACATTGTAAGATTTCTGCAGGCACAACGCCAGGTGAGCGGTGCAGACGTTAAGACTGCCAAGAGCTTGAGTCAGAGGCCGATTCGGACGGCGACAGTGGCGCTGGAGCCCCGCGTGCCCAGCACCGTGCTGCTCCTGTGCCCACCACAGGCTGCTCCCCACTCCCAGAGCCTCAGGTTCTGCTTCTGCTGAGCTGAAGTAGCCAACGGACCTGCCACACAGGTAACACCCTATGTACGGTCCCTTTACCTTGCCGGGCGCCTAAGATAATATGATTAAGTGATGCCAAAGGGGGCAAGCAGGTGTCTGAAGTGTCTATGACCATGCTCTGAGGAAGGGAGAGGTCAAGGCCTCAAACCATGTCAGCACATTCTAGCAAGCACTGCAGGAATGCACTGAGTCATCCCAGACCCAAGCATGCTGGAAGGCTTGCAAAGGTCTAGTTTTGCTATTAAAAAGAAAAAAAAAATCACGTGGGTAAGCTTTGAAGATAGCCAACAGGGAAAACGTAGTTCCCTGATTGTGGTAGAGAAATGGTTAAGATTATTTATGGTGGTAGCGGTGACTTTTATTTGAGGCTATTTATCGGGCTCTTACAGGTGCTCATTTAGCTACTTAAGAGGTAGTTACTATTAGTGTCCTGTTTTCCAGTAATGAAACTGATATGCAGAGAAGGTCAGTGACCTGTCCAGGTTCACAGATAGAGAACGTAGAGGAGTCCAGCTTCAAATTCAGGTTTAGATGACTCTAATGTCCTCACTCTTATCATGATTCCATAAATTTTAAGTAAAAGAATAAAGATGGTATATAAAGTAAAAATGAAAACAGCGTATTTATAGAAGACACTGTATCATAAATACATCAGCTCATAATATTTAGGAAAGGGAAAATTACTTACTTTGAAATAACATTGTTCATAAATAGAATCTGAAATAAAGGTCCATCTAATTTAGTATTGTTCACCAATATTCCACTAAAACAGAAGTTAAAACACATTCTTAGAAGACATTAAAGTAAAACTTGCATATGTATATATAAACACTGAACCTTTATAATTCTTAAGTACCAAAGATCATATAATATTTTACAAATAAGATCAAGAACCACAAAGAACTCCAGTTTTACCCACTTTGACAGTTTTTAGGGGTATCTTTTACATTACATATTTTAAAAAATATTTCATAAAAAAATTAAAAACTACAGTTAATCTTTCAACCGAAAAGCTTCTTTACCCAATGGCTGTTTGTTTACAAACTGAGGGGAGGGAGGAATTGAATAAAGCAGGTAACAAGAATATATTTCTGAAAGAATCAGTGAATTTGGCTTGGAAATATATGGGAAATTGAAACACTTTATAAATAAATGGGTAGACTCTTTCTGGAGGGCAGAAAGAGTCACTTTCCTAGGGGTTTGCACTAAGTAGCTCAAATCCAAAATTTTAAAGTAGAGATGTAAAAAGTATCTCATTCCTGAGTTTGACTTTCAAATACTGCAAAAAACAGAACTAGACTGCAGCCTGGAAATCTGCTATATATCCCTTCGGTAACCTGGGAGCAGCTGAAGCTCTGATTCCTCCACACCTGCCTCAAATCTTTCTACCTGTACAGCACGTGAAATAAATCAATCTGAATGTGGAATTGCCCACATCAAGTAGAGAAATAAAATTAAAATATGAAGACACCCAGAAACTTGCTTCAATTTGCACAAACTTCAGTTTTAAAAAATACATCATGTTTCTAAAAACTACATGCAATTGCATGACCCTTGACTGGAGTTCAGCTTGAGAAATCAGCAATAAAGACATTCAATTGGGGACATCTGAATCTGGTTGGGAAGGTTATTAAGGAAATCTTGCCAGTTATTAGGTGTGATCATGGTGTTGTGGTAACATGAAAGTCTTTAGAAAAAAAAATACATGCTGAAATATTTGGGGTAAAATATGTATATGGAATTAGAAGAAGGAAATATGGCAAAATACTGTTAAATCTAAGTGATGAAAATATGGGTATTAACTGTACTATTCTTTCCACTTTCTGTACGTTTGAAAATTTTCATCATATAAATAAAAAACAGAAGAAAAAAAACACCCCACAATGTTTACTGGATAAAAAGAAGAGACACTTCTGATCATGAAATTTCCAAAAATAAGGGTTAAATCAAGAGATGTAGGGTACAATTTTATCTAAATAATTTTATGTTTTTTTTCCTCAGTGTTCTGTAGAAAGCTCTGTCAGTCTGACAATGTGGAGGACACCAATTAAAAAAAAAAAAATATATATATATATATATATATATATATACCCAACACACACACACATATATATATATATATATATATTCCTTTTTCAGGATACTAATACTTGCTTCTTATAAATTGGCAAAGCCTATGATGCTGTAATCATTTGAATTCAGGTGACTATAACCCCCTTATAAATAAATATTTAATGTTTAAATGAACAACTCTATTACAAAGCATATGCTTGTCTAAATAAAATATCTTTACATATATAAAAATTGTGATTTTTTAAGAATCCTAGTTACATTCAATATGTTTACTACCTAACCAAAAATAAGTGTAGATCTACAAAGTGTGCTCACATAGAGGAAGGAAAGTAGCGCATAGAGAAGTTATTCTTTAGATATATTCTGAAATATGTCTAAATTCTAAATATGTTAAATTCTAAAATTTTAAAGTTTTAGTCACCAGTGTAGCCAGTTAATTCAGCTGGTACCAGGGACAAAAAATTCCATGTGAAACTGCATCAGGGTACCCCATATTCTGAAAGCCTTAACGTACCATTCTGTGTAATAAATTTGTACTTTAAGAAATATTTTAATTTAGTGACTACTAAATAAATTTAATTACAAAATATCAACATTTAATCTTCTATTAAAATCAGATGACTGAATGCAAATTTACTCACTCTACTTTTTTCAAAAGCAACTACCATCTCTTCTTCTAAAATGCTGCATCTTGCATTATTTCTATTTATGAACACATTTTAATTGTATAAATAAATCTTCAGCTAGATTAATACTGTAATCTGAATTCTAACTTACCAGAAACGTTCACTGAATAGCAACAGCTAGGTTGATAACTTGCCTGTTCTGAACATTAAGTCAAAAACTTTGTGTTTCACACATATTTTCACCCAATAAGTCAGTTTTCAAAGTTTAATACGGTTGTGAGAATTCAAATTTTACCCTCACAAATTAAAAATAAAGGATCATTACTACGATTTATTGAGTACAAAATGGTATAAAAATCCTAAACACCCTTTTTGCAAAAAAACAACTGTGATTAAATATTAATGTTGGGATAAAAAATAAAGGACATTATGGTGCAAATTCAAGATCTCATACCTTGGTCGAGTCAGAATGTTCAATTTTCTTTTAAGTTCTTGATGTTATTACTTGTTAAGGAGTATAAGCCCTGATTAAATAGAAATAGGAAGATCATAAAATTCAACTACTAACCTCACTTTTGGTGTCAATGTTATAAACATATGTTATAAACGTTAAAAGACAAATATTTTGAGGATGACACACTTACTGACCTCCTGTTTTGTTGCAGGGCTAGGTATCTGGATCTAAAAACTAAAATAGAGTTTTCATCCCTTCCAACCTGGTATTTCTAAGGCAGGGGCACATAGTTCAAAGAGACTAACAGACTAAACCGAAAATGTTATGCAGCGTAACAGACTGTTAAGACCTGAAGAATCTAGGATGGAATCTATGAACGTTCACTGTAAAATCCTTTCAACTTTTCTGTATTTTGAAATTTTTCATAATAAAATGTCGAGGAAAAAGGCATTATGAAAAAATGACTTCGAAAACCTTAAAAGATGATTTACCAACCACCTTCAGGGGTTTTTACACTAGAAAAACTACCTGAGCCAAAATTACTTGCATGTATATTACAAACAAAAAAACACCAAAAATTCTCTAAAAATGGAAATAAACATATTAACACTTCTTGCTAGAAAGGTTGTAAACATGTAACTAAAGGCAAACGGAAACTTATTTGGCGCCTTTTCCCTAGGGGTTTGCAATGGACCTTAACCACGGAAGCTATTTCAAAGTGGAAGAACTTTAAAATGAATCCCCCAAGTTCATCAAACAATTAACCATTTCTCTCTGCATGCCTCGACTCCTTAACGCCCCCAACTGCACATCCTAGCACCACAAACTTTTGCCCCGCCCTAAAGACACATCTGCGCCTAGGTCTAAGCATCCGGTATCTCCTACAACTACAGCGTGATTGCAACAACTTTAGCTTGGCTCCAAAAAAGGAGATCGGATAATGACTCCAAAGAGGGGAAGAGAAGTGGTGAAGAGTCTACAACTGAACAGTTGAAAGAGTCCGGAATAACGCTAAAAACCGACACCAGACTGGGGGGGGGGGGCGGGAGGAGCGAATTAAGGTCCAGGATACGGATCCCAGAAGGGGAGATGTCTGCGCCGAGGCCTCGGGGACAGCTTATGCAACCCGAACCCGCGATTCTCAGCCTCGTGGAATTTCCGCCCGCACCCTCCCGGGGACGGCACACACCACACTCCCCAGTGACAGGGCCCAGCGAGCGGGAAGGATATTCTCGGCGCGGAGCTGCTCAATGGTTTCCTCGTACTGCCGAAGCCGCTCCCGCAGCTCCGCGTCGCCGACCCCATTCTCGTCCTCCTCGTCGCCGTCGTCGTCCTTGAAGAGGGTGTGAACTGGCTTCGGAGTCGACTCCTCTAGGTGGTCAAACGCCTCGAACAGCTCTAGGTCGCCGAAATCCACCTCCGCCGCCATTTTGGGCTATGGGAA
Source organism: Mesoplodon bidens (assembly GCF_964165515.1). NCBI lineage: Eukaryota > Metazoa > Chordata > Mammalia > Artiodactyla > Ziphiidae > Mesoplodon > Mesoplodon bidens. Next base: position 7,811,337 of record NC_138169.1, on the reverse strand, counting down.
AGATACGAGAAGAGGCGGAGCTGGCCCCCCGGCCGAAGGCAAAGGTTGTTCGGCGGCACCGCTCTCCAGGGCTCCGGCCGCCCTAAGCCACCCAGTACGGTTTCCTCCAAACGTACGCCGCCGAAGCTGCAAAATAGGCGGGCCAGTCCTGTGAGACTACAACTCCCAGAATGCAATGGTGTCTCTCATACCCACTCTGAGGTTGCTCGGGAGCAAGGCATGCTGGGATATGGGTTTCTAAACGACTCTTAACTCACTGTTTGCATTGCATACTGGGATTGGTCCTTTATAACGTGAAGAAAGCCCAACTACATCAGAATGTGTTACAACAACATGAGTTGTCTCATGCATTTAAGGCTGCAAAAAATCAGAGCACGATGTACGGCTTATCACAGATTCTGGTGAATAAGGAACTCCAGTTTTGCCACAGACTACCTTTGTGATCTTGGAGAAGCTACTTCAGTTTACTGGGCTTGTTTCACTTTGTCATGAAGAACTAGCTTGATCTTAGATTATTTTAGATTTGTCTGTTGCAGTTTTTGGTGATTTCTCTCCTTCAATCACTCATTCATTCAGTAACATTTATTTACCGAGTTCAATGTGCCAGGCACTGTTCTAGGAAATGAGGGTGTAAGAGTGAGCAAACTAGAGAAGTTCCTGCTTTCATAGAGGGTACAGTCTAGCAAAAGAAAGAAACAAAAAATAAACATACATGTTCCCGCTCTTGGGTCAAAGTGGATGTTGATGGGTATTCATCATATTGAGATAAATATGTGAAATAAAAACAGGAATGGATATGTAACAAATTTGACATTTCTGTGGGAGTCAGTGAATCGAAGAACTGAGGTTTGAACTGAATTATGAAGTGTTAGGAGGGCAAAGTTGGTGGTGAGTATGGGGGATGGAATTAAGAGAGTCCTAGTCTGAAGAAGTGGCGTGTAGAACGAAAAGGCAGAGTGGAGCAAAATGAGGCTGGAACATTAGGCAAGTACTCACATTAGGGACATTGTCTCCACCCCCAAATTGGCAAGTCATTTCAACATTTTAAACAAGTGGTGGGTCTATGACCCACAAATTTTCATTTTGGTAAGATGGTCCTGATGGCATGATAGGAAAAGGACTGGCGATGGAGCAAACGTAAAATTCCAAATCTAGTAGACTGAGATTTTTGTAATAAGATCAACAAATGTTAGCTTGGATTAGGGTAGTGGCAACAGTGCTGAAGAGCTGATATTTAATAGTGAATATTTAAAAGATAAAATTAAAGCAACAGAGATAACTGAAGGGTTGTACATAGGGAATGAGAGAAAAGGGTGGTGAATTATTTGCCAGGATTCTGACTTAAGAAACTGGTTAAGTAAGTGATCATTTGAGATAGAGAAAAAAAATCATTTGATGTTGACCAGTTTTGGGAGTAAAGGGTGAGTTCCATTTTGGCTATGTGGTACCTCGAGGCAATTTTATCCTTATAAACAATTTTATCCTTATATAACTCTAGTTAGGTAAGTAACTAGACTAGTGGAAGAAATTTTTGAAGCACTAGTATATTTGAAGGTAAAATTTTCGGGCTCAGTGGAGGTGTATATTACACAGATATTTGGCTAAGCTCCAAAGAGGACTGAACTAAAGGTTAGCATTTGGCTGGTTCATATTTTTATGGAAAGTAAATACAAAGATGGTAGAGAATGAGACTGCATAGTGAAGAACAGAGTGGGAAGGAAGTCTAGGAGTGAGCCCTAGAGGGCTGGGATTTAGGATGAGACAACTACAGAAATTGATGCGCAGCCAGTGGGAGAACTAGGAGAGGGCCCCAGAGAAATTATATTTAAGTATATACTTAAATCATCTTTGGGCCATGAAATTAACTTGGAATGATATTTAACACAATTTCTGCTTCTATCTCCTTCCACCAACCCACTATAGTATTTAAGTTTTCTAATTTAATCACAAACAATGATCACCCAAATTGGAAGCATCATCTTTGAATTTTCTTATCCTCCAAGCCAGTTGCTCTCACAAAGCTCATCAAAACCTTGCCTCAAATAGTGTGGTCTTCTTGTCTTACTGCCATGTCTTTAAAGACTCTCCTGGACAGCAACTTATGTTCCCGTCGCATACAAGAGTAAAGCCCCAAACATCCATCACGGAGTACCAGGCTTTGACACGGAAAGCACAGTAACAGGCAGGAAAAAGGGGAAACAAAGTTTAAGCATATAAAAGCTTCCCTACAAACTCATTTCAAATTGAGCCAGCAGTTTACTGGCCCCCACCCCCAGGACTCCAATAATTCCTTCGTAAAATTTAATTATACAAATTGCAGTTACCTATATGCCTCCCTCTAAATCTGCATTGTCCAGGATGGTTTCCCCTGGCTGTATGTAGCTATTAATAACTTTAAATATGACTAGTGCCAATTGGGATGTTAAAATATAAAATACCCCCTGGATTTCAAAAACAGGCATGCAAGTAAGAATGTAAAATCTCAGTACTAAGAATACTGATTACCTAACTCAATTGTTTTGGACATACTAAATGAATCAAAATTAGTTTCCTGTTTAAAATTGGCTATAAAAATTCTTTAAATTACTAAATGAGTACAGGATGGACCACATCATTCATCATGTATGGCCAGCTCCTAAAATATCATAGAAAAACACAGGAAGCAGTTTAATGTGTGCTTTTCATATCCACACTGCATTACAGGCCCCCAAACATTTTTTTCCCCCCACAAACACTCTTAATGAAACAGATTTCAGACGGCACAGCTCACCAGGAAAATGTGAATTTGGGATCACTCCAAAGTGAAAAACCATGGTGTTATTTCCCCAGAAACTTGACTTTGTCACTGAAGCATGAAGAGCCATCTCTCCCCCAAATAATTGTGCTCTGGCAAAACCAAACATTTACCAAAACACATTAAGCAGTCTTCCCTTGTGCTACTACATTGTGGAGATGTTTTTCAAAGGATTTTTCCAGGGAAAGCTAAAAATGATGAATTTGTTGTAATGAAAGCAAATGAAGTACAAGTTCTGTAGTCCCCTCCTTCCACCAAAACTATGCCCTAAATTTAATCAATTTAGTGACAAAGTTGTTTTCTGTTTTAGTACTTCAGGTTAGACAATTCAAAAGGGATAATGAGGAAAGGGCATACAAAGAACTTGTTATAAGGCACTTTATTAAAATAAAAGTGCTTACATCCCTTTAATGTATTAATCTATTTCCTGAATAACATATGGAATATTTAACAAATACTGTACACCAGTTCTGTCCCTTATAATAGTAGGAAAACAGTATTATTTTACTAAGTTTTTTCAGTCCTCCCAACTTCCTTTTACATTTTTGCTCACCATGGTATTGCCTAATAGCATAGTTCTTTAAAAAAAAAAAAAAAAAAAGGAATTTCTAGCCAGTGTCTTCTACTAGAAATTGCAAAATGCTACAGAAACCATAAGACAAATTCAAATAAGAATTCCAGGTAACTTAAATTAACACGAGTTTTGAGAAAACCATTTTTATTATCATCACCACCCAGCCTATTTGTGCTGGATTATGTACCAAATGGCCAGATTTTCTAAAGAACATCTACATAACATTTCTTTCATGTTTCAAGAGATGAAAATAACTGTACAAGGTTAAGTACAAAAGTACACAAGACAGTGGACACCAAAAATCCATGTATGAGATTTTATCCCATCTGCAGCTTTTATATATTTGAAAAGTAGAATTCATTAACTAAAAAATATTGTCCTTCTATAGTCAAGTTTAATGGAAGCGGGTTTAACCTGATTACAACACTAACACCAGTATCACTGATCTGATATTTACAAAAAATCATATTTTTCAATAAATTAAAGTCAATGCAACACCCATGCAAGCTAGAATACCAGCTGTTTGGTGAACAAGGACCTGACATCAGAACCAGAGTCTATAAAAGTCCCAAGTATAAAGTGTGATTTTCTTCAAACTGTGTCCATTCCTCGCATCGACGATGTGAAACCCAATCCCATTCCTCTCTGTGTGTGGGTCTGTGATCTTGCCATTTCATACTGAGCGTCTAGATTTCTGAATACTTCTTCCTGCTGTTTCAATGTCTTGTAACTTTCTTCATCAACGGAGCTACATCCAGCTTCATCTTCACTCTAAATAACAGATACAAAATATACTATTAAAATGAATTCACCTAGAAATAGAAAGTGCTTCTCACCTAAGAAGTACTAGTAGATCACATTTCTGCAGTACATATTTGACCTCACTTAGCTTCCATTCATTCATTCAGCACCTATGGAATTCAAGGCAATGTTCATTCTAGGTACTGGGATAGAGCAGGACATAACAAAAATCATTCAGTGGGCCCAAGAAAGAACATGTAGAACATGCCAGGGACCTGGTGGTGCAGTGGTTAAGAATCCACGTGCCAATGCAGGGGACACGGGTTCAAGCCCTGGTCCGGGAAGATCCCACATGCCACGGAGCAACTGAGCCCGTGCGCCACCACTACTGAAACCCGCATGCCTGTAGCCTGTGCTCCACAAAGAGAAGCCACTGCAATGAGAAGCCTGCACACCGCAACAAAGAGTAGTCCCCACTCATTGCAACTAGAGAAAGCCCGCGCGCAGCACTGAAGACCCAACGCAGCCAAAAATAAATAAAGCGTCTAGGGAAAAGTAAAGTAGAAAATAGGGGTGGAGTTTAAACCAAATATCCTTTCAATGAAAAACCAACTCCCTTAGTAATAACCAATATCTGAACATTTGTCGACCTTACCAGGTTATTGTGTAAAACCTAAAACCTTCCTTGGGACTTCCCTGGTAGTCCAGTGGCTAAGACTCTGTGCTCCCAATGCAGGGGACCTGGGTTCAGCCCCTGGTCAGGGAACTAAATCCCACATGCCACAACTAAGAGTTCGCATGCCGCAACTAAAAGATCCCGCTTGCTGCAACTAAGACCTGGCACAGCCAAATTAATTAATTATTAAAAAAAAAACCCACAAAAAAACTCAACAAAAAACTTCCTTGAAAAAAATTAAGGAAGTCCGACCCCACACTAAGTACAGTTAACCTTAAATGGGCATTTTTTCTTTTTATACATCTTTACTGGAGTATAACTGCTTTACGATGTTGTGTTAGTTTCTGCTGTATAGCAAAGTGAATCAGCCATATATGCATACGTATATCCCCATATCCCCTCCTTCCTGAGCCTCCCTCCCACCCTCCCACCCTCCCTATCCCACTTCTCTAGGTCATCACAAAGCACCAAGTTCATCTCCCTGTGCTTTGCAGCAGCTTCTCACTAGCCATCCATTTTACATTTGGTAGCGTATATATGTTAATGCCACTCTCTCACTACGTGCCAGCCTCCCCTTCCCCCACCCACCCCGTGTCCTCAAGTCCATTCGCAACGTCTGCATCTTTATTCCTGGCCTACCACTATGTTCATCAGTACCAATTTTCTAGATTTCATATATATGCATTAGCATATGGTATTTTTCTTTTTCTGACTTACTTCACTCTGTATGACAGACTCTAGTTCCATCCACCTCACTACAAATAACTGTTTCATTCCTTCTTATGGCTGAGTAATATTCCATTTAAATGGGCAATTTAATTAATTAATTAATTTTTTGGGGCTGTACTGGGTCGCCATTACTGCATGCGGGCTTTCTCTAGTTGCAGCGAGCGGGAGCTACTCTTCCTTGTGGTGCGCAGGCTTCTCTTGTTGTGGAGCACGGTGCGTGGGCTTCAGTAGTTATGGCGCACGGGCTTAGTTGCTCCGCGGCATGTGGGATCTTCCTGGACCAGGGATCGAACCCGTGTCCCCTGCATTGGCAGGCAGATTCTTATCCATTGTGCTACCATGGAAGCCCTAAACGGGCATTTTTTTTTTTAATTTTACATCTTTATTGGAGTATAATTGCTTTACAATGGTGTGTTAGTTTCTGCTTTATAACAAAGTGAATCAGTTACACATATACATATGTTCCCGTATCTCTTCCCTCTTGCGTCTCCCTCCCTTCCACCCTCCCTATCCCACCCCTCCAGGCGGTCAAAGCACCGAGCTGATCTCCACTATCTATCTACCTTACGTTTGGTAGTGTATATATGTCCATGCCTCTCTCTCGCTTTGTCACAGCTTACCCTTCCCCCTCCCCATATCCTCAAGTCCATTCTCTAGTAGGTCTGTGTCTTTATTCCTGTCTTACCCCTAGGTTCTTCATGACATTTTTTCCCCTTAAATTCCATATATATGTCTAAACGGGCATTTTTAAAAGCAAATTAATTCCTTCTTACAAATTTTTTTTTTAATTTACTAAGACAAGCTTATGATTTTGAACAAGGTTTGCTTAAGGCATAAACATGCAGTAACAATCAACAACTGTTTTATTTCTTATGTTTTGGCCGTGCCGCACAGCATGTGGGATTTTTGTTCCCCAACCAGGGATTGAACCCACGTCCCCTGCAATGGAAGTGTGGAGTATTAACCACTGGACCTTCAGGGAAGTCCCTCAACAAATGTTTTAATCAAATTTAACAATTTGGTGCTTCCCTGGTGGCGCAGTGGTTGAGAATCTGTCTGCTAATGCAGGGGACACGGGTTTGAGCCCTGGTCTGGGAGGATCCCACATGCCGCGGAGCAACTAGGCCCGTGAGCCACAACTACTGAGCCTGCGCGTCTGGAGCCTGTGCTCTGCAACAAGAGAGGCCGCGATAGTGAGTGGCCCCCGCTTGCCACAACTAGAGAAAGCCCTCGCACAGAAACGACGACCAAGCACAGCAAAAATAAATAAATAAGTTAATAAACTCCTACCCCCAACATCTTCTTAAAAAAAAAAAAATTTAACAATTTGTATTGTTGACTAGTGATGATAATTTATTGGTTAATTCTGTGAAGTTAATCTAGAGAACACAAATGAAAGAGCACTAGAAAGTACCCAGACACGACACATCACTGAAATAATGTTTAAGTTGAGAACCAATGTTACCCTAAAAATATAAAATAACATGAGCTTTATTACAAAGTGTATAACTCACCTTAATACCCATTAATTTCCTAAATTTGACATTTTGGTCCTTGTTTCCGAAATTCAGTTTCTCCCATATTTCAGCAGACTGGGATTTGTCCTGTTAAAAAACAATGAATTCTTAGCATATGTAAAATTTAAATACCTTGTATTATGATACTAGATCTTTCCATAATATAGTCTTAGTAGAAAAACAATAGCATTTATGGCATTCCACCAATGGAATTTATAATTATCTTAATATATGAAAAAAAATCTAAGCTAAGGAACCAACTCTTTCCCCTTAATAAATGTAGGGCAATATTGGTTTTCTTTGAAAGCCTGACTTAGATTGTGCATTTTTTCCCCCAGAATTAATAACTGTAGCAAATTAAATTATTCCAGTCAGGCTCTCAGAAGGAAGATAAACCCAAACTACTCATCTTTTCCAATCCAAATTTGTTTTTCTAAGCTGAGGAATCAATGACAAAAAAGGAGAATAAGAGAACTTACTCCTTCTTTCTTGCCTTGCCAAAGCATTTTCCTTTTTTTCTCTTGTTCAGCAAATTTCATTGGATTCACAGCTGCTGGGTTGTAATAGCTAGGTACAGCTATTCCGGTCTCTGCCAAAGCTTTAGCCTGCAAGGCTGCCATTTGAGCTGCCATAGCTATCTGAGGAGTTACTTGTGTTCCTGATGCCAACAGGGCAGCAACATTGAGCACAGAACCTCCGGTAGCTGCAGCTGCTGAAGAGGAAATAAGTATGGATTTTAACCAAAACCAACCTCCTAATTATAGTAATACATTATTTATATATAAGAGCTACTAATCTGCAAAAAGGCAGAATATTTTCACCAAACAGAAAATGACTGTGTTAAGCTTATAAAGCAGTAACATTTTAGCAAACATTTATTTAATGTATTCATCTCTAGACATTTCTGTATATGATCCCTTATATATATATATACTTAAACTTCACTTAATCTTAGGATAAAGAGAATCCTGCAAATAGGATAAAGGTGTATGGTTTCAATGGAAATGAACTATAGTGATTATAGCTAAACTATTTTTTTTTTGGCAGTACGCGGGCCTCTCACTGTTGTGGCCTCTCCCGTTGCAGAGCACAGGCTCCGAACGCGCAGGCTCAGCGGCCATGGCTCACAGGCCCAGCCGCTCTGCAGCATGTGGGATCCTCCCAGACCGGGGCACGAACCCATGTCCCCTGCATCGGCAGGCGGACTCTCAACCACTGCGCCACCAGGAAGCCCCTGTAGCTAAACTTTTAACAAATTGACTTTTCTTTGTATGGTCCTTTATAGCTCACAAAATGATCTCACAACATCTAATTTGAAACTCACAAGAAATGTTTAAAACTATTAAACAGGTATTATACACACTTAACATACTAGGCCCAAGTCCTATAAAAGTTAAGTGCCAGATCTGTTACTTCTACCTTCCAGATTACATTTCATACAGGCTCTCTCTGATTACCTTTAAATCACCCACAGGCAGTGTGTCTGTTATGGCTAAAAACTTGATTTTTAATAGTTAAGACATAATAGTTCAGATCATCTTTAATAAACTGTATTTCCAAAATCATAACTAAAAGACATATGCAGTGATGGCTAAACTGCTACATGAACAAGAATAGTCACTATTCACTTTTCAAAATTATCTACATTGACCAAATCAGAAATACAGTGCAAAAAAAGTTTTATGAGGTACAAAAGTAACACTAAAAATAACATTCACAATTCAATTAATAATTTACAGCATACTGATCTACAGCATACTGATGGGTAGAAGGGACCACTCGTGATTCTCTTCCTATTACTTTTCCTGAACTTTTCAAATGTTTTACAAAAAAAATGCCATACTTCCATAATAAAGAAAACAAAAATTACCTGCAGCTATTTCCTGTTGTTTTTGTTTTTCAACCATTTCCTTTTCTCGCTGTTCCTGTAATTTCTTTGCCCTTTCCAACCTGTCAAAGACAATTTAAATAAAAATATCAATATAAAGCCAACATTTATCTCTTTATGTATACATATGTAGGCATAAAACACTTTATATAGAATTTTAAATAAATTCAATACCTTCCCCAAATTGATATCTGCACGTGGGAAAAAAAGCAATCATTCTTAAGATGCTATCAGTCACAATTAAATAATATTTCACTACTAGTTTTAAACATTTTTAATTTCACTGAATAGCCAGCAACTCTAGTAGCTTTTTTTTTTTTTTGCGGTATGCGGGCCTCTCACTGCTGTGGCCTCTCCCGTTGCGGAGCACAGGCTCCGGACGCGCAGGCCCAGCGGCCATGGCTCACGGGCCCAGCCGCTCCGCGGCATATGGGATCCTCCCAGACCGGGGCACGAACCCGTATCCCCTGCATCGGCAGGCGGACTCTCAACCACTGCGCCACCAGGGAGGCCCTCTAGTAGCTTTTATATACAGTTCCCACAGAGAATCATTAAAATGGTTAAGAGATAAAACTTATTCAATCTTCATCAGTACTGGTTACAGGAGTAAGGATAAAATTAAATCTTGCAAATTGAGACATTGAGAAAACATATTGAAAGCTGAGTAAATCTTAGGGTACATGCAATAATTTATAGAATTACCTAAATGCTTCTAAGGGAGGCTCATACAGGATTAAGGCCAATCAAAACATGCAGATGATTTTTATATAAACAGACTTTATTAGTCTCTAAATCAGTGAAAATTAAAAAGCCAAAAATAAAATTTAAGAAAGGGCAAGCAAATCCTGCCATTCTCTGTAATCTAATAAAACGGGGGAAAAAAACTAAATATTAGAAAATTACTTTTAGGAGGTAAAGAAATTATTAGCAAAGGAACTGGAAACGTGAAACACAAATTCATCCCCAAACAAAAACGAATTCTGATTCACACTAAATTCACCACCAAATACACATACTAAACAAAATGTGCCGTCAAGTAGGTATCTATCTGGTGTATAGCAAATGGTAAGTAATGTTATCTTCACAATGAGTTCCTGAAAGAGAAAGCCCTTTTCTTCCGAAGATTCCTTGATTTACCAATCACAAGTTAAACACCACCCTCTCCCTCCTTTAAAGTAGTATAAAGGGGCAAGGATTGGGGAAAAAGTTTTTTTGGGGAGGGGAGCAGTGGGCACTACAGGTAGAATACAGTAGTAGAAAATTGACATTTGCTTTAACAATTGCTGTAATTTACATAAAAGGAGGATAACAATCTATAATTTTGTTCCCTTCTATTGAGCACACATGAAAGAAAGACAAGTAGTACAGCCTTGAATTTGTCCTAATCAGAAAGAAGTTTCTGATTAGGATTAATGTTAAAACATAGGTTCATAAATAAAAGTATTTCCAAAGCAGTTTTAAAAATTGTCATCTGAAAATCACTAAGTAGACTAAATTAAAGTTTTAGATGCTAGTTACAGATTCAACTTTAGTATAATCCAAAAATTAAAATACAATAAACTTAAGAGTAAACAAGAATAAACTTTAGGGCTTAAAAAAATTCATGATCAAAGTTAATGGACCATTCTTTATAAATTAGTTCAGATACTGTGGAAAATTATTTCCTAATTGTTGATTTTAGTTTCAGTAAGAAAGTAATTGACAGCTACTGGCTGTATATTTCAAATGGGCACTGCAGGTTTGGAATCAATACCATTCACTAAGGTGAATGGAATGAAGAAGGGGTGAGCTCACACCTTTGCTGCTGCTGCTGTTCAGCTGGAGTTTCTGCCAGGCTGGGTTCACAGGGCAGCAGCCCATCAGGTTACATTGTGATAACTGTATTTTTGTAATGAAAAACAAAATACAAACTCAATTTCATAAAGAAAAAAAAAAATCAAAATCAGAGGATTTTAGTTTTTTAGAATATGGGAAAACCTGCAAACAAGGGCTTGGATTTTACTTTACTTCTTGTCTCTATGAGGCAGTTCTTTCAATGGTTTTGCAGATTTCAGTTAGACAGCCCTGCTGTGTGTGGTCCCACAATCACCCATCTTTGAAACATTAGAAAATTTAAAAATACAATGATCTTCCTATGCTATCAAGCAGTAAAAACTTTAAGATCAAATGAACTGGCTTATTATTCGCCACCTTCAAAATAGGAAAACTACTGACAGAATTCTACTTATTGTTTCAGAGACTTTTCTTAAGGAAGAACAAAGAAAGTAAAGACAAAGCAGTTTTAGATGCGAAATTAACAGAGTTCTTAGATCACATTTAAGATTTTTTAAAAAGTTCCAATGTCCAACTGAAAATACTTATGAGTCTAGACTTGAGAAAAATGAATTAGTTAATCATGAAGAAAAAAGAGAAACTGTTGAAGAAATACTCTTTCCAGTTGTGCAAATAAGCAAATTAAAGATGAGAATTAACAAACCACTTAACACAGTTCTGTATCACAAAACTGCCACAGTAGTTATGGCTAGATTTAATTATTTGAATTATCCTCTGAAAGCATTCATATTTTGTCCATACAATTGAGTATCTACCTCAAGATAAAAAGGAGAAAAAAATGTATCGAATAGAAAATATACGCACCTCCTAGCTAAAGCTTCTTGTGCATCCATTGCTGTGTTTCTACCTCGGAAGGGAGGTGGGCTAGGAGTTCGGCTTAAACTTCTACTAAATCTTCTCGGTTTTTCAATTCTCTTCTTTCTATCTCTTTAATAAATCATATTTTACATGTCTCAGTATGGCCAAGTAATAATTATTTTATTGAATCAAAATAAATTATAGTTACATAGTTCAATAAAAATTAAACTGGTCTAGGAAATATATTTTGAACCCTTTCCTTTCCACCTCTGTTGTACACCTTCCATAGGCACCCAAGTTCCTTGTGTATAAGACTAGTTTCTATAAACTCACTTAACCATCCCTGTTTCAGATGGACATTTAAGTTGTTTCCAATCTTTTGCTATTACACCCAATGTTGCAAAGGCTAGACTTGTACGTTAGTCATTTTACACTTGTGCAGGTCAATAGGATAAATTCCTACTAGTGGGATTGACAAGTTAAATGGTCCTAGTATTCTAATGTACAGTGAATTAACTTATAAATGTTTTCAAAAATATAACTCACTAAAACAAAATTAGAATTAAAAAGTCATTGATTAGAATAAAAGGTATCAGTGGTTAAAACTAGAAATGCCATCAATAATGACCCGAATTGCCCAAATGGTGATTTAAAAAAAACAAGAACAACAAAAAAAAAGGTAATGAATGGTGAAATTACCATTTACTTTAGATTGACTAAATCTCCTAACTGGTAAAGTTCTATTTAGGCAACTATTACATACTAAAACCACTGATTAAAAACTGAAAAAATGATCAAACAAGTGACAAACCAAGTTATTATAAGCCAAAGTACACTTTTACCCATATTTCATTCTTTTATAGACTATTTGACTTAATGAACAATAAATTAACAAAGAAGCTTTCACATTAACTTTATTACCAGTATCTGTGAATACAGATATAACACACTATTAATAACTAATATTAGTAGAGAATAAACATATTCTCTGAATATTTATAATTAAATGCTCTTTACTGTATTTCCTGCCTAAACAAATTAAAATTTCTTTCCAATCAAGACAAGTGTGAATTTATAAACTCATCTTTTTGAGTATCTGAGAGAGTATAACCAGTACGGTGGATTAAGCACACGTACTGACTTTGCATTCAGATGCATTTGGGACCAGGTCCCAGCTTTACCATTTAAGAACTGTATGATATGGGGCTTCTTGAGCAAGTTACTTAACCTTTCTAAGCCTGACTTAACAGACCCTGTGAGGGGCCTATTTGACTGTATTCAAGAGGATGAATACCTACCGACTTCTACTCCTTGTCCTACTCCTGCTTCTACTCCTATGTCTGTGTCTTGATCTTGAGCGGGAACGAGATCGGATCCGACGTTTTCTCTCCCTGCTTCTGGATCGTGATTTCTTCCTCTCTCTGCTTCTGGATCTTGACTTTTTCCGCTCCCTACTCCTGGATCTTGACTTCTTCCGCTCTCTGCTCCTACTACGATGACGCCTGAAATTCAAGTACATAAATTTGTAGCTACTTACAGGGAACACAATAAACTGATAATGTCAAAAAAGCAATGTTTCCTACCCCAATTTAAGATTCTGTTTAATAGCTTGAAGTCTACTGCCGAACCAAACTATTTCTAAGAGTAACAATCAAGTTATTCTACTACTGAAAATTTTTGACCAAATCTGATACCACACACACATTCCCCACAGAAATCCGCAATACATGTTGCAGACACTGGTTTCTTAAAACACAACAAAAGAGCCACAAAAATTTGAACCATGACCCAGTTTCTCAAAAATCTTTTAACCCATACCTAAATAAAACCTAGATTAGAGTTCAGCAGCAAACAAATCCTGCACCAGCAATGTAAAAGGATTATGATATTGGCAAATTATATAAACATAGTCCAGCAAAAATTTTTCCACTGTGACAGACAACTCGAAGTTAAAAATACCAATTTTCTAACTAAGATTGTTTTGGGTGTTGCTCCATTAATGCAAACCTTTATGTAATTTAGGAGTTCTTTAGAAGGCATTAACTTAGGAAAAACTACTTACCTTTCACGAGACCTAGACCTTGAATGACTTCTGCCTCTTGATGACTTTCTTTCTTTGCGTTTGTGTCTGTCCTCACCATTTTCAGATGAATTTAGCCGCTCTCTTCCTTTATCAGAAGAATGCTCTTTGTCATTATGTTCCTCAGACTTGTGTTTCTTAGAGGATTTATCTTTGGATTCATGTCTTCTTGCCTGTTTTAAGAAGAAGTTGGTTCTTTCAGGAAAATAGTGCAACAAAGAGAGTTAGTATGGGTATCAGTAGCAAAAATGTTGTGATGCAACATTAGTAACCTTAGGAGTGTGTGGCAAATTTAAAAAAAGATCTAGTTTCACATCACCCAAATGTTGCAGATGTATATTACTAATTTTACTTTTTCTTTTTAAACCCCCCCAAATGCAGTTTCCACCCCCAAATACTTTCAATACCACAATCAAAACAATAACTTTCAATGTTAATAATATCGGAAAACCACTACTTCAGAAAGAGGAATCCCTGATGTTTCTTTTATCTAAGAGGGAAGTACACATGTATCAAAATTTTTTCAATTTTCCAACAAACCTTTTAGAGAAACAGACATGTATATACAACAACTTCTAAATCCAGAGCACGTAATATTAAGTTTTAAAAGTTAACAATAACGAAGATAAGGACACAAAGAAATGCACCAGAAAAATGCATTTCCGATTAGGTAACTAAGTAAAGTTAACCTAAGTATTAATATCTTCCAGCAACTTCAAATTATACGCAAAGTTAAGTGTCCTTTTTATAGCTACACTGCCGCATCCTTTCTTAAAGACGGCTCTTGATTTTTCTCCCAATCCTAAACTGTGAAGCAATCACTTTTCATCTTGCAACATCCCAACAGGCTTGGAGTTCTATTACACTTCATGTACCTAGGGTAGAAAATGGCAACCATATCTGTTTTAATTTTTATGAAATCAAACTAGGTGTAACACAATTAATCCCCCTACCATTATAATACATACTTCCCCCATATTCTGAATGATTATAAAACCCACGGCTTTTGCTTTCACAACATATGCATTCAGAGACTGAGCTAAATTAATTGTATGATCAAGTCTCCAGCCTACACTCCCATACTGAATTAGGAAGTGCTAAACATTTGATTTCCCCACATTAAGATTTGTCAAATCCATCTTGTAGCTAAAGCTTAAAATCCTGGACATTTCAGAATCACAATTTTAAAGCTGGAAGGAAACTCAGATCTTCTAATTCCCCTTACTTTATATATGACTAAATTAAGATCTAAAGTCACAAAGCTACATATTAGGAGAGGTGAACCCAGACCCCATATTCTTCTGACACCCAGGCCACCGTTCTCCACCACAACAGGACACTTAACTCATGCTTCCCAGAACAGACCTTAGCATATTTCCTTCCACTCAAGATTAACTTTTCTTAAAAACAAAAAACTTAGTCAAACATTTTAGAACATGCATGGTGATACATCAGAAAAGGATCATAGTCTGTAATTTATTATTTTGCAGGAAAATAAGAGACCTGGAGACACAGCTAAATTTTAGTTTCAATGCCAGTTCTCCATATGAGCTTATAAAAAAGACTATTTCTTTGATTTTGCCATACGGTGGCAAACTGAAAAATCTTTAAGTGGTTATTAAGCTTGCAAAAGTTTTAGTTTATTTCAAACCAGCTTTCCAAACATAACATTACTATTATTATTTTTTTAAAAAACCATTAAAACCCTTAACTGATTTAAGATATACTTAAGGGAAATAGGAGTTTGAATGACTAATAGTTACCTTATCATGAAGTAGGCTTATTATTTTGCTATCTGAGTCTGCAGCGTCTTCAGTTCAGTCTCTTCGCGCATTAGCACGCTGAGTATGATTTATTATAGAAATGTTATCATGTGAGCTAAACAAAATAGTCATTTTCACAAAAACTCTCCTAAATTAAACTTTAACAGAGCTTCCATTAGGGGAAGAGGTGAAGTCCCTGCCCACAGTTGTCTAAGGAGTCCCTTGCCCAGCCCCCATGAGACTCTTCTCCTCCCTTTTTGGCTTCTACTTCTGCTCTTCCTTGGTTGGCTCATTCCTTGTCTTCTCAGGTGGGCAAGTTAACTCCTCTGCAATACAGCTGCTGTCTTTCTTTATCCTCAAGTTTTGTGTCACCACCATCTTTCCAGCAGTCCCTCACTGACACTTTTATTTCAAAATTCAGTACTATTCTTAGGGAATCAAACTAGTTTACAAATGAAAAGGGACTCTCATTATCTTCCATAAAGAAAAAGTAGCCCATAGATATCTAGAGTATTGCTACTTAAAGATGACTGCTATTTAAAAATCCTGAGCAGCTGTCAGGCATAAAGAGACTCGGGACCTCAGATTAATGGAAGCTCTGTGTGACAGGCCTAAAAAACCAGTTATATTCTTCATATGAAATTTTTATTGTGAATATTTTCACAACATAACATTAATAGTTTTTGAATGAACTTTTCATATAAACAACTATCTTCTTGAAAAATGATGAATCCAAATCATGCTTATTTTATAACTGAATTAAACCTTTTAAATTTCAAGTTTTGGTACTTACCTTGACAATATCATATATTCACACAAACATTTCTACCAGATACTTTACAAGTATTCTAAAGTGCCTATTCACTACAAAGTGTTAATTACCTCTTTGCTTCTGCTCCGGCTCCTGTGTTTTCTTCCTTCATTATCTGTGAACACACAAAAATTCACCATAAATAACAGTACAGAAATTCTCAGACACAAATTCCAAGACTCGTACAAAGAACATTTCTGGCCACTTGCCTAACTAATCTATTTACTAGTCATCCTCTAAAGCCTATTTTTTTATGGCAGGGGTGGGATTATTCTACTACAGTAATACTTCATGTATCTGAAATAAATCAAGCAATCTGAGGAAACCAGAATATAATCAAGTAAGTAAGCAAAAAAAGTTCCACAAGTCCATGTTCCATGACACATGACAAACAGACTTTGTCTTCCAGGTGGTCACAGATTCTTTTTTTTTTTTTTTTTTTTGCGGTACGCGGGCCTCTCACTGTTGTGGCCTCTCCTGTTGTGGAGCACAGGCGCCGGACGCGCGGGCTCAGCGGCCATGGCTCACAGGCCCAGCCGCTCCGCGGCATGTGGGATCTTCCCGGACCGGGGCACGAACCCGTGTCCCCTGCACCGGCAGGCGGACTCTCAACCACGGCGCCACCAGGGAAGCCCCTATCACAGATTCTTTATATTTTACAAAACATTCTGTCCAGTTCATCTTGCTTCCTATTACATTGCAAACTTATAAATGGTCTTATTAGAGGAAAACAATTAAGAACAAAAGGAACAAAAAATGCAAGAGAAGACAGGTTGAATTATATTTGGTGTCTTATAAGTAGTCAAAAAGATGTTACAGTTTAGAAAAATTCTCATTAAAAAGCAGTTATGATACTGTACAGTTTCAAACATATACATAAAAATTACACTCGAACCATTTTGTAGGCGGACTATCTGTGGGTGCAAAGGATAAATAACCAGAGCCCAGGTCTTGAAACTTTTAAACTCATTTCTATTCTATCTCTCTTTTAACTACTTAAGTACTGATTTACTAGCAATACATCACGCTTTCTATGCCACATCAGTCTAGTTAAAAAAATGCTCCAAATAAGGAGCATTTCAAAACACTAAAAACTCTTGCTTTCAGAAACATTTTAACATTAAGTTAAAAAGAAAACCAAGGTTAAAAATGTTCTTGTAACTTACATCAAAGATGTTAAATAAGTTCAGAATATACCACTGCCCAGACTACATCTTTCAAAATATTGTTTTGCCTATGTTTAAAGGATAAAATTTGAACATCTGAGGGATAATAGTTATTGTGACACAAATTTAAGCATACATTTTGTCTTTGACAAGTTATAAAATTCCTGTATTAGGACACTTGTATTCCTCATAATTGAAAAATTCTCCAGAAAATTCCCAATGCACTTTTTTTTTTTTTTTTTTTTTTGCGGTAGGTGGGCCTCTCACTGCTGCGGCCTCTCCCCTTGCAGAGCACAGGCTCCGGACGCCCAGGCTCAGTGGCCACGGCTCACGGGCCCAGCCGCTCTGCGGCATGTGGGATCTTCCCAGACCGGGGCACGAACCCGCGTCCCCTGCATCGGCAGGCGGACTCTCAACCACTGCGCCACCAGGGAAGCCCCCCAATGCACTTTTCACTATCCATTTCTCAATGGGAAGAACACATATTAATTATATCAGTAAACTTATGTCTTACACATACCTGACTTTCGTTTTCTTTCTCTTGACCTTGATCGTGATCTTGAATAATGATGTTTTGAGGCTCTGGGAGAAACAGATATATCGGACTGCTCTTTTTTCTTATCTCTATCTGGGGATGTCTTTTCTGGGGCTAGTCCATCTCGTTCTGTATCACTAGCCTGTAAGTTTAGAGAAAATGGTTATAAATTCTTAACTGCATTTAAAATGTTTCCAATTACTTAAAAGAGAAAGTAGGAAAGATAGTTATCCTTGAGTTTTACAAAATTAAAAAATAAAGAAAATCAAGAAATCAGAAGAACTGATTTCCAAGTAGCTAAATATGCTTTGTACTTGCGAAGTAGGCACGAATAAATTAACAATAAATAAATTGACTAACCTAATACCAGAGACACATGTAACTGAATGGATGTATCTTTATTTTTTTTAATCATTATTTTTATAACTTTCAAAACATTGGGGGAAGGGGAAAATAGGACTCCAAGTATTTCCAATAAGTATTCAAGCAGAGAAAATAGAGTCCATTTTAGATCTATGAATTCATTTAGCTGACTTTACCAATACTTGTATTTTAAATTAGCATAAAGAGGCATTTAAAAATAGCTGTTAAAGTTTAAAAAGACCGACTGTAAAATCTTAAAAAGCAAAGAGAATGTTTTTAGATTAAAAAAAAAAAAAAAAAACAGAAAATTAACTTACCTATCTGAGAACCCAATCTTAATTTCATTAACCCTCTTTAATGCAAGCCCCTTGGCACAGTGCTGCTGCAAAATATGGTCTGCCTCTCCTCACATATGCTCTGGGCTATGGAAACATTAAGTTGTTTCTGCTTTAAAGCATTTTATAAGTTATCACAATATAAATTTAAAAAAAATTAAAATAGTCAAGAGAACACACTCTTTCCCAAAGACCTGATTTACCTAGGAGAGTAGGTTCCTTCATGAAATTGATTTAAATGAGTCATAGAGGGACTTCCCTGGTGGCGCAGTGGTTAAGAATCCGCCTGCCAATGCAGGGGACACGGGTTCGAGCCCTGGTCCAGGAAGATCCAACATTCAACGGAACAACTAAGCCCGTGCACCACAACCACTAAGCCTGTGCTCTACAGCCCGTGAGTCACAACTACTGAGCCCGCGTGCCTAAAGCCGGTGCTCCGAAACAAGAGAACCCACCGCAATGAGAAGCCTGAGCACAATAGTAGCCCCTGCTCTCCGCAACTAGAGAAAGCCCTTGCACAGCACCAAAGACCCGAAGCATCAACAATCAATCAATCAATCAATAATAAGTTTATTAAAAAAAAAGTCATAGAAAAAAGCTTCAAGGAGAAACTAGAACCTAAATGTTCTCCTGAGTGAGATTCTGATAAAAGGCAGGGAAAACAGTTTCTGTAATATGTGGAAGGTGGACACTGGTGACCCATCTAACCAGACAGGAAATACCAAAATAGTCAATACGCCTGGGGAGTTGATTACTTACCACATGAGTTAGCAAAGTATAGCCCTTGAGCTAAGAATGACTTACATTTTTAAAAGGGTCGTTAAAACAAGCAAGCAAGGAATGTGACAGAGACTGTATGTTGCACGTGGTCCACAATGCCTAAAATATCTACTAACTTGCTCTTTACAGAAAAAAGATCTGGATTGGGTAAATAGTGAATATACTATACATTTTCAGCAGGAGAAATAATCACATGATAATGAACAACTTCCTTTAGGAAGATTAGTCCAGAAAACAAACACCATGTAAACTAAATGGGGAGTACTTTAACAAATGAAGTGTGAGAGGTCACATTATTTTAACAACTATTTTCTGATGGTCAAAAATGCACCTAACTCGATGTTAGACTTCAGGAATAAAATAATAAATTAAAAGGGAAGGATTTACAGGTTAGTTAGGATGAAAGACGTATTATGTGTTACTCCTCTAACAATGCTACCAAAAAACCCAGTAACAAATAGGACGAAACACCTAATTACTGGGGAGGCCCATTCCAGCACACATGCTTCTCTATGTATGGGTGATTTCTGGAATCATAAAATTTTTCTGCAGAAAGGCTCTAATCTCTTCGAATCAAGCTCAACTTTCTCATTTCACAGATGAGATCCAGCAACATTAGCTGACTCACATAAGATGGTACTCTCTTTGCTGTCTAATATTAATACATGACACTACTTTATCACACAACTAAAGATGATTCTGATTTTCACAACTAACATTGGTCATTTTCTTTTATTCTTGTTCTCATCACTATTCTTTTTTCTTTTGGGGCCTCGCCGTGTGGCACGTGGATCTTAGTTCCCCGACCATGGATGTAGCTCGTGCCCCCTGCAATGGAAGCGTGGAGTCTTAACCACTGAACCACCAGGGAAGTCCTCATCACTATTCTTTTAATTTTTGAATTTTATTTTTTTTATACAGCAGGTTATTATTAGTTATCCATTTTATACATCTTAGTGTATATATGTCAATCCCCTCATCACTATTCTTAAGGATTATTTCTGACAAGTCTATGATGTGCTGTGTTGGTAAAGTTACACTTAGTAAAATGCCCTTAAGGGAAGGCACTCTGTAAAACGGGCTAATAACTCACACCGAAGAGCCATTTTCATCTGTAAAACACACTACAGGACAAAAACCAAAACCACTGTATCACTAAACAGATATGAGTAATAGGGGGCCACTTAGCTCACCTGAAGCTTTTATTTCCTTGAGAATATATTATAGTAGCGTAACAAAAATATCCAAATAAAATCGATTATTAAAACTTCCCTGAAAATATCTAAGATTTCAATTTTGTACGGACCTATGTGTAAATCTTAAGTGCTAACTGCAAAAATGCCCCTCACTCTACCATTTATTCTATTAGAAAAACACCACGGTTTCTTAAAATTCACATCATCTTTAAAACCCCAATGGCACTCAAGACATAGTATAAGAATCTTTTTCCAGTGCAAAGACGGCACATTGGACTTAATACTAGGCCAAATCTCGAGGGGATCGTGTCTTTTTATTGAACAAGGCGCTGCAGAAACGAATGTGTGAATTTTTTAATATTTGAACCCAAGTAAAATAATACTGTTCTTTCAAGTAGATTAAGAGGCCCAAAACACTAGTTAAACAAAAAAATATTTAAATCGATTATGTGCCCAACTGTTTGGACAGGGGTTCTAAATCGGTTATCAAAAATTCGGGTCTAAATCAAATCAATTAGGTATGGGGGCGCGGGGGGCAGGGGCAGACGATTTCTACTTCCAGATACCCCAATGATCAGGATGAGTAATCTACGAGTTTTCCGTTATTCTTAATAGTCCTATTTATCTTCGAAAACGAGAAAACACAACTTTTTAGTCAATGGAAAAGAATGCAAAATGTTTGCATTTTTCTCGTAACCGGTAAGTAAAATGAAGTAATCACACAATAATGCGAGCCATCAGGATTGGGCATCTTATATCCAAAGTACGCTTAATTTCTCAGAAAACGTAATTTAAGAACTGTAGCTTTCATTTAAAATTAAACGGGCCCATGAAGGACTCTTAAATTTAAAGTAACAATGCCAATGTTAGGGCATTGATTATGTTTCTCGAAACCTTCAAAATGATTACATCAGGAGCCGCTTCGGAAACGGAGCATCAGTCAGAATTCGTAGCTCCAAAGACTTCTGATTAACTCGAATTTTTACTCCCTTCGAGAAACACGTTCCCTAGATGCTTACTAAGGAACAAACTAAGGTTTACACGGACGTTCACCCTAACCGAAATTATGCAGCTAAAATCATCTCACTGAGCGTAGGCAAAATAATCGTTACAAGACCGCTTGCTCTCTTCTCACGTTCTACCTCTTACAGGCACCTCTTTTTTGACCCCATACTTTTCAGAGACGACCCCTGATCCCTTTTCTCTCTTCCCCAGCCCTTTCCCACCGCGAACATAAACGCCCAAGCCCTAACGAAACTCAATATCAAACACCAACCAGAGTGAGTAAGCAAAACTGGAGTCAGTTCTGTGGGACAAAAGGAACATAAAACTGGGAAAGACATGAGGAAAGTTCTGGAAGAAAAGACACTCCCTGAGGCTCCCCACCCCCATCGACACCGCCTTCTTTCCCCCTCCCTACAGCAGCCAGCCATGATGGCGGACGCAGAAGAAGGCCGCGGCGCCATCTTGTCCACACACTAGCCCCGACAACAGCTCTGGGAGCCGTTCATCCCTTCTTTGCAGAGCAGCAGAAAAATATGCCTGACTTTAGACTCAGATTCGGCACCTACCGCCATAGTCCAGAGTCCTGGCCGCTACGGCGGCACCTCCACTTGCCGCTCTCCACAGTACCGGCCGCCTAAACGCTTCGCCACAAACTGAAATCGCTCCCGCGAGAGACCCGGATGGCACAAAGAGGCTAAGACCCGGCGCCTCGCACAGCTTGCTGGGAGAAAAAGGGGTGGTGATAAGAGTTTCTGTAGCAACGCGTTTCGACGGTGATTGGTTGTTCTTTTGAAGGGGGGTTGTGAGGCCGGGGAGGGGGGCGGGGCCTAGAACACACCCTAGAATGCGCAGCTCGGATATCGGAATGGGTGGAATTTAGGGTGGGGCGACTTCCTATTTCGATTCTAAAGCAATCTTGGCCTCCACTGGCCGCCGTAAAAGGGGTTGGGCTTGGTGTTCTCCCGCCAATTTAAATTTGTGGCATGGACCCTAAAGAGACTAGGAACGTCTGTTGGAGCTCGGAAGGGGAGGGTACGATAAACTTGAGTGCTCCTCTTTAGTTTCTTCAATTACAGGTGAGGAGGGTGAGCCGCGCTGCTGTAGGGAGCTGGGGGTGGATTCAGGTCGAAGTAGCAGAGGCCTCAGCTCAGTTCAATGTGTTTTCCCCTCAAGACGCTGGCGGGAGAGAGCTTGGAGTCGGTTCTTGCTGGCCCCGGTGTCCAGCTGAGAGCATTTACGCGTGGAGGCCTAACTGAAACTGTTTCATTTCGTTTAATTCGTTAATCTGTTCACCCGGCACCCAGAGGAATCTCAAATCGTTAATCACGTCATGTCACTGGTCTGCTTAGTATCTTTCCCTCCCTAGCCCTGAGGATGAAGCTCAATCTTGTAATCAAGGATTCATTGGCTCCACCTGTTCGTTTAGCGCCTGCACTTTTCCATTCTTGCTGTGGCCGGGCAGCCGCCCCAAACTCATTCCACCCTCTGAGCCTTTGGTACTCGGCCTGCATCTTTGTCCCCCCGAGCTTTACATAGTCGGCTTCTTGATATTCGGGTCTCAGCTCAGATGTCATCTCTTTCCCTTCCCAAACAGGTCTCTCTTATGCGCCCCTCCCCGCCCCCATTCATTTGAGTTATTTGATTATTTTTAATTCTGCGTTTACTTATTTTTTCGTAGGGAGGCAGTATAACAGTTAATAACTGGCATAAATTTGAGTCTTGTCTAGCTACATCATTAACTCGCTTTAGGTGACCTTGGCTGTTTACTTAGTCCCTGACTCATGTTTCTCAGCTGTAAAATGGGTTGCTGTGCAGATTAAATGAGTGATGCATTCAAACTATCTTGCCTACTCAATACCGTCTTTATTTTATTTTTGTCTATCCTTCGTACGAGAATATAAATTTCATAATGACAGGACCTTTACTGTCTTCTTCACAGCTGTATTCCCAGCTCCTAGAACAGTGCCTGACACGTAGCAGGCATTCAATAAACGTTTGTCAAATGAGTGAGTTTGACAGACCTGGGAGGCTGATGATATTTCTCTATTTTTACAGATATGGGGCTCTGAGACCCATAAAAGTATTCACTCCAATCAGTCTTTTTTTTTTTTTTTTTTGCGGTACGCGGGCCTCTCACTGTTGTGGCCTCTCCCGTTGCGGAGCACAAGCTCCGGACACGCAGGCTCAGCGGCCATGGCTCACGGGCCTAGCCTGTCCGCTGCATGTGGGATCTTACCAGACCGGGGCATGAACCCGTGTCCCCTGCATCGGCAGGCAGACTCTTAACCACTGCGCCACCAGGGAAGCCCTCCAACCTGTCTTAATCTCCTCCCAACTCCCACCCAAACACAGCCACTAAAATCGTGTGTTCTAACATACTTTGTTTTTGTGCCCTTGCTTACACTCCTAGTAAGAACTCTTTTCCTATATTTAAAAAGCTTCTGTGACCTTAAATTTCTAACCCAAATGTTACCTGCTTCCATGGATAACAGTAATGAATTAGATAACACTTAAATTGAGTGCTTGCCATGAACGAAGCATTGTTTTGTGAATGTTTGAAACTCATAGTGACCTTTCCAGCTACATACAACTGTATTCCTATTTTATAGATGAGAATTGACAAACAGAAAGGTTAAGTTACTTGCTTAAGGACAGCAGCTTAGTAAATGTGAAAGAACATCAGGTCAAAAATCATTTCTTCCCTGTACTGTACCTTCCAAAGATTTAAAAACATATTTCTGCGAGCACTTACCAAAACAACTATAATTATTTGGTATTGTTCCCCACTAGTCTTGATCCAAGGATTGTTTTCCATTTTAGTATCCTATGCCCACCCATATCCAATGAAATGAGTTATATATAAGTCCTTGCTGATGAGATAGTTAAGTGACTCGAAAGGTTACAAATATACTCTTTGGTCCATTCAGAAACCTAATGCAATTTTTTCTTCCTCTCCTTAACATTTTCATTTATTGCATAACAATACTGGAAACATGAATGGACTTTTTTTTTTAAGTTCATCTGGAACCTTACCATTCTAAGATATCCCAGACAGTCTGACTTCAGAGCCTTCACTATTTATTGCTATATTGGTTAAATGTTTTTTCCAAATGAAAACTTGTTATAATTTCAGCTAGGCACACAAAATACTAGAAGCTCTAGGACAGATTGGTAAGATTGGAATTGTTTCCTTGTGTCCCTAAACCAATATGTTCTTTTCTAGGGATAACCATAGCTCTAGTTCCATGTATCTTATTGATCCAAAGTGTCTAGTGACCACAGAAATCACATAAAGACAGAGAAGTCTTTACTTATTGATGTGTGTGTGTATATATGTATATTTGGTGGGGGGGTGATAAAGCATTTTCATTTCCCAAGGAACTGAAGTCTATACAACAATAAAATTTGGCCTAATTTTACATGTTGTCACAGGGAAGGCAGTGGTTCCTGTCTCAGGAAAACAATCTCAGAAACATGTGGAATGATATTGAGCTGCTAACAAATGATGATACAGGAAGTGGGTACCTAAGTGTTGGTTCAAGAAAAGAACATGGAACTGCTTTATATCAAGTAGATTTACTAGCAAAGATCTCCTCCGAAAAGGTAATGGTTATGACGCTGTTTTCATTCACAAAATTTTTACTGAGTGTTTAGTAAGACTAGTAGCCATGTGGTAAATGTTTTATAAATGAGTATAGTCCTTTCTCAGGGAATCAAAAGTTCAGTATCAGATCACAGGAAATTTCCATCTGAATTCCCCCTGCATCACGTTATGGTCAGTATTCCAAACCTGAATTTTTCATAGCTCCTCTTGACATTTTAGACATACAGATGTATATAAAATGATACAAAGAATATCCACCACCAGCTTAGGAAGTAAAACATTACCAATAGAACTGAAGCAAGCCCCTGGAGCCCGCTCCTGATCCCAGGCTCTTCTCATACTCCACCCCTGAGTTAAGCACTCTACTGAGGTTGAGATTATCCTTTCCATGAATTTCTTTCTATATTTTAACTTTCTTCTTTTAATAACTATTCCACCATTCTCACACCAGGCTTGAAACCTTATTCTCTGCCTTTTATGGAAAATATTGCTCTTAGGTTTTTTTTGTTGTTTGTTTTTTGCGGTACGGGGGCCTCTCACTGTTGTGGCCTCTCCCGTTGCGGAGCACAGGCTCTGGACGCGCAGGCTCAGCGGCCATGGCTCACGGGCCCAGCCGCTCCGCGGCATGTGGGATCTTCCCGGACCAGGGCACGAACCCGTGTCCCCTGCATCGGCAGGCGGACTCTCAACCACTGCGCCACCAGGGAAGCCCTGCTCTTAGTTTTTTATCTTTGATTTGCTTTCTCAGTAATTTGCTTTTGATAAAATTTTGATGATCGTGGTAAACAAAAGTTTCTTTTAGAGAAAGTGCAAATGATCTTCTCTCACAGTATTATAGCCCAGGATTCCTCTACTTCCCATAGTAAGTTAATGTAATGTTTAATTCTCTAATTAAGAAAAAAAAGTGTAGGGCTTCCCTGGTGGTGCAGTGGTTGGGAGTCCGCCTGCCGATGCAGGGGACACAGGTTCGTGTCCCGGTCCAGGAAGAGCCCACATGCCGCAGAGTGGCTGGGCCCGTGAGCCATGGCCGCTGAGCCTGCGCGTCCAGAGCCTGTGCTCCGCAACGGGAGAGGCCACAACAGTGAGAGACCTGCGTATCGCAAAAAAAAAAAAAAAAAAAAAAGAAAGAGAAAAAAGTGTAAAAGAAAGGAGAAGAGACCAGACAAGATTTGTATTTTCTAGGGCTAGAAAGGCAGGGCCTCCTCTGGGGAACCTTATTCACAAATGGCCTCAAGTGTAGGCTTTTGACTTTTCTTCAAATGAGCATTCAGAGACACTGGCCAATAGGGATTTTTAAAAAAAATCATTCTTCATTCAGCTTGTATCCTGTTGTCAGCCTTTACTGCTTTGTGGCATTTAAAAGTCACTTTTATGAGTAATACAGATAAATTGTGTTCTTTGGCATTAAATTGTTTATTTGTTAAGGCAAAAGTGTAAAGAATACCATAAGTTCTGTAATGAGAAAGTGGTATTTCTTTATTTTTTTAATATTACCAGCAGCCTTAAAAGATGGAAGTGGCCCCGGCCACTTGATCTCTGAGGGCTCCTGTTGAAAAATAATAGTGTGTATTGAGCTTTGAATTCAGTTAACAACTAAAACTCCATTTGTTATTAGCTTGGGGCATTACTTGCAGCAAATGCTATGTTCGCAACCCATGCTAGGCCCTTGGTAAGGTAACATTATCTCTTCTTTTTAGGATCTTTCCTTAAAGTTAGGCAGACAGGACACAAGCAATAAAAGATATCTATCTAGATGTGCAAGTCAGTATATGAGAACTACCAAATGAATGACAGTAAATGCAGTAGGAATTCAGAGGATGGAGAGCTCACTGTGGGTTGGGACAATTTAAGGAGCATTTCATAAACTAGCACCTGACTTGGGCCTTAAGAAAAAAAAAGGGAAAATGAAAGCACAGGTTACCAAAATATGTGGAATGCAGCAAAAGTAGTGCTTAGAGGGAAATTGAATGCATATATTAGAAAAAAAGAAAGATCTAAAATCAATAATCTAAGTTTCAAGTTAGGAAACTAGAACAAGAAGATGGACTTCCATGGTGGTCCAGTGGTTAAGACTCCATGCTTCCAATTCAGGGGGCACGGGTTTGATCCCTGGTCAGGGAACTAGATCCAACATGCCGCAACTAAGACTCAGTGCAGCCAAATAAATAAATAAATAAAATATTTTTTAAAAGAAAGAAAGAAGTAACAGGAGAGCAAAAATTAATGAAATTGAAAATAAGAAATCAGTGGAGAAAATCAATGAAACCAAAAGCTGGTTCTTTGAAAACATGAATAAAATCTATAAGCCACCAGCCAGGATAACTAAGAAAAAAGAAGGAAGACACAAATTACTAATATCAGGAATGAAAGAGGGGGCGTCACCACAGATTCTGTGGACATTAAAAGGATAATCAAGGAATATTATGACCATCTCTATGCCCACAAATTTGATGACCTAATGAACTGGGCCAAGTCCTTGAAAAACACACTCTGCTAAAACTCACAAGAAGTAAACAACCTGAAAAGGTGACATACTGTTTGATTCCAACTCTATAACATTCTGGAAAATGAAAAGATAGTGAAAAAAAGGTCAGCGGTTGCCAGGGTTTGGGGGTTGGAGGGGAGGTTGACTAGGCAGAGCACAGAGGATTTTCGGGGAGAGAAATTATTCTGTATGAGACCATAATGCTAGATGTGTGTACCACAGAATGTACAACACCAAGAGTGAACTGTAATGTAAACCGTGGACTTTGGGTGATTATAATGTGTCAATGTATGTTCATCAGTTGCAACAAATGTATCGTCTGGTGAGGAACATTGACAATGTGGGAGGCTATGCATGTGTGGAACACGGGGCTATGTAGGACATCTCTATAGTTCCCTTTCAATTTTGCTATGAATGTAAAGGTGCTCTTAGAAATTAAAGTCTTGGGAATTCCCTGGTGGTCCAGTGGTGAGGTCTCTGCACTCTCACTGCCAAGGGCCCAGGTTTAATCCTCGGTTGGGAAATTAAAATCCCACAAGCCTCCCGGCACGGCCAAGAAAAATCTTAAAAAGAAGAGGGGGAAGAGCAGTCCAGGCAGAGAAAACAGCCTGGGTAGACCCCTAGGACGTGTAGCACCGTTTCTTCTTTGCGACACTTTGGTGTAACTTTTCACTAGTTGAAGAAGCAAGTTAAGAGTATAAGCGGGGGAATTCCCTGGTGGCGCAGTGGTTTAAGAATCCGCCTGCCAATGCAGGGGGACATGGGTTCGAGCCCTGGTCCAGGAAGATCCCACGTGCCATGGAGCGACTAAGACCGTGCACCACAACTACCGAGCCTGCGCTCTAGAGCCTACGAGCTGCAACTACTGAAGCCCACATGCCTATAGCCCGTGCTCCTCAACAAGAGAAGCCCCAGCTCTCTGCAACTAGAGAGAGCCCGCAGGCATCAACAAAGACCCAACACAGCCAAAAAAAAAAAGACTATAAGCGGGATCAGGGACTTCCCTGGTGGCGCAGTGGTTAAGAATCCGCCTGCCAATGCCGGGGACACGGGTTCGAGCCCTGGTCCGGGAAGATCCCAAATGCTGCGGAGCAACTAAGCTCGTGCGCCACAACTACTGAGCCTGCGCTCTAGAGCCCGCGAGCCACAACTGCTGAGCCTGCATGCCACAGCTATAGAAGCCCTCACACCTAGAGCCCTTGCTCTGCAACAGGAGAAGTCACCTCAGTGAGAAGCTTGCACACCACAACAAAGAGCAGCCCCCGCTCGCCGCAACTAGAGAAAGCCTGGGCACAGCAACGAAGACCCAATGTAGCCAAAAATAAATAAATAAATAAATAAAATTTATTTTAAAAAAAAAGAGTATAAGAGGGATCAGAATGTAGTTTTCAAAAGTTACACCTGCAGAAGGTGACCATTGAAACAGGTATAAAATGAGCTGATTGGCTTAGTTTGTCAGAGAAGATTAAGAGTAATTAACATTTATCCCAGCATATGCTACAGGCAAGGTTCCCTTCTAAGCCCTTTACATGAATTAATTCATTGAATCTCCATACCAGCCAGCGTTGTAGGCATTATTATTATTATTATTATTATTCCAGCTTTACCAGAGAGTCAGTTGAGGCATTTGCTTGAGATTACTCAGCTAGTAAGTGACAACATTCTCAACTACTGAGCTATCCAACTGCTTCAAGATTGTGTGTGGAGGGCTTCCATGGTGGCACAGTGGTTAGGCATCCACCTGCCAATGCAGGGGACACGGGTTCAAGCCCTGGTCCAGGAAGATCCCACATGTCGTGGAGCAACTAAGCCTGTGCACCACAACCGCTGAACCTGTGCTCTGGAGCCCGCAAGCCGCAACTACTGAGCCCGTGCGCCACAACTACTGAAGCCCACGTACCTAGAGCCCGTGCTTCACAACAAGAGAAGCCACCGCAATAAGAAGCCTGCGCACCACAACAAAGAGCAGCCGCCGCTCACCACAACTAGAGAAAACCTGCGCACAGCAACAAAGACCCAGTGCAACTAAAAATAAATAAATTAATTAATTAAAAAAAAAAGATTATGTGTGGGAAGCTCTAATCAATAGAAGCTACAAACAGGAGACTCATATTTGGCTTGCATTGTGTTTTTTAAAATGTTAACTTAGTTGCCAATATTTAAAAATTAGAATATTTCACATAAAGATCCAGATTTTCTTGGTAAATTGGAAGCTGTGGCCATGCCAGGATCGCATTTCCACAGGGCATTCATCTGGCTGACTCTGTGGGGCCTCGTGTCCTCCAGTTCACAGTCCCCCTCCCTGTTGTTTCCCAGACCCTGAGACTTTATGCCAGTATTGGTTCATTCATTTATGTTAATGCCTGCTGGCTTCTCCAGACATAAGCTCGGCCCTTAGGAAACAAAGACTTGTACTTTCGAATCCTTTGCCCTGTTCTAGCAACCCTGGACTATTTCCTTGTTCTAGGCTCTGAACGGATTCAAGATATATCATACAAAGAAAAGCTTGACTAATTAGATATATGGCTAAAGAAAGAAGGCCTATCAAATGAAGTTTTTTTTTTTTTTTTGGCGGTATGCGGGCCTCTCACTGTTGTGGCCTCTCCCGTTGCTGAGCACAGGCTCTGGACGCGCAGGCTCAGCGGCCATGGCTCACGGGCCCAGCCGCTCCACGGCATGTGGGATCCTCCCGGACCGGGGCACGAACCCGTGTCCCCTGCATTGGCAGGCGGACTCTCAACCACTGTGCCACCAGGGAAGCCCCTCAAATGAAGTTTTAAACTTGGGTGATTGTGACTATGGTGATACTATTGATAGGTATTGTTAAACATGTATAAAAATGTTTTATTTTAGTCCTGCTTTTCCCTCCCACAGGCCTCATTAAATCCAAAACTACAAGCATGCAGCTTAAGTGATGGGTTTATTATTGTAGCAGACCAATCAGTGATACTGTTGGACAGTATTTGTAGATTGCTTCAATTGCATCTTATATTTGGTAAGTCTAATGTAATGCAGTAAAATAAATTGGAAGTCAACTATATCTTGCTACTAATTTCTACAGTATTGCCTTTTCTTTACTCCATTATTTATGACTTGAAATTACACTAATTTCAAGAAATTAATCTTGAGTGCCTTGTGCTGAGTACCAGACAGAACAGGTACTGAGATGATCCCTTCTCTCAATAAGTCTAAGGAAAAACATACATGGAAAGCAACAATTTATTTACGTGGTTTTTGTGTTAGAATACTGTAGGAAACAGTTGAGCCCAATTATGTTTAAGTTCCTGAATCTTGTACATAATTTCAATACCATCAACAGATAATTTGAATACTTTTAGCACTATAAAAAGTTTTTTAAAAGTACTTATGAATTAATTCTTTACTGAGTTAGAGGGCTTTAAGTGTGTATATGCAAATATGGACTTCAGAGTAAATTAAGGGACAGACAAGTCAGTGATTATGCTGGAAAATAGGTGATAGTATTATGAAATTTTGAGAGAAAGATGGTTATTGAAGTGTTTGCGTAAGAACAGCTGAAAATTAATTAATTAATTATTTTTAAAAAGAACGTAGATGAAAAGGAATTAGAAGGCATGCACATAAGAACAAAATCTTGATAACAGTTTGCAGGAGAGAAAACCATATTTTGTGGAATATTATCGCATCTACCCTGATGGGTCCCCAAGATTCACAGTTTCACCAATGAAAAGTGAGGCTGTGTTTACATATAATACTTTTTTAAAATAAATTTGTTTGTTTATTTATTTATTTATTTATGGCTGCGTTGGGTCTTTGTTGCTGTGCGTGGGCTTTCTCTAGTTGCAGCGAGTGGGGCTACTCTGCGTTGTGGTGCTCAGGCTTCTCATTGCAGTGGCTTCTCTTGTGGAGCACGGGCTCTAGGCACGTGGGCTTCAGTAGTTGTGGCACGCGGGCTCAGTAGTTGTGGCTCATGGGCTGTAGGGCACAGGCTCAGTAGTTGTGGCGCATGGGCTTAGTTGCTCCGCGGCATGTGGGATCTTCCCGGACCAGGGCTCGAACCCGTGTCCCCTGCATTGGCAGGCGGATTCTTAACCACTGTGCCACCAGGGAAGTCCCTACATGTAATACCTTTGTATAAAGATATTTTATATCTTTATAAAATATCTGCTGAATAATTTTAGTTTTAAGCAATTAATATGTTACTGCTTTTATCTCTGAGTCTTACCCTCTCGGTCTCCATGTCATTCCCCCTGGCCTTCTTGCTGTGTACAAACAATAACTTCCTCACCTCCTTCAAGTCTTTGTTCAAATCTCACCTTATCAAAGGGGGCTCTCCTGAGCACTCCACTTAATACTGCATAGCTCTTCTGAGTTCTCTTTCCCTGCTCTACTTTTTCTTTTTTCCAGAGAATTTATCACCTTTGTGTATGTCATACAATTTGATTACTATGCTGACTGTTTATCATCTATTTCTGCCTTAGAATTTGAGCTCTATGAAGGTGGGACTCTTGTTATTATTCTCAGATATATGCAAAAGACCTAGAACAGTGCTTAGCATATACTCAGTGCTCAGCAAATATTTGTTGACAAAGAGTCCGTAGCATTCGTTTTTACGTTAGTCACTAATTTCATGAAATATTTAAAAGAAGCTTAAAAGAGTTGACTTTTAATAACAAAATTTGCAATATTTTGTGTTGAAAATAAGCATTTTCTGAGGAAGCTTGTAACTTTGACTTGAAATTTTCAGATACTGAAGTGGATGTGGTTGGCCTATGTCAAGAAGGAAAGTTTCTTCTGGTTGGGGAGAGAAGTGGCAACTTACATCTTATTCATGTAACATCAAAGCAAACATTACTCACCAATGTAAGACCCTGTTATGTTTTTCATCTTCATTATCTAAATTCTAAATTATCTTTTAGACAGCTAAAACTCTAGCAAAGCATTACTTGATTTGTGGCCTAAAGTAAAAGAATAATGTTTCTTTACATTGAATTTAAGAATCATACCTTAGAAACTGTCTGAAAAAAAAGTGCACAACCTAAAAGTTGAGAATTATGTTTTATTGGGCGGACTTTCTGAGAACTTCAAGCCCAGGAGGCAGCCTCTCAGATGCTCTGAGAGACGGCTCTGAAGAGGTGAGGGAGGAGCCAGGATACATAGGAGTTTTGCAAGGTAGACCAGGTAGTCGGAACATCAAAAGATTACTGTTAAAGAAAACCAGGTATATCAGGTTAATAAATTTAGCGTTTTCTATGTATGGAAGATGCAAGAGTCTGGGCTCATTGAAATTATTCCTTTGATATACACCTTTGCTGTCTAGGGCCAGTATCCTGTGCTTTTCCATCCTGAGTCCCCTCAGGATGCACAGTTGGGAGTTGCTGCAATGGCTGATGGCTTGACAGTGGGCAGCCTGTTTATCTCCATTCTGAGTTCCCTCTTGGCTTGATGGTCGCAGCATCCTTTGTTTGCTAATATGGCAGGCAACATTTTTCATCCACAAAACATATGAAATAAATGCAAAATTGAAAAAGTATGGTTTGAAGATAGTATACTTGTCCAAAACAGTTTTGTATTGAAAATAAACATTTTTGGAGGAAGCTTGTAAATAGTTTTCCATTTGAAAACTAAAATGTTTGGAATATAGGCAGAATTATTGCTAATGGTAATTGATATCCCTAGAGTTTAGAGAATATATTCCTTGACTGTAATTTTCTGGGTTTAATCTTATCATTTGAAATTAATTTGCAATTAGGCTTTTGTTCAGAAAGCTAACGATGAAAATCAGTGTACTTACCGGAATCTTGTCATTGAGAAAGATAGTTCCAATGAAGGTAAGTGTTTTTAATTTCTTTTTTAATGTCTTCTTATTAATACCCAGTCAAAAAATCAGATTTATAGTTAATATATTATGTAAATTAATTGGTGCTACCTACACAATGTTAAAACTTTCTAGGGATGCAATTAATATTATTTTAAAAAACAAGTTTTTGATTTTAGCTCTTTTCAGAGGCTTAAATGTACTCTTCTTAAGTATAATATCCTAAACTTTTTACAGTTTTGAGAGTTCTATAGATTATCAGGGAGACATAATATTCTTTTAATATGTTCTTATGGGTTTCAATGTATTTGTCATATTTCTTTTTAACAAATGTTAACTGGACCTTAATTTATTTTGATATATGAGTTTCTTTTTTTCTGGCAAATGAAATTTGGTTTATAGAAGTTTCAAAGAAGTTAACATTGTTTTTGCAAATAAGTTACCAATTCTTTGTAAATAAGCTTTGTATTGTTACTGTGTTATTTTATTATTGGACTTTAAATGAGCAAATGGACATACTTTTCAGCTAGATTCAGACCCTGGTTTAAATTTTATATCATGTGCCTTTTAAAGAAGCTGGCTTGATTTTATTTTAATAGGTACCTATTATATGCTGCTTCTTACAAACAATGGATTTTTTTGTATTACAAACCTTCAGCTTGTAAAAATTCAACAAGGTAAGTCATGTATTAGTTTCTTATTACTGATTTGCAGCAATATTTCTTATTAGTTTTCCAGGTACATTTTAACATAGACTCTTTAAGAATGTTTTAGTTTAACTACATTCTATGATATTGGGTATACTTTAAAGTATTTGTAATATACTTGTTCTCCACAGTTAGGGCTACAACAGGATCTGAAGAGATATTTATTCATAGCCTTCAAGGACTTTACAACTTAGTTGGGGAGACAGGAGTTAATGCTAGCATAGGAATAAATGCTTTTTGATGGAATGAATGAACCTGGAAACAAATGATTTTGTAAGTGTTAACAATACAAGGCAATAATCTAGAGTGTGTGCGAAGTGAGTGGTGTGGACCATACATCCCTCTGAGCTGGCAGAGATTGAGGAATTGATTCCCGGCATGTATTCAACAAATGGTTTTTAAAGATCTACTCTGTGCTAAGAATGTGCCAAGTTCTGGGGATACAATGAGATTTAAGATACAAGGTTCTCTATAGTTTAATGAAGGAGCCAGACAAGTGAAACAGCTCTTCCAAAAGGGAGTGCCAAGTGATGGAGACTTCACAGGTAGGACTTCAGAGCTTGAACAGGAGAGTTGGAGCAGGGAGAAGAGCATCTTAGGAAGAACCTTTTAAGGGAAGGTGTGGAGAGACACTGTAGGGACCGTAAGGCAGCCTTGCTGCTGCCCTGAGTACGACATGTCATCACAGTTTATTTCATTGGTCAAGGGCAAAACTGAAAAGTCACCAGCACCTTATGAATTTCTGACCAGTGTTCCTCTCACTAGATTGTATGTAGTTTAACCTTGACACAAAAGGGGAGATTCATATGTATTTTATAGGTTATAGTGTAAATTTAGCCTACTTTCTCTTTTTCATGCAGCTATTGAAAAGGTAGACTTCCATACGGCAAAAAAGGTAAGAAGACAAAACCACATTGTCTTCTTGAAACTTAGATTTAATGTCAGTTTAGGAAAGTGTTTCTGCATAATTGTCTAATGGTTGATATTTTGGGAATTAGCATGAGAAAACATTTTAATAACATTCCTATTTAAAAAAATACATTTATAGCTATTGATTTAAACTGACTTTTTATCAGTCTTTCCAAGGAATTTGGACTATGGAGCATATATATAACATTCTTATTTTTTAAATCTTGCAGTTACAAGGACAAATCAAATCCAGTTTTATTTCTACTGAAAATTGTCATACCCTTGGTTGTCTCAATCTTGTGGCTGGTGATTTAGCAAGCGAAATCCCTGTGATAATTGGGGTAATTCCTTTTTTTTAAAGAAAATTTTGGGCTTTTTTCTGAAATGTTTCTTCATTAAAACATAGTTTTGGTAAAGTTACGTATTAATTTGTAGTGTATAACAGAAACAGGGAAATTAGAAAATGAAGGTCATAAAATTAACTCAACAAGTAAAACTAAGTCTCTGTGTTGGAAAAAATATTGCATCTTTATTTTCACTAATCTCTACCTGACATTTAGCATGTCTTTCAATTATGAGTGTAGGCAAAAACAACAGCAGCAAACAAAACATCTAATACTATATTCAAGGAGTAGGCAAAAATTCTATATTGAATTATATTATTACAGCATTTACAACATTTTTACTTGCCAAATTTATATAATATATTAAGAAGCAGTCACTTTTCCCCGTTTTGTGTATCTAGTTCAGTATTTCATCAGGGTTTCAAATAATTTGAAATGAATACTTACGAATCATTTTCAAATATTAGTAGTTATTTTAATGAAAATACTTCGTCCAAGGTTATCTATATCTTGTAATGCTGGAGGAGGTCTTGAAGCTTACCTGATATCTCTAGAGTGAGTTGCCTGAATATGCCTCCTCCTTATTAAATGTTCATGTGGTAACAGTGTACAGCAGGAGTTTGCTGTTTTTTCCATTCTGTTCTGTTTAAAACAAACTAAGAGAGGAACTAGATGGTAAGAGCTAGCTGGGCTTGAATATATAAGTATATTTTGAAATTAGTCACATGTACAACTTAGATGTTTCTACTTGGAGGAGAATTCAGATCTAGACCCAAGTTTGTAACTGACATACTATTTTCACTTCTATAGGGAACTGGTGATTGTGCATTCTCAAAATGGGAACCAGATTCTTCTAGGAAAGGGATGACTGTTAAGAGTGTTATTGATGCAGAGATTATTGAAGGTAAAATCAGTTAATGAAACTACTTTTGGTACTTGTGAGTCGTCGTTTTCATGTCAGTACACTGAGTCTGGCATATGAGCCATTTTACCAAACCTTGGAAACAAGCCAGCTCAGTCTGATGATTGTCCATGTATTTGGCTTCTTAGCATGTTGCAATTGTTACTCTTCATTTTGGGAGGTTTTACGTTTTAGTGATCCTCCAAAAAAGTAGAGAAATGGGAAGAAATGGGGATGGGAACTTCTTTTTTAAGTGTAGTTCTGCCTTTCCATAAATATGTTAGTTTACTATTTTAAATATGGCTCTATGTAACCCAGAAACATAGTCCTTACACACCTTGTTTTCTCTTTTGTAGGTGCAAAGAAGTTCCAGCTGATAGACAATCTACTTTTTGTTCTTGATACCAATGTATGTTTCTGATACTTCCCCTTAAGTATTTTCACTTGGTGTTATGTTTAACAACAGAAATTTTGTCGAACTTAAGAAAGACAAGGACTTTAGCCAGGGTAGATTACTACCTTGTGTAATGTGCTTTATTTCAGTTACATATCAAAAGATAGATTCCAAAATGTAAATTTTTAGTCGTTAAGAGGACGTATCAATGAAATGTCTCTTTTGCAGAACGTGCTGAGCTTATGGGATATTTACACCCTAACTCCCATATGGAACTGGCCCTCCCTTCACATAGAAGACTTTCTTCTCACCACAGAAGCAGATTCGCCTTCATCAGTCACGTGGTACATTATGACTCTCATATTGATTTCCCTTCTGTTAGAACCAGGTTTCTTGCCTGGTTCTGTTCAGATCATTTCTTATGTGTTACATTCCAGATAACACTGTGAACAGACTGACAGGGTAAAGACCATTTCATTGTTAGCCAAATTCATTGAGAACAAATAGGCAACACAAAAACCTCCAAGTGAATGTGTTAGAGAGAGTGTGAGTCTGGGCCATAAACATTCAGAAGTCAAGTTCGTATCTTCTGTGTGAATTAATTTTAACTTTTATACAAGGATATCACTTTGACTTAGCTTATGTCTAGCAGTTGGCTTCTTTGATTCACTTAAACCTTCTTTTCTCTTTCAGGCAAGGGATTACAAATCTCAAGTTAGTAGCTCTGACAACTACTACTAATAAGAAGGTATTGGAAAATTTATATCACATTCGTCCATATTATGTGTTAGAAATAGCATTAACATAAAAGTACTAGTTGTTAAGTAGTACTCACAGCATATTAGCTCTTAGTTCACACAGGTACTTGACAGATCAGAAATAACCCTGCAAAGCTCTTTTTTCTCATTAAAAAAAAAAAGGTATAAATCTCAGCTCCACATTTTAATTGGAGCATTTCAGGAATAAAAATGTCTATAAGAAAATGTTTATTATAGTGATACTTATGGAGTTCTGGCACTGAGGAATTACATTTGCCTTAAAAACAAATTGTAGAATGGACTCCAGGTACGTGGATTTTCATTTAACAGATTTAAAAAAGGTAGGATAGAACATAATTTTCTATGTAACATTTAAATAATACAGTAACAGATTTACTTATTTTTTGCACTTAACTTCGTATCAAGTGTTTTAATCTATGCCCTAGATTGTGAAGTGCTGTCTTGTGCTCATAGGTTTATATTGACCTAAGACATTAATTGCTGTCCTATTTTTCTTAGATGAGAAACCTCATGGTCTATTCATTACCTATGATGGAAATACTATATTCTTTGGAAGTATCTAGTGTTTCTTCTCTGGTCCAAACAGGAATTAGCACAGTAAGTTGATGTGTATTTTGAACTAATATATTTTTTTATAATTGAAAAAAAATAAGAATAACTAAGCTAAGCATGAGTGGAACCTAGTGCAATACCTGGATAGATCTCAGGTAAACCATATTTATTGTTATCAGAGGTCCTCAAATATATTTACAGGAGATCAGTCTTCATTTAAAAAGAAGGAAATTAATCAAATAAAGCATCAGGGGCTTCCCTGGTGGCACAGTGGTTGAGAGTCCACAAACCGATTCAGGGAACACGGGTTCGTGTCCCGGTCAGGAAAGATCCCACATGCTGCAGAGCGGCTGGGCCCGTGAGCCATGGCCACTGAGCCTGCGCGTCCGGAGCCTGTGCTCCGCGACGGGAGGCCACAACAGTGAGAGGCCCGCATACCGCAAAAACAAACAAACAAAAAAAAAAACATTAGTCAATTGCACATTCAATTTTCTTGTCTCTCCATAGGAAATACAGATGATTTTTAATTTGGGGGAGGTTATTGCTTGCTTTGTTTTTTTTTTTTTTTTTTTTTTTTTTGGCCGCTTTGGGTCTTCATTGCTGCGCACGGGCTTT
Source organism: Mesoplodon bidens (assembly GCF_964165515.1). Lineage (NCBI taxonomy): Eukaryota > Metazoa > Chordata > Mammalia > Artiodactyla > Ziphiidae > Mesoplodon > Mesoplodon bidens. The sequence goes on along the minus strand of NC_138169.1, from coordinate 7,772,666 downwards.
CTCTAGTTGCGGCGAGCGGGGGCTACTCTTCGTTGTGGTGCGCGGGCTTCTCGTTGCGGTGGCTTCTCTTGTTGCAGAGCACGGCTCTAGACACGTGGGCTTCAGTAGTTGTAGCATTCAGGCTCAGTAGTTGCAGCACACAGGCCCTAGAGCACGCAGGCTTCAGTAGTTGCAGAGTGGGCTCTAGGTCACACGGGCTTCAGTAGTTGTGGCTCGTGGGCTCTAGAGCACGGGCTCAATAGTTGTGGCGCAGGGGCTAAGTTGCTTCGTGGCATGTAGGATCTTTCCAGACCAGGGGTTGATCCCCTGTCCCCTGCATTGACAGGCGGATTTTTTTTTTAATTTTTATTTATTTATTTTCGGCTGCATTGGGTCTTCGTTGCTGCGGGCGGGCTTCCTCCATTTGCGGTGAGCGGGCTACTCCTTGCTGCGGTGCACGGGCTTCTCCTTGCGGTGGCTTCTCTTGTTGCAGAGCTCGGGCTCTAGGCACGTGGGCTTCAGTAGTTGTGGCGCACGGGCTCTAGAGCGCAGGCTCAGTAGTTGTGGCGCACAGGCTTAGTTGCTCTGCAGCATGTGGGATCTTCCTGGACCAGGGCTTGAACCCGTGTCCCCTGCATTTGTAGGCGGATTCTCAACCACTGCGCCACCAGGGAAGCCCCTGTTTTATCTCTTTTTATATACACACATTGTATTTTTCCAAACCATTTGGAAATTACTTGCAGACATCATGACCTCTCCTAATTTCAGCGGGTATCTCCTAAGAATTAGGCCCACAAAATTTAACATTAATGCAATACTATTATGAAATATGCCATCCAAATTCAAATTTTATCAATTGTGCCAATTACTTGAGAACTTTTTTTTGTTCCTGACCCAGGATTCAATCAAACATCACGAATTGAATTTTGTTGTCATGGTCACATGGTAGTCTACTTTAATCTCTAAAACTTCCCTAGTCTGTTTTTGTCTTTTCGGACATTGACATTTTTCGAGTCCTAGCCGGTTGTGTGGTAGAATGTCCCTCTATTTGGATCTGTGTCTCATCATGATTAGACTCGTGCTAAGATTTTTGGCAAGCATCCTGCATAAGTGATACTGTGTCCTAACTGCATCACATTAAAGGACTCATGTCCACTTGTCCTCTTATTAGTGCTGTTAAATTTGATCACTTGGTTAAAGCAGTTCTGCCAGATTTCTCCATTGTAAAGGCACATTTCCCCCTGTATAATTAGTAAGTAATTTCTGTGGTGTTATTTTGAGACTATGGGAATATCCTTTTCCTCACCAGTTTTTCCCAGTAATTTTAGAATCCATTGATGGATAATTTCTGCCTAAACCAGTTGTTACTCTAGTAACTATAAAGTGAATTAATTCTATATTTCAATCTTAAACATGTTTTTGCTATTGTAGGATACCATATACCTTCTGGAAGGAATTTGCAAAAATGATCCAAAGTAAGTCCTGTTTTGTTTATCAGATAAGTCGTTAAATAATAACAAAGTTAAAATTTACTTACTGATGTTAAATGACAAGTGTCAATATTAAAACTTTTCTCAGACTGTCTGAAGACTCAGTCTCTGTTTTAGTACTCAGATGTCTTACAGAAGCTTTGCCAGAAAACAGGTAACTACTTGTGTTTTGTTTTTTTTATAATTTATTTTATTTATCTATTTTTGGCTGCACTGGGTGTTTGTTGCTGTGCGCAGGCTTTCTCTAGTTGCAGAGAGCGGGGGCTACTCTTCATTGAGGTGTGCGGGCTTCTCACTGCAGTGGCTTCTCTTGTTGTGGAGCACGGGCTGTAGAGCGCAGGCTCAGTAGTTGTGGCACACGGGCTTAGTTGCTCCGTGGTATGTGGGATCTTCCTGGACCAGGGCTCGAACCTGTGTCCCGTGCATTGGCAGGTGGATTCTTGACCACTGCACCACCAGGGAAGCCCTCTTGTGTTCTTCTAAGCCTTACTCCTTGATGAAAAGCTTGAATTCCCTGATTAATAAAAATTTTACTGAAATTTCTTTCAATTTATCAGATTGAGTCGATTACTTCACAAACACAGATTTGCTGAAGCCGAGAGCTTTGCCATTCAGTTTGGACTAGATGTTGAGGTAATTATTCATGTATTCATTCATTCATTGAAAGCATTACTTCGTGTGCTAGAGGCTGTGGAGACAAATATGTAAGACATAATGGGAATTTAGTATGATCAGGCCTATAATTAAGATACGACCAAAATAGAGAAGGGATTCAAAGGAGATATTGACCCTTAAAGTAGGGTGGGAAGACTTCGTGGAGGAGGTGATTGTATGTCAGATCTTGCAAATGTTCCAGATAGTCCTGGGAGAGGAAGGGAATTCTAGGTGTTAAGACACATGAAGAAAGTGAGGGAGGCTTATGGTGCTGCTAGGAACTCCTAGTAATTAGATAGGACTAGGGTGTAGGTTATAGGTGCATAGAAGGGAAAGGAGATGATGGAGAAGGAGAGGGTCAGAGCCTGGAGGGCTTTGTGCACGGCAAAGGATTTAGATCTTATTCTGCAGGTGATGGGGAGCTACTGAGATTTTTAAGCTGGAGAATGTCTTGATTAGGTTGTCATTTTGTAAACATGGGAAATTGTTTGGAAAAGGGTAAATCTAGAGATGCAAAGACCAGTTGAAAAACTGACCCAATGCAGTGAAGTGGAGACACACAGGAGGGAAGGTCTGATGAGAGAGGTGTATAGGAGGTAGAAGCAGTGGGGCTCAGTGATCAAACATAGTGGGGGGTACAAATGTCAGGAGCAGACTAGCAGGACTCTGGCTCAGCGCACTACAAGTAAGTCCCTTACATATAAACGAGTTCCATTCCAAGAGTACATTCATACATCCAATTTGTTCAGAAGTCCAACAAAGTTAGCCTAGGTACCCAACTAACACAATCGGCTACATAGTACTCTATTGTAATAGGTTTATAATACTTTTCACACAAATAATACATAAAAAACAAACACACACAAGAAATAAAACATTTCTAATCTTACAGTAGCGTACCTTGAAAAATACAGTAGTACAGTACAATAGCTGGTGCTTCTTAGCAGTACCAGGTACATCACTGCTGCTTTTACGCTTGCTTCTGGACATCCTGGGCTTGAAATAAAGATACTGTACTACTCTACACTATAGAGTACTGTACAGTAAAGTACACAAAAGCACAACCGCTTGTAGAGGATGCACGCATGTGACAATGTACGCCAGACACGTGAACTAACTTACGTGATTGGACATGTGAACGCACGTTTGCATCTTGGAAAGTTCGCAACTTGAAGATTCGTATGTAAGGGACTTACTGTAGTTGGAATGTGATGGCATTACTTAAAATGAGGAATATGTGTGGAAGAACAGGTTAGGAGTAAAATATGAAGAGTTCTGCCTTATAAAAATTGCATGTAAGGGATCTTATAAAATGAGGCTGTCTGATAGGAAGTTGGAGAGTGATCTGAGCTGAATCTAGACATAGGTAACACCGGAGGAATGGCTCAGACCACTCAAGGAGAATGTGTGGAGTCAGAAGAGATCTGAGGATGAGCTACAGGGGCACCAGCACACAGGGGATAGAGGAAGAAGGGCTATAAACATATTTGGGAAGAAAACCACACAAATGTACGATTAAAGAAGCCAAGGGGGACTTCCCTGGCAGTCCAGTGGTTAGGACTCCTTGCTTTCACTGCCGAGGGCACGGGTTCGATCCCTGGTTGGGGAACTAAGATCCCACAAGGCGTGAGGTGTGACCAAAAAACAAACAAACAGTTTAGTGGGGAGTGATCAGCAGTTGCAAATACTACCAATAAAATCAGGTATAAAAACTGAAAGTTGTCTGTTGGATTTGGTGATTAGGAATTCACTGATATCCCTTGAAAAGTCCTGGGAAGTAATGAAGGATGAAGCCTGATGGTAGTGAAGAACTAACATTTGCTAAGTGGGTGGTGGGTACTCGTGTGTTTGTTGTTTTAAAAATGTAGCATTTTATATTATGTAACAACCTAAATGGGAAAAGAATTTGAAAGAGAATAGGTACCTGTATATGTATAACTGAATCACTTTGCTATACACCTGAAGGTAACACAACATTGTTAATCAACTATACTCCAATATAAAATAAAAAGTTTAAAGAAAGTAGCATTTTAAAACATGGAAAACAATTTTGTATATTGTTTAGAAATGTGTATGAGTAAAGCAGTATATAAATTAATGGGATAATAAGCACCAAAGTCAGAATAATGGATACTTCTGGTTCAGGGAAGGAGGATGATTTATTTGGAAGAAGAGAAAGTAATATTAAACTATAATATAAATATTATAAATTATATTTATATTAAATATAATATAAATTATTATATTATTAAATATAAATATATTGTTTATTATAAATTTGTATTATATATTATACTGTATAATAGATTTATTTATTATAAATTTAATATTATAAATATTAAACTATATTATTAAAAATTTTTAATTTAGGTGATAAGTACATGAGTATTATTATATTATTATCTTTTTGAACATCTGAAAGTTTCATAATAACTACATTTTAAAAAGAGCAAATGAAGCCAAAAACCAGTGAAAGATGTTTTCAGGGGATGGAGACACAGAACTGGAGAAACTGCTCTTTCGTATCACTTTTAGTTTTCGGAGCCAGAGAGCCCATGTTAAAGTTGGTATTTTGTTTATAAAAAAGGAACCTGAAATTTTGACTGTGTCTAACTCAAGCTGTTTCTAGCTGCTAAAGAACCTCTGATAGACTGGGTATTCCCTGGTGGCACAGTGGTTAAGAATCCGCGTGCCTCCGGGAGATCACCTCGGTGCTTTGTGACCACCTGGAGGGGTGAGATAAGGGAGGGTGGGAGGGAGATGAAAGAGGGAGGAGATATGGGGATATATGTATATGTATGGCTGGTTCACTATGTTATAAAGCAGAAACTAACACACCATCGTGGAGCAATTATACTCCAATAAATACGTTTAAAAAATAAATAAATAGGGCTTCCCTGGTGGCACAGTGGTTGAGGGTCCGCCTGCCGATGCAGGGGACATGGTTTCGTGCCCCGGTCCGGGAAGATCCCACATGCCGCGGAGCGGCTGCGCCCGTGAGCCATGGCCGCTGAGCCTGCGCGTCTGGAGCCTGTGCTCCGCAACGGGAGAGGCCACAACAGTGAGAGGCCCGCGTACCGCAATCAATCAATCAATCAATCAATCAAATAAAATGGTATGCCTCACTAACCTGAGTTAAACTGTATTAACTGGGCTTCCCTGGTGGCGCAGTGGTTGAGAGTCCGCCTGCCGATGCAGGGGACACGGGTTCGTGCCCCGGTCTGGGAAGATCCCATATGCCGCGGAGCGGCTGGGCTCGTGAGCCGTGGCCACTGAGCCTGCGCGTCTGGAGCCTGTGCTCCACGGCGGGAGAGGCCACAACAGTGAGAGGCCCGCATGCCGCAAAAAAAATAAAAAAATAATAAATAAACTGTATCAATTTAGCAACTCACTTAGCAAAGAAGTAGTGAGAACCTTGCTAAGTATAGAGACTGTGGGAGCACCCCCCTCTTTCTCTCAGCTTAAAGTCTAGTGGAAGACATCTTCAGTGGCTAATAAAGGTACAAAAAAACCCACGAATTTTCCTGCCAATGCAGGGGACACAGGTTCGATCCCTGGTCCGGGAAGATCCCACATGCCGCGGAGCAACAAAGCCGTGCGCCACACCTACTGAAGCCCGTGTGCCTAGAGCCCATGCTCTGCAACAGAAGCCACCGCAATGAGAAGCATTCGCACCGCAATGAAGAGTAGCCCCTGTTCGCTGCAACTAGAGAAAGCCTGTGTGCAGCAACGAAAACCCAACGCAGCCATAAATAAATAACTTAATTAAATAAAATTTAGAAAAAAGAACCTTTGATAAACTTAGAAAAGTAGACGTGAAATATAATTTTATGGTATTCTTCTAAAAACCAGCTCCATTCACTTTTTTTTTTTTTTTTTTTTTTTTTTTTTTTTTTTTTTTTTTCTTTTTGCGGTATGCGGGCCTCTCACTGCTGTGGCCTCTCCCGTTGCGGAGCACAGGCTCCGGACGCGCAGGCCCAGCGGCCATGGCTCACGGGCCCAGCCGCTCCGCGGCATATGGGATCCTCCCAGACCGGGGCACGAACCCGTATCCCCTGCATCGGCAGGCGGACTCTCAACCACTGCGCCACCAGGGAGGCCCCCATTCACTTTTTAAAAAAATATATCAGTATTAATTTTGTTTTCTTTTTTAATTAATTAATTTATTGTTTTTATTTTTGGCTGCATTGGGTCTTCGTTGCTGCGCACGGGCTTTCTCTAGTTGCGGTGAGCGGGGGCTACTCTTCGTTGTGGTGCGTGGGCTTCTCATTGTGGTGGCTTGTTGTGGAGCACGGGCTCTAGGTGCGTGGGCTTCAGTAGTTGTGGCACGCGGGCTCAGTATTTGTGGCTCAGGGGCTGTAGAGCGCAGGCTCAGTAGTTGTGGTGCACGGGCTTCGTTGCTCTGTAACGTGTGGGATCTTCCCCGGCCAGGGATCAAATCCATGTCCCCTGCATTGGCAGGCGGATTCTTAACCACTGCGCCACCAGGGAAGCCCTCCATTCACTTCTGAACAGCAAAATTTCAGACACATTACTTACCCTCTCTTGAGCTTCAGTTTTCTTGATTGTAAAATAGGGATCTTAGTATTTACCCCATAGGGTTATGAGGAGGTGCAAATGCTTACTTAGGTTTTTATGAGAGTTAACTGAGATAATTCACATAAAGCTCTTAGTGCACTGCTGGTCACATTTAGTGAGGACTCAGTAGAAATGCTTTCCATAACACTTTGTAATCTGGGTTACCTTTCAGTTATCTAAGTGTTACCTTCTTTAATGCTTATTCTTGAACCACATGAATATTCACATTTTTGTTTTAGCATACAGTGTAAGATGTCATCCACAGGCATTATTTTGCTTCAAGTTTCTTGATGTGGCATGTTTATATTACAGCTTGTTTACAAAGTAAAATCAAATGATATATTGGAGAAACTGGCTTTGAGTTCTCAGGACACCAGTGAGCAGACCGAATGGCAAAAACTTGTAGATGAAGCTAAGGAAAATCTGCATAAAATTCAGGTATGTTTTCCCTGTCGTATACTAGAATATTCAGATCAATGGATTGATCAACATTACGTTGCCTTACCATGTCTGGCATTTATGAAACAGGATGATGAATTTGTGGTGAATTACTGCTTGGAGGCTCAATGGATAACCTATGGAACAACCCAGGAAATGCTAAATTATGCCAAAACCAGGGTAAGTATTTCTGACCTTTGTGCATGTTCATTTGTCTTATGCAAAAGAAGTATTTTGCAAAAAACTGAATCATTTTTCCCATAGATCTTTTTTAAAGTGCATTTCTTTTGCTCTTCCAAACGATGCCATTTTTGCTATAGGTTGTTCCCCTCACTCACCTGTAAATGAATACCATTGCTAGTTATATTCCTTAAAATCACGGTGTAACAGATGGGCAAAATGTGATCTGTTTTCATAAAATGCATTATTTTTAAGATATGTAACTTCTTTATTGTTCATTGTTCATCTCAGAGTTGAGTGCAATTTAATTTTTTAAAGATGATTTTTTCCTTTAATTCACAGGAAATCCATCTTCTTTCATGAAAAACCTAGTATAGCCGATATTCTAACCGTGTTTCTTATTCATCTTAGCTTTTGAAGAAAGAAGATAAAGCTGTTCCTATCTATTCTGATGGCTTAAAAGAGGTAATTACATTGGGTTTATAGGTTAATTTGGGAGTGAATATACTGTTACAATATACTTATGAATTCAAGATAGGTCTGTATTTTTTCAAGAGCAAGTTATTTTAATACATTTTTTCCTTATTGCAAAATGGGAATAATACTAGTACTTATGGGTTATTTTGAGGTCAAATGAAATATTTCCTATAAATCATTTTGCATAGTGCCTGCTATTTCAAATAATTGTAAACTGATGATAGCTATGATGGTGCCAAAAATATATGTGCATACACATGTATATACAGATCTTCCTCAGCTTATGATGGGTTACATCCTGACCAACCCATTGTTAAGTTGAAAATACCGCAAGTCAAAAGTTCACTCAAGGTTGGGGGGGTGGTGGTGGGATGAATTGGGAGACTGGGATTGACATGTATACGCTAATATGTATAAACTATTAGATAACTAATAAGAACCTGCTGTATAAAAATGTTTTTCAAAAAAAAAATGCACTTAATACACCTAACCTACTGAACATGATAGCTTGGCCTCACCTACTTTAAATGTGCTCAGAGCACTTATATTAGCCTAGAGTTGGGCAAAGTCATCTGACTCAAAGCCTGTTTTATAACAAACTGTCAAATAGCTCATGTAATGTATTGAATACTGTACTGAAAGTGAAAAACAAAATGGTTATAAGTATATCGGTTGTTTGTGATTATGTAGCTGACTGGGAGCTGCGGCTCCTTGCTGCTGCATCACAAGGGAGAATCGTCCTATATATTATTGCTAACCCAGGAAAGGATCGAAATTCTAAGTATGGTTTCTACTGAATGCGTTTTGCCTTTCCACCATCATAAAGTCGAAAAATCTTAAGTTGAACTGTTGCATGTTAGGGACCATCTATATATTTTTTAACTCTTATCTCAAAGTAAATGTTTAGTATAATCCAGCTAGGTTTTACCATAAGGGCATATTTATAAATCACTGGGAAAACTAATTGATTTTGAAAAACACCTACAATTAATGTACAAATACCTTCCTCTTCTTTGCAGGTTTATTGCATTGAGTGTGATTGGAAATATTTCCGTTATTTCAAGTTTTTTTGTTTTGTGCTAAGTAAAGGCAGTCATATTTATGGGAATTGACTTGTAATATGGGACAAAATGAGAATATGTACAAGACTTCTGAAACAGAATGCCCAATTTTTGGTGTTTTTATTTTAATATTATTGCACACAACATTCAGACTGTCAAGTTATTTCTTTTTAGGTACTAAGGGCTCATGCAAAGTTGACTACTTTTTATGGAGCATTTGGACCTGAAAAATTCAGGTATGTGCATTCCCCATTTTGAATTCTGGATTATGAATTAGATTGAAGTTTGGAATGTTATAAAAGATATAGCATTGCTTTGAGTGAATTTGTGTTTCTGGGGGGTTCAATGATGGAAAATGTTATCTTTCCTGCTAAGATTTAGGCACTTCCTACATCATCCAATGGAATTGATACATTTGGAAGGCAGATTTAAATAAACATACCTTTTGCCTTAACAATCCACTTCTGGAAATTAATCCTGTTAGATATACTAACATGTGCACCAAGAATATGTTATTGACAAATATGAGATCTAGTTACCTTAAAACTAAGACAAATTTATTTACCATGATAAACTAACAATGAAGGAAGCTTTATTTTTTCTCCTTATAGCTCTTCAGTTATCCCGATCCTATCATTAAACATTCTATCTTTTCACTGCTCATTGAAGTGTTACCTTAATCACATGCTAAAATTCTCACGTGTATTTAAGTTTCTGCAATATAATTGTATTCACTTGATCTCATCTCTCTATTCATTCACCAGTATCAATAGTTTTAATTAATGTAGCTTTAAAGTGTCCTATTAACTGGTAGACTAGTCCTACTATACTTTTCTTATTTTTCAGAATTTGGGCAGCTACTCTTTTCTGTATGACACTTGGAGTCAGAATCAGCTTATCCAGTTTTTTTAAAATCTTATTTTTATTGGATTTTTTATTATTTATTTTTACTGGGAATGTGCTGAACCTAAAATCAATTTGGGGAGAATCAGTATCTTTACAATATCAAGTCTTCATATCAATATTTAAGGGCAGTATGTGTCTTCCTACACATTCTATCCTTTTTTTTATGTTCCTGAGTGGTATCTACTCAGTTGTCTTCATATAGATTTTTTACATTTTTTTGTTATTTTGTCTTTCTTGCTACTTTTATAAATGGGACTTTTCTCCATTGTATTTTCAAAAGGATATAGAAGCTATTGATTTTTTAAAATTACTTTTAAACCAGCTACCTTATTGAATTCCTTTTTCACTTTTAGTAATATTTCAGTTGGACTTGTTTTTTCCAAGTATATAGTTATATATGCAAATAATTATAATTTTGCTTCATTTTTTTCCTCTTTTTTTTCCCTTGCCTAACTTCATTGACTGGTACTTGTAGAACGTTTTTGTTTTGTTTTTTTTTGATGTGGACCTTTTTTTTTTAAGTCTTTATTGAATTTGTTACAATATTGCTTCTGTTTTATGTTTTGGTTTTTTGGCCATGAGGCATGTGGAATCTTAGCTCCCAGACCAGGGATCGAACCCACACCCCATGCATTGGAAGGTGAAGTCTTAACCACTGGACCGCCAGGGAAGTCCCATGTAGAACATTATTAAATAATGGTGGTAAATAGGCATCTTTCTCTTGTTCCTGATATTAGTGAAAATGCTTGTTTTGTTTTATCATTTAAACATGATACAGGCTTATAGGGTTTTGTCTTTTTATCATTTTAAGGAAGTATTCATCATCTATTTCTGAGCTTTAATTAGGACTGGTTAGTCACTATAGCTTTGTTGGTTACAGCAAAAGACTGGAAGTAACCCTAGTGTTCAACTGTGGTTGTCTAGTTAAATTATAGTAAATCCATGCCATGGAATAATATGTAGTCCCTAAAAAAGAATAACATCTATATGTGCTCATTTGGTACAAGCTGCCAAAATAATGTAAGATGAATTTTTTTAAGTACAAATAGTATACATAAAAAACTCTCATTCATTTTAAAGTTAAAAATGGTTGCTTGTATATGTAATGATTATCTCAGGAAGGACCTACAAGGAGAGCTATAACTTCTGGGGGAGATACAGGAGTTCTATAGGTCTGGGATAAGAAGGGAACTTACTTTTCACTGTATAATCTTTTATTCTTTTTTTTAACTCTGAAGAAAAAAAAACCTAATTAAAATGCATAATGGGGCTTCCCTGGTGGCGCAGTGGTTGGGAGTCTGCCTGCCAATGCGGGGGACACGGGTTCGTGCCCCTGTCCAGGAAGATCCCACATGGCATGGATCGGCTGGGCCCGTGAGCTATGGCCGCTGAGCCTGCGCGTCCGGAGCCTGTGCTCTGCAACGGGAGAGGCCACAACAGTGAGAGGCCCGCGTACCGCAAAAAAAAAAAAAAAAATGCATAATGATATCTACTTGTAACATATAACCTTAATATATATTTTTTGACTACTAACTTCTTTCCTCTCTTTGACTTTGCAGGGGTAGTTCTTGGATTGAATTTCTGAATGATGAAGATGACCTTAAGGATATTTTTTTACAGCTAAGAGAAGGAAACCTTGTTTGTGCACAGTACCTTTGGCTGAGACATTGGGTAATTTGTTTTGCATTTTTTTCTTAATGGCTTTATAGCTCCTGTGAGAGGTGATTGAATCAGTGTTGGAAACTAATAGGGTGGCAGGAGTGACTGGGCAATGGGGTGTTTTCAGACGGTTTGATAAAATATGACCTGTCCCAGAGAAAACTATCCTCTGATGATATCAACTCAGAGGAAATAGTATACATAAAATATAAACTTACGTTATCTCATCATTCAGAGTCTAGTTAGCTCCTAATCTTAGGTCAAGAGGTAACATTTTATTAAGCAGTTTATTGATGGGCTTTCTTACGTAGGAATGGTGGAGAGGGTAGTCCTGTTGCAGCTCAGATTGTCAGAAAGGATTGCCCATTATAATTGCTGCTCCGAATCTCCTTAATGTTGATAGAGAATATTAGGTCCAAAGCTTAGTGTCTGGGTGTGATGCTACTAAAGACACATGCTTGTTAGGGTTTGTATTGTCACCTCCAGTTAAGTTTTCCTTAGAATGCCATCTCTGCCTGTTCCTCTGCCTCTAATTTATTAACTAGTACTCGCTGCCACGAGGTTTCACGGAATTTGTGGCTACCAACTTGAATCATTTGCACAGAGTAAATCACCTTTAAGGGTTGTTACATCGATAAAATTTTTTTTAATAAAATTATTCTATTTTTATTTATTTATTATTTTTGTCTATGTTGGGTCTTCGTCACTGCGCACAGGCTTTCTCTAGTCGCGGCGAGCCGGGGCTACTCTTCGTCGCGGTGCGCGGGCTTCTCTTGTTGCGGAGCACGGGCTCTGGAGCGCATGGGCTTCAGTAGATGCGGTGCGTGGGCTCAGTAGTTGTAACTCGTGGGCTCTAGAGTACAGGCTCAGTAGTTGTGGCACACGGGCTTAGTTGCTCCGCGGCATGTGGGATCTTCCCGGAGCAGGGCTCGAACCCCTGTCTCTTGCATTGGCAGGCGGATTCTTAACCACTGCACCACCAGGGAAACACAGTAAAATATTTCTTGAAATGACTTTCTAATAGGTCTTTCCCTCTTGGGAGGCTATCGGTTTAAATTTGTTGGATAAATCTTAGTTTCTCACTCTGTATGATTTAGGCAAACTTTGAAAGCAGATTTGATGTGAAAATGCTTGAGAACTTGCTCAACTCAATTTCTACACCGGTCTCTTTGCAAAAGCTTTGTCCATGGCTTAAAAATGATGTGATCCCATTTGTGAGAAGGACTGTACCTGAAGGACAGGTAAGTTGCCTTCAGTGTTCTCACTCTTGATGATTCTATTTTTTACATTATATCGTCGAAGATTAAGTCGTGCTAACACCAGTTAGTTCATTTTAGTGTCTCTTGAAAGACTACGATGGAGGTTTTAAATTATTTCAGTGATTATTTATTCGTATCAGTACTTTTTATGATATATCTCTTTCAGAAAGTTCTTGCAAAATGGTTGGAACAAGCAGCCAGGAACCTTGAACTAACTGATAAGGTAATACCAGTATAATTAGCACTGAAAAAGCATTTCCAGTACTCCCCATGGCATAAAACATTATTTTTAATGGTCTCTAATATTTTTTTAAAGGCAAACTGGCCAGAAAATGGGCTTCAACTGGCAGAGGTATATTTTACAGCAGAAGAACCAGATGAGTTAGGATTGGCGTCCTCTTGGCATTGGAGTTCCTTGGTACGATATGAAAAACAAATTTTTAGTAATAAAACATTTAATTTATATTGAAGGGTTTGTCTATGTGTATTTAGACACATATTCACTTCTTAAATATTATTTTTGTATGTTCTTTTGTTGTGTACTTTTAAAATCCACAAAAAGGAAAATTAGGTTTTTTCTTCCTTATGTTTCTGTTACAACTTGAACCTGTCTTTTTTTTTTTTTTTTTTTTTTTTTGCGGTGCGCAGGCCTCTCACTGTTGTGGCCTCTCCCGTTGCGGAGCACAGGCTCCCGACGCGCAGGCTCAGCGGCCATGGCTCACGGGCGCAGCCGCTCCGCGGCATGTGGGATCTTCCCGGACCGGGGCACGAACCCGTGTCCCCTGCATCGGCAGGCGGACTCTCAACCACTGCGCCACCAGGGAAGCCCTGAACCTGTCTTAATGCACTGTTTTTCTCTATTGAGCCAAGCAAAAGGGAAACAATATATAAACATACTCCTAAGTAGTCTAATTGGGATTTTATGCATTAGTAACATTTCACAGTCCTTTAAAAGGGCAAAACTTAATGACATATTAGGATTAGTTTTCAAAGGCTGTATCAATCAGGTTTACTTCTTTTATTTAAAGTAGTAAACTACTTCTAGTTTTGATTGCATTTCTTAGGCATTCCAATAGTCGTAATGGCTTAAGTACCAAAGAATTTTTTAAAAGATCAAATTGAAAAAAAATCTGGGACTTTCTGACTGACTGAATAAAATAGCAATGCTAGAAAGAGAACTAAGATCAGGAATATTGATGTTACATATGATGTTAATTTGAGGTTAATGAACTGAATTTATTATTTGGCTTCTAAATTTCTTAAGTTCATTTATTTTTCCCTTCAGATTTCTAAAAACTAGAAAGCATTCATTATATTGAAAAAAATACATTCTTATATTTTAAAAAAGTTTGTTGGGGTACCATAATTTAGTTTATAAACTAACATGTTGAGACACCTCAGTATAACCTCAACTCTAAAGTTTAAAGTACTTAAGGACCAGAAGGTATGACCTTTTGTAATAACATCATACATACATTATGAAATTACATTTATTCCTTAAGTTTCTGGAGCCCAAAAATAAATAATAAATTTCCTCCTACTTTCTGATACAGCAGATTCTTTTTATTAATTATACTTACCGATTATGTGCTGTTAAGAATAAGATGGGAATTTTTTCTGTAAGTTTCAAGCAGTATATTGATGTTATATAATCAATACATGTTATAATGTACAATGTATATTGATCACTTTATATGTTTTTCCACAGAAGAGCTTTTCCTCTTGCTATAAAACACTACTTCTGTCTTTTCCCTAATTGCCTTTTAGCAATTGAAAATTCTGGTCCTCGTATATAACTTTAGGAAATGTCATCACTTTGTATCTGGTCATGATCTATATGGATGGAACATTGAGGATTATCTAAATGATGTTTGTGTACCTAAGTATATTGGGGTTCTGAAAAAATATTACACTAATATTAATAGTTTTTTCTATTTTTTTAAGAAAGAAAATTTCTTTTAGATTTCTGTTGGATTCTGATCTGTTAATTTGTACTAGTTAATTTTGCTTAAACGTCTGCAAAATTTAAAGGCATAAGTTGCAGTTTCCTCTTATTTGTATTTCCCTCTCACACTTTTATTTCATATCCTTAACAACTTCAACACTTTTGTTTTATAAGGATCATCAAAACACGGAGGAAGTTTGTCAGTTAAGGGCTTTGGTAAATAACCTACGAGAGTTAATCACACTGCATAGGAAATACAACTGCAAATTGGCCCTCTCTGATTTTGAGAAGGTAGAAGTCTAGATTTATCAGAATTATTACTATTTTATCATAGCCAACACAGCTAGAGTTTGCATTTATGCCGTCTTTATTTCAACATCCAGGAGGATACAACCACCATTGTATTCCGAATGTTTGATAAAGTGCTGGCCCCCGAGCTTATTCCTTCCGTCTTCGAGAAGTTTATAAGAGTTTACGTGAGGGAACATGACTTACAGGAGGAGGAACTTCTCCTTCTGTACATAGAGGTAACTTCTTCTTTAGCTCTAGTCTTTTTTTCTGGATCTGTGCAGTGCATCATTGTATTAAATATTTAACTCTTTATGGAATGTCATGCTTTACCATTAGGATGGACGCAGCATATTGTATTGGTTAAGAATGTGGGTTAACTCTGCTACTGACTGGTCGCCTTGAGCACAATGAGATAATGTTAGGACCTTCTCCAAATGGTTGTTGTGAAATGATAGGAGCATGAACAGTTTTCTGTACCGTGTAACACTGAAGGCCAAGGTTTTGGCAGTTTTGCACTTGTTGACCATTGTTCAGCATTCATGGCTAAGTAGAAGTTTTTGGTTTTTTACGCATCTATAAAAGCTATTTATCTATGTTTATATATGTGTTGTGGGAGTGTTTTAGTGAGAGTTTTAAATTTAAAAAAATGTTTATCCCATTTTAGGATTTATTGAAGAGATGTAGCTCAAAGTTCACCTCACTCTTTGATACAGCATGGGAAGCAAAAGCTATAGCAGTAATAGGATGTTTATCTGACACAGATGTAAGTAAATAGTGATCATATAGATTTTCCTTTTGAGCATTGCATCCTTTCTTAAAACTTTTCTTCTGGTCACAAAAGCAACATGTATTTGTTAGGGAGAATTTGTGTAATAGGAAAAAAGAATAAAAAGAAAATAAAAACCACTCAATCCTTTTTTCTTATGAAAATAAAAAGTGAAAGTCTTCTTCTCACCCCCAGAAAAACCCACATGGACAGTTAGATGCATATATTTTCAGGCACTTCTATGGTCTTACAAACACAGAGACATTTTAAAATATGTTTATCATATGCCTTTATTTTGACTTCGCACTGTTATTAGTCACCATTATAAAATGTGAATAAAATCATGGAGAATATTTTTAAACACAGTCTATAGAAAGTTAATAGAGCTATATGATTTAACTTTCAGCAGAGAAAACACTCCTCTGAATTTTTCTAAATAATAAAATTGCCCTTTATGTGTGAATTTTGGAAGACATATATGCTTTTGCAGTCAGAAGATGAAATATTCTCAAGCTTCCATCCAGTAGATGCAAGATCCCTGCTGTAGATTAGGCTGCATAATTAATTTGCATGAAAAGTAAATCCAAGAGCTATTCACTGTCGGTGTGTGTGTCTTTATAGCTCATATTTGATGCTGTGCTCAAGATAATGTATGCAGCAGTGGTCCCCTGGAGTGCAGCTGTGGAGCAGCTGGTGAAACAGCACTTAGAGATGGACCATCCCAAGTAAGATTACAGTGTACCAAACAGCTTTTTTGGTGTTGGATAAACTTCACGTTTTGAGTTGAAATTCATATATGTTTTTCTGTCCTTTACTGTGTCCCTTAGTATTTCATTAAAAAAAAGACAGTCTATGTTAATATCAATAAATTTACTTTTAGAGTCAAGTTATTACAGGAAAGTTACAAACTAATGGAGATGAAAAAACTTTTACGAGGCTATGGAATAAGGGAGGTGAATCTCTTAAGCAAGGAAATAATGGTAAGTACCATAATTGAATCTTTTAACACCTTTGCTCCACTTCCAGAGCAACATGGGAAATTTAACCAGATTTTATATTCTTTAAGATTAATAGAGCTAGGTTCTTTGCCGCTTCCCTTTTGTTAGATAGAATGTTAAGAGAGTGTTTGATTGGTTGTTAGAGTAGTAAAGACAACAGACAGTAAATTAAGAAGCTGAAGGAATATATTATACCATCATGTTGTACTCCTTAAATATATGTAATTTTTATTTGTCAATTAAACCTCAGTAAAGCTAAGGGGAAAAAAAGAAGGGTGAAAGGACTGTCATTAAATTCAGAATGCAAATCATGTTTTAATTTTTCATACAGTTTAGAGTTTGCTGCATTGTTTTAATTATATGAACAAATGATTTCTGGGCTCTCTGTGAGATTTCATAACAAAGAAATGTATATTGTCTCTATTTCAGAGGGTGGTAAGATACATTCTCAAACAAGATGTCCCATCTTCTTTAGAAGATGCTTTAAAGGTGGCCGAAGCATATATGTTGCCTGAAGACGAAATCTACAGTCTAAGGATTATTGACCTGATTGATAGAGAAAAGGTGTGAAAGTTTTATATCGTACTTTTATATGGTTGGTTTGTTTTGAGTTTTTAAAGATTTAACTATCAAATTATCCAAATAGATAAGCACAAAATAAAGTTATACCAACATTAGACGTTAGATTGGCCTATATATATAGTTTTGTTTTGTTTTAAGTATTTTGTGAATACCTAATGAGCTTTCATAGTCTTTGGTAGTTAACAAAACTCAGACTCATGTTTTACATATGTGTAGGACCCTTTGTTTCCAGAATAGGAGGTGGGTTTTCTTTTTGTGTTTTTAAGTGTCTTTATTTTTATATAATTCTAAAACTACAGGCATACCTAAGAATTACAAAATACAAAGGGTAGTATTTTAATTTACTTTTTCTGTTTGCTGTCATCCAAAACAGAATTTTCAGATTTTTAAACCATGGAACCATAATGTCTTTTTCAAAATGATGTCTTTTCATCTTTAAATAGAAAAGTAAGAGGTAAATCCAAATCATCCTTTGCAGGTAGCAGCTGTTTTTTCTCCCTTTCAAACTATGTTTACAGGGTGAAGACTGTATCCTTCTGTTGAGGTCTTTGCCTCCTGCTGAAGCTCAGAAAACTGCAGGAAGAGTAATCATATGGGCACGACTGGCATTACAGGAAGAACCAGATAATTCTAATGAGGTGAGATTTTCACTAAATAAAATGTAGATAAATCCAATTTTTATGGATATTTATCAACAGGATAGAAAAGACAGACTTACAAATATGAGTATTTGTTCTTCTCACTGCTAGAATGGCCTAATATTAAAATTCCCATTTACTATATAGAAAATTTACCATATAGAAAAACAAACAAACAAATACAGCTGCTTTGGAGCAGTGGCTTTGAGCCCACACTGAATAATCTGGGATCTGCAGATCAAAAGGATTAACTGAAGTATCTGTTATACATAAAGAATTTTCCGTAATGCCTTGAAGTATAAACAGTGTTTTGCATTGTATGGGACATAGTCATTACTCTCAAGTAACGTCAGCCACAGAACCAAGGTAAATCTAATCTGAGAACAGGACGTTGAAACTTAGAAACGGTTTCCAGAGAGCCAATTCACGGTAGAGAGATAAGGGACCGAAAACCTAGTTTATCCAGGGTAGTTGAGTTTTTTAAACCTTTGAAGATACTTACCTCCCAGCCTCTCTCAGTGGTGCACTTCAATCATTTTTTACCTTTAGGGAAATGATTTTTTTTTTAAACACCTAAAATTTATTATCCTCTTACTGTCCACTAGGCATTAGGTTAAATACTTCAAATAGATTGTCCATTTCTTCCTCACAATAAAACTGTGAATGAAGTCGTGAAGGAGACCCTATTGTTAGCTCCTTTTGATTGAGTTTAGAAAACTAAAATTTTTAAATTAGTGGCTTTCCCAAGGGTATTTGGAAAGTGGCAGAGTCTCATTTCACACTGTCTGTATTCTCAACCACCAGCTTCAACTGCAGCCCGTAGTCAAAATGTTTGAATACTTTGTTCGGACCCGGCCTTTGCTAAGCATTTTACACATACCATGTCTTTCAATTAAAGCTTTTCCCTCTTTGGTTTTTCTTATCTTTAAAAAGAAAAGATTTTTTTTTTTAGTCTTGAGGATGATTCTTTCTTAGACTTCTGATTTCTATACTAAACAAGTTCAGTTCTCTTTAACTTTTCCAGAGATCCTTTCCAGATTTTTTCTCAAGTAATAAGTAAAAGCTGTTAAAAAAACAAAACCCAAATGCCTGTTAATTATAGTGTATCTGAAAGGTGATTTGGGAGATTTGCATATTCTATAGTATTTCTAAATCATATATCCAAGAGTCCATATGGGTATTTTTCATGTTTAGCTTATATATTATTCAATTATGATCCATTCTTTGGTTGCCCAACTCCCTGTAACACAGACCTCTCAACTCTTAAGCCATATCTATTGTTTAATCTGATTCTGTGCTTTTTATTTATTTGTCTATATATGCACTGCATATACAATGGCAAATACAAGAAAGGGACTTCATTTTGCATTTTTCTTTTTAGGACAAGGCCTGGAGACTGTCTGTAGCGAAGACATCAGTAGACATTCTTAAAGTACTGTGTGACATTCAGAAAGGTAATTTCCATCTCTGTTCGCTCCTCTTGGTTTAGTTCTAAAGCTGATCCTCTTCAGAAGAGGACATCAGTGACATCTCCCATCCTGACCCACCGTTTTCCTGCCTCTGATTATCTTTTTTGATTTCACACACTTTTCTTCGTGAAAAGGCTTTCTTGCCTTATTCTTTTGATTAGTAGTGTAAGAGCAGAAGCATGTAAGATCAACTCATCATTTGTGCATATGCTTCAGTGACTGTTTAATGCTGGACTAGATTTCTTTGGTGCCTTGCACTTTTTACTCACATTGCTCACTTATCACTTGGTTATGATTGGGAAAAAACCCATTTAACCTTGAATTTAAAACAATTAACAAAGTAATTCTCTTGGGGAAAAAAAAATCTGGAATTTATTTCAGAAAAATTGCCATTTGTCTTGTAACCAACAAACTTCTCTTTTCTACCTTCAGAAAGAGTAATTAGGTTTCTTTTTGTACTTAAATTGTCTTCTATCGGAATCTGAAAAGAACTACTGAAGACTTGAGATGAGAAAACCAAAGCAAATTAAAATTTTAGCTTTTAAAAATTCTGATAATATCAGAATTTGGATGTATGCTATAACTTTTAAAAATTTAATTACAGACAATCTGCAGAAGAAGGATGAATGGGAAGAAACCTTGAAACAATTTAAAACTGTTGCTAGCTTACAGGTAAAGATGTTAAGCCATGTTGAACATTATTACTTGACTCATCAGTGCATTTGACATAGATCAGTTAGTTCCTCCTTAAAACCTTCTGCACTAGCCTTCAGAGACTTCAGGTATACTGGTTTTTCCTCTTTCTGTCTCTCTTTTTTAAAGCAGCTTTAATGTAATATAATTCACATACCATACATTTCATCTATTTGAAGTGTATAATTCAATGGTTTGGGGTATACTGCATTATTGATTGTTTAAATCATGGTAAAGTACATACAATGTAAAATTTGCCATTTTAACCATTTTTCTATTTACAATTCAGTGGTATTGACTCCATTCACAGTGCAGTACAACCATCACCATCACCAGTATCTACTTTTCATCCCTTCAAGCAGAAACTTCGCACCTGTTAAGCAATAACTCCCCATTCCTCTCTCCCCTCAGCCTCTTGTAACCTCTAATCTACTTTTTATCTCTATGAATTTTCCTATTTCATAAATTTCATATAAAGTGGAATCATAAAACATTTGTCCTTTTGTGTCTAGCTTTTTTTACTTAGTATAATGTTCATCCATGTTGTAGGATGTATAGAACTTCCTTCCTGTCTCTGACTGAATAATACTCCACTGTATGGCTCTACCACAGTTTTGTTTATTTATCTCTTGATGGACACTTGGGTTGTTTCCACTTTGGGGCTACTGTGAATAATGCTGCATTGAACATGAATGTACAAATATCTGTTAACTTCCTGCTTTCAATTCCTTTGGGTATATACCCAGGAGAGGAATTGCTGAGTCATATGGTAATTCTATGTTTAACTTTTTAAGGAACTGTTCTCTCTTTTTTAATTGTATTCTAGTTTATGCTTTTTTTAAAAACCATTTTGGTTTACGGTATCTTTATAGATTATTTATCTAATAATAATTCTGGTGGCCCGGAATGATGGCTAACAGTAGCTGTCATTTACTCAGTACTTACCATGTACTAGACATGGGGCTTTGCATGTGTTATTTGTCACAGTAGATCCCCAGGGAGGGTACTGTTATAATTCTCCTTTACAGATGAGGAAACTGAGGCACCACAGTGTCTCAAAATATTGCGAAAGACAGCAAATTGTCTATAGAAACTGGCCCAAAAGAGTACTGTCTACTTCATAATGTCTTAATTTTTTTTTCTATATAGTTTCATTCTAGGCAGTTCACTTTTTCTTGAAAATTAATTTCTGTTAACTTTGAACTGATTAACTGTCTTCAGATTTGAAATTTGAAATTAATTATTTTATTTTGGCTCTAGGGCCTTCCTAACGTGAAAAGATTTTGTAAATAGAAGGGCTGTCAGGGTTAACTGATAAGTTTCATCAAATAGGAAATTGGGTAGATGTGAGGATCTCTTTGTGAAAACTTGAAATTAACACACGGGCAGATTTAACTCTCAATTGTATTATCTCAAAGTGTGTAAAGAAGAAATAATTTATCACAGTTTATTGTACTGCTGTTTCTCAAAGTATGGCCCATGGACTCCCAAGGGTCTCTTGGGTCCCTTTCAGGGAGTCCATGAGATTAAAACTCTATTTATAGCAAAAATAAGAAATTGTTCTTTCCATCCGTATTCTCTCATGAGAGTATACTGGGTTTTCAGAGGCTTCATGGTGTGGTAATATCATCGCTCTAAAGGCTGATGCTATGTGCACTTTTATATGCTCTTGTACTTTAAACTTTTCTGTTTAATTTCTGATATGGTAAATATTGATAGATATCTCCTTAAAAAGTTTTTTGGGGTCCTCAATAATTTTTAAGAGTGTAAAGAGGCGCTACAACCCAAAAGTTTGTGATCTTCTGTGTTAAACAATAGATGTCTGCGTGTGAAGCACCCAGGAGTCAGCATAAGTTAACTTCTCCGCAGTCTTCTTAAATTTGAAAATTATAGGTACTTTAAAGCAATGGTTTAGATCTAAGCAAAGTCATGTTTAGGTATCGTGCTACCATTTATGGAACAATCCTTGTGCTAGGTCTAGTGGGAGAGGCCAGGGATGCTGCTAAACATCCTCCTGTGCAAAGGCAGCCCCTGAGGCAAAGAATCATCTGGCAAATTGAGAAACCCTGTTCTAAAGTGTGGTGTCAAAGAGGAAGGTCTCACTCACTCCCACTACCTCTTGCTGTCCTTCCCTGGGCTTCAGCAGGATCCTTTTATTGGGTTAGAAAAATTAGTTCTAGGTCTGGTGTTAGCAGCTAACCAGAAGTTATTACAGAAAAGAGCAAAACTGCCTTCTTCCAGCCACCAGGGTAGAATTGCACAAACCTAATACTTAATCCCTCCCTCCTTCTGTTCAGGGTTAGGGTTAGGATTAGGATTAGGGCAGAATTACCACAACAGAATTACCAGACCCAAAGACGTCAGCAGTGCCAAAGTTGAGAAAGCCCTGGGTTAAGTGATATTTTCCCCTTTTCCAGCCTTTATATAATAAGTTACTTTTGAAATATAGAGTCTTAAATTCTTAATTTACAAGGGAGAGAGAGAGGTAAAATAGAGGTTCGAGACACACCAATGATTTCAACCACAGATGAACTGAACAGAGCTTTGTCTTGCTTGCCTTGCTACAGGAAAACTTTGAGGTCTTTCTTTCATTTGAAGATTACAGCAATAGTTCCCTGATAGCAGAGCTCCGGGAACGGCACATTAAAGCTCAGCAAGTCGCACAGGCTAAACACAAACCCCGGAGGCCAGCAGAGCCTGCAGCTGCTGAGGAGGAGAGGCTGAGCGCCGAGTCCAAGCTGCACCGACAGGTGCTGGCCCTGCAGGTGTCCCGGCAAGAGCTGGAGGCCAAGATGATCTTGAGGGCCTTGAACGACGGGAACGTGGAAGTGGCGCTGAGAAAATGCAGGTGAGTTCCGGGTCCCCAAATCACACAGCTCATCAGAAAGGAACACTGGTTTCATTTACTTCTTTGGTGACGAGGATAGGATGGTGACCCTTTCACTTCCACAGACGTGATTCTTGTTTTCTTGCCCTGAGAGCCTGTTTTGTATGCCTGAGTCAGAAAGTGGTGGCGTAGGGACTTGTGGTTAAGAATCTGCCTGCCAACACAGGGGACACAGGTTTGAGCCCTGGTCCAGGAGGATCCCACATGCCATGGAGCGACTAAGCCCGTGCGCCACGACTACTGAGCCTGTGCTCTAGAGCCCACATGCCACAACTACTGAAGCCTGTGCACCTAGAGCCTGTGCTTGGCAACAAGAGAAGCCACCACGATGAGAAGCCCGTGCACCGCAACAAAGAGTAACCCCCGCTCGCTGCAACTAGAGAAAGCCCACACGCAGCAATGAAGACCCAACACAACCAAAAATAAATAAAGAAAATAAATAAATTTATTTAAAAGAAAGAAAGAAAGTGGTGGCGTAGAAGAGGTGTGACTAGCCCTGTGTAGTTAGGTAACCAAACCATTGAGTTTAGGTCACCTTGCCATGCAACAGTTAGTGGTATCCCAAGCAAGTTGAAAAATGAAGCACACTGAAAACATTTAAAGACGTTGTAAATGTTAGTGGTTTTATATATATATATATATATATATATATATATATATATATATTTTTTTTTTTTTTTTTTTTTTTTTTGCGGTATGCGGGCTTCTCACTATTGTGGCCTCTCCCGTTGCGGAGCACAGGCTCCGGACGTGCAGGCTCAGCGGCCATGGCTCACAGGCCCAGCCACTCTGCGGCACGTGGGATCTTCCCAGACCGGGGCACGAACCCGTGTCCCCTGCATCGGCAGGCGGACTCTCAACCACTGCGCCACCAGGGAAGCCCCAGTGGTTATATATTAATCCAAGAAAGGCAAATACATCTGCTTTCCATACGAGTGCTCTAACTTCCGACCCTTCCTTTCTTCCAAAGAGACTTGTTTAAGTATCACTGCAACACCAACACTGGGAAATTGCTGTTCCTGACGTGTCAGAAGCTTTGTCAGATGTTGGCTAATGGCGTTCCAATGACAGTCCCTGCGGGACTAAATCTTCCTTCTGAGATACATGATCTAGCATGCCAGGCTGCCACCATCTGCAGTCCAGGTGACAAGATTTATAATCTACGTGGTTTTATATTCTCTGCTTCATTTCGCACTTGTCTAATGCTGTCTCCTTACAGTTGGACACTGAGGTAGAGGGAGAAGTGATCATTATCCCTCTTTCACAAAGGGGACACTTATAATTGAATCTCTATGGGGGTTACTATTTTAAAGTATTTCCAAAATTAACAATGTCATTTCTGACTATTGACGATATTCGCTTTCAGAAGACTGTGAAATTCCTTGCCTCCCCGTATCTGAACTTACTTTCCAGTCAAGCTTAAGAAAAATGTTGACCTGTATTATTTAGGGTCGTCAAAGCTGTGTGGAAACCTTTCTCTCTGCTTTGTGGCCTACCTTAGAATTTTGAATGGTAATTATTCGAAGGTTGTTTTTGTTGTTCTAAACACAGGAAATACTAGTTTAATGACTTTTCCTCCATTTTCTTTCAGATTTTTTGCTAGATGCCTTAGAACTCTGTAAATATACTTTAATGGCAGTAGAGCTTTCCAGACAGTGCCAAATGGATGACTGCGGAATTCTCATGAAAGTAAATTGCTTTGAATTTCTTTTCCTTAAACAAAACCCCTACCCAATCCATTACACACCACTTTTAAATCACTTGCATAGTTTATAAAAATACTGAATCTACCTCTCATATTTTCTTACTCTAGACCAGAGAACTACTTAAGGGCATGAGACCACTTCTCTTTTCTAGTCACATTTATTGGCTTTAATTTGCACTATCTTTCGAAACATTGGGCCTCAAACAAGGCATCTCTGGACATTGTCCAGAGTAACAGTTTGGGGTTTTTTTGGCCATGTGGCTTGCAGGATCTTCCCCTACCAGGGATCGAACCTGTCCCCTGCAGTGAAAGTGCCAAATCCTAACCAGTGGACCACCAGGGAATTCCCTGAGTAATAATTTAATTTAAAGCGACATTATTTTAAGCCATAGACCAGAAGAAACAGACTACATGGTTGTATTTGACTATCAACATTGTGTTTGGCTCTGATAGATCTGATTCTGGATTCTGCTTGGTGAAGAAGGAATTTGTGTTCTGGAGTGTCCTTATCTGTGTCTTTTCTGTATGATTTGATATTTAGACTGCTTTTGGAACTCATAAAGATCCATATGAGGAGTGGTCTTACTGTGACTTCTTCAGTGAAGATGGGATAGTTCTCGAGTCACAGATGGTGCTCCCTGTCATCTATGAATTGATTTCATCACTTGTGCCTCTGGCTGGTAAATTTCATTTGTGTCATCTCTTTTCTGTGTATTTCTGCTTCATGCAAGTTTAAATGGTAGAGGTTTGGAACTGGAACTACACATAGTAACATGGATGAATCTTGTAGGCGTAATGCTGAACAAATGAAGTGAGGAACAAAAGAATATGTATTGTATGATTTCATTTATGTAAAGTACAAGGATGGGCTATAAGGAGGCCATGCTGTTGGAAATCAGGGTAGTGTTTACCCTTGGAGGGTAGACTGGAAGCGGGCAAGGGGGTGGCTTCTGGATGCTAGTAGTGTTCTGCGTCTTGGTCTGGATGTACACTTATCTGTACATCCAGACCTGTAAAGGTTTTGGTTTTTTCTAAGTAACAGGTTGCTTTAGAACATTATTTGATAAGAGCGCAGTATTGAAGTATCTCTGGGACTGTGTGCTCTAAAAGAGAGTTATTTTACTTATTGTTATTGAATTTATTCTCTTTTGTAGAAAGCAAGAGATATCCCTTCGATTCTACAAGTTTACCATACTGCTCCATCAGTGAAGGTACTTGACATCAGAAACGTATAACCATTGAATTACAATTTTGTAGATAGGCCAACATAGAAATTTCTTGAAATTCTGAATATGAATCTGATGTAATGTCCTTAATATAGTTTCTTAATTATTACTGTTACATTATTACTCTTCCAAACTGTCGGGAAAATGGATCATTTGGCTTATAGTGTTAACTTTTATGAATCTGTTCATAAATTTGGTCTTCCTAGTAGAGAAATGGTTTTCTTCAGCTAATGATTTAAGCATCTCAAAATAGGCAAGTTACAATCGAAGTACCTCAGTATCCATGTACCTAGCTATTTTCTGGTTTAGATCAAGCCTCATGTTAACTCTTCTATTTACTAACTTTGGGAATCAATTCTATGACCATTACCTGCATTGAAGAAGTAGACCGTCCCTGAAAACAATTGCCAAATACGGTCTTTCTTTGTTTTAAAAAAATCTAAATATTAAAATACTTGTACTCGAGTAAAATACTTTTTATCATTTCACAGGAGACAGCCTTATGTTACCTATTATCAATTCCATCTCTGCCTTGCTTCAGAACCTTCAGGAATCTAGCCAGTGGGAGCTGGCCCTAAAATTTGTAGTTGGTTCATTTGGTACCTGTCTTCAGCACTCTGTGTCAAACTTCATGAATGCCAGTTTGAGTGACAAGGTACAGTTTCGAGAACAACTACTCTCACTTTGCGCAAATACAGATACAAAAGCACTGCCAGGGCTTCCCTGGTGGCGCAGTGGTTGAGAGTCCGCCTGCTGGTGCAGGGGACACGGGTTCGTGCCCCAGTCTGGGAAGATCCCACATGCCGTGGAGCGGCTGGGCCCGTGAGCCGTGGCCGCTGAGCCTGCACATCCGGAGCCTGTGCTCCTCAACGGGAAAGGCCACAACAGTGAGAGGCCCGCGTACCGCAAAAAAAAAAAAAAGCACTGCCAAACAAAGGAATTTGGAACTCACATTTTCCTATTTGGCTTTGTAGTAAGGAAATTGATAATTTGTCAGATTTAGGACACGTCTGTTGAACATCTACAAAGTCAGGTATAGTTCAAGGTGCTTGCACACATTTTCTTTTTTTTTTAATTTTTAATTAATTTATTTTATTTTATTTTATTTTATTTCTTTATTTTTGGCTGCGTTGGGTCTTCGTTGCTGTGTGTGGGCTACTCTTTGTTGCGGTGCGCGGGCTTCTCATTGTGGTGGCTTCTCTTGTTGTGGAGCATAGGCTCTAGGTGCACAGTCTTCAGTAGTTGTGGCATGTGGGCTCAGTAGTTGTGGCACACGAGCTCTAGAGCGCACGCTCAGTAGTTGTGGCGCACGGGCTTAGTTGCTCCATGGCATGTGGGATCTTCCCGGACCAGGGCTCGAACCCATGTCCCCTGCATTGGCAGGCGGATTCTTAACCACTGCACCACCAGGGAAGCCCTTGCACACATTTTCATACCTAATCTTTATGACAAACCTGAGAGACTCCACTTTGTAAACTAAGAAACTCAGATTCAGGGAGGTAAAGTAAATAATCTGAGGCTTTTGGTTGCAGTGTTAAGTCCTCTTACTCCAAGCCCAGTGACCACATTGGGTCAAAACTATCGATCTGCTATTTGTTTTACTGTGGCCCAAATTATAATTATTACCTGACGGCATCATTAAAAAGATTCTAGAAGACAAACTATCTGTTGATAACTTGCTGATGAAGCTGGTTTTGTATTCATTTCTACTACCCTATTCATATTTACTAAATGCCAATATTTTAAAAAATCAGCTCTATTGAAGTATAGCTTTCAAAATTAAAATGCACATATTTTAAGTATATCAACCAATGTATTCACCTTGTCACCAACACCATAATCAAGGTACAGAGTATTTTATAAGGTTCCTTTTTGCCCTTTCCCAGTCAATTCCTCTGCAAGCCCCAGCTTTCTGTCATTATAGATTAAATGACAATACTTTTTGCATATAATGCTGAATTTTCAAAGTTCCTTAATATTTAAGAAAAGTTTTCAAAACTATGCATAGACGTGGACCTGAGGATTCTTTTTTTCTTTTCTAAAAGTTGTGTGGAGAGGCCACATTAGTTAAATCCAAGCATGTTGTTATGGAATTGAAAGAGAAAGCCGTTATGTTTATCAGGGGAAATGCCGCAACACTTTTGTACAAAGTGAGTATTCGTTTGTGGTAAGCTCCTCTTTCTCTCTCTCTCTCTCCTGCTTGCTTCTGATTTTTCAGTGAGGATAAGAGTGAGGAGGGGGAGGGGATTTTGGGGACTTGAAAAGAAGTAATACAGAGAAGGTATGGGTTCTCTGTCATATAGAACTTGTTAGAGTTTCTTTCCTTAAATTTATAATAGTGATAAAAGATATTAAAACTAAGCAAACAAGTTGGAACTATTTTGCTATAAATAACTTTTCATGAAATGCTTGTTCTTTCGTAGGGCCTAAAACTAAATTTAGTGACAAATCAGCCTTTAGAGACTGAATTCTGTTTTGATTGTGAGGAATTTGCTTCTCTGGATGCTTTCTTCCCACAGGTATTTAATTGTCGCCTGGTGGACCTCAACTTGGCATTGGGGTACTGCACTCTCTTACCACAAAAAGAAGTCTTTGAAAATATATGGAAGCTCATAGATAAAGCATGGCAGAATTACGACAAAATATTGGTACGACCTAAGGAAGCACACCTTCAGTTCTTGCAATATTGAAGATTTAGGGGAAGAAGTAAAATTGGCTTTGCCACCAGATCTTAAAGATTTAGCAAAAGAAACGTCAAGCTAATACACATGGTTTCTACCAGCTTTTCCTTAACTGACAACACACCAGTGAATGTATATGCAGGTCCTAAGCATTGCTCAACCCAGAGGATTACATTTTTTATTTCTTAAATCTGTATTCAGCCAGAGAACCTCACTGCTTATGCTTACTCTAGTGTACTGGAAACCTTAGACCCATGAGCCAGTTCTTCTTTGTAGGACAAGTTTAACGGATGCAAAACTTGTCTTTGATATTGTTTGTTTCAAAATTTGCCTTTTGTGGGCATTTTACGTGCAGGATAGCTCAAATTTGGCCTTTTCTTATGAAAGAAATCCAGACTAAATTTATGGCGTCACACTAAAAGCCGAATTACCTAAGTATTATATAAGTAATGACGGTGTATGAAGCAACATGTAACATTCCAGCTGTTATCATAAAGAAAGACTATGGTTTTTATTGTTGGGTTTCGTATAAAAGGTATTAGAACATTTTCTATTTGCAATTCAATTTTAATTCAATTTTAATTTTTTAGGCAATATCTCTGGTGGGCTCTCAGCTGGCCAGTCTCTATCAAGAAATAGAAATGGAGCTTAAGTTCTGTGAACTCTGTACTGATTCCCGGTGGGGTATTCGTCTTGGTAAACTTGGTGTGAGTATTCGTCAAGTGCCATGAAGTTTCATCCATTCTGATAATTACCCTGTTGGAAAATTTAAAACAAAGAACTCATTATCCTTTACTTTTGGAGAGGTTGTATATAAACCGACTTGTAAGTTTTAGTTAGTTATTACACGCATTGGTGCTTTCAAAGAAATAAGGACCTTTTGCCTCATTTTCTTTTTGCTATATTTTTAAAGAAATTAGAAGAGGCTTGACATTTCATCTGCTTAGCCTTCTCATTATAGGAATGTATCTAGTATTAATTAACATTTAAGGTATTCCAGGCCTACGCTTTAGCCTCATACTTTTTTGTGTGCTATTTGTTTAAAGATAATATTAAAATGTATATACATCGTACTAAGCTTCAGCAACTCCTACTAGGGAGAAGTAAGTGGCCCTTATTTTTCACTTTGCAAAAACAAACCAACAAAATCCTGTTTTCTTTACTATGAATGTAAAACATTTTATTTTATTTGCAAATAGTTGACTTATCGGGAATGTAACCATTGTAGAAATGGTATATGTTTCGAAGCCTCGTTCCTATGCAGTAATGAAACTGTTTGTTGCTAACTACCAAACTTTACTGAAGAGCCAGGGGTTAGTGTGACTAAGAGAGATTTTGGACCTCTAGCCAAATACACGTGAAATTTCAGAGTGATGGTCGCGTTGGGTAGTATGATAAAAATAAAAGTTGAAGGAGCTATAGAAAAATGTTTCTCTAAAAAAATGGATAGTAAAAGGGCAGGTCACAACAGTGCCCTTAGTCTGATACATTTCAGTTTAGCAGGGTTTCTGTTTTGCTCTTTTTATTTCTAGATTTCTTTCCAGCCAGTTTTTAGGCAACATTTTCTCACCAAGAAAGACCTCATTAAAGCTCTTGTGGAGAATATAGATATGGATACAAGCCTCATTCTGGAATATTGCAGGTAATTCTTTAAATTTCATTGGTATTTTTGCTGTTAGCTTAACAAACTGGTAATGCTAATGTGAGAACACAGTGATAACAGTGATTATTACATGTGGCCCATGACCTCTGATGTTTTCTTTTGCTCAACCCCAAACTGAGTAAGTCCGAACCAGGTTAAATTCTCTTACGATATCACCTTTTTAGTTCACTCTTTGGTGTTTCCTCAGCTTGCCTCATGATAAGCATCACGCGGGGTACTTGATTAAAAATACAGATTCCTGGGGCCTCCCTGGTGGCGCAGTGGTTGAGAGTCCGCCTGCCGATGCAGGGGATGCGGGTTCGTGCCCCGGTCTGGGAGGATCCCATGTGCCGCGGAGCGGCTGGGCCCGTGAGCCATGGCCGCTGGGCCTGTGCGTCCGGAGCCTGTGCTCCGCAATGGGAGAGGCCACAACAGTGAGAGGCCCGCATACCGCAAAAAGAAAAAGAAAAAAAAAAAAAAAAAAAAATACAGATTCCTGGATCCCTCTATATTGGTTCTGACTCGGCAGGTCTGGGCTGAGGCCCAGGAAACTGGTTTTAATAGGAGCTCCAGACGATTCACATGATAAGGGAAGTTTGGGAATATTCTGAGCAAGTAAACCTCTAAATCATGTCAAGTTAGGGGCAAGTTGATCTTAAATTAAAAATTGGTGAAAAGTATGATTTAGGGAGAATTTTTTTTTAAATAACTTTAAAAAACTAAGACTAAATGTTATTTATAGGTACAGCTTACTGTGATGAGGAGGATCAAATGATTTGTAATTTATATCTCTGTTGTTTTTAATCTGATAAATTTAGATATTAAATTTGCTGGCCCATTATTAGTTTCAAAGTGGTTTCCCACACATCATCACGTTTACTTTTTATTGTATATTATAACCAATTTATGTATGAGAAAACAAACCCATATTAGGTGCCCTGCTCAAGGTCAGATAATAAGTACCGCTTCTAAAATACCAAGAGTGCTGTAATCCTTATCCAGTTTGTGACAGATGGGTGGAATCTCAGTTCTTGATAATGAGGCTGCTTAGTGCATTTCCTCACCAGACAGGGATCTAGTTCTTTGTCCTTGTGGATGGTGGGGAGTAATGTCCCTGGCTGTCACCGTCCTGAACCTGCAAGTCAGGGACCATAGGCTGCTCATAGCTCTAACTAGCTGTGACTTACCTGCACTCTGATATAACAAAACTATGCCATTCTTCAGTTTGGAGTGCTACAAATCCAGAATGAGGTACGCATACTCCCTCTTCTTTATTAATTTGAACTCCTGGTAGATTTTTGTCTGTTGTTTGATGGCGTGACCCCTTTTCTGAAATTTAAATAGCTATAATTATGTCAGGCTCATTTCACAATCGTTGTGCTTACATGGCATTGCTGATTTTTACTTGTGTGATAGTGACTGTCTTGCCTCAGGCAGTCCCACTGAATAAATTTAGATGACCTTTACAATTTCAGGGAATGACTTTAAAATTATTGTATGTAAAGGTCTTCTTGACATTTCAGTTATTCTGTATAACAGATTAAACTATCCCTATCTTATTAATAGGGCTTAGAGTGCATTTCAGTTGTTGATTTGTCTATACTAACCGGATTCTTAATTTTTAAATGTACTACTTTTTCTAATTCAGATGGAACATATTAAAATCAAAGTCCCACATAATTCCACCCGTCAGGGATAATCACTGTTAAGAGTTTGGCCTATATTGTTCTTTTTTTTTTCCTTATGCATTTACTAACATGCATTTTTTAAAGTTTATGAAAAACAGAATTGTACATTATCTTGTAGCATGTATCCTTCACTTAACAAAATAATGTCTTCTCAGATTAGGACATATAGCTTTTCCTCATATCTGTTGAATCCTATGGTATTCCTTTGAATAAGTTTTTTAACCAGCCCCCTACTGATGAGTATTTGTTTCCAATTTTTAAATATGACAAGCAGTTGTTACAGGACATCCTATATGTGTATCTTTGCTACTTTTGTGAAGTGTATGAAAGTGGAATTTCTCTATTAAAGGACATAAATATATATTTTCAACTTTATTACAAATTTCCCTCCAAGATTATGCCAGTTCATATGCCCACCAAAAATATCTGATATTTTTAAAATCAAGAATTAAATTTGAAAACAAGTAGATGGTCTGGTTATGACACTTGACAATGGAAGGGTTAGATTTCAGTGGTGGGAGCTCATACCTAAGTTTTCTGTGAGAAACTCTGTGTAGAAATGCATGCATTTTGGGACATTCATGTGTAATTGAATACTTATTTCAGCACGTTTCAGTTGGACTCGGATGCAGCTCTTCAGCTGTTCATTGAAACACTCCTCCACAACACTAATGCCAGCCAGAGCCAGGGAGACGCAAGCATGGAATCCACAAAGCAGCAGCGTTCCAAACTCCTGACCAAAGCCATCGAAATGGTTCCTTTACTGACAAGCACAAAAGATTTGGTCATCAGTCTTAGTGGAATACTGCATAAGGTAGATGAATGGTGAAATGAATGCACTGGGTCATTTCAAGCATCCCTCCTACCCTTAATTAATCAGATATCTATAGTAACAAATTGAAAATGTAAGTCCTATATTTTTTGTAAACTATTAATTTTCAAAAAATTTTAGATTTCTGTATTTTTATTATACTTTAATACAGCACGTTTCCTGTCTTTTTTTCCTCCAAAATAAAAATAGCCCTTTTTCCCCAGATTTTTAAAAATAGCATACATTCTTTGAAAAAGATCAAACTAGAGAGAAAGATATAAATCAAAAAGTGAAATTTCCAGGCTTTCCTGGTGGCGCAGTGGTTGAGAGTCTGCCTGCCGATGCAGGGGACCACGGGTTCATGCCCCGGTCCGGGAAAATCCCACGTGCCGCGGTGCGGCTGGGCCCGTGAGCCATGGCCACTGAGCCTGCGCGTCCGGAGCCTGTGCTCCGCAACGGGAGAGGCCACAACAGTGAGAGGCCTGCGTACCGCAAAAAAAAAAAAAAAAAAAGTAATGGTGTGTGGGCAGAAACAGAACAAAGAGAATATTTCCTTTCTTTTTATAAGCATATATAGATGCTACCCAGCTAGTTCTTGTATCTTAGTATATGGTTATAGCTAGAATGAAATCCTTTGAAAAGGTTTTGCTTGGAGGCCCACACTTTTAGTTATGTCATTTCCAAGAAAAGGTCAAATTTCTCCTATTCTAATTTTCCCATCATAAATGGAAGAAAGAATTTTAATTTAAAAACTTATAAAATTATTTGAACTTCCCTGGTGGTGCAGTGGTTAAGAATCTGCCTGCCAATGCTGGAGACACGGGTTCAAGCCCTGGTCTGGGAAGATCCCACATGTCGCAGAGCAACTAAGCCCGTGCACCACAACTACTGAGCCTGTGCTCTAGAGCCCACGAGCCACAACTTCTGCGTCCGCGTGCCACAACCACTGAAGCCTGCATGCCTAGAGCCCATGCTCTGCAACAAGTGAAACCACCATGATGAGAAGCCCCCGCACCGCAACGAAGAGTAGCCCCCACTCGCCACAACTAGAGAAAGCCCGCGCACAGCAACGAAGACCCAACACAGCCAAAAATAAATAAATAAATAAATAATTTAAAAAATCTTATAAAATTTTAATATGTTTATCTTTCTAGGTTTTTAGTACCTCAAGAACATTTCTCTGTATTGAAATGACATTGCCTCGTACAGGTTTCTTAAAAAACAGCTTTTGAGATGTTCTAAAGATGTATGTTTATTGTAATAGTTAATTTTAGAGATGAGAAAATGTTCATTTTTTAAAGAATAATCTAACTTAATATTGTAGTGCACTGAGCTGTTATATTTATAATCTCTGCTGATGAATATAACTGCATAAAACCATTAACCAGCCTGGCAACGTCTTCTCCAGTTTTGACGTATTTTTGTTTTTATACAGTTGGATCCCTATGACTATGAGATGATTGAAGTCGTCCTGAAAGTCATAGAAAGAGCTGATGAAAAGATAACCAACATTAATATTAATCAGGTATAACAAATATATTATAGATTTAAAAATTATGTTTTTATTTGGACCATTTTAAAAAATTACTGTTATCTAGTGTCTTTCTGGACTGTCCTCTGAGCTCCCTTTAAACTGTAGTTTTTACTCTATTTCCTTTTCTTTAAACGGGATTCAGAAGTAAAAAGAGTTTTTGTGCTCTCCATGTTTTATCTTAATCCAGTTTTTGCTCTACTGAGGCAATTTAAATCTGGCCAAGAGTACAAAGTCACTAAAAGACTGATTTAGAAGAATTAAGGCAAAAATATTTGTCGTCTGGCAAAAAAAAAAAAAAAATCAAAGCATGTAAGACCCAGAGTCAGATTTAGCTTTCTATATTTGTAGGTAGGTCCTGGACTAAATTCTATTTCAGTATTCAATAACTTCGTAGTGTTTTACAAATATGGTCATAGGAGCTTACATATATTTTTAAATTGGATTTTGAAAATTAAAAGAAAATGGGTTGATTCAAAAAGTTATATAAGCCCCGGGGACTTCCCTGGCGGTCCAGTGGTTAGGATGTGTCTCTTTCATTGCCGAGGGCCTGGGTTCAATCCCTCATCAGGGAATTAAGATTGCCCACGTGCAAGTCGTGTGGCACGGCCAAAAAAAAAAAAGTTGTACAAGCCCCCAAAATATAAGATGTAGGGCTTCCCTGGTGGCGCAGTGGTTGAGAGTCTGCCTGCCGATGCAGGGGACACGGGTTCGTGCCCCGGTCCGGGAAGATCCCACATGCTGCGGAGCGGCTGGGCCCGTGAGCCATGGCTGCTGAGCCTGCGCGCCCGGAGCCTGTGCTCCGCAGCGGGAGAGGCCACATCAGGGAGAGGCCCACATACCAAAAAAAAAATAAAATAAAAAATAATAAGATGTAAACTTAAGAGAGAATATAGAGGATTAATTTTAGATCTACTGCCTATGTATTTAAAGTGAAATCAAGTATTTTTGAGATATATCTAAAACTATTTGAAGAGAGTAGAGAACTTCCAAACTCTGGTTTATAAAACATCCCACCAACAACAGGTTTCCGCTGGTTTCTCCTAGTATAATTTCTTTAGTGATCACAAAAGTTATGGTTTAGAAGAATAGCATAATAGTTTTGAAGGTAAAACTATGAAAGGTTTTGATCATCTTTATGAATATTAGACTGTCCCAGGAATGGAACCCTATGATAGTATAGAATTAGATGATTTTAAAACACTTAATGATTGGTTTAATCTCACAGGAAAATACTTTTTTATTTTAATGTAGGCATTGAGTCTTCTGAAACATTTGAAGTCATACAGGAGAATTTCTCCTCCAGTGGACCTAGAATATCAGTATATGTTGGAGCACGTAATAACTTTGCCGTCAGCTGCCCAAACTAGACTGCCTTTTCACCTAATATTCTTCGGCACAGCACAGAGCTTCTGGAAAATTCTCTGTATGTTCATTAACTTCTTATGAATTGTACTGAATAGCCAAAACCCTTTTCTTGGGTAAATCATACTATCTTTGTTTCCTTTCTAGCTACAGAGCTCAGTGAAGAATCCTTCCCAACATTGCTCTTAATTTCTAAGTTAATGAAGGTAATGGGTTAAAATTCGTACAGGTTGTATCTTTATTCTGTAATTCATTCAGACCCTGTGTAGAAAGATTTTATGCTGTTTTCATGTAAAGCCTTTAAAGGTGAGCATGTAAGTCAGCCTTAATTTTTCCTTTCTTTGAAGTTCTCTTTGGACACTCTGTACGTGTCTACAGCCAAACACGTTTTTGAAAAAAAACTGAAGCCTAAGCTCCTGCAGTTAACACAAGCTAAATCCTCAACACTGATTAACAAGGAGATAACTAAGATCACTCAAACCATCGAATCCTACTTGTTATCTATCGTTAACCCAGAGTGGGCTGTAGCCATTGCCATCAGTCTAGCCCAGGATGTCCCAGAAGGTATGGATTCTTCCTTTAATTGGGCTTCAAATGGTCGGCTGTGTTGTTTTTGGAACTTGTAGTAAAAAAAATGTACACTTTTCTTATCTTTAAGGAGAAAGAGTATGATAGCTTAGAAATGTATGTGCCCCCTCTCCTCGCTTGCGGCACTGCTGTACATTAAAGAGGAACCAAGCAAGACGCCATGCTGCTTGCCCAGGGCGCAGAGACATAGGCATTGCTCAGCTTGAATATAGATTAATACTTTCTCATATCCAATCATACATACTTTCAATAATGAATCCTTAGACATTGTTGCATGATCAAAAAAATACACAAACACAGGCACTTATTGCCATGTTTTTGGTTGTAACAAAAGTTGAAAATAACTAATTTTTTTAAATGCTCATTTGTCAGGAACTGTTTAAAAAATAGTGTATTCATAGAATGGAATTCTATGTGGTTGATTTGGAAAGATATCCAAGATATATATTAAGTGAGAACAGCAAACTGTACTACATGTATGATCTTATCCCATTTTAATGTGCTTGAGCACATGTGCGTGCATACACACACACAAACACAGACATACACACAGAAAACTTCTGGAGGAATGTAAGGATCTAGGGAATAGGAATAGAAACTGAAGGCCTCTGTGGACTTGTACTTCCTACTTTGTATCCTCTGGCCTGTTTAAATTGTTTTTTACTATGAGTATGCTTCCTGTCATTGTTTTAAAAAACTGGCTAATTTGACTGAAATACATTGTCTTGAAAGGACTACAATTTGCTTATAGATCTTTTATCTCTCCAGGTTCCTTCAAGATGTCCAGTTTGAAATTCTGCCTGTATTTAGCTGAGAGGTGGCTTCAGAATATCCCATCTCAGGTGTGTCTGAACTGTAAGATTGAAGGCTCCTCTTTTTTTTTTTTTTTTAAATGAAAGGGTAGCTGAGTTACAATATTATATTAGTTTCAGGGGTACAACATAGTGATTCAAAATTTTTATAGATTATACTTCATTTATAGTTATTATAAAATATTGGCTGTACTCCATGTGCTGTAAAATATATCCTTGCAGCTTGCTTATTTTATACACAGTCGTTTGTACTTCTTATTCCCCTACCCCTATGTTGCCCCTCTGTCCTTCCCTCTCCCCACTGGTAACCACTAGTTTCTTCTCTGTGAGTCTGTTTTGTTATATACATCCGTTTGTTTTATTTTTTGGATTCCACATGTAAGTGGTAACATAGAGTATTTGTCTTTCTCTGTCTGACTTATTTCACTAAGCATAATACCCTACAGGTCTATCCATGTTGTTGCACATGGCTAAATTTCATTCCTTCTCATGACTGAGTAATATTCCTTTATATCTATGTATATACCACATCTTCTTTTCCCATTCGTCTGTCGATGGACACTTAGGTTGCTTCCATATCTTGGCTACTGTAAGCAGTGCAGCTATGAACACTGGGGCACACGCTCTGCTTTCTTTTTAATTTCAACTGTGCTCTCCTATCATCCCTTCTCATCCTGCCCCGGTGATAGGTGTTTTCAAGGGTTGGATGCCTGAAATGGAAAAAGAAGATGAGGCTTGGTGTAGATACTTAAGGGTGTAACTAAGGCAGGGAGGGACTTGACTGATAAAGCTGGATTCTTAGGCTCACTTGCGATTTAGAAAACAAGAGTTTCTTTTTGCTTGGAATTTTTTAAAAGGATGAAACACGTGAAAAAGCTGAAGCTCTATTGAAGAAGCTTCATATTCAGTACCGGCGATCAGGCACGGAAGCTGTGCTCATAGCCCACAAGCTGAACACTGCAGAGTATTTAAGAATGATCGGAAAACCAGCACATCTCATTGTCAGTCTGTACGAGCATCCCAGCATAAATCAAAGAATTCAGAATTCATCTGGCAAAGATTATCCTGGTGAGGGCAAAACCCTTTTTATCTTTTTTGTCCAAGGAGACCTATCCTTTTGATTCCCAGGTATCTTGCATTGAAAACCTGAGGTTTTCTTTCTTTAATTCTTTACCTTTAATATCTTAGATATTCACACGGCTGCCAAAGAAATAGCTGAAGTCAATGAAATTAATTTGGAGAAAGTCTGGGACATGTTGTTGGAAAAATGGCTGTGCCCGTCTGCCAAACCTGGTGAAGTAAGTGCTTGTTCTGAGAGTGTCTGTTGTTGAGTATGAGCTGATGTCTTCTCAAAGGCTAATTATTTGTCTTGCAATGATACGACTTCTAATTAGGAGCACGGAATGTTAGAAGAAGGAACATTCGAGCTTTTTTTTTTTTTGCGGTACGCGGGCCTCTCACTGTTGTGGCCTCTCCCGTTGCGGAGCACAGGCTCCGGACGCTCAGGCCCAGCGGCCATGGCTCACGGGCCCAGCCGCTCTGCGGCACGTGGGATCCTCCCGGACCGGGGCACGAACCCATATCCCCTGCATCGGCAGGCGGACTCTCAACCACTGCGCCACCAGGGAAGCCCCATTCTACCTTTTAATTGATGAATCAAATTAATTTCAGATGAATTTCAGATGAATTCTTGTATGAAAGAAGTGGCCTATTCTTAGGCTCAGATTCATGTATTTTATTTTTTTATTTTGAAATAATTTTAAAGGTACAGAAAAGTTGCAAGAATAGTATAAAGGAATTCCCTGTATATCCTTCGCCCAGATCTATCAGCTTTTAACATTTTGCCACATCTGCTTCATCACTCTTCCTGTAATATATTTACCCATAACATTTTTCTGAACCATTTGAGAGTGAATTACATGTGTCATGCCCCTTTACCCCTTAAGAATTAAGTTTGTAGTTCAAAGAACAAGGATTTTCTTTTACTTAACCACAGTATAATTATCAAAATCAGATAATTTAATATTGATACAATATTGATAAAATACATATATGTATGTATGTATACCTGAATTTATGGTCCATGTTACAATTTAACCAGTTGTGCCAATAATGTTCCTTACAGCAGTTTTCTCCTCTGGGACCAGAATCTAATCCAGGATTATGTGTTGCATTTATTTGTCATGTCTCTAATCTCTTTTCCTCTAGAACAGCTCCATAACTTTTCTGTCTTTCATGACACTGACATTTTTGAACAGTTTAGGCCCGTTATTTTGCCCCTCAGCTTGGGCTTGTCTGTATCCTCATGATAAGATTGGAGTTACGCATTTTGGATAGAATATTACCTGAGTGATGGTGTGTCTTTCCCAGGGTCTGACATCTGGGGGCACACGATGTCTCTTTGGCCTAATAGGGATGTTAATTTAGCTAACTTGGTTATGCTGTTGTC
Organism: Mesoplodon bidens; assembly: GCF_964165515.1. Classification (NCBI taxonomy): domain Eukaryota; kingdom Metazoa; phylum Chordata; class Mammalia; order Artiodactyla; family Ziphiidae; genus Mesoplodon; species Mesoplodon bidens. The sequence goes on along the minus strand of NC_138169.1, from coordinate 7,733,218 downwards.
CATTTCTGTACCACATAACTACTACGTTTCCTTTTATAATTATTAGGGGAGATGTTTTGAGACAGTGAAATATTCTGTTCTTCAGATTCCCCCCTGCACCACACATGTGCCCTGATTTAGACTCTACTGATGATTCTTACCTGAATCTATTTTATCTGTGATGGGACCTGGACATTTTTGAAGGGTGCAGGCCATTTGGTTTATAAAATGTCTCATTCTGGGTTTACTGATGTTTCTCATGATTAGATTCAGGTTATGGATTCTTAGCAGCAATACTCTATAGGTGATGTGTTCTCTTCAGATATGAGAACACACAGCATCCGTTTTTGAAATAATATTAACATCTAAATTTATGATGGGATTCGGCAATCCAAATGCAGAATCTTCTGAATTGTTTCTTCTGAGTTTTCAAGCAGAATTTAATGAGGGAGATTCTATAATTCCTCTATCCACCTAGGCAGATATCCTTGAAAAAAATCCATATTTAAACAAATAGTATAACTAACATGACATTAGATTTTCAACTAGTGGTTTTTATATTACTTGGCATTCACTTTAACTAGTATTTTTTGAGTATTTACCAAGAGCAAGGACTGTGTATCAGTGGAAACAGAGGACTTAGAAGCATATCCAGGCCACGTAGAATCTGTGTTTGACTCAAACTCACATGTTTTAATTTACGCATAAATCTGGAGCACTAAACTGAAAGCCCCTTGAGACCAGGAACTGTGTTTATACATATAGCACCTAATGCATTTCTTTGTAAGTCCCCATAAATATATACTGAATTAATGGGTAACTCATAAAATTCATGGAGTCCTTTCTTTTAAAAAATTACCCAATGAATGTAAGCTCCAGGAGGACAGGAATATTTGTTTTATTCACTCAGGCAAATGCCTGGTGCATGGTAAGTGCTCAGTACATATTTGTTGACTGAATGAATGTGAGTAAACCCATTTTTTAAAGCAAGAATCTTCTCATAAAGTAATGAATCACACTGTAATTCCCTGACTGTAAATAAAAATTTTTTTATAAATCTTTTTTTTTTTTTTCTTTTTTTTTTGGTGTCATCAAACATAGAGGTGCTGGGAGTTGAACCCAGGACCTCATGTATGCTCAGCGTGCACTCTACCACTGAGCTACACCTCCTCCTGTAAATATAATTTTGTATATTGGGTCTTTTCATCTAATAGACTTTCATAAGCTTATACAGTCAACCAACTTTCTTCAATTTTTAACTTTTTTTTTTTCACTTTTTCAAAGACACCATCGGAATTATTTGAACTTCAGGAAGATGAAGCACTGCGAAGGTATTCTTCCTGTACTTATGTTTGTCTACATCCTGTTGCCTAGTAGGAACCTTACCAATGAATATGTTAGACATTGGACTTTCTTGGTATAACTTGGATCAGAACCTCTGAGAAGAATCAGTTCATTGATATATGGCTGTGAGTGTGTTAAGTATCTCCAGTGGAATAAATAAAAAACAACCAAGATCCAGAGTTTCTGAACCCTCAGTGAGTTCCTACTAGAACACCTTTAGCAGAGAATGTACATCAAGCAAAGGAAAACGCTTCTGTAGCTGGGACGCTGGCCCCAGACCCCTGTGTGTTCTCTCTCCCTGGGGAGCTAGGCTGGTTCAGATATAGGCCACCAGGATTTCTTTTTCCCCTTCTAACCTAAGACTGAGACCTAGAAAGGCACATTGGTGTTACGTACTGTGCTAAGTCTGATTGGTCGTGGCTTTTGCTCTCTTGAGAAGACTATATCTGTGCTCCAATCAGAAAATGTGGTAATCTATTAATGATGCTTGTCGTAGGCATGGGAAAGGGAGTGGTAGCATGCATCCGAACTCTTTGCCATTCTGGTCCGGACCAAAGCAGGTCAGCTCACTCATGAAGCCCTACACCCTACATTGGCCCCGGAGAGCTGATAGTGAGAGAGGATGTGGAAGGATAAACACCGGAAAAGCGCTTCGCCCGGTTCGGGGAGAGCTGGCCTAGGATCCCCTCCACGCTCTTCTTTCCTCTGGGCACCGCTTCGTCCTTGCTTAGTCCTTTAAGGGCAGGGACACCTTTGTCTAAGCAAGAGGTAGCTCCTGGAGCATCTGACTGAACCAGCCACCTGGACAGGCTTAGAGGGAAACAGTTCAGAGGGAGAGAGAGAGAACCCCAAGAAGGAGATCCCAAAGGGATCATGCCAATTTCATAACTTCCTGCCTTTTCCCACTGGCATCTCCCCCCCGCCTCCCCTTCCAGTACACCTGATTGCCTTGCCCTTCTCTGGACGGGGCCAGTCAGCCCTGAGTCCAGAGGTTAAAACGTGCCACTAACAAGGTCCTGTGAACTAAACCTGAAGTTTCCATGTGTCATGTTCAATGTACTTTGCAGCTATGGTTTGTATGGTTTGTATTAATTCCTTAACTAGAAAGAATATACATTTTGGGAGGTTGACTAGCCATTTCATAGATGAGAGGACTGAGGCTTGACATTTATTGTCTTTATTATCTTCTTTAGCTGCGAAGGAACTCAAGAAAAGATTAAGCACCCTTTAAAGGAGATAGCCCTTCAGGCCTGTGTTGGGGATGTCTAATGACTTTTTCTGTGGACAGTAAAACAGGTCTCTTGTTTTGCTGATCTCTCACTAAGTTAAAGTCTAAATGTAATTAACCATTTTTTTTCAGAGTCCTGTATCTCCTTCTGTCTCGTCCGGTTGATTATAGTTCAAGAATGCTGTTCATTTTTGCAACATCAGCTACAACGGTAGGCTCTACAAACTTAGTCAAAGCTCATCTTTGCATCTAAGCTTAACATTTTTTTCCTGCGTGTTTACCATTTACAAATGATTAAGATAATGCTCACTTCTGTACTTACTCAAAGTACGTCTTACTCTACAGATGAGGATTGTAGTATCTGCCGAGCTCCGCTTAGTGCTGGCTTCTGAAACATCCTGCTTGGCAAACTGAGTGGTGCAGCTGTTGACAGTTCCCACGGGTTATCCACATTCACTGTTGTAAACGCCCTGGTCCAGCTGCATCCCTAATACCAGAGGCCCCAACGAGCCAGCCTGAGAGAAGTCTCCACCCTGGTGTCCAGGCCCTGCCTGAGCTGTCGCAACCCCTCCCCACTAAACTCTAGGGATAACTTTCCCTTATCCCTAAAGGCAACTCGATCTCCGGCCTTCAGGGTTTTGCATATAGAAATGTCCTCTGAGGCAGTTGGAGCAGGAAGAAAGGGGAAAAGGCTGAGACGCTGATTGTATGTCCTTGACTGCAAAGGGGGGAAAAAATCCCTTCTTGCGTATTAGTTTATCTGATAGTCATTCTTTCAAGTAAAAATGGTGTTCCATGAAAAGTGCCTGGTTCAGCTCACAGCTCAGTCATACAAGGGCTTTTCCCTGAAAAAACCCATCGCATCGCGGTGTGCTTTATGAGTACTTCCTGTTTAGTCATGTAGAACATTAATGAATATGTTTTGATTAGTTAATAGTAACACGTATTCAGGTGTGAACTCATAGTACTATATTCAGGAGTTGAGGTTTAATAAAATTAATCCTTATTGCTTCAAGAACCTTCTTAAGTGGACGTCTCTTGTTTTCAATACTGCAAATGTGAAGAATGTGGTCGCTGCCACAGCAGTTGGGTGTTCCTACTGTTCACCCATCAGTGCAAATATTAACACAGTGTAAAAGGCAGGTATACCATTATAGTATTATTACAAAAGTGGTTCTAACTCTTTTCCTTCTCAAAGAGTGTAAGAAACCCTCCAACCCCCATGCAGGGGTCCATGGAACACACTTTAAGAGCCACTGACTCCCTAAGGGCAGACATAGACTTTAATCTTTTAGAAACTGATGTGGCTCATGTTACCTAGATGGAAACTCAGTTATCCAACTACAACACGCGGCACAGCTCTACAAACCTCTTTTGGTCTTACAGACGTTAGGTGTGCACCAGCTCACTTTCGCCCACAGAACACGAGCCCTGCAGTGTCTCCTCTATTTGGCTGACAAGGAAACTGTAGAATCTCTCTTCAAAAAACCCATTGAAGAAGTGAAGTAAGTGGAAGTTTAAAAATCGTATTAATAGAAAACAGATGCTTTGGAAGCATAACTTTTTTTTTTTTTTTTTTTTTTTTGCGGTACGCGGGCCTCTCACCGCCGCGGCCTCTCCCGTTGCGGAGCACAGGCTCCAGACTCGCAGGCTTGGCGGCCACGGTCCACGGGCCCAGCCGCTCCGCAGCACGTGGGATCCTCCTGGACCGGGGCACGAACCCGCATCCCCCACATCGGCAGGCAGACTCCCAACCACTGCGCCACCAGGGAAGCCCTGGAAGCATAACTTTTAAGCCCCATAGTTCGGAAGAGCGCGTTAGAGGGGCCATGTCAACGTGGTTCTGTTGACTCGAGTGTCCTTGACGTTCTGGCAAAGGGGAAACAGGCCTTTAAGAACATCTTGTTTCCCTCGAGTCTTTGAGACATTTAGAAACTGAGTGTTTTCTTCATCTTGCTCAGATTGATTTCTTTTTATATATATATAAATTTATTTTATTTATTTATTTTTGGCTGCGTTGGGTCTTTGTTGCTGTGCACGGGCTTTCTCTAGTTGCGGTGAGCGGGGGCTACTCTTCGTTGCAGTGTGCAGGCTTCTCATTGCAGTGGCTTCTCTTATTGTGGAGCACGGGGTCTAGGTGCGTGGGCTTCAGTAGTTGTGGCTCACAGGCTCAGTAGTTGTGGTGCACAGGCTTAGTTGCTCCGTGGCATGTGGAATCTTCCCGCACCAGGGCTCAAACCTGTGTGCCCTGGATTGGCAGGTGGATTCTTAACCACTGCGCCACCAGGGAAGCCCCTCAAATTGATTTCTTTCTAATATTTCATGACTACATTTAGAAGCCTAAAATAGACATTTATCAACAAACTGTCCGATATTTCCAAGGGTTGGCTTTTATTTTAAATGTAAATATGGTCAGTGAGGATGATTCCCATACATGCCTCTGTTTTCCAGATCTTATTTGAAATGTATAACTTTTCTGGCATCATTTGAGGCTCTGAATATCCCCATCACATATGAATTATTTTGCAACAGTCCTAAAGAAGGAATGATTAAAGGTCTATGGAAAAACCACAGCCACGAATCCATGGTATGTAGACTGAGTCATCCGGCAGTGGGGCCTCCGTCTTCTCAGATGCTCTTGTGTTCACTCAGCTGCCTGCCACCACTCAGAGTTCTGAAAGCCAGAACCAGAGAAACTTGGTTCCTGAACAGGTCTACTGCTCTGAGGGCTTCCTGACTTTCCTATCCTGGCAAGTGACAAGGCAACTTGGAAGTCCCCTTACCTCTCTCCCTGAAAGCCTAAGGCCTGAAGCCATCCCTACCTACACTTTTATAATCCCTCCCCAAGTCCTGCCTGTCCTCATCTAGACAGACTTCCCTGTGTAGGGAGTATTGCTTCTCTTCCTTCTAGTTGCTGGTGGGAATGTAGTCTCTGAGGAGGTTGGAGCCCAGGGCGGGAAGGGTATGAGGCCAACAGGCAAACTGTTCTAGGACAGAAGAAACAAAGGCGGGGAGGAAGGAGAGTCTGAGATGCTGTGAGTCCATAACGGCAAGAAAGAAAAAGAATAATTTTTTTTTCTTTCCCTAGAGAGATGAGGGCCTTCACTGAAATTAGGCAATAGACACACTTTGGCTATAAGCATGTTTTGTCTTTAGTTGCCCTACCTTTTCCAAAGCTGGTTTGATTTACTGGTGTCTTGAAACAGTATGATTTTTTTTTTTTGTCTGCTTCAGGCCGTAAGGTTGGTGACTGAGCTTTGTTTAGAATACAAAATCTATGACCTGCAGCTTTGGAATGGACTCTTGCAAAAGCTTCTTGGCTTCAAAATGGTAAGTAAGACTCAGTGCCCTAGACTGCAGTATATTTTAAAGATTTTGCACAGCATCTCCTAAACATTTTGCACTGATACTTGTTATTGAGCAGATGGATGCTGAAAACATTCACTCTCACTGGCTTCATGCCCAACTTAAAGAACTTGGCGTTAGGCCAGAGAAAGTGCAAACTCAAAACTGACATAAATTTCATTGGAAACAAATGGAAGTTTCCCTGGCCTCTTTTGATGTTTGTGAATTTGTAAGTGCCCTTCTCTGGTGGTCCTCATGGAAGATAAACTTTACTGATATTCTTGTGAAAGTTTAATTTTCACATTGGAATTTTCTGTTTGGGTGGTCTTCAGAACTTTTGTGTTTTATTTTTTCAGATTTCTTATCTAAGGAAGGTTTTAACAGCCATTTCTAGCATCTATTCTTTATGGCAGGTATGTAGTTTTCTAAAGTGAATTTTACAGAATTTAATCTTTATACTCACCGGCTAGTGTTGGATACACTGGATTAAGTAGTCAGCTCCTCAGTGAAGCTGCAGGATGCTGTTCCATTGAAGTGGTGCCTGGACCCAGAATACTCAGCTTGGACATTGTCTCATCCAAGGCATCACTTATCCCAGTTCTTCAGGCCTCAGGAATCACATCTTCATTTATGCCTTCAAAACACTTTGGCTCAGCTGTAACATTGGTCACGGTATAATTTATTTAAATCACACATTCGACTGCCCCTCTTGGACTCTGAGGACCCTTAAAGTCAAAGACCATGTCTTATTCATCTTTTCTAAATTTCATGTGTTGGTCACACACATAATATATATATAATAGAAATATATAATTTATTCTTAGTTTAATAAACTAGAACATATGCTGAGTAAAACATGAAAATTTTTCTTTACCATTTTCCTTCATAGTTATCTCCCCAGAAGTGACTACTGTTGACAATTTCTTATGTTTTCTTCTAGAGCTTTCCTATTATATATAAGCAGGGGTGTGGGCACGTATATGTGTGGGTGTGGGTGTTGTGTATTCATTTTGGTACATATAAATGCAGTCACATTCTAGACAAAGTGTTTTTTTCCACATAACAATTGTATCTTGGAGATTGTTTCACATCAGCACTTATAGATTTTTTTTTTGGATATACAATTCACACATAAAATTTACCCTTTTAAAGTGTACAGTTAGGTGGCTTTTAGTATATTCACAAAGTGTGTTACCAACACCACTATCTAATTCTAGAACATTTTCTTCACCCTGAAAATATACCCCATATCCATCACGGATCATTCATTCCTTCTTCCCCCCTCCCTCCAGCCCCTGGTAACCACTAGTCTACTTTCTGTCTCTATAGATTTATCTGTTCCGGGCATTTCATATCAATGGAGTCATACAATATGTGGCCTTTGTGCTTTTTCACTTACCATAATGTTTTCAAGGTTCAGCTACATTATCACATGTATCAGTGTATCATACCTTTTTTTTAAAAAATAAATTTATTTATTTATTTATTTTTGGCTGTATTGGGTCTTCGTTGCTTCGCACAGGCTTTCTCTAGTTGCAGCGAGTGGGGGCTACTCTTTGTTGTGGTGCGTGGGCTTCTCATTGCAGTGGCTTCTCTTGCTGCGGAGTACGGGCTCTAGGCACGCAAGCTTCAGTAGTTGTGGCACACTGGCTCAGTAGTTGTGGTGCGTGGGCTCTAGAGCACAGGCTCAGTAATTGTGGCACACAGGCTTAGGTGCTCCGCAGCATGTGGGATCTTCCCGGACCAGGGCTCGAACCCATGTCCCCTGAATTGGCAGGCGCATTCTCAACCACTGAGCCACCAAGGAAGTCCCATATCTTTCCTTTTTATTGCTGAATAATGTTTCATCATATGGATAGACCACATTTTATTTATCCATTCATCAGTTGATGGATATTTGGGTTGGTTCCACTTTTTGGTTATTATGAATAATGCTGCTCTGTGAACATTTGTGTATAAGTGAACATATGTTTTTGTTTCTCTTGAGTGTGTACCTAGGAGTGGAATTATTGGGTCTAACAATAACTATGTTTAATCTTTTAAGGTATTTCATTATTTTTAACTCTTAATTGTTCTCCAAAATGTGGAATAAAATGTATCATAAGTTATTTAACTACTCCTCCTATTGATGGAAATTTATGTGGTGGCTTATTCCTTTTTTGAAATTCTTTCTCTCCTTCCGCCTTTCCTATGGTCCTAGCACAATGTCTGGCACATAAATAGACTTAGTATAAATTTTGTTTTCTGAATTGAGTTCTGACACTTTTTCCCCGAATGCAACAATAATGAATCGTGGAAAGATACATGGACCCCAATGTTCATAGCAACACTATATATTTACAGTAGCAAAGATACAGAAGCAATCTAAATGCCCATCAACAGATGAGTGGATAAAGAAGCTGTGGTGTAGATAGATAGATACAATGTAATACTACCCAGCCATTAAAAAAAAAAAAAGAATACAGGGCTTCCCTGATGGTGCAGTGGTTGAGAGTCCACCTGCCAATGCAGGGGACACGGGTTCGTGCCCCGGTCCGGGAAGATCCCACATGCTGCAGAGTGGCTGGGCCCGTGAGCCATGGCTGCTGAGCCTGCGTGTCTGGAGCCTGTGCTCCGCAACGGGACAGGCCACAACAGTGAGAGGCCCGCGTACTGCAAAAAAAAAGAAACAATTTTGCCATTTGCAGTAACATGCTTAATGAAGCAAGTCAGATAGAGAAAGACAAATACTGTAAGATATCACTTATATGCGGAATCTAAACAAATAATACAAATGAGTGTGTATGTAAAACAGAAACAGACTCACAGAGAAAACAAACAAGTGGTTACCAGAGGGAAGAGGGAAGCGGGGAGTGGCAAATTAGGGATATGGGATGAAGGGATACAAACTACTACATATGAAACAGATAAGCAACAAGGATATAGTATATAGCACAAGGAATTATAGCCATTATCTTATAATAACTTTCAGTGGAGTATAATCTGTAAAAATACTGAATCACTATGCATATAATATTGTAAATCAGCTATACTTCAATTTTTTCAAATATAAATAAATAAGGGTATTTTGCAGAGCAAAATTAATAATAATGAATCAGCCAGGATTATATGTTAATATCCTGAAATACACAGTTATGAAGAAAATTCTCCTAGAATCTTAATGATCTAGAACTGGGAGATATCAACTTACAATTCTGGTCTTAACATCAAGAATATAAGCTCTAAGTGTATATAGTTCTGTGACTGCAAAATAGAGGTTCGTAAGATCCCAGACATGAATTCTTTAATAAACTTGTTTCCGCAGGTTCCCTACTTCAGCAGAGCCTGGCAGCGCGTGGTTCAGATACCGCTACTTTCAGGTATCTTTCTCTCCCCTCTCCCCGACACACTGACAGTAGCATTTTATAGTTTTGTGTATAGACACATTATTGTTGCTTTTTATTTTCAGCCTCTTGTCCTTTAAGCCCCAGTCAGCTTTCAGATTGTTGTGAGAGTCTCATCGCTGTCCTAGAGTAAGTAAAATACTTGTTTTCCTACCCCTCAAAATCAGTGTTGCTGCTTATAAAATTCCTTTCTAATAAACGTTCCTATAAGTAATTCCTTTTTGGGGGGAAGTTAAGCATACCACTTGATTTGAAAATAAAATATCTCTATTATGTTTACAATGTCTACTTTCCACATGCAGTGCAACTAGTGAACTTATATTCAACCTGCATTCCCTAAACTTTGTACCCAGTTTTAATGTGAGTAGAGAGCACCTTTTGTGACTACCGTAAATCATACAGTGTTGTCTCATGGATTTTGAGTCTTCTAAGTGTTCGTCTTTAGCCATGTACAGACTTTCAGACACAATTATAGCTGCAGTCAGGAGTCTGTGTTCCTGTAGATCAAGTCTTTTATTCCATGAAGGATGTCATAAAAGGCTCAAGCTACTCATTACTAGGCATACGTTATGCACCAGCATTTTAATGTTTAAAATTACTGTAACCACTGTGGAAAACTAGGAAGGCCATTATAATCTAGTGAATATGACAGGTTATTAACTAATTAATGTGCTGTCTTGAAGATGTCCAGTTTCAGATGATCTTGACCTGATCAGAGTGGCCAGGCAGTATGTCCAGTTAGAGCTTCCGGCTTTTGCATTAGCCTGTCTAATGCTCATGCCCCACTCGGAAAAAAGGCACCAGGAAATAAAGGTATCTTGCAAATTGTTCCTCTGGGGCTGCCAAGGGTGTGGAAGGTCTCATGCTGCATGTCCCCTGCAAAAGGTTCCACTTTCTTTTCACCAAACCTGTAAAGCGTGAGTGGGGTGGAAGGTTTGTGTGGGCGTCTGCTGGGAAGCAAGACTGAGAGACAGATGAAGGTTGGTCTGGGGGATGCCCGAAGAGGAGTTTGCACCTTATTCCTTATCAGTGGGGAACAGTGAATTTTCCTGCCAGAATAAAGTGAAATGATCAGGCAGTATTTTGGAAGGAATAATCCACGTGGGCCTGATCAGAGGAGAGAGGGGGCAGGAAGTGAAACTCCTGGGAATCATTGCATTTGAATAGGAATTATCCAACAACCCTGTGGCTAGGCAGGGGAAGCCTGAGGGGATAAGTACCCAAAATAGGGTGGTGGTGACGAAAATGAGCCAGGTGGGAAAGATGCAGCTTTACTTGGTGATTAGATGTGGGAGATAAAAGAGAGAAGAGTCAGGTTGTGTGTGGGTGTCTAACAAAGGCACCACGAGCATTCTGAGGATAGAACTTTTAAAAATATAACTCCCATCCCCTTTATACTATAGAATAAATAGAACAAAGCATTTGGAAATGTTTTACAATGATTTCCCCACGGGTAGAGAAGCCAGTACATAGAGATCTATATAAATGAGCACACATAATTTTTATTTCTCACTTGCTCTATTCGTTGCATTTTTTCAGAGCCATCTGTGCCTGTCTTTGACTTTGTTCCTTTTTGACTTCTTAAACTCATCCATTGATGCTTTTCAGAGTGTTAGTATTTAAATAGATTCCTTTTGGCACTTAGAATGACAAAACGCTTATCAAGCACCTCTTTGCTGTTGGAATAGTTATTTGTAAAATGCTTTTTTTCCTTATTTCAATAATTTTGTTGTTGATAGAGGTGGTTTTTTTCCTATAGTAGATATGCTTTATGATATTTCAAATTTAAAAATGAAAACCTTCCAGGTTTGACAGAAATTAGTAGTAATTATACTATTCCATTAATTATGTTTTGATTTTTTTCTCTAGAATTTTTTGCGCTCCTGTGACCCTCAGATCATTTTACAGCAGTTAGAGGAACATATGAATACTGGCCAGCTGGCAGGTTTTTCACATCAAGTAAGAGGCAATTTCCTCTCCCTTTTGTTATGAAAAACTTGATAGTAGAAGGTAATAAATTTTCCCCAAACCAAGATTAAGCTGAAAACTTACCATCTCGATCTGTTTGTTAATATATATAATTATTTTGCTTTCATTAAAGCCTCATTAAATTTTTAAAAGGCAGGGACCCTGGCTGTCTTGTTTATTTAGTGCTCCACTCAGTGGAAAATCTGTAGCCTTCAATACTTGTCATTATGGACGGTTTTCCTTGCAAAAAGTCCCAAAGTGCTTAACAACAACTTTTTATTTATTCACTGTATACTGAAATGGACCAAAGCAGTCCCCCTGCCCACCCCCTCAAAGAGGAGGCTTAGTCACGATGCGATGATAATTTAACTTCTAATTGTCAGCAATGTTTTGGTATTGAATAGGATGACATGGCATCTAACACATTTTGCGTGTGATGATACCTGTCATTCTACAGGTTAGAAGTCTGGTCCTGAATAATATCATAGATAAGAAGGAGTTTGGGATTTTGGCAAAGACAAAATACTTCCCAGTGTTGAAATCACACATGATGAATACCAACAACGTCACTGAACTAGTAAACTATTTGGCAAATGAGTTAAGGTAAGTTAATAAAATCTTTTAAAAAACAAATTAATGTAGAATTTCCTTAAAATTTATCTTTATTTTGGAGGAAAATGTCAAATAATCGTAAAGCTATTTGATTGTAATTAAAGGCTCCAAATAATTAAGCTGTAGCATCACTATGTTACACATACCTTGCTACTAACACATACTAAGAGGTTTGTTGTCTTGTAATTCAATCTCTTAGAACATGAACTTGGAATCAGACAATTAATCAAGCTGCCTGACCTCCCAAAATAGTCCTGCTCTAAAACCCTTCATTACAACTTTACTCCTTAGACACTTGACCAAAGAATCAATAGCTATATGTAACATAATTTTTGCTGAGCTTGGTTATCTAATTTTCCAGCATCCACAAGTTTAGAAACAGTATGCTTCTTGGGATAGGGTTCAGAGGGGATTTGGAAAGTAAAAAGAAGGGAGAAATGGGCCGGCACAGAAGAAAGGGAAAGCTTAGTCAGGACTGAAATGTTTCTGGGTCCATCCCTACATTTGGTCTAACTGTGCTGATCCCTGGAGGTGTCACTTTCTCAGTGCCGTGCCATGGATTTCTTTCTGCTTGTTTACCACTTGTGATCCAACCATAATTACAGGTTGTTATTTATGAACAAGTAGTATTTTTTGAAGTAAAATTGATATATATAATCAACTGCACATACTTCAAGTATGTCACTTGATAAATTTTGATATGTGTCTACACCTGTGAAGCCATCACCACAGTGGACAGGGCAAACGTATTTATCACTCCCACATTTTCCTCACACCTCTCTTCTTCTTTCTGATTCCATAGTTTAGATGAAGCTTCAATCTTTATAACTGAATATTACAAGCATTGTGGGAAACCTGTGCCACCAGAAGCCACTCCCTGTGAAACTCTGAAGGTAAATCTGGCCCAGAGTTACTGGGTTCTAACCTGACACGATTTTTATTTCTAGGGTCTTAAGATTGAGCCAACCTGTTCTGGAGATAAATGTATTTTTATGCGTGACTGCGTGTATTTTTATATTTCACTTTTTGTATGAGAGAGTCCCAGACCAGGAATCAAGAGGCCTAGGTTCCACTCTTGGGTTTATTTATTTAATTTTTGGCCACACCGTGCGGCTTGAGGGATCTTAGTTCCCCAACCAGGGATTGAACCCTGGCCCACAGCAGTGAAAGGGCAGAGTCCTAACCACTGGACCGCCAGGGAACTCCCCGACAAACTAAACTTTAAAGGGCATTGATTAATGTTGTGCTGGAGTATCCATTGCTTTTATTACTTCTTTAATTAGCTAAGACATATACCTTCACTATAGAAAAACAAAAGGAAATCTGGAAGAGCGGAACTTCCCTGGTGGTCCAGCGGTTGAGAATCCGCCTTCCAATGCAGGGGATGCCAGTTGGATCCCTGGTCGGGGAACTAAGATCCCACATGCCACGGGGCAACTAAGGCCACACCACAGCTATGGAGCCCGTGCACTCTGCAGCTCGCGTGCCACAACTACAGAGAAGCCTGTGCGCCATGACGAAAGATCCTGAATGCCACAACTAAGGCCCAATGCAGCCAAATAAATAAATAGATAAATAGATAGATAATTTTTTTAAAAAAAATCTGGAAGAGCAAAAATAATAACAAGAAAACTGATAACTTGAAATCTCAGAAACCAGAGATAAGATCATTGTTAACAATTTGGTGTACGTTCTTCCAAATGTTTTTGTGTATAAAATATGCACGTAAATCACTTTTATTCCTGTTCTGAACTTAAATATAAGGTAAAAATTTTAATTTTGATCATGTTTTGGAAGTTTTAGTGGACATAATTAAGTTATTAGCGGTTTTTTTTCTTCCCTTGGCCCAGATCAGTCACATTAAAATAAGCCTGCATTTTGTTAACATCCATTTATAACTTCCCTTCTCCACTTCCAGTCTGCTGTGCTCAATGGCATAAGATTACTTTTTTCAAAAAGGGAGAATATTGATTCAGGAGACAGATTTGTGGCCCTTAAAATGTATCTGTTTTTCTCCAATCATATCTCTCTAAAATGCAAAATAATCTCATACGTAGATTTTTAGCAATATAGTTAAGGGCTTAAGTTCTATAGTTTATCAAACCATTTTCTATTTAAAAAACTAAGTGACACTCATAAAAATGCTTCTGTGTTTCTTCCCATTTAGGTGTTTTTTAATGGATCATAGTAGATCATCAAAACTTTTTTCAAGAAGAATAAGAGGAAGTTTGGAATCTGTTATCAGCTGACCCTATTTATTACAGTTTTTAAATTGTGCAATCTGTGTACAGTAGCTATTGTCAGATGTTCCTCGAGAAGTAATAACTAAGATGCTTAATAATAGCATAACTGCCTCATAAAGAATTCATGTCACAAATTAATAAATGTTTTCTTTGCCAGTTACGTGTATAACTTGTAAAGACTATTAGTTTTTTGCACTCTGTATGAAGGAAAGTTTTTTGCTCCCCCCATAAGAAAAGCAACTGCTTATATCCTGTTTCTTCCATCTATATAAATAAGAATATCAGTCTTTTTAACATCATTCTAGTAAATATGTATATAATCTTTGCTGCAGAGCGTATCCGTCAGTGGCCAGCCAGAAATACAGAAACCACTCTATAGCTAGTTGAAGCAGAGAAGGACTCAGTGTCAGGCATTGGTTTCAAAGCTGTCAAGAGGACTGAAAGGCAAAAGGGAGATGAAGAGGGGGCGCTGGAGAAACTGAAGGGAAGGGGCTGTTCGCCTAACATCAGAAGCTGCTTTGAGACTTCCCTGGTGGTCCAGTGGTAAAGAATCCACCTTCCAATGCAGGGGACGCAGGTTCGATCCCTGGTGAGGGAGCTAAGATCCCACATGCTGCAGGGCAACTAAGGCTGCATGCTGCAACTACTGAGCTTGCATGCCTCAACTAGAGAGCCTGAGTGCCACAACTACAGAGCCCATGTGCTCTGGAGCCCGCTGTACCACAACTACAGAGCCCACGTGCCCTGGAGCCTGTGTGCCAAAACTAGAGAAGAGAAAACCTGCGCGTCACAATTAGAAGCCCGCGAGCTGCAGCAAAGAGCCAGTGCACCTCAACAAAAAGATCCTGCACGCCTCAACGAAGATCCTGTGTGCCGCAGCTAAGACCCAACGCGGCCAAAAATAAAAATTAAATTAAATAAACAATTAATTAAAAAAAGAGAAAAGGAAGCTGCTTTGCCTCGGAGCTCGGGTGCTGCGGTTCCGGAGGCTGAGCCTCCTCCCCCCGGCACTGCTGCCCACGCAGCACTTGGTCACCCTCGGCTAGTGCTGCCGCCTCCAGAAGGGAAAAGAGGCGGCGTTTTGCTTTCTCCAGCCTCCTGATTCTCGTGCCAGTGCCAAGAAATAGCAGGAATGAACAGAAGCCATCTGGCAAGGGGTCTGGGAGATGCAGTCTGCAGGCTGTAAGTCCCCGGCAGGACAGGGCAGGATGGAAGCTGGCCTGCAAGGGCAGCGTGGAGTTGAGAGCCTGCAGCCGGGACCCAGCACACAGAAATGTCACTCACACCTCTATCCTGCCTGTGTAGTCTTTTGCTCTACTTGTGAATAAACTGAATTTGATAATGCTAGAATTTGTTTGCCTTTGCTTTGCCTGTTGAGAAAAATATTATTTCTGTATAGGAAACAACGTAATATGACTAAAAACATGAGTTTTGGATAACAAACAAGTCTGGGTTGACCTCTGGCTCTATCACCTACTAGCTGTGTGATCCTGGACAAGTTATATAACGCCTCAAAGCCTTAATCCCCTCGTTTGTAAACCTCCTACTTGCAGTAGGTTTAGATGGTCATCCACTTGCTCTCTTCTGGAAATTTACACCAATATTTTCCACAAAGCTTTTTCCTTATTTGGAGTTATTTCCGTAAGATACATTCCCAGGAACAGATTCACCAGATCAAAGGGAATAAAGGATTTTTTTTTTTTTTTACCATGCCTAGTGGCTTGCGGGCTCTTAGTTCCCTAACCTGGGATTGAACCCGTGCCCCTTGCAGTGGAAGCTCAGAGCCCTAACCACTGGACTGCCAAGGAACTCTCAGAAGAACATTTTAAAGACTGGATGCAAATTGCCAAACTGCATGCATTTCAAAAGGTCTTCACAAAAGCCTATTCCTACCAGAAACATGAATGTCTGCCTTACTGTGTCCTCCCCAACGTTGGGTGATCATACTTTTTTTAAAAAATTAATTTAATTTAATTTATTTACTTTTGGCTGCGTTGGGTCTTCATTGCTGCACACAGGCTTTCTCTAGTTGCGGCGAGCAGGGGCTACTCTTCGTTGCGGTGCACGGGCTTCTCATTGCGGTAGTTTCTCTTGTTGCAAAGCACAGGCTCTAGGCGCACGGGCTTCAGTACTTGTGGCACATGGGCTTAGTTGCTCTGCGGCATGTGGGATCTTCCCGGACCAGAGATTGAACCCATGTCCCCTGCATTGACAGGTGGATTCTTCTTAACCACTGCATCACCAGGGAAGTCCTGGCAATCATACTTCTTAAAACTTTTTGCTGATTTGATAGGTGAAAATAGTGTCTCAGTATTTACATTTGTATTTCTTTAATATCTATGTGATTGAACCTTAAGAAAACTGTAATTATAAGCCTGAGATCACAAGTAGAGCCTGTGGTTATAGTCTTGGGCATAAATGTGCAAGGAATGAAAGGGTCAAGTGGTGGCACTAGAACGTAACAAATGGAAGTGAACGTTCCGGCTTCACGGACTCAAGCTGCGCTAAAAAAGGAGTTCTTTCCCGGACTTAACACTGGTTTCATTGTTCAGAATAAAGCTCTGGATGTTAACTAGATTTATTGTGGTGATCACTTCATTGTATATACAAATATTGACTCATTTTGTTGTA
Organism: Mesoplodon bidens; assembly: GCF_964165515.1. NCBI lineage: Eukaryota > Metazoa > Chordata > Mammalia > Artiodactyla > Ziphiidae > Mesoplodon > Mesoplodon bidens. Next base: position 7,716,485 of record NC_138169.1, on the reverse strand, counting down.
CACCTGAAACTAATGTTATATGTCAATTATCCCTCAAAACAAAATAATTTTAGATTAGGAAAATTTATCAAATAAATTGTTGGAAGATTAACAGACATGCACAGTTCTGATGGGTAACGGGTTAGCTTTTGATATGCCAAAGAAGTAGCTTTATGGAATATAAATATATTTGAATTTAAGTTCAAATACATAATTAGCCAGGATACTTTTTGTTGTTATATTTATTATATTTTTATTAGCCATGATCGTTTTTATCTTTCCACTCTTGTCTCCATACAGCCATTCTCCGTCCCCTTCCCTAAGTATATTCTTAAAACATAAGCCCGATCTCATCTTGTCCTGCTTCACTCTTTTTACTGGCTCACCACTGTCACTCGACATAAAATCCAAGTTGCCAACTGAGGCACACTGGCACCTTTGCTCAAATTAGAAACAAAGATCTTGATGAAATAAAAGTGCACATTATGGGATTTCCCTGGCAGTTCAGTGCTTAAGACTCTGCGCTTCCACTGCATGGGGCGCAGGTTCGATTCCTGGTTGGGGAACTAAGATCCCGCATGCAGCGTGGCATGGCCAAAAAAAAAAGAAAATTTCGCATTTTAAGACAAGAAAAACTTAAAACTTTTTCTCTGCTTGTTTTGGCCTCTTCTCTCTAGTGTGCATTGTGCATCTGCATTATGCATAACCAGACCTCCCCTATGGCAGAAATACCTGCACAACCATAAAGCTCAATTTTTCTTCTAGCACCAGCCATGTAACTCCTTAGAACCAGGGTCCCCAACCCCTGGGCCGTGGACCAATAGCGGTCCACAGCCTGTTAGGAACAGGGCTGCACAACAGGAGGTGAGTGGCAGACGAGCGAGCGAAGCTTCATCTGCTGCTCCCCACTGCTCGCATTGCCTCCTGAACCATCCACCCCCATCCGTAGAAAAATTGTCTTCCACAAAACCAGTCCTTGGTGTCACAAAGGTTGGGGACCACTGCCTTAGAAGATGCCATTCCTTTCATAGTCCTATAACAGGTCACAATGAGCTACCACTCGCCTTGCATGTGCAGACATCTTTGAGCACTATGTAAAATACCAATATATGGGTTCCCTTATAAAGATTGGTGCAGGGACTTCCCTGATGGTCCAGTGGTTAAGAATCTGCCTTCCGATGCAGGGGACACGGGTTCGATCCCTGGTAGGGGAACTAAAATTCCACATGCCACAGGGCTTGTGCGCTGCAACTAGAGATCCCTCGTGCTGCAACTAAGACCCGATGCAGCCAAATAAATAGATATTATATATTTATTTTATTTATTTATTTATTTTTTTTTTTTGCGGTACGCGGGCCTCTCACTGCTGTGGCCTCTCCCGTTGTGGAGCACAGGCTCCGCACACGCAGTCTCAGCGGCCCTGGCTCACGGGCCCAGCCACTGCGTGGCATGTGGGATCTTCCCAGACCGGGGCATGAACCCATGTCCCCTGCATCAGCAGGCGGACTCTCAACCACTGCGCCACCAGGGAAGCCCTGTCCTATAGCTTTTTAACCACCTTGATACTTTGAGGGGTTTTTATTATTTTCAATATGTATACATATTGGCTTACTCATTTTTTTTTTTTTTTGGCTTACTCATTCTTAAGATATCAGTTAAGACTCTATGATCAGATTTTTTCCACTCCCTGTCTTGTCGCTGGGAGCGATTCTCTGCACACACCATATGCTGTTTCAAGTCTTTGCTCCCATTCTCTCTTTGTCTAGTTAACTCCCACTCATTCTTTATTACATGACATTTACTCAGCATCCAAGTTCCTTGAATTACTTAAGAGAATATCTTATTTATATGACTATGCATCTACATATGAAGTGTTAGGATAGTCCTTGCATTCAAAGAAATAATATGATGAATCAGGAGAAATGGCATGATCTCAAAACCAGGGTTATTGTCAACTTATTTTTTCCGATGTTCTTTATATAGACTTGATTTTTTAAGTCTGAAAAGGATGTTACTCATAACCCGTACTGTATTTCATACCTCAGAAGGAGAAGTGGTAATTTACAAACTTTCTTCCTCTTCTTCCCACCCCACAATATCACATGCCCTGTAGTTGCTGATGTTTTTGGTCACATGGAGCCAGAATATCTAGGCAAACTTTTGTCATCCAACGATACGAATGCATATGCTGGTGTTTCAATCTCTTTCTTTCTAAGATGACTCTTAACCAACCACAGTATACCACATTGATTGTAATAGTTGAATCATTCATAAGTTTGCCATGTAAAAATAAGAATTCTGGGGCTTCCCTGGTGGCGCCGTGGTTGAGAATCCGCCTGCCAATGCAGGGGACACGGGTTCGAGCCCTGGTCTGGGAAGATCCCACATGCCATGGAGCAACTGGGCCCGTGAGCCACAACTACTGAGTCTGTGCTCTAGAGCCCGTGAGCCACAACTACTGAGCCTGTGCGTCTGGAGCCTGTGCTCCTCAACAAGAGAGGCCATGACAGTTAGAAGCCCGCACACCACGATGAAGAGTGGCCCCCGCTCGCCGCAGCTAGAGAAAGCCCTCGCACAGAAATGAAGACTCAACACAGCCAAAAATAAATAAATAAATAAATTTTAAAAAATGTTAATGTAGACATAAATGAAACAATTGATAAATTGCACTTCACCAAAATTAAAAAAAAAATAATAAGAAGAATTCTGGGGAATTCCCTGGTGGTCCAGTGGTTAAGACTCCATGCTCTCACTGACAAGGGCCTGGGTTCAATCCCTGGTCAGGGAACTAAAATCCCACAAGCCGTGCGGCATGGCCAAAAAAAAAAAAGAAAAAAAGAACTCTGCATTCTGCATGCTGATATATTAGTGGGTGACCTTTTCTCAGAAAGTTCCATGCTTTTGGTTCAATATAGTTTACTGGTGGGATTTTTCTATATTTTCATTTTTACTTCTGGGCTTAGCGAGAGTGAAAAGAAAATGGAAGTGATGAGGGTTGTATGGAAGAGTGAAAGAGGAGATCTTAAGAGGGAAAAGGAAGAAAGAACCAGAAGGATGAAAGCCAGTGACCAAGTTATGGTATCACATCATCTTCATCCAACCTCCTTGGTTAGGTCTCTTGAAAGGCAGTGGGAGAAAACTCAAGTTTCTCTTCTATTTGCCCCAAATATCTCTGTATTCATTTTCTAGGGCTGCCATAACACATGACCACTAACTGGGTGCTTTAAAACACTAGAAACTTATTCTCCGACGGTTCTGGAGGCCAGAAGTCCAAAATTAAGGTGTCAGCAGGACCACATTCCCTCCAAAGTCTCTAATGGAAAATCCTTCCTTACCTCTTCCAGCTTTTGGTGGTGCCAGGTGTTCCTTGGCTTGTGACAGCTTCACTCCAGTCTCTATCTCCACCATCACATGGCCCGCTCCGTGTGTCTCTCTCTGTCCTTTTCTGTCTTTTATTTATTTATTTATATGTTTATTTTTTTATTTATGGCACCTCTGTGCGGCCTGTGGGATCTTACTTCTCCAACTGGGCCCGGCAGTGAAAGCAGCGAGTCCTAACCACTGGACCGCCAGGGAATTCCCCTTTTCTGTCTCTTATAAGGACAGTTGTCATTGGATTTAGGGCCCACCCTAATCCTGTAGGATCTCATTTTAATCCTTACCTTAGTTACATCTGCAAAGTCACTATTCCCCAGTAAGGTCGCATTCTGAGGTTCCAGGTGGACGTGAATATGGTGGTTGGGGAGTAGGGGGGACACTTCAAACCACTCCAGCCTCCTGAAATTCTACTGCTTCTGCCTTTGGATAAAGTGTGTGCTCCTTTAAGTGACAGTGAGCTCTCTACTTTGCCACTGATAAGAAACAATCATTTTATGCTTTTTTTTTTTTTTCTATTTGGCCGTGCCTCACAGCTTGTGGGATCCTAGTTCCCTGACCAGGGATCGAACCCGGGCCCTCAGCAGTGACAGCGTAGAGTCCTGACCAACTGGACCGCCAGGGAAGTCCCACAATCATCCTATAAATTTTTTTTTTTTAATCTTTTGGCTGCGCTGGGTCTTCATTGCTGCTTCTCTAGTTGCGGCAAGCGGGGCTACTCTTCGTTGCAGTGTGTGGGCTTCTTACTGCAGTGGCTTCTCTTGCTGCGGAGCACAGGCTCTAGGCCCGCCGGCTTCAGAAGTTGTGGCACGTGGGCTCAGTAGTTGTGGCTTGCGGGCTCTAGAGCGCAGGCTCAGTAGTTGCGGCACACTGGCTTGGTTGCTCTGCGGCACGTGGGATCTTCCTGGACCAGGGCTCGAACCCGCGTCCCCTGCATTGGCAGGCAGATTCTTAACCACTGCACCACGAGGGAAGCCCTCATCTTATAAATTGAACTGAAGTAAACTAAGGTACAGAAAAGTACGGAAATCGCAATGGATTTTCACAAAGACAACGTGTCTATGTAATAAACACCCAAATCAAGACACAGAACATTCCCAGTATAGATTAGGATCTATGTTCTTTTTTCTTTTTCCATTAAAGAAAAAATTTTATTTGTGGTAAAATACACATAAAATTTACCATCTTACCCATTTTAAAGTGTGCAGTTCAGTGACATTAAATACTTTCACACTGTTTGGCAACCATCCCCACCATCCTGCTCCAGAATTTTCTATCTTGCAAAACTAAAACTCTGTCCCCATTAAGCAATAACTCCCCATTTCCCCAGCCCCTGGTAACCACAATTCTACTTTTGTCTCTATGAATTTAACTACTCTAGGGAACTCATGTTAAATGGACTCATATAGTATTTGTCCTTTTGTGACTGGTTTATTTCACTCAGCGGAATGTTTCTGGGTGCATCCATGTTATAACACATGTCAGAATTTCCTTCCTTTTTAGGGCTGAATAATATAGGAACCATATTCTTTTGAAAGGTGATGACAACCTACTTCTGATTTTTATGGCTAACTGTTTACTTATTTTCATCCCTGATTCTAATTAGTAAACAATGTATGTTTCACTAGTGTTTTCCTCCTTGGTGATTATAGAGTTAAGTTTTTCAGGTTTCTAAACCAGAACCTAGCCCTCTGCTCTGGATCCTGTGGTTTTGACCGTGTTACCCAATCCCATGTGCATTTTAACTATCCCATTGTGTGTGTGTGTGTGTGTGTGTGTGGTAAAAGTCACATGATATAAAATATACTATTTTAACCATATTTAACTGTACAGTTCAGTGGCACTAAGTACATTCACATTGGTGTGCCACTCTCACCATCATACATCTCCTGTAACTATCCCATTAAATCTACAGAAAAGCTAAAGAATCAACAGCTTTCAAAAGTGGATACAAGTAACCAGCAGGGCAAGTCTCAAAAAACAATTTTTTATTCCTCTTTCCTTTCCCTTTCTTTGCAGCTGGCTCATAAGCAGAGTCCAAAGGACCTTGGCAGTAGTTTAGATTTAACTCAATGTCCTCATCCTGGCAGCCCTCTGAAAGTCCGCAGGATTCTGTGTTTTGTTTCCTTTTATTTAAGCACACTTACTCATTGTTTTGGAAATACCTCACATTCCAGGCGATTCAAGACTTCTTGAATAAACAGCTCACCTCTTTAGAGAGAAGACCCATTGAATATATGAAATCCCAGCTGAGTCAAAAAAAAACAACCAAGATATGAAGACAGAGAGGAAGGTAATTCCATATCCCTATTAGAGATTCTCAGAGGAATACATCCTAATTAATTTCCATCATGGCTAAGGCCCTGCAACATTTATAGACAAATATAGCACCTTAATCAGCATGGGTGAAGGACCTAGGTCCCTTAATCCATCAGCTGTGAAACAGGTTTTTACCGTAGGCGACTTAAGTCATTTATTTTAATAGTTTACACATTACGAAATGACTTAGGTAGTCTAAGTGCCAAGAAATATAGTAAGAGCAAGATCAAATCCAACCACACTTCAATTATTAATCTCTAATATTAACCCTTAAATGCCCTTACAAAAGCCCATCCAGCTGCATTATCCTTTTTGTGAAAGCTTTCTGTCTGTGGAGTAGGGCAGGAAACGTATCAGGCTGTGTATGATCAGGCCACTGACCATGGCTGTTCTCTTGCTCTCTGTCCATTCCCTGCCCGACCAGTGCCTGCTTCACCTACACCCTACTGCACAGGACTGACCTTCCTAAGTACTTGTCCCGGGCCCCAGCTAGTGATTGTTCTTATCAAAGGGGCGGTGAGGGGCGTGCCCCTCTGCTAGTTTCCCTGGCAACTAATAAGCCCAAGTGAGGTCAATTCTCCTATAACTGGTAACCTCCCCTGCCCCCCAGGAGCGAAGACGGCCACCGTGTCCTGCCCACCGACCGCTGCACAGGTGGGGTGTCGCTCCAGGACCTTGCTTCAGATGTGTAAGTTCCCCCATCCATAGAACCATTGATATATCTGTAGCTGACTCCAGACTCTTGAAGCTGGGGAAGCACAGGGCTTGTTGGCCTGTGGGGTGCAGCCCAACAGGTGCCAGAACTTTCCAGAACCACAGAAAATTGAGGGAAAGGGGATGGAGAGGGATCCACTTCTATCTTCCTCTGCTTTCTCCCAGTCACAGCCTAGTGATTCAGAAAAGTCAACCTGACTTTGAAAACGGAAGTGCTCACCTTCACCGCATAGAATTGACATTTCACACAGAGAAAGCATGAGTTTTCCACAACGTTTGGTCACATTTCAGTGTTTGATGCTAAGCTCTCAAATCCCGAGAGAAGCCACACAAATTCAGTGGTGTGGCTAGTGATTGCATCTTGCCTGCAGTCCTCAGAGCCGACAATTCTATAATTATTTACATATTGCACCTAAAGCTAGTCCTTCCCTGTTTTTGAAATACAGGATTGGCTTGAGACGGTATGAGACCTGGGTTCGTCTTGGGGATCACACACACATGCACATACACATATTCCTTACCTAACCCTGAGATTTAACTGCACTTGAGAATTCTTTATCATTAGCTGTCTACCTACAAGCTGAAAAGGTTTGTTTCTTTCACTTTAGCTGTAGCAACTCATTATGCTATCTTTTCTCTCCAGGGAGAGACACACGAACATGGCTACTGTTAGTCTTGTGATTCTTGCTCCCATTTGGATAAAATCAATAGCTTTGCCTTGATTTTTCAGAACCTTCTTTGGAGCCTTTTGGCTGCCAGTAATAAAAAACCTAACCAGAACTGGCTTTAAGTAAAGAGGGTATTTACTGTCTTGCATAATCAGAAGTTCAGATATTGAGTTCCCAGAACTTGCCAATGATGTAATTGAGCCCAGGTTCTTTCCATCTTTCCACTCGGCCATCCTTTGATGTACTGGTTTGGCCTTAGCTTGTTTCCTCACAAAAGGACTCAGCTGGGACTTCCATGCTTCCACTGCAGGGGGAGACCCCGCATGCCGTGGTGCGACCAAAAATTTTTTTAAGGAAGGGAGGTGGATGGCAGGCCTCAGCTGCTCCAAACATTACATCCTTGGGCAAGAATTTCCAAAGGTCTTTTTTTTCATTTGAGGTGAAATTCACACGACATAAAATTAACCATTTTATAAGTAAACAATTCAGTGGCATTTAGTACCTTCACAATGTTTGCAGCCACCATCTCTATTGAGTTCCAAAACATTTGCATTACCCAGCAGAGGAGAGCTCATACCCACTAAGCAGCCATTCCTCTTTCCCTCCCCTCCGATTCCTGCGAAACCACTAATCTTTCTGTCTCTAAAGATTTGCCTATTCTGGACATTGAAATCATACAATATGGGGCCTTTTTTCCTTTTTTTATTTTGACTGGGCTGTGCATCATGTGGATCTTAGTTCCCCAACCAGAGGTCGAACCTGTGCCCCCTGCAGTGGAAGAAGTGCAGAGTCCTAACCACTGGACCACCAGGTAAGTCCCAATATATGGCCTTTTTTGTGGTTTTATTCACTTCATCTAATGTGTTCGAGGTCCATCCACGTTGTAGCATGCATCAGTACGTCGTTCCTTTTTCTGATAGTCCATTGCGTGGATGTGCCACGTTTAGTTTATCCATTCAGCTGCTGATGGTTGTTTCGGCTGTTTCTACCTTTTGGCTATTGCGAATAGTGCTGCTGTGGACATGCCTGTACGTGTATTTATTTAAGTAACTGATCTTCAGTTCTTTGGGACATATACCTAGGAATGGAATTACTAGAAAATTTTCTGAAACACATCCCTAGACTTCCCCTCACATCCTATAGGTCAGAAGTGTGTCACATCTCTGAACCTACAGCAATGTCTTGGCAAGGAGAGTGAAACCACCACTGATTGGCTAAAACTAATCAAGATTCACACCCTGAAGCTGGGTGAGAACCCAATCACCTCTGAAGGGCACGGTCACTTGGAAGAGGGCCATTTTGAGGAGATGGTGACCTTGGGTGTGAATGTCATGACACAGGTAGGCAAGTTCTCTGTCAACCATCCGTCCCCATATTGTTAGATCAATTTGTATTCTGTTCAAGGGTGTGAACCTTACTGTTCTACCTGCCAAGCAAGCTTTCCTTTGGGGATTGTTTATTCTGCAAACATTTGTCTTAAGGAGGAAGTGTGGGAACTAAGATCATGACAAACAGCATGTCAGACGATGAAGCCTGTGTGAAATGGAAGCTCTTAAACTATACTAAAGGAAGGACCTTGGTGGATCCAGTGTGTGCTTTCCTTATGGCACCTTTGAAACACTGGGAATGTGTTTCAAGGAACTCCCATTTATTTAACGTTGTCTAGATTCTGGTTTGTGTACCCAGATTTGCCTCTGCCTCCACCACCAAGCCGTATGGAATTCATTTCTTTGTCTATTCCACAAATATTTCTTGTGTGTCTACTATGTATCAGGCATTGGGCAAGGCAGTCGGGAGGTGATGGTAAGACAGAGAGCCTTAGCTCCTGTCCTCATGGAGCTAACAGTGCGGCGGAGGAGATCAAGGTTAAACAAATAATTCTGCAGCTCATTTTATTTATTTATTTTTATTTTTTTTACCTCTCAATAATTACTTTTTTCTTTTTTTTAATTGAAGTATAGTTGCTATAAGTTACAAGTGTACAATGTAGTGATTCACAATTTTTAAAGGTTATACTCCATTTATAGTTACTATAAAATACTGGCAGTATTCCCTGTGATGTACAATATATCCTTGTAGCTTATTTTATACCTAATAGTTTGTATCTTTTACTCCCCTACACCTGTATTTCCCCTCCCCGCCTCCCTCTCCCCTCTGGTAACCACTAGTTTGTGCTTGAGTTTGCATCTTTTTTTGTTATGGCAAAATGTTTTCCTTTTCATGACTGAGTAGTATTCTACTGTATGTGTATATATATATATATATATATATATATATATATATGTAATATCTTCTTCATCTGTTCATCTGTTGATGGTCATTTATGAACATTGGGGTTATGCAGATCATTTTTAAATGAATATTGTGATAAATGTGATGAAGAAAAAAAAAGCAGAGGGTACAAAGAAAGTGTGGAAGAGAGGAAGTGTTCTGATTGGATCCTCCATGACAATAGACACAAGGAAAGACTGCAGCAGTTCCCTGCAGTGAGTGGTTAAGGGAAAGCAGTGACATCAGCCAGTGTCACTGAAGTCCCTCAATTAGCCAGCAAGGCCAAGTGCAGGCTCCAGGGACACTACTTAGAGCATTATGGGGATTAATTTGTCTTCAACTGAATGTTTATGAGAAAAATAATACTAAGTTTGAAAACAAAGGATTGTTTTAGACCCATAAAGGCCAGAGTGGGGAAGCTTTTAAAAATTGAATTGCAATCCTTGTGTCACTCTGTGCTGTGCTGAGAGAGAAGCCCATGGCTTGAGTACCATGTCATGTCACCATTTGAGCTTCCATTGACTAGACCAGCCCAGGGGAATCATCCACTGGTTGATTGACAGCTGTGAGCTGGCCTGGTACATAAGCTTTGCTCAAAAAGGCACTCCATACTGCATATTAGTTTCCTGGGGCTGCTATAACGAATTACCACACACTTGGTGCTTCACTTTTTATTTTTTAAAAATATTTATTTATTTATTTGGCTGCTCCACGTCTTTGTTGCGGCACGTGGGATCTTTTCGTTGTGGCAAGCAAACTCTTAACTGTGGCAGCATGTGGGATCTAGTTCCCTGACCAGGGATCAAAGCTGGGCCCCCTGCATTGGGAGCACGGAGTATTAGCCACTGGACCACCAGGGAAGACCCTACACTTGGTGCTTTAAAACAATAGAAATTTATTCTCTGACAGTTCTGGAGGCCAAAAGTCTAAAATTGAGATGTTGGCAGGGCCACACTCCCTCTGAAGGCTCTAGGGGAGGACGCTTCCTTGCCTCTTGTAGCTCTGGTGGCCCTAGCTGTTTCCTGACTTGTGACTGCATCACTCCAGTCTCTTCCTCTGTCTTCACATGACCTTCTCCTCTCTGTGTGTCTCTTGTAAGGATGCTTGTCATTGGATTTAGGGCTTATCCAGATAATCCAGGATGATCTTATCTTGGGATCCTAAATTTAATTGTATTTCCAAAGACCCTTTTTCCAAATAAGGTAACATTCACAAGTTAAGGTTCTGGGATTAATCCATGAACATATCTTTTTGAGGATCACCATTCAAACCCACTCCCATTGGATAATGACTGTTAAACCCAGTCTTATAAGGGAAGGTGCTGGACAGTGACAGTGATCCAGTTGGGTCCTCTCTTTATGGAAGTCTGGACCCAAGCAAGATATGCAAGAAATAAACACCTCCATTGGAGTTGGGCAGAAGCCAAGAGACCCCCAAAGAAGACAGTCAGAAGTCAGAGCAACGACCAACTGAGGCCACATCATGAGAATAGGGACAATTCTAGAGCTTCTCTTTCCTGGCATACCATTTTCATCAATGTAAGCAAAAACTCATCTTTTGAACCCTGCTCAATATTGTGTAACACCTAAATGGGAATAGAATTTGAAAAAGAATAGATATATGTATATGTATAACTGAACCACTTTGCTGTACACCTGAAACTAACACAACATTGTTTTTTTGTTTTTTGTTTTTTAAATTAATTTATTTATTGATTTTTGGCTGCGTTGGGTCTTCGCTGCCGCACATAGGCTTTCTCCAGTTGCAGTGAGCAGGGGCTCCTCTTCGTTGCGGTGTGCGGGCTTCTCATTGCAGTGGCTTCTTGCTGCGGAGCACGGGCTCTAGGTGCGTGGGCTTCAGTAGTTGTGGCTTGTGGGCTCAGTAGCTGTGGCTTGCGGGCTCAGTGGTTGTGGCTCACGGACTCTAGAGCTCAAGCTCGGTAGTTGTGGTGCACGGGCTTAGTTGCTTCGTGGCATGTGGGATCTTCCCGGACCAGGGCTCAAACCCGTGTCCCCTGCATTGGCAGGCGGATTCTTAACGCCTGTGCCACCAGGGAAGTCCCTAACACAACATTGTTAATCGACTATACTCCAATATAAAATAAAGTAGAAAAAAATTAAATTAAATTAAATGTATCCTTTGTTTTTCATGACGTTTAATGTCTTGGACTGTGTCTAACAATAGCTGGTTTCTTAATTCTTGCTGCTGTGGGGGCAGCAATCCTGGAGTGACGACCTTGCCTGCAGGAAGGTGAGTGCCAAAAGCACAGGGGTCCAAAGCGCCAGGATGGGTGTCGATGGCTCTGGGAAACAGTGGAGCACTTTTTTCACTCCTAAGAACACAGGAGTTGGAGGAGGGATGAGGCAAGAAGAGGATCAGACACGTATAGCAACGTTGCCATTGGAGGAGTCAAAAGGAGGCTCCCTGCATGATTCCTGAGCCGGCACAAGAACCCAGTGCCAACGGCTTTTCAGTCTTTTAAGAAATGCAGCTTCGGGCTTCCCTGGTGGTGCAGTGGTTGAGAGTCCACCTGCCAATGCAAGGGACATGGGTGCATGCCCCGGTCCGGGAGGATCCCACATGCCACGGAGCGGCTAGGCCCGTGAGCCATGGCCGCTGAGCCTGCGCGTCCGGAGCCTGTGCTCCGCAACGGGAGAGGCCACAACAGTGAGAGGCCCGCGTACCACAGAAAAAAAAAAGAATCCACCTGCCAATGCAGGAGATGCGGGTTCGAGCCCTGGTCCAGGAAGATCCCACATGCCGCGGAGCAACTAAGCCCATGCGCCACAACTACTGAGCCTGCTCTCTAGAGCCCACATGCCACAACTACTGCAGCCCGGGTGCCTAGAGCCCGTGCAGAGAAGCCACCGCAATGAGAAGCCCGCACACAGCAAGGAAGAGTAGCCCCTGCTCGCCGCAACTAGAGAAAGCCTGCGCGCAGCAGCAAAGACCCAACGCAGCCAAAAATAAAAATAAATACATTAAAAAAAAAAGAGAGAGAGAGAAATGCAGTATCACCATCATTCTCAAGGCACAGAGGATGGTGGTGAGTGAAAAACACAGACCTCAGCGTGACTGCTTCTAAAAGTGGTCAGAGGGGTCAGATTCAAAGCAGGAAGACATTGCAGGAATACCTTAGTCAACTTATTTCCATTTTCCTTTTTATATATGCACAAGAGTGACATAGGAAATTTAAAACTCCGAGACTAAAAAAAAAAAAAAAAAAAAATCTGAGACTACCAGTATCCGTTGAAATTTAAAGTGATAAGAAGTTTGCCATAGTGGGTGCACATTCTTTTCCTGTCTTCGTGGCATATAAAGTAACGATGCATCTTCTGTCAGATGGTATTTGGACTTGGCTTAAGACAGTATGGCCCAGGCCAGCACGAGGCTTGACAGTTTCCTGAGCAAACTTACTTCAGTTGCTTATATAACGAGCATTACCCCAGTAACACAGAGTCAGACAAAAGTTGGACAAGAAACAGTGATTAAGCTCAAATCCTTGTGGGCTATGAAAGAACACACCCCAAATCCTGGGTTAGAAACAGAAAAGGGGGTGATTTGCCTCAAGGGCCTACAAGATCCCTCACTGTTTTATTTATTTATTTGGCCACACGGCACGGCTTGTGGGATCTTAGTTCCCCCACCAGGGATTGAACCCGGGCCATGGCAGTGAAAGCCCCAAGTCTTAACCACCAGACCGCCAGGGAATTCCCCCTCACTGTTTAAAAAAGAAAAAAAGTGAATTATTTAGGTATTTGCTTTAAGACTGACGATCTTTAATATACTGAAGCACCGACTAGCCTTTATCCCAGTGTTTCCCAACCCCTTTTCCTTTATTGCCCCTCCCCCAGTTACCTTTTCAGACTCTTTTTTTCTAATTGTCCCGCTCCATGAATTTTTTCTTATTGTGAGAAAATATACATAACACAAAATTCACCATTTTAACTATTTTCAAGTGGCATTAACTATTGATACCTTCACAGTGTTGTGCAACAAATACCACTGTCTGGTTCCAGAACTTTTTCATCGCCCCAAACAAAAACCCCAAACCCATTATTATGCAGTCAAATCCCATTCTCCCATCCCCCCAGGTCCTGGAGACCATTAATCTACTTTCTGTCTCTGTGGATTTGCCTCTTTTGGACATTTCCTATAAACAGAATCATAAAATACGTGGCCTTTTAGTTCTGGCTTCTTTCACTCAGCATAATGTTTTTGGGGTTCATCCATGTTGTATATGTATCAGTACTTTATTCCTTTCTATGGCTGAATAATATTCCATTGTACGTATGGATGGATGGACCACATTTGCTTATCCATTCATTTAGTAGATAAACATTTGGGTTGTTTCCACCTTTTGGCTATTGTGAATAGTATTGCTATGACCATTTGTGTTCAAGGGTTTGTTTGAACATCTTTTTCAGTTCTTTTGGGTATATTCATAGGAGTGGAATTGCTGGGATCCTACGGTAACTCTATGTTTACCTTATGAAAGACCCACCAAGCTGTTCTCCACAGTGGCAGCGCCATTTTGCATTCCCACCAGCGATTTATGAGGGTTCCAATTTCTCCACATCCTCACCCACATCTCCCCCCGCCCCCCCATGAAAGGTTAATAGCACACATATACCACATATGTTTGTGTACTGTAGCCCTTTTGATGGCAGACTTTGTGTCCAACGGAAATATTTGCAGGGGATCATAGACTCAGAAGCCTGCAGGAATTTATATAAACACTGCTGGCTCACCAAAAACACATCTGCCAGCCCTTAGGGCCGGCAGGCTGCCAGGCTGCAGACACGGATTGACTTTATTTTATTAAATATGTATAGGGTGGATGGAGCATCATTTATTCCATCGTTCCCCTTTTCCTTTTGATGGGCATTCATTTTGTGACCAGCTTCCTACCACACATACAAAAAAGCAGTGTTCCAATCAACATCCTTGTCCTTAAGTATTGGTATTTTTATTTTTTTGGGACGGATTCCCAGGAGTTGGATTAATGGGTCAAAGGGTTTCATTTCCATTTTAACAGATGTTGCCAGATTGCTTTCCCAAAGGGCTGCAAAACGTCGCATGTACCAGAGTGGCCTTTTCTCCATATTCCTGCCGGCACTTGAGAGCATTGCTCGTTTTAGTTATGTCAGTCAGTCTAATGGACGCAATGTCGCATTACTTCTTTAATTTGCATTTTTCTGACCACTGTTGAATTTGAAGATCTTTACATTCGTTTGTTGGCCATTTGGTTTTGCTCCCCTGTAAATAATCTGTTCATACTCTAAGTCCATTTCTGTCTTGGTTGTTTGTCTTGTTCAGGTCAATTTGTAAAAGCTCTTTAGATAGCATCCATTTGAACTTTGGCTTAATTGCAGAGAGGGGATTAAGAGTATCGTCCTCTGGGACGGGCTGCCAAGGGTCGCCTCAGAACTTAGCCCCTGACTGGCTATGTGACCTCAGCAAGTCACTCAACTTTGCCTCACTTTACTCCTCTGTGGGGTGGGTAGCAGTCGTCATCAGCATTGTAATTCCTACCTCATGCTGTTCTTCTAGACACCAGTGAGTTAATACAAGTCAATAGGATGGCGCACGGCACACAGTCAGTTAGTCAGCTGCAGTTGGTGACTATTATTTGTATTACAAATATTTTTCCAGCTCCATCATTTGCACTGGCTTTATTTTTGGTATCCCTTGTCACATAAAACATTTTAATGTTGACATAGTCAAATACCCATCTTTTCTTTCATAGCTTCTGAGTTCCCAGGATTGGTTAAGAAGATCTCTCCATTTCCTTCATGATGAATTTCCTTGTTTTGGGGGGTTTTTTTTTGAAGTTTAAAATTTTTTATTTTATATACAAAGAGTTAGTATTGTTTCTGAGGAAGGTAGATATGCTGGATGACCCATTCAAGAAGTTCACACTTAGTCCAACTTAATGAAGCCGATGTCCTTCCCGTACTGGCGGAAACACTGGCGGCACATATTGAGGCTGTATTTCTGGATCAGATTGTGCCGGTTTGGGCCAGTTTGGGCCGGTTTGAGGAGACACGGCAAGAGCTAGAACCCTGGCCAAAATTTTTTGGATGCTTCCAGTAGAGCTGCTGGTGACCCATGTTGCTTTCTTGGCTGCAACTAGGCAAAAGGAAATTTCCTTGTCCTGATAATCAGAGGCCTATAACTCACCATGTCCCACACTGAGGTGCACTGTCCTCCCAGCTCCTAGATCTGTTTGCTCCTCTTCTCTCTCATCCCTCCGGGATGAGACCTTTAGAACACTTTCACTTCCTCCCTCCCCTCCTTTCCTTTCCCATCTTCCCCACTGAGACCCATGAGACACTTTACCTCCCCACCCCCACTCACCAATCTCTGAGATTTGGCTGAAATAATTTAGTATTTGTTAGAACTCCCTTAGAGGAGGTCCATTTGGTGTCAAGACTCCTTCTCTGTTACACAAATCCCTCTCTGGATCCACTTAGATGTAAGACGTCACATGCCTATGTTCTTTTTTTAAAATTTATTTATTTTTAAAATTTTTTTAATTTTTGGTTGCATTGGGTCTTGCGCGGGGTTCTCATTGTGATGGCTTCTCTTGTTGCAGAGCATGGGCTCTAGGTGCATGGGCTTCAGTAGTTGTGGCACACGGGCTCAGTAGTTGTGGCTCATGGGCTCTAGAGCGCAGGCTCAGTAGTTGTGGCGCACGGGCTTAGTGGCTCCACGGCATGTGGGATCTTCCCGGACCAGGGCTTGAACCCGTGTCCCATGCATTGGCAGGCAGATTCTTAACCACTGTGCCACCAGTGAAGCCCCTGCCTATGTTCTTAACACTGTTTTCTCTTTTGTTTTCTTCTTCTTTTAGTTTTCTTTTCAGGTTTCGTTGTAGTTTGGTAAGTCTTTTCTCAAGTCATTTCCTCAGATGAAGACCTGGGAGTTATATTCTCTTAATCCTTGGGTATCCTTGACTCGTCTCCTTTTGCCTCAAAAGATGGAAAGTATTTTGAAAACTGGATAGAGGATTCTTGGCTTGGAGTCCTTTCTCTCTTCTGTAGATACTGGTCCACTGTCATCTTTCCATAGCATAGATGAAAATCTAATGCCAGTCTGACTTTTTTTCCTTTGTGAATATCTTCTGCTTTCTGCTTGACACCTGTAAGATGGTTATCTTTCAGGTTTGGGAATTTTACCAGAATATGCCCACATATGACTCTTATCAGACCAGTCTGGAACTCAGTGAGCCCTGTCAATCTGCAGTCTCTGATCTTTAGTAATTTCAGGAAAATTTTCTCCTATTATTTGTTGATCTGTTGCTTATTCTTGTTTTGGAATTCCTATTGTGTGTTCATTCTTCAGGAGCTATCCTCCAACTCTCTTATCTTTCCCCACAGATTTCTATTTCTTTATCATTTTGCTCTATGTTTTGAGGCATTTCTTGCACTTGGTCTCCCAGAGTGTTCATTTGGATCTCACTAGAGATTTTATTCACCTTTTGTTACCAAACTTGGGTTTGGCTGCTCGCCACTCAAAAGCCAATACTCAAGAGACAAGTGTTGGTTGGAAAGGAAAACTTGCTTTATTCAGGAGGTCGGCAACCTGGGGAGAAGACAGACTCATGTCCAAAAACCAGTTCCAAAGATTCTGCTTGACCAGGAAAGTTTTTAAAGGGAAATCATTTGGGGATGGGGTCAGAGCCTTCATCACCTCCCACTGTGTGCAGACTTTCTTCTGATTGGTTGGTGGTGAGGTAACAGGGCGGTGTCCCAGGAATCTTGTGCTCGGCCTGAAGTTACCATCCTCCACCTGGGTGGGGGTCTTAGTTCCTACAGAAGAACTCAAAGATATTGTTCTGTGTATCCCTTGAGGGGGAACCAGGACCCTGCCCCAAGGCTGCACTATTGTCTCCTGACTGCTCCTCCCTTATCTCTGCATCCCCTCCCTCCCCTGATTAGCAACTGTTTGAATCTGCCCTTTGGAACTCAGGGGAGGTCAAGGAGGCTGAATAAAGCCTATTTCCTACAAACAAGAAACAGGGGACACAGAAAGAATTTGAACCCGGGAGGTCCCCACAGGGTCCTACTCTGTTTCATTAGTATCAAATCCCACAGGTGAAGGGCTCAGTCCCACAAGACTGTTGGACTCAACCTCAGAAGAACAAACAGTCAAAAACCAGATGGGGAAGAAAGCCTGTTTAAGGTCCCCTGCCCAAATCGTCCTACCTCAATTTTTCCAACATTGTAATGGCATTTCTTCATTTAAAAAATACATCACGGGGGGCTTCCCTGGTGGCGCAGTGGTTGGGAGTCCGCCTGCCGATGCAGGGGACAGGGGTTCGTGCCCCGGTCTGGGAGGATCCCACGTGCCGCGGAGCGGCTGGGCCCGTGGGCCATGGCCGCTGGGCCTGCGCGTCCGGAGCCTGTGCTCCGCAACGGGAGAGGCCGCAGCGGTGAGAGGCCCACGTACCGCAAAAAGAAAAAAAAAAAAAAACATCATGGGAACTCCCTGGCAGTCCAGTGGTTAGGACTCTGTGATTTCACTGCTGAGAGCCTGGGTTCAGTCCCCAGTCAGGGAACTAAGATCCCTCAAGCTGAGTGGTGCATGGCCACACACACACACACACACACAAATAATAATGATATAGAGATAGAAAGTAGATTGATATTTTCCAGGAGCTGGGGCAGCTCTATGGGGCATGACTGACAATAGACACGGAGGATTTTGGGGGGCAGGATGATGAAAAAGTTCTGGAAATAGACAGTGGTGATTTTTGCACAAGTTTGTGAAGATACAATAATAAAAATGACTGAACTGTACTATTTTTTTTTCTTTTTTAGATTTATTTATTTTTTTTTTGGCTGCGTTGAGTCTTCGTTGCTGTGCACGGGCTTTCTCTAGTTGCGGTGAGTGGGGGCTACTCTTTGTTGCACTGCGCGGGCTTCTCATTGTGGTGGCTTTTCTTTGTTGCTGAGCACGGAGTCTACGTGCATGGGCTTCAGTAGCTGTGGTTCATGGGCTCTAGAGCGCAGGCTCCGTAGTTGTGGCGCACGGTCTTAGTTGCCCCGTGGCATGTGGGATCTTCCCGGACCAGGGCTTAAACCCGTGTCCCCTGCACTGGCAGGTGGGTTCTTAACCACTGCGCCACCAGGGAAGCCCCTGAACTGTACTTTAAAAGGATGAATTTATCATTTCTCAGCCTTTTGTCTAAGATCAAGCGTCAGTATCTGTTTTTAGTCCGTGGTTTTAGTCAGTGAACTGTGGTTGAGGGCTGGAGGACAGCATCCTCAGGGAGTTGCATGGTGTCTTGGTTGCACAGATTGGGTTGCTGGGAATCCAGTCTGTGTCTGGAGCCAAGCTATGACCCAGGACATCCTGGTCACCTCTGCCAGCATGCAGCCATACCCAGGGACCTGCTGTGGCATCCAGAATCACCTGGACCATCTCTCTTGGGAGTTTCTCCGGCTTCCCTCTACCAACTGGTTGGTTCTCCCAGATTCCATTTTCTTTAACTCTGTCAGTTATAAAGGATGGATCACTGGGCTGTTGAGATAGAGGGGAAGTGCTGGCTTAGTCCTCAATGGGAAAGACATAGGAAGGGCCTGGGCAGGAGTTTGAATTTTGTGCCCTGTCTGTCCTGCTGTTCTCAGGCTTTTTAGGCATGTATCTGAAAGAAAGTCTCTTGAATTAAGAATATAAGAAAGTACACAAGATATTCAATAAAATAAATGACCTAAAAAAAAAAAAGATGAATCTTACAGCATGTGAATTATATTTCAGTATAAAATATCTGTAGCTGTAAGGATCCTAAGCCCAGGACCTCTGTCATCCTCTCTGCATCCCCAGCACCTGGCCAATGAGTGGGAAAGCTGGAATTTCAACCCAGAAGCATCTAATTCCAAAGGCCATTCTCTTTCACCTCCACCCCATGTTGATACCAGGTAGCCTGGCAGAAAAGACCGTGCTGAGTTGGAACTCTATTCTTTTGATAATTGAAGGTTTTTGAGGTTAGGAAAAGAGGCATGGTTCAATTTTTGTTTTAGAAGGATAATTTTTAGGAGCTTTATGTGAATATTCTTTGTTAGAAATGATAACAGTAGATAAGACTATTCAGCAATTTTTTTCTGGATGGACTATAATAATTTTGGTTGTTCCGTTTAAAAAAATTTTTTTTTTGAAATCATGACTGAAATGTCAGCTTCTATGGGAACCTCAGAGAGCAGTGTGATTTTTTTTCTCTCATTCAGTTTTTTAAAAAAATATGCATTTTAATGAATTTTGAGATTGGTTTCCATCATTAAACAAAAGATAGCTGGAGAGAGAGAAGAGGCAATTGGGCAATGTTTGCCTGTGAAAAGTCAACCTGTCTTTAATGTTATTCTTCTACTTTTTTTAAGTTGAATTTCTCTGCTGTGTAGCACAAGAGGCCTTATGTGAAATTCTATTCTAAGTTATAGGTGATAAGTGGTTTTAAATAAACACATATGGTATTCCAGCCGAGCTCTGAAACCACTGGCTGACAGAGGCATAGGACAAAGATGATCAGACGCTGTGCGAGTTTGCTCAGGCCACCTTATCAAAGTTTCACAGTCTGGGTGGCTTAAACAACAGAAATTTTATTTTCTCACAGTTCTGAAGGCCAGAAGTCCAAGATCAAGGAGTGGGTAGAGTTATTTGTTCTGAGACCTCTCCCCTCGCTTTGTAGACAGCCGTCTTCCCCCTGTCCTCACATGGTCTTCCCTCTGTGCACGTCTGTGTCCTAATCTCCTTTTTTTATAAAGACACCAGTCCTATTGAATTAGGGCCCCACCCCTAATGACCTCATTTTAATTTAATTACCTCTTTAACACCCCTTGTTCAAATACAGTCACATTAAGAGGTTCTGGAGGGACTTCCCTGGTGGTACAGTGGGTAAGACTCTGTGCTCCCAATGCAGGGGGCCTGAGTTTGATCCCTGGTCTGGGAAATAGATCCCACATGCATGCCGCAACTAAGAGTTCACAAGCCACAACTAAGGAGCCGGCAAGCCTCAACTAAGGAGCCCACCTGCCGCAACTAAGACCTGACCCAACCAAATAAATAAATAAATAAATATTAAAAAAGAAGAAAAAAAGAGGTACTGGAGGTTAGGACTTCAACATAGGAATTTGGATGGAGGGGGACACAAATCAGCTCATAACGGACACCCTGGTTTATGTCTTGCTCTAAGGAGTTGTATTCAGTGAAAGTGAGGAAAATGTTTATACGAGAACTACCTAGGCTAGAGACGACCCGACATCACAACAGAGACTGGCTCATACCTAGTATTCCACCCTAACTCCATCCTCAGACCACCGCCTCTGGGGCAGGGATCTTGCCTGACCCAGGAGAGGACTGGGGACAGAGAGTGGGGGATGGGAGAGAGGATGAGCTAGAGAAGAGGGGTGGTTACTCTATAGATTTGTAACAGTTTTTAAAAAAAAAATCACGTGAACTTAACATAAAACGAACCATTTAATTAAATTAATTAATTTATTTAAATTAATTTTATTTATTTATTTTTTGCTGCATTGGGTCTTCATTGCTGCACACGGGCTTTCTCTAGTTGAGGCGAGCGGGGGCTACTCTTCGTTGCGGTGCGCGGGCTTCTCATTGCGTTGGCTTCTCTTGTTGCGGAGCACGGGCTCTAGGCGTGCTGGTTTCAGTAGTTGTGACGCACAGGCTCAGTAGTTGTGGTTTGTGGGCTCTAGAGAGCAGGCTCAGTAGTTGCGGCGCAAGGGCTTCATTGCTCCGCAGCACGTGAGATCTTCCTGGACCAGGGCTCGAACCTGTGTCCCCTACGTTGGCAGGCAGATTCTTAACCACGGTGCCACCAGGGAAGCCCAAAATGAACCATTTTAAAGTGAACAGTTTAGTGGCATTTAGTACATTCTCAGTGTTGTACGGCCATCACTTCTATCTAGTTCCAAAACATTTTCATCACCCAAAAAAGAAACCCCCTGCCCTTTAGCAGTCACACCCCATCTCCCCTCCCCCCACCCCTGGCGACCACAGTCTGCCTTCTGTCTCTATGGATTTGCTTCTTCTGGACATTTCATACAAATGTAATTATACAGTATGTCGCCCTTTGTATCTGACTTTCACATCACGTTTTCCAGGTTCATTTTTTAAAAATAGTTATTTGTCTATTTATTTATTATTTATTTAGGCTGCGCCGAGTCTTTTTCTATGTTTTTTTAAATGTATTTATTTTTGGCTGCATTGGGTCTTCGTTGCTGCACGCAGGCTTTCTCTATTTGGGGCGAGCGAGGGCTACTCTTCGTTGTGGTGCGCGGGCTTCTCATCGTGGTGGCTTCTCTTGTTGCGGAGCACGGGCTCTAGGAGCGTGGGCTTCCGTAGTTGTGGCACACAGGCTCAGTAGTTGTGGCTCTCAGGCCCTAGAGTGCAGGCTCAGTAGTTGTGGCGCACGGGCTTAGTTGCTCCACGGCATGTGGGATCTCCCCGGACCAGGGCTCGAACTCGTGTCCCCTACATTGGCAGGTGGATTCTTTTTTTTTTTTTTTTTTTTTTTTGGCAGGTGGATTCTTAACCACTGTGCCACCAGGGAAGCCCTGAGCCGAGTCTTAGTTGCTGCATGTGGACTCTTAGTTGCAGCATGCATGCAGGATCTAGTTCCCCCGACCAGGGATCAAACCCGGGCCCCCTGCATTTGGAGTGTGGAATCTTACCTACTGGACCACCAGGGAAGTCCCTTATTTCATTTTGTAAGAATTTTTAACCTTATGGTTTCATAAACAAGCTAATTTTGGGCTACCCTTTATCAGTTTCCCAAGTTGCCAGCCATAAAATCTTTAAAACATAAAGGACATTTGTGGGTATTCTGAGGGATGCAAAAGAAGGTGGAAGATAAACTGAACATGGAGAGAGAGGGCCTGAATTGTAGCATCTGCCCCATAGTCCTGTCAGGTAACCTGATCGTGTGTGTATTTATACAACCTCCTACTCACAAAGATCAAAAACCAATAACACAGTTTGTGTTCCTACCACCCAGACTTAACAACCCCTCTTCTTGTATGTCTTTGTTTTAATTCTATGACATTTTATTACATATGGAGATTCGTATAACCACCACCACATTTAAGATACAGATGGTTCTGCCCCCATGAGGGAACACCCTCATACTATACAATGCCCACTCCCTCCTCTTTAACCCTTAGCAACCACTGATCTATTCATCTTCTTAATTTTTATTTTATTTTATTTTATTTTGGCTGCACTGCTCAGCTTGCGGGATCTTAGTTCCCCGACCAGGGATTGAACCTGGGCCCTTGGCAGTGAGAGCATAGAGTCTTAACCACTGGACCGCCAGGGAATTCCCTATTTGTCTTCTTTATAATTTTGTCATTTCAAGAATGTTACATAGGACTTCCCGGGTGGCGCAATGGTTGAGAGTACGCCTGCTGATGTAGGGGACACGGGTTCGTGTCCCGGTCCGGGAGGATCCCACATGCCGCGGAACAGCTGGGCCCGTGAGCCATGGCCGCTGAGCCTGCGTGTCCGGAGCCTGTGCTCCGCAAGGGGAGAGGCCACAACAGTGAGAGGCCCGCATACCACAAAAAAAAAAAAAAAAAAAAAAAGAATGTTACATAAATGGGATCATACAGTATGAAACTTTTTAAGATTGGTCTTTTTTTTTTCCACTTAGCATAATGCCATTAAAATCCACCCTAATTGTTACATGTGTCAAATAGTCTATTTCCTTTCATTGCTAAGTAGTATTCCATGGCATGCACGTGTCACAGGCTGTTTAACCATTCCCCCTTTGAAGGACATTTGCAGATCCTTCTTCTAAAATAAAGTAAAAGCGTTACAGAGACAGTTGAGGCCTCCCCTCAATCAAGTGTTCCTCATTCCTCCACAGAGGTCATCTGTATCTTGCAGCTGCTATGCATCCTTCTCATCCATGATTTTTGTTTTGTTACATATGGATGCTTCCAAAATCCATGTTATTTTGTTTAGCATATTTTAAACATTTTTAAAAGTGTTATCATATTACGTGTATCTTTTGGCAACTTGCTTTTTGCTCTGGATGTTATGCTCAAGGTTCAGTTCTATTGATACAGGTAACTCTGGTTCATTTTTTTCTTCCCTGCTATGTATTGATAGTATTCCACTGGGTGCCTGTATTGCTATTTAACTATTCCCCTTCTAATGGACACTTAGGTTGTTTCCTGGTTTTCACTATTACAAACACTGTTGCACTGAACATCCTTTACCTGCCTCCTTGTGAGATGGTAGCTTCATTAGAAAGACAAGGAGAATATTCAACAAGGAAGAAAGAGTTCAATCACCAGTGAGCTTTGGAAGAAGGGAAACTAACATTTATTGATCCACTCAGTGTCAAGCATTGCGCCTGGCAGCTTAAGTACATGAGCTCAGCCTGGACCTGGGAGATCCCTAATGGTTGGGCAGCCTGAAAAGTTCTGGATTTATTGACCCCTAATGGGTCAAGGCATTCACCCTACTTTTTTCAGTTCACGTTGCTCATCTCTCACTTTGCGTTGTTTCAGAACTTTAAAGGCAAAGACTCTGGAGTCAGACTGCCTATATTTGTTCCCTCGGTTCATCACGTACAGGTCATATGACCTTTGGCAAATTATTCAAACTCTCTGGACCTCAGTTCCCTTATCTGTGAAATGGAATAGCACTTACCCTATGAAGTTATTGAAGGGATGAAACGAGATCACCTATGGAAAACACTAGGCATAGTGTCTGGCAGACGGCATGGAGGAAATCTTACATACAATAATTGATAGCAATCAAATGATGATAAATGAAACATCTCTCTAATTATGAGTCTATCTTTGCCTCATGTTGTTTTACTGAAATAAAAAGTGAATCAATACCATTTTCCTACTGAAGCATTGTATTCCAAAGGAGGGATATTTTGTAAGCACAATGAAAAGAAACCCACTGTCTTTCAACCTGATGACATCAGTAGGCATTTTCTCTTCTTTTCAGTTGCATTGGAAATGTCATGCACTGTTCCCAATACCTATTGATGCCCATAAATCCTTCTCTATACTGGCCAGTGCCCAGTATATCAGTATTTGTTAAGAGCCGAGACATGCTTGCCTTTCATAAGACAGGGCCATGGGACTGTGATCAGGCCTGATGTTTGTAATGCCACATGCAAACCCTTTCTCCCAGGAGAGACAGAGGGTGACTAAATCTTAAACTTGAGCCCGAAGAGAATCCAGCACCGGGCTGTAAAATAGCCATGTTTCCTTTGTCATAGCAGACGCAGAATTCAGTGAACAGAATGTCGTGGCTGGGTACTCACCATGGCTAAGCCTGACAAAGAGTATGTCTTGGACTCGAGTTTATTAAGTAATATATAAAATTGCAAAGATTTTAATTCTCTAGGAAGGCCTTCGGAAGGACTCTAGCAGTCAACATCTGGAGGTCCACATCTGTTTGGGTTTGGGGCAGTGTGAACTGCATTTCTTCCTCAAGGTTGGCTGATTACCTGTCTGTTCTCCAGAGTTTTGTAACGTGGCAGAAATTTTGGAAGTAAGAGAATTGAGATCAAGTCTGCTGAAAGCGCACACATGGTTTTTAAGCGAGTGATGTGGGCGGTGGTCTGAAATGTTATCTGAGGAACGCCTGGCAGTCAGCATGAGTTCACATAAACAGTAGTTTAAAAATGCCCTTTATGGGCTTCCCTGGTGGCGCAGTGGTTGAGAGTCCGCCTGCTGATGCAGGGGACGCAGGTTCATGCCCCGGTCCACGAAGATCGCACATGCCATGGAGCGGCTGGGCCCGTGAGCCATAGCCACTGAGCCTGCACGTCCGGAGCCTGTGCTCTGCAACAGGAGAGGCCACAACAGTGAGAGGCCCACGTACCACAAAAATAAATAAATAAATAAATAAATAAATAAAATAAAATAAAATTAATGTTGGCATTCTCCTGGACAGGGAGACAGAAGTATTTAGGAGACTGCTCTCTCTCTCTTTTTTTTAAATTGAAGTAGTTGATTACAATGTTGTGTTCATTTCAGATATACAGCAAAGTGATTCAGTTATACATATATATACATATTTTTTTCCATTATGGTTTACTATAGGATATTGAATACAGTTCCCTGTGCTATACAGTAGGACCTCGTTTATCTATTTTATATATAGTTTGTATCTGCTAAACCCAAACTCCTAATTTATCCCTCCCCCACCCCCTCTCCTCTTTGGTAACTATATGTTTGTTTTCGATGTCTGTGTCTGTTCCCGTTTCATAAATAAGTTCATTTGTATCATATTTAGATTCCACATATAAATGATATACAGTATTTGTGTTTGTCTGAGTTACTTCATTTAATATGATAATCTCTAGGTCCATCCATGTTGTTGCAAATGGCATTATTTCACTCTTCTCTTTTTAAATTTTTAATTTATTTATTTATTTATTTTTGGATGTGTTGGGTCTTCGTTGCTATGCATGGACTTTCTCTAGTGGCGATGAGCGGAGGCTACTCTTCGTTGTGGTGCGCGGGCTTCTCATTGAGGTGGCTTCTCTTGTCGCAGAGCACAGGCTCTAGGCACACCGGCTTCAATAGTTGTGGCACGTGGGCTCAGTAGTTGTGGCTCGTGGGTTCTAGAGTGCAGGCTCAGTAGTTGTGGTGCCCAGGCTTAGCTGCTCCGCGGCATGTGGGATCTTCCCAGACTAGGGCTCGAACCCGTGTTCCCTGCATTGGCAGGCAGATTCTTAACCGCTGCGCTGCCAGGGAAGCCCTAAATTTTTGCTTTTTTAAGCCACCAAATTTGTGGTACTTTGTTATGGAGCCCTAGGAGACTAATACACTCACACACCTCAGGGCCTTTGCACTTACCATCCCCTCTGCCTAGAATGCCCTTCCTCCAGATTTTTGCACTGTTTGCTCTGTCTTGTTATTCATTGCTCAGCTCCAGGTCACTTCCCAGTCATCCCAGCCCCACCTCCTTTTTAGCCTGTCACCCTGCTCTGTTGGCTTCAGAGTCCTCATAGACATCCCAAGCTCCCTTTCCATTTATTTGTATACTTCTTTTCTGTCTGCCTCCCCACCTTGAATGTGAGTTCTATGAGAAGAGGGTCCTGGGGACCTTGTTCCTTGCTCTATTTCCATCAACCACTCAGAACACAACAGCACACAGCTGGTGCTTAATACATAAAAGCTGGTGGGATGAATGAACAAAAGGACGGATGTGGGTTGTTAGTTCTGAACAGGTTGGAGTTTCACAACTGGGTGCCCTGCTGACTCATGTATCTGGGGCTGGGGGAATCCCTGCTTTCCTCTGAGCTCAGCTCTGCTCATCTCTTCCTCTTTAAGAAGGAGATTTCTGCTTTTAACTTTCTGTCTCTAGGAGTTAATTGAAAAAACAGACAAGCACACTGATCAAAAAACACTTCAGAACCTCAAGAACGTCCATCTTTCTTCCTTTACTGCCATTCAGCCATGGCTGGGAGGCTGAGTATCTGCATTTCTTTTTGGCATCCGAGTCACCATGCCAAAGCAAGCCTCATCTTGCTAAAGAACTAACTAGTGGAAGTGAAAGCGTAACAGAAACTTGGACCAATCACAGTCTCAAACCAGTACGTCTCCTTTCCATCCCAGAATTGGGAACTGAAACCATTCCACAGGAAGTTCTCTCCTCCCCCAGTCTGGCTGGATTCCTTTTTTAATACACAAATACGCATAGCAATATTCACCAAGCCCTAAATAAAACAAAGTGCTCTTGCAATCCTGTCTGTACTACCCTTCTGAATTAAATTGTTTTTACTTTTCCCAGCTCTCTCCCATCTTTGTTCGAATGCATATGTAAGTTTTACTTAACTATCTCATGGTGCAGGTCAGAGTCCACATCCTTTTCTTTTTTTAAAAAAAATTAATTTATTTTATTTTTGGCTGCATTGGGTCTTCATTGCTGCACTAGGGCTTTCTCTAGTTGCAGCGAGTGGGGCTACTCTTT
Organism: Mesoplodon bidens; assembly: GCF_964165515.1. Classification (NCBI taxonomy): domain Eukaryota; kingdom Metazoa; phylum Chordata; class Mammalia; order Artiodactyla; family Ziphiidae; genus Mesoplodon; species Mesoplodon bidens. The sequence goes on along the minus strand of NC_138169.1, from coordinate 7,689,192 downwards.
GTTGCGGTGAGCAGGCTTCTCATTGCGGTGGCTTCTCTTGTTGTGGAGCAGGGGGCTCTAGAGCACAGGCTCAGTAGTTGTGGCACACGGGCTTAGTTGCTCCGCGGCATGTGGGATCTTCCCGGACCGGGGCTCGAACCCGTGTCCCCTGCATTGGCAGGCGGATTCTTAACCACTGCACCACCAGAGAAGCCCCCACGTCCTTTTGTTACTTTACAGTATGTGGTATTTTTCTACCAGGGCAACTTGGTTGAAAATTTTATGGGTTAACAACATATAAAATTCTCCACTTAAGTAAGAAGTCCATGTCTGTGAACTATCACCCAGACACATGCAACACCAGACTGTGTGTCTCATATCAAAGTTTATTGAAGTGGTAGATTTCTTATAAATATAGACACACAAGCAAATGAGCCAGGAGGAAGCTTCCCCCCCCCCAAAACCATTGGGCAGCATTTCCCTTTTAGTGATAAAAGCAAAAAGAGGTGGCAAGCAGCTCTCTCCCTGAAGTCTTTTTAACAGTTCAACCTTCAAATTAGTGTAGACAAGAGAGGAATGGATTCCTTGCAGGTTCTAACATAAATGCCATTTCCTTTCCCTTAGTAATACTGTTTTGCTCAGTCCCTCCTGGGGCAAATCCCCTCCTTACCAGCACTGGAAACTCAGATATTAACCAGAGCTCATGAGTTTCTGTCTGGTCCATTTCTGCTAAAGCGTAGCTGAAAGATGGATTGGTCCCACGGAACCCAGGTGACCTCCTGGTTTGTTTCATGATGCCTGGGCTCCCTCCAGGAGCAATAATTCCCCTCCAATCACTTAGCTTTCCTTATCCCAGTGGGAGCCCACAAACAGGCTAGGCGTCGCCCCAGGAGCTGAGAACCATCCAAGTCTCAGGCAGGTGAAGGAAAGGGGCCAGTGAGTCACAGGAGCCAGTGGGCGTCTCTGTGGCTCCAACTCTCCAGCAGCAGAAATGTGAACAGTTTTGCCATCTTCAGTTCTGCGAGTGTCCAAGATTGAACAGAAGCTTCAGACGCCTAGAAGCTTCTTCCTCTGTTCCCCCAAGATCCCGGTGGAGACAAGCTGCAACCAAGCAGCCTATGCTGCCAGACCAGTTCTCTAAATCTGATTCTCTGGATCTGGAAGTTCTGGGAAACCACAGGCCAAGGCTCACGATGTTACTCTGGGTACCAGCCCAACTGCTTCTCCAGAGATCTTGGTCCTTGATGATTATCTCCCTTCTTGGATTGGTTATTTTAAGGAGAGGCTGGAGACAGATAAGAGGGGCTCTGAGGCTCCCTGGGATTGGCCATTAAAGTGTCGGGAACATTCTTGGTAGTACTCAGATCCCCCGTGAGCTCGACACTTGTGCTGCGGTTATTCTCAGACTCATCCAGCATCTTCCTCCGCAGGCAGCGGTTGATCAAGGTGGAGAAGAAGTTGGGGAAAGATGGGCTGGAGAAGTAATACACCAAAGGGTCCAGCATGCTGTTCATGTAGGTGAAGCTGAGGGTGATATAAAAAGCCAGGTCAACCGAGCGATAGGTGTCACAGTTCTCCGTACCAGTGGTGTGCAGGAGCCAGAAAATGCGTATGCGTGCGGCCACACTGGGCAGGAAGCAGATGATGAAGACAATGGCCACCACCATGATGAAGTTGATGGCCCTCTTGATCTTGGCATGCTTGTTCATTTGCCGCTGCCGCAGGCTCCAGATGATCCTGGCCGAGCAGAACAGGATGATGCCCAGGGGCAGGAAGAACTCCAGGAGGAACATGGCATCATGCCAGCGGAAAGTGTGGCAGATGTTGAAGCTACTGCACAGATTCGAATTGTGACTCCTGATCAGCATCTTTTTGTACAGGAGGTGCATCGTCAGGCTGATAGTGATGCCCCACAAGAGGCAGGAGATGAGGGCCGCCGTCCGATTGGAGATCTTGTTCAGAGCGTGATGGGGATGGACCACTCGGAAATACCTGTCCACGGCCACCACCGTGAGGAAGATGATGCTGCCCTGGCGGTTCATGGCCAACATGAAGAGCATCATCCGGCAGGGGATTTCCCCAAACCTCCAGTCCCACTTCCTCACATAGTTGTCGGTCAGGAAAGGCAGGCAGATGATCAGGAGAAAGTCAGCCACAGCCAAGTTGAACAGAAACACCCGGCTGGCTTTCCAGGACTTGAGGTGGAAGCAGAAAACCCACAGGGCAAGGCCATTGCCCAGGAGCCCGAACACGAACTCCAGCCCCACCACCGGTGGCAGCACCTTGGCAATGAAATCATCCCGGAACACACAGCAGTTCTTCTTGCCTATTTCCAGAAAATGATTCTGCGCGTGGGACGGGTTCATGAGTGAATCGCGTTGGTCTTAGGGAGAGCCTCACCTAGCGAACGCTCAGGGAACAAGGTGTGGGTCTGAGTGGCAAACTTGTGGTTCAGCACTCGCCTTTATGTCATGTCAGGGTGTTGAAATAGATGACTGAATGGTTACCAGGAAACTACGAAATCGCTTTAAAAAAAAAAAAAAGCCAGCAAGGCTCTTATGCAACCTGCTGTTTGCATAAACAAATAACAAAAAAAATCCCCTGGGCATATAAGAACCCACAACATTTTCTAAATGTAAAGAATACGTGTGGGCAAGCAGACTGTCATTGTGAATTATGACATGACATAATTCAAGCAGATTGAAATGTGGAAGGCTGTGTGCCTGTATATTGAATACTTAACATGGGAGAATTAATTCACTGTCATGTGGTTGCCTTGCATAATAAAGAAAACAACAACAGCAATAATAATTTACTGTGCTCAACAGAAACATGAAGAATTAGCATGGAATATTAACAGGCTTATGTTTTAAGAAACAGTAGCATGTGTATGGTTTTTTTTTTTTTTTTGGAAAGGCCGAGAGGACATTAATTGTCTAGTATTTTATGAGGACAGATGTGTTGCATTTGATGTTTCCACGCCATCTTCTTTGTAAAATATGGGTTGCTTTTCTACACCAGAACCCTGCAATTAATCCCCAGCTAAGGGGAAAAAAAAAGCTATCTGAGAGCAGCATGCCATTTCATAAGATGCTTGAAAACTTGAACCCAGTTGGATTGCCAGTGGTGTGTTACAATAAGTTAGTTTTTTTCTTTGTTTGTGTTAGATTTTGAGATGCCTTCTTGCTCAAGTAAGTAATTTATTGTTGAGCACGTGACTTACTAAAATTAATAAGCTTTATATTTTAGAGCAGTTTTAGGTTCCCAGCAAAACTGAGTGGAAAGTACAGAGCGTATATACACTGGCGGTGTGCCGGCTGTCCCCACGCGCACACAACCTCCCCCAGGATGCACGTGATGTCTTAAAAGCCCCCATTTTTGGAAAATTGAACTTAGAGAATGTAAAAAGACTTTGACCTCTGCCTTGCAGCAGGTCATCGTTTCACACATCATTTCTTTGCTTTTCAGTATAATTGGGTGTGACACTACAGAACATTTCCACCCTGTATTTTGGTCTGATGAATTCTTGCTGTGCAAGAGGTTCTGAGTTGTGTTGCTTCTACTTTGAGTGAGAAGTAGGACATCTGCTCCTTTAGTTTCACACCCAGGTTCCACGATAGGGGTTTGTAGACTCCTCCCAGGAAATGGCAGTCATGATGATCTAATGTTAGACTCACACAGGAGCCAGTGGCACTTGATGATGAAGACGATGATGAAGAAGATGATGAAGATGGTGTTGGCACCCCCGTTAGGGAGAGCTTCCTTTGTGCCAGACGCCATGCTCGGCGCTTTATTTTTTTAATTTTTTTTTGCGCTACACGGGCCTCTCACTGCCGCGGCCTCTCCCGTTGCGGAGCACAGACTCCGGACGCACAGGCTCAGCGGCCATGGCTCACGGGCCCAGCCGCTCTGCGGCATGTGGGATCTTCCCGGACCGGGGCACGAACCCGTGTCCCCTGCATCAGCAGGCAGACTCTCAACCACTGCACCACCAGGGAAGCCCTCAGCGCTTTATTTTTATTTCTTTATTTGGCCGTGCTGCTCGGCATTCAGGATCTTAGTTCCCCCACCAGGGATTGAACCTGTGCCCCCCGCAGTGGAAGTGCAGTCTTAACCACTGGACTGCCAGGGAAGTCCCATCATTATCTGAAATACATTATCTTGTTTTCCCCTGACTGCAGTCCATGAGGTAGGGACTGTTACTGATTCCAATTTCAAAATGAGGAAGCTCAGAGAGGTTGGTCATCTATTCAAGGCTACACAGCTAATAAGATTTGAATCTGGCACTGGCTTCAAGGCCTGTGTCCCTAACCATTACACTACACTGCCTCTTATTATATTATTGCCCCTTCTAGAAGGCTGTACTGGATTGAGGTCACATTATGTGGCTGTAGTTAGACTCTAGTGAAATTACTAGTATTTGCTTCCCATCCTTGCTGCCTGTGAATATCCTGCTCCCTCCTTGGATGCATGTGGACTTGTCAATGACATTCATAAAGTAACCCTAAAGTAAACCCTAAGTGCCTTTATTAACTAAGAGTCAGAAAACCTGACTATTCATGATAGTTATTTTGGGGAACTGGAATTTGCAAGGGATCTTCCCTTTCTAAGTTTTACAATTTTATAATATTTCCTTTTTTTTTTGGCTGCATTGGGTCTTCATTGCTGGGCGTGGGCTTTCTCTAGTTGCAGTGAGCGGGGGCTACTCTTTGTTGCGGTGTGTGGACTTATTGCGGTGGCTCCTCTTGTTGCGGAGCACAGGCTCTAGGCGCGTGGGCTTCGATAGCTGTGGCTCGCAGGCTCAGTAGTTGTGACCCACGGGTTTCGTTGCTCCGCGGCATGTATGATCTTTCCGGACCAGGGCTTGAACCCGTGTCCCCTGCATTGGCAGGTGGATTCTTAACCACTGCACCACCAGAGAAGCCCAATATTTGCTTTTTAAAAAGAAAAAAAAAGTCATAGGGGACTTCCCTGGCAGTCCAGCAGTTAAGACTTCGCCTTCCAATGCAGGGGGTGCAGGTTCCATCCCTGGTCGGGGAGCTAAGATTCTACGTGCCTCACGGCCAAGAAACCAAAACATAAAACAGAAGCGATATTATAACAAATTCAATAAAGACTTTAAAAATGGTCCACATCAAAAAAATCTTAAAAAATGAAAACAAACAAAAAAACCCAATACCATGGATAAAATTAGGAAAGAACAACAATAGATACTGTTATGTTTGAAAAAAAGAGAGAAATTGGAGGCCCTGGATGCCTTTTTCTCACTCCATCATTAGCCGTGAAACCTCTTAACCCCTGAGCTTCCTCACGTATAAAGTGGGGGATGAGACCATCTTCCAGCTTCTTTTCAGTTCTCACACCCTAGGATTCTAAATCCAGGTCCACAACTACTCAGACAGAATGTCAATCCCAGCCTCCCTAGATTCTGGCCCTGCTATGGAATTTCCTGTCTTCTGATTGTGCTGTGGGCATGTTTTGTCTTGCTCCTGTCCTTCTTTTGTGTATTTATTTTTTTTCTTACTAGTGCATGAGTTGTACAGAAACTTGTTTCAGTGAATCATTTCAACAGCTCAGGCAGTGATTCTACCCGAGTTTGGGGGAAACTCCGCTTAACATTTGTGACTTTCACAATTAACTCGAATCTCCGTGCCTAGTTCTCTTATTACAACTGGAATGTGTCCCTGAATGGAATGGAACTACTTTTTAAAATTAAAAATAACAATAGCTGTCCTTTATCAAATGCTTGCTTTGTGCCAGGCATGAGGCTAAGAGATGTGCCTACGTGATCTCATTTAATCCTCTCAAAAACCCTGTGAGATGTCCTATTATGATCACCACCTCCATTTTACAGATCAGAAACCCCAGAGACGTTAATTCACTGTTTGCCTTTTTTTTTAAATTGAAGTATAGTTGATTTACAATGTTGTGTTTAATTTCTGCTGTATAGCAAAATGACTCAGTTATATGCATATATATATTCTTTTTCATGTTCTTTTCCATTATGGTTTATCACAGGATATTGAATATAGTTCCCTGTGCTCTACAGTAGGACCTTGTTTATCCATCCGTCCCTGGTGGTCTAGTGGTTAGAATTCGGCACTCTCACTGTTTGTCTTTGAACGTAGCTGGGGTCTCTGTTTTAGTTATCTAGTGCTGTGTCACAAACCACCACAAAATTTAGTGGCTTAAAACAATCACCATTGTATTCTCTCTCATGGTTCTATGGGTTGACCAGGCTCAGCTGGTCGGTCCTTGTTTGGGGTCTCTTAGATGGCAGGTAGGCTCACACAGGCCATTTGGGATGTCTGGGCTTCTCTCCCTCTTCATGTGGTCTGTGTCTCTCTATACGCCATCTGCACACAGCCTCTTCACATATTCTTTCCACTGAGTGCTCTGGACTTCTTACAAGGCTACTCAACACTTCCGAAAGCACACAGGCAGACCTTCTGATCGCCTAGGCTCGGAAATCCATCACCTCCACCACATTCTACTGGCTAAGGCGAGTCACCACGCCAGTCCATATTCCACAGGGAGGGCCACATGAGGGTGTGGGTTTAGGAGGCACAGTTCATTGGTGGTATTTGGGGAGCCTTGCCTCTGCAGGTAGTAAATGACATTGAGTTGGGACATTCGGGAAATGAGAGACCTTTGGACCACTAGTGAAGAAGATGAAGTAGGAGAAATTGGGAAGTAAGGGGGCAGAGGAAGCTGGTGATACTGACTACAGAGACATTAAAAGAAAGGAGAAAGGTATTTCAGGGTTTTGAAACGTGGTGTTAAGTTTATTGCAAAAAACCTAAGGGCAAACCAGAAACTTTGCAGAAGAAAGAATGTGAGACTGTCACTGCCTTGATCCTTCTCACATACCCCTGACCATAAGCCCCGACTATAAGACCCCTCCCTATTCCCCAGGGAGGGGGGCAAACCAGAATAAATAATCTTGAAAAAAGAAGAACAAAGTTGGAGAATTCACATTTCCCAATTTAAAAACTTACCGCAAAACTACAGTAATCAAGGGGCTTCTCTGGTGGTGCAGTGGTGAAGAACCGGCCTGCCAATGCAGGGGATATGGGTTTGAGCCCTGGTCCGGGAAGATCCCACATGCCGTGGAGCAGCTAAGCCCGTGCACCACAACTACTGAGCCTGCGCTCCAGTGACAGTGTGACACAACTACTGAGACCGTGTGACACAACTACTGAACCCATGCACCACAACTACTGAAGCCCAGGCACCTAGAGCCCGTGCTCCACAACAAGAGAAGCCACCGCCATGAGAAGCCCACGCACCGCAACGAAGAGTAGCCCCAGCTAGCTGCAACTAGAGAAAGCCCGTGCACAGCAACAAGACCCAATACAACCAAAAATAAATAAATAATAAATTAATTAAAAAAAAAAAAACTACAGTAATCAAGACAGTGTGGTTCTGGCATAAGGATAGATATAGAGATCAATAGAGCAGGATTGAGAGTCCAGAAATAAATTCTTGCATTTACGGTCAGCTGATTTTATAACAAGGGTGCTAAAACAAATCCATGGGAGAAAGAATCATCTTTTTAATAAATGCTGCTGGATGACTGAATAGGCATAAGAATGAAGTTGGATCCTTTCCTTGAACCGCACACAGAAATGAACTCAGAATGGATTACAGACCTAAATGTAAGACATAAAACTCTTAGAAGAAAACCTAAGAGTAAGTCATCATGACCTTGGCTTAGGCAAAGCCTTCCTAGGTACAACACCAAACACACAAACAAGCAAAAAAAATGATAAATTGGACTTCACCACTTTAAAGGAGTAAAGGTTTTTGTTTTTGTTTCATTTTTGAAAAAGAAGGAGAAAAATGCTTATTAAACAAAGCAACCAAACAAGGGCCTGCTGGCAAGGGCATGGAAGAAGTCTTTCTCATACACTGTTGGTGGGAGTCTAAGTTGGTTCAGCCTTTTTTGGGGTGATTTGGTGGTATCTATCAAGGTTATAATAAAAGCTAATATAATAAGAACTAATACAAGATAATAATAAGGATTAATAGAAATAGAGCTACTCCATTTGGGCACTAGTGTAGGTGCTTTTTTTTTTTTTTTTTTTTTTTGCGGTACGCGGGCCTTTCACTGTTGTGGCCTCTCCCGTTGCGGGGCACAGGCTCTGGACGCGCAGGCTCAGCGGCCATGGCTCATGGGCCCAGCTGCTCCGCAGCATGTGGGATCTTCCCGGAACGGGGCACGAACCCGCGTCCCCTGCATCGGCAGGTGGACTCTCAACCACTGCGCCACCAGGGAAGCCCTAGTGTAGGTGCTTTATAAGCTAAACTTGTTTAGTGCTTAGAACATCCGTAAGGGATAGGTATTATTCTTTTACAGACAAGAAAAGCAAAGCAGTGAGAGGTTAAGTAACTTGCGTGAGGTCACAAGTAAGGAAAGGAGATAGGATTTGAACCTACACAGTGTGGCTCCAGGGGCTATTCTCTCAGCCACTGTGCACACTACCTCACTCAGTATGCCTGTCCTTTGACTCAACAATTCCATGTCTAAGAATCTATCTTCTAAAACCTCTGGCACATTTACCCAAAGATATATCATTCAGAATGTCCACCATAGGATGGCAGCAATAGAGGAAAATTGGAAATAACTTAAATGTCTGTTAAAAGGCCATTGGTTAAATAAACTACATGTGGTCCATTTATACAATGAAATATAATTAAAAACAAGGAGCTTGATCTCTGTTCTGATATAGGAAGATATTCCTGATAAGAATACCTTGCAAAATTATATCTATCTATCTATCTATCTATCTATCTTGCTTTAGCAAAGCTAAAGATTCATTAGTTTTGTGTAAGAGTGTATATAGCCCAAATGTTAAAAGTTATCACCTCGGGACTTCCCTGGTGGTCCAGTGGTTAAGACTCCGCACTTCCACTGCAGGGGGCAGGGGTTCAATCCCTGGTCTGGGAACAAAGATCCCTGCGTGCCGCATGGACATGGCCAAAAAAAAAAAAAGTCATCACCTCTAGAAAATGAGATTAAGAGGAATGAAAGGAAGAATTACTGTTTACTTTACATACTTGTGTGTTCCTTGAGTTTTGAACAAAACCATGTATGCCTCTGTGATTAAATAAATGTAATTCCTGTTTAAAAAGAAAGGGGTCTGCAAGGCTATTCACAAATCTTCTATCAAGAAAGATTGTGAGCAGACCCTTCTCACCTGGGTGGATCTCAGGGCTTCACCTCTTACCAGGTTGTTGTAGCCCAGCCTGGACTTTTCGTCCCTGTCCCATTGATCCTCCTGCGGTTCTCATCTCTCTCCTCTCTGACTGGAACACCTTTCCCCACTGAGGCATCTTGATGCCACAATCTTGACTCTCTGTGCACCGATGCCGAACAGAAATACAGAGACAGAGTTATGGAGGAGAAAGAAAGTGGCTTTATTTCTTTGCCAGGCAAAGAGGGAACACAGTAGGCTAGCGCCTCAAGAACTGTGCCCCCCTCCCTGGGGAATAGGGAGGGGTCTTATAGTCGGGGCTTATGGTCAGGGGTATGTGAGAAGGATCAAGACAGTGACAGTCTCACATTCTTTCTTCTGCAAAGTTTCAAAAGAGTGGGTTTGCTGACAAGATTAGGGTGTGTGCAGGATGTCAGGTGGTTGGTCTCCTAATCTTTTTTTTTTAATTAATTAATTTATTTTTATTTTTGGCTGTCTTGGGTCTTTGTTGCTGCACGCGGGCCTTTCTCTAGTTGCGGCGAGCGGGGGGCTACTCTTAGTTGCGGTTCGCTGGCTTCTCATTGGGTGGCTTCTCTTGTTGCGGAGCACAGGCTCTAGTTGCGCGGGCTTCAGTAGTTGTGGCACTCAGGCTCAACAGTCGTGGCTCGCAGGCTCTAGAGCACAGGCTCAGTAGTTGTGGTGCAAGGGCTTAGCTGCTCCGTGGCATGTGGGATCTTCCCAGACCAGGGCTCTAAACCGTGTCCACTGCACTGGCAGCAGGATTCTTAACCACTGCGCCACCAGGGAAGTCCTTGGTCTCCTAATCTGGATGAGCTTTTCTATTCCCATTAATCTTGCCTCAAGTGGTTTCCTGGCTGCTCCCCCCTTGATTAGCAACTGTTCTAATCTGCCCTTTGGAACTCAGGGGAGGTCATGGAGGCTGGAGTCTTGCCTACAAGAAATGGGGGACAAAAAGGCCTCCACGCCTGGGAGCCCTATAGGGTCCCATTAGTTTTCAATCTGGTTGCCTCTTCTCCATCCTTCAGAGCTAAGTTCACAAGTCACTTCCTCTGAGAAGCCTTCCCTCACCCCCTAAGCCAGGATTAAGGGCCCCTGGGTTCTCCTGTAGAACCCTAAGTTTACCACTTTCACTGCAGTTGCCCTGAATGGTAAATTTACTTTTTCCTTGGTTTCTACAATGGAACCCATGGGGTGAGGGGCTATGTTTTTCGTGTTTTTATTGTGCCTGGTACAGAGCTGGTGCCTAAAAATGTTCCTTGAAAGAGGGAATGAATGAATGAATGAATCTTTACAAGGAAGAAAATATTGACCCCCTTCTCACTGCAACTGTATCATCACTGGAAGCTGAGTATAGATTAATTAAGCCCATATGTGAACCCATCTATTTATTCTGCTCCATCTCAACCTCTCTATACATAAAATGCATGGCCCCAGCTTCATGGATGAGTTCAAAGGGTCCTGTGTTTAGTTTAACACCCTGCTGTCGCCATCTTGAAATTCTCAATTATTTTTGAATGAGGGACCTTGCATTTTCACTTTGAACTGGGCCCTGCAAATTATCTTTTTTTTTTTTGCAGTATGTGGGCCTCTCACTGCTGTGGCTTCTCCCGTTGAGGAGCACAGGCTCCGGACGCACAGGCCCAGCGGCCATGGCTCACGGGCCCAGCCGCTCCGTGGCATGTGGGATCCTCCCGGACCGGGGCACGAACCCGCGTCCCCTGCATTGGCAGGCAGACTCTCAACCACTGCGCCACCAGGGAAGCCCCCTGCAAATTATCAATATTAGCTGATCCTGAAGACATTTATGCACTCACTGGGATGACGGAGTCTTGAGTAATGTTGGAAACCTCTGTGGATTCGAAGGCCCAGAAAGCAGCAAGCTGAGACTGTGCATTGCAGTGTGGCCACTTCCCCACCTTGCTAGGGAACCTTTAATAAATGGCTCAACCCCTTGTGCCCAGAATTCCAATCCCATCCAAGTGACCCCTGCGCACTGGTGACCTCAGACACCATCTTAACCATGTCAGTTGTCAGAAAGGGTAAGGAAACCCATTCTGAGAATAGACCAGAACCTAAATTTTTATGTTGTCAGCACCAGTAAAAGGTACCTCTTATTTTTTCCATACAGTTCCTGAACAATAATGGTCTACTATCCCTTCTCGCTTTTATGTGACTTTCCTGAAAGACCCTGAGTCAGAGGACACAATATTTCTTTTAAATTGATGACATTTTCCTAATCCAGGTAGTTTAAACAAAGCTTTGTCAACAAAGCTGTATGTCTCTTCCTTACAATTCTGAACACTTCTTGATGACATTTGTTTCATCACATTCTATGAATTTTTAAAAAAAGAAGCAAAACCAGAGTCAAGGCTGGGGTTGTGAAACGGTGCACCTCAGATTGGGACATGAACCCCTGTGCTGGGATCCAAACCCGGCCAAAACCCACAGTCCTCCAACTGTGATCGCACTCCTGGTTTCAGGACTTAATGAAGCTCAGGTTCTTGATGTCTCATCACAGAAAGAATTCAGTGAGAGACGAAGTGATAGGTAGGAAGTGGATTTATTCAGAGAGAAACACACTCCACAGACAGAGTGTGGGCCATCTCAGAAGGTGAGAAAGGCAATGGGGTATGGGGTTGTCAGTTTTTATAGGGGTGGGTAATTTCATAGGCTAATGAGTGGGAGGAATAGTCCAGCTATTTGGGGAAGGGGTTTCCAGGAACTGGGCCACCACCCACCTTTTGATCCTTATGGTCATATTGGAACTGTCATGGTGCCTGTGGGTGTGTCATTTAGCTTGCTGATGTGTTACACTGAGCATATACTGAGGCTCAAGGTCTAGCAGAAGTTGACTTGCCCACCATATTGGACCCATTTGGTTCTAATCAGTTTATGTCATGTCCTTGGTCTACGTCATCCTTTCAAAGGTTGTGCCCTGCCCCCTTCCCTCGTGTTTCAGTTGGGGATTTGATTTTTGTTTTCGTTTGTTTTTGCTGTTTTTTAGTGAGAACCTCAGCCTACCGTGTGCTTCTGGATTTTTTTGGATTTCTTTCCTTGGAGGGTAAAGTCTCATGAATCTTTTTTTTTTTATTAACATCTTTATTGGAGTATAATTGCTTTACAATGGTGTGTTAGTTTCTGCTTTATAACATAGTGAATCAGCTATACATTTACATATATCCCCATATCTCCTCCCTCTTGCGTCTCCCTCCCACCCTCCCTATCCCACCCCTCTAGGTGGTCACAAAGCACCGGGCTGATATCCCTGTGCTATGTGGCTGCTTCCCACTAGCTATCTATTTTACATTTGGTAGTATATGTAAGTCCATGCCACTCTCTCAATTTGTCCCAGCTTACCCTTCCTCCTCCCCACGTCCTCAAGTCCATTCTCTACACCTGCGTCTTTAGCCCCTCATGAATCTTTTAACATAGGATCACACACAGGACACGGACTTTCTTTTGGAATCCGTTTTTATTAAGATGAAGCAACAAGGGGGCAGCCCAGGAAAGAATGAACTAAGAATAGAATTTAAAGCAGAAGTGTGGGGTTTTCACAGATTTCTATCAAGAGGATATATGGTTCTTTGATGCTGATAAGAATCCTTGCTCACTTGTTCACTTCTCCCCTGGAAGCTAGGGAGCCAGGGAACTCAAGTAGTCAGAACAGAGCAGCTACTTACGGGCTCTGAACCCCCGGGGGAAATTGCTTCTGTGCCTCAGTTTCTTTATATGTAGAGTGTGTTAACATAATACATCATAATATTATGCACTTACTGCCAGACACTGCGCTTAACGTTTTACATGCACTTATTCATTCATTCAAATATTTACTGAGCACCTACTATGTGCAGGCATGCCTCTAGGCTCTGGATATATAATAGTAAACAAAGTCCCTGTGCTTCAGGATCCTACATTCAATGAATCCACCCAATGACCTTCTGATGTCAACGTTATTGTTACCCCTATTTGACAGATGAAGAAATTGAAACTAAATGTGGTTAGGTAAAATCTTCTCCCAGGGAATTCCCTAGTGGTCCAATGGTTAGGTCTCCGAGCTTCCACTGAAGGGGGCAAGGGTTTGATCTCTGGTCAGAGAACTAAGATTCCGCATGCCGCGGTGCAGCCAAAGGAAAAAAAAATCTCTCCCTAGATCATACATCGTAAGCAGTTGAGCTGTGATTTGAGCTTTGTACAGCCCATCCCTGGGCTGTGCAGTGCCCCTGAAAAAGGAATTTAATAGGAACAGCCTAGTGGGATGTTTCAAGGCTAAAGAATGAAAAGCTGGTAAGGGCCTTAACTGCAGAGAGTCCCCTGGGAATTTGAGAAAATGTAAATAAAGGAGCCGGGAACACTTTCACCACTTTGTGGCTTGAGAACGGAGCTAAGGTTGGCTTGGACTCTTTCCCCCTAATCTAGGGCAGGAGCAGCATGTCATTCATACAATCATCTACTTTTGAGGGTCCCATGGACGTATTTGGGAAATTCATATGTATAAGGGATACTACTCTTTCCTCCCTTTCGTGTTTGTATGGAATCCTACAATAAGAGGAAAATGCTGGTGTTTGCAGAGAACAGGTCTAGAAACTATAGTCATTGAAAGGGTGAACTTCATTAACTTTTGTCTGCTTGCTACACACACGCCTCCCACCCCGCCACACACAAGTTGACTAAGGACCGTCCAGGTAAAAGGGACATTAACACAGTACCTGGCACAGAATGTCAATTCAGGAAATACGTGGAAAATGAGTGATTGAATAATTCAAACTCATAGTCATATAACAAGCAGCCAAAGCAATTATGCCAGACTCAGCACTTCCCAAAGGCTAACGGGATTTTTTCAAGCACTCAGCTCCCACTGGAAAATTCAGGGCAGGTAAACATATCCTTCAGTACTTTCTCTGAAATGCAAAGACTTGCAGATAAACGTGGAGCTCCAAGAAGGTGGGAGCAGATTGTTTGGCTGTCATTTTTCTTGGGTTCCTGAGAAGTCAGAAAAGTACAGAGGAGCCCCAGGAAGATGAAAATCATCGGGGTCGAGACTTCCCAGTCTAAAGAGCCTCACTCGCCTGAAATAAAAATATTGACTTACAGTAGTTTCTAGTTTCCAAGACAAGTAAGAATTTAAGGTCAGAGGATAGGTTATTAAATTCACTAACTCCCCCAGACAGAGAACATGATGGGTTTAAACATTAGTACCTATGAACTCAGCCATTTAAAAATACACAGGGGCCAAACTCTTCCCAACCCACCACCCAACACACACACACACACACACACACACACACACACACACGCCCTTGTCATTGGAATCAAATCATATAAATGCAACCGGCTCACTTCTCAAGTGGAACCTTCCAAAAAGACATAGTGATCTGAATTTCATATCTAACAGTGGGGAGGATGCAGCTAAGAAAGAACGGCATTTTCAAAGCTCTCCACCCCTCAGCATGAATTATTTCTAAGTCGCCCACGGGTCTTCCTTGATTTTGTCCATCTGTCTGTTCTGGTGCCATCTATCACATTTGGAGATCTCACTGCACAGCGGATTGGCTTTGGAAGCTATTTGCCTCACTGATGCAACTCTTGCGACAAAGGTTTGAAATGGACATCTCTTCTGGCCTCTTGGAGTGTCCTGGACGCTTAGGTCTCAAACTGTGGATTTTGAGCTTGGAGTAGAATTTGGGGAACGAGGGACTTGAAAAATAATACACCAGAGGGTCCAGCATGCTGTTCACGTAGGTGAAGCTGAGGGTGACGTGGAGGGCTACGTGGACAGAGGGATCGCAGGCGCTGGTAGGCACTGTCCAGAGGAAATATAGTCTGGCCGACACGCTGGGCAGGTAGCAGGTGATGAAGACAGCCGCCACCACCATGATGAACCGGGTAGCCTTCTTCATCCGAGTCTGCCTGGCCAGGCGCTGCCTCTGCTTCAGGCTCCAAATGATCTTGAAGGAGCAGAACAAGATGATGCTGAGGGGCAGGAAGAATTCCAGCTGGAACATGACGTCGTGCCAGCCGTTGGCTGACTCCATGATGAAGCTTTCACAAGTTATGGTCTTCTCTTGCACACACAGATGGTTCTCCATCAAAAGATACAGAGTCCCCAGGATGACCATGGTCCAAAGGGCACAGGCGATGCCAACTGCAGTCCGGTTGGAGATGGCATTCACCATATGGTGGGGGTGGACCACTTTAAAATACCTGTCCACAGCCACGACCGTGAGGAAGACGATGCTCCCAGCCCTGTTGGTGGCCAGCATGAAGAGTGCCACCCGACAAGGTATGTCCTCAAAGGCCCATTGCCTGTGTCTGCGGTAGTAGTCTGTCCGAAAGGGTAAGCAGATCATGAGAAGGAAGTCAGCCACAGCCAAGTTGAAAAGGAAAATAGTACTCGGCTTCCAGGTCTTCATGTGAAAGCAGAAACCACACAGGGCGATGCCGTTGCCCAGGGCGCCCAGCACGAAGGCCAGGATCAGCAACGGCGGCATCACCTGGGAGATGGGGTCCTCCTGGATGAAGCAGCACGACCTGTTTTCCATGGTGGACAGAGGACCAGTGTTCTGTGTGTTGGGCTGTGGAGTCCCCCCAAAACACAGATGCTTACCTGACTGCTCCAGCTGCTGCGTTTCCAACTTCTTCACCCTGGGACACAGGTACCACACGTGTGCATGGATGCAGCCACTCCACGGAGAACAGAAACCTCGGCCAGGAAATGGGAGACTCGAGGTGGGGGTTCCTTTCTCTGGAGCCTGGGTCACAAGCTGCCTGTCTCCCTGAGAGCCGAAGCATGCAGCACCCCAGGGCTTTGAAACGCAGGTAATTTCACGCAGTTGTCATTTCTGGGAAGCAGCTGGCAGGTTCAAGGAGATTCGTGTTGGAGAGGAGTAGTTGAGTCCTGTCCCAGAATGATTTTTATTTTCAGCCTCTCTCTTAGCTGGAGAATAAGCAAAGCTGCCCAGAAGGAACGAAAAAAGAGCTTATTTGTCCACCCTCTCGGTGGAGAAATACAAACATTTCCTGGAGCCGTTCTGGGTCTCTGCTTGCGCTTTCCTCCCTAACCTTTGCCTGACAGCTGTCCTCTCCCTCATCCTGTGGGGCGCTCCCAGGCCGTGCCAGGGAGGGGGAGGTTTAGCTCTGCATCTCCTCAGGGCCACTTCCTATGCCAGACCCAAAAACACAGCACTTCAAAATCAGAAGGATCTGCGGAGGAAAAGAATCCTTAATATAGCCCTTGCTGGCTGTTAGAAAAATTCTCCGAAGTGAGTCGCCATTCCTCTCCCCCATTTGCACCTCCTACCCTTTGCATTCTTCCTTGGAGCCAAGTGACCAGTTGTACCACCACCAAGACCATGAAATGGATTTGAAGCCACCTCTCATGTCCGTGTTCATGAAACAGCCTCTTTGGGAGCCAGGTCCTCCCTCTGCTATCAGCAAAAGAGGATTTGGCTCTGAGTTTCCCAAATTCCGCCGCTCAAAAGAGCAGAGTGCCATGATCTGTGTGGTTTTTTTGTTTGTTTTCTTTTTTGGCTGCACAGCATGTGGGATCTCAGCTCCCCAGCCAGGGATCAAACCCATGCCCCCTGTGTTGGAAGCGCTGAGTATTAACCACTGGACGGCCAGGGAAGTCCCTATAAGTTTTAAATTTTAATTACGTGCTGAGCCCCTTGGTGAGGGAGAATGAGAGCTGGGGCAGTTGGTCAAGGAGTTTATCTCATAAACGATCATTAGTAAAATTCGTCTGCTCCCAAGACCAGAGCCTTGGCTAAACTTCCCTGTCCTTTGGCTTTAGAGATGATCTGTCTGTCCTTTCAGCTTTCAGTTTAGGAAAGGGTGAGGGGAGGGCGTGCACGGAGAGGAGGAGTATGCCTTCTTCCAGATGCTGGTGAAAGCTAAATTCTTCCCCCTGAATCCTGGACTCCAAATCATCCCAACAACCTTCCCCTCTGTCCCCACCCTAGCACGGATCATTGTCACCTCCCTCCTGTTGAAACAGTTGAGTCTCCTTGCCTCTAGTCTATTTTCTGTAATTCCTCTCCCACTCTACAGTGTGATTTTTTTCTAAAGCACAGATATGATCATATCTTTTTTTTTTTTTTCCCCTTAAAACCCTTCAGTCTGCCAAGGTGATAGCTGTGTGGCCTTTGAGCCGTATCTGGTTTGAGAACCAGTTTGACTTGGCCCATATGTTTTATTTTTATTTTAGTTATTTATTTATTTTCTGCGGTACGCGGGCCTCTCGCTGCTGTGGCCTCTCCCGTTGCGGAGCACAGACTCCGGACGCGCAGGCTCAGTGGCCATGGCTTACGGGCCCAGCCGCTCCACGGCATGTGGGATCTTCCCGGACCGGGGCACGAACCCGTGTCCCCTGCATTGGCAGGCGGACTCTCAACCACTGCGCCACCAGGGAAGCCCAGCCCATATGTTTTAAAAACCTAGGACTGTCATATAAAAACCTGGATTTCCAGGGACTTCCCTGGCGATCCAGGGGTTAAGACTCCACGGTCCCACTGCAGGGGGCCTGGGTTCGATCCCTGGTCGGGTAACTAAGATCTCATGTGCCACACAGCATGGCTGAAAAATTTAAAAATATATTTTTTAATTAAACAAAACAAAACAAAACAAAAACACACCTGGATTTCCAGCCTCTCTTGGAAACTGGAAGATCTGGTCACACTGGGCCAACCATTCCTGCCTGGTAACAGTGTGCTGAAGCTGAGAGTAGCTGCACCCTTGAGACAAGGCGAGAATCCCCATCTTGCCACAGTCCTCACCCCGCCCTGTGACCTGGTCAGCTTCACTCATCCACACGCCTGATCTCTGTGGGATTTTAAGTTTGTCACCTCCACTCCAGGTTAAAGGTCAAGTTCCTTGGGTTGGTCTACAAGGCCCTTCACAGATGGTCCCCAAACTAATTTTCCAGTGTCATTCTCCTGTCACTTTCCTCCTCACACCCTACCTGTGAGTCTCTGAACTTCTTACAAATAATTGTGTCCACCAAACAGCTACATTTAGCTCCCTCACCAATCCAAGAGGTCCTTGGAGATAAAGTCCATGTTCTTGACAGTAAGGGCCTAGAAGAAGGATCTGATGATTAACTCCTTCTTTTACTGGGAGCACATATCTGCCACTTTCACTCTGTGGACCTTTGTGATTCTGTAAGAAGCTGCTAACTGATAGAGGGGAAACTACCGTAGGCTGGAATGCCCCAAAATGAGGCTGGGTGGGTGACCCTGAGTACTACCTCAATATGGTCAGGCTGGATTTTTCAACAAATGGAAAAGACTCTTCCTTCTGGGTTAGCAGATACCATCGAGATTCTTGTAAACACTAACACAAGTGTTTCCCTTTTCCCCGAATGACGAACACGTGCCTTTTTTTCCCACATCCTTTCTGTTTTGTCAAATCACCTCCACTCCCTCTCTCTTCCTCCCTCTAGAGTTAGCAGGGGATTAAGGAAGAAAAGATAGGTTTCTCTTTCTCTGAAAGTCTACTGCTGATAATAGGGGAGGCTGTGAATGTGTGGGGATGGAGGGTTTGTGGGAGATCTCTGTGTCTTCCCCTCCATTTAGCTGTGAACTTAAAACTGCTCTAAAAAAAAGTCTTAAATTTTCTTTAAGCCAAATTTCATTACTGTTCTTATTTTCACTTCTAGCAACCAATTACAATGCCTGATATAAAATAGAGGCTTGGCTAGTGGGAAGCAGCCGCATAGCACAGGGAGATCATCTCGGTGCTTTGTGACCGCCTGGAGGGGTGGGATAGGGAGGGTGGGAGGGAGACGCAAGAGGGAGGGGATATGGGAACATATGTATATGTATAACTGATTAATTTTGTTATAAAACAGAAACTAACACACCATTGTTAAGCAATTATACTCCAATAAAGATGTAAAAAAAAATAGAGGCTTGGGACTTCCCTGGCGGTCCAGCGGTAAAGACTCCACGTTTCCACTGCAGGGGACGTGGGTTCGATCCCTGGTTGGAGAACTAATATCCCACATGCCGTGCAGCACGGCCATAAATTAATAAATTAATTAATTAAAAATAGAGGCTTTATTGATTAAAAAATGTTTACTCAATGAACCTCTGAGGTACTTTAGATGCTTCAGGATCCCCCAAATGAGGAAGATGTTATCTGCTGTCTGGGGTTGAGTGTTTACTAGGAGAAATAAGACAAATGCATAAATAACAATAGAGGAAAAGCAAATTGAATAAGCGGTTTAAGGCAATATTTTCCACAATGTGGTAGACATGCCACAGATGATACGTGAGATGATTTTAGATGATGGAGAGTAGTATCCATATGGACTTTGACTTTATAGCTATGACTTTATTTTAATATGTGTTCGAAAAAAATACAGCTGGTTTATTGGAGTTTTGTGAGGGGGGGATGAGGGAGAGTGGTTAAAATTTCTAGGGGCAGAAATAGAAGGAACAGACATTCCGGAAAATGAGGAGCATGGAAAAAGTAAGGTGGTGGGGGGCATCTGAGGAATGTTCGAGGAGTCTGGAATTTGGAGTCTATGCTGTAGAATCATAAGGAATAAAACAGGTCACGTTGAGTGGGGCTGTGTTGCAGAGGACCTTGAATTCAGTGGCAGGGGGAACCTTTTTTTTTTTTCCTTTTTACACAGCAGGTTCTTATGGAGGAATCTTTTTTTTTTTAACTTATTTTATTTATTTATTTTTGGCTGCGTTGGCCCTTTGTTGTTGCGTGCGGGCTTTCGCGGCGAGCAGGGGCTACTCTTCCTTGCGGTGCGCGGGCTTCTCATTGCGGTGGCTTCTCTTGTTGCGGAGCATGGGCTCTAGGCACGTGAGCTTCAGTAGTTGTGTCACGCAGGCTCAGTAGTTGTGGCGCACGGGCTTAGTTGCTCCGTGGCATGCGGGATCTTCCCGGACCAGGGCTCAAACCCGTGTCCCCTGCATTGGGAGCCCAGAGGCTTACCCACTGGACCACCGGGGAAGTCCCCACACTGCTACCACTTTGGCTGGTCCAAGTTTCTAGAGGAAACAACCACCTCCTGATTGGTCCTCCTGCCTCCTGTCATGCTCCTCCTCCAACCCATCTCCCAGAACTCAAACCTGATGATGTCACCTGCCACCCACCAACCCAGCTGAATGCTCCCATTCTTCCCTGTTGTCCTTAGCAGGGAATTCAAGACACCATAGGAACTGGCCTCAACATCCAACAGGAGGCGTAGCAGTGTTTAGTGTCTGAAGGCTGTGTTATAGGGGCCGCTGGGGACACATTTCCCTTGCTTCCTAGTGCTAGATACATCCTCTTTTGTTGGCTTCAGCAACTTCCACTAGAATTTTCTAAATACAATGATGGAAATGTTCTGTAATATACATGTAGCTCTTGAGCACTTGAAATTGGGGCTAGTGGGCACTGAATTTTCAATATTATTTAATTTTAATTAGTTTAAATTCTAAAAGCCACATGTGGTTTGTGGCTACCATACAGGGAGCCCAGGGGATACCTCTTCCTCCAGCCCCCAAGCCTCCTGTGCTTCTCCCTCTCTAGTCCGGGTTAAACCCTCTTCTCTACCCCTATCTGTCACTCACACACTGACCACGCAGGATTGTGACAGTTTACCTGTGTGTCTCCCCCCAGCCCCTTGTCTCCACGAAGCCTAGTGCTGGGTCTGATTCAGCTCTGCAAGCCCAGACTGTAGCCTGGCACCAAAGGGACACACAAGGAGTATGTCTTGAGTAAACGAATGAACTAGTGGACGAATGACTCCCAACAGACCTCTGTAGTTTACTTATTCTCCTGGCTCTGAGGAGACACAGGAAGGGCAGGTTGAAAGGACCTGCGACCACACCTGCCAGGCTGATCTGGTGTGAGCTTGGAGCTCTTGGACCCCGCCGGGCCACCTCCCCCGATGCTTTGTGAGATAACATGGTACTTTGTACGTGACAGGGGCAGGCAGTGGACGTTCCCTGTGGGACCGCCCAGCAGGTGGCGAGAGGGGGGAGTGTCTGTGTGGCGGTGTGTTAGGAACGCACACTCCTCCTGATGTGTCTCTTTCACTCCCGCACCTCGGCCACACTCATAACACTTCCGATGTCAGGTGTGTGGGACTTTTTTTTTTTCCCCACGCCACACGATTCTCTGTGACACCAACTGGGTGTCCTACAGTTTGATTCAATTCTGACACTAACCAGAGTTAGCCCAGACCTTACAGGTTAAAGGTTCGGTCCCATGAGACTGCCCCCCACTTTGGATGCTAATTGCAAGTTGTGGGTCCCCTAGATACCTACAACTTATGTCCGACATGGCTGCAATTCGAGGTTCCCATGACACCCCTCCTCAGATTCGAGCATATGCTAGACCAGCTCACAGAACTCAGGGAAACAGTTATGTTTACCAGTTTATTATATAAGGAAGGATGTGATAAAGATACAGAAGAGCAGCCAGATGAAAGGTATGTAGGGTGAGGTCTGGAAGGGTTTTGAGTGCAGCAGCTTCTGTCCCCATGGGGTTGGGGACCTCCTGGTTCATGAATGTGTTCACCAACCCAGAAGCTCCCCAAACCTCATAGAACTGGGATTTTTGTGGAGGCTTCATCATGTAAGCACGGTCGCTCATTAACTCCATTTACAGCCCCTCTCCTTCCTCTGGAGAATGGGGGGTAGAGCTAAAATTCCAAGCCTCGAATCATGGCTCGGTCTTTCTGGTAACCAGCCTCCATCCAGCAGTCCATTAAGAGTCACCTCATTAGGGCTTCCCTGGTGGCGCAGTGGTTGGGAGTCCGCCTGCCGATGTGGGGGATATGGGTTCGTGCCCCGGTCCGGGAGGATCCCACGTGCCGCGGAGCGGCTGGGCCCGTGAGCCATGGCCGCTGAGCCTGTGCATCCAGAGCCTGTGCTCCTTAACGGGAGGGGCCGCGGCGGTGAGAGGCCCACGCACTGCAAAAAAAAAAAAAGAGTCACCTCATTAGATGGGACTTCCCTGACGGTCCAGTAGTTAGGACTCTGAGCTTCCACTGCAGGGTGCTTGGGTTCAATCCCTGGTCGGGGAACTAGGATCCCACATGCTTCGAGGCATGGCACACACACACACAAAAGTCACCTCATTAGAACACGAGACAATCCTATCACCCCGGAAATTCCAAGGGATTTAGGAGTTCTGTGTCGGGAACCAGGGGCAGAGACCAACATATATATTTCTTATTATGTCATAAGTAGAAATCCAGGGCCGCTGCTTCTCCAAAACGCCTTTCCCAATCAGAGACCTGGTATGTGACTGTGTTATCTTCCTGAGGCTACTAGAACAACTTACCACAAGCTTGGTGGCTTAAAACAACAGAAATGTATTCTCTCACCGTTCTGGAAACTAGAACTCTGAAAGGAAGGTGTCAGTAGCGCTGTGCTCCCTCCAGAAGCTCTAGGGAAGAGTTTGTTCCTTGCCTCTTCCAGCTTCTGGGGACTGTTGGCAGTCCTCGGCTTGTGGCCACATCACTCCAATCTCTGCCTCCATGGTCACATAGCCTTCTCCTCTGTGTACCTCTTCTATGGACACTTGTCAATGGATTTAGGGCCCAGATCATCCAGAATGATCTCAGGACCACTAACTTGAATACTGCAAAGATTCTTTTCCCAAATAAGGTCATATTCACAGTTTTGGGGGGTTAGGATGTGGACATATCTTTTTTTTTGAGGGGTAACCACTCCATGCATTACAGTGACCTTCTCTTTTTCTTTTTTTTTTAAGAGTCCTTTATTTATTTATTTATTTATTTATTTATTTATTTATTTATTTATTTATTTATTTACACTGAGCAGCTTGTGGGATCTTAGTTCCCCAACCAGGGATTGAACCCAGGCCCTTGGCAGTGGAAGCATGGAGTCCTAACCACTGGACCACCATGAAGTCCCTACAGTGACTTTTTTTTCTTTTTTTTTTTTTTTTGTGGTACACGGGCCTCTCACTGTTGTAGCCTCTCCCGTCATGGAGCACAGGCTCCGTACGCGCAGGCTCAGCGGCCATGGCTCACGGGCCCAGCCACTCTGCGGCATGTGGGATCTTCCCGGACCGGGGCACGAACCCATGTCCCCTGCATGGGCAGGTGGACTCTCAACCACTGCGCCACCAGGGAAGCCCCCTACAGTGACCTTTTCAACGTCAGTGTTTGAGTCTCAGAGTTCCTTTCTCTACCAAACTATTTCAAAATGCCCTCTCTGGAATCGAGGAGGAACTACTGACTGAATTTACGGTGTAAATGATTTATCACATTTTTTGTTTTGTTTCCTGCTACAGCCCAGGAGAAAGCTAGGGGCCTGAAGGTTAAGGAGAGAGCTGGGGATTGCTTCACAGGGTGATCAGGAGAGAAGTTACCCTGACCTGACACAAGCTGACAAGGAAGTTCCTCACCATTTCAAAATGAGTCTTAAAAATTGCAAACAATGTGTTTTTTTCCTAGGTATAAAGTGTAAGAAAAATTAAAAAGAAAGGGGGGAACTATAAATTCAAAGAGATTTAATAGATATAGGGAGTTACCTGGTGGTCCAGTGGTTAGAATTCCGTGCTTTCACTGCTGTGGTCCCAGGTTTGATACCTGGTCAGGGAACTAAGACCCAGCATGCCGTGCAGCATGGCCAGAAATTTAAAAAACTAGATATATTAACCAATTGTTTGTACTCTCAACTCCAACTGTGAAAAAGTACGAGACATTAGGGGAAATCTGAACAAGGACTGGCTAATTAAGGATAATAAGGAATTGTTGCTAATTATCGTAGGTGTGATAACGGGGTATTTTGGTTATGTTTAAAGAAAGAGTCCTTATCTTTTGGAAATAAATACTGAAATATGTGTAGATGAAATTACATGGTATTTGGGATGTGATTCAAAGGAGTCCAACAGGAGAGGGGAAGATAAATAGAAAAACAGAGGTTATGAATTTTTGATTGTTGTGGCTGGATTATGGGAACAGGGATATTCATGTCCTATTCCCCCTGTTTGTATATATTTTCCATTATAAAAAGTTAAATAAAGTTGAAAGCAACTTAAATCTTTATTTAAGTGGGGAATGAGATAAATCATGGTGTCTCCATTCAATAAAATTCTGTGTACTTATTAAAAAGAATAGTAGCATTCACTTGTACAACACTACCTTTGGATCAGGCCCCCCCAAAACACAAAAAATGCACTGGAGTTTGTGTTGAATAATCCCATTTTTGGAAGCTAAAAAAATAAGGTATACGCTGTTGTGCGTCGCTGGGTAGAAATGTAAAATGGCTCAGCCACTGTGGAAAACAGTTTGGCAGTTCCTCAAAAAGTTAAACATAGAATTGCCATATGAACCAGCAATTCCACTCCCAGGTATATACCCAAAAGAATTGAAAATAGGACTCAAACAAATACTTGTACACAAATGCTCAGAGCAGCACTAGTCACAATAACTAAAAGGTGGTATGATTGTTTATTTTATGTGTCATCATGGCTGGGCCATGGTGCCCAGATATATGTGGTCAAACATTATGCTGGATGTTTTTCTGAAGGTGTCTATTGGAAGAGATTAACATTTTTTTTAACATCTTTATTGGAGTATAATTGCTTTACAACGGTGTGTTAGTTTTCTATAACAAAGTGAATCAGCTATACATATACATATATCCCCATATCTCCTCCCTCTTGCGTCTCCCTCCCACCCTCCCTATCACACCCCTCTAGGTGGTCACAAAGCACTGAGCTGATCTCCCTGTGCTATGCAGCTGCTTCCCACTAGCTAGCTATTTTACATTGAGATTAATATTTAAATTGGTGGACTTTGAGTAAAGCAGAGTGCCCTCTATAATGTGGGTGGGCCTCTTCCAGTAAGCTGAAGACTTTACTAGAATGAAGACTGACCTCCCCCAAGCAAGAAGGAATTATGCCTGCAGATGACCTTTGGACCTGACCTCAACATTGGTTCTTCCCTAGGTCTCCAGCCTGCCAGCCTACCCTGCCGACTTACCAGTCTTCATGGTTGCATAAGCCAATTCCTTAAAATAAATCTCTCTCTGTATATATATACATCCTATTGGCTCTGTTTCTCTGAAGAACCCTGAATAATACAGGTAGAAACAATTCAAATGTTCATCAACACATGAACAGATAAACAAATTGTGGTATCAACACACAGTGAAGTATTATTATTCCATCATAAAAAGGAATGAAGTTCTGATTCATGTTACAGAGTCCATGAACCTCAAAAACATTCTAAGTGGAAGAAGCCAGACATAAGATGTAACGTATTATTCCATTTATATGAAACATTCAGAATATATAAATCATAGAGACAGAAAGTGGATTAGTATTTTCCAAAGACTGGAGATAGGGGAGAATAGGCAATGACTGCTTAATGGGTACAGGGTTTGTTTTGGGGGTGAAAAAATATTGGAACTAGATAGAAGTGGTGTTTGCACAACAATGTATTATGCCACTGAATTGTACTTTTTTTTTTTTTTGGCCACGTTGTGTGGCATGGGGGATCTTAGTTCCCTGACCAGGGATCGAACCTGTGCCCCTTGCAGTGGAAGTGTGGAGTCTTCACCACTGGACCGCCATGGAATCCCTGAATTGTACACTTTATATGGTTATTTTATGTGAACTGCAACTCAGTAAAAAACATGTATATGCATTTTAGAAATCTGGAAGATAAGAATATGTGCTCTGGAGTTAGGCTGCCTGGGTTTAAAGTTAATTCTTTCACTTACTGGCTGCAAGATCTTTAGGCAAGCTACTTCCCTCTTTAAGTTTCAAATTCCTCACGTGTCAACTGGAAATGATATTACCCATGTTATTCTAATATGAAGGCAAAATTGTAATAGGGAAGAACTTCTGCATTCTATTACAAGTTAATCACTAAAGGGATTTTGCCTATAAGTTTAAATTATGCATAATGGTCCATCTCTGGGAACGCTGCCTCCTATGTAATGAGTGTTAAGCTAAAATACATCAGTTTAAGATGTAGAGAACAAACGTATGGACGCCAAGGGGGGAAATTGGCGGGGGGTGGGTGGGTGGGTGGGGTGGTGGTGGTGGTGGTGGGATGAACTGGGAGATTGGGATTGACATATATCCATTAATATGTATAAAATGGTTAACTAATAAGAATAAAATAAAATAAAATAAAATACATTGGTTTAGCTCACAGGAAACCTCCTGACCAGGCTCACCTATGAATGGCTGCAGGAAGAAAGAAATTAACACATCCCCTCCTAAGTCTGACCAGAACCAGGACTTTACCCCCTCCACTTTTAGTATAAAAGAAGCATGAATTCTAACTCAGGGAAGATGGTTCTTTGGGACTTTAGTCCACCATCTTCTCGGTCTGCTGGCTTTCCAAATAGAGTCGCTATTCCCTGCCCCAACAATTCGTCTCTCAATTTATTGGCCTGTTGTGCAGTGAGCAGTACAAGCTTGAACTGAGTAACAAAAATGAGTTAATCTATGTAAAGTGCTTAGAGCAGTATACAACATAGAGTAAATGCTATATATGTTTTAGTTAATATTCCTATTAATATCATTATATGTACCAAACTGTTAATAGCACTCCGGAGAGGGGGAAATTTTGGTTTTTTACTGTACACACTATGAATGTTTTGTAATATTTTTGTAATAAAAGAGAGGTATACTTAAATGTATTGTAATGTAACTCTCAGAATGTCAGGGGGCTGGGACTTCCCTGGTGGCACAATGGTTAAGACTCCAAGTTCCCAATGCAGGGGGCCCGGGTTCGATCCCTGGTCAGGGAACTAGATCCTACATGCATGCCGCAACTAAGGAGCCCGCCTGCTGCAAATAAGGCCTGGTGCAACCAAATAAATAAATATTTAAAAAAAAAAGAATGTCAGAGGGCTTTGCGCCCCTTATACAAGGGCTAAACAAAGACGGGTTTCACTGTAAACCTGATCAAGTTCCTGCCCCATCATGATAAAATTGTATCATCTTTGTAAATTAATCCTCCTCTCTATTGAATATTTATGGGCCTCTTGTGGCAGAACTTGTGTCCTTTGTTAGTCCTGTGTTGCAGGAAGGACGGGAAGGGCAAATGACCTTATGAAACATCAAGCTTTTTGGAGAAGCAGAACAGGTTGCTTTTCATTAACCTCTGTCATGTCTGCTCCTTCCCTATCATCTCAGTCCCCCCCATCCTTCTTCCTTTGAGCAGGGCTTCTGGGATCAAGAGCTTGGATGATGGGGTAGTTCTATGCTGTTTGGGTCTTCCCAGCATCTACATGCCCTCCTTTTGGCATTGGCACCCAGATTGGCACTCAAGGGACTGATGACTCCATTTGGGTTGCTCTAACAAAATACCATGGACTGGGTGGCTTATAAACAACAGGTTATTTCTGTGATTATATCTCATAGTTCTGGAGGCTGGGACATCCAAGACCAAGGTGCCGGCAGAATCACTAGTGAGTGGCCACTTCCTGTTGTCTGTTCTCTGCGTCCTCACATGGCGGGAGGGAAGGGAGCTCTCTGGAGCCTCTTTTGTTTTATTTTATCTGAGGCATCAGTGGCTTAATGGATGGGGGAGCTTACATGTCTGAAGCGAGTTCCTGGAGCGATGCCCCACCACGTGCAGCGCATGGCAGGCAGGACTTGGTGGCAGTCTTCACTCTCAAGGGGAAGGGAAGATGACAAATTATAGGGGAACTGACGTCAGGTGGGCTCATTTGCTACCAGGGAAACCAGTAGAGGGGTACGTCCTTCACTGTCCCTTTAATAAGCTATCACTATCTGGGACCTGGGGCAAGTATATAGGAAGGTCAGTCATGTGAGTAGGGTGTAGGTGCAGCAGGCCCTTGTCGGGGTCTCTTTTATAAGGACACTAATCCCATCATGAGGACACCACCGTCATGACCTAATCAGCTTCCAAGGGCCCCGCCTCTTAATACTATCATACTGGGAGTTAGGATTTCAACATACAATTTTGCGGGGGGACACAAACATTTGATCTATGGCAGACACCAACCTGAGTTGTTTGCTAGAACCACTGGAAAAGATAGCCTTTCTTCTGGGATTGCTAAACTAGTAGTAAATTTGGGGAAGTATTTGGAGAGTATGACCAAAGCGTAGGGGAGAAGACAAAACATGAAAAGAGATAGTTTCTTTTCTAAAAACTTTTTTTTTTTTTTTTGGCCCCACTGCACAGCATGTGGGGTCATAGTCTCCCAACCAGGGTTTGAACCTATGCCCCCTGAATTGGAAGTGCAGAGTCCTAATCACTGGACCGCCAGGGAAGTCCCCTAAAAAACCTTTAAATTTGAAATAATATCAAACTTACAGAAAAGCTACGAGAATAGTACAAAGTAACTCTCCGACCTGTACCCAGAATTATCAAGCATAAGCACTTTTCACTTTTGCTTTATAATTTTCTGAGAGAAGTAGATTAAAAAAAATTATATTGAAATATAGTTGATTTACAATGTCATGTTAATTTCTGCTGTACAGCAAATTGACTCAGTTATACATACATATATTCTTTTTCATATTCTTTTCCATTCTGGTTTATCACAGGATATTGAGTATTGTTCCCTGTGCTATAGAGTAGGACCTTGTTGTTTATCCATCCTATATATGCTAGTTTGCATCTGCTAATCCCAGGCTCCCAATCCTTTGAGAGAGGTAGATTCTTTTTTTTTTCTTTTAATAAATTTATTTATTTATTTATTTATTTATGGCTGTGTTGGGTCTTTGTTGCTGCATGCAGACTTTTCTCTAGTTGTGGTGAAAGGGGGCTACTCTTCGTTGCGGTGTGCAGGCTTCTCATTGCGGTGGCTTCTCTTGTTGCGGAGCACGGGCTCTAGGCGCGCAGGCTTCAGTAGTTGTGGCACGTGGGCTCAGTAGTTGTGGCTCGCGGGCTCTAGAGCACAGGCTTCAGTAGTTGTGGCATGTGGGCTCAGTAGTTGTGGCTCGCGGGCTCTAGAGCACAAGCTCAATAGTTGTGGTGCATGGGCTTAGCTGCTCCGCAGCATGTGGGATCTTCTCGGGCCAGGGCTCAAACCCGTGTCCCCTGCATTGACAGGCGGATTCTTAACCACTGCGCCACCAGGGAAGCCCCTGAGAGAGGTAGATTCTTGAGTATGTTATTTTATCTCTAGAATCAGCTATTCCTGAAACTGGAATCCAATCCTGGATTCTTAAAATTTTTTCATTAAAAAAAAATTTTTTTTTCTCTAGCTCTCTGTCTCTCTGCACTGGGAGCAGCTCTCCTGCCACAGCTCTTTATCCCCTGAAAATGTATATTTGCACGTTTGTCTCCACCTCCTTCTAGATCAGGAGAACCTCTAAGCTACTGAGCCCATCGCTGTCTGCAGTGGTGCTGAAATGAACAGAGACGCTGACAGATGAGAGCCTCAGCAGCTTGGCAGCCCCATGTCCCCTGAATTCGCTTACTCTTAGCAGCAGCTTCCAAAACAGTGCCCCCCAGCTTTTTTTTTAACTTTTTATTTTATGTTGGAGCATATTTGATTAACAATGTTGTGTTAGTTTCAGGTGTATGGCAAAGTGATTCCGATATATATATATATATATATATTTTTTTTTTTTGCAAAGATGGTACAAGAATCCCCATTTACTCTTTTATTTATTTATTTGTTTGTTTGTTTGTTTTGGTACGCGGGCCTCTCACTGTTGTGGCCTCTCCCGTTGCGGAGCACAGGCTCCGGACGCGCAGGCTCAGCGGCCATGGCTCACGGGCCCAGCTGCTCCGCAGCATGTGGGATCTTCCTGGACTGGGGCACGAACCCGTGTCCCCTGCATCGGCAGGCGGACTCGCAACCACTGCGCCACCAGGGAAGCCCTACTCTTTTATTTATTTTGATTTTTGCCCGCACAGCATGGCATGTGGGATCTCAGTTCCCTGACCAGAAATTGAACCTGTGCCCCCTGCAGTGGAAGCGCAGAATCTTAACCACTGGACCACCAGGGAAGTCCCCGATTCAGTTATACACATACATTTCAGTGCCATTTCAAGGGACATCAACACAGCAGCCAAGTTCATTGGACCTGAGGCTGCCACAGTAGGTGGCTGGCTCTGGGGCTGGAATCAGGACTGTGTTTGGGAGCCTCATCATTGGTTATGCCAGGAACTGTTCTCTGAAGCAACAGCTCTTCTCCTACGCCATTCTGGCCTTTGCCCTCTCAGAGGCGGTGGGGACCTTCTGCCTGATGGTGGCCTTTCTCACCCTCTTCACCTTGTAAAGGAGCTGTCTCCGCCTCTTATAGTTCTTTCTCCTGTGTTTCTCTGCCCTGTATGTTCCTTTTCCTATACCTCCCCAGGCAGCCTAGGGAAACTGGTTGGCTCAGGGTTTGACAAATAGAGAAAACAGAGAAAAGACAAATAAATACTGTATTAATTTAAAGATATGTTTTTTTCTAAACCAGTTCAAACATCAAAGATCCAAGCGAAAGGTACCATCTTGCCCTTGAGAAAATAATTCTCAAAGGCTATCCATCCTTCAAGAGAGAAAGGTGACAAATACAAACTCTCTTTTCAGAAAAGAATAAATGTTTTCAATTTAGACCAGAGCTAACAGATGAAAAATGTATTAGTTTTGAAGATAGTTCATGTAGCTTGGGAATAAACTGAGCCCAGTTCACTTGTCAGTTCTCATCCATGTGTGTCTCGATCCACTGGTATGTTGAAATCAGTTTTTATTTCTTATTTATTTACTTTTTTTGGCCACACCACACGACTTGTGGGATCTTAGTTCCCCGACCAGGGATTGAACCCGTGCCCCCTGCAGTGAAAGCGAGGAGTCCCACCAGGGAATTCCCTGAATTCAGTTTCATGTATGGCATGTGTCTGGTAATTTATTGCTAATATGGAAGTATTAGAGTTTAAAATTTTATTTACTTAAGCAGATGAGACAGATTGAAGGTTAGCCCTATGTTTCTCTTTGGACTGGGCCTTGTTCTAAGGACTCCAAAATGCCTTCTTGAGGGGGAAGGAAAGGAATCAAACAACAACCCATTTAATCTGCCATAGTCCATGGCCATCTACCTTATGTGTGTATTGTAATTAGTTGTGAAAATCACAAATTATTATAATGATTTACATCCTTGCAGTCATTTGGAGATGTCATCAAAATGTAGATTTGTTTATGAGATTGTGCTCTGCAAGGGCATAAAATCCATTGGGTATATATCACAGTGGGGGGAAAATGTTAGGAAACATTGGGTAGAATAGGTCTACCCCTGTAGACCCGTGTCCCCTCCATTGGCAGGCGGATTCTTAACCACTGCGCCAGCAGGGAAGCCCCTCCCTTATAGTTTCTTTGTATTTTGTTGCTGGAGGAGAGGTGTGTCCAGGTGCAAGCATTGCAGCACTGCAGCAAAGAGTCCCGGGTCCCAGGCCTGTCTCAGAAATACCTGGCTTCCTGATAGTATCATTTAGGAATGCATTCTGTAGTATTGATATAATAGAAAACCCTAGTGTATTAGTTTAAACAGTCTGGGGGTGGGGGGGGCGGGGGTATGGGTGGGGAGTGTTTGTCTTTCACAGTAGGAAGCTCTGGAAGGAGGATAGTCAAGAGCTGATATGGTCAGTCAACAATGCTATCCAGAACACAGGCTATTTATGTTTCTAGTCCAAGGTTCTTAGCATATGCACCTGCATTCTCAGGCTTGCAAGATGGTTGTAATCCATCCTCATGGTTGCAAGATGGCTTATGTTCATGTTTCACTTGGAAAGAAGACAGAAAAGTCAAGGGTTTTTTTGTTTTGTTTTTAAATGAGGCCTTGCCTTTTTATTTGAGAAGTATTAAGTGATTTTTTTTTTTTTTAAATAGGGAATTCCCTGGCAGTCCAGCGGTCAGGACTTGCACTTTCACTGGGGGCCTGGGTACAATCCCTGGTTGGGGAGCTAAGATCCTGTAAGCTGCGTGGCGTGGAAAAAAAAAAAAAAAGCATGACTCTAATCCAATTATAAATAAACGTGTCAAAGGTTTTATTTCACTTCTTAATTAATAAGGGAATTAGTAGATGTGAAAACCAATTCAAAGAATTTTAAAAAACATACACACATAGGCAATCATGTACACATACATAAGCAATCAGAAATGTTGAAATGGGGACTTCCCTGGTGGTGCAGTGGTTAAGAATCCACCTGCCAATGCAGGGGACACGGGTTCAAGCCCTGGTCTGGGAGATTCCACATGTCGTGGAGCAACCAAGCCTGTGTGCCCCAACTATTGAGCCTGCACTCTAGAGCCCACAAGCCACAACTACTGAAGCCTGCGTGCCTAGAGCCCGTGCTCTGCAACAAGGGAAGCCACCACAATGAGAAGCCTGCGCATCGCAACGAAGACCCAACGCAGCCATAAATAAATAAATATATATTTTTTTTAAAAGAAGAAAGGAAATGCTGAAATGAATTTACAAGTAGATGGAAAACTAGTCAACAGAGAAATAATCAATTACAGCTCCACCAGACACAAGTCATTTGCATCTCTATGGACAAGAGCAAACTGCATTACTATCAGTTTTCTACAACTTACAAAATTGTAAAATAGCTCAAAGACAATGAAAGTTAACACTAAACAGAATGATAAATGGGACACCCAGTATTCTTTTTTGTCCATTTACAAATCTTTCACAATGTTTCCCAAGAGAAGGGATGCCCTATCTCAGCATCCACCTACATCTCATTGACCAGAACTGCATCACATAGCCTCCTTCACTGCATGCGAGGCTGGGAAATCAAGTGTCTTTAGCTGGACACACTGCTATCTCAAGCAAAACAGGATTCTGTTAGTAAGGAAGTCTGCTTCACCTATACACCCACTTGATGTGTCAAGGGCACTAGTTTTTTTTGGCTGCATTGGGTCTTTGTTGCTGCACGCAGGCTTTCTCTAGTTACGGCGAGCGGGGGCTACTCTTTGTTGCAGTGCGCAGGCTTCTCATTGCGGTGGCTTCTCTTGTCGCAGAGCACAGGCTTAGAGCCTGCGCACGGGCTTCAGTAGTTGTGGCGCGCGGGCTCTAGAGCACAGGCTCAGTAGTTGTGGCACACTGGCTTAGTTGCTCTGCGGCATGTGGGAACTTCCCAGACCAGGGCTCGAACCTGTGTCCCCTGCATTGGCAGGCGGATTCTTAACCACTGCGCCACCAGGGAAGTCCCTAGGGCAGTAGATTTTAGGATAATTTTTAGCACGTGTTGGTTTTGATACTTCAGCATCGTTCCCTCTTCTGGTTATAGTGCCTCAAATTTCCTTTGGGATGTCTCCACTCTCCAAACCCAGCTCCAAAAATGGACACTTAACTCAGGGCTTGTCTAGTTATGGTGATTGATTTAGGAATGGACACGACTGGAAAGAAGCCAATCAGATTCAACTTTTGGACTTTCATTGGAACAAAACTGTAACTTACTCTAGAAAAATAGTAATGCTTAAGCCTGAAAGATATTTAGTCAATTTCCTGACAGTCCTTGGTCCTCAACTGGATTCCTGTATTCTTTGCAATAATTCCACTGCCTCTCGGGGTCTGTGGCTTCCTGATGAGAAACCACTGTTATGTTTCTTTTTTTGTTTTTTTTTTTAGGAGTTCTTTTTTTTTTTTTTAATTTTTAAAATTTTTTGTTGTGCCAGGTCTTCGTTTCTCTGCGAGGGCTTTCTCTAGTTGTAGCAAGCAGGGGCCACTCTTCATCGCGGTGCGCGGGCCTCTCACTATCGCGGCCTCTCCTGTTGCGGAGCACAGGCTCCAGACGCGCAGGCTCAGTAGTTGTGGCTCACGGGCCTAGTTGCTCTGTGGCATGTGGGATCCTCCCAGACCAGGGCTCGAACCCGTGTCCGCTGCATTGGCAGGCAGATTCTCAACCGCTGCACCACCAGGGAAGCCCCCTGGCAGGAGTTCTTTAGACCCAACCAAGTTGTCAATTACTTGCCGCGCAGTCTTAATTTGGATGTTTGGTGGTCGTCTGGGTGGACCTTCTCAAGTCCAAAGAGATAGAGCAACAGGAGAATGAGAAAGACTGAGGGGGGAAAGCCTTGGCCTCAATGCGCTTCTTCACGGCCAGAGAACTGGTCTCTGCCAGATCCTGCAGGCGACGTCAGCTGCCACTTAACGGGCTACTTGAATCTACATGGCTCAGGATAAGTCCCAGCCACCCTTCAGAGGGGAGCCATAGCCCAATAGGCGGATTGAGATTATGGCCTTTGAGGCCCCGCATTGGGTGGCAGAAAAGTTGTTGCAGGAAAGAGAGTGGGGTGCGAGAGGATGGTCACATCCCAAGTCATGTCTGAGTCCCTGGGATGGCTGCCAAGTGTGGGTTCTTGGCTTTGTTCAGGCAAGAATTCAAGAGCAAGACATAGTAAAGTGAAAGAAGGTTTATTCAGGGAGATACACACTCCATAGACAGAGTGTGGGCCATCTTGGAAGGCAAGAGGCCATGTTTCTTTATTTAATGGGTCATTCCTCCTTTTAGTACCTGATTGCTGACAGGCTGTGACGTGTGCGCTAGTGTGACGTGGGAGTGTAGCTCTGGGTTTGAATGCCAGCAATGTCAGGCAGAGTCCACTGAGAAAACAGAACCCCATCTGAGTATTTAAAGCAGAGGAGAATTTCATTCAGGGGATTGGTAACACGGGGAATAGAACTGTTGAAAAGCTAAACAGAGGTGGTGAGGCAACTCGGAGATTAGCAGTAGCAAGAAGCCATCAATCACCACTGCTAGGCTAGAGACGAGATCCAGGGAGGGCGCTATGTTACAGGAGCCCAGGGGCTGGGATCCCTAAACGATGCAGGGGGAGAACCAGCTAGCTACTGCCAGAGAGGCTGCTCCAGGGGGTGGGGGTGGTCTCACTGCTGTTTCCCATTGGCTTAACCTAGATGGAAGCTCAGGAACAGGAAAGCCTGGGCATTCAGTCGTAGGGATCAGCAACCCCTTCCCTACAAAGCAGAGCAGGAAAAGGGTGAGGAAAAGAACTGAGGACATTGGGTCTACTCCACAGGACTGGCCACTTATCCATATTTTGTCACATCTAAGATGCCGTTGGTTGTAAGATGCAGCATTATTTTATGCATCACTAAGAGAGAAAAATGCTGCCAAATTAAACTATGCCACAATGCTAAGACTCCATCCATTGCAAAGCATCTTGATATTGTAACAGGGAAGAGCCAAATCTGACTATATGTTGGACCTGTTTCTTTTACTTGAACCTTTGCTTTCCACTGCTTTTGTTCACTAAAAGGATACGATCTATACACAATGGCCTGCCTCAGGGAACCCTGCCCCTATGCGTGAATGTTAAACCAAAGTGCCTTTGTTCAGGGAAACATCCGCCCCGGTCCACCTGGGGATGGCTGCAAGAAAGAAGAAATGAACACATCTCCTCCTCAGGCTGGCCGTTCCAGGGGACATTTGCAAATCTTACGGCCTTTTCACTTTACTTCCTCATCTCCTCCCCCCTCTCTGTTCTATAAAAGAAACTGGCATCCAAACCCCGATAAGACGGTTATTTTGAGACAGTGGTCTGCCATCTTCTCGGTCTGCCGGCTTTAGGGATAAAGTCGTATTCCTTGCCTCAACACCTCGTCTCCGATTTATTGGCCTGTCGTGTGGCGAGCGGAGCGAGCTTGGACTCAGTGACAATATGAGAGATGTGAAAATGTGAAAAATATGTGTCTTAAGATCAATAACATGCTATTAGCTGTGTGATCTTAAGAATAGGTGAACTTAATTCATCCCGTCTTTGAGCTTCCATTTTACCACCCACCTGGGAATTAGAGACAATCCTTACTTTGTAGGGGTTTTGTAACTAAGACCGGTAAGTTCAGTGAGATTGGGGGTTTTGTTTCTTGTTCACTGTATTCCCCAGTGCCTAGCACAGTGCGTGGCACATAGTAAGAACCCAAGATAGTTTTGTGAAATGAATCCACCTGGACTCTATCCCCAAATGAGCAGGTTCTTGACACATAGTGGGAGGTGAGTATCAAAAAATGGAAGATATTATTAGTGGAATCAAATGGGCTCTGGAAGAAGATCTTCTTTCACGAATGTCATTTCGAATTGACTCTCTTTTGTGAGAGGGGGGAAACCCCCTCTTTTATTTAAGAAAGATGTTGACTTAAAAAAGTGCACAATGTGAGAGTTGTGAGTTTAGTTTTATCTGGGGCAAAATGAGGACTGCAGCAGGAGACAGCGTTTCAGATAGCTCTGAGAAACTGCTCCGAGAAGGTGAGGGGGGGTGCCAGGTTATACAGAAGTTTTGTAACAAAGGGCAGGTAGTCTGAACATCAAAAGATTATTGTTAATTAAAGAAAACCAGATACGTCAAGTTTGGGAATTTAGCGCTTTTCTCTGTATGGGAAGATGCAAGGGTCTGGGCTCACTGGAATCATTCCTTTGAGATGCACCTCAGCTCTCTGGGGCCAGTATCCTGTGTTTTCGCATCCTGAGTTTCCTCAGGGCTCACCTAGGGAGTGGCTGCAGTCTGATAGCCGCTAGACAGCAGGTAGGCAGGTGTCCTTTTGCTTCCTGAGTTCCCTCAGGGTTCACCAGCTCACCGTCTGGTGGTGGCTGCAATCGCTGATGACTGTGACAGCCCTTCTTTACCAATGTGACAGGCAATATTCCATTTATCATCAGGTTTTCACACATGGTGTGTCTTAGCTTTGCTTCCACTTAGTCGTTTCATTTTGGGAAAAACCCTTCATATCCATCCTCAGCCTGAGTCCCATTTGTGAAATGGGAATAACACTACAACACTTGCAGAGCTAGGAGAGTTAGGGAAACGGTGACCAAAAAGAGCTTTGTAGACGGTGGAGGTTGTTCTTTTCTAGTTTGCTTTATCCTCCACTCATATCTGCCTCATTCCCCTCCTTCCTTTGCAAACTTCTCTGCCACCACCACTACCACCCTTAAATTTTCTGCTCAAAACTGCACACGAAGCCATCTGGCATAATCTGCACTGGAGACTGTGGCCTCTTCTCTGAAGTCTTTGATAAATGGAATATTTAAACAAAGGCTGTCACAGTCATCAGCGATTGCAGCCACCACCAGACGGTGAGCTGGTGAACCCTGAGGGAACTCAGGAAGCAAAAGGACACCTGCCTACCTGCTGTCTAGCGGCTATCAGACTGCAGCCACTCCCTAGGTGAGCCCTGAGGAAACTCAGGATGCGAAAACACAGGATACTGGCCCCAGAGAGCTGAGGTGCATCTCAAAGGAATGATTCCAGTGAGCCCAGACCCTTGCATCTTCCCATACAGAGAAAAGCGCTAAATTCCCAAACTTGACATATCTGGTTTTCTTTAATTAACAATAATCTTTTGATGTTCAGACTACCTGCCCTTGGTTGTAAAACTCCTATATATGCTGGCTTGCCCCCTTTCCTCCTGGCAGCAGTTCTCTCAGGGGTACTTGAGATGATGCCTCCCGGGCTTGAAGTCCTAAAAATTCCTGCCGAATAAAACATAAATCTCAACTTTTAGGTTGTGCATAGTTTTTTAGTCAGCACTCACATGGGAGAGATTAATTCCAATTTACAACACATATAAAGATCGATAAACACTAGGAAGCTGTGAAAGCAGTTGTTAGGGTGGTGAGACTGTGGGGCGATGAGAAAAATGTAAATTGCGTTGATATTGTCTTTTTAAAAAGAATTCCGCCAGTGTAGGGTACTGTGTTGAAATGAAACCAAACGCCTTTTCCAGCTGCAATCTCCCCGTGAAGGAAAGACTTATCCAACAGGCTGGAGGTTAGTCAAGTCTCCAGGATGCACCCCAGACCCTGGGGGCCACGTTCTCCGACTCAAAATAATGAGTCACTGCTGGTTTAGATGCATGTCTCCGCTCTCTAAACAGCGTCCCCTTCCGGGCGCCGACCATGGACCACCCATCCTCTCCCATAGGTAACTAGCACCGCCTACTGGCTGTCAGCCTCTATGATGCTTGGCTCCGCCCCTGAGCGGAACGCGCATGCTTCCCAATTGCTCTCCGCCCCCGCCTTCGAGCTTCTCGCGACAGCCGCCCAGCGGAGACTGAATCTCGCGATAAGGGTTTATTGTCTCGCGGGACCGCGGCTGGCAGACGGGCTCTTGGGCGGCTCTGGCCGGGGAAGACGAGTCGCATGTGTCGTTTCAGCTGGCGGTAGTGGCGGGCGCGGAGGCGGCGGAGGCTGTACGACCGCCTGGGTAATGACCCCTCGTGCCTCTCACGCTTCCAGGAAGCTCGTAGAGAGCGTGGGAGAAGCTGAGGTGCTCCCCGGCGGAAGGGGGCCGGGCCGGGCGTCTCCACACACCCGCCCACATGGGCCGCTCTGGTGGCCCCGGGGTTGCCCCTTCGCCTCAGGTCGCGCCCTCACACCTGGCCGCCCTTGTCGTCCCCTCATTGCTTTTCCATTCTGCCCTTTCCTGGTTCTTTTGCCCGCATTTTCTCTCCTCAGACTCTGGTCTCCCCGCCCCCTCCCACTCCCTTTCCCTTCCGTGACTCTAACGCGTCCCTCCCTTGGCCTCTAGCCCACCCCACACCCAGCCCTCCGGGCACCTCCGGCGACCCACCCGTTCTTCGTAGGCGTTTCCAGCCTCTTCAGCTGCTTTGTGGCCTTTCCCTGTTGCTGCAGTTTGTTGCATCCTTTACAGATCATCCCCCAGACCTTTTGCCCTGTCCCTACCGAGTTCACCCTCCCCATCTTTTTCCCCATTGCTTCCTCTTCCACTAGTGCCCTCCTCCCCCTAGTTGTCATGGTCCATTTGCTGTGAGTCTCACTGTTGTCACTTGCTTCCCTGTAGACCTGGAAAATGGTGTGCCCAGAATTACTCATATTTTATGAATCCTAATGCAGCTTGTATCTCTCATTCAGCAAAGAATTGAAACAGATTCGGGGTGTGGGGATTTCTAGCAGGAGGAGGCCGGACTACACCTGAACACTGCTTCTCTGGGCGTCTTGGTCCAAAATAGTGAAGATGTGTTATTTTCCTTGCTTACAGGTTTTGAAATGGCTGCTGACATTTCTGAATCCGGTGGGCATGATTGCAAAGGAGACCCGAGGAGCAATACCAAGTTAGATGCAGATTACCCACTTCGAGTCCTTTACTGCGGAGGCAAGTGTTGGAAGGCAGAAAATGGCTTTTACTCACTGTATTTTTATGCATTGTGGTAAATGGTTTCACATTTGGTCCTAGTAGTTTTCTCATCTTTGTCACTTGGTGAATCTTTAATTGGGAGTTGGGGAAGAGGAGGCATGGATTAACAGACCTTTCCCAACCTGTGTGACTTGTGTCTTGTTACTTGGCCTGGAGAAGTTTACAGTCCACTTGGAATAGAGATGTGTAAATAGATTTTTCCAGCCTAATGTTACTTGCTAGTCTGGCTATTAAAGGTGGGCTTCTTGGAAGATATTGAATCTTAAGGGATGAGAAGGATTGGTTGAGGGAGTGGGGAAAGGCAGCCCGGATGAAGTGAACAGCTGTGCAAGAAAAAGCTTGTCTGCGGAGAAATAAGCAGCTTTTTATTAGTATAGTGTGTAGTATAGGAATGGTGTCAATAATGAGTGGAAGATTTTGAGGTTGGAGCGATGGGTAGTAGGACAGCCTTGGGAAAGTGTTCTTGGTTTGATTAATAAAATGTAAATCAAGATTTTATTCCCTTTGAGTGCTTTTCCTCATTTTCAATCCAGAAATATTTGTGAATTGGAAATACTCTAATTTTACTAGCATCTTGGAAAGGTTTAGAAAAATCTGAAGACATAAGACAGTAAAGTAAAAGGGCAAGTAAATATTATTTTTTTTAGTAAATATTTTTGGCCACTTACTGTGTGCCTAGCGGAGTTTTAGATGCTGGGGACTGAATAATGAATAAGTCAGGAAAGGTCTTTGTGCTCAGGGGCCTTACATTCTGTGAGTGTGATAGGGATTTCTTCTGGAATTTAAGTTCTTACAGTACTTACAGGAGAGGTGATGTCACTGAGTTAAAAAATTGTATCAACTCACCATTTATTGACTACCTTTGATGATAAAATAAAAGGAGTGTAAAATATCCCAGAGAGTAGGCAGGGGAACTTTTTGTAGGGTTGACTGAGATCTGTTAATGATATTCGTCTTATTTGATTATATTGTTTGCCTTTGGAGTCACGGGCCAGGGTTTGCATCCTTACCTTGGGCATTACCAGCTGCTCCTGCTTAATTTTAGCTGTGTGACCTTGGGCAAGTTACCTGATTTCACTAAGGGTTAGAGGTCTGTTTCTTAAGGTCTGAATGAAAGTGATGATTACATCTGAAGTCAGCTGATTCCTATAAAGCTGGTTCAGCAACTAACATCAGAACATAATACGATAAGTGCTGTTATTACTGTTATTAGGAAAGTATACTAGTTTAGTCTATTCCTCCTTGTTTGTCAGATATAGTTAGGAGCTATTGTTCTTTGTATCCTAATTCACCAAATCTAAGACTCCATATGTTGTAAGATGCACCATTATTTTAGGTTCCACTAAGAAAGAAGAAATTGTTAGATTGACATGCCATAATTATGGAATGCATCCCTATAAAAATGAAAAAAATTAGAATTAATGAAATACAGTATATGAAAGCCATCCTGTTCAAGTGCTTATGTCACTCCTAAGATGGCTTTGAACAACTGCACTAAGTATGCAGTCCACCCCAGTGATACTTTGTGTTGACCAGAGGTACCTAACCTTTTTGAGAAAAGTTTATTTTTATTTCCCTCCCTAGTTTGTATTGATATTCCAGGCACTAGGTTGGAGACAGGATTACCTTTTCCTCAAAGAGTTTAAGGTCTAGTTGTAGGAGAAGCACTTAGGGAATATTAAATGCTAAATTCAGTGGTACTGACCATAGCTATGAATTAGGGTTTCAGGAAAGGGAGGGATCTTTGTTCAGAGGGAAGCTGGGAAAGCAAAGTGAGGAAGTGAGAAGCCTTAGGTAATGGGCAGAATTTGCAAGGAAAGGTGGATGAATTCATAAGAAAAATACGGGGGCATGGTTTTATATGGTATCTTCATATTAAAGATCGAGGGAAAAGAGAGGGTAGAGGGAAAAGCAGGGGCTGATTGGAGCAGAATGCTGGTTGAAGTATAGTGAGAAACAAGGGTAAGCAGGATGGGGTCATTTCTGGGGAGATACATGTCTGCAGGGTTGAGACTTCAGAATCTGAATTCAGTCTGAGTTTGAATCCTGGCTTAGCCATTTACTCACTGGTGACCTTGGTCAGTTCCCTCATCCATAAAATGGGTAACAGCCTACTTCAGAGGGCTGTTGAGAAGAATAAATGAAATATTACTCCCAAAGGCTCCATCTCCTAATATCATCACATTGGGCATTAGGATTTCAACATGTGAATTTTGAGGGGACACAAACATTCAGACCATAGCAGAAGGTCTCATGGATGATGTGGCTTTGTTCATCATATCTCATCATGTCAGCAGATACATAATGTCAGGTTGTTCCACTGTTAGTGATGTGAAGCTGGTGACTGCTCGGTCTTTTCCTTGAAAGGCTACAGTTTACAAATAGTAAATCATTTGTGGAGGGAAATAGAGTGTAAAAACAAATAATGTGGAATTTGGAATATTTGTCCAACTTTTTTCAACGTATTAGAATTTTGCTGAACCAAATATTATTTGAAATGGTGTACTAAGTGTTATGGTTTTAGTATTTGCTGTAATGGTATTTAACCTATAATTATATCCTGAAAGTGTAGCTGAATATCTGTACCTACTAGTATTTGAACTTGAACTGTGAGGATTAGAGAGCTTCTGGTTAACCAGGAGAGCTTTAGTAGAGAGAACTCTAAACTGAAATAGAGATGGTAGATTCTAGTTTTCTGCCCTGTGCCACCTTTGGCCTTGGATAAGCTATTTAACCTTCTTCGGCTTCATCTGTAAAAGAGTGATGATGGGCTGGCACACAGCTGCACTGCTTTTATATGTTGTGTGGTCTAATTTAGTGGTTAAGAGCATGACCTTCAGAAACAGCAGGGTTCAAATCCTGTTCTAACCAGATACAAATGAGTTACTTGTTCTAAGTCTCATTTTTCTCATTCATAATACACGTATGGTAGTTCTTACCTTATAAGGTTGTGACGATTGAATGTAATAATATAAAGCATAGCAAAGTGCCTGGCATGTGCCCAATATGTGGTAAGTGCTGTTATTATTAACAGTGTACCACCCCTCCTCTCCCTCACAAATCTCAAGGTGTTGTCACACTGAACTATTCCATTCCTCACCTTAAAAATAAAAATAAAATAAGCAGTTGACCCAGTAATAGAGTTTTAGTTAAAATTGGGAAACCCTTTGAGTTTTTCTAGTCCTTTAGCCTTTGCAGGCTATACAGTGACAGGATTGAACGAACCTTCCTTCCAAGGAAGGAAATTCACAGTGTCATGGTCTTATGTAGCATAATATGGAAAAAGAAAAGGAAAAGTATATTGCAAAGAAATGGTAGCAAAAGTGCTACTGAAGTCTGTAAATGTGTTAGTATGAATAAAAAGTAGCAGCTGTTTTGGTGAAGTTATCAAAAGAAATAACCAGCTCCATTCAACCTTTGTTGTATGGGGAGTTGTTCCCATCCTAGCTTAGTTTCAGACCCGTTGAGGTTATTGTGGTAAAACCTTAAGACATGCCAGATAGTATAGTTTGATGTTCTACCAACTGAAGGAGACATTGTTCTTTAGATCAAAAAAAAAAAAATTAAGATAATATCTCTATTAATCATGTGCCACTTACCTCAAAAAAAAAAGTGCATGACGGGGTAGTATTTGAAAAGTGGTACAGGAAAGTTATAGGAAAAAAACAAATGAAGCATTTTGTCGGATTAAAAATAAAAGTTGTTGTGAGCCGTGTGTGTGTATGTATACACGTGTACGGGTGTACTTATTTATTTATTTATTTACATTT
This sequence comes from Mesoplodon bidens, assembly GCF_964165515.1. Taxonomy (NCBI): domain Eukaryota; kingdom Metazoa; phylum Chordata; class Mammalia; order Artiodactyla; family Ziphiidae; genus Mesoplodon; species Mesoplodon bidens. The sequence goes on along the minus strand of NC_138169.1, from coordinate 7,646,151 downwards.
TCAAATCTTTTTTTCTCTCCATCCCCAGTCTGTTCGTTACCAACAGAGGTAAGTCCTTCTAAAATTCTTTTTTTCTTTTTTAACTTCTGCATTTGAGGTCATTGATTTTAGCGCTAGCTTGGGAACTTCTTACTTTTCATTATTTGATGGCAGAGTTTCAACCTTGTTTTTTTTTTTTTTTTTTTTTTGAGTTTCAACCTTTTATAGAGAACTTTGGTTTAGAATAATTTTATGGTCCTACAAATTTTTCTTTAGACTTTGAGTTATATGTGTGTGTCTTTTGCACTTGGCTATACATAGTTTGGATTTTTGCGTGGAACTCATGAATAGTCAGCTAATAAAACAAGAGTAACCTTAAAGCCAAAATTTAACATCCAAACAGAGAAGAGAAAGCATAAATTATGTGTAAGACTTTCTGTTGATAAGCTTCTAAGTCAGGCTCTGCGGGCAGGTCATGAAAATGAGACACCTATGTGTCCAAAGCAAGAAAAACACCTGCTTGTTTTTGTCTGTTTCCTCCTTTTTCTAATGGCCTTTCTGTTTGTTGGAGAGGAAATAAATTGCTACAGTGAGGAGGTGTCTTTTAATTTTTAATTTCTTATGGGACATTTCCTGGTTGAACACAGATTTCCTGTGGATAAGATGTCAGGTGGGAGTAGTTGGTTTTATGATTCTATATATAGCAAGAATGATTTTTAATTAGAATGATTAAAAATGTACTGTTGTGACTCAGTTTCTTCTTTTTCCCCCTCCAGTACTGTGAATATATGCCTGATGTTGCTAAATGTAGACAATGGTTAGAGAAGAATTTTCCAAATGAGTTTGCAAAACTTACTGTAGGTATGAACATTTTTTCCCTCTTTCATCAAAGCCTATATACCTGAAACAAATGAACGTGCATTTGTTTAGTAGGATATTACAGAATTATATCTATCTATGTCTGTTAACTTTAAAACTGTTTTAAGTTCTTGGGTTAAAATTCCTTACATAAAATCACGGACTGTGGGACTTCTCTGGTGGTGCAGTGGTTAAGAATTCACCTCCCAATGCAGGAGACTCGGGTTTGATCCCTGGTCAGGGAACTAGATCTCACATGCATGCTGCAACTAAGAGTTCGCATGCCACAATCAAGGAGCCCGTCAGCCACAACTAAGGAGCCCACCGGCCCCAACTAAGACCCATCACAACCAAAAATAAATAAATAAAATTAAAAAAAAAAATCACAGACTGCTTCATGTGTCTTATCTCAGAGACAGGATAGGTCAAAGTATTAACTTTCTTATATAAAGAAGAGTAAATGATTAGGGGCATATATTTTCTTTCATTCATTTAACAAATTCTTTTTTTTTTTAATTTATTTTTATTTTTGGCTGCATTGGGTCTTTGCTGTGCACAGGCTTTCTCTAGTTGTAGTGAGCAGGGCTACTCTTCGTTGTGGCTCATGGCCTTCTCATTGCAGTGGCTTCTCTTGTTGCGGAGCACGGGCTCTAGGTGTGCGGACTTCAGTAGTTGTGGCACACGGGCTCAGTAGTTGTGGCTCGCGGGCTCTAGAGCGCAGGCTCAGTAGTTGTGGCACACAGGCTTAGCTGCTCCTCAGCATGTGGGATCTTCCTGGACCAGGGCTCGAAGCCATGTCCCCTGCATTAGCAGGCGGATTCTTAACCATTGCCACCAGGGAAGTCCAACAAATTACTTCTTGTAAGCATACTATATGCTATACACTCTTATTGGATGCTGAGAATAAAGCAGTAAACAAAAGACCTACTCTTTGGAAATTATATTCTAGAGGGAGAGACAAAATAAGTAAAACAAGACAAATGAAATAAGTACATTAAATTAGGATAAGCAGGGAATGGAGAGATAAGAATTGTTGGGGAGGGAATTTGAAATTTTAGGTGGTAGCGCTGAAAGATTTTGCTGAAAAGATGGCATTTGAACAAAGACCTAAAATAAGTGAGGGAGAGAGTCCTTTGGATATCTGGGAGAACAACATTCCAAGCAGATGGTGCAGCCAGTGCAAAGGCCCTGAGGCAAACACTTACCGCTTACAGCATATTTAAAAAACAGGAAGGAGGCCTTTGTTTCTGGACGGGGAGAAGGGTGGGAGATGAAGTGGGAGAAGTAGTGAAGGACCATGGCTTAAACGGCAGGTCTCAGCTTTCACTCTGAGTGAGATGAGCTATTGGAGCAGTTTGAGCAGAAGAGTGATATGGTCTGACTTCTGTTTCAGCAGTGTCTCTGGCTGCTATGTTACGAATAGACTGAAGAGAGGCTTAGGCAGCAAAGCAGGGAGACCAAATAGGTGGCTCCTGCACTAATCTGGTCAGGATGATGATGAATAGAATGGTAATAGTGGAGATGTGAAAAGTGGTCAGATTCTAGATACGTTTTGAAGGTAGAGCTGACAGGGTCTCCTGATGTGTTGAATGTGGGATGTGAGAAAAAGGGGCAGCTAAATTTTTGACCGAAGCAACTAGAAGAATGAAGTTGCTGTTGCCAGAGGTAAGGAAACTGCAGAGGAACAGATTTCCTCAATTAGCTAAAATTCACGGCCTGTCTTACAAGATGGTTAAAAATGAAGGCAGTAGTAGGGAGAAGGGAAATCCTGGGCTGGAAACAGTCCTGTCACGTATACCCAGTGTTATCCCACTATTTGCTGCTTTGATTTTCAGATAGTTTGCATGAGACACAGCCCCCTGGTTCAACATAGTCGCTGTCCGTGATTGGATAAGATCCCTCAAATCTGGTGTAACAGTCTACATGGTGGGCCCTGAACATGACTTGCCTAGGACATACCTTCATATTCAGGACCAGACTTCCTGTTAACAGAACTAGTACGCTTAGATGCTAAATATTCCTGTAGAGTCTTAAGTGTTCTGTGCTCCTTTAATGTGGCTTAAAAAATTGTGATCCTCACATATCAAAGACTTTGTTTTGTCTTCTATCACCATATACTTATCATAATGACTTCAGAATTAGGCTTGATAGGAATCTAGCAATATAATCGCCTGCTTTATAAATGTTACCCTCATTTGTTGGTAAAATACCTTATATGTGTTTGAGGTTCCTCAAGTAATTTTTTAACATAATGAAGTGATGTTAATGCTTTTGGATTTTGTTTTTACATCTAGAAAATTCACCCAAACAAGAAGCTGGAATTAGTGAGGGTCAAGGAACAGCAGGGGAAGAGGAAGAGAAGAAAAAACAAAAGAGAGGTGAGACCTGAATCCATGATTTGATTTACACAAACATACCCTCCTTCTGCTTGAAGAAATAAGAAGGGAAAGCATTCCCAAAGTGAATAACATCTGCCTGTTACTGCAATTCTGTGTGAATGCCACACAGAGGGATACAGGATCATGTTCTCAGGGTGACTGGATTTCGTATGAATCGGGCTTTATCAGTAAATTGGATCTAAGAAAATATGCTTCATTTGCCATATATATACATAAAAAGCATCCAGCCAGCTTGTTTATGACTTAAAAACTTTGTTACCTTATTAAAAGACCTGTGTATTCTATTTAATTAGAGTGAGGACACTTAAAAAGGATTTTGTTCTCTCATTACTTCTGTCCGCTCAGTTGAATGTTTCTTTTTACAGCAGTTAGGCATACCTGTTTACCCCTCCTCCTTCTCAAATGAATTCCTCGTGCCCTGGATCGTGTCCCCACCTGTTTCTTCTTCCTAAATTAATTCTCCCCTGTGACTAAAATTAGCTTATAAATATATTTTAGGACTTTGCATTCAAAAAAAAAAAATTCCCCCAAGAGCTCATATCTTTCTTTGCCCTATTCTCCTCCCCCTTCCCTTCTTAGCCAGACTTCCTTAATAAGGCTAGACTTACTATCCCCCTTTCAGTTCGGTCATTGAGTCTTTGCTCCTCAGTCCATCCTAACCTGACTTTCATGCCACTGAAACTCCTCTGACAAGGGTCACGACTGGCTAGGTGACTGCTCAGTGGTAAGAGCATCTCACCTGAGCCCTCCCTGCTTGAAGTGTTGTGCTTCCTCCCTCGTTCTCCTTTCACTGCTCCTCAGCCTTCTGTGCACACTTCTCTTCTCCCTTGTGTCCCTTAAAACTTGGTGTTTCCCAGGATTCTGTCCTGGGCCCACTTGCCTTCTCATTCTGCCTGTCCTCCCTGGATGATTCCTCCACATCCTTCTGCCACCGCTCTACGCTTACAGTACCCACATTTATGTCTCTAGTCCTGGCCCACGGCTCTACACTAGAAATGCGCATGTGGTCTCACAGGTGCTTCAAACACAGCACTTCCAAAGTAAACTTACTAAGTCCCAAATCTGCATCTTCTGTTTTCTTCACTTTGGTTATTAACGGCACGGTTTATCCAGTCATCTGAGCCAGAAACCTGAGACCCGTCTTAGATTCTTTCTTTTTGACCCTCTTAATCAGTTCTAAATTCTGTCATTTCTTCTCCTTCCTCTGTTTATCCTGTGCCTAGTGGCCATTACTGTTGCCACTGCTTTATTCAGATTTTGATTAAGTTCTGCCTGAACTAATGTAGGAGCCTCATCAGTGGCCTCTCTACCATTGCTCTTCACAGACCCACCGTCCACACTGCATGGTGATCTTGACAAAACATAAATCAGTAATTTCACTCCTGCATAGTCAGTTGTTCACTGGCTTCTCTTTGCAATATAAAATGACAGAGCTTGTGCTATTCCTTAAATTGCTGGTATATAATCTTTGCTTTTCTGGCTTCCTTTCTTACATATCCATACGCTTCCTTCATCAACACAAGTGTATTTGCAGCCAGTTAAGCCGACTGTGCTCTTTTCCCCGTTGGGGCCAGGTGTGCAGTGGTTGCAACCAGTAGCCTCCTTGGTAGTGTATGCAGCCTGTTGGCTGTATGGGTTGCCCTAAGGGATCTTGGAGACAGCCCTTTGCAGTAGACATTCACGTCTGGCATGCTGTCCCCAATCTAGGCTCCAGGTAGATACGCGTGGTGCCTTTGGAAAGTCTCAGGGCACAGTGGCCAGGGTCCACTTTGGCCACATTGGCCAAGTGATGTCCATCCGCACCAAGTTGCAGAACAAGGAGTATGTGATTGAGGCCCTATGCAGGGCCAAGTTCAAGTTCACTGGCTGCCAGAAGATCCACGTCTCCAAGAATTGGGGATTTACTAAGTTTAATGTGGGTGAATTTGAAAACATGGTGGCAGAAAACCGGCCCATCCTGGATGGCTGTGGGGGGTCAAATAGATGCCTAGTCGTGGCCCCTGGACAGATGGCGGGCCCTGCGTTCCTGAGCGCCATTGTCCCCTCCTCACGCCCACCAGTAAATCCCACTTTCCTGTCACACACACACACGAAGACAAGTGTAGTTCTCAAATATATGCCCTTTCTTGTCTCTGTACCTGTTTCCCTTTCCTGGAGTATCCTTTTTATATCTGCCCAGCCTTTCTCCCTTCAAATGGACCATTTCTTATTCTGCAAACACTTAGATGCCTCTTCCTCTAGGAAACTTGTCCTGTCCTCTGGAAGCAGAGTTAGCCATTCTCTGCAAAGCTTGTGGTAGTGCCATATTCGTGGATCCTGTTACAGTATATATCAGGTTGCTGTACTTATTTAACTTTTTGTTTCCCTGCACTAGACTGAGAGACCCTGGAGGGCGGTGACTATGTTCTTCTTCTGTTCATCTTTGTGTCCTCAGCCCTTAGTGCAGTGCATGGCACATACTACTTAATAACTATGGGTTGAATGAATACTCATGCATGTGTTTATTAATTTTGTATTAGAAAAAGAAACTTCAGAAATTAGTATTTCATACCTTTTGAAAATTAATAAATTTAGAGACAGTATTCTCTATTTATGATAAGAACAGAACAACTAATCCTGAGCTCTTTCTTAATAAATAAAGGTGGAAGGGGTCAAATAAAACAAAAAAAGAAGACTGTACCACAAAAGGTTACGATAGCCAAAATTCCCAGAGCAAAGAAGAAATATGTAACAAGAGTGTGTGGCCTTGCAACTTTTGGTGAGTCCAAGCTTAAGTATGTTTAAAATGTGTGAACTACATTCATTCATTTCATTCTCTCTCTTTTTAATCTAGTATCATGAAAATTTTACAGTTCTGTTTTTTGCTAAGAAGATACAAGATGAGATTTTGCATTTCTAACCATAGGATCTAAATCAAATTTTGAAGCAACTTAAAAATCTTTTGCACAGGGGACTGGTTTAACTTTTTCCTTTCCAGAATTTCTGTTTGGGCTCGTTTTATGTAGAATGAGGAGGGCTGGATAGGTTTCCCCGTGAAGTCTACCAGCACTGCTCCTTGTTCCCTGCAGTCTCGGTAGCCAAATGGTTGCAAAATGACCTATCCTTTCTGGGATGACAGCAGAGGGTGAGGGAAGGTGGTTAGTGGCAGAATGTCCTGCTTCAGAGCCCCTTCAGTTCCTGGAAGACTTGAACGAATAGTGAAACCACGGTGATTAGGTTTCTTCATTTGACAACATGGAATGAAACAGTTACTAGACCACGTCATAAATATTAGGCTTGTTTCTCTGCTGTAAATTTTTCTTCTGTAAAAAGGGATAACGAAAAGAACTTCATATACTTGGAAGTGTATATGTAATGTTGGAATTAATGTGTTCCTGGATTTATTTTGGTCTTACTGTATGAGTTAGGAATAGTGTGGATGATCTTATTTTTATGTACTGAGGCTTTATTTGACCTTAAAAATATAAGTTGAATTGTTAGGATGACTGCCTATGGGTAGTTTGTAATTATTGTTCTGAAAGGAACATGAAATCCATTAACATAATCTGTTCTATGAATTTAAAATGCAGATTAAATTTCAAGATGGAAAAATATCTTTGACATATGATTCCAATTATAGTCTTGCTATTTCTTTTTTTAAAATAACAGAAATCGATCTTAAAGAAGCACAAAGGTTTTTTGCTCAGAAATTCTCCTGTGGTGCCTCAGTAACAGGGGAGGATGAAATCATCATTCAGGGAGACTTTACAGATGACATAATTGATGTCATTCAGGAAAAATGGCCAGAAGTGAGTATTTGGAACATATGCATCTATAGAAATAAGTTATTGAAGCAAGTTCCTTCTGTGTTAGTTGATAACCACAACTCATGAAATGTAATTTTTATTTTACAGGTGGATGATGATAGCATTGAAGATCTTGGAGAAGTGAAGAAGTGATTTTGAAAAGTTGTCTGTATTTAAAGATCTGAACTGATTGTTGATATGGCCAAAGGGAGAGAGGCCTTTTAAAATATATATATATATATATATATATATATATATATATATTTATCCTACAGTAAAACTGTAGCCTACCCTCACCCTTGGCATTTTCACTGTTCCGTACAGGGCTGCTTGTTTTTTTTGTTGTTGTTGCCAAAGTCTGATAAACAAGAGAGACTGTCATGCTTATGCATGAAATAGAATTTAGTCAAATAAAAAATTTTGGTCATTTGGTACTGACTTTTCTCTTTCTTTTTAACTTTTTATTTTTGGAAAAATTAGACTTTCTGTGGAAAGCTTTTCTGTTGATTATTTTTAAATAATCATGATTTTATCAAATCATGATTTTTTTTTTTTTTTGGTTGTTAAGCTGAGTGATACTTTGAAGAATTTGAATTTGGCTTCATCACCAGTAATTGTCTCCTTGCTTCTTTGGTCTGATAGTTTTGAGATGCTTGAGCACCTTATGGATCTGTGGTTGAATTTGCTTCATTGTCACCAACCAAGTTCACTTTGTGGGCCTATTAACATATTGTTGGTAACAGTTGATCAAGCTATTCTGGAGATTATCTGATAAAGTATATTAAAAGCCTTAAAACTATCTGCACTGTTTGACCCACTTCTTGACATTATCCTAAAGATATAATGTCTTGCTTAAAACTATGGATGAAGGTGTTCATCAAAGTGCTACTCCTAAAAAAATGGCAAATGATAAAGATGAACAATTGGGAAATGGTTAAATGATGGTGTGTCATATGGTAGAATATTTGCATATATTTTAAGATATTTTCTAAGAATACTTGGAAAGGTGTTTGATAGTGTTAAGTAGGAGGTCAGACCCCCAAATCCATTTTATACATTATTTTCCTCATTGTTTTGGGTGGAGAGGCATCCAGAGAGGCGGGGTTCTTTTTCTGGCTATAAATTTATGTGAAATTCTCCTAACCATTTGAAAATAATATACACCATTGCTCAATATAGTCTGGGAAATAGCAGTTAAAATGTGTTTTTCTTACAAGAGAAACAGTGACAGTGAATCTTAATGAGTACATTAAATGAATTTAAAATCTGTTTTTATAAAGGTCTTATGTCAGGTGCTACAAACTAAAAAGAAGACTCATGGTATTTTAAATTGCTATAGACACCTTTAAGAAACTTAGAACCCATTGTTTATTGCCATGCAAATTGCAATCTTAAATGAATTAGTGGGTTTTTAAATAGTTGAAGTCTTAGAATGTATAATAAAGATGTAAATTAAGAAAATGAAATTCTGCATTAACTGTGAATTTAGCTAAATAAAATTATCTGATGAAGCAAATTTAGCCATCAAAAGCATTTGGTATGTGGTTATGTGTGTATTCTGTTGGTGCTGGAAGATGTCTTTGTGCTTGTATCAACACGTGTGACTTCATGTAAAGATTCCTAATGTTCACAGTTCTTGGCAAATGCAGTTTCAGTCCATATATAGCCAGCAGTGGATGGTACTGCAGGAAAATGCAGGATTAAAATCGTCCTTGTGTATAATATGTGTGAATCTTTTTTCTTTGACCTGAAATTTAAAATGCAAGAGTTTAATCTCTGATTAAAATGTGTAGTTCAGCGGGTGTTCCGTGGTGGTCCACTGGTTAGGGTTTGGCGCTTTCATTGCTGTGGCCCGGGTTCAGTCCTTTGTCGGGGAACTAAGATCCCACAAGCTGCATGACGTGGCCAAAAAATATATAATATATATACATATATATTCAAGGATTGAGTTTAATTCATACATTCTGTGTATGTTTGTATTATGTAAATGCTTTTACAATCTAGTATTTTTAGCAAAAGAATACTAACCTTTAAATAGCCTTATCATAATATGTAAGAGATTTGCAAAGATTAAGCTGGCAACTTCAAATACAAATAAAGTTTTTTTTTAATTTTAACAATAGATTTTATTTAACACGGTATACCCCAAATATTATTTCAACATGACAAAGTTTTGATATGTAGTATTTTATTCATTAAAAAAAATAGATGCTGGCAACATGTGATTTTAAATTCCTTTTTAGTTATTAAATAGAAGCCCCAGTAAATCAGCTGTCACTTAAGGTGTAATCCATGGTAGCTTTCTCGCTCTTAAAGATAAGTTACAATTTTTAAAAAATAAATTCTACCTTTTAGTTTTTTGGGGTTTTAAAATTTTTTTTTATTTTTGGCTGCGTTGGGTCTTCGTCTTCGTTGCTGTGCCCCGGCTTTCTCTAGTTGCAGCGAGCGGGGGCTACCCTTCACTGCGGCTTCTCATTGCGGTGGCTTCTCTTGTTGCAGAGCACGGGCTCTAGGTGCACGGGCTTCCGTAGTTGTGGCATGTGGGCTCAGTAGTTGTGGCTCGTGGGCTCTAGAGCGCATGCTCAGAGTTGTGGCACACGGGCTTAGTTGCTCCACAGCACCTAGGATCATCCCAGACCAGCGGTCGAATCCATGTCTCCTGCACTGGCAGGTGGATTATTAACCACTGCGCCACCAGGGAAGTTCCTGCTTTTTTGATTTTTAAATTATAAGGTATTGTCTTGTTGGTTCTCCTGAACATGAGCCTGTCCTAAGGAGGTGTCACCCAAATCAGTAAAGCTTCAAGGTAAGAAATTTTAAATTTGTTTTTCCATGTTCAGATTGTCTTTTATGAACACAAGGGCACGTTTTGCTAATTCACAGTCAACCAAAAAGGAAAGGTGAAATACTATTAAGACTTTAGTAATGCCATCTTATGGGTTAAGCAGCAGCGGGTGAGTGACCAGGGGTTAAATACGATAAGCATTATTTTTTTCATAGTCCCTCTATAACGAAGAGTAAAAGGGGGAAGAAGGAGTGACTATGAAACAACACGAGAAAAAAGCTTAGCTTCAACTCAATGTGGTAAATATTGTCACGATAAAGTGTCAAGGTTCTTGCCCCACGGGGCGCATGTCCACCCCCCCCACGTGGGACAGCACTCCCATTGAGTCAATCTGCCTTTGTAAATATGGTGACCCTAATTAAATCAATCATCCTTCTTAATGGATGCCCTGAGACGTAAGAAGGCAGATTGATTTAATGGGGGCCAGGAAATCTAAGGTGTTTGATTGGTTTAGTGAACGCCAACAGATTTAAGAAGGACGACTGATTTAGTGGGGGGGGTCACGATATTTAAGGGAGTCGGTTTAATCAATGAGAACCACGCGACTCATGGAGACTGATTTAATCAGTGGTGGTCACGTGATTCGAGGGCTGGGTTAACGTGGGAGTCACGTGATAAATGGTGCTGATTGACTCAATGGGAGTCACCTGATGTATGGGGCCGATTTAACAATAGGAATCACGGGAGCCATGGGGCTGATTAAATCAGCTCGGGCACACCCCCAAGGGGGACAGCACCCTCCCCGGCTGTACGCCAGGTGGTGCACGTCCATCTTAAGTGGGGCACGTCCACGCAAGGGGTGCAGTCCACCCCAAAAGGTACATCATCGTCATTTGATGTACCCCAATGGGTGCACGTCCACCCCAAGGGGTACATCACCATCATTTAACAAAAGAGCTACATCGAGTCAAAAAAAAACCTTTTTAATTTTTTTTCTCTCTTTTTTCAACTGTGATTCTCAGTTTAGAGCTGTCTGCTGGGATGGCCAGCAACTGACTATTAACTACCAGGGGGGGCGTCTGCCTCCATCTGTTTGTTGTTTGAATGCCAGGAAGTGTTCTCCTTGCCCGATGTACACAGCAGCCAGAGCATCCGCGCTCACAGTTTAGGAGGGAAAGAGGGAAATAAGTAAGCGAGCACATGGTCACACGCCAGGGCGATAGGGCAGAAACAGCCCTTCATTTGCTCCATCATTCCCAGGGTCATGGTGAAGAACGGTTCTTTGCAGGCCGGGATAATGGCTTTTACATCTCCAGGTAAACCATTCGAGAGCCCCCAGGCCCGGATTTGGAAGAACAAAACGCCAGGAGGCGGGCGGGGGCCGCGCCCGACGAGGCCGAGTGGGAACCGGCCTCCTGCGGGGTCTTGGCGGCCGCCGAGGTGTCGCGAGAGCCGGGGCTGCCGCTCGGCTACGCCGTAGGCCGAGTGGGTCGGGCGCGTTCTGCGGGGCCGGCGGTTTGGGCGAGTTTGCTTGGGCCAGCGAGGGCGCGGGTCTCCGGGGTCGGGGTTCGCCCCCGCCGCTCCGGATGGGCGCGCCGATGGCGTTTCTAGGGTGACGCTGCGCACACCGACTCTCTCCGGGGGCGGAGGAAACACCTATGAACCTTTCGGCCTCCTTCCTGGCCGGGCGCCAGGTGAGCGGCCGCTGCTCCGCGCTTCCCGTTTCCGCCGTCGCGTCCCGGGGAGAGAGGAGAGCAGACCGCGGGGACGACGTGCGTTGGGGTTATTCAGGAATCGTTTCTGCTTAAAATTTAAAACAATACCCAGGACGCAGAAGGAAAACGGAGCGTCATATCAGTTTCCTTACCGTAATGAAAATGGGTTGTTCAGCCCAGGCACAGAGTCGAGTCGCGAGTACTGGGTGCTCACTTTTTAACGATAACGTTGGGCATTTGTCGAGCTGCTTCTCTATATACCTCCTCGCTTCCTGCGCTTCACTTGCTTCACAGTGCCCTGCGAGTGGAGCAGCACTCTAATAAACCGTTTTACCAAAAAGTCTTGAAAGTAAACTTGCCCAAGATTTGGATTTGTCGGTATAGGATCAGATGAACGTGTTTTGCACGCTTGGCCTGTTGCTTGTTTCCTATTAGAATACGTGCTCCTTGCCGGCTGCTGTGTCCCCAGCCAACTTGGCGCTCGGTAAATATTTGTTGAATGAGTGAGTGAGTGAAATGGCTTACCAAAGACTGGAATTCAAGTCTTGTGGCTTGGAATCTCTTGACTCCAAATTCCTTTTTCTCTGTTTAGTGAGAAACCGTAACTCACTCGTCATTATTATTTATTTACAAATCTTATTTTTCAGAAAGCAATAATGATGTACATGGGCCTTTGGTGAACTTTAAACTACTGTCTTTAAGGTAGAATTCTTAAAGTAACACTTTTAGTTTTTTTTTTTTTTAATCGAAGTATAGTTGGTTTACAATGTTGTGTTAGTTTCGGGTATACAGCATAGTGATTTGGTTTTTGGGTTTTTTTGTTTTGTTTTTTAGTTCTTTATTTCGTAGATGGGGACAGTACCATACTTTGGAATGTGACTTACAATCTTAATAATAAAATATTGATAATACGAGCTAATGTTTGTTGGTCGTTTATGATAGAACAAAATTATTTTAAGGCAAGACAAGAAAAAGTTAACATAAAGTTTTCTCTGTCGTCTGAGCCACTGCTTCCTCCCCTTTGGTGTGTATTGTGCATCTGCATTATACATTAACTAGATCCTTTTAGGAGACGTAGGAATGCCTGCTTGCCAAAAAAAAAAAAAGGCTATTTTCTCCCGGTGCCAGCAAGGAACTCCTTAGGAGCTAACATTCCTTTCTCAATCCTGTAAGGGGTCACTATGACCCACTACTTGCCTTGTATGCGCAGATCTGCATTGTGTAAAGGTCAATATATTATTTTGATGTATAGCCCTTTGTCTTGAAAGTGTTTGTAACTGTGTTTTGACCTCTTACAGGCAGAACAGTTCTCAGAGCTTTCTGAAAGACTGTCTCCCAGGTTATAATCTTCAGCTTGGCTCAAATAAAATTTTCCACTTCTTTCTTAGCTTGACTATTGATTAATTTTTAATGACACTTACAATGGTGCCAAGTACTGTGAAGTGCTTTACAGAGATTATCTTGCTTAATCCACACAACTCTAAGAAGTTAAAATGCTGCTATTACCATTTTACAGACAAAGAAATTAAGGCTTAAGGACATTAAGTAACTTACCCAAGGTCTTAGAGCCAACTTAGGTCAGACCAACTTCACTGCACTAGACTTTAAAATGATGTATGCTTAAAGGGAGTTATGGTAGATAATTTTGTTAGGCATGAAAATGGCATCATGGTTATATAAAAACGTTCATTTTTAGAGATGCATACTAAAGTATCTAAGAGTAAAAAGTATTTTTTATCAACAACAAAAAGAAAAAGGAAAATTGAAACAGATGTGGCAAAATCTTGATAGTGGTAAGAAAGACCTAGGTACTGAGCAAATGGGAGTCTATTGTACTATTCTCTTGTCTTCTGTGTATATTTGAAATATTTCCTTTACAAAATTTGTTTTTAAGTAGGTATGTTGAGTTTGGATCAGTTACATTTAAACAGTAATTACTTCCTGTTTCCCTTTACTTGACTGCCGTAGAATTTCTGGGGCAAGCTGAGGGATAATACTGTTGATTGATACAAGGAGGGGGTTGACAGCAAAGAAAAAAAACCGCAGAAATGGGTTTATTTGTGATTAACCAATGGAGGTTTTACAAATGGTCCCACTCTTTAAGAGTGGTGTAAATGGTACGACAGAAAGTGATAGAGGCAGAGTACAGTAGGTGTGAACTTGCTTTAAATATACATAATTTTGATGTCATGTTATAATCAGTGAATAAAACGCAATTAATTTAACTACCTTGAGTTGGCAGCAAAAGAAGATGTAATTGTTTGGAAAATATGCTTTGGCCGATTTATGTTGATTAGTTTTATCCTGACGTGAAGCCACTTTCTATGTTTAGAACATTGGGTCAGAAGTTGAGGTTTCCACTATCGAGAAACAACGGAGAGAGCTACAGCTGCTCATTGGAGAATTAAAAGATCGAGATAGAGAGCTCACTGAGATGGTTGCAGTACATCAAAGACAACTTCTTTCATGGGAAGAGGATCGGCAGAAAGTGTTGACTTTGGAAGAACGTTGCAGCAAATTAGAAGGTCAGACATATATGCAGCAGCATCTGTCATGCACTTGTACGTGCCAACACGTTAAAAGGGCTCAAGGGAAAGACAGGAACATCTCAACACAATCCCTGCTGCACTGGAGTTTATTTTATTTATTTGTTTGTTTGTTTGTTTGTTTTTGGCTGAGTTGGGTCTTTGTTGCTGCATGCAGGCTGTCTCTAGTTGCGGCGAGCGGGGGCTACTCTTGGTTGCCGTGTGCCGGCTTCTCATTGTGGTGGCTTCTCTTGTTGCGGAGCATGGGCTCTAGGCGCGTGGGCTTCAGGAGTTGTGGCTCACGGGCTCTAGAGCGCAGGCTCAGTAGTTGTGGTGCACGGGCTTCGTTGCTCCGCGGCATGTGGGATCTTCCTGGACCAGGGCTCGAACCTGTGTCCCCTGCATTGGCAGGCGGATTCTTAACCACTGTGCCACCAGGGAAGTCCCTGGAGTTTATTTTAATTGAAGATAGGAAGACATCATGAACACTCACAGCAGAACAAACACAATGTGAATTAAAGTAGGGCAAGCGAAGTACTTAACTGTAGAAAGAGGGCTGGGCAGCTTCACTCAACATTGAGTGTCAAGAGTGAACCTGGGGCTTCCCTGGTGGCGCAGTGGTTGAGAGTCTGCCTGCCGATGCAGGGGACACGGGTTCGTGCCCCGGTCCGGGAAGATCCCACATGCTGCGGAGCGGCTGGGCCTGTGAGCCATGGCCGCTGAGCCTGCGCATCCGGAGGCTGTGCTCCGCAACGGGAGAGGCCACAACAGTGAGAGGCCCGCGTACTGCAAAAAAAAAAAAAAAAAAAAAAAAAGAGTGAACCTGAAGGAAATTAGTTTTGAGTTAAAGTATGAATGAAGATGCCACAGAACTGGCCATTTCTCTTGAACTGACTCAAAGATTTTAAACTTGGTATTGAACTTGATCTCAAATACCTAAAATAGTCATCTTTTAAAATTAGGACAATCTCAAAAATGGCTTACAAAAATTTCCTTTTGTACCATATTTTAACTATCATCCCTTTCGTGCTGCCCTAAAGTCTGAATGTTCTATTGACACTGCATTAATACTAGAATGTGCTAGAGGGGAAAATACTAGATCTGTTTAATAGAGAGACAACAATATATGGCCTTCTTTTTTACTTATATTACACAAAGGATTCTGTAAATGTGACAATCTAAATATGAGTAATTTTTCCATTTCGTTGATGACCATCTGATTTTATTCTGACCACACCCACCCACATGTAGATACACATAAATGCAGTATTTAATATGATTGTACGTTAATTAAAAACAAGAAAATTCTGGCACAAATATCAAAGGTAGATTAGAGCAGCAGATCTGAGAATTTTGAGAGTAAAAGATTGCTTAGAATCCTTCTGGGAGCAAACCAACTCACTGAGTTAATACAATGAACAATAAATCCACATTGTTAATAATCAAGTTATTTAAAAAAATATGATTGTATGTTAGATGCAATATATCTTATATAATTAATATCTTTTATATAAACATATTAAAGAAAAAGATAACATTATATACAAGCATACCTCATTTTATTGCACTTTGCAGATATTATGATTTTTAGAAATTGAAGGTTTGTGGCAACCCTGTACTGAGCAAGTCTATCAGCACCATTTTTCCAACACCGTTTGCCCACTTTGTGTCCCTGTGTTATATTTTGGTAATTCTCGTAATATTTCAAACTTTTTCATTATAATTATATTTGTTTTGGTCATCTGTGATCAGTAACCTTTGATGTTACTGCTACGGCTCGCTGAAGGCTCAGGTGATGGTTAGCATTTCTTAGCAATAAGTTATTTTTAAATTGAGGTATACACATTGTTTTTTGGACATAATCCTATTGCACACTTAGTAGACTACAATATACTGTAAACATAACTTTCATATGCACTGGGAAACCAACATATTTGTGTGACTTGCTTTATTGTGATATTCATTTTATTGCGGTGGTTTGGAACTGAACCTGCAATATCTCCGAGGTCTGCCTCGGAGATAACCATCAGTATCTGGTTTTAAAATGAGCAAGACACCTGAATAGGCATTTCATGGAACACTGCATGGCCAATAAATGTACAAAAAAGTTCTCATTCTCATTAGTAATTAGGGAAATGTAAATTAAGACCATAATGAGACCTTTTTATACTTACCAGACTGGCAAAAAATATCAGGTATTGGTAAAAGTGTGGAGCAAGGGAAGGCTCATTCACTGCTGGTGGGCGTGTCAGCTGGTACAGCTACTTTGGAAAATCATTTGACAGTTCTGGTAAAGTTGAAGATATACATAGCTGTGGCCCAGCATTTCCTCTTCTAGGAAATCCACTCACCCTTCAATATGCACATAAATTACCTAAGGATCTTGTTAATATGTAGATGGTGATACAATAGGTCTGTGTATCTAACAAGGTCCCTGGTGATGTCCCTGTTGCTGGTCCAAGGGCCACATTTTGAGTATCGAGGCTCTAGAGGAACTCCTGCAAAAGCACCAAGATGCTTGTAGGAGAATATTTAGAGCAGCAAAGTGGAAACAGTCCAAATGACCACCAGTAGTAGAATGTATAAATACATTTTGGCATGATCATATAATGATATTATACAGCAATGACAGTACACAAACAGGAGTTACCTACAGCCACATGGATACATCTCAGGATCATAATTTTTTTTTCGTCTGTGCCAGGCAGCTTGTGGGATCTTAGTTGCCCAACCAGGGATCAAACCCAGGTCCTTGGCAGTAAAACCGTGGAGTCCTAACCACTGGGCAACCAGGGAATTGCCAGGATCATAATCTTGAGCAAAAAAAGCAAACAGAAGAATTCATAGAGTACAATTCCATTTACATATGGTTCAAATTAAACTATTCTTAAGGATGTGGTCATAGATAGTAAAACTATAATAAAAAACAAGGAAATGAGTAAGATCAGGACGGTGGTTAGGAAGGTGGGAAACTGGAGAGATTGTGTTCAGGAAGTGACATACAGGGCCTTCTGGGTTGCTGCTGGTGTTCTGTTTCTTGACTAAGGTACAGTATTGTGCATTTCATAATAAAAACTTTTAAAAGAAGTATTAACCTTTAACCATGTGTTTTGAAAATAATGCATTTTCAGCTTCAAATCTGACCACAAGTCAGTTATTGATGAAATCTCCCTCAGGTGAACTACATAAAAGAACTGAAATAATCAGGTCACTCACAAAGAAGGTAAAAACCCTTGAATCGAATCAAATTGAATGCCAAAGTACTCTTCAAAAGACTCAACTACAGCTTCAAGAAATGGCCCAAAAGGCAACTCATTCCACTCTCCTCTCTGAAGACCTTGAGGTTGGTTTTAAGATAAGCTTCCCTAGCCCAAATTCTGTTTGTGTTTCAGTTATTGAAAAATTAGACTTAAATATTTCCATTAAAAATGCATGTGCGTGTGTATGAAAGTATATCCATCCATCCATCATCATAGTTTTGTGTTTATTGTGGGGCTTTGGTTAGCTGCCAGTGCTATCTTGTCTTGGAGATGAAGCTTCATTACAGCCCTTTTCTAACTGTTAAGCCATCTGTTTGGTAGCATCTATCATTTTATCAACAATGAGTTATTTTAGAAAGCCTTTCTCAGATTCTGAGATCCATATCATCAAGTAGCTTCAAATTATGCTTTCTGAATAACTGTCTAATCTGATGAAACAAATATCTATATCACGTTAGTGGCATATTGGGAATAAAATCTGTAAACGTGATTTTTCAGTTTTCATTTCTAGCTGGTGAGTCATCAGATATCTTTTGAACTCATGCTTTTTGAGAGACACAGTGAGAAAGCCTTTTTTGTTCTTACAGCCTTCATATTCTTGTTTCATATGATATCAGTATAGATCTTGGTAATATAGTGAGTCTTAATAACTCATAATAATTGTATAGATTTTATGTCTAAAATTTCAGATTACTCTTCTAGACAGTTTCTAGCTATAAAATAAGTGAAAACTATTCTGGAATCTCTTGATATGTTGAATTAAAAAATGGAAGCGTGTTAGTCAGCTTGGGCTGCCATCACAAAGTACCACAGACTGGGCAGAAATTTCTTTCCTCACCGTTCTATAGGTTAGAAGTCCAAGATCAAGGTGCTGGCCTGGTCGGTTTCTGGTGAGGGCTCTCTTCTTGGCTTGTAAACGGTCACCTTCTTACTGTGTCCTGTGGCAGGGAGAGAGACAGTACATGAGCAAGCTCTCCGGTGTCTTTTCTTATGAGGGCACTGATCCCATCATGAGGGCCCCACTCTCATGACCTCATCTAGACGTAATTACTTCTCAAAGGCTCCACCCCCAAACACCATCACATTAGAGGTTAGGGCTTCATAGGGCTTCAACATGTGCATTTGGGCGGGGGGTGCAATTCAGTCCATAGCAGGAAGATTTTTTTTTTAATTAATAAACTTTATTTTTGAGAGCAGTTTTAGGTGCATAGCAAAATTGGGTGGAATGTACAGAGATTTCTCATAGACCCTGCCCCCTCCCCCAGCCAGCCTCCTCCACTGTGGACATTCTGCATCACAGCAGTACATTTGTTGCAATCAGTGACTCTACACTGACACATCATTGCCACCCAAAGTCCATAGCGTACATTAGGGTTCACTCTTGGTGGCGTACGTTCTGTGGGTTTTGACAAATAATGACCTGCATCCACCACTGTAATGTCGTACAGAAGTAGTTTCACTGCCCTAAAAACCCTCTCTGCTCTCCTCTGCCACAACCCCTGGCAACCATTGATCTCTTCACCGTCTCCAGAGTTTTGCCTTTTCCAGAATGTCGTAGAGTTGGAATCATACAATATGTAGCCTTTTCAGATTGGCTTCTTTCACTTAGTAACATGCATTTAAGGTTCCTCCATGAAGATCTCTTTTAAAAAGCCTGATTATTCTTTTTTTCCCAACCAATAAGCACATTATGTACACAATGATTATATCAAATCTAGATCTCTGGGTAAAAAAAAAAAACAAACCCTGATAAGTGGGAATACCCCAATATGAAGTTATTTCAACATAAAGATGCACAAAAGTTCATTAATGCTACTTTATTTCAGCAAAGCAAGTCTCTTGCTAATTCTTGCCAACCTGGAAGTATTCATTAAAGACCATTAGGAAGTAGACATGTTTATAAACGTAACTGATAGAACTCAGTAGGGCAAAACTCAAGTACTGAGAAGATGCTGGGGATAATGGGGAAATAGATATTTGTGTTCCTTTTTGATGACTGCTTACTTAACCCACTTTGTTACTAAAAAAGCTAAGCAGAGAAAAAACAAAACAGAAGAATGAGCACAGATTGTGGCTGGTGAGAGTGATGAAAGCTTTTAAATGACTCAATTAGTATTTTGTGTTGTCCCTCATAGGCTAGAAACAAAAATCTCAGCAACACATTAGTGGAACTTTCTGCTCAAGTGGGACAATTGCAAGCTCGAGAACAGGCTCTCACCACCATGATAAAGCTGAAGGTAATTCAGAATCACGATACTTTCGCTTGCCAGGCACTTTGTAGTTGATAGAGTATAGCAATGTACATTAAGTTACTGAAGTCCCACAGCGACTCAGATAGGTTGAGCTATCAATGTTGCTCTATTTATTTATTTATTTATTTACTTATTTACTTACTTATTTACGTATGTATGTATGGCATGTGGGCCTCTCACTGCTGTGGCCCCTCCCGTTGCGGAGCACAGGCTCCAGACGCGCAGGCTCAGCGGCCATACCTCACGGGCCCAGCCACTCCGCGGCATGTGGGATCTTCCCGGACCGGGGCACGAACCCCTGTCCCCTGCATCGGCAGGCGGACTCTCAACCAACCACTGCGCCACCAGGGAAGCCCTGCTCTCTTTTTTTAAATTCTGGTTTTAGCAATGAGGGAAACAAGTTTAAAATGATGCCCCCAAGGCACTGAGGAGGCAGGACTGCACTGTGGGTCTCTGTCTCCAAGGCCCATTCCAGGGTCCAGCATGCCTGCATTCAGCTGGTTTCTTCTGAGGTATCCATTACTGGGTCTCATAAAGTCATTAGCAATCAAATTACTTGTTAATATGTTTTTTTTAATTAATTTATTTTTGGCTGTGTTGGGTCTTCATTGCTGCGCACAGGCTTTCTCTAGTTGGGGCAAGCGGGGACTACTCTTCGTTGTAGTGCACAGGCTTCTCATTGCAGTGGCTTCTCTTGTTGCAGAGCACGGGCTCTAGGTGCACAGGCTTCAGTAGTTGCAGCGTGCAGGCTCAGTAGTTGTGGCTCGCAGGCTCTAGAGTGCGGGCTCAGTAGTTGTGGTGCACAGGCATAGTTGCTCTGCAGCATGTGGGATCTTCCCGGACCAGGACTCGAACCTGTGTCCCCTGCATTGGCAGGTGGATTCTTAACCACTGCGCCACCAGGGAAGCCCGTTAATATGTTTTTAATTGAGGAGAAAACTTAGCAGTCAAGTAGTTGATGTAGTCACTAACATGCCATAAACAGTGATGGATAAAGTCTCTTCTATGTGGTAACACGTGTTGGACAGCAGGTGACTAGAGGAGTGATTCTGGTATAATGGGACACTCATGCTAATTCATATGTGATCTTTCCCAGCACATAAATGTTTTTGAGTGATCAGGGACAAGCTTTCATAAAATTAAAAAGAAAATATTAAAATCTATAGAATTGTCTTTAATCAAGTAGTGACCAGTTTCCTGGCTTCAGCAACCCCTACAGTGTCCATCATAGCAAACTCCTGGTGAAGCTGAAAAGGATTGCCTGACTGATGTGTCTGCAATGGCATTTGCTAAACTGTGTTCTTGTACTTAACAGGACTACTCTTTCTTTGCTACTGGTCTGATCACAGAGTTCCATCGGTTTTTGAATGGTCTGCTCAAACCCTATTTTCCCCATAAGTCCTAACGTGAGATGTGCAGACTGTGAAGTATTTTAGGAACGCTTCTAGGATGCTATCGCAGAAACCTTTGTCCTTAAGCAAAGGTAAAACCTGCTAGTAATAGTTATTCCACATGAGTGGGGGGGGGAGTACTTTTGCATATTATTTTTATACTTTCAGGTGTTATTTGAATTGCTTTTCAACACGCACATAGATACCTTTTATGTAATTAAAACCACCATCTCAACAATAAGGGGTTCTGAATTGGGTAGGTTTGGGATAAGGTCTTGGCGTCTGTCATGTGAACAAGCTGAAAAGAAGGAGAGGAAGGAGGGCCTATGGGATGTATCTGTAGTGCAGAGACTAAGCCCCCTCGAGGGCCACCAGCCTTCCTATTGCTCTTACAGTTTCCTAGGTGATCAAACGTTTGCTTCTGAACTTTCTGAGACAGTGAACGATGGTGGTTCGTGCATGGTTCCAGGGGCAGCCGGCTAAGTTCACACCGGAACTCCATCACTGACCAGCTGTATGACTGTGGCCACTTTACTGTTGGGTCCTCTGTCACGTGGGGAGTGACCATGGTCCCTACCTCAGAGAGTTACCGTGAGGATTAAATGAGGTAACACGTGGAAAGTGCTTGGAATGAAACCGGGTGCACAAGGAGATCTTTTTTTTTTTTCTTCATTCTTTTTGGGGTATAGTTGATTTACAGTCTTGTGTTAGTTTCAGGTGCGCAGCAAAGTGAATCAGTTATACATATACATCTCTCCACTCTTTGTTTTTAGATTCTTTTCCCATACAGGTCATTACAGAGTATTGAGTAGAGTTCCCTGTGCTATAGCAGGCTCTTACTCATTCTCTATTTTATATATAGTAGTTTGTATATGTCAATCCCAATGTCCCAATGTATTCCTCTCCCACAATGAGATCTTTTTTTTTTTTTTTTTTTTGCGGTACGTGGGCCTCTCACTGTTGTGGCCTCTCCCGCTGCGGAGCACAGGCTCCGGACGCGCAGGCTCAGCGGCCATGGCTCACGGGCCCAGCCGCTCCGCGGCATGTGGGATCTTCCCGGACCGGGGCACGAACCCGTGTCCCCTGCATTGGCAGGTGGACTCTCAACCACTGAGCCACCAGGGAAGCCCCCACAATGAGATCTTATTAAGTGTAGTGTTTTCTTATTGTTTAGTTGGAATTTTTAAATCTTATGTAACAGTTTTCAAATTTGGTTTGTAGGACAAAGATATTATCGAGGCAGTCAATCACATTGCTGACTGTTCGGGTAAATTTAAATTGTTAGAGCATGCCTTACGCGATGCTAAGATGGCGGAGACCTGTATTGTGAAAGAAAAGCAAGATTATAAGCAGAAATTGAAGGCACTTAAGATGGAAGTCAATAAGCTAAAAGGTAAGGAAGAGGCATAAATTTAAGCATTTTATCTTGGGAATAGATTTCTTCCTTTGGGTTCACTTAATCTCATAACTGAGAATAGGTCTGTTGTTAGCTTTAGGTCCTACCCTGAGATGTTCATTTCATTTGTATAGAATTATGCTGCAAGTTTTTGTGTTACAAGATAAATAACAGAGTTGGGGGAAACTGCCTAATGCGTTCTATTTTAAAAATAATCCTGCCTTTGCTGTACCGGTTAGCTATTGCTACTATACGCTTTGTAGCAACCAATGACAGTATCTCAGTGGCATGCAACCACGAGCATTTGATAAACCCATGTATCTGGAAGCCACACGGGACTTGGCTGATCTCCGTTGGGCCCAGCTGAGCGGCTCCCCTGGGGCATCTTCTCCTCACCGGTCGGCTAGCCTGGGCATTTCTTCCCACGGTGAAGGCAGAAGCTTAAGAGAAGCAAAAAGATGGGAGGACCTGTATATACCATCACTTCCCCCTCATTCTGTGGCCAAAGTGAGTCACATGGCTGAACCCAGAGTCAGGCAATCCCCTGTGGGAGGATTTACAAAAAATCGAGGGAGGAATGCAGGGAGGGGTGAGGATTTACCACTACAATACAAACTCCCAGAGTGGCTTTTTGGTGCATGTTTTATTTTGGGGGGAATTCCTTTTGTGTCCTCCTGTTCTGTTTTCATTCTCACAGTAACCCCACAGTTTATTTTTCTACTACTTGAAGTTTTCTAATGAAACGAGGGCTGGGTATGCCAGATAGGTTAATGCTATGTACTGGAATATGGATCTAGGTGATGGAGTAAACATTTATATTCGTCTGCAGAGAATGTGGACGGAGGCCCACTTTTCTCTGGCCTTTCCCCACTGTGGGGCAGGGGAAGCTGTTGGATGGAGGCGCCAACCAGGTCTTAAATCTGCACCCAGACTGTCCCATTTATAAGTGGTCATCACACTAGACACAAAGACTGACTCCTGCTGTGGAACAAGCAAACTTAGAACGACAGAGCCGTGCGATGGTGCGATTGCTCCACCTCTGTCCCTGAGGAAATCCCTCCTGAGGCAGGGAGTTGCTGTCCAAATTGTGAAAGGCTATGGGGCAGGTTTAATTTAAAAAACTCCACCTCCTAAAATCTTGCTCTTATGATGCCCTGACTTGTGGTAAATCATACTTTTGTCTCCATTTGTAGCTTCAGCTAAAATCATAATCATACTATAAGCCCCTTGACAGCAGGGATGGACTCCGTCTTCTCTTTTTTTGGATCCACAGTTAATAGCACAGCCCCTGGGGTACATTGTAGGCATTCGATAAGTATTTATTGAATGCTGTGTTTACCTAGGTAACATTTAAAGTAAAAAGAAGTCTGTTCTATCAACTTTTATGTCTTATTTTATAAATTCAATATTTATTAAAAAAATAAAAGCAGCATCATGGATAGTGGACTAGAGAGTTTGGGTGCACTGGGGAGGCGTCTTTGAAGAGAACATTAGAGGTGAAACTTGGATGATGGGAAGAACCAGTCGTGCAAAGATCTGGGCCAGGACCTTCCAGGCAGAAGAAACAGCAAATGCAAAAGCCCTGGTGTGGGTTTTGAGGTTGGGGCCAGTGTAAGGAACAGATTGAAAGGGCAGGGCCAGGCTGTGCAGGTCTTAAGGTAAGGAGTTTGGATTTCCTCCTAAGTGTAGCACAAGGGCTTTTAACAGAGAAGTGACGCCAGCAGATGGCCCTGATTGCTCCGTGGACAGGAGACTGCAAAGGGAGAGGAGGGAGAGGCAGGGTTCGAGCAGGGAGACAGTGGAAGCCTTGGCCAGGGTCACTGCTGGGGGTGCAGTGAGATGTTAGATGAGGGACATATTTTGGTTGTAGATCCAACAGGACTTCATATTAATTGGAAGCGGGTGCTGAGGACGTGAGAGGTATTCACAGTGTATATTCTTCTAGGAACTAGTATTTATTTGAGGACTTTTTTTCCCCTTCTATTTGTGAAGAGGATCTAAATGAAAAGACAACAGAAAATAATGAACAACGAGAAGAGATCTTTCGCCTCAAGCAAGAGAAAAGTTGCCTGCATGATGAATTGGTTTTTACCGGTAAAAATAGATAATTAGTTTAAGTAACCTGAATGTTCTGCGATACTACCATGACGGGCTAAATGAATTGTACCTCTCTCAAAATACTTTATGTATTTAATTAATTTATTTTAACACCCTTTGAGAAATGAGGAGGGACCAGGCAGGGAATTTTAAAGCTGTTATCGTGCCTCCCAGTTCACTCTGTTTCCTCTTCTGTGAAATGAGGAGGTGCTCTCCCTTCTAGCTTGAGTGTGTGACTATACTAACTCACTAAAAACATAGTACTTGGGCTTAAAAATTCAATAAGAAAAAATCTTATGAGCCAAGTATTTGCAAATACTAGATAAAAATTAGGAATTCAACATTTTTTCAATTTTTCAAATAGATCACCTGTAATTATTACAGTTGGAAAATACTCACGTGTTTTGTTACATCAGTACGACCGCAAAATAATAATGTTGGAGATGAATTTTTCATGACTTAAAAGCAAGTTTGTCAATAAGGTGTAACTTAGGCCCCCTTCTGATAAACATAAAAGTGGCACTCCCCACTCTCCCTCACCGCCATGTTGTCCTACACGCTAACCCCAACGCACGTCAGAGTTTCTAGCCTCTCCTTTCTCTGTTCCCAGCTGAGAATCACTGATATTTAGAGCTTATCCACACATGGCCCTGACAGCCAAGAAGATTTTGTTAGACTTTAATTTTGGCGGTTTGTATGAAGAAAATCATAGGTTTGGAGGTAAAGTTCCAAATAGAAGTTAAATGAACTGGGACTTCCCTGGAGATCCAGTGGTTAGGACTCCGCGCTTCCACTGCAGGGGGCGCGGGTTCGATCCCTGGTCAGGGAACTAAGATCCCGCATGCCATGTGGTATGGCCAAAAGAAAAAAGAATTTAATTAACTAAGTGAACATGTTTGGGTCTACTCATACCTACCCTCAGTGTCCTTCCTTCTAGGAAGAGACTACATTTCTATAAGTTAAAGGGCAGAATACAGTATTATATTACATTTTTTTCAAATAAAATGAAATTCTTAATTTTAATCTCATGTGATTAAAGATTGGGGACATGAAGTTTTCTACCACTAGAGGTCACTATTTCCACTATTTCTAGGATTCCTGCGTCTCAAAGTAATTATGTCTTACGTTGTTACAGATACTTACATAAAGATATATATATATTTGTACATCTGCACAAAGATATACATATATACATATGTTTGTAGCTTTACAGTTGAATTCCCGCAATCTTTGGATTGGCATCTGTGTGCCAGGCACTCTGCTAGTGACTAAGGAGCTCATGGGCCCAAAGAGAGTTTAATGCTCTACAGATGCTGTGAATAAAACGCTGCGTGAGGTCAGAGGAAGGAACAACATTGACAGAACAGTTTAATAATCTCCTTTTTTTTTGACTCATCTGTTTTTACTCATACATTCTATTATGTATTACTAGGTAAAGTATATGTAATTTGTTAGATAAAACTCTAATAAATCCATTTTGTGAAATATTTTTTTATCCTTTTCTAAGCTGATTTCTTTTTTTTTTTTTGCGGTACGCGGGCCTCTCACTGTTCTGGCCTCTCCCGTTGCGGACGCGCAGGCTCCGGACACGCAGGCTCAGCGGCCATGGCTCACAGGCCCAGCCGCTCCGCGGCATGTGGGATCTTCCCGGACCGGGGCACGAACCTGTGTCCCCTGCATCGGCAGGCGGACTCTCAACCACTGCGCCCCCAGGGAAGCCCTAAGCTGATTTCTTAAATATCTTTTCAATTTGTACCACTGTCTCAGAACAATTTTTGTGTGTTTAAATTATAAAAGTGAATTAAAGCCTGAAAAGAATTTTTAAAGGCTTGACAGGATAATATGCTATCAGGTGTCATGGCTAAAAATTAACACATTTTATTCAAGGTTGGAAGATGTCTTAAAAATGTACTTTTAAGTTCAAAACTTCTCTTTCCTCTTGTTGAAGATGAAGTTCTTCACATAGGCTTAGAGACATGTTTCATTTGTACATGTTGCTTATAAGAAGTTTGCAAATAAAACAATGATACTAGTTTACATTTCTGTGGCCCTGCGAGTCCCATAAACAAGGCCCTGTGAGACTGAGTGAAGGTCTCCCAGGCAGTAAAAGGCACAGGAGCTTGATCAGAATTTGGCAGGTCCAGACTTCAGCACCCTTTCCTCTGTGCTGTCTTCCTTAGGCTGCCCGCTCAGGCAGGTGTCAGCAGGGTTCCATACCTCTTTGTCTTCAGTGACCAACTTGTGAAATAGGCGGACTCACTCCACTTTGACCCCAGATAACCCAGCCACGTAGGAAAGTATCAGATCTAAGGAAACAATTCTATTTCGTGCAACAGTAGATTATTCTAAAGTCAGATTAAGGCAGTATTGAAATATATTTAAAATTATCCTTGAATGCCAATGCCGAGAATGCACCCAGTGTGTGATCATGCTGTTAATGGAAGAGGTGGGTAGAGCTGCGGACAGCCTGGAGTCCCAGACGCCCTGAGGGCGTCACTTCCACCGGGAAAGAGCTACTATTTTACTGTTTTCTTTGTGCATAGAGTTGAATTCACATAAACTAAATGCGACTCTACATAAACATTGCAAGTGCACTCCTTTTTTTTTTTTTTTTTTTTTTTTGCGGTAGGCGGGCCTCTCACTGTTGTGGCCTCTCCCGTTGTGGAGCACAGGATCCAGATGCGCAGGCTCAGCGGCCATGGCTCACGGGCCCAGCCGCTCCGCGGCATGTGGGATCTTCCCAGGCCGGTGCATGAACCCGTGTCCCCTGCATTGGCAGGCGGACTCTCAACCACTGCGCCACCAGGGAGGCCCCTCAAGTGCACTACTTTTATAGGCTTTTGTTATGGTGTTGACTCACCTAATGCAAAGAAATAAATTCAGGATTGAAGAGACGTAAGTTTTAAACCCGACGCCGTGGCTTTCACTGTGCCACGTTCTCAATTCTGTGCACGAGGATTACCTTTAAAAGTAAGATGATGCGGGACTTCCCCGGCGGTCCAGTGGTTAGGACTTTGCCTTCCAACGCTGGGGGTGAGGGTTCGATCCTTGGTCGGGGAGCTAGGATCCCACGTGCCTCGTGGCCAAAAGGCCAAGTCATGGAACAGAAGCAATATTGTGGCAAATTCAATAAAGACTTTAAATATGGCCCACATCGGACTTCCCTGGTGGCACAGTGGTTAAGAATCCGCCTGCCAATGCAAGGGACACGGGTTTGATTCCTGGTCTGGAAAGATGCCACATGCCGCGGAGCAACTAAGCCCGTGCGCCACAACTACTGAGCCTGCACTCTAGGCCTGCGAGCCACAGCTGCTGAGCCCATGTGCCACAACTACTGAAGCCTGTGTGCCTAGAGCCCGTGCTCCACAACAAGAGAAGCCACCGCAATGAGAAGCCCTCACACCGCAACAAAGAGTAGCCCTCTCTCGCCACAACCAGAGAAAAACGCACGTGCAGCAGTGAAGACCCAATGCAGGCCAAAATAAATAAATTTTTAAAAAATTTTAATGGCCCATATCAAAAAACATCTTAAAAAAAAAAAAAGATTGCTGCTGACCCGTATCCGAAGGGCTGAGCATTAAGCGTGTTTGGCTAGGAGGTGGTGGCTTGCATAGGTCCCTGCTCATGCTTTATTCCGCCTGGTCCCCAGTGACCGCCAGCAGACACTTTGCAGAAAAGCTGTCCAGGTAGAGCCGCTGTCTCCAGCAAAGCTCGTGCCTTGTCCTTAAATGGTTTCTGTGACGCTCCAAATGTAAAGCGATAATAATAAAGATTTGTATTCTTTTTCATCCATGAGACAAATGACATGTGGAAAAGGTGCTTTGTTAATAAACCATAGAAGTTGTCAATTTTGATTTAGGCTGCACCTGATTCACTCAAAACCGATTCATGTATTAATAATTAGAGGGGCATTTTATGCATTTAGCTTGAACTTCTTATAAAGATAGTGGGTTTTTTTAGGTGAGACATTTATTGTTGATCTATCACTTCTATGTGAATGAAATTATTTCCCCTTAAGCATAATATTAATATTTTTTTCCCGTACAAGTCTTCGTATAACACTTTAGATCTTTCCTTTCTGGGGGTTCTCATCTGCCAAGTTCTGAAACTTTAAAGTACTGATTTCTCATACCCCAACTCTAGTAACAGCAAAGTGTCTGCGTTTCGGCAGAATGTTTATGGTCTTTGTAAAAGAATGAAGATTAAAAAAAAAAAAAACCCTCTGTTCTGTCTTTTTGTGCTAGAAAATTGAGTGTAATACTATGTATATTAAAGAAAATTCTTAATCTTAATTACCCATCAGGTAAAGAGTTTTCAAGATAAAGAAAGTCTGTAAAGGAGTGCTGGACTTTCATTAAAATGGAAAGACAGGGCTTCCCTGGTGGCGCAGTGGTTGAGGGTCCGCCTGCCGATGCAGGGGACACGGGTTCGTGCCCCGGTCCGGGAGGATCCTACATGCCACGGAGTGGCAGGGCCCGTGAGCCATGGCCGCTGGGCCTGCGCGTCCGGAGCCTGTGCTCCGCAACGGGAGAGGCCACAACAGTGAGAGGCCTGCGTGCCACAGAAAGGAAAAAAAAAAATGGAAAGACAAGTTTGTCTACCTGTGGGGTCACCTCACAGGTCCACATATCTTCAGTTTTTGCTCAGTGAGAATACATACAAGTGGCCTGATTGTGAGATTATATCAGATTGACTTACAGACTGGTGAAAATAGTGATTTTTTTTTTTGCCCCTTGTAATGTTAGTTTTTTTCTGTTGGTAAAAGTAATATGCTGTTTGGATTTTTACAAGGAAAATGCATTTGTAAGTTACCTGTGTAATGTGAATAAGTAAGTAAAGAATAAAGTAATATGTATTAAATTTAGAGATTTAGAAACCACCCCCTCAAAAAAAAGGAAAATAATTGTCGTTAATCCTTCCATCTAAAAAACAACTTAATTTGATACTTCAGTATGCTTGCTCTCAGCCTTTTTCTATGCATATCTGCATACAGACACACACATGTCATATGAGCAGAGAGTTGGTACAGTTTCGAATACTTTTTTGACTTAACATTAATTATACTGTGAAAGTTTTCAAATTTGGTGAAGGATCTAGCCAGAATCACTGATTAAAGCTCTTTCCAGCCATCCATTTTGCAATTTTAAAATTCAGGAAGGAGGGGAAAAAAGTTAGCCGCGCGTAAAATTGTTGGAAATGAAGAGGTTTGTGTCGATATGGGCTGGTGAAAAACGTTTTAATAATATTTGTTCTTAAATAGTAGAGAGAGAAAAAAGGAAAGACGAGTTACTGGATATCGCAAAGTCAAAGCAAGAACGCCTGAGCGCGGAGCTGCATAATCTGAGACAGGTAGGTTCCCACTTCCCCTTCTCTATTAGGTGGGAAACGCTTGTAAACAAACATCAAATTAGGAAAAGTGTATGCCCAGTGATTTCGTTTATGATGCTTTTGGAATCCTGACTACATTAAAGGTGTATCATATTAACCTAGCAGATAGGGTCTTGCTTATGGTAATTAAAGGTTAGGAGACTAGTTACATTAACAAATCTCAGGACTAACATAGGAAAAAGAAAAGCAAACATATTCAGCATAGTTCTTTAGTCACTATCTGATCTGTTTTGGCATTTGAAAGTGCCAGTAGTTGGCTCAGTTTAGCTTTGTTGTTACACTTTATTTTGATTTATCAATATCTACGACAGATTTACATAAAACAACAGCGTGATCTGCAGTTTCTTCATTTCAATGTCGAAAATTCTCAGGAATTAATACAGATATATGACTCAAAGATGGAGGAATCAAAGGCCCTGGAATCCAGGTAATCTTAGTATGATGCTATTAATATGATCTTGTATTTTATTCCATCATTCAGTCAATATTTGTTAAGTACCTGCTGTGGGCCAGTACTTAATTACTGTTTGGTGGGTCGTAGGGAATAAATATATGTGAGCTAATCCTGGGTGGTAGTGAGAATTTTAGGCATGATCTTAATTTAACCATTTGATTAAATTCATTAAGCACATTATTTGTGTGTTTGTCGTGTAGAAGGCTTTGAGCTAAAGTAGAAATTACAGAGATGAATCATTTATTCATTCATTCAGCACTCAATATTTTAGGCACGGGCTAGGAATAGGGAAAAGGAAGATATATTGGGCATGGTACTTGCTTAAAATAATGCCAAAGAATGGTATAAATAACTGCAGTAGAAGTTCAGCTGAGGGTGATCTCTGCTCTCAGCTTGATTTTCCCATTTTCCTTGTTAATAGGAGGAGACGTCTACTCTTACCTGTAAAAGGCAGTGTGTGAATTAAATTGGTTTCTGTCAAATTAAAATATAAATATATGAGGTCTGGTTTAATTTAACAAGCATACAACTGCCCCACAGTTAAATTGAGTCCACTTTTACAAGCAGAAATGGTACAGGGAGTCATGGAAAGGAACAGGAATTTGGGGGGTTCCCCATCACGGCACGTAGGAGCAGAAGCTGGGCTGGATGACGCAGCTCCTTTCCCCGGAGGATGGAGTTCAGGATGGGGGTGGTCAGAGCTGCAGGGAGGGATGTAGGGAGCAGCTGTTGCTACAGACAGTAGAACTGGGGACTCACCCACACTTTGCTGCATTTGCTGTACTCTTCTTCGAGGTCTTTTGCTGGGGGTTGTTGCACCATTGCTCTGTATCCCAGCTGTATGTGGCTGCTACCCATAAACACCAGACCAACCCAGCGACCTCTTGCAGGCAGAAGCCCCTAACCTATTGGCTCTTTTTCCTTTTTGCACTGCATTTCCCCTGGGAGGTACCTGGGCTGGATGATTGAGGTTATTCTTTAAGAACATAAAGTGGCTTATCCCATTCTAGAAGGAGGGATTAGAATCATACAGATTAGAACACCTGAATAGGTGTGACATGAAAAACTTTGACAATTTATTAGAAGGTTTATCACAGTGATTTTTATTTTATGCACATGTGGTGTCACTTTTACCTTAGACCAGTTTTCAATGTATAGATACATAAGTATCCAGCAGACAAATGGGATGGTCATGAATGCAGTATGGTGAACACATTTGGCACTTTCCAACTTATCGTTGTACCTTGACTCTCCCTTGCCTTTCAATCCTGACTTTACGTCTATTTAACTGTGAATTAGGAAGAGAAATAACAGATCAGTCAACGAGTATTTACAGAACACTTAGTGTATGTTAAAGGCTGTCTTAGGTTCCAGGAGGATTAAAAATGCTTCTACATGTGAACAAAAACCTTAAGAATCTTTTTTTTTTTTTTTTTGCGGTACGCAGGCCTCTCCCGTTGCGGAGCACAGGCTCCGGACGCACAGGCTCAGCGGCCATGGTTCACAGGCCCAGCCGCTCCGCGGCATATGGGATCTTCCCGGACCGGGGCACGAACCTGTGTCCCCTGCATTGGCAGGCAGACTCCCAACCACTGCGCCACCAGGGAACCCCTTAAGAATCTTTTGACAAAACTTTTATATGTATGAAACAGTGAATGATACAGTTATAATAGGAAATGTGCTATCTGATTAATTAGATATATATTAATATATACAGTAAGATAATGATTTGCAGTATGGAGAGTCAGTGCAGTGGACATTAAGGATGGGAAGAGGGGAGTGGCTGTGGTGGTCGCAAGACCTCCTGGAGGAGGTTGGGCTAAAATTGGGCTCCGAAGAATATAAAAATTCTACCTCATATTTTCAACTCAGACAAATGGGTCTTACTAGGGCTTAGCTCAGCTGATGAGGTTTGAGTGAAATATTTAGAACGACAGTATCAAGTGTATCTTATAACTTCCGTTTTTTGTAATGCCACCATAGCAGAGAAATGTGTTTATCAGACCTTGAAAATAACCACCTAAAAGTCGATTTTAAGAGGGAGGACAATCAGAAGTCACTGGTTAAGGACCAAAAATTTGAGACCACGTTGGTTCAGCAAAATAAGTCAGACGAGAGCTCTTATGATGTACGCAAAGAGAAGAAACTCCAGGTTAATCCTTCATTTGGGGGAAAAAGTGTAATTGCTATCTCATCTCTATTTGCCAAAGACTTAGTGGAGAAACAAAAGTCTTGGTCTCTGGGAGGAAAAATCCAGACTAAACCCGAAAACAAAAGTACATTTTGCAAGGTCCACGCAAAATCACCAAAAGGTAATGGAGCTGGGATTCAGAATGAAGAGGAACAACTCTCGGAAGCATCAACATCTGGATCCGATGAAAAGTGGCATGACGTCAGCCTTTACCTGGGCCTGGCCAACTGTTCTGGTTCAAAACAACCAGAAAAGCTAGATGTCAAATGTCAAGATCACCTGGAAAGGTCTGGAGTCTCATGTTGCCATAAAAGCGAAGCCTGTCTGGATGAAAGTGACATGTGGGCATCCGAGTGCTGCCACCCGAGTAACTTCATAATCGAAGCTCCAGGCCACATGTCTGAAGTGGAATGGATGAGCATCTTCAAGCCTTCCAAAGTGCAGAGAATCATGCGCCACAAATCGGTGTGCACTTGTTCGGAAAGTGCCAGTGGAACCAAACACAACTCCTCTACAAGGTCAGTCTCGTTTCATGTTTGTAAACACCCAGGGAGCCTACTTACGGTTTTGAGAAATATAAAAGGGCTGCAGTAGCCACTTCATGCCAACTGTGAAACGGAAAGCAGTATTTAGAAACAGAAATTGCGTTTGACAAACCGTTTCCTCTTTTCATCACAGGGTAGGCTGTTGAGGTTTTGATTGTACAGAGACTGTATTGGACCAGTGAGAAGTTTGTGCCTAGGACAGCTTCTGAGGCAAAAGTTTTGCTTAAAAACAAAGCCAGTTGTCATGAGCTGAGCAAACATGTTTTATTTTAAAACAAACGGGGAGGTCACTTTACAGGGTAGAATGCAGCTCTGGAGCATTCCTCAGCCAGGATCCTTTTGAATCGATAAGCCGTTTCTTTCATGTCCAGATTACATTCCCTAGACCCCAGATAAGACATTCTTTTTGCCCCCATTGGCTTATTTACACATCCAACTGCTTTGGCCTTTGTGTTCACTTTACATTTCCCAAACTTTCTTACTTTTAAAAATCATGCAGGAGAAAGAATATTTGTATTTAATAAGCTGGTAACAGTTATTGGTTTTTTTTCCCCAGTTTTATTGAGATATAACTGACATACAGCACTGTATAAGTTTAAGGTGTTCGGCATGATGATTCCAGTGCATCAGGAAATGATGACCACAATAGGTTTAGTGAACATCCATCATCTCATAGAGACACAAAAAAAAAGAAAAAGAAAAAAATATTTTTTTTCCTTGTGATGAGAACTCTTAGGATTTACTTTCTCAACAACTTTTATATATAATCGACAGCAGTGTTAATTACATTAATCCTACTGTACATGAAATCCCTAGTTCTTATGTATCTCATAACTGGAAGTTTGTGCCTTTTGACCACCCTTATCCAACTGGTTGTTTTTTTGTTTGTTTGTTTGTTTGTTTTTGCGGTACGCGGGCCTCTCACTGTTGTGGCCTCTCCCGTTGCAGAGCACAGGCTCTGGACGCGCAGGCTCAGCGGCCATGGCTCACGGGCCCAGCCGCTCCGCCGCATGTGGGATCTTCCCGGACCGGGGCACGAACCCGTGTCCCCTGCATCGGCAGGCGCACTCTCAACCACTGCGCCACCAGGGAAGCCCTCAAGGCCCTTTTGACCTCTGTGGCTTGAAATGATTCAAGTGACTCCCTGTTCTGCCAGCAGAGGCATTTGCCAAGGCATCGCATGACAAACGCGTGATTAAGTGGAAAAGATACTGATGTTTTCCTGTTTTTCCTTAGATTATACGAGCTTATGTACCTACTTCATCATCTGACTAAAATGGTCACGTTTATACCACCATTCCATTTGCCGTGCAGGGGTTTACATGTGGAGGGGGCCACGGCCTGCTCTGCCGGCCTTACAGGGCCTGTGGGAGGAAGAGGTTTCCAGGGCCTCTTGCTCTCAGCTCTGCTTTGAGCCCGGTGTTAACAACACACCAGAAACTTAGCTACATGTGTCTGTTCTCTAACTACTAAGACCCTATGGAAGAATCAAGGACCCACAACAGTGCCATTCTGCTTTCACAGAAGGACTTGTAAAAGACCATTAACAAAAATCAGCCTCACAAACCAAAAACCTAAAATCTTCAAATGTTTAACCTTGTGCTGTATTCAGTTTTTTCCTCTTTTGGATGATCCCGTCTCTCACACCTTCTTTTCTTTGCTTTTTTTTGTGGGTGTGGGGAGGAGGGCAATTCTCTCTTCTGTAGTTACCCTTTAACGAAGAATTTGGTTTTAATTCTTACTGCTAAAGGTATGCATTCATTTATAATATTCTACACAAATATTCTGCTCAAGTCTCTAATGTTCTATTCAAACTTGAGCTTCATCATCAGAAAAGAAAACACTTTTTTTTTTTTGTCCTGTTGAGATACTTTCATGTATAACAGTATTGGTGATGTGTTTGCTGTTGTTTCAAGATGCCTGTTTTTGTTTTGGTTTTATTATTCACAGTGAGTTGATCCAGCAGTCCCACTGTCTGGGTTCTTCAAAATCTGCCTTAAGAGAGGATGAGAAGTTGATAGAGACGGAGTCCTCTTCTGATAAAAAGAACTCATCTAAGATTTTGTTAGTCAACAAAGATGCAGCATTGCCCAGTGAAAAGGTTTGTATTTCACTTAGAAATACCCAGCTTATTCAAGCAAGACTTCTCCCCAGCATACTTCTAATTCTCCTAGAGCACTACTGTTAGTGTGCTTAATTTTGGCTATTCTTCAGGTTTTTTTTTTTTAATTATAGGACTTTAATTTATATTACATAACTGAAGTCATAATTATTTACCTTCTCTTTTCTTTAAATATCCTATAGATAACTTCAGGTAGGATGCCCTCAGGCCCTCCAGGTGATTGATGTATCTATTTTTAATAAATATTTTAAACACACAGAAAATGAAAAATACAAGTAACTATGTACTTACATTCGGATTTAACACGTTGACATTTTGCCATGTTTGCTTTATTTTTCAACTTGCTAAAGAAATAAAATGTTACAGATAAAGGGTAAGTTCATGTGCCATTCTGCGTGTGCCTACCCTCCACCCCCACCAGTTAACCACTACCCTGAAGTTGCGTCCATGCTTGCTTTATGCTTTTATGTTTTACATAAAACTGTATACTTAAGGGCAGGAATAGAGACGCAGATGTAGAGAACAGACGTGTGTGCACGGCGCCGGGGAAGAGGGAGATGAATTGGGAGATTGGGATTGACATATATACACTACCACGTGTAAAACAGATAGCTAGTGGGCACCTGCCGTATAGCACAGGGAAGCTCAGCTCAGTGCTCTGTGGTGACCTAGATGCGGGGGGGAGGGGTGGGGGGAGGGAGGAAGGTCCAAGAGGGAGGGGATATATGTATACACATAGCTGATTCACTTCGTTATATAGCAGAAACTGACACAACGTTGTAAAGCAACTATACCACAATTTTTAAAAAATTACTATTGCTTTGTTTAAAATGTACATGAATGGTAAACTGCTGTCTATATCCCTTTCTGATGTGATTTTCCAGCTTTGTCAGTGTTTTGTGACCTTCATCTGTGCTGACACTGTGGACCTAGCCTCTTCATTTTGATTGTTGCTTGATGTGCGGTCCAGTGATTGAATAAACCGCAGTGTGTCCACGCCCCTACAGACAGGCAGTGAGGTTGTGTCTACAGTGTCGTTATTGTGGATAAGCCAGTGTTTCCAACATGAATGGGGTCCCCCTTGCAGGTGGTTCGTAAAGAAAATAAGTTCAAGTAAACTTAGTTATTTTTGGTGTTATTTTGGGAAGATATCCGGGTTTGAAATCAAACTCATCTGGGTTCAAGTCCCGGTTTTGCTTTGTCTTAGCTCAGTGACGTTAGTACAGTTATTTAATTTCTTTGAGCCTCAGTTTCTTCGCCTGCAAATATGCAATTATAACATCACAGTTGCTTTGTTTAAAGGGGATATTGTAGGGCCTGGCCCCTAATGGGTATTTGATGAGTGTTAGTTCTCTTTGTTCAAAATTGACTGCACCGGGCTTCCCTGGTGGCGCAGTGGTTGAGAATCTGCCTGCCAATGCAGGGGACACGGGTTCAAGCCCTGGTCTGGGAAGATCCCACATGCCGCGGAGCAACTAGGCCCGTGAGCCACAATTACTGAGCCTGCGCTTCTGGAGCCTGTGCTCCGCAACAAGAGAGGCCGCGATAGTGAGAGGCCCGCGCACCGCGATGAAGATTGCCCCCGCTTGCCACAACTAGAGAAAGCCCTCGCACAGAAACAAAGACCCAACACAGCCATAAATAAATGAAATTAAAAAAAAAAAAAATTGACTGCACCAAGTGTTGACTAGAATCGGGAGCACCTGGGACTTTTGTTCACTGATGGTGGGAATGTAAATGGTAGAGCCACTTTGGAAAACACCTGGGTACTTTCTGTTAAAAAACTACTTTAAAAAAAAATTAAATATACACCTACCATATGACCCAGCTGCTCTACCCCTAGAGAAATGGAAACATATGTCCACATAAATATTAAAGCAGCTTTATTTGCACTAGCTAAAAAACCTGGAAACAACCCAAATATACTGCAGT
Source organism: Mesoplodon bidens (assembly GCF_964165515.1). Classification (NCBI taxonomy): domain Eukaryota; kingdom Metazoa; phylum Chordata; class Mammalia; order Artiodactyla; family Ziphiidae; genus Mesoplodon; species Mesoplodon bidens. The sequence goes on along the minus strand of NC_138169.1, from coordinate 7,609,077 downwards.
AGGTGAATAGATAAACTGTTGTATATCCATACAATGGAGTACTTCTCAGCAATAAAAAGGAATGAACTATTTAGACACATACAACATAGGTAAATCTCAAGATAATTATGCTGAGTGAAACAAGCCAGACAGACAAAAGTATGTAACGCATCTATATAAAACTCTAGAAGATGCAAACTAATCTCTGGTGATTGAAAGCAGATCAGTAGTTGTCTGGGAATGGCGAGGAGGCACTCACAGAGGCAGGAATTCCAAAGGGCCAAAGGCATCATGAATGCGACCCATGTTCATTGTGGGGATGGCTTCATGGGTGTGTACTCATGTACACATGTACGTAGGAACTCATCAGATTGTACACTTAATTAATTTAGTTATTTTGGGCTGCGTTGGGTCTTCGTTGCTGCACACAGGCTTTCTCTAGTTGTGTCGAGCAGGGGCTACTCTTCGTGGTGGGGCACGGGCTTCTCATTGCGGTGGCTTCTCTTGTTGAGGAGCACAGGCTCTAGGCACGTGGGCTTCAGTAGTTGTGGCACGTGGGCTCCGTAGTTGTGGCTCGCGGGCTCTTGAGCGCAGGCTCAGTAGTTGTGGCGCACGGGCTTAGCTGCTCCGTGGTATGTGGGATCTTCCCAGACCAGGGATCAAACCCATGTCCCCTGCATTGGCAGGTGGATTCTTAAGCACTGTGCCAAAAGGGAAGCCCCTGTACACTTAATTGTACAGTTAATTGTATGTCCACTGTGGAAAACTCACAGATTGTACACTGTGGAAAACTTTTTACACAAAGTTGAAAATTAAGTAAGAATAAACACACTAAGGCATATTTCCACTTATTTTTAAAAGCTAACAAGGCTTTAGTGTTAAAGTTGCATTTTTTAAGTATTTTGACCTGGTAATTACAGCCTTGGCAAGTTGACTTAAGAGAGATAAACAATGCCTAGGATTCTTTTATCACATGGATGTTACTTAATTAGTTGTAGTAAGTTCTGTTTAAGTCAAATTATTTAGCAAAGTAGGTTCTAAGAAATAAATGGAATTTGGTTCTTCTAGTGTTTAATGCCCTGCTTTGATATGTAATACCTAAAGTCCAATGTTAATGAACAGTTAACATTTGTGTTTGTTACATTGTACTTGTAAACATAAACAATGAAAAGTGCTTCTTGATTTCCTGAATGCTTGAAGTGTGTTGTTTTCCCAGGATGATTTTTCTCCCACCAGCAAGCTTCAGCGTTTGCTGGCAGAATCCCGTCAGATGGTTACAGACCTGGAGCTGAGCACGCTTCTCCCCATCAGCGCTGAGAATCTCAGCAGCAGCGCCAAAAAGGTACGTGGTTCCTTTTCTTTTGACCCCACCTGCAGTATCCAAACACTCCAGTCGTTGTGCGCAAACGTCCCTTCCGTTAGAATGAAAGGGAAGGAGGTAGCAGGTTGGGTTGAAGGAGGAAGAGAAAGTCATACTCAGGTGTCGCCACACCCAGACTGCCTCCTTCCAGTTACCTGGGCACAGGCACGTACATTCTGGGGGGTTTTTAAAAAATAGTTTATTGTAGAAAATTTCAAATACAGATGTAGAAAGAATCCTTCCAATCGCAGAGCTTCAGGAACCATCAGCTTTCTGCTGTTTTGTTTCGTCTTCCCCCATCCTTACCTGTTTTCTCCTGAAACATTTTAAAGCAAATCCTAGACATCATTTCACTCATATGTACTTCATTCTGTGGCTCTAACAGATAAGGACTTTTTTCACATCGTCTAATATCATCTAATGACTAGACCACGTCAAGGTTTCCCCATTTATCTCAAAAATGTCTTTTTACTGGTTATTCAAATCAGTACTCAACCGAGGTCCATACTTGGCGCTTGGATAAGTCCCTTAAGGTCTCTCTTAATCACTAACAGTTCCTTCTCCTTCCCTCCCTTTCTCTTTCCTTCCTTCCTTCTTCTTCCTCCTCTTTCTTCTTCTTCTTTCATTGTTTTTTAATGCCATTTATTTGTGGAAGAAACACTGGGTCATTGTCCAGTAGAATTTCCCACGTTCTGGGTCTTGCTGACTCCATCCTGTCTGTTGTTTTATCCCCCAAATTCCTGTAAACTAGTGTTTCCATCTGGCAACTTGATTAGACTTGGGATCAGTTTGGGGTTTTTGTCTGTTTTGGGACGACGCCTTCCTGGGCGATGCTGTCTACTGCCTAGTGCATTGTATCGGGAGGATCCTCGTGTCTGGTTGTCCCACTTTTGGATGTCAGGCTTGATGGAAGTTCAGGAGGTTGTCAGCCTGAGCTTTTTTATTATAGAGTTTCCCTAAAGTTCACTTAAGGATTTTAGCATTCCTTGATTTTTATGACTTAGATCTGTTATTTCATGAGGAATTGCAAAACAGTAATCTCCTAAATTTATCATTCTTCGGGGAGTGTTTCACACGTTAATTCTAACTGCCTTTTTTTTTTAATACTACTCTTTCTTTCTTTCTTTCCTTCTTTCTTTCCCTCTCTCTCTCTCCCTCTCTCCCTCCCTCCCTCCCTCTCTCTCGCTCTCTCTCTCTCTTTCTGGCTGCGTTTGGGTCTTCTTTGCTGCGTGTGGGCTTTCTTTAGTTGTGGTGAGCAGGGGCTACTCTTCGTTGCGGTGTGTGGGCTTCTCATTGCAGTGGCTTCTCTTGTTGCGGAGCACGGGCTGTAGGCGCACGGGTTTCAGTAGTTACAGCACACAGGCTTGGTAGTTGTGGCTTGCGGGCCCTAGAGCGCAGGCTCAGTAGGTATGGTGCGTGGGCTTAGTTGCTCCACGGCATGTGGGATCTTCCTGGACTAGGGATCGAGCCTGTGTTCCCTGCATTGGCAGGTGGATTCTTAACCATTGCACCACCAGGGAAGTCCCTCTAACTGCTTTTTCTGAGCACAGGAACCTTTCAGTAGCAATGATATAAGTTGCTTTGGAGATTTTATAGCCTAACATAAATAGTGAAAAGAACGTTGAACTTGAAATCAGAATACTTGGGTCCCAATTTCCTAATCTGTAAAATAAGAGCTTGAAACGGATGCTTTAAGATTCCAGGTACATTACTTGGATGTGCTATGGGCATAGTTAAAGGTATTTGAAGGCCACTGAGTTAAACTTTTTTGTATCCCTGACCAAAAAATCTAAAATTAAAAAGGTCTGCAAAACACTGAAATACCTTTCTTTTTAAATAAACTTCATTGAGGTGTAATTTATACTATCTCAGTCAATAAAGACATTTTATTAAGAAGGTCTTTAGGGCTTCCCTGGTGGTGCAGTGGTTAAGAATCTGCCTGCCAGTGCAGGGCACACAGGTTCGAGCCCTGGTCCGGGAAGATCCCACATGCCGCGGAGTAACTAAGCCCCTGCACCACAACTACTGAGCCTGTGTGCCACAACTACTGAAGTCCATGCACCTTGCGCCTGTGCTCCACAACAAGAGAAGCCACCACAATGAGAAGGCTGTGCACCGCAATGAAGAGTAGCCCCCACTTGCCACAACTAGAGAAAGCTCACGTGCAGCAGTGAAGACCCAACGCAGCCTAAATAAATAAATTAAATAAAAGAATGTCTTTAGTGCCTATATACTTGTTCTTTAATGAAGAACTGGTATAGATCACTAGTTCAATAAGTTTATTTAGCTCTAATGTATATTAATGTATGTGTACATTACATATATGTACCAGTGTAACCAACATCCCAATCAAGGTATAGAACATTTCCATCACCCCAGAAAGTTCCCTCATCCTCTTTGGAGTGAATCTTCCCTTACTGCCACTCTAGGCAGCTACTGATTTGACTTTTATCGTCAGAGAATAATTTTGCCTGTTCTAGAACTTCATATAAGTGCAATCATACACTTAAGATACTCCTTATCTAGCTTCTTTCAATAGAATTATTTTGAGATTCATCCATGTTGCTATGTGTATCAGTATTTCACTCCTTTTTATTGCTGATTAATATTCCATTGTATATGAATAGACCATGGTTTGTTTATTTGCCTGTTGATGGGACATTTGGGTTGTTTCCAATTTTGGAGTATTATAGATAAAGCTGCTATGAACTTTTTTTTTTTTTTTTTTGGCTGTGTTGGGTCTTTGCTGCTGCGTGCAGCCTTTCTCTAGTTGTGGCGAGCGGGGACTACTCTTTTGTTGCAGTGCGTGGGCTTCTCATTTGCGGTGGCGTCTCTTGTTGTGGAGCACGAGCTCTAGGTGTGTGGGCTTCAGTAGTTGTGGCACGTGGGCTCAGTAGTTGCGGCTCACGGGCTCTGGAGCGCAGGCTCAGTAGTTGTGGTGCACGGGCTTAGTTGCTTCGCGGCATGTGGGATCTTCCCGGACCAGGGCTCGAACCCGTGTCCCCTGCATTGGCAGGTGGATTCTTAACCACTGCGCCACCAGGGAAGCCCCATTACACATCTATTTAAAAATTTATTCCTAACATTTTGTTTATTGATGCCATCATATGTGGTATTTTAAATTTCATTCTCAAATTGTTTGTTGATGATATAAAGAACTATAATTGCCTTTTATAAATTGCATCTTTGCTTCCTGGGCTCTTTGGTGGGGCTGATGGCAGACTGTGGGAGGGCTCACGCCAAGGAGTACTCTCCAGACCTTCTGCTGCCAGTGTCCTGGTCCCCATGGTGAGCCACAGCCACCGCCCGCCTCTGCAGGAGACCCTCCAACACTAGCAGGAAACTTGCACAAGCCTCTTAGATAGCCTCATCCACTACAGGGCAGACAGCAGAAGCAAGAAGAACTACAATCCTGCAGCCTGTGGAACAAAAACCACATTCACAGAAAGGTAGACAAGATGAAAAGGCAGAGGGCTATGTACCAGATGAAGGAACAAGATAAAATCCCAGAAAAACAACTAAATGAAGCGGAGATAAGCAACCTTCCAGAAAGAGAATTCAGAATAATGATAGTGAAGATGATCCAGGACCTCGGTAAAAGAATGGAGGCAAAGATCGAGAAGGTGCAAGAAATGTTTAACAAAGACCTAGAAGAATTAAAGAGCAAACAAACAGAGATGAATGAACGATACAACAACTGAAGTGAAAACTACACTAGAAGGAATCAATGGCAGAATAACTGAGGCAGAAGAACAGATAACTGACCTGGAAGACAGAACGGTGGAGTTCACTGCCGCGGAACAGAATAAAGAGAAAAGAATGAAAAGAAATGAAGACAGACTAAGAGACCTCTGGGACAACATCAAATGCAACAACATTCGCATTATAGGGGTCCCAGAAGGAGAAGAGAGAGGGAAAGGACCAGAGACAATATTTGAAGAGATTATAGTTGAAAACTTCCCTAACATGGGAAAGGAAATAGCCACCCAAGTCCAGGAAGTGCAGCGAGTCCCATACAGGATAAACCCGAGGAGAAACACACTGAGACACATAGTAATCAAATTGGCAAAAATTAAAGACAAAGAAACAGTATTGAAAGCAGCAAGGGAAAAATGACACATAACATACAAGGGAACTCCCATAAGGTTAACAGCTGATTTCTCAGCAGAAACTCTACAAGCCAGAAGGGAGTGGCATGTTATACTTAAAGTGATGAAAGGGAAGGACCTACAACCAAGATTACTCTACCCGGCAAGGATCTCATTCAGATTCGATGGAGAACTCAAAAGCTTTACAGACAAGCAAAAGCTAAGAGTATTCAGCACCACCAAACCAGCTCTACAACAAATGCTAAAGGGACTTCTCTAAGTGGGAAACACAAGAGAAGAAAAGGACCTACAAAAACAAACCCAAAACAATTAAGAAAATGGTCATAGCAACATACATATCTATAATTACCTTAAATGTGAATGGATTAAATGCTCCAACCAAAAGACACAGGCTTGCTGAATGGATACAAAAACAAGACCCATATGTATGCTGTCTACAAGAGACCCACTTTAGACCTAGGGACACATACAGACTAGTGAGGGGATGGAAAAAGACATTCCATGCAAATGGAAATCAAAAGAAAGCTGGAGTAGCAATACTCATATCAGATAAAATAGACTTTAAAATAAAGAATGTTACAAGAGACAAGGAAGGACATTACATAACGATCAAGGGATCAATCCAAGAAGAAGATATAACAATTATAAATATATATGCACCCAACACAGGAGCACCTCAATACATAAGGCAAATGCTAACAGCTATAAAAGAGGAAATCGACAGTAACACAATAATAGTGGGGGACTTTAACACCTCACTTAAACCAATGGACAGATCATCCAAAATGAAAATAAATAAGGAAACAGAAGCTTTAAATGACACAATAGACCACATAGATTTAATTGATATTTATAGGACATTCCATCCAAAACCAGCAGATTACACTTTCTTCTCAAGTGCACACGGAACACTCTCCAGGATAGATCACATCTTGGGTCACAAATCAAGCCTCAGTAAATTTAAGAAAATTGAAATCATATCAAGCATCTTTTCTGACTACAACGCTATGAGATTAGAAATGAATTACAGGGAAAAAAACATAAAAAACACAAACACATGGAGGCTAAACAATACGTTACTAAATAACCAAGAGATCACTGAAGAAATCAAAGAGGAAATAAAAAAATACCTAGAGACAAATGACAATGAAAACACGACCATCCAAAACCTATGGGATGCAGCAAAAGCAGTTCTAAGAGGGAAGTTTATAGCTATACAATCCTACCTCAAGCAACAAGAAAAATCTCAAATAAACAATCTAACCTTACACCTAAAGGAACTAGAGAAAGAAGAACAAACAAAACCCAAAGTTAGCAGAAGGAAAGAAATCATAAAGATCAGAGCAGAAATAAATGAAATAGAAACAAAGAAAACAATAACAAAGATCAATAAAACTAAAAGCTGATTCTTTGAGAAGATAAACAAAATTGATAAACCATTAGCCAGACTCATCAAGAAAAAGAGGGAGAGGGCTCAAATCAATAAAATTAGAAATGAAAGAGAAGTTACAACAGACACTGCAGAAATACAAAGCATCCTGAGAGACTACTACAAGCAACTCTATGCCAATAAAATGGACAACCTGGAAGAAATGGACAAATTCTTAGAAAGGTATAACCTTCCAAGACTGAACCAGGAAGAAACAGAAAATATGAACAGACCAATCACAAGTAATGAAATTGAAACTGTGATCAAAAATCTTCCAACAAACAAAAGTCCAGGACCAGGTGGCTTCACAGGTGAATTCTATCAAACATTTAGAGAAGAGCTAACACCCATCCTTCTCAAACTCTTCCAAAAAATTGCAGAGGAAGGAACACTCCCAAACTCATTATATGAGGCCACCATCACCCTGCTACCAAAACCAGACAAAGATACCACAAAAAAAGAAAATTACATGGGCTTCCCTGGTGGCGCAGTGGTTGAGAGTCCGCCTGCTGATGCAGGGGACACAGGTTCATGCCCCGATCTGGGAAGTTCCCACATGCCGCGGAGCGGCTGGGCCCATGAGCCATGGCCACTGAGCCTGCACGTCTGGAACCTGTGCTCTGCAATGGGAGGGGCCACAGCAGTGAGAGGCCCACGTACTGAAAAAAAAAAAAAAAAAAAAAGGAAAAGAAAATTTCAGCCCAATATCACTGATGAATATAGATGCAAAAATCCTCAACAGAATCCTAGCAAAAATCCTAGCAAACAGAAACCAGCAACACGTTAAAAGGATCATACACAATGATCAAGTGGGATTTATCCCAGGGATGCAAGGATTCTTCAATATACGCAAATCAATCCATGTGATACACCATATTAACAAATTGAAGAATAAAAACCATATGATCATCTCAATAGTTGCAGAAAAAGCTTTTGACAAAATTCAACACCCATTTATGATAAAAACTCTCCAGAAAGTGGGCATAGAGGGAACCTACCTCAACATATTAAAGGCCATATACGACAAACCCACAGCAAACATCATTCTCAATGGTGAAAAACTGAAAGCATTTCCTCTAAGATCAGGAACAAGACAAAGATGTCCACTCTCACCACTATTATTCAACATAGTTTTGGAAGTCCTAGCCACGGCAGTGAGAGAAGAAAAAGAAATAAAAGGAATACAAATTGGAAAAGAAGAAGTAAAAGTGTCAATGTTTGCAGATGACATGATACTATACATAGAGAATTCTAAAGATGCCCCCAGAAAACTATTAGAGCTAATCAATGAATTTGGTAAAGCTGCAGGATACAAAATTAATGCACAGAAACCTCTTGCATTCCTATACACTAATGATGAAAAATCTGAAAGAGAAATTATGGAAACACTCCCATTTACCATTTCAACAAAAAGAATAAAATACCTAGGAATAAACCTACCTAGGGAGACAAAAGACCTGTATGCAGAAAACTATAAGACACTGATGAAAGAAATTAAAGATGATACCAACAGATGGAGAGATATACCATGTTCTTGGATTGGAAGAATCAATACTGTGAAAATGACTATACTACCCAAAGCAATCTACAGATTCAATGCAATCCCTATCAAATTACCAATGGCATTTTTTATGGAACTAGAACAAAAAGTCTTAAAATTTGTATGGAGACACAAAAGACCCCAAATAGCCAAAGCAGTCTTGAGGGAAAAAAATGGAGCTGGAGGAATCAGACTCCCTGGCTTCAGACTGTACTAAAAAGCCACAATAATCAAGACAATATGATACTGGCACAAAAACAGAAACATAGAACAATGGAATAAGATAGAAAGCCCAGAGATAAACCCACACACTTACGGTCAACTAATCTATGACAAAGGAGGCAAAGATATACAATGGAGAACAGACAGTCTCTTCAATAAGTGGTGCTGGGAAAACTGGACAGCTACATGTAAAAGAATGAAATTAGAACGCTCCCTAACACCATACACAAAAATAAACTCAAAATGGATTCGAGAACTAAATTTTAAGACTGGACACTATAAAACTCTTAGAGGAAAACATAGGAAGAACACTCTTTGACATAAATCACAGCAAGATCTTTTTTGATCCACCTCCTAGAGTAATGGAAATAGAAACAAAAGTAAACAAATGGGGCCTAATGAAACTTAAAAGCTTTTGCACAGCAAAGGAAACCATAGAGATGAAAAGACAACCCTCAGAATGGGAGAAAATATTTGCAAATGAATCAACGGACAAAGGATTAGGACAAAGGATTAATCTCCAAAATATATAAACAGCTTATGCAGCTCAATATTAAAAAAACAAAAAACCCAATCCAAAAATGGGCAGAAGACCTAAATAGACATTTCTCCAAAGAAGATATACAGATGGCCAATAAGCACATGAAAAGCTGCTCAACATCACTCATTATTAGAGAAATGCAAATCAAAACTACAATGAGGTATCACCTCACACCAGTTAGAATAGGCATCATCAGAAAATCTACAAACAACAAATGCTGGAGAGGGTGTGGAGAAAAGGGAACCCTCTTGCACTGTTGGTGGGAATGTAAATTGATACAGCCACTGTGGAGAACAGTATGGAGGTTCCTTAAAAAACTAAAAATAGAATTACCATATGATCCAGCAATCCCACTACTGGGCATATACCCAGAGAAAACCATAATTCAAAAAGACACTTGTGGGCTTCCCTGGTGGCGCAGTGGTTGAGAGTCCACCTGCCGATGCAGGGGACGTGGGTTCCTGGTCTGGGAGGATCCTGCATGCCGCGGAGTGGCTGGGCCCGTGAGCCATGGCTGCTGAGCCTGCGCACCCAGAGCCTGTGCTCCGCAACGGGAGAGGCCACAACAGTGAGAGGCCCGCGTACCGCAAAAACAAAACAAAACAAAACAAAAAGACACATGCACCCCAGTGTAAATTACAATAGCCAGGTCATAGAAACAACCTAAATGCCCATCGACAGATGAATGGATAAAGAAGTTTTGGTACATATGTACAGTGGAATATTACTCAGCCATAAAAAGGAATGAAACTGGGTGGTTTGTTGAGACGTGGATGGATCTACAGACTGTCACACAGGGTGAAGTAAGTCAGAAAGAGAAAAACAAATATCATATATTAACGCATGTATGTGGAACCTAGAAAAATGGTACAGATGATCTAGTTTGCAGGGCAGAAGTTGAGACACAGATGTAGAGAAGAAATGTATGTACACCAAGGGGGGAACGCTGCAGGGTGGTGGGGATGGTGGTGTGCTGAATTGGGAGATTGGGATTGACATGTATACACTGATATGTATAAAATTGATGACTAATAAGAAAAAATAAATAAATGTCAAAAAAATTGCGTCTTTGCTAAATCCACCTATTGTAATAGATTTTCTGTAGCTTCTTAGGATTTTCTATATACACAGTCATGTCATTTGTGAATAAAGAATTTCTTTTTCTAATTTTTATGCCTTAATTATTTTTCTTACCTTATTGCTCTGGCTAAGACTTCCAGATCGATATTGAATAGAAATAGTGAGAGCGAGCATCCTTGCCTTGTTCCATGAAATACTCTCTCTGGTGGCATTTCTTGCTTAGCTCTTCTTCACATTGGAATTTTGTTAGATTCAGAGTTCTATGGGGCAGTTTCTGTGTGACAGATGATCTGAAACTAGGACATTAACCATTTTAGAATCAACATGCTCACTGCCACTAGCTTCAACAGGTCATTGCAAAGATTACCTTAAAGAATAATGGGCTTGGGCTTCCCTGGTGGCGCAGTGGTTGAGAGTCTGCCTGCTGATGCAGGGGACACGGGTTCGTGCCCTGGTCCAGGAAGATCCCACATGCCGTGGAGCGGCTGGGCCCGTGAGCCATGGCCGCTGAGCCTGCGCGTCCGGAGCCTGTGCTCCGCAACGGGAGAGGCCACAACAGTGAGAGGCCCGTGTACTGCAAAAAAAAAAAAAAAAAAAAAAAGAATAATGGCCTCCCTGAATCGTGAGTTTTAAAAATATTTGTGCCATGTGTGCCATATAAGACTTTGTGTTGTCTTCTAGGAAGATTTTTTTCTTGACAGAATCTTTGAAGCATCAGTGAAATAGTTTATTTACATTGGGGCAGAACATATTTTTAAGTATTGGTAATGGTTTTTAAATTTTTTAACAGCTTTATTAAAGGATAACGTACATACCATAAGGTTCCCTCATGTAAAAGTGTACAATTCAGTGGTTTTAGTATATTTACAAAGTTGTGCAACCATCACCATAGCCCGACTGTAGAACATTTTCATCATTCCAGAAGAACCTTGTACCCCTGGCAGTTTCTCCCCACTTCGCCTCCCCCAGCCTCGGGCTGACACTCATCCACCTCCTGTCTTTATGGATTTGTTGGGCAGACATTTTTAATCAGAGTTTTTTGAATAGAATTGAGGGGATCCATATACTTTGATGGGGATAAAAATTACACTAAGGTTATTTTTATTAACCTCTAATTAAAATGTAGCACTTCCTTCAATTATGAATATAGGAAACAAGCCATCATAGTACATACTACCTGTGACCCTGTCATTAGTAGAGATCACAGAGTTTCCTACCATATTACTGTTATTACGGATATCTTGAAATATCATTTACACTTAGTACCACCTCAGAATTACAGACCATTAGGCCTGCTGCTAGATCTTATTATTTAATGCACTAATAAAAAGGATATGTATTATTATTATTATTATTATTATTATTATTATTATTTTGCGGTACGCGGGCCTCTCACTGTTGTGGCCTCTCCCGTTGCGGAGCACAGGCTCCGGACGCGCAGGCTCAGCGGCCATGGCTCGCGGGCCCAGCCGCTCCGCGGCACGTGGGATCTTCCCGGACCGGGACACGAACCTGTGTCCCATGCATCGTCAGGCGGACTCTCAACCACAGCACCACCAGGGAAGCCCAGGATATGTATTATTATATCACAGTCCTGTTTAGTATTTTGATAACCACAGTTATATCTGCCGTAATGCAACATACGGGTTCCTAAAAATCACCACACAATGCAAACCTGCACAATAAAAACCACACAGCTTATGGGGAAAATGGGGTTTTGAGCATAACACTCAAAAACTTTATCAGTGACACATTTTTTAAAAGGACAGGAATGTAATTTATTTATTTTATTTTATTTATTTTTTTACATCTTTATTGGAGTATAATTGCTTAACAATGGTGTGTTAGTTTCTGCTTTATAACAAAATGAATCAGTTATACATATACATATGTTCCCATATCCCCTCCCTCTTGCGTCTCCCTTCCACCCTCCCTATCCCACCCCTCCAGGCGGTCACAAAGCACCGAGCTGATCTCCCTGTGCTATGCGGCTGCTTCCCACTAGCTATCTACCTTACGTTTGGTAGTGTATATATGTCCATGCCTCTCTCTCGCTTTGTCACAGCTTACCCTTCCCCCTCCCCGTATCCTCAAGTCCGTTCTCTAGTAGGTCTGTGTCTTTATTCCTGTCTTACCCCTATGTTCTTCATGACATTTTGTTTCTTAAATTCCATATATATGTGTCAGCATACAGTATTTGTCTTTCTCTTTCTGACTTACTTCACTCTGTATGACAGATTCTAGGTCCATCCACCTCATTACAAATAGTTCAATTTCGTTTCTTTTTATGGCTGAGTAATATTCCATTGTATATATGTGCCACATCTTCTTTATCCATTCATCCGATGATGGACACTTAGGTTGTTTCCATCTCCGGGCTATTGTAAATAGGGCTTCTATGAACATTTTGGTACATGACTCTTGTTGAATTATGGTTTTCTCAGGGTATATGCCCAGTAGTGGGATTGCTGGGTCATATGGTAGTTCTATTTGTAGTTTTTTAAGGAACCTCCATACTGTTCTCCATAGTGGCTGTACCAATTCACATTCCCACCAGCAGTGCAAGAGTGTTCCCTTTTTTCCACACCCTCTCCAGCATTTACTGTTTCTAGATTTTTTGATGATGGCCATTCTGACTGGTGTGAGATGATATCTCATTGTAGTTTTGATTTGCATTTCTCTAATGATTAAAGATGTTGAGCATCCTTTCATGTGTTTGTTGGCAGTCTGTATATCTTCTGTGGAGAAATGTCTATTTAGGTCTTCTGCCCATTTTTGGATTGGGTTGTTTGTTTTTCTGTTATTGAGCTGCATGAGCTGCTTATAAATTTTGGAGATTAATCCTTTGTCAGTTGCTTCATTTGCAAATATTTTCTCCCATTCTGAGGGTTGTCTTTTGGTCTTGTTTATGGTTTCCTTTGCTGTGCAAAAGCTTTGAAGTTTCATTAGGTCCCATGTGTTTATTTTTGTCTTTATTTCCATTTCTCTAGGAGGTGGGTCAAAAAGGATCTTGCTGTGATTTATGTCATAGAGTGTTCTGCCTATGTTTTCCTCTAAGAGTTTGATAGTGTCTGGCCTTACATTTAGGTCTTTAATCCATTTTGAGCTTATTTTTGTGTATGGTGTTAGGGAGTGATCTAATCTGATACTTTTACTTGTCCCTGTCCAGTTTTCCCAGCACCACTTATTGAAGAGACTGTCCTTTCTCCACTGTACATTCCTGCCTCCTTTATCAAAGATAAGGTGACCATATGTGCGTGGGTTTATCTCTGGGCTTTCTATCCTGTTCCATTGATCTATCTTTCTGTTTTTGTGCCAGTACCATACTGTCTTGATTACTGTAGCTTTGTAGTATAGTCTGAAGTCAGGGAGCCTGATTCCTCCAGCTCCATTTTTCGTTCTCAAGATTGCTTTGGCTATTCGGGGTCTTTTGTGCTTCCATACAAATTGTGAAATTTTTTGTTCTAGTTCTGTGAAAAATGCCAGTGGTAGTTTGATAGGGATTGCATTGAATCTGTAGATTGCTTTGGGTAGTAGAGTCATTTTCACAATGTTGATTCTTCCAATCCAAGAACATGGTATATCTCTCCATCTATTTGTATCATCTTTAATTTCTTTCATCAGTGTCTTATAATTTTCTGCATACAGGTCTTTTGTCTCCTTAGGTAGGTTTATTCCTAGATATTTTATTCTTTTTGTTGCAGTGGTAAATGGGAGTGTTTTCTTGATTTCACTTTCAGATTTTTCATCATTAGTATATAGGAATTCCAGAGATTTCTGTGCATTAATTTTGTATCCTGCTACTTTACCAAATTCATTGATTAGCTCTAGTAGTTTTCTGGTAGCATCTTTAGGATTCTCTATGTATAGTACCATGTCATCTGCAAAGAGTGACAGCTTTACTTCTTCTTTTCCGATTTGGATTCCTTTTATTTCCTTTTCTTCTCTGATTGCTGTGGCTAAAACTTCCAAAACTATGTTGAATAAGAGTGGTGAGAGTGGGCAACCTTGTCTTGTTCCTGATCTTAGTGGAAATGGTTTCAGTTTTTCACCACTGAGGATGATGTTGGCTGTGGGTTTGTCATATATGGCCTTTATTATGTTGAGGAAAGTTCCCTCTATGCCTACTTTCTGCAGGGTTTTTATCATAAATAGGTGTTGAATTTTGTCAAAAGCTTTCTCTGCATCTATTGAGATGATCATATGGTTTTTATTCTTCAATTTGTTAATATGGTGTATCACGTTGATTGATTTACATATATTGAAGAATCCTTGCATTCCTGGAATAAACCCCACTTGATCATGGTGTATGATCCTTTTAATGTGCTGTTGGATTGTTTGGTAGTATTTTGTTGAGGATTTTTGCATCTATGCTCATCAGTGATATTGGCCTGTAGTTTTCTTTGTGACATCCTTGTCTGGTTTTGGTATCAAGGTGATGGTGGCCTTGTAGAATGAGTTTGGGAGTGTTCCCCCCTCTGCTATATTTTGGAAGAGTTTGAGAAGGATAGGTGTTAGCTCTTCTCTAAATGTTTGATAGAATTTGCCTGTGAAGCCATCTGGTCCTGGGCTTTTGTTTGTTGGAAGATATTTGATCACAGTTTCAATTTCAGTGCTTGTGATTGGTCTGTTCATATTTTCTATTTCTTCCTGATTCAGTCTTGGCAGGTTGTGCAAGGAATGTAATTTAAATGGTAGTACAGTTTTATACATGTTAAGTAGTTAAGAAATACACAAATATTGCCATAAATGTGGCACTTTACCTTGAAAAACACCTGAAGTCTGCAGGTAGAACTGGGCGTCAGAGAGGAGGTTGCAGCTTGTGACTTACTGGAAAGTGGTAGAAGGAGGGTTAGTGGATGGGAAGTCGTAGCAGCAGATGTGGATGGATGTGGCTCGTGACACGCCGCGGGTGGTGTTGGAGGGGCGTGGGAGGTGTATTCCTACATGGCCCGGCCCAGTTCACCAGTGTTTCTCGTGGACAAAGTCGCACATTAACAAACACAAACTTCACATCATGCTCAAGCTGTTCCCTAATATATCCGATGCGTTGGAACAAATGCATGTTTTCAAAACAAGTGTCATAGCAGAACCAACTGTATTTCAGAATAACCTCTCCTTTGGGGTTTTATGTTCAATTCCTACCTAAGATGTAATCAGGAGCTCCCTCACTTTTGTCCTCATAGCACAGCTGGGAGTGTGTTTGTGTAAGCATCTCCATCAGAGTGCGTGTCACAGTACATGACCGCTGATTACATCCATGGGTCTCTGCTCCTCCGTGCGTGCGTTAAGGGGCCCCTCTCACTCATTGTGGCTTCCCCAGTGTAGCACATGCCACACCTGCTACAGAGGATGCTCCTTGAATGGAACTGATAGGAAGAGTTCAGGAAAAAGGCAGAACAGTGACCCTCAGGTATAGACTGAAAAAATGCTAAAGCTATTTGAGGTTGGTGAAAAGTTGGTTTAAGAGAATTTTTTTTTTTTCGGTACGCGGGCCTCTCACTGTTGTGGCCTCTCCCGTTGCAGAGCACAGGCTCCGGACGCGCAGGCTCAGCGGCCATGGCTCAGCGGCCCAGCCGCTCCGTGGCATGTGGGATCTTCCCAGACCGGGGCACGAACCCATGTCCCCTGCATCGGCAGGCGGACTCCCAACCACTGCGCCATCAGGGAAGCCCTAAGAGAATTTTTGAGCTAGAAAGATCCAAAAGAGAGATCCAGTCTCAACCATTCATTTTACAGGGGAGGGCAAGTGATTACGTCACTTGCTTCACATCCCACGTGATTATAATCAGATAATCATTTAGTTGGAAAAAAATATTGTCTTCAGATGTAATATATTTTCCCATGGATTATTAACTGATTCTAAAGATGCTGGGAAAACAGAATTTTAACTAACAGAAGTCTACTTGGCAATGCACTTTGCAAACTCCTCCCCTCCGGTCCTTTGGGGTATAACTGGTAACAGAAGAAGTAAATACTGTTGTAAAAAATTCTTAATTTTTGCAGTAAGGAAGCAGGGAAAGCTCTGAGCAGCCTGTCTGCTTCACCAGGGTTTTGCCATCTGTCGCCAAAGACAAGGGTCTTAATTCAAAGCCTTTCTCTGAAATAGGCACTCTCACACATTGCTGGGGGAGCACAAAGCGATTCAGTCCTTCTGGCAAGGAATCTATCAGTGTTTTCTAAAAACTGCAGAAGAGCTGACCCTTTGCAGTGGCAGCGTCACTTTGCGAATCTCTCGTTCAGGTACAGCCGCATGTGTATAAAATGGTATATGTACAAGTTTTCCATGGCAGCATTGCTTTATAACAGCAAGAGTTAGGAAACGACCCAAGTGTCCAGCAAGAAGGAACTGAGTGAATAGCTGTGGCACACGAAATATTACCCTGAGACAGAATAGGAAGGTCTTGGTTGCAGAAATGTTTCCAGGATATACTATTAAGTGAAAAGCAGGATGCTGAAAGATTCATGTGGTATTCTACATATGGGGTGGGAATAAGAATATATATGTATATATATATATATATTTATATATATTTAATATATATATATTTTTAAAGAATATATATATATTTGAAACCATGCTCAGGTATTAACTATTTAAAAAACCCCAATAATTTAAAAATAGAGAAAAAAGGAAAGAGTAAAACAGCACAGCTGCCACATCTCATTCACCCACGGCAGGCTTCCTGTGGTGCTGGGGTCAGGGGGACACAGGCTGAAACCGAATTTGGACTTTTGACCAGAACATGGGACTGGACATCCTCATCACTAGTTTGCAACTGTTGGGATGACCTGTCGGGGTTCTTAACCTTTTCTTTTTTTTTTTTTTTTAATAAATTTATTTATTTAATTTATTTATTTTTGGCCACGTTGGGTCTTCGTTGCTGCACGCAGGCTTTCTCTAGTTGCGGCGAGCGGGGGCTGCTCTTCATTGTGGTGCACTGGCTTCTCATTGCAGTGGCTTCTCTTGTTGCGGAGCTTGGGCTCTAGGCGTGCGGACTTCAGTAGTTGTGGCACACAGGCTCAGTAGTTGTGGCTCGCGGGCCGTAGGGCGCAGGCTCAGTAGTTGTGGCGCACGGGCTTAGTTGCTCCGTGGCATGTGGGATCTTCCCGGACCAGGGCTCAAACTCATGTCCCCTACATTGGCAGGCGGATTCTCAACCACTGAGCCACCAGGAAGTCCCTAGAATGATGTTTTTAGATGAATAAAATAAATTACATCAGGTTGTATAATACCTAGGAAGGCTCTTCCAGTAGAGAGGAAGCAGTGTGATTAAGAGCACAGAGGTCTGGAAGCACCGAGAATAATCCCAACATGGTTCAAATGTAGGCCCCGTGGGAGGAGGCAGAGGCTGAGCAAGCCCAGGTTCACCACTGGAGTCTACCGGCGTCTTTCCAAGCTTCCTTCTCCTCTTCTTTCCTTCTTTTTCTTCTTCTTCTTTTTTAGTATTTCCCCCAAACCTAACAATGCTACACCCTCAGTAGGCGCTGTAATGAATTAAAGTGTCGCTACGACTTGTTGATTCTTCTTGATGACCACTGTCTTCACTAAAGGCTCACCGCAGAGTCTATGTAAAGGCTGACAGAGAGCCAGCTATATTTGGGCATCAGCCAATTGCCATGGTTTAGCCATAACACGTATGGTAAAGCAAACAGAACATTCCAGCTACGGTTTAGAGACAGGGACCCCACACATGAGCGGGAAATCAATACATCTTTTGGGTGGATGAAGGTGGTTATATGAAATTACTTCATTGTAGTTCATTAATGCCCTAAGGTCTTTTAAAGGCATTTCCGCTATATTTGTGTACTGTCCTCTTAAGTATTTTCTAGTTGTTCTATCCTGGCTATTAATTTGGGAGTTGTTTTGTAGAATGAGGAAGTCTCAGAAGAGTCAGCTGAAAGAAATACCTTTCTCAGTAACTGAAGAAAACAAATTCATGTATTCATGGTGATCATGGGTAAGTCACCTTTCCTTATCTCACCTTATATCTATATTTAATAAGTAACTTGGGAACACTGATAATGTGAAGTCACAGCAGTGCGTTTGTTTGACCTGTAATCCTTTCTCTTTTGTTTGACCTATTTATACACACCTTCTAAATTTAATCAGAGTAAAATGTCAGTTACTTATAAGAGAAATGCAGATCAGAAAGTTCTTGTTCTCAGTACCCAGAATTTTAAACCTAAGGAAGTGAATTCATATAGCTTTAAAAATCAGAATGTAAACTCACATGTCAGCATTTCATCTGAATGTCTGTCTGGAAAGAAATCTTTCCGTGGGGTTTCAAGTCTTATAAAAAGGCTTATTCACCCAGTAAGCACTTTCTTGATTTGTGTTTCCTTCTATCAAACCTTCATTTCATAGGCAAAGTTTCTTTAGAATCCATTTTGATTAGTTAAAAGGTAAAATCATTTCCATGGTTTTCCACTTAAGCATAAGAGCATTTTTAAGACCCTGAAAGCAGTAAGTAGCCCTCTCCCTGTCTCCCTGTCTTCTGTTCTTTCTCTTTGCTGAGAAGTTTTTATATTTATAATATTTTGCATGACCTTATGTTGATGAGAATCAAGACATATAGTTAATTTTTTAGAGACTGGGAGTTTACAGCACACCATCCAGTGCTCATTGATTTTTATTTAACTCCATTTCCTTCCCACAGAAGCCGATTTCTCATCCATGTGGAAGGCAGGAAGCAGACATCAATACCTAATACTTAACCTTGAAAACAAAAAGAGGATTGTAATCCTTCGTAAGCAACATTTAATACCAAAGGGGAGCAGAAACTGAAAGTTAATTTTTAAACATCTATATTTTGTTTGTCTTCAGGTTAACCATTTTTCATGTGTAAACTACTTTTCATGTGTAAGAAATATTTTTCATGTGTAAGAAATTAGACCTAATTGTGTATTATATATAATATACAAACTTGGAATTATGCTAAGAGAGAAAAAGCCTTCTCCGTAAAGATGCGCACTACAGTTAAATGCTCGAGAAGCTCTTTAAAAGTGTTTACATCAAATAGAGAATCCATGCATATAAAATGCTGTTTTAACTATCTGATTTTTTTAAAAACCTGTGCATACATTTAAATTATAACCAGTAGCTTATCAGAGTCAGCTCCAAATCTATGAGAAATATGTTCTCTTGTGGTTTTTAGCCCTGAACTTTGCTGTGTAAAGACATAAAATGATATGATATAAAATATTTTAAACCAGAAAATATCTCCTGGGTTACTGACAGTCGAGGTCCTTCTGTTCCAAAAGCTGAGCAGGGCCCCCTGTTGTCTGGGTCAGGAGTAGTCCTATCAACTTATACAAACAAAAGCTTGCTGGAAGATCAAGTTTTATATGCATTTTTTTTTATCATTCAAGACTAAAACATTTCTGTTTTAACTTGTAATTTTTTAAAGAATATACTCATCAGCTTCAGTCAATAAAAATATTTTTAATAATAAAAATAATTTTCTGGGATTTCTTTTTATGACACAGGGGTGAAATAAGGAAAGTCAGTCTCTTGAAACCAAACCTGGCAAGTTAATTTCCTCAGGAAAGGGAATGTATTTTTTTTAAGCATTGCAGATATCAAAGTTCTATTGTGCTGTATAAATGCCCCTTTGTTAAAAGGTTTCAGTGCTACTTCAGAGGTGATTTTCATGAGAGTGAAGGAGCCACCCCATTTAGCCTTTTTAATTAGGGTGCTGAAAAGAGAAATTGGGTGAGGTTTGGCTATGTTCTTTATAAATGCTTGCTTTCTGCCCAGGATAGGCTGGTTTGTACAGAGCAAGACTGAGAAAGGTAGTGTGTAGTCGATTCTGAACTATTGCCTCCAAGGTAGAAACCTGAAATGTCCCTGGAGAGGCTGACTTTCTGTCTGAGAAACAAAATATTAAATTTTCTCCTTCTCTTTATGATAGTTTTATGGCTGCATGTCAACTTGCCTAGTGAAAAAGGAACACTGGTTAGGTGCTAAAAAGAACAATTTCAGGGAACTAAAGGATTTGAAAGAAGTCAGAAGTTATTTTGTAACTAAATGTATTTTAGCTCATAGGATTATAGTATCTACAACACCTATTCTTACCCTTCCACATTCTTGTGAATTACAGCACATACAGTTCAAAATTGGAAACCTTAAATGATCAATTTATCTCTCTCAACCTAAGTTATTTAAATATGTGAGCAATTTCTGTTAAAGAGAGGCAGCCTCAGTATGTTGAAATAGTTGCAAGATGAAACTAGATTTTAGCCTTTATATTTTGTCATCAACATTCTTTCATCTTAAGGGGAGGCGGGAATTCCCTGGTTAGGACTCTGTACTTTCACTGCTGAGGGCACAGGTTCGATCCCTAGTCAGGGAACTAGGATCCCTCAGGCCGCAGGGCCAAAAATAGAAAAAAAAAAAAAAAAAAAAAAAGGAGACAACTAAATTGTACTGTAATTTGCCTGCCAGAAATTATCTCAGCCATCAAAAGAGACTGATGTGAGTGTATTTTTAGAGTTTGTGAACAGCTCTATTAAACAGAAATAGAAATACCCCCAAAGAAAGAAACTCTGAATCAAGATAATACATAAACACTGAACAGTTTTAACTAAAAAATGCTAATAGGATGCAGGAGATTGAGAGCCTCTAAGGGGTAAGGTTGGTTCATTTCAGGAACGTGGCTGAGTTTTGGAACCTTGTGTATACCATGGCTAATTGATCCTGCAGTTTTTCTTGGTGGCCTTGACCTGAGATTTTCCTTCTCTGGTTAGATACCTGTAGCTAGGTGACTGTTTCAAAGTCATGCACCTTTGTTTCTCTTGAGCCATGTGATGACAATTTTGTTGGGGTCCATTTCAGAAACGTTCATGATTCTGCACCTTAAACAATCATCTTGGCAACCACTTCATACGTGATAGAGAATAGTGAATAAGATCAGATTAAGAAACCAGACATATTAATCAGAACAACAGCTGACACGGTAGGTTAAAAACCAGAATGGCCTTTGCGAGAACTTCATCAAATGAGGGCACATTAATCAGTCCTGTAAATGATGATTTCTGGGTTCTCAGCCAAATGCATGCTTAAGAGATCTAACAAAAGAAGACAAAATAATTTGAGCGCACATCAAGTATTGCTTTCTTTGCTGGCCACTGGAGACACAACAGTGAGTGAAGCAGATCCAATCTTTGTTTACAGTCTAGTGGAAGAGACAGATCTTAATCAAATAATGACAAATAGGTCATGAAAAACTGGTAAGTGCTATAAAATAAAGCTTTGAGCTACTGTGTCAGCATATAACAGGGGCATAGGTCAAGGGTGGAGGGCTCAGGGAAGGCTTCCCTGAGGAAGTGACATCTGAACTAAGCTGAAATATGAGTAGATGCTAACTGGCAAACAGGAAGAGAAACAGCATTCCAGACAATGGTAACAGCATGTGCAAAGGCCCTGAGGTGGAAAGGAGCATGACACATTTTTGGACCTGATGGACTAGGATGGAGCAAGCTGGAAAGACGCTGGGACCAGATCAGACACACGTGTCATTGAGGCAGGCAGTGTGGGACTGTAGCACCATCATTTAGTAAGCCCAGTGATGTAAACTCTATTGTTTGTCTTCTTGGGTTTTCCTTGAAATCAGGTCTAATTTGTAACCTAAATGCTTTGCCTTTGTAATGGCCCAGGGGAAGCATTAAACAGCCCTGGAGATACATCACAACAAGGAGAATCTCAGCCAAACAGTGACAGAGCCAGTTCTAGAACCAGGTCTCCTGCCTGAAGGTGTTCCGAGAGGTGAACCTGACAAATTGAGAGTGGGGAAGCTTGTGTCCTTTTGTCCCCAGGAATGCTCTTTCATAAAACTAAGCCATATGCTGAAGTGCCAAATTATGGGGGGCTGTTCACTCACTTTTTTAACTCCTTCATTTCACACACTTTTTTTTTTTTTTTTTTTTGTGGTACGCGGGCCTCTCACTGCTGTGGCCTCTCCCGCTGCGGAGTACAGGCTCTGGACGCGCAGGCTCAGCGGCCATAGCTCACGGGCCCAGCCGCTCTGCAGCATGTGGGATCTTCCCGGACCGGGGCACGAACCTGTGTCCCCTGCATCGGCAGGCGGACTCTCAACCACTGCGCCACCAGGGAAGCCCCTCACACGCATTTTTTACTGGACGTTGCTAATGCACCAGACACCCTGCTAGGCACTGAAGGTATAAAACTGAGTAAGACAGGGAATTCCCTGGTGGTCCAGTGGTTAGGACTCCACAAGGGCCGGGGTTCAATCCCTGGCTGGGGAACTAAAATCCCACAAGCTGTGCAGTGCGGCCAAAACAAACAAACAAAACTGAGTAAGACAGGGTGGTCCTTGCCCTCCAGCTGCTCAAAAATCTTTCTTACAAACAGATAAATTACATTCAGTAGAGATGTTTTAGTGAAGTACTCTGGGATCCCCCGACAATACTGAGCCCAGCACCTGGCACAGTAATCAACTCTTTATTATTGAAAGAGTGGTAGTTGGTTGTTTATGAAGTCCCTGTGGCAGACATTCTAAACCCAGAGGGGTGTTGCCTGCTTTAAAAGAAGACACTGTGTTAAGTGTGAAGATCACAGGAAAAGCGCTTTGGATGTGGAAAAAGGAGTCTGAGAAACAGATGGCCTGGAGCCTGCAAATCCCTTTACTGCAGGCCTTATTCCACCACAGCTATTGACTAGGGTGCTGAGAGTTAAAAATGAAATAATACAAGTAAAGGTTTTGTCCAGTGCCTAGCAAGTAATAAACATTCAGTAAACATTAGCTATTGTTATTCTATTGTTATTCCGGTAAAGAAGATTTTCGGTGATTGGAATTAGATAAAGCATGGTTATTTCCTATCTTTAGGGGAGTGAGAGGAAAGCCTTGTTAAATACATCTTTCAAGTTCCCAGTGTCAGCTCTGGGACTAGGCAGTGAGGAACCAGTGAGGTTACAGAAAGGCTCAGGGAGGCAATGTTCAGGGTTATGTAGGCATCACCTTCCCTCTTCAAAGGGGGTGTACCTTCCCTAGTACCTGTATTGGGTGACTTCACACCTATATTCTGAGAGGAAAGCTGAGGATAGCAGAAACAAAATAACGATTTGAGAGCATACACTGTGATTTAAAAAAAAAAAAAAGAAAAGAAAAACTTCAGTTTTGTGACCGGTAATTTTAAAAGCAAACGAGCAATACAATGTTTTCAAAAATCTCACACTGGGCCTCCCTGGTGGCGCAGTGGTTGAGAGTCCGCCTGCCGATGCAGGGGATACGGGTTCGTGCCCCGGTCTGGGAGGATCCCATATGCCGCGGAGCGGCTGGGCCCGTGAGCCATGGCCGCTGGGCCTGCGCATCCGGAGCCTGTGCTCCGCAACGGGAGAGGCCACAACAGTGAGAGGCCCGCATACCGCAAAAAAAAAGAAAAAAAAAAAAAAATCTCACACCACCTTCTGTGGCTACTGTTCCGTACACTTTGATGGCCCAGCTCTGCGTTTGGTCCAGAGCTGTCTGCAGGCTGTCCCAGCCCTGCGTCTCCTGGTCCCCTTACCGTTTCTCAACTCTTGCAAGGTGTCCTCGTGCAGAGCCCGCAGTCTCCGAAAAGTCATCGCACAGTCCCGCGTTGATAACAGCTGCAGCTATATTAGAGATGCACACAGAGTGGACAGCTCAGTGGTATGTCTTTGACACATAAAGTAATATAGGACTTTTATAAAGGAAAGAAAAAATGTCCAGTTGTGATTCCATTGGTCAGATTTCATCGAGGCCAAGTTTTCTCCAGTTAACCAGATCCTGGCCTGGTGTGGACAGGACTTGGTGAGTCCGGGCGGAGGGTGTGTGCGAGGACGGAGGAGGGACGGGTATTTCCGCTTGCACACGAGAGGCGTCGAGGGCCTGGGCACTCCGGCCCGTGCCCCTACCCTGGCCAGAGGCGCGGCCGGGAGGGGCGGGGCGCATGGGCGGGGCGGCGGCGGCGGCGGCTCCTCCCCCGGCGGGCGGGCGGCGCCATACGGCGGGCGGCCGCGCGGTGCCTAGGCGCGGGCGACTGGCGTGGATCGCTCAGTCCCGCGGAGCCGGGCCCAGGAACGCAGGCGGCGGCAGGATGAACAGCATCAAGAACGTGCCGGCGCGGGTGCTGAGCCGCAGGCCTGGCCACAGCCTGGAGGCCGAGCGCGAGCAGTTCGACAAGACCCAGGCGAGCGGCGGGGCGGGCGGGCGGCGCCGTCCCCCCTTCCCCTCACACGCGTCCCTCGGGGCCCGGCCTGCGCCCGCCTCCAGAGCGCCGGGGGCTCGGGCCGCTCCCCGGACCCCTTGCTCCCCGGCCACCTGGGGGCCCCCGGCCGCATCTCGGCCGCGGCCACCCAGCTCCCCGGCCTTCGCCGCCCGAGCTGCCCCGCGCGCAGGTGAACCGGAAGCGTGAGCCGGCGCCCGGGCCCGAGGTGGCGGGGAACCGGGGTGGCCGGGGACTGGGATGCGGCCGGGGACTGAGATGCGACCGGGGGACCAGGTGGCCAGGCGACCGAGGTGTCCAGGGACTGAGAGGCGGCCGGGGACCGAGATGGCTAGGAGCCGAGGGGCGGGAGGGGGCCAGGTGGAGGGAGCCGAGACGCGGCGGGGGGCCAGGTGGGGTCAAGGTGCGTCCGGGGCCCGGTTGCGCCCGGCCGGGGCGGCCCGACTGGATTTCTCCGCCCTGGCCGCGCCGCCTCTCCCGGGCTCCGTCTACTTTTCCCACGCCTTAAAAGAATGCCCCCTCCTCGGAGAAGCAATGCATTTCCTTAAAGGAAATTCCCTGCTTCCTTTTCTCCTGAGCTGTTTTTCAGGGCCGCACAATATCTTATTATCTGCTGGGCGAAAAGTTTCACCTCTGTAGCCAGACTTGTTTGCCCGAGCGCTGGCCCACGTATAAACAGGTTCACACCCCCTTATTAAATGACGGCGCCTGACAGACAGAAACTTCCTAGGGCTCCCTTCCTGCACTTCCCACGCGCCCGCATCTCTTCCCGAGGGCGGCCTATCCTGGGAGGATTATTTTAAAAATGAAACAATGACGGGGGTGTGTATTTGTCCATGTGTTCCTGCTGAGACCGCACTGATGAGGGCGTTGCTGTTTCTGGTTTTCTGTTCCTTTTTATTTTACAAACACTGAGGTATTCTTATGCCTGGGGGAAGGGGGGAGCATACTGGGTTTTTTGCCAAAGTAAGTCAACCAGGACTGAAACAGCAGAACATTTTTACTTTAGAAATAAACCACGGACTTCCCTGGCGGTCCAGTGGGTAAGACCCCACGCCCCCAGTGCAGGGGGCACGGGTTTGATCGCTGGTCCGGGAACTAAGATCCCACACGACGCGACCAAAAAAAAAAAATAAACAGAAAACAAAAACCAAAAGCCAGAAGGAACCCACTCACTCCTCTCTAAAGTAGGATGATGACATTTGTGTCTGCCTTTAGCAAGGTCCTTCCCACCTCTCCCTGCCAGGAGCAGTGACTTGTGCGGTGTCTTTCAAATCAAGTTAGCACACGCAGCCTACAATAACTTTCGTTTTGAAGTAAGAAAAAATGCAGGGGAAACATCTAACCTTTGTGCTTGAGATTAACAAGGAAAATGATAAAACCTTGGCTCCATAAAAGACTAGTGCGGAGCCAACCTAGCCGCAAATTATTAATTTACCCTTGTGATCATCATCATCATCTGGCCCCTGGTGTATTTTCAGCCCGGATAGCCCGTCGTAAAAACAAATGTGGCATTTAATTTAAAATCATTAATACATAATTAATTGTGCCGGGAACTTGCGGAAGGGGAGAACATTTTAATTGGCAGAGAATCTGGATGTTGTCAGAAGATCTATTCATTCACTGATTTTTTGTTTTTTCTGTGGTTTTGAGGAGCTATAAAGAGGTCAGATTGCTACATAGAGGAGATGGAATTTAAAGGGCCAAGTTCATTGATCTTACTCTTAAATTGTTATAGATCAAGGGCAAGCTTTCTGAATGTCAAAGAGAAAGCATCTCTGATACAGGACAACTTATTCTGGTGGTTGGTTTGGTAAACAAGAGGGTGTTTTGTTTTTGCTGGTTGGGTTTTTCTCAGGGGCCGAGAGGGTTACTTTATCATGAATAATTCTTTCTAACAGGTGAATCTCATAGGATTTACCCATTCCAGGGCTCTTTTCTGGAAAGATGGAATTCAGGTTCAGTGTCTAGATTTGCTTGTCTTCAGAGTGACTTGTTGAGGGATGTAGGAATAAGGTTTTGTGCGTGGTTAATATTTAATTAGCTCGCTCCCAGGAATATCTAGTGAGCTGCCAGCCAGACCTCATTGGTGGAAAGGACGAGGAGAGCTGAGGTTGCTGCCTACACGTCTCCTTCTGGACAGAAAATAGTACATCCAACCCGCTGACGCACCTTCCCTTTGAACTGCACTGCCTGTGGCTTCACGTTGACCACAGCGTCCTGTGTAGCAGAGGGGCACTTTGGTTTCCTTAGAACTTAAGTCCCCTACTGTCCTGCCAGCCTCGCTTTTCCTCCTGGGTTTCTGGGTCAAGAGGAGGAAAAATGCTTCCATATTTGCTTTCTTGACTGGCCACACCCTGTTTTGCAAAAAGGTTCCTTCCCCGCCCCAGTTGGGAGTGTGAAGGGAAGGGGGCAGTCATGCGTCCTTCGTGAGGCAGGTGCTTGTGTTTGCTGCGTGATGTGGGTATGCGAGTGCGTGTGTGTGTGATCCCAGGGGCACCGTCCAGAAAGCTGGTCTATTCTTCCCCAAGACTTTAGTCCCTTTGGTGATAAAACCCCTTTTCAAAATGGAAGTGACAAAATTGTATTGGCTTTTTGTTGTTGTAGTATTCTGAATGCAGAATAGTGTGGAATACAGTATACCTGTATGTGCTGAACCTGAAAATTGTCTCGTTAAAAAGATGGTGTGGGGCTTCCCTGGTGGCGCAGTGGTTGAGAGTCCGCCTGCCAATGCAGGGGACACGGGTTCGTGCCCCGGTCCGGGAGGATCCCACATGCCGCGGAGCGGTTGGGCCCGTGAGCCATGGCCGCTGAGCCTGCGCGTCCGGAGCCTGTGCTCCGCAACGGGAGAGGCCGCAACAGTGAGAGGCCCGCGTACCGAAAAAAAAAAAAAAAAAGATGCTGTGGTATCATGGAAAGCAGTAACTAACACCTGAGTGCTAGCCTGTGTTCCTGGGCATATGATGCTTAACTCCTGTTTCCTGGTCTATAAAAATAGAGATAATTCCATCTACTTCCTAGGGCTGTTTTAAGGTATAGAAATGGTGGAGTGGGCTAAAGAGGGACCCCTCAAAGATGTCCATGTCCTAATTCCTGGAACCTGTAAATATGTTACAGCCCGGGTAAGAAAATGCTAATCAGCTGACCTTAAAAATAGGGGGCGTAGCCTGGGTTATCCAGGTGGGCCCAGTGTAATCACGGGGCCTTTAAATGTGGAAGAGGGAGGCCGGGGAGGAGGTCAGGGTGGTGTGAGGTGAGGACAGTGCCGCCGAACATCGCTGGCTTTGAAGCTGGAGGAGCGTGGGCGTCCTCTAGAAGCTGGAAAAGGCAAAGAAACGGACTCTTCCACAGAGCCTCTAGAAAGAAACGCAGCCCTGCTTACACCTTGATTTTAGCCCCGGAAGACCCGTTTTGGACTTCTGACCTCCAGAACTGTAAGATGATAAATTTGTGTCGTTTTAAACCACTGAGCCAATAGTGGCCGTTTGTTGTAGCAGCAATAGGCCACGAATACCTACAGGATGCAAAACACTCAGTACGGTGCTCTGCGGATGTTCAGCTAGACATTTTTCTCCCTTCGCCACCCCCAAAAAGCTTTAAACTTTGAGAACTGTTTCAGACCTTCCACGAGGGAGGAGATGCGTCTTTGAGGTATAGCATGGGTGAGGACTCAGCAGATTGGAGTCCAGGAAATGCTAAACTCGAACCTTGCTTCTTCCTTGTCTAAGTGCGCCTTTGCCATCTGGGCCTCGGTTTCCCCTGCAGGAAATGGAAACAGAGCCCAAAAGCTTCCTGTAAGGTTAGGGTGAGAGAGGGGCCATGCTGCTCAGTACACCAGGCCCGGCGGGGAAGAAGCGCATTAGATACAAGCATACGGGGTAAAGCTCCGCAGGTGTTAGGGGTTTTCTGGTGGGGTGGTCGCTGTGGAGTGGGGAGCAGCAGGTGGAAGACTGTTCGTAGGTCCAATCTTCCAGGTCAGTGACATGTCCCCTCTGCAGCCTCTGTGGAACTGTGGAACTGCAGTCTTGTAAAAATGAACATTTATTGACACTCAGGGCTTCTCAGGCCAGCTCACGTTAGAAAAACGCTGTCCAGTAGAAACAGAATAGGAGCCAGGTGTATCGTTTTTAGATTACTTAGCCACACTAAGATGCAAACAGAAACAGGTGAAATTCCCTTTAATCATATATTTTATTTAGCCCAGTGTATCCAAAATATAGCCATTCCAACACGTAATCACTATAAAAATTATGAATGGGATATTTTACGTTCTTTTCCTCCTACCAAGTCTTCAAACTCCGTTCTGTGTTTGTTATAGCACATCTCAATTTGGGCTCACATTTCAGGCACTCATTAGCCACACATGGCCAGCAGCTACCGGGTTGGACATCAGGGCGTTAGAATCACCTGGGGCGCTTTTAAACTCTTCTGTGTCTAAATGCTGGAGATTTGGAGTGATTTGGCTTGGATTGGAGTCCTGGGCGCATAGGTCTATTTTCTTAAAATTCCCCAGCCAGGAATTCTGTAGAATCTCATTACTGAAGGCAAGCCACAGGACACAGACAGGTGTTTGGGAACTTAACTTGAGTTTCTGGTTTGAAGGCTGTTCCCAAGTTGGCCATAGTCTTTTGGGCTCCCATCCTCTACACACTGTTTCCTCTGCCCTGACTTCCTTTCCCACACATGTCATCACCCCCTCTGCCAGGCAGGCAGACTTATGCACACTCCCTTTTAAAAAAAAATTTTATTGAAGTATATTTGATTTACAGTGTTGTGTTTAATTTCTGTGGTACAACACAGTGACTCAGTTATACATATATATTCTTTTCTATTGTGGTTCATCACAGGATATCGAATAGAGTTCCCTGTGCTCTACAGTAGGACCTTGTTGTTTATCCATCCCATAGGTCATGGTTTACATCTGCTGACCCCAAGCTCCGTCCTTCCCTCCCCCACCCCCTCCCCCTTGGCAACCACAAGTCTGTTCTCTAGTCTGTAAGTCTGTTTTTGTTTCGTATTTAGGTTCATTTGTGTCGTATTTTAGATTCCACATATAAGTGATACCATATGGTGTTTATCTTTCTCTTTCTGACTCGCTTCACTTATTTAGTATGATAATCTCTAGGTTCATCCATATTGCTGCAAATGGCATTATTTCATTCTTTTTAATGGCTGAATAATATTCCATTGTGTGTGTGTGTGTGTGTGTAGATATATATATATATATATTTGTAGATATATATATACCACATTTTTATCCATCTATCTGTCGATGGACATTTAGGTTGTTTCTGTGTCTTGGCTATTGTGAATAGTTACACACACTCCCTTTCTGTCTTCATGATTTCTTAAAATTTATTTATTTATTTATTTTGCGGTACGCGGGTCTCTCACTGTTGTGGCCTCTCCCGTTGCGGAGCACAGGCTCCAGACGCGCAGGCTCAGCAGCTATGGCTCACAGGCCCAGCCGCTTCGCGGCATGTGGGATCTTCCCGGACCGGGGCATGAACCTGTGTCCCCTGCATCGGCAGGCGGACTCTCAACCACTGCGCCACCAGGGAAGCCCCATGATTTCTTATAGATGCTGTGGCATTACCACACTGTTAGCTACCAACCCCTTTCTGGGCCTCATTTAAATGTTTATTTTTAAAAAGTTCCCCCACCCCCGAGCTTGGGAGGAAATCTAAACCACATGGTGAAAGCCAGAAACACCCCCCCAGCTCCGCCTACGTAGGTCAGCTCCCTGAGGGCAGGGGCAAGGGGCCTGGCACCCACTGCAGGCTGGTCGAATGGCTAAAGAACAGAGGTGAGCGAGGCTTTCTGAAAAGGAGGAGAGAAAGAACCAGGCTCACGACCCCCAGAATGCTGCCTGCAAAGCCTCAAGTGAGCTGCCCCGGCAGCACCTGCCTTCCTCCCAGGCCCCCGGTGGTGGGCCAGCTGCGGTGGGTGGTGAGCTGTGCCCTTCCTTTCAGCTGCGCTGCTGTTGCGTGCCCCTCAGACACCCTCCACCTGCTTCTGCCGCATCAGCCAGCTTGGTGGTGCTCAGGGCAGCTGCTGACTTCCTGGTTCCTGGGGTTTCCTGCCACAGTCCCCCTGGGCTCCCCGGGTATCTCGTGACCTCTTGGTTCAGGCTGGGGTGGGGTTGTGGCTGCTCGTCCTTCCCCTCCCCCTTCCCATCTTTGTACGTTTGTCCCACGACACGTTCGTGAGGGACCACTTACTGTGTATGTGTTGGCTTGTTTCTGGTGCTCTGGGATGTGCTACGGGAGGATGAAGATCATTCTCATCCCCTCCAAGGGTTTTCATCTTGGCGAAGGAGGTGGGAGATGAACAGGTGTGCTGTGGCAGAGCTGTTAAGAGCGAGACTCTGTGCCTCAGTCTCCTCATCTGCAATATGGGTATAATCGTAGTGCCCGAGTCATGGAGGATTTGCCGGATGACACAGCTCCTGGTGCGGAGTGAATGCTGCCCTGAACGGCTGTTGGCTGTTACGTTGTATGTGGGAAAGCGGGCTGGACTGAAGAAATGGAAATGATGCCCTCTTGGTTCCGTCCCTGAGCCCCTAGTTGAGCCTCTGTAAATGGGGAGCTGGGGCTGTTGGGGAGGGCAGTAGATCCGCCGCAGGGGTTGGGCGGACGTGGGGAGGTGGGGAGCAGCCCATTCCTGGAAGAGCGGCCGTGCGGTGCCCCCTTCTCCAGGACAGCAGGGCCTGCTCCCAGGTGACACCGACCTCTGGAAGAGACTCCGGTGGGGAGCCCCAGGGAGGTGCCCCGGGGAGGTCGGGGGAAGCCGGCCACTGTGACTTCTTGGCAGAAACGCAGGCCCTCCTGACCTTGCCCCCAGGCCAGCGTCCCATTTGTGAATAAAACCTGCCTGGGCACTGAGTCCAGCAGTGCGAAGTGGAAACTCTGGACTCGAGTCTAGGCCTGCTTGGCGGGGGGACAGGGAAACGCAGCCGGCTAACCTGAGCTGGGGCCTGAAGAGCCTTTGCCAGCCGGCCGCGCTGTCAGCGATACCCTTCCCCCCACCCCGCTCCCCCCAGCCAGCTCCACCTGACTCCAGGGTGGACTCAAATATCACCTTGTTTGCGAAGCCGTCGACCGCTTTCCTCCTGCCCGAGCCTTACCAGGCTGCCCTAGTCCTCACGATATTATTCCCACTCTTCCCGTCTCCCCAAACCCTGCAGCCGAACCGGCAGGAGTGGACAGCCGTGAGGTCGGGCGTGTGGTTAGATCCAGGGTCACGGAGAAGGGATTGCATTGCCTCCCCCTCCGAGCCCCTAAGCACTACCCTCTGAACCCCAAGATCCTCAGGCACGGACAGTGTTGGCTCCTTGTGTGCTAGTACCCAGGACTGCCCGGCTCGGGGGACCTGTGCGGTGTGCGTGCGCTGAATAAATGGGTGCCACAGGGGCCCGTGGGTAGCCCTTTTTTGGGGGCTGAGCTGCCACTCAGTGAGGCCTAAAAAGCCATGGCTCCCACTGCAGGGAAAGACTGAGTTCTTGGAGAAAAGTTTAGTAGAGGCGGGCTTGTTTTTCCTCTTGCTGAAATAAACACAACCTTCCACCTGCATTAGGTTCTTCCGCCAGGGAGTGGCTCAGCCCCCTGGCTTGTGGGACAGACAGGTCTATGGAGTGGTGTCACCAGGACCCAGGCAAGGAGCCGCCCAGGCTGTGGCTCCCTGTCCATCCTGGAGGCGGGACTCGGGCCCCGTCCTCCTCTACTGTCTCTTCCTCCTCATGTGTCACCTGCAGAGCCCGGGGGAGAGGTGGCAGTGTCCCCCAGTGAGCCTCATCCGGTGGGTGGGAGGATCCTGCCCAGGGCTCCCACACAGGAGCAGCGGCTGCAGCGCGGCCCTCCCTGCGGTTTCATAAATGGTCGAATGATTGAGAGGCCCGGACGGAGCGGGCACTGGGGGACGTGAATAAGGGGAAGAGATGGTTGAATCGCAGGATGGTGTTGCTGCACTGACTTCCCTCTGCTGAAATGACCGAGCTGCGGACCTCTGGCCCAGAGCTCCCCACCGCTTTGCCTGAGACCGCATTCAGCCACCTCCTCGGCTACAGAAATCCTGTGTTTGGTTCCATCAATGGCCTTTGAGGTGGCAAAAGCATTTGAATGAGATCTTTTCTGTCCTTCAAACAACTCTTTGGAAGCACTAAAGCAGGATAACCCACCTCTCTGCCAGCCCCTGTGACCCGGCTCTTTGAAGGATGTTTTTTTGTCCCTGCCAAGTGCCACCGCGAAGCGCGCCATGATGACAGTACAAGGAGGACTGAGTCTGATTCATTTCAGGGTTGATTTTAAAAATAGAAATTGTTTTATAGTTGCCTTTACTATTTAACTCTAGTGGATAAATTATTAGCTAGAGAAAGAGACACACACACTGCCTTGAATTTAACCAGTACTTATATTTGAAAGAGCTTTCATTCATTCAAGTATTCACACTTCCATTCATCCAGTAAAGATTTATTGACCTCCAGGCATGGGTTTTGGGAGGTACAGCAGGGAGCGAGACCAGCAGGATCTGTTGTACCAAGTGCGTCTGTTCGGGGGTCAGAGGTAGAAACGGAATACATGGTAAACAAGATAGTCTCAGGGAATAAATGTCCTGGGTGAAAGTAAGCAGGAGGAAGCTATCTGTGTGGAGGGAGGGCTGCTTTAGATAGGGTGGTTGGGGGAGACCCCCCCCAGGGGGCGCGTTTTAACTCAGAGCAGGGTGACCTCAGAAGCACAGCCGGGCTTGGGGGTGGGACCGGGCTTGTCCTGTTTGAGGAACAGAAGGAAGACGGTGTGGCTAGAACAAAGCTAGATGTTCCAGACACACTTTGTGTATGTTTGCATTCTCGAAGATTTCAAGGGTTTTTTTGCTCCTGCTTTCCAGACGGGAAAGGGGAAGCTTCTAAAGTGAAGGCACCCCTGTGGGTCGGAGTGGACGGGACCGGGGTCTGTGCGCTGGGGTGCCACGGCTGGCCATGGTGGAACTGGGTGAGCAGACCTGTATTTGGCCCCGTTCACGTGGGCTCCTGGGGAAGGGGTCTCCCTGAGTCCACGTTCCTCTGCTGTGCAGAGTTCCCCACGGCCTGGAGGACGTCGGATCTCGCAGAGAACATCCAGGGCTGCAGCCCCTGCGGTCACTTGGTTCTGACCCCCTGCAGGGGCTGTGGGTTTCTGGAACGGTGTGGCCCGTGTGGGTGCGCACCGGGCTGTGGTGTGGCCCGTGTGGGTGCGCACTGGGCTGTGGTGTGGCCCATGTTGCTGTGCACCGGGCTGTGATGTGGCCCGTGCTGGTGCGCACCGGACTGTGGTGTGGCCCGTGTTGCTGCGCACCGGGCTGTGGTGTGGCCCGTGTTGCTGTGCACCGGGCTGTGGTGTGGCCCGTGCTGGTGCGCACCGGGCTGTGGTGTGGCCCGTGTTGCTGCGCACCGGGCTGTGGCCTCATGCGCCGCCCTCACTCCTGCCCCGTCCTCAGTGACCGTCCTCTCCCCGGGGCTCTTCCTGGGGCCCCTTTGCCTGGCGTGCAGCCCCACAGGCGACGGAGCAGGGACAGGCTTGCCGTGTGCAGTTGCTGACCAGAGCGTCCCAGCTTGGTTGCCCGGCTTCGCGGACGGTGTCCACACCCCAAGGCTTCTGTCTCAAGTCTGCAGCAGGCGCCGAGGCTCTTGGGAATATCACCTGCCCCAGCCGGGTCGCCTCTCTCCTGAACCAGCACCGAGATGCTTTCTCGTGTGTCCCTGGGAGTCACCTGTCCAATGGCACCAAGTGCCATTGGTGGCTCTGTCTGGCCTGGTCCGGGGATTGCCTCCTCAGGCTTGACTCCCAGGGCCTCTGCTGGCACCAGATGGGGTTTTTATGTGACGAACAAGAACGAGATTGTTCCTGGACGCAGGGGCAGGTGTGTCCTGAGGCTCTGGCTCCCATGGACCCAGTGGGGCGCTTGTAAGAGGCCTTCCCAGACGTCCCCGCCCTGGCTGCAGGACAGAAGCCACCCCGGGAGGGAGCCGAGCTGAAGGCCCAGAGGGAGCCCAGGGTCTGAAGGCCTCGCCTGCGGGAATGGGGGAGCCGTGGGGGAGCCCCCTGAGCTGCTCGCTGCCACACAGTTGCTGTTCTTACCCGCGGCTTGAACGAATCCTGGATCCAGAACCTGCGTTTTGACTTGGAGTTGGGCCAGGCCCTCCCTGAGTGACACCAGGCCCTCGGGAGCTGGGTCTCTGCAGTGGGACAAAGAGGGACCAGAAGGACGTGTGTGCTGGCACACGGCTCCCTCAGCCCAGCCCCCTCCCCCAGTGAGAGAGGCGGCCGGGGACCCGGTGGTGGCTGAGGGGACAGTCTACAGAGCCAGCAGCCTGGGTTCCCTTCCTGCGCGGCCACCTTGGGAACTGCTGGACCCGGCTTAACGGGGGAGGGTTGTCTGTGTGGGGACAGTGCCTAGAATGGTGCCTGGGTTCATCATGGTGACCTTGAGCTGTGATTTCCTCATCCACATGCTTCAAGGGTTACTTAGGAGATTAAATGAGATGATAATGGTGAGGTGCTCGGCACGGTGCCTGGCACATGGCTGAACTCGATAAAAATCATTTTATTATTCTTTTACTGAGGCCAGTTTGCTGGCCTTTGGCATGGGATATGCCTCCTGCAAGCTTCCCGGTGCCAGCAATTCCGACTGTGTCTCCAGAGCCTGCTAGAGCCTTCCCACCCCTCGGCCTTGTCCCCCGCTGCCCTCCGGAGGCTCAGGCCCCTCGCTGTGAGGTGGCTCCCCGGGACTGGGCTGGGATTTTTCCAGCACAGAAGGAGCAGCAGTGGTCTGAATGCCCGTGAAACTGTTTAGTCACCCACTCTCACGGGTCTGAGAAGCGTGCCTCTGCCTGCCCTCCGCTGTCTTTGCAAACCCTCCAGCTCCCTCCCCCAGAGCCCCCCTGGGCATATCTGGGGGTGTCATAGACCCACCGTTACTGCTCTTGTCCTGCTTTGCTGCTCCCTGCCCCCAATCCGTGGCCACTCAGAGGTCGAGTGGGAAGTCAGATAAGCAGATCCCCAAGACGGTCGCCACCTGCCCCCCTCCACCCCCTCCAGGACCCTCTCTCTCCAGCTCTGGCTCTTCCATCTCAGTACCCAGGCCCCTAATCAATCCATTCCACTTGGAGTTTCTGTCCCCCAGAAGGCTCTCCCCATGGCAATGGATCCCGCCTGTCATGATTATACTTGCTGTTGTCAGAACTGCCCCTGTACCAGGACGGAAGGAAGCCTTTTTCAAGCTGGCGAGCTAGAGAGAACCCACACGATGGTCCCCGGTGCCCCTCTGACTGCCCCTCCCCCTACAGTCTTCCTACAGTCGCTCGTGGGGCTGGTGTGAGGATGCCATGCTTGTGTAGAAGGAACCAGATGTTGCAGTCAGAGCTGCACCTGGACTGTAAACCCAGGAGCTAAGCCACGTCAGAATCGCCCAGCACAGATTCCAGGGCTGAGGAGAGGAGCCCCAGTGCTCCCCCCACCTCTGAGGCCCGCTCAGGACGGGCGGGGAGGGACGGGCATCCCTGGGGCCTGCCGTCCCCTCCTGGGACGGGGCTTGGCTGCTGCGCTTGGCAGGAAAAGCAGGCTTGTGCAGTGTCCACAGACCCGCCTCTGTGTGAGCACTGTGCCTCCTTGTGAGGCCTCCCGGTCCACACATCTGCCGCCTGCACACAGCAGGGCTGTGTTCCCGCCGGGAGGGACCCTGTTCCTACAGCCGGCGCGGGAAGCGGGCGGCACCGGTTGGGCGGAGGGGGCCAGACAGACTCCCGTGTGCCTGAGTCACCGCTTCTCTCTGGGGCCCAGGAGCACCCCCTCACTGCCTCTGAAGACCTTCCATGTGCCAGGCACTGTTTAGGGGCTGGGGCCACAGCCGCCCCAGAGAGGCGGGACCACTCCCCTCCGTGGCATAGACATGGGCTGGGAGTGGGGGGAGGACAGTAGACAAAGAAGGAAGACACTGTCGGGTGCCGACCACACGGAGAAGCGTAAACCGGCAGATTTAAATGGCGTGGCAGCAGGGAGGGGACAGGTGAGCAGATTCCCCCGAGGGGAGGGGCAGGCACTCTTTCTGGGGGTCCAGGGCCCAGCCATGAGGGCGCTCCGTATACATGTGGGCCGACGGTGAAGTAAAAGCCTGTGCCCAGCGGCCTCTGGGGAAGGCTGCGCGGTGGGAATGCTTACCCTGGGCCGCCAGCCCCACCAGCCCATCCCTTCAGGGCGTCTCTGCTTCTGCTCTCCAGCTGCAGGCCCTGGGGGAGGGTGGTCAGCACGCCCCTCGTGGGCATCTGCGGAGGACAGGGCACTTGCTGGGATGCAGGCGGCATCTTTGCGTCCCCGGCCTCCGGGGCAGCTTGCTCTGCCTGCGGGACTTTGGCTCTGCTCTGTTCTTGCCTGGGATCTTCTGAACAGGTGGCAGTCATCAGAGCCCGCTCAGGTGTCAGGGCAGCTGGGGGATGCGGTTACACACACCCCGAGACAGGCACTCCCGGCTTATGGGCTGGTGTCTCTTCCCAGCTCTGTACCTGTACTGGAGAGAGGTGCCTGGGAGCTGGATAGCAGAACCATTCAGGACACAGCCAGACCTGCCTTTGCCCTTATTAGCTGTACGGACGAGATACCCCCAACTCCCTGAGCCTCAGTTTCCTCATCAGGAAAGTGGGGCCGTGCCCACTTGCCAGGGTTGCTGCTGGGAGCGTGTTGCCCATGCCTGACGCAGGGGAGCAAGTGCCCGGGAATTGCTGGTTGTCAATTGTTGTCCTCACCGCTGCTGCTGTGGGCAGAGTTCTGCCTGGCGGGGCGTGATGTTTGCAGGGCCGGGAACGGTACACGCGGGGTCCGGCCTCTCTCACGGTGATGCCTGTGGAGGGAAAGCAGGCGCTGGGGCCTCGGGGAGGCCGAGTTGGCAGAGGATCGGCAAACACAGAACAGATGGTGAGGGAGCCCTCGTGTCTGGCTCGCTGAGGCTTTGAGTGTAAGAGGTGCCAGAGCCTGTCTGCGTCCCTCTCAGGACCCCGGTACCACGAGGCCAGAGCCACTCCCCCAGCCCGGCCTTGATGCTGGGAGAGTCGTCCGTGTCCCAGGGGCCCGGTGTGCTGCGTGCTGCAGACCCGCTCTGCAGACCATGGCCACAATGGGCGCTGTGTGTGAAAGGAGGTCAGCCAGCCTTGCTGGGGTGGCTGCGAGGGGCTAGCCCAGCCCCCAGCAGCTCCTAGGTCCGTGAGTCTGAGCAGAAAGCACGGCCATGGCTCTCAGGAGGTTGCTTTTCTTACAGAGGAAATCTCACTGCTTTGCAAAGCAGGACCACAGTAGGGTCACAATAGACCGCAGATGAAAGAAGTCACCTCCTTGCCCGGCGGGGGCAGTTAATGTTGTTCCCAGGCCAGCGGTGGAGAGCACAGTGGCCTCTGGGTTAAAAGGAAAGAAAAGCTCCTGCTGCCCCTCGGGGCTCCCTCTCCACCCTGTCCCGCTCCCGGCACTGCTGGGCCTGCTGTGGACAAGTCCATGCAGGGCCGGGCTGAAGGGTGAGCGCACAGCCTGCCCTGCTCAGCGAGCTCCCTGGACGGCCTGGGGCAGTGTGGGCCCGGGTGGAGGACCTGTGGGAGACGTGGGAGAATCGGCTGACCTGGAGAGGAGCCTGCACTGGTCAGGGACCTCATCCTGTCCCTCCCACCCGTGGCACCGGCAGCTCTTCTCATTCGGTCCACAAGCACGGATGCCCCCAGCTCGGGGCTGGGTGGGTGGACAGAGGCTTACAAGACCTGCCGCCAGGTAGAGAATTAAAGCATATCCATAAGTAAACCCAGGGCTGGCGGTGGTTCCTGGGTGAGTGGGATGGGGGTGACAGTAAGTGCCCTGAGCCTGTGTGAGGGAGCAGTCACATCCAGGAAGACTTCTCGGAAGAGGCGGCGTTGAACTAAGGGGGACGAGACAAGACGCCAGCAGCTGGAGGTGGGAGGGGACCTGCATCAGGGATGAGTTTGCCGCGTGCTCAGGGCCTGAGTGGCGGCAGCCTGTGTGCTAAGCGGGTCCCCCTCCTGCCACCCCTGGCGGGGCTGCGGCCACTGTTTGTGTCGGTGGGGGTGGGAGCCGAGGCAGGATTCGCCCAGGATGCATGTGGACAGGCGATGGGACCTGGTTTATCCTGGTTTTCCACGAAGTGGCTGTGAGGCCTCATGTCTCCAGGCCGTGCCCCGTGGTAAAGTAGGGGTGACCTGCATGTTTTGGGGGAATGCAAGAGGGCTCAGGCCACAGCAACCTCTCCCAGAGGAGAGACCCGATGGAGGATGTCCTGCGGGGAGTGGCGGCTCCCCTGGGGCCCAGGGGCTACGCCTTCTGGGGAAGACGAATCACACACAGCTTTCAGATCAGAGTTGCTCTCCTGCAGCTCAAGCCGGCTTTCTTCCTTACCTCCCAGGCCTCTGGAAGCTCTGTGTGGTTGTGGCATCGGGTATTAGCTGTAGTTTGAGCTGCACATGTCACGTGAAGAAGAGTCTTGAG
Organism: Mesoplodon bidens; assembly: GCF_964165515.1. Lineage (NCBI taxonomy): Eukaryota > Metazoa > Chordata > Mammalia > Artiodactyla > Ziphiidae > Mesoplodon > Mesoplodon bidens. The sequence goes on along the minus strand of NC_138169.1, from coordinate 7,570,102 downwards.
TGGTCTGGTTTGCTTAGGTTAGAGGATTTCTGTTTTTCCCTTATCTCTACTCTCGCCTTTAACCGGCTGGAAGGGTCGGTCCCGTCTGTGTGTCGCCCCTTCCCCCTTGGGTGGTCCGTCCCGGGAAGCCTGCCGGGGGGTTTCTGACCTCTGCCCTCTCTGTTCCCTCCCAGGCCATCAGCATCAGCAAAGCCATCAACACCCAGGAGGCCCCCGTGAAGGAGAAGCATGCCCGGCGTATCCTCCCTGCTGCCGGCCGGCCTCCGTCTCTGGGCCCCAGGAGAGGAGGGGAGGGTGAGGAGGACGTGGGCGAAATGAATTAGGGGAGCAGTGGGCGCGCCAGATGGCCTGATGAGGGGCGTCCCCCTGTGGTCTTGGGCCAGCCTCACTCAGCTCCTCCCAGACTCTGAGTCCCATCTCAGGGAGGCCACCTATTGTCTTAGGCCATTGGGCCCAGCTAAATTCGTGGGGCATGACCTTGCCCTTTCTCTTGCTTGGCTGAGAGCCGTAGCTCTTGGTGAGCTGTGGCCGACGCGGAGGGAGGGGTGTGGGGAGGAGGGAGGGTGGCCTTCCACCCGCCTCTCTGCGCTCAGTCACCTGTTCAGCTGCACCTGCTGAGCACCCGACCTCCCCCACGCTTGAGTCCCTGCTGCCTGCACTTGGCCTTGACCCTGGCAGGCATCATCCTGGGCACTCACCACGAGAAGGGGGCCTTCACCTTCTGGTCCTACGCCATCGGGCTGCCGCTTCCCAGCAGCTCCATCCTCAGCTGGAAGTTCTGCCACGTCCTCCACAAGGTCCTTCGAGACGGGCACCCCAACGTGAGTAGCCGCTGGTCCGGGGGCCCGGGCCCTCCGTCTGCCGCCTCTTGAACACCCCAGGGGGACACAGAGCCGCATCCTTTGAAATGAGGGCAGTCCTGGCATCTGGGTCCCTCAGCTCCGGGCTGGCCCGCCCTGCCTGCTGCCCGCACCCCGTACATGGGAGCAAGTGTCGGGACCGCCCCCCCGCCATGAAGGCTCTGGCTCCTCCATCCTCCATCCTCGTCTCCCCCCCGGGCAGGTGCTGCACGACTGCCAGCGGTACCGGAGCAACATCCGGGAGATCGGAGACTTGTGGGTAGGTGCGGGGAGCGGGCATGGTGGCCTTAGCGCCTGGCCAGCAACACCACCCGGAAAGTCCACCGCCTTCCTGCTTGGCACACAGGGCCAAGGGGGGGACAGGGCACCTGCAGTGGTGCCCCCCGCCTCCTCCTCCCAGCACAGCTAGAGCCATGTTCAGTGGGGCCATGGCGGCGGGCGGTGAGCATCAGTAAATGAAATTGAGCCTTGCTTTTGAGGCCTAGCGCAGGAAGTCCCAAACACATCCCTAACGGGCCCTGTGGCTCCAGAAATCAGCAGCCCTTCAGTCCCTGTGAGTTCACTACCCCACCCTGAGTCTGGGTAAGTGGTGCAGACTCTGAGCCCCCAAGACCGGCAACTTTTGAATCTTGGAAGTCTGCATTTGCAGCAGGCTCTCCAGAAGTGTTTCATCCACAGTGAAGTCTCAGAGCCCCAGGAGCTTGTATTCTAGATCCACTCCACGACCCTCAGGAACTAGGAGTGTCCGCTGGGTGGAGAGAGGGCTTCTGGCCTTATCTGTCCTCTGGGAGCACTGCTGGGGCCCCAGCAGCCGGGGCGGGGGCCGGGTGGCCTCTGGGAACTGACCTGCTTGTAGAGGGGACGCCCCTTGAAGTGAGGAAGGTGGCGTCCCTGGTGCCATCTGCAGATGTGGGCCCAGCGGGCGTGGCCGCAGGGGACGTGGTGTCTGGAGGCGGGTGCGGGGAGGATGTGTTCACGCGCCCGTCGGAACATACCTCCCCAGCCGCCACCAGCATTTCAGTAGAGCGTCCCACCTCAGAACTGGCCTCTTGCCCTGGACGAGGAGCTCTCTTGTCACGAGAGTCTCTCTGGCAAGAGTGAGAAGAAGAGAGCGATAGGCAGAGAGGGGGCTGGCAGAGGCCCTTGGGAAAGGACGTTGGCCACCTCTGGTGGGTTGAGCAATGGTTGTTGAATGAATAAGTGACAGCGTGGGAGGCTGAAGGATTGACACCCTCCTCATCATCTTGCATCTTCCGGCCTCGCCTGCCTTGTTTGCCGCACGGGGTTCCTGGGCGAGCTCATGGGCAGTGTGTCCTTACCCAGGGCCCTTTCTCCACAGGGCCATTTGCATGACCGATATGGGCAGCTGGTGAATATTTACACCAAACTCTTGCTGACCAAGATCTCCTTCCACCTCAAGGTAGTTTCCTCTGGGGAATCGTGGGGCTGGTGGGACCCTGGGCTCTTCCCTCCAAGATGTCTCAGAGGGTGGGATCTATCCTGTCCCCACCTGACCCAAGGGGGAGCTTGGGACGGATGGCAGGGAAGTCAGAAGGCCCGGAGGCGTTTCCCAGTGTGGGAGGTGGGCTCAGCCCTGCCCTCAGCTCCGGATGGACGTCCCATCCTCTATGTCTTGGTCTCTGTAGTCACTACCCGGGGCAGATGGTGGCTCCGCAGGCTAGGGGGCTTCTCCGGCCCCTTCCCCTCCCTCAAAAGCTAGAAGCGGTGCTGGGCCAGAGCTGAGAGGGGCTGCGGTTGAGTGGGGGTGTCCTCTCCGCAGCACCCCGAGTTCCCTGCGGGCCTGGAGGTGACAGACGAGGTGTTGGAGAAGGCTGCTGGGACCGACGTCAACAACGTGTGAGTCCCCTGGTTTCCCGTCTGTTCCTGCGGCGTTCCTCACCCAGGTTCCCACTGGGGGCCGTGCTCTGTCTGGGGCTGGAGGTCGTCACGTGCCCAGGAGCTGTGGCTAAAGCTAAAGGGATGGGGCTTACTAGGAGCTGGGCATTTTGGCTGAAGGACTGCCGTCTGTACATCCGTGCAAAGGCGTGTGCGTGGACTGTGCTCCCTCTCCCGCCTGGGGGTTCTCGCAGGGCCATGCCCCGCACCCCTCCCGCTCATCTCTCCCTCCTCCTTCCCCCGTAGCTTCCAGCTTACCGTGGAGATGTTCGATTACATGGACTGTGCGCTGAAGCTCTCTGAATCAGGTGAGCCAGCCGAGGGGCGGACCTGGGGTTGCTGCCTCTGGGGGCCAGCCATTCCTGGACACACCTGCCCCCTGGGACCACACTCCCACCAGGAGCAGGTCACAGGGCCTCCAGGTGCCCCCAGAGCATGGAAAAGAGGGGGCTTTACCACCCCTGCAGGACGCCAGGCAGGCGGTACGTCCAGGGAACAGTCTCGGCCGAAGGAAACCCACTCTGGCACCAAGGCACGGGGTGGGGGGTTGCCGGGGGGGGGATGCCAGGAGCCACCTCTTCAGGTTCCCGATCCACCTCCCAGCTGAGCCTGCCCCCGAGGCGGTTGGTTTCCGCCTTCTTGCCCATTCTCTGCTGTAAAAGGCCTCTGAGTCAGGTCAGATTTTCCAGCCCAGGAACGCGGCAGCCGTTGAACAGGAAATCTCAGGGGGCTCACCCTCTTGGGGTTGCGGAGGTGATTGTTTTCAGTGGCAGCTTCAGAACAACTTGTGGGGTGACTCGATGCTCTCGCTCTCCACGGGGAGAGTGAGAGGCAAATGCCTTTTTAATGGAAAACCAGGCATGAGGAAGAGGTGCCTGGGCAGCCTCCTGGCGCCGGGGGCTGGACCCTGAGGCTGGGTGAGTCTGGGTGCAGCTGTCCTGCAGAGATGGGCCTCTCCCCAGTCGCCACGACAGGAGGCGGAGAAAGCCCACAGCCAGTGCCCACACCCCCGTGCCAGCGTCTCCCTGAGAGTATGAGGGGAGTGGGCGTTCCCCGCCCCGAAGTTTGTAACAGCCCCAAATGGGAAATGTCCTGAACGCCCTTCAGCTGAGAAACGGCTGCATTGTGTTTTAAAACACAAAATAGTATTCTGTGTGTATTTTAATTGTTTACAAGGAAAATGTACTTGACGTGACATGTAGTTAAGTTTTAAGCGGGTGAGGGACAGCACTTAGCGCCTTCCTCCTCATCCCTTCCCTCCCAGGCGTCCTTGTGTCACTGTGGAGGTTTGCAGATCGCCCCACCCCAGGCAAGGTGAGAGTAGGCCCGGGTTGGGGGCCACCCATCTGGAACCGTGTCCCACGTGGGCCGCCCTGGGTGTCACGTGCTCATTTCTCTCCCCGCCCCAGAGAGCAAGCCCGTCGGGGGTGGCAGTGTGTCTGTCTCTTTCCCTCCTACTTGGTCCATCGGATGAAAGGCTGATTCTCAGGGTCAGGGGAGATTGACCCCGAATGCAAGTGAGGTTTTGGGGTCCCTTGGGGTTTGCAGAACCGCGCCCTGAGCCCGCTGCTGTGAGACTGACCAAGCCCGGGCCTGTGTCCACATCTGCAGAACGAGGCCTTGGGGCTGCACAGCCTTAGGCCTCCACCCTTCTCTAAGATTCAGTGAGCTGGAAGCCCATGGGTACAGGACTGTTGAAGTCACCCTGTCTCTCCTGCTCCGCGTCCTGGGCCCACTGCCTGGAAGCTCTCCAGAGACCCTGGCCAAGCTGAGCTGCATTTCATTTGCCCCCCCACCTTGCTGTCACCCTAGTTGGTGGGAGCGCTGGGCCTTCAGTGCACAGGGTCCTTCCTCGCCTCGAGGAGCATGCTGGTGTCCGAGGGCCTGGGGTGGTAGGGTCCCACCGCCTGGCTGGGACTGGTAAAGCCAGTTACGCAGGCCATTGCCCCGTCTTCAAACCCAGCTGTCTAGGTTGCTGTGACGGTGCCGTGAGATGACGGTCAGGGCCAGCGCTCAGTCGCTGTCCTCACTGTGGCCGTCACTATGCCTGCAAGCAGAGTGGGGTCTGCGCCTGCGTCTCCCGGCTCCACGTGCTCAGGCTCCTCCCGCCCCCCCTTTTTTATTTTTTTACAGTTTTCCGGCAGCTCAACACGGCCATTGCCGTGTCCCAGATGTCCTCGGGCCAGTGCCGCCTGGCCCCCCTCATCCAGGTCATCCAGGACTGCAGCCACCTCTACCACTACACCGTCAAGCTCATGTTCAAGCTGCACTCCTGTGAGTCCCGCTGCCCCCAGCCCTGCCGGCCTCGGCCCTGAGGGTCAGACGAAGCCCCAGAGGGCTGTGCTGATAGACTGTATCCGGGATGGGAATCAAGCAGTCTTTAAGATGTTTATTAATTAAACATAACAGTAATACACTCATTACCCATTAACATAACATACTTGTTATAGAAAAAATTACTGTTGTCCAAAACAAAGATTTAGTGGGAAGAGCCACGTAGCTTTACGTGTTTGTAGTTCTCTTAACCGCCTAGCCTCGGCGGCGGCAGCAGGGTGCTCTCTGGGCTGGCGGGGAGGACCAGGGGAGGCACGCGGTGGCTCCTCAGTGCTCAGAAAGGGTCTGAGCTGCTGGCTGGGGTCTGTGAGCTGCTCCAGTGTCAACCTGGGGCAAACTCGAGTGAGCGCGCCCTGACGGACCCGCGGAGCCCACGTGCAGTGCGCTGTGGTCAGGGTTCTGCCCGTCCCACTCACCAGTTCCTTCCCTCACTCAGTCAAAAGCTGAACTCCTCACAGGGGGGTTCTTTGGGCCCTCCTGATGGGTGGGACGCAGCCAGGTGGCAGGTAATCTAATCTATGACGGTTTCTAGAAGGTGGAGGAGCAGGGAGGGGGAAGGGAGGGAGCGGATCTGAAGTCTCGGGTGCAGTGAGCGAGGAGGGGGTCCCGTTACACCTCCCTGCCCCCAGGCCTCCCAGCGGACACCCTGCAAGGCCACCGGGACCGGTTCCATGAGCAGTTTCACAGGTACTAGCCTGGGCGGGGTGGCGGGTGGCGGCGTGGGCGGGTGGCGGCGTGTGCTGGGGCTACCGGGCTGGGGCCTGGCTCCTCTGACCTCCCGCCTCCGTCCCCGCAGCCTCAGAAACTTCTTCCGCAGAGCCTCTGACATGCTGTACTTCAAGCGGCTCATCCAGATCCCCCGGCTGCCCGAGGTACCTGCGCCCTCCAGGGGCCGCCGCCGGCCTGCAGCCCTGTTCTGCCCTGGGCTCGGCCCTGCGTGGGGCCTCGTGTGGGCTGTGGGAGCGGCCGAGGGAGGGCCTCCTGCTGGGGGGAGCGCTGGGTCGCTTTCACCCGCTGCCCCCTCAGGGACCCCCCAACTTCCTGCGGGCCTCGGCGCTGGCCGAGCACATCAAGCCGGTGGTGGTGATCCCCGAGGAGGCCCCCGAGGACGAGGAGCCCGAGAACCTCATCGAGATCGGCACGGGGCCCCCCGCCACGGAACCAGCGGTGAGCCGCCCCCCTTCTCGCTGGGGGCACTGGGGGTGGCTGGGGCTCCCTCCTGGCCTGGGGGAGTGGGGGCGGAGGTCACCGTGCTTTGCCGTGGCAGGTGGTGGCTGACCTCTTCGAGCAGACATTTGGACCCCCCAATGGCTCCATGAAGGACGACAGGTGAGGGCCTGGGGAGCCCACCATCGTGGGAAACAGCCTTCCGGGAACTGTGATCCTGAAAGATCTCGGCTGGGGACACAGACCTGAGATGCTTAAACCCCGAGGGGGTGCTGATGAGAGCACCAGTGGCCGTGCCCCGGTCCCCTGATCGTCCCGGTTGAGTGAACTTGAACGCCGGGACCACGCGGGCTGGGGAAGACCACGCCTGACCTCTGTCCCCAGGGACCTCCAGATAGAGACCTTGAAAAGGGAGGTGGAGACGCTCCGCACGGAGCTGGACAAGATCCAGCTGGAGGTGAGGGGCGAGGGCGGCGGCGCAGGGGCGGGCGGGCGGCTGCCCCGCGCGGGGGACCTACACCCCACCCCTCCCGCCGCCCAGGCGCAGCGGTACATGGCGCAGCTGAAGGGCCAGGTGAACGCGCTGGAGGCCGAGCTGGAGGAGCAGCGGAAGCAGAAACAGAAGGCCCTGGTGGACAACGAGCAGCTGCGCCACGAGGTGGCCCGGCTGCGCGCCGCCCAGCTGGAGGGCGAGCGCCACCAGGGGCTGCGAGAGGAGGCGGAGAGTGCGTGGGCAGGGCGGGGAGGGCGGGGCGGCGGGGTGGGGGGAGTCCGCCGCCGGGCTGGGGGTCACGGCCGCAGCCTCCGCCTCCCCCGCAGAGAAGGCCAGCGCCACCGAGGCGCGCTACACCAAGCTGAAGGAAAAGCACAGCGAGCTCATCAACACGCATGCCGAGCTGCTCCGGAAGGTAGGCCCGGGGGGCGCGGACGGGGGCCGGTGGGAGGAGGGGGCCCCGAGCGCAGCCCAGCCGAGCCTGTCCCCGGTCCCCGCCGGTGCAGAACGCAGACACGGCCAAGCAGCTGACGGTGACACAGCAGAGCCAGGAGGAGGTGGCGCGGGTGAAGGAGCAGCTGGCCTTCCAGGTGGCGCAGGTGAAACGGGAGTCAGAGATGAAGGTGCGTCCCGTGAGCACAGGCCCTGCCCCGTAGACCCCTGCGCCCCCTAGCTCCACTGCCCCCGTGACGTCCTGCCCCCTCCCGTCGTAGCTGGAGGAGCAGAGTGACCAGCTGGAGAAGCTCAAGACGGAGCTGGAGGCCAAGGCGGGAGAGCTGGTGCGGGCGCAGGCGGCCCTGAGCCGCGCGGAGCAGGTGTGGGCCCTCCCAGGCCCGGCGGCCACGGGGCGCAGCGTGCTTCAGAGCGCCGTGGTCTTGGGGTGTGGCTCTGACCCAGCCCCGGGGTGTACACAGGGCACAGGACCCACTCCTGGGCCCTCAGCCAGCCTTTAGCCTCCTGGGGCCCTAGGGAGGGTCTGTAGATTGGGGTGGGGATGGGGGTTGGGCCTCTGGAAGCCCTGCTCATCGGCCAGGTGTTCACAGAGCGGGTTGGAGCTGAGCTCGAGGCTGGATGCGCTGAGTGCGGAGAAGGACACACTGAGCAGCGTCGTGCGGCAGCGGCAGGCTGAGCTGGTGGCGGCCCAGAGCCTGGTGCAGGAGAAGGAGGCAGCGCTGGGCCGGGAGCAGGAGCGCAGCTCCCGGGAGAAGGGCGAGCTGCAGGGGCGGCTGGCGGACAAGGTGCGGCCCGCCCCGCCCTCTCACCCTGTGTAACAGCTGACTTGGGGCAGAATGCCCTTTTATCACGAGCAGCCCAGGCGCGGGGGGTGCAGCAGGGCCTCTCGCTAAAGCCCCCTGCCCAGCAAGGGTCTCCGCTGGGGCCTGGCTGGCTCGCCACCTCGCCCTCTCCCGCCAGGAGTCTCAGGAGCAGGAGCTGCAGTGCAGGCTGCTGGATGAGCAGTTCGCCGTGCTGCGGGGCACCGCCGCCGAGGCCGAGCGCATCCTACAGGACGCCGTGGGCAAGCTGGACGACCCCCTGCACCTGCGCTGCACCAGCTCTCCAGGTAGGGCTGCGGCGGCAGGCGCTCGGGCATCGCCCTTCCCTACTTCCCACCCACCCTGAGGGAGGCAGGCAGGAGGGTGCCGGGGCCTCAGGCCAGGCTCTGCCCCTGACCGGTTCTCCCTGTACTGGCAGACTACCTCGTGAGCAGGGCCCAGGCTGCCCTGGATGCCGTGAGTGCCCTGGAGAAGGGTCACGCCCAGTACCTCATCTCTAGGGCAGGTGAGTGCAACCGGGGCGGGCCTGGGCAGGGCAGAGGCCGCCAGCGGTGGTGACCCGGGTCCACAGGCCATTGCCGCCTCCTGCTTTCAGGGCGGTTTCCACCACAGGCGCCTCTCCAGGAAGCCCCAGCCCCATTCCAGAGATCAGCCCTTCGGGCCAGGGGTCACAGAGACCCGGGGGTGGTTCCTGCGATGCTGCTTTCCAGCTGCGTGACCTTGACCCGGTCCCCTCCCCCCGAGACCTGGGGTACTGGTGCCTGTGTGGGCTTGCCGGGCAGGAGAGGCACCACGGGGACTTGTTCCAGAGCAGCAGCGTTGAGGGTTGTTGTCCTTCCCGAGCAGACGCCTCTGCCCTTGTGGCAGCCCTGACCCGGTTCTCCCACCTGGCCGCGGACACCATCGTCCACGGCAGTGCCACCTCCCACCTGGCCCCCACTGACCCTGCTGACCGTAAGTGCGCCCTGGGCTTGTCACATGTGCTCCTCACGGCAGACCCGGGAAAGGGGGGTGGTTGCCGATAGGTCCTGGCGTCAGACCTGGCTGGGGTCTCCCGGGGTTCTCGGCGCCGGCTCCCCTCAGCCCTCTCCCCCCAGGCCTGATCGACACCTGTAGGGAGTGTGGAGCCCGGGCTCTGGAGCTCATGAAGCAGCTGCAGGATCAGCGGGCTCTGCTGCAGGCCCAGCCCGGCCTGGTGCAGATGCCCCTGCAGGGCATCCTTCAGCTGGGCCAGGTGAGGTGTGCAGCCGGGATGCTGAGCGTGGGCCAGGGTCTGGAGGGGAGCGGTGGGGCTGGGCTGGGGTCCCCAGTTTCTCTGCACCTCCTTCCAGTTTGGGCTGAACAGGTACTCACGTGCAGAACCTGTAGCTGTGGGACATGGGGTGGGGACAGCACCACCCTCTGGGGCCCGGCTGCCCCAGTCTCGCTCCCAGGCTCTGTTGGGTGGCGGGAGGTGGAATCCACTCCCTCTGACTCCTGGATTCCCTCATTCCCCAGGAGCTGAAGCCCAAGAGCCTGGACGTGCGTCAGGAGGAGCTTGGGGCTATGGTGGACAAGGAGATGGCGGCCACGTCTGCGGCCATCGAAGATGCGGTGCGGAGGATCGAGGTGAGGACCGGGGTGCAGGAGCCCGGGGGGCGCTGGGCTGAGTGCGGGCTGCACCCGCCTCCGCACTCAGCCTCTGCGACGGCCAGACGGCCTCTGCAGGTCAGAGGTGGGAGGGGGCCCTGGCTTTCGGGCCCTGGGCCGCGGCCTCCCCTCCCTGGCTCCGCGGCTGATCCCGGGGCTGGTCCAGTGCGGGTGTCCCCTTTCCTCGCACGCTGCCCTCCTCCCGACCCACTCAAAGCTCTGTCATCGGGTGTAGGACATGATGAACCAGGCCCGCCATGCCAGCTCTGGGGTGAAGCTGGAGGTGAATGAGAGGTGAGACCTACTATCTGCCCGCCCGTCGCCCCAGGGCGGGTTCCCCAGTTTTTCCAGATTGGGGGAGGGGGGAGGGGCTTCTGCCCTCCTGACTGTTTAGCTCTCCAGAAAGGCGGCCTGGGAACCTCAGAGCACGCCCGACCCTGTGGGCCCACCTGCAGAGCCCCCTGGCGCCCCTGTGGCTTCGGGGGCCGCACTGCAGCTCGCTCTCTCTTTTCCTCACCCTTGTGCTCCTCTCAGGATCCTCAACTCCTGCACAGACCTGATGAAGGTGAGTGGCCGGCTGGGACCCAGGGCGGGCCCTGTGCCTGGCCGGGCCCCCGAGAGTGACACACATCTTGGTCTTGGCAGGCCATCCGGCTCCTGGTGACAACATCCACGAGCCTGCAGAAGGAGATCGTGGAGAGCGGCAGGGTGAGCTGGGCCGCTGGTCTCGCGGGGCCTCCCTGACGGGGCCAGGTGGGGCCCCTCCCTAGCGGGCAGGCTGCACAGCTAGGCCATCGAGGGACAGGTTCCTGAAAGGGGGCTGACCCCAGAGCCCTCTCTGTCCCGGATCACCTGCCCTGTGGCTTAAGCCGACCACGGGACTCCTCTCGGGCACAAGACACCTGAGCGTGCAGAGTGCTGACGGGCCCTCCCAGTGCATGCAGCGTACCTGGGAATCGCAGCCCAATCCCCCACGGCCCAGGGATGCACCCTCGTGGCCGGGGTGAGGGGAGGAGGGCCCATCCGCGGGGATCTGTTGCCACCCGGGACGTCCTTGACTGGTCCACCCCGCCCTCCTGTCGCCACTAGGGGGCAGCCACGCAGCAGGAATTTTACGCCAAGAATTCGAGGTGGACGGAAGGCCTCATCTCTGCCTCCAAGGCCGTGGGCTGGGGAGCCACACAGCTGGTGTATGTCGGCCCAGGTCGGGGGGGCAGCAGGGTGTGTGGTGCTCGGGGTCTGGGGAGGGGTGTTGAGGCGGCCCACCGTCCAGGGGGTCGGAGACCCAGGCCCTGCCCGGCTCTGCCCCCAGGGAGTCAGCCGACAGGGTGGTGCTTCACACGGGCAAGTACGAGGAGCTCATTGTCTGCTCCCACGAGATCGCGGCCAGCACGGCCCAGCTGGTGGCGGCCTCCAAGGTGAGCCTCCCCTCGGGCTCCTGGGCTCCCGGCCGTGGCGGCGGCCCCACGTGTGGCGGGGAGACTGTGGGTGTGGTGCAGCCAGCAGGCCGTCCTGCCCCCCCAGGTGAAGGCCGAGAAGCACAGCCCACACCTGAGCCGCCTGCAGGAGTGCTCGCGCGCCGTCAACGAGATGGCCGCCAGCGTGGTGGCCTCCACCAGGTCGGGCCAGGAGCAGATCGAGGACAGAGGCGAGTGCTGGGGCCCCGGGGCAGCGGCCGGGCTGGGGGCGGGTGCCCAGACGCTTACCCACTCCCCTCTGGCTGCAGACACCATGGACTTCTCCGGCCTCTCCCTCATCAAGCTGAAGAAGCAGGAGATGGAGACCCAGGTGGGCACCCTCGGCCGTCCCTCTCTTACCCTCGTCCCTCTCCAGTCCCCCCTCCTACCCGTCCCTCTCCCGTGGCTGAGCTCCGGGAAGGCGGGAGGGCCCCTGGGGCGAGGCCGTGGGCCTGCTGAGCGGCTGGGCGCCGGGCTGCAGGTGCGGGTCCTGGAGCTGGAGAAGACTCTGGAGGTGGAGCGCGTGCGGCTGGGCGAGCTGCGGAAGCAGCACTACGTGCTGGCCGGGGCCATGGGGACGCCCGGTGAGGAGGAGCCCGGCCGGCCCAGTGCTGCCCCCCGCGGCGGGACCTCCAAGAAGCCGCCCCTGGCCCAGAAGCCCAGTGTGGCCCCCAGGCAGGACCAGCAGGTGCGGGGAGTCAGTTTGGGTGGGGGTGGGGGGTGACAGCGGAGGGGCCCCGGAAGTGCTGTCCCGGCCTCTGCTCACTGGCCTGTGGGGCAGCGGGCCTTGGGGACGGTCAGAAGCCACTGACCGGTGGGCACAGACAGGCGGCCCCAGCAACGCGGGGAGCGTGGCAGGTGCCAAGGGCCCGTGCCAGGGACGGCGCAGGGGCCGAGGAGCGGCGGGGTGCCTGGAGCCCGGCGCAGGGCCTGTCAGGCACTCTTGGCCGTCGCCACTGAGCCCCTCACCATTGACTCCTGCAGCTTGACAAAAAGGATGGCAGCTACGCGGCTCCACTCGTCAACTACTAGGCCCCCCCGCGAGGGGTCCAGCGGGGAGGCTGACGGCCAGACCCGGGCCTCGTGGCTGAGGAGCCTCTGAGAAGGCCCAGCCCTTGCTGAGCGCAAGGGTTCAGGGCTGACCGGGGCTGACCGGAGCAGTTCTTCCCGGAGGAGAGCCTAGTTACCTGCAACAGGAACTTCTCAGAGCAGCCAGGACCCAGCAGGCCTGAGCCATAGCTCTTCAGGAAATACATGGAGCATTTCTAATATTGAGTTAGATCTTTTGAGAGTTTGTGTGCAACACACCAGGAAGCAGGGCCATTGGAGGGGGTGTTTGTTTGGGCCGGGCCTCCCTTGCCCCTGGGACTCGCGGTCTGAGGTTAGAGGTGAGTAGAACACAGTCTGTGCTGGCTGTTGGGGACATGGGGAAGACATCACCTGTTCGTGGCCTTCTTGGGACCTGGTGCGGCCTCAGGCAAAGCAGGGTGCTCTTAGGTGGGCTGGAGGTATCGCCCCTTCTCCCTGGGCCTCGCTCTAGGGCGTCAGTGATGGCGAGCGCTGAGGACGACGAGACCCTCCCCTGGGAAGGGGGGCAGGCCAGGTGCTGCCGTCCTCCTGGAGTCTGTTCCTGCTGGAACCTGCACTGACCCTCCTGCTTCCTGCTTTTCTTTCCCCTGGTCTGGCTGCCCCTGCCCGGGAAGCCCCGCTCTGGCCCCTCCCCACGCCCAGCCACCTCATTCCTCCCTTTGCTTCCCCATCCCTGGGAGGTTTCCAGCCCTCCCGCAGGCCTCTCCCGTTCAGCCAGAAACAGCCCAGAAACTAGGAGCCGCCTGCCCGCTCTTCAGATCAGGATCAAAGGCACCTGGTGCTCCTGGGGCAGGGGGCTGCCCTCAGGGAGGGCTGACCGCGCTCTCCTCGAGCCCCCCGCCGCCTCCTGGGAAGAGGGAGGCCCCGCTGGAAGGAAGGAACTCGGTCTGGAGGGGAGCACAGGAGGCAGCTCGACGCACTTGGCGTGTAGTGTTTCCTCGTGTTGAAGCGTCAGATCGGCAATAAACCGCACTTTGTTGTCACCGTCGCCCCACAGTGAGGGGCTGCGCCTGGTTCTTGATTTCTCCGGGGCCAGTACGCTGGGGAGGGGAGGGACCCCCTCCCTTAGTTTCTGCAGGAAACAGTGGAACATGGGAGCCACAGGAAACCTTGCCGCTTCCGGTTCTGCCAAGAAGTGTCCGGCTCGTTTCCCCGGGAGGTTTGTGACTCTGGGGCGCTTGTCTGGGGAGTCTCGGGGCTTTTCTCTGAGAGGCTTCTGTTCCCAGCCAGAGGCCCCCTCGGGTCTTGATCCCCCTCCCCCAGGGCTGTTGGAAGCTCCGCCTCTTTCAGGAAGGGAGGGGCGAGGCCGATTCCTCAGTTACAAATCTTACCTGAAGAAGTTCGCCTGAATTTCACGTCTGAGCTTGGTGGTGACCCTGACCCCCTGGCTGGACTTGACTGCAGTGGCCAAACCAGCCTTGACACTGGAGAACTTACCAGGTGTCTAGGTTCCCGAGAGCGCAGCTGGCTGTGACCACACACCCACGTTCTCTGGAAGCACCCTGTGGCCGGCTGCCCTCAGCAACCGCGCCCCTCCCCCAAGATCACCAGCATTTGTGGATCCAAAGGACGGTGCAGGTCAGGGGAGGAAAAGGGCACCTCGTGTGGCTCCTGCCGTGTGGCAAGCATGCCACTCCCCCTGCCTCGGTTTCCCAGAGGATGAAGTGGGGCTGTGAGGGGGCGGGTGTGGTCAGGTGAGCAAGGGCTTTGAAAACCAGCCCCCGTGAACTGGAAGGGCAGTGAGAGGGAGCCGTGTCTGGTCCTTGTTTGAAAGGAAAACAGCTTCGGCAAACAGACTAAAGCAGGTGGTTCTCTCACCAAACCCAAACCAGTGGAGGCTGGTGTGCGCTGACTGCACCTAGGTCCTCAGTGGGCACACACAGCAGTGGAGCCCCGCGGTGCGCGCAGCACCTACCAGTCCGGCTGAGGTCAGGCACCGGTCCTCCCTGGATGTCCCGTGAGCAAAGCGGACCTGACGAGGGAGGAGAGAATCACACGTGGCTCCGTCCAGCCCAGCGCCCCTGGGGCGGGGGGGTGGACTGCAGATCTGGCTGCAAGCTTCCCAGCAGCCACTGGGAAAAGACAAAACTGTCAGACACATTCTCATGAACAAAAGCAAGGTGATTTCTCAGGAAACGCTTCCCTCTTACAGGAAAGCCATAGCAGTGTCTCCTAGCACCCTCCCGGCACCGTGACACGAAGGCAATGGCATCCGTTGAGAGGACACAGCGATAGGGAAGCTTTCACGGGGATGCTTCGTGCTCGTGATCCACAAACACCCTGAGGAGAGTCCCTCCCAGGGGCACAAAGGCGCCAGCGGGCAGTGAGGTCCCTCCTCCCAGCCGCCAGCAGCGCATGACTGAGCCACGGGTCCCCTTTAAACACCTGTGGGCGAGTCTCGGCGCAGAATGCCAGCCACAGGATTGTATCATTTACTTGAAATCAGCAGAGAATGTTCTAAGTAGAGTTTCCATCAGCTGTGCAGCTGGCCTGTGGACAGAAGCCGGCGGGGGGGACTGAGCCCAGGGGGCACCCTGGCAGTGGGGCTAAGACCCCAAAGACACCCCGACACAGGAGGAGCGTGCTTCCTTCTGCCTCTGTTGGCGCACGTGAGATTCTCGGATCAAGAACAACCCTGCTGTTAGGGCCACAGGGACCCTGGGCCAGGCAGTCACTTCAGCCACCTCCGTGGCCTTTAGTTTTTGTAACTTCAAGAGCCACACCAGTCAGCCTCACTGTTGGAACGCTGATTGCTGATACTCTAGAACCAAACACGTCATGAGGGTCCCCAGGCAAATAAAGGACAGGGCCGTTATTAACAATTCTCTATTTATTAAAAGGGGTCTTAACAGCTTTACAAGCACAGTTCAGATGTGGCCCTGGAGACGGCAAGGCCAGCCTGGCGGCCCCTCCCCCACATCAACACCGAGCTCACACGTTTGGCTGTGCCCCTTGCAGGCGGCAGAGGTACGGGCTGGGTGGCACCACTCTCGAGATACACAGACATTAACAGGCCCACCTGATTGGCAGGGCAGTAATTTGTCCTATACAGCTGTTCTCTTTAAAAACAATTACAAGACAGCAGGAGTTCAAGTCCAGGAGTAGAAATGTACAGTAACTGAGGACAAAGGTTGGTGGCCTCGCCCAGGGCCTGCCGGGACAGACCCCGTTTGAGCTCTGCCTGGATTCTGTCACCTGGGCAGCAGCCAGCTGGGGAGTCACAGGCCGGAGTCAGGAGTTCCACCACTGAGCACACCGGCCTTTTTTGGTCAACAGGTGGGCGGCAACACTACCCCCAGCCCCGCCTGGGGCCCTGGGAATCCAGCACACATGGCACGTGCGGATGAGGACCCAGGGGGCAGGCAGAGCCCGGGGTGTTGCCAGAGCATCGGAGCTTGTTGGTACCTCCCTAACACTGAGGGGCAGGCTTTCTGCAGACTGAGCTGAGATGCTGCCGGCATCCCTGTCACACCCCTGCCCCAAGGCCCAGCCAGAGGCAGAGAATATTGGCTAAGGGTATTCTGGTTCAAGCTGGGTGGGCTTTTCTTCCACCTGCAACACGACAAGGAACGCAGAGCCGGGCCGCCGGGGCAGCAGCGGCTGGAGGCGCCGCCCCAGCGCCCGGCCGGCCACTCCTGGCACCAGGTAAGCTAAGGCACAGCACGGGCCCCCGCCGGGGCGACCGTGCACCGCTTGCAAGAAAGGAAACTGCGTTCGCTTCATGTGCCTTCTCAACCTGCTCAGAACAGTATGTGCATTTTTCATAAAGTTTCCCTGAATGGTCTTACGAGTGTCAAAAAAGTTTTCTTTCCCAATATAAAACAGGAAAATCACACACAGAGTAAAAATATTGGAGGAGTATTTCCTCATGGAGAGCCTCGGGCTGGCTCGAGGCGGAGGAGGAGGAGCTGGGGCCGTCATTTGCTGTGCCAAGTCCAGCTCCCGGCCACCTCCTCACCTGGCCGCAGCTCGCCCGGCCTCTGGACGTGGCAGTGGGCCGAGTGCAAACTCCGAGGGTGGCTTTGAAGCATCCAGGTTTGGGGGAGGGGAGGGACTGTGAGGACTGCCCGCCCCACACGGGTTCAGTAAGCACCTTCCGGGCTGGCCCACCCGACCGACCCCCACCTGGGGCTGCGGTGGGCTGGGACACACAGAACTGTCTTGAAAATAAAGCAGAAATGATGAACCATGCTTATTAAATAAAGCTACAACGGGAGGACCACGATCCTATGTGGGAACGGAGGCGGGGTGGGGGGCACTTTTCCCCAAACTCACGAATTCAACACCAGACTGAGGAATCATACCGAGAACACAAACCAGCGCGACCACGGGATGCCCGGCTGCGGCCCAGCGCACAACCGCCTAGGTGTCCACAACCAGGGTTCTACGTGTGCTTACCACTGACCTACGGCTCTACAACCAGAGGGACGCCCTGGCCCGAGCACCAGAGCCCCTGGCAGAGCAGCCGGTGCTCACGGCCTCCATCTGCGTGCGCGGACCCGGCCAGCAGGCGCCAGCGAGGGAGTCTCACGGGGAGGACGAGGGCCGCTCACTGGAGGATGAAGCCTGGCTGGTGCGGAGGCAGCCGGGGCGGGGGTCTCTGGGGCAGTGCCGGCGGGTACGGTGGCAACACAAACTGCTGCAGGGAGAAGCCCTGCTGTGCAGGGAGGCCCCCGCGCGGGGGCAGCGGTGGGCACTGCGCCACCGGGTGCGGGGGGCCCTGTCCTGAGCCCAGGGCGGCGGCGAACGGCGTGGCTAAGCGTCCCGCAGGCACCGGGGGCGGTGGGGGAGGGATGCGCCGAGGCACCGCAGAGGGGGGCCCGCTGGCCTCCAGGGAGGGGTAGGGCAGGGGGACAGCGGGCGCCGGCTCGGGCACCCTGGGGGGCAGCGGGGCCTGCGGAAGTCTCTGCCCCTTCAGCACCATCTCCTGGAGCTTCTCGATTTTAACCCTTCGCATGTGGGCCAGTTTCCGCTTGCTCTGATAGACATCGATGAAGGAGTCCAGGGGAAGCTCTCCGTCGAGAAACTTCTCTGCCATGTTCTGGAGGAGCAGGGGAAACCCGGTTCACGGGGCAGGTCAGCCATGAGGACACCCATCCCTCCCCTGTCCCCGGCCGCTCCTGGCGCCCCACCCGGGCCGAGTGAGCGGGAAGAGAGGTGCTGGTCCCACCTGCCGGACAGGCAGCGGGCCCTGGGGAGAGCTCGCCTTAAGGTGAGGGGCCCGAGCGGCTAAGCCCCCGGCCGAGACCAGCGTTTCCTTCCCTCCGCTGGCTGCGCCCTGCCAGCCCCACATGGTCAGCAGGACACGAGGGCCGCCCCGCCCGACGGCTCCTCAACCGCACAACTTTGGACCCTGACTCATTTCCTTATGGCTCAGCGAGGCTCAAGCCTCGGGTGCTCAGCTGGCCATGCCCACAGGCTCTGCCTGGCCAGCTGACGCAGACAGATGGTAACTCAGCCAGCGGCACCCACGGGACGGGCACCGATTCACAGTGTAGCGTGCACCCCTCACCTGAGGACCAGACCGCCCCCGCTGCCCCCCTGGCCCCCAGGCTGGCGCTCCCCCCAGCCCACCGGCTGGGCTGCCCACTCCGCGAAGCCGGCACGCCTGGCCCTGGGGGAACCGCGCCCAGGCCCAGGTAACTGCTCTGGGGCGTCCCGCTGGGCTGGCTGGATTTACCTCCGTGTCCTCCTCGATCTTGGCCCCTTCCGCCTGCAGAAGTGCTAACAGGGTCTCCAAGGAAGCGTTGCTGGACTGTTTATCTGGAAGAAGCAGGAGGCACGATAGGGTGAGGGGCAACGGCACACCCTCAGAAACCACCATGACCCCCCGGCCCCTCGGGACGACACGCTCCCCCAGTCTCCTCCCCACTTCCCTTTCGAAGAAGAGTGTACTTTCGCTGGATAGGCGACAGGAGAGTCACACCTACTGAGCTGACTTTCCAGGAAGCTGACAGGAAAGGCAGCCAGCGTCACCCGCCCGCCTCACGATACAGGGGCGGTTACTGAACCTGTGACCTAACCTTGCAACCTAACCCTGCAATTCACCCCGTAATTTATTTCCTTTGGAGTTCTGAGTGATAATTTACATAAATACATAAAGTATGCACATCTTAAGTGCACCACCTGAATTTTTACATATACAAACCCAACCACCATGACCCAGACTGGGATACAGAATGTTTGCAGAGGCTCCCCTGGCCACTCCCAGAGGTGCTGACCTCCACTACCCAAGAGCTCTGCCTGCTTCTGAACTTCACACAAGTGGGATCACACGATGTGTGCTCCGTGCTGGCCTCTCGCTCAATACCACGTCTCTGAGACCATCCGTGTTGCTGCACGAATCGGCAGTTCATTTCTTTCAGCGCTTCGTGGCACTGACAGTTGTGTAAGTGTCACAACTTACCCATCATTCTGCAGATGGACACTCAGACTGTTTCCAAATTTGGCTCTCACAAGGCCAGCTATAACGAACCTTCTTGTGCGCACCTTTTGATAGACCTGAGTGAACGTTCGCTTCTGCTGGGGAGACACCCAGCAGTGGAACTGCTGAATCACAGAGCATGCCGCCTTTTCACTGTAGCAGGTGCTAACAAACAGCTTCTCCAATTCTCACTCCTCCCAGCAATGGAAGAACCGCGCATCCCCACCAGCACTGGTCTTGCCAGGCTTTTCACCTTTACTCATTTTGGTCGGGTGTGCTACAGTACATTTTTTTTTTTTTTTTTTTTGCAGTACGCGGGCCTCTCACTGTTGTGGCCTCTCCCGTTGCGGAGCACAGGCTCCGGACGTGCAGGCTCAGCGGCCATGGCTCGCGGGCCCAGCCGCTCCGCGGCATGTGGGATCTTCCCGGACCGGGGCACGAACCCACGTCCCCTGCATCGGCAGGCGGACTCTCAACCACTGAGCCACCAGGGAAGCCCTACAGTGCATTTTTACTGCAGTTATACAGATATAGGAATCATGGTATCGGACGTCACTGTACACTTCACTGAAGGGGGTGATTTTTTAACCTTCTCTCTCCTTTTTTTTGGGGGGGGGGCTGTGCCCCTCAGCTTGTGGGATCTTAGTTCTCTGATCAGGGATTGAACCCAGGGCCACGGCAGTGACAGCAATGAGTCCTAACCACCAGACCACCAGGGAACTCCCTTCTTAACCTTCTCTTAATCTGTTTCCTTGAAAGCTACCCCCAATGCACTCAGGCTTCAACAATAGTCAATGCCTGCGTCACTTCATAATGGCTGCAAAGTAAAGTGTGACATTAAAATAAAGTATTCCAGTGACGAATATTTTTCAACATTAACTGTGAGGGCCTAACTTCAAGGGTAAAACATTAGTTGTATATCATAATTCAGAAAATTGCCTTTTTTCTATACTGTTTGGAAAAGGTAGAGTCTTGTCTAAAAAGCAGTCAAGTCTCTTTTTCTAAATTACTGACACAATCCTATATATAAACTATTTTTTCACAGCAGTAATGACTGTCTTAATCTGAAATTGTTCCATAATAACATTTCTTTCCTGGTTAGTGCCACAGCTTGAAAATGCACCCTCCCCTCAGCTCTTTATTCTTGAAAGATCACCCTAAAAGAGTTACCTAATTTGGTCTTTTTTATCTGATAGGCTTCAAAGAGCACCTGGAGTTTCTGGTATTTTTGGGTCAAACGTGCTTTCAGAGAGTCCAGCTGGGGCTGGTAGAGAAGGTTTCCTTCTGCCAGGCTCCGGTTGCTGGCCAGCGTCATTTCTTTGTTAAGCTGAACATTCTGCGTCTGCAAAGACCATACAGGGTGATGAGAACCGGCGTGTGGGCCCCGAGCCCCACCCCCGGGGCCACCGCAGCGGCTTCCGTTTGGCTGGGCAGCTGCCCCCATCCGGACGCCAGCCCCGATTTCTAGTTTGGACGCTGCTCCCGGTCTTAAAGAGCGAGACCACTTCCACTTCCTCTCCTTCAGGCCTGCAGGACGGGCTTCGTCCCAGGACCTGCTGAAGCTTCTACCCCAGGAGCTGCGCTGTGACCGGAATTCCTTACCACTGCCATTGTGCTCTTAGGAGCGAACGGCTCTGAAGGTTTAGAGCTAGAGTTTTCCAAAATGAGTTGCTGCTGTTCCAGAGAAGCGAAAGAATCACTTATTATCAGAGGAGGGCCAGTTGGCATGGTGTCAATTCAGGCTTAGTCATCAGGCTTTGAGATCAAACGCGAAAGCCCAAGACCCTGGGAAGGAATCCACTCAGGGGCCCTGTTCTACTCTGTCCCTGTGCCCGACACCAGCTCTTCACGTCTGAGCAGAGGCTTGAGCCTCCCCAGCTCCTGACCGCTGGTCCATCAGCACCGCTGACCCAAAGCTGGGGGCGGGGATTTATCTGCCCGACAGGGGTCCTGCGCTTCCGGGGGTGACAGGTCACGTGTGGGTGGAGAAGCCCGCCTGGACCTCAGGGGTGAGGGGTTAATGCGAGGTCTGAGAAAAGGCGAGGAAGTCCTAATGAAACGTAACCAGAAGTACACTGGATAAAACAGCAGAAATACCAACGTGTCTTACTTCTGGTTCAGCCCCCTTTCCACTTGCTGCTGAGGGGCTCCTCCACGGCCTGCTTTCTGGACTTGAAGTCTTATTTGCCCCCGTTTCTCTCCGAAGCTCTCCGTCAGCCCCACACCAGCCAGCCTGCCCTCCCCTTGATATTTTCTACACCCCACCCCACCCAGGCTATTTTCGCTGCTACTTCCTTCCTCTTGCTCGTCTGGCTGTAGATTCCTGGCCTTGCTGCCTCCGCTTCAACCCCTCCACCCCCAGCCATACCCTCTGGCGCTAGTGCACAATTCCCAGCACGCGCGCACGCACACATACACACACACTCACACGTGTGAGAACAAAGAAAGAGCCTTGGATGCAGGTCTCTAGCAGGAGGCCCTGACCGCCGAGTGGGGGGCTCCTCTCCTCAGCAGACACATAATCTGCATCTCTCGCACGGACCACGGGGCAGGGCCCTCAAGATGAGGCTCAGGGTAAAACAAAATTGAAGTTAAAAAAGAAAATTAAGCCTCTAGCTCAATACTATAAAACTAGTACAGTGGAAATACTCTCCCCTCTCTTGCTGATGCTTTCTGCCAGCAAGGACTATGAGGGCTGGAAAGATCTGGTTTAACTGGGTTCCTGGTCCTGCAGACTCTGGAGGGGTCCTGGGGGCTCCCAGCACCACCCCAGCCCCTGCCCACAGCAGCTCGGCCTCCAGGCACGTCGCACCCGGAGGGCCTGCAGAGGAGCCTTCCCTTCGATCAAGTCATTTAAAAGCACATGCAGGGCCTCCCTGGTGGCGCAGTGGTTGAGAGTCCGCCTGCCGATGCAGGGGATACGGGTTCGTGCCCCGGTCTGGGAGGATCCCATATGCCGCGGAGCGGCTGGGCCCGTGAGCCATGGCCGCTGGGCCTGCGCATCCGGAGCCTGTGCTCCGCAACGGGAGAGGCCACAAGAGTGAGGGGCCCGCATACCGCAAAAAGAAAAAAAAAAAAAAAAAAAAAAAAGCACATGCAAACCAACCACTGTACAGCCACCCTGGAAAACAGCTCGGCAATTTCTTTTAAAACAAAACAGGTAACTACCATACCATCCAGAAATTGTACACCTGGGCATTTATTCCAGAGAAATGAAAATTTATGTTCACACAAAAACCTGCACGTGAATGTTCAGAACGGCCTTCCCTGTAATCAAAAACTTGAAGCCACCCAGGTGTCCTTCAGCAGGTGAACAGCTAAATGCAGTACTACACCCACACCATGGGCAGAGCGCAGACCTAAGAAAGAATGGGCTGCTGAGACACGTGCAACTTGGACGAAGATCCAGGGGACAAGGCTAAGCGAAAGAAACAAACCCGCCCAGAGGGTCACAGACTCCAAGATTCTGTGTATACAACATTCTTGAAAGGACAAAACTACAGAAATGGAGACGGATTCGTGGTTGGTGGGGGAGGGAAGTGACTGTAAGAGGCGACAGGAAGGCTCCTCGTGGCCACGGTGTCCTGCACTGACCATATCTGTGTCAAAATTCTGGCTTGGGAGTGGACTAGAATTCTGCAAGATTGTCCGTGGGGGAACCCGGGTGAAGGCTACACAGGATCTCTGTGTTATTTCTTACAGCTGCATGTGAATCTACAATTATCTCAAAATTTGAACTTTAATTATAAATAAATAGAACAGACTGTTGATGAGATCTTTTGCTTCCACTGGTCTCATGTGATGGACGGGGAGGGGCAGGTATTCAAGGCCACCGTCAGGACCCACTGCCCCGTGCACGCCATCATCCTGACTCAATCAATTCTGTGTTCAATAAACACTTACCGAGCAACTGTTATTTGTCAGGCCCTGAGTGAGGCCCAGAGAATTGAGAGGAACAGGCACCCTCTTATTCTCAAACTGAGAATCAGCGAAAATGGAACCGAACTCGTCAGGCCCTGATCTCTGAGCCCTGGGGTGCCCTGGCCCTCACCCTCCCCGTCCCGGCGGTTCTGAGAACCAGCCAAGCTCCCCCGGAGCAGGCCCCCGGCTCCACCTCACTGCCCGGCCCCAGCTGAGCGCCTTGTCCGCAGAGGCCTCCCTGGCCATCCTCGCTAAGCCAGCAGCCGCCCTCTGTCACGGCACCTGTTTCCTTCCTGCCACCAACGGCAACCAGGGAGCACTACGCTTGTGCGTCCGATCCCTGTCACCCGCTTTGGGTATCCTGTCATCTGGGGTGTGCCAAACAGCCAGCACACAGCAGCCACTCAGCAAGGATCTGCTGAATCAATCAGAGAGACCCTCTCATCCCCTAAAAAGCCAGTCACTTGAGACTAGATCTGGCAAACTAGGTGGGTAACAAAATGCAGAGTCAAAAAGAAAAAAAACCATGAGCTGTGCTTGCCAAGCAACAAATGCCCCAAATCCTTTATGCAACAGACGGGCTCCCGTAATAGAGGAACCCTTGGAGACTGTGGTGGAGGGTCTCACTCGTCCTGGATCTAAGGGCCATCCGATCAGGAGTTTCCCCAAGTCTTCAGCGCAGGCAGACCACAAGCACAGGGCTCCCGAGGGGCCACTGGAAAGGCATCACGTGAGGGAAGCGCACCGTCCTAGCACCGCCAAGTGCCAGCCTACCGCGGGGGTTCTCAGCATCAGCTGAACTACCTGAAGGCAAGGGGGCGCTGATAAGTTCCCCAGGCCCAGACCAGCCCCAGATGAGCCCAATTCTCTAGGAGGGGACCCAGGCCTGAGAGTGTCTTCAAAGCCCCCAGGTGATCCTTGCCTCACAGTTCCACCCTAAAATATATGTACGAATAAAGCTTATTCTCCTGGGGTCCAAGTCAGGTCAGAATCACTTCTCCTACAACATGTCATGCACAGAACGCAGAGGCAAAATAAAATTCCAACCAATGGAGACGACCGCTATGCTGGCTGTATTCTTTCTGTCCCCGGGTACTCAGATGTTTTTACAAGACTATCAGGAAATTCTCAGTGGCCACCCAGGGCACACCCGCACCCTCTCCAGGTGGACAGTGGAGACAGTGGTGGCGGGAGCGGTGGCCAGGGCATAGGCTGAAGGGGGGGAAAGCCTCTTTCTTAAACCTCGGATAAAGCTCCTCCAGCACAAGCATCGGCGCCCAAACACGCCTTTGATGCTGCATTAGAGAAAGACCTTCCTCCCCAACGTTCCTTTTCATCGTCCCAGTTGAGGAAAACCGGGAGGAAGCAGCCAGACTTCTTCTATCGTTTGCAAAGGACTCGGGGGGACCATGCACACCACACTCAGCAAGGCTTAAGTGGCAGCCACCCTGGGGGATGTGCGGTCTGACTCCCCACCCACCCCCTGTCCTACTGATCCGAGGACCCGTGCGAGAGGAGGCTTCGTGCGAGCCATACACCCTGAAATTGAAAACTGGGTCCCAGCCTCTTGATGGTTTCTCATGATTCTTTTTCTTAACCACAGAGAAATCTTTTCAGGAAATAAACTCTCTGTGGTAATGAAACATTTTTATAAATGTGCTCAGTTTCACTTCAGTTTCCTTTTCTGTTCAAAATCAAAGAAAACTGAGACGTGTAATAGCAGCATTTACAGTAAGATCCGCCTGGGGATGTCTGCCCGTCTGTCCATCCGTGAGCACGGCTGCCTGAAAGGGTGGTCACCCAGAGCTAACAGCGACCTCTCAGTGGTGTGACTTTCTTTACGTTCCTCTTTCTACTTTAGTGTTTGAATCATTTATAATAAGCGTGTATAAATTTACAGAAAGTAATTATGTCTTAATTTTTTAAAAAACCTGTTAGGTATTAGTAGAACCAGAAGGGCAGAGGCTCTAGGGAGATAAGCTGCCTTTGTTTAAAAGAAACAAAAAACCAAGGTCTTTTACGTATACGTGTCCAGGCAAGGTGGAGATATCGTTCTCTCCTGGGAGGCTTACATCACTGTATGACGTTCTCACAGAATGTACATTCTACCTCAAATGCACAGGTCATTATTTATTTGGGTTGGGGGAGTGTGGTAGAAAATAAAGTTAGTGAGGAGGAAAACAGACATAAACTCCCCTCTGCATGACACATGCAGTAGTTACAGTTGAGAGGCACTCGGGGCCAGGACGGGGGGTCAAGGTCTGGGTCTGCAGTGGATGTTTTCCAAACCAGAGGCTTCCACGATGTGAGGTTCTGATTTCAGCTGGCCTGTCTGCCTCTTCAACCATAATTATAACTGTGCCTCCCTATAAACACTACGATGGGCAAATCTGCCTATGTTTCCAAGCTAAATCTTTTTTTTTTTTTTTTTTTTTTTTTGCGGTACGCGGGCCTCTCACTGTTGTGGCCTCTCCCGCTGCGGAGCACAGGCTCCGGATGCACAAGCTCAGCAGCCATGGCTCACGGGCCCAGGCGCTCCGCGGCATGTGGGATCTTCCCGGACCGGGGCACGAACCCGTGTCCCCTGCATCGGCAGGCGGACTCTCAACCACTGCGCCACCAGGGAAGCTCCAAGCTAAATCTTTTATGGAAAAATACTGAGTAGTCCCTTATTCCCCCTTTACACTATAATAGAATTCTTATCATAACAAAGTAAATGACATTATTGAATTATGTTAGCAAATTTCAACGAAATAGATGGAAATTCTTGATCGTACTAAAGTCCTTTAAATGCTCAAAACCCAGTAAGGACAGAGAATCTGGGCTGGGGAACTAAGATAAAAACACAGGTTTGGGGGATGTCCCTGGCAGTCCAGTGGTTAAGACTCTGCACTTCCACTGCAGGGGGCACAGGTTCGATCCCAGCTCGGGGAACTAGATCCCCGCACGCCACGAGGTGCAGCCCAAAAACAGAAAACAAAACAAACAAAAAAACACAGGTTTGCCCTCTCACCTACTGCCGTGCTCGGAGGCCTAGTATTTGTACAAAGTCAAGGATCCCATTTTATTTAACAAGTAAACATCCCGTCCAGTAGATAAAATATCCCTCACCAACAACTTTGCTCGCTGCCCCAGCCTATGACGCCCATCCGCAAAGCCCTGCGCTGGCTGTGGCTCTGGGCCTTTCTCGACTCCGAGAGCTGCACGAAAAGCTACGCGTGCTCTCACCCCCTGGTCGCCGGGTGCTGAGGCACAACTCACACACCGCTCGATCCATCCCTGTACGTGTTCGGCTCGAAGCTGAACTGCACCAGCCCTGAGGGGTCTACACCCACCATCTCCTTGTAAAGAACACCTTTACTAAACGCCCCTCGACTCCCCCAAGCTGAGCGCCCCCTGTCGTGCCAGAGACCCAACTGATATAACTCAACTGGCTTTCCTTCAGCACACAGTGACATCTGAGCTCTTTTTTGTGGCCTCACAGAGCACACCCCTGGTTTTACTCTGTATTGTAGTTCACGGTGCTTGTCTGTTCATCTGTTTATTCATTCATCCAAAAAAGGATTTTCTGAGGCACTGTTACGCGCTGACCCTGGGCAGGGCCGGCGATGGACACAGGGGTGAACGAGGCAGGCCGGACCCCGCCCTCGCGGAGCGCCCCTCGACTGAAGACAAATTAAACAAAGTCACACCAACAGCTATCACTGTATCACGATGGCGTTTTAACTCTCCTGCGAGTGACGGGTGCTTGTAGTGGGCTGAATGGTGGCTCCCCAAAAGAAATGTCCACATTCTAACCCCTGGAACCTGGGAATGTGACCTTATCTGGGGAAAGACTCTTTGCAGATGTAATTAAGTTAAAGAAGACAAAGATCATCCTAGATTACCTGGGTCATCCTAAAGCCAATGGCAAGTGGATTTATACAAGACACACAGAGGAGAACGCATAGAGAGGAGAAAGCCATGTGAAGACAGAGGCAGGGAATGGAGTGATACGGCCACAAGCCAAGGAGGCCAGCAACACCAGAAGCTGGAAGAGGCAAGGAACGGACTCTCTCCTAGAGTCTCTGGAGGGAGCACGGACACCCCTGATTTAGGACTTCTGGTCTCCTGGATTGTGAGAGAATAAATTTGTCTTGTTTTAAGCCACCAAGTTGTGTAATGTGTTATGGCATCCAGAGGACTAATCCAGGGCTGGAATCTTCATCTCTCCTTGAGATCCACTCTACATCCTGCTCTGGGCCCCAGGGGCCAACTGGCTGAACCACATCCACCACTTAGGCCCCTTGCCTTCTGGTTCTAGCTGGAGTCAGCGATGGGGACTGAGGGTAGGACGAGAGTGAAATGAGGAGGGGGCTCTCTGGGTCCCCTCCCTCTGGGGTCGCTGTAGGTGACCAAACCCCCCACCCCAATCAAAAGCAGCCCCCTCTCTCGTTCTCCACACCCAGCTCCATCCCTCAGGCCTGAAGCTGAGAAGTGCACACCTGTGGCCCATTCTGCACCAGCCCTGGGGGAGTCTACACCCACCTTCCCCAAGCTGAGTGCCCCGTCTCGCCAAAGGCCTGACTGGCAGAACTGGAATGGCTTTCCCCATGAAATACAACGACGTCTGAGCTCACGCTCACCCTTCCGATGAGAACATCCGGCCCCTTAAGAGGAAAACTGAGCCCTGATCACTCCCTGATACCCAGAACCCAGCACAGTACCCAGGCCAACACATGCCTACTGCTAAATATGTGTTCAACTCAATCCGGAGGACTCTTGATTGCTGGGCCTCAGGCCACGACCTGTCAGTTGTTAAAACCTTGCTGAGCTGTTCTGAAGATTAGCTTCTTTGAATGTTTATAATAAATTTTTAAACAGTAACATCACAGATTAATGCTCGTTAGTACAACCAACCAGGTGAAACTATCTGCACCCCTACTTCACCACAGGAGTGATCACAGTTTGGAAGCAAAGCATGAAAGGAAAAAATTAAGATTATGACAGTGATTGCTCTAAAGCAAAACCACCCATTATTGCGTAGACATCAGACACGCAGCACATATGTGGAGACTCATCAGAGGCGGGTCAGCATTACACAATCCCTTCTCTTGAGCTGAAATTCAGCCCTCTTGGAAAGCCTTCGAGAATGTGGGAGTAATGTTTATGATTGTGATGGCCTGGAAGCCACAATACTTTACACATTTTTTTTTTTTAAGTCACTCATGAACTCCAGTACCTAGACTATGTATGGCCCATAACAGCCACCGCAACATGCTCCAACACAGCGGCTTGCGCATTTCATTCATTCATTCAAGAAATACTTAAGAAGCACCATTACGTGCCAGGCTCTGGGGGGACAACAACCAGAACAGTCTGTCCTCCTGAGCATAAGTCTCCGCGTCAAGACCGCCATGGAGACGGGCGGTGTTCAGCTCACAGGGCCTAACTCCAGAGGGCGCCATTCACCCTGTACTGCAGCCTGTAGCCCTGACTGCATTTGCTCTTCAAAGAAAAGGCTCAGCGAAGGAGAACAGACACATGTATATGCACGGCTGAGTCCCTCTGCTGTACACCTGAAACTATCAACATTGTTAATCGGCTATACTCCAATATAAAATAAAAAGTTTAAAAAAGAAAGGTTCAGGGGAGAAAAAAGGGAAAGAAGATCAAACAGATGCGAACTTAAAGATTTAAGTAAGACAAGTTACTGGTGGTGGCATAACAGCTTCAGTCTCGCCAGCATCTGACACAGTTCAACAGTATCTGTGAACATTTCTTGAGTTCTCACCGTGTGCTTGGCACTGTGCCACCGTCCCTTCTAGCATTATATCTCCTTAATCCTCTCAGCGAGGGTGAGACAGATTTGTCCCCATTTTACTCAGGAAAAAGGAAATGCAATCTTAGCGAGGTTTAAGAGATCACCAAAGTCACAAGTGCCGGGAAGTCACTCCAGAGGTATGACATTAGGAGTTCGGGTATTTTGTCTCCAGGTGTGTTGGGTATTTTGTCTCCAGGTGTGTTTTCTACAGGATTACCCCATGAATTATGCCACAGAACCTACCCTACTACACAGAATCCAGTCTACCACCACTTCTCTATTTTCAAGTTCCAGTAATCACCTAAATTTCGTTTCTATTTATGCCTCTCATTTACCCTTTTATTAGGATATTTCAAACACAAAGCAAAAGCAGAAGAATAATGAATCCCTGTGCGCTCTTCTCCCAGGTTCAGCAATTAGCGCCATTTGCCAGTCCTGTTTCTTCTGTACTCCCCACCTTTGGGGGGGAAGTATTTTAAAGCAAATCTCGGCATAATATCATTTCACCCGTAAAAACTTTAACCTGTATCTTTAGTGGGCAAGAACTTCATAACTCTAACTACAATGCTGTAACTACACTTACTAAAAATTCTTTAATTTCACCTTTTGTATGTATTGGCTTGGATTCCTCTGAGCATTCTGCCTCATCCGTTTGAGTATCGGAAATAATTTATATAGGAAAAGCAGGATGAATGTTTGATTTCGCCGCCCCTCCACTTTTAAAGCCAACGTTTAGAAGACTGAGTTAGTGCTCAAGCAACCTCCAAAAACGACCAATAAGCTTTTTCTGGAGGTATCATTATTAAGTAACAGATTTTTAATCAGCTGTAGTCATTAATCTTTCTAATGCTCAAATTGTCCGTGGCCAGTGGGAGACACTTCGAGCTGGCTCTTAGGCTGACACACCCCAGAGGTTTGACAGCTGCCCTGCTCTCTGGTAAAACAAGATGTCCCAGACCAATCTGTACATTTGCTGCCCCTAACTCAGGTGGGTCCTTCTCAAAGAAACACTGGTTCCTTTTGGTGGGAAATTCATTTTGATTTTGATATTTTCCTCTCCAAATAAAATTAAATAGAAAGTTATATGTAATACAAAGATATAGAGTGAAAGAAATCTTAGCCTTTTACTTTCCACTAGAAAAGCTCAGGTTGCATTCAGACTTTAAACACAGCAGGCTTATGGATTAGGTGATAAAAAGGTTGGCATGCATTCAGCCAGGTCAACCTGGTTTCCTTTTATTGTGCTACACTTGATCTAGTTCACCAATTAATTTTACGGTAGATTTCACCAAAGTCACATGCAATTTGAGTTTGGGCTTTAATACTAAAGGTTAGGCTATCAGAAAACCCAAATTCATCTTCCACTCAGTGGAAAGACCTCCCCAGTGATGCACTCATTTCCATTTGAAGGCAGGCTTTCAGGTGGAGCCTGTAATCCAAGCCTATAATATCCCAGAGGTGACCTGTAAACACAACCCAATGTGGCTTGATTCAATCCACATGTTCCCTGAGTTTCTATGAAAAAACTTAACAGTTGCTGAGTTGTTTAACATGTTAAAAAAATTAAGGATATGAAAATACAAAAAATCCAGTGAAAGAACTGTAGAACATTATGAAACTGTTCTAAAATACAACAATCTCGTGGGCTGTGTGAAACCATCTCTAAGGCTACAGCCTACTCGGGAAAGTAAATTTGCCAGCTGCTTATCAAATGTTCCACTGAAACAACCACTCAACAGAACATATTAGATTAATAAAGACTGCTACTTCTGATCGCAGATATCAAAATCCTTGTTGAGAGAAACTTGCTGTCCTCAGAAAGCAGCAGACAATGGACGGAGACTCGACCAATCCCTTCCATATGGAGCTGACTCGCATCTTAAAAATTAGTATGTTATTCACTGTAAGTGCAACTGACCACAGGAAATGCAAAAAGCTAGGCTTGAAAATAAACGGACTAGCCCCAGGGAAGAAGTGGTCTCAGCTACACAGGATTTGATTGTTTTCTACTTCTGGCAGGCACAACATACCAGGGTGTTCCGTTGTTTTTTTTTTGGTTTTTTTTTTTTTTTTTTTTTTTCCTAGAAGACGTATTTCCTAGTATTCGGGGCGGGGTGGGTAGAAAATAAACCAAGATCTCCCCCACTTCCTGGACTTGTGTGGATAGTGGTGTCGATATTAAATGTTACTTTCCTAGAATCACTGGCCTTGTAATTCCTGAGGACTCTGGGTGGAAGAAGAAAGGGATGAGCAGAAGGCAGGGTGGGACCCAAACTGAACACAATGTTACCTGCCTCTGTCGCTCATCTCCTAAAAGCAAGGGGCTTGTCACACTTGGCCCCAGCCTAGTCCTACAGAATCAGAATCTCACAGCAGGTGAGCCAGGAAAACACAGAGAAGCCCTCACTTCATATAATCAGAACCAGTCAGCTGCTGGTTAACTGAGCAGTTTGGTTAAAGCAGTAACTCACTGAACACATAGAATTTTAAAGACCTAACCATTTTTTTCATTTAAAGCAAAGGTCCTTTCTTAGAGAAAGGGTCCACTAGCTCGATTTCCAGAAGTTCTTTGCCTAGACCACACCCTCTCATGTGGGGAACCTGAAGACACTGGACAAGCAAGATGAGAGCAGAATCCTTCTGGAATACTCGCAAGCTTTTTTTTTTTCCCTAGTGAATCACCTTATAGTAACTCTTTCCAAAGCACTCAGCTTACAGTTTTCACTCTCTCTTTTCTCGTACAGTTCCTCGGTTGCCATAGTACTTAATGAAATCATGTAATTACTGTAACAAAATCAGAATGAGGGACTTCCCTGGTGGCACAGTGGTTAAGAATCTGCCTGCCAATGCAGGGGACATGGGTTCGAGCCCCGGTCCGGGAAGATCCCACATGCCGCGGAGCACCTGAGCCTGTACGCCACAACTACTGAGCCTGCGCTCTAGAGCCCGCGAGCCACAACTACTGAGCCTGTGCGCCACAACGACTGAAGCCCGCACGTCTAGAGCCTGTGCTCCGCAACAAGAAAAGCCATCGCAATCAGAAGCCTGCGCACCACGACGAAGAGTAGCCCCCACTCGCTGCAACTAGACAAAGCTTGCACGCAGCAACAAAGACCCAATGCAGCCATAAATAAATTTCAAAAATTAAAAAAATATATATCAGAATGAACAGGTCTGAGAGAAAACACACTTGACTCTCGGTAATCACGCAACTGTGGTGTGGGAGCAGAAATGCCTGGGGAACTAATCATGATGGGGGGGAGCATCAATCATTATATTTGATGAAGGGCATGGAGAATGTCAATTACTGCAACACTTTAGTTAAGTAGAGGGAGGTCAATTAATAGCTTCCACCGTAATTTAAAAATCCAGATCCCCCCCCCAAAAGAAAGCAGCCTACAGAAGACTGAATTTCTAAACTTTTCTTTTTTTTTTTGCGGTACGTGGGCCTCTCACAGTTGCGGCCTCTCCCGTTGCAGAGCACAGGCTCCGGACGCGCAGGCTCAGCGGCCATGGCTCACGGGCCCAGCCGCTCCGCGAACCCGTGTCCCCTGCATAGGCAGGCAGACCCTCAACCACTGCGCCACCAGGGAAGCCCTGCTTTTCTTATTAGTAGTTTCTTGCCAAGACAACCAACC
This sequence comes from Mesoplodon bidens, assembly GCF_964165515.1. Classification (NCBI taxonomy): domain Eukaryota; kingdom Metazoa; phylum Chordata; class Mammalia; order Artiodactyla; family Ziphiidae; genus Mesoplodon; species Mesoplodon bidens. The sequence continues at coordinate 7,538,117 of NC_138169.1, read as the reverse complement.
AAAGCATTCACTTGTTTAGTAAGAGCTTTGGGGTTTTCCCCTCTTCACCACAAACTACAAGAAAAGCATGTATGAGAATTTTCTGGGATAGTCTTTACACAGGTGCAGATAAGAAAATGCCTATCCAGGTAGATCCCAGATGTATACTGACTACATCTTTTGACAATTTTGCTTTTACATTTAAAATACATCATGACATGAACTTTCCAACACCTGACTCAAGAATTCAGTTTGATAAAAGTTTACTCTCACATGACTGAAATTATTCATCTTCTATTCAGTATGAGAAAATGCGATTCTAATAACGAGATTTTTTTTTTTAGTCTGTGGGTAGAAAAAGGGATTAGTCAAAGGAGAATAAGTTACTCTAAATTATTCTACTTAAATTTCACGACAAAAAAACTGCAATTATAAGTGATGTAGGGAATAAGATGTTCTAACTAAAAGAATTGCCTAGATACTTAAGACTGACTCATTTTCAAAAAAAATTAAGTGTTGGTATTTTAACAGATTTATGTTCAAAGATGTTAACCGCAATATAATTTATGAAAGCAAAAAAACCCAGTACCTAAATATCCAGTAATAAAGGACTAGTCACATAAATTGTGGCATACCCACATGATAAAATATCATAAGCCACTAAAAATCATGTCATGTAAGGATCTTCTGACAAAAAATAAGAAAATGCCCAGAGCATAAATTTAGATAACAAACAAGTCAAAAACCCTACATGCAGAATGATCCTAGTGGTAGAAAACACATAAAGAAAATGTATAAAATGTTTAACAGTGTTTATCTGAGCAGTGGTATTACATGTGATTATATTTTTCTTCTTTATAGCTCTGTATTTTTAAATTTTTCTATAATAAACATGTTAAAAATGTCATTTTTTAAAGGTTTGATCAATTTGGGATCAGAAATCTTAAATCATTTTTTTAAAGAAATCTTAAATATACTTCCTTGCTTTATTTTTAAAAAATTAATTAATTTATTTTTGGCTGCACTGAGTCTTCGTTGCTGCGCACGGGCTTTCTCTAGTTGCGGTGCCTGGGCTTCTTATTGCTGTGGCTTCTCTTGTTGCGGAGCACAGGCTCTAGGTGCACAGGCTTCAGTAGTTGTGGCGCACGGGCTTAGTTGCTCTGTGGCATGTGGGATCTTCCCAGACCAGGGCTCAAACCCGCATCCCCTGCATTGGCAGGCGGATTCTTAACCCCTGCATCACCAGGGAAGTCTCCTTCCTTGCCTTCTTAAACAGAGTACATGAAAGCACAAAGGACAGCCTTTGATGAGACAGAATCATCAATATCAAGTAACTACAGTGGGTCTATGACATGGAAGCAGATGGATACATTTATGTCCTTAAATAAGCATTTGCCCAAGTGTGCCCCAGGGAAACTAGCCCCACCAGACTGAGTTCTGCGATGGAGTAAGTATGGGAAATACTACAACACACACTAGCTGTAAGAACCAAACCAAACAAAGCAAAGCAAAACAAAACCCCTCTTATTTCAGCAGATTCCCCAGATTTCTTGACCACAGAGCCCTCTTTCTGTAATCGCCATTAACCATCACAGAATTAGGGATGCGCTACCCTAAACCAAACAGCCTCAACCACTTCATTCACAGCCGTCACGGCTTCATTTACTGGCATTTATCATGGTCACGCACTGTGTTCCACAGTTTACAAACATATCTTATTTAATCCTCCAAAGTCTCATAAGGACGGTATTTTAATTCTCCCCTTTTAAAGATGAGGAAACCAATACTTAGAAAGGTTAATCCGCGTCTGAAGTCTTCTAACAACCCAAATCCTATGCTTAACAGCTGATCTTACATTTTTTGTGCAGCTTCATTTATTTCTGGATGGTGTAATTGGCTCTATTAGTTTTTCCCTACACCCTTTAAAAAAATCAGCCACTGACAGATTAGCCATAGGACCAAGCGTGTTGTTATCTGAATTGTGTGCAAAGCAAGACTCAGCAGGCTGTGCAATGAGTCTGGTGTAAGCCTCCAAGTCAAAGAGTCTGGCTGCCTGAGAATCTTTCTTCTCAATCCTCTTTCAGCCTTCTAACTGATCTCCCCGCTTTCTGGTCTCACCCCCTCAAATCCATCCTCTCCAGGCTGCCTGAATCATCTGCATAAATCGCCAAGTATGACCACTCCACTCCCTGGTTTAAAATCCTCCAGTGGCTCCCTCGGACTGGAGAGTGAAGCCCAAGCTTTCTCAGGAAACATGGGGCTGTCTGGTTTCTGCCCGCCTCGTTCCCCCACGCCCTGCCCCGGCCCCTCCAGCAAGGCCTGCAGTCTTCCTCCCACACAGTCTCTGCTTCTTTCCCCTGTGCCTCACTCTGTTCATGCAGCCCAGCCCCACGCCTGGAAGCCCTTCTCTCTCATTACCTGGTTAACTTCACCCTTCCAATCATCGCTCATGAGTCACCTCCTCCAGGAAACATTCCCAAGGATCTCCCTGCGCCCTGCAAAGGCTCACCAGGTCTCCCTCCCACTGGGGCGTGTCCTCACCCCCACCGTCTCACCCATACATTGGAACTGGCTTTTGCATACCTGCGAGATCCTAAAAGATGAAAACTCTGTGGCTGAGCGGTTCCACGCCCCGCGCCCCACACACAAGGTGCTCCATGAAGGTTGAGTAAATGAATCAACTTACCCTACCTCAGCTGTGCTCACATTAATGAAAGCCGCTGTCTGATGGCAAACACCAATTAGCACTTACTGTCCCTCTGCCAACCTCAGCCCTGGGCTATGGGTATGAATATAGCCTCAAGGTGCCATTAGCTAACCGTGGAGATGATGTTTCTTTCAAACCAAGTCTTTTATTATCTATGACGCTGCTTGTACTACAACAACCATTCAAACATCTGTTCTTCACATGCACTCTTTCGAACGATGAACAACGCTGCTCACAATTCCCTGAGAAACGCGCTGAAAAGCTTTCCCCTGACACACTGCAAGGTAACCTACTGACAGCAAAGCTACATCTACTGCTCTACTTGCACTCTTCCCTATGAAGTAACTCTACAAAGAACTTTCCTGTCTTTGTACCGCTGGGTGAGATGCTTTTCCTGAATAATGATGGGAGGTGAAAACCCCACACAGCTGAGGAAGGAAAGAAACCAGCTAGAACTCCTGCCCCGGCACGTTCCGGGCCTCAGCGATCGCGTCTGTGAGCAGCGGCTGACGCCCAGGTCGTTAGAGACACCCCTGCACTGCTACCTGGCATGATCCCCATAGCAACATTCCGCTACAGATACTGCGATGAAAGCCAAATCTGCAATGAGGCTGGCTTAGCTCAAGAGCACCTCAATTCTGCACAAGACATTGAGGCTCAACCGGTGCGGCCTGTTTCTGGGCTCCTCCTGATGAATCTGTACGGCACAGGCACTGCGACAGGACGGCACCTGGTCTGTAAAGTCAAGTCACGGGACCCGTGTCCTTCCACGGCCCCTCTCTCCTTCTCCCAATCCAGTGACCCCTAATGGCCTTTTGAACTTTTATATCCTCCTTGGCTTCAACAAGTGCTTGGACCAAGTCAGCCCCCAAGTTTGTATCTCTAAGCAAACCATGCCCCTGAGCTCCAGAACTGCACTCTCAGCTGCCTGCCGGACGATGTCACATGACTGCCCTGCTTGTCCCCCACACCCAGGCTGCCGCGGTCTCAAGGGCCCCCCCCGCTCCCTCCTCCAGCCTCCCTCTGGCCCACCCTCTCACGTCCACTCAAGGCCCAGCTCCCTCCACTCAGCAGCACTAACTGGGCACATCCTGTGCACCAGGCATGTGCTAGGTGCCAAGGACACAGAGATAAACGGGATAAAATGGACCCCCCAGGCCAGTCGGGGACACAGGGAAGCAAGGGACTTACAAAATGTGTCTCAAATTCCACCGAGGAGGCAATACCAAGAGGCTAAGTGACCGCGTGTCTGGGACTGAGGGGGGGAGGGCATTTGGAAGGCAAAGCTGACGGGGTCCCTCGGTGGGCAGGGGAGGGGGAGGGACAGCTCCACCAGGGCACCATGGTGTGAAGGGGTCCAACCGGCTGGTCTGCATCTCCCCCCTCCCAGGACTCCAGCTCAAATCCTAACCTCTTCTTCCCTGTCCTTCCGTTTCCACCTCTGACCTGGTCTCCTGAACCTCCCCATGCCAATCCAGCCCACACCCTGCTGCCAAAAGAGTCTCCCTAAGGTGCTCTTCTGACCGCACTGCCGCTCTGCTCTGAAGAGTCACGGCAAGTCCGTGCTGCCAAAGGAACCGCCGCTGAGCTCTGGCCTGGCTCCCCGCCTCGCCAGCCTTACTTCCTATCGCTTCCCTTAGCACCAGCAAATCTGATCTGGTAACTCAGCGAGTCACAGAACCTGCCCCGTGCTGTCCTGCTCAGTGCCGTGCTCAGGCTGTCACTCCTTCGTGGGCCCCCACTTCTGTCAAAATACTACTCAGAGGGCTTCCCTGGTGGCACAGTGGTTAAGAATCTGCCTGCCAATGCAGGGGACACGGGTTCGAGCCCTGGTCCGGGAAGATCCCACATGCCGTGGAGCAATTAAGCCCACAAGCCACAACTACTGAGCCTGTGCGCCTAGAGCCCGTGCTCCGCAACGGGAGAAGCCACCACAATGAGAAGCCCGCACACCTCAATGAAGAGTAGCCCCCACTCGCCACAACTAGAGAAAGCCCGCGCGCAGCAACAAAGACCCAACACAGCCAAAAATAAATAAATAAAATAAATAAATTTATAAAAAAAAAAAAAAAATACTACTCAGAGAAATAAATACCTAGTTCAAGACAGTGGCTCCCTGGCGGGTGGGGAATCACGTCCCGGATGGAGCACAGAGGGCTCTTCTCTGGCTCGGTCGTGTTTTCTTCCAAAGCCGCTGCGGGTACACAGATGTTTCTTGTATCATTCTACACCCTCGTATGGGAATTACTGTATTTGAGCATTTATTTTCTTAAATCTTACCTGCCTATCAAAGTCCATCTCTTGCAGTAGGAACCTAATCTAGCCAGAAAGCCTCTCACCTGAGCCTCAATGTCATTTACAATTCACATGTGGCCTTTTTCTTATCCTCTCTCTCTCTAAAGAAACAAAAAACAAAAAAACTGTGGTAGGGCTTCCCTGGTGGCACAGTGGTTGAGAGTCCGCCTGCCGATGCAGGGGACGCGGGTTCGTGCCCCGGTCCGGGAAGATCCCAGATGCCACGGAGCGGCTGGGCCCGCGAGCCATGGCCGCTGAGCCTGCGCTCCACAACGAGAGGGGCCACAGCAGTGAGAGGCCCGCGTACCGCAAAAAAACCAAAAAAACAAAAAAAAAACTGTGGTAAAATATACAAAACATGAAATTGACCCCTTTAGCCATTTTTACGTGCACACTTCCTGCGGTGTTACATACACTCACATTGCTGTGCCATCATCGCCACCATAACCTTTTTCATCTCCCCAAACTGAAGCTCCCTACCTCTTATTCTCTCTTGTATTGATGTCTGTGTACTTGGTTTCTTTCCTAGATTATAATACAGGGATTATATGCTATTCATGTTTCTATCCTTTATAAGGCCTCGCACACAGTAGGGGCTCCACAGCATTTAAACGAAATGGAATCTCTTGAAATGGCAGAAAGGACACTATGCCTTCTAGTTTTGTCAATACTACTGAATAATAACAATTTAATGAGTGTTCACTCTGTGCCAGGTACCATGATAAACTTTTTTTTTTTTTAAAGATTCATTTATTTATTTGTTTCACTGGTTGGTTGCACTGGGTCTCAGTTGCGGCACGTGGGCTCCTTAGTTGCGGCATACATGTGGGATCTAGTTCCCTGACCAGGGATGGAACCCAGGCCCCCGGCATTGGGAGCTGGAGTTTTATCCGCTGCGCCACCAGGGAAGTTCCTATGATAAGCACGTTAAAGGCTTATCTCACTTAGTCCACCCAACAACCCTCAACCCAATGGAGTAGCTTACTGCTATTATCCCCTTTATTTTCAATGAGGAAACTGCAATTGGAAAGACTGAATACTTGCCAAAGGTCACACTGCAGGTATCAAAAGCCAGTTCTGTACTATACCACCCCCACTGCTCTTCTGATCAATACAAAAGAAGGAGACAACAACTAAGTGAAATAAGGGATCGATTTCACCTAAGACTGTCTAACAATTCTGAAAATCCCTTTAAAGAAAGGGAGCTAGCCTCTACTGACTTCACCTGCTATTCCACTTCACCTCACAAGAACCTTGGAAGGCAGGCATGATTACCACCCTCACTTTACAGTGGAAGCAAAGTTTAAAATAAGTCACAAAACTCTCAGATTCTTTAAAGAGAAAAAGTCAGATAATACCGGATTTCAGAAAATATTCTGGGGCATACTAATTTTTTACACAAGAGTTAAAGTCATAGGTCCATGGAAGAGAAGTTTTAAACATAAAAGTTGAAGCCTTTATATATACAATAATGATTGTACAACACGAACAGAAACAACCTCCAGTAGCAGACACTCAAAAGGGGTTTAAATCTTCGCTTCTAAAAACCAGTCCCACCAGTGTTGAGAGCTTGTTTGAGGAAGCAGTCCCTGGTCGGTACATTTCAATGAGCCATTGTGATTCATGCAGTAGCTGTGCAGCCCCACACAAATCACACCAGAACACGCCTTAGGGAAACAGCTTCTTCCAGACCAGACTCTTTACTTTCCACTAAACAATCTATTTTTCAGACCCTCAGAGTTTTTGCCTGTGGGCAGTTTCACTTGCCCCAGGAACAAAGATCCTGAATTTGAATCCTTAGTGAATCATTAGTTAACAGCAACCAATCAGCATTTCCTCAGAAAGCACACCGGGAGAAATGACCCAGGAGGTCCGGTTTAGCTGCCTAATCCCCTAAGCAACAGTTCCTTTTAAGGGAGTGCCCTGCAAGTCCAGTGGGGTTAATGCGGACAGACAGGGAAAGGCACATTCCACCGCCATGTAAAAATAACTTTAAATAAAAATAAAAACGTGTACATAACAAACATCAGCCCAGAGCAAATGGAAAGAACCTACGATCACTAGGGCTGTACTACATTTAGAGAACTGCATACAGACAGGAGGAACAGGAAAAGAGAAACCCACGGGCAGGGAAAAGAGAATGTCTGCAGCTCCAGCATGATTTGAATTTAGTCTCGAGCTGGACTAAACTCAGATGCCACAATTAAAACAATGTAAGTGAAGCATAATGCACAGCTGTATTTAAACCTAACAGTGGAGGCCTTCAAAACCTAGCCACACTTCCCAGCCGCCACAAAATAGCCCCTCAGGCGTGTAGAAGCCTTACTCTACAATTTAAAACACTTCCTTCGGCCAAAAAAAAAAAAAAAGCCTTTGGTTCAGGGTTGAGAGATTCTACGCTGTGCAAGTGCTGTTCCACTAACTGTCTCGTCCTACTGAGATACATAATCATTTTGACCACAGAAAGGTAAATGTTTCTTAGGCTAATACCAAATAAAAATTTACTTTATAGATTCTTGAGATAAGACCTTATTAACTGGTCAGGATGAGCTGTATGCATGATTGTCAGTAATGGTTCTAAAAAGAGAACTACAAATTACTAATTGCAATTACTCTTTATTGAACACTAACTAAATGCCGTGTTAAGCACTTAACATGCACTCTTTCACATAATCCCCACATCAACTCTAAGAAATAAATACGTTCATATATCCTTCCCCAGCAGAGGCTCATAGAGGTGACGTGACCTGCCTGCAGTCACACAGCTGGGCAGTGGCCAGGTCTGGCCTGGAGGGTATGGTTCCAGAGCCCAAATGTTCTTTAACACCAGATCATAAATGTGCCATTTGGTCAAGAGTGGACAGTTCACAAAGTATTTTCTTCTACTGTGTCTCACAGCCACCCCCAAATAAGCCAACACACAAGATTAGCAGCTGAGTGAAACTACCATGGTCAGAATTTTGGTTGTTCACATTACACCAGTTCCTTCAGAAACGCACCACACACGATCAGGGTAACAGGACTTGCAAAGGGTGACCGTGGCTAGGTGAGCTGCCTGGCTAAGGTACTTCCGTCTTCACGTTCAGTTTCCTTGTTTTAAAAGCAGGACACCCTGAAGAACAAACTTCTGCTGAGTAACTGAACTTAACCATGTGGTCTAAATAAGAGGAGTTGGTCCTCAGTATTTCTATAGGGTACTCTGCTATGAAGGTCACCTTTAACCGCCACCCCCAAAAAGAAAAAAGTCCTGCTAGATTAATTTGCCTTTCCCTTTAAATAGTAACCTCCAGTTTCTCATGTAGCGGAAACAGGTGAAGCCGGAGTCAGCAGAATGACCTGACTCCACAATCTTCCCTCCAATAAAAAGCAGTTTAGTTCTATTAATGTTCTACTAATGTAACTACAGTTCTCTGTTCTGAAACTGGATAGTCACATATAATAAAATAACTTGTAGGCAGTGTTACCCAGTAGAGAAACATACCTATCATTTTATTATTAAACTAGAAAGATGCCTGCTGACAATCAACAAAAAGGTCTCCTGGCAACTGGAAAGCAGAGAAACTAAGCAAAGATTTTCTTTCTTTGGAGACATGAAACTCTCATTCAGTCAAGAAAGATGGATTTTGTCACTTATTCTTCTCTAAAAAGGAAAGCGCCACATGGAGACCATAAATAGGGTAAATTGCATCTCAGAGCAAGTCGTAGGTGCCAAGTTGTTACAAAGCCCGGGAATACAAGGGGTGGATTAATGGAAAGACTGATACCATCTTACTACAGTGGCCTCTCTGTAGCTCGGGACAATGACCTGTTGAGGGTTTTCCAGTGATTTTGAATGTGCAGCCTCCATACAAGCCCCCTTTTAAGGGGGCTGGCTCAGTGCTGAACAATCACTCCCTCTTCGGAAAGAAAGCCAAAAGCCCCCCCACAGGCTTCTGGGTGAGAAGCTCAGCCCTGTAGGCTTGGGAAGGCTCAGACTTCAGAGACAAAGGAGCAGGAGTGGTAGATGGGGTGGGGAGAGCTGGATCGGCCTGGGTCCACCTGCCTGGAGAAGACCCAGACTCACAGGACTGGACTTTCAGGGAAAGAGTTCAAAAGGGCTGGGAGAAAAGGAGAAAAGAAAGCACACATGGCAAACGCAGGAGTGAAGTCAGTTACCCCTGAGAACAAACCACGCCACAAGGGATGCAGTGAGATATCCAGAAACAGCGGTGGCACGCCTTCCAGAGACTGGGCAGCCCTTCCACTATCAAAGAGGTGGGGCTTGGCTGTCAGCCCCCGACCTCCAGTTTATCTCCTCCCCAAAAACAGCTCTGATTGAATCCTCCTTGGCCCCAGCAAGGAAGGACACTGTGGGGCAAAGCTACCCTACTAGAATTACCACATTCCCTTCTTCCACGGACGGGGCAACTCTTAACCAGAAAGGGCAGCTTGCTGCCACCCTCAGACCCCCCCACCAAAAACGCTGGAGAAGAGCCCCCTGGGATAACGCTGTTAAGGCCGCTTCCAAATGAAGTCAGACCCTGGAGGGTCCCTCTGGCACTCAGGATCCCTCAGATACATGGACACCTCAAATCTTAACTGGGTAAGTCCGTGGCCTCGAGTCTCCCAACCTTGGAGGCCCAACCCTAAAACCCCATCTCAGAACTACCTCTCAGACTTAGGTACAGACCCTCGGCCCCCAAACTCATCTTGGAACCCCCAATCCTCTCCTAAGATTCTATCTAGCTAGCCCACTCAGCACCTCAAAACCTATTCTCAGACCCCAATAACTGCCTCAGTCCCCCTGTACCTCTCAAGCCCGCCCCCCCCCGCCCAGGCCCCCTCAGTCCGGTCTCAGGTACCCGTAATCCTCAACTAGCGTCCCCTCTACCCTCTCCAACCCAGTCTCGATCCCCCAACTCCCTCCTCGCCCCACCGGACTCGGCCACAGTCGTCCACGTCTCCAAATGCTCATTCCAGGCTCTCTAATCCCTGCTTCACTCCCCGCCTCAGGACCTCATCAGCCCCCGCAAGCCCCGTCCCAGAACGCTTTTCCCAGCTCCGCCCCAGCCTCGGTCCTCTCACCCCCAACCCCGTCTCAAGACCACCCCCCATTTCTCCTCCCAGTCCCCTCGACCCAACTTGAGGCACCGCGACCGCCTCCGCCTTGGGCCACCTCCAGCCCGCCGCCAGCCCCCGGCTCCGCGCGTCCCGCTCGAGGCCCCGCCGCCGCCGCCGCCGCCTCGAGCCCCCGCTCGGCTCACCTCCTCCATCTTCTGCACCATCTCTGTCAGCTGCCCCTCGTCCTCCAGCAGCTCGTTGAGCTGCACCAGCGACAACCCGGCGAACCGGGCTTCGCTCCCGGCAACCGCCATCCCCGCGTTTCGGCTGCAGACTCCGCCGCCGCCACCGCCGCCGCTCTGGCCGCCAGGCTCCGCGGACCGGAAGCACCGCCCCGCAGGCCCGCCCCCAGCGGGGGGGCACGTGACGCCAGCCCGTGGGGCGTGACGTCATCACCGGGCGGGCGGGCGGGCGGGCGGGACGTAGCAGTCTGGGCACCTGGCGGGAGGCGTGTTAGGGGCGGGGGTTTTCTGAGGAAAGGTAGGGGGCTTCTAAGGGAAGGGAAAGGAACCTGGGAACGGGCTTGTGACGCAGTGAGCAGCGGTAATGATGTCACTGCGGCACAGGAGTGCGCGCCATGATGTCTTAAGAGCCTTTTCCTCAAGGAAAAAAAATGCCTAGATCCAAAGAAAGCAGGCAGTGGGAAGGAAGTTCCTTCAGTCTAAGCCCAGCCTGACCCAGGGAACCCCAAAGAAGGGGACTTTATCGGAAAACAACTTTAGATGCCTTTGGTTCCTCAGAATTGTGGAGCAGCAAGTCATCGATTTGACAAATATTTGTTGAGACCTACTATGTGGACTAGGAATTGGGTATACAATTCTGAATAAAATAAAAAGGACGCCTGCTTACATGGAGCTAACAGACGGGGAAGCAAACAAAAAAGTAAAATGGTTCCAAATTGGGAGTGTGCAAAGAAGGAAATGAATGCTGAAATAGGAGAGTAATAGGAATACCTTTAGAGAGAGTAGTAGAAGATGGCCCTCTCCGAGAAGATATCTGAGGAGACCCGAAGGAGGAGAAGGGCAGGACAAGCCACCATTCCTGTATGAAGCCCAAGTCAGCAAGACCAGCATGTGCAAAGGCCCTGAGTCAGGACTAGCTTGGTACACTCACGGAAGGGCAGAAAACCAGTATGGCTGAAGCATGGTGAGCAAGGACCCACATGAGTGGCCCCTTTGCATCAACTCAGAGGAAGGTGCCTAGACATCCAGGTGGGCCAAGCTGTGCTCTTTCAGAAACAACATGATTTCGGGTGCCAGTGCTCAATCTCCCCATCTATCTAGAAGCCTCTCGAGATCCAGGAGTTCTGGGAACTGTTATCCTGCTTTGGAATCTGCCACAGTTCTAGTTGGAAGACAGCAAAATCTGAGGTTAACCATGACAACCTCCTAATTTTACACATAAGGAAACTGAGGCCCTTAGAGGAGGAAGTTTTTGGTTTTTTCCAGAATCGAGTAATTGGCAGCTCTCCTGGCTCCCAGACTGGCATCCGCCACGCTGGCATCCTACGACACTGACCTTGACACATAACTCAGCACTGAGCACAGTCCAGGCATTCAGTAAACGCTTGTTGGCTGACTAATGAGCTTTGTGTATGAAGATGTTTCTGCTCTGCCGTCCATAGAACATAAGGTCTGAGCTTTCTGCCCATACATTAGACTGGGCTGCACTGACCTTTTCTTTCTCTCCTAGCCCCTGTGACTAAGGGCACACAATTGTAGAAAACGAGCAAAATTAGAGGAAGCATTTCATACTGTCCATAAACAAAAGTTTTTTATCAAGTTAAAAAAAGGGCACACGGGACTTCCCTGGCGGTCCAGTGGTTAAGGCTCTGTGCTTCCAATGCAGGGGGCACAGGTTCTACCCCGGTCGGGGAACTAAGATCCTGCATGCTGTGTCGCACAGCCAAAAAAAAAAGAAAAATGGGCACTCAGTTGTTTTCTTCCTTTGAGCTCCTGCTACATGGTCCAAAAAGATGGCTTTGAGGAAGAAAGACCACAATAAAGGGGAAGGGAATGTAGAAACTCAAGTTTATGGCCAGGGTAGTCACTCAGTTTTGTTTCGTTTTTTCTTTTCTCTTCAGGAAAAGTATAAACCTGCCACACTGTGAATAGTAGCTATATTTCCAGGAAATTCTGATCCATGAGGCTTAAGACGTTGTCCAGAAAGTTCTCAAATTCCCCACAGAAGGTTTAAGACTAAGATTGGAGGGCAGGGCACTCCAGAACACAGAGGGATGAAGTAACTCATCCAAGGACACACACCAATAAGCCCCGTTCTGGATGGCACACCTGTATACAAGGGCCCCTAGAACGCTCAGTCCAGACCGGGTTCACAGCTCAGCCTTGCCCGGTCCTTCTATAAACCTCTCAAACCTGCTTTCTGCCACCGACCTATTCGAGTCACACACCACTTCCTTTGTCAAATAGAGCAAACCACAGAAAAATCTTGTTTTCTCCTGCTCTAAAAATTTCTCGTGGCACTTAAAAGTGGTGGAGAGAAGAAACATAAGAAAATCACTGCATTGCTGTCAAACCCGTCGATTTAAATGCATGGGTGAGCTTGTACATCACCCTCCCCCCCTTTTTTTCTTTTGTTAACTGATGTTGGGATTTCTCTGCAAACCTATGTCTGCCTGTAGTACTTGTGGGTTAACTAAGATTTTGCACCGGCAAATCAAGGGCAATGTATGTATGTGCCAAGGCTTCTGTCTCAACGGGAGCATTGTTACCACCTAGAAATGAGTCTCCTGTTGTACAACATGGGGAAATTGTTTGGAAAGCATACTCCAGAAAAAATACATAGACTTCACACAGGGGAAACTTAAGATCTTCTAGCCTTGAGATTAGAATTTTCTCTCTCTGATGGAAGTTAGTAGAATTATTCATAAATGTTTTCCAGTCTGAGGAGCTGGGAGAAAATATGCTGACCTGATGACAACGTATCCATAGCATATGCTATGCAGCTCTGTGTGGGCAGGAGAGGAATGATTCCCCGAGGACGCAGGTGGCACAGCCGTGCCCCTCTTAGGACACACAGCCTGATGGCACCACCGTCACTGTCACCTACTGACACCTAAACGCCCAACATGACCTAAGCACTACTCATCAAGAAGAAAAAAAAAATCATTTTAGACAGAGTCCCTACTTCGGAGAGTGAGGGAAGATATAAAAATATAGAGCAATACCTTTTTTTTTTTTTTTTGGCTGCATTGGGTCTTCACTGCTGCGCACGGGCTTTCTCCAGTTGCAGCGAGCGGGGGCTTCTCCTTGCAGTGGCTTTTCTTTTTGCGGAGCACGGGCTCTAGGCATGCGGGCTTCAGTAGTTGTGGCACGAGGGCTCAGTAGTTGTGGCGCGTGGGCTTAGTTGCTCTGTGGCATGTGGGATCCTCCCAGATCAGGGCTCGAACCCCTGTCCCCTGCTTTGGCAGGCAGATTCTTAACCACTGTGCCACCAGGGAAGCCCTAGAGCAGTACCTTTTAAATAATATTTAAAGTTGATGTTATTTTGGTGTGTTGTAAAGGTGGAGGATGCAGGAAGTTTGGTTATTTTAATTTGAAGTTTGCCTTTTTTTGGTTTTTGGATTTTTCTCTTATTTTTTGCTCCCATGTGGGGTTTATTTAATCAACTATTTCAGTCACACACACACACACACACACACACACACAAAGAAGAAGGAGAGAGAAAAATATAACAAACACTCATGTGCTCACCTGATTAAAGACTAAATATCACAGGCACAATTGAAGCCCCTAGTGTCCTATCTCCCTTTCCAGAGGGTAGCTACTATCTTATTATTTTACCTTACATCTATATAGCCATAACCTTAATTTTACAATATACACATAATATATGTGTATATATATATACACACACGCACATATATATACACACACATTTGTAGAAAATGAGCAAAATTAGAGGAAGCATTTCATACTATCTGTAAATGAAAGTTTTTATCAAGTTCAAAAAAGGGCACACGGGACTTTCCTGGTGATCCAGTGGTTAAGACTCTGTGCTTTTTTGGATCAACAGTGAGTTTGTTTTGGGGTTGTTGTTTTTTTTCAGCCACACCTCACGGCTGGCGGGATCTTAGTTCCCCAACGAGCGATTGAACCCGAGCCCACGGCAGTGAAAGCACGGAGCCCTAACCACTGGGCCAGGGAATTCCCAACAGTGAGTTTCTGAAATGTATCCTTGCTGATTCCTATAGTTTGAAACATTCTTTTTTCACAACTGTGTAGTGTGCCACTGTATACATGTATGACAATTTTTGAACTCCTTTCTTCTGTTGTTGAGGGTCATAGGGTATTCACATCTTCAGCTTTACCAGATGTTGCCAAATTGCTTTCCAGAATGGTTGTACCAGTAGTGTTTGTTTTATTGTGACCAAATATACATAAAATTTGCCATTTTAAATATTCTAAGTGTACAGTTCAGTGGCATTACGTATATTCACACTGCAGTGCAGCCATCACCACCATTACCACCATCCATGTCCAGGACTGAAACTCTGTGCCCATTCAGCAGTAATTCCTGTTTCCTCCTTCCTCCAGCCTCTCGTAACCATCATTCTCTTTTCTGTCTCTATGAGTTTGACGACTCTAGGGACGTCACATTAAGTGGAGTCACACAATACTTGTCCTTTGGTGACTAACTTATTTCGCATAATGTCTTCAAGGTTCATCCGTGTTGTAGCATGTGTCAGCATTTCATTCCTTTTAAAGGATGAATAACATTCCCAGGTACGTAGAGACCACATTTGTTCACCTGTTCATCTGTCAATGAACACTTGGGCTGTTGCCACCTTTTCTGTGTGTGAATAATGCCGCTGTGAACATTGGTGTACAATTATCTGTTCAAGTCCCTGATTTCAGTCCTTTTGTGTATATACCCAGAAGTAGAAATACTGGATTACATGGTATTTAACTTTTTGAGGAACCACCATACTGTTTTACATACTGATTGTACCATCTTACATTCCCACCAGCCACGCACAAGGGTTCCAGTTTCTCCTCATCCACATCAAAATTGTTTTCTGGAGTTTTTTAAAAATATATAACAGCCACCCCACGGTTTTTTGGTTTGCTTTTTAAAAAATATTTTGTGCCAGGGCTTCCCTGGTGGCGCAGTGGTTGGGAGTCCGCCTGCCGATGCAGGGGACACGGGTTCGTGCCCTGGTCTGGGAGGATCCCACGTGCTGTGGAGCGGCTGGTCCCGTGAGCCATGGCCGTTGAGCCTGTGCGTCCGGAGCCTGTGCTCTGCAACGGGAGAGGCCACAACAGTGAGAGGCCCGCGTACCGCAAATAAAAAAAAAAAAAAAACAAAAAACTTTGTGCCAAAAAAGTGAGCTTATATGCATCACATCATCTTTCACTCAGTGCAAGTCAGATGTAGGGTGTCTGAAAAGTTCCAGAAACCAATTATTATCTATAAAGATCACTTCTCTTTATCCCTACAAGCCAGGAGGCAAGATGTAAAGAGGTTCTGGATGAGTAGAGAAATGAATGTTTTCAAATTCTCGGTCTTAAAATTAGCCACATCCTTTACATACAGAGACAATGAAAGAAGTGGGAAACAGATGGCTGTTAGAGACCAGAAAGGCACCTGGGGTAGCCAGCGTCCTGATATTCACACCCTTGAGTAGGCCTCTGTGGTTTTGTACCGGCGTTGGGCTGGGTCATCAGTAGAACATGGCAGTGACGCGCATCAAGTACACATGATAAACTGAGCGCTACCAGCAACCATCCCCAGTCGAGCCTCAGAGGACAGCAGCCTCATGAGAGACCCTGAGCCAGAATCACCCAGCTAAGCTGCTCCTGGGTTCCTGACCCTGAGAAACTATTTGTGAGATAACAAAGGTTTGTTGGTGGGGGCTTCCCTGGTGGCGCAGTGGTTAAGAATCCACCTGCCAATGCAGGGGACACGGGTTCAAGCCCTGGTCCGGGAAGATCCCACATGCCGTGGAGCAACTAAGTCCGTGTGCCATAACTACTGAGCCTGCAAGCCACAACTGAGTCCACGTGCCACAACTACTGAACCCACGTGCCTAGAGCCCGTGCTCCGCAACAAGAGAAGCCACCGCAGTGAGAAGCCTGGACACCGCAACAAAGAGTAGCCCCGGCTCGCCGCAACTAGAGAAAGCCTGCGTGCAGCAAAGACCCGACTCAGCCCAAAATAAACAAATAAATTAATTAATTTAAAAAAAACAAACGTTTGTTGTTAAGCTGCTAAGTTTGGGTGCAATTTGTTCTGCAGCAAGAGATAACTAATGCGGCACATACAGAGTGGTCATAAGAGAGAAGGATGAATAAGGGACCATTACTGTGATAACTTAAATGACCAACACTAAGAGAATGGATAAGTCTGGGTGGTAAATCTGACCAATGGTATATTTAACAGCCACTCAAATAAGAAGCAGAAAGGCTATGAAGCAACATGGAAAAACCAATAGGAGTTAATATTAAGCTACAAAGACAACATATAATCACATACTGTGATTATAACCATGAGCAAGTCATGTTTGTATATTAACAAAGACTAGAAAGTCTTTTTTTTTAATTGTTGGTGGACAGGACAGTAGATTAAAATTTTTTCTTATATGAGAGCTGGTTTTTTTTTGATAAAGTTTAATACCTTTTTTAACAAGGATAATACTAATAAAAAAGATGACGTTCAACACACATTTATAAGAATAATCATCAGTATAATAAATTTCATAGGAAACCAGGAATGGAAGAGACTTCCCTGACTCTGGAAAGGCTGCTTATCCCAAACCTACAGCAACACCCTACTGAATGGAAAAGTGTGAGCCTCCTCGTTTTATTTATTAAGAAACGGACATGCACACCCAGGTCTGCCTGGCCCCAAATCTCACACTATTTCCTGCATGCCTAACGAAGGCTGAAGCATGGGCAGGCTCTAGGAGTTTTCTTTGGAGCAAGAGGTCCTTTTAGTTGATGAGAGTGACGTTAAACAAAACACTATTAGCA
The DNA here is from genome assembly GCF_964165515.1 of Mesoplodon bidens. Classification (NCBI taxonomy): domain Eukaryota; kingdom Metazoa; phylum Chordata; class Mammalia; order Artiodactyla; family Ziphiidae; genus Mesoplodon; species Mesoplodon bidens. The sequence continues at coordinate 7,521,044 of NC_138169.1, read as the reverse complement.
AGTTGTCACCTTAACTAAAATAAAAGGGAGTGGGCTTCCCTGGTGGCGCAGTGGTTGAGAATCCGCCTGCCAATGCAGGAGACATGGGTTCGAGCCCTGGTCCGGGAAGATCCCACATGCCACGGAGCAACTAAGCCCGTGAGCCACAACCACTGAGCCTGCACTCTAGAGCCCGCGAGCCACAACTACTGAGCCCATGAGCCACAACTACTGAAGCCCACGCGCCTAGAGCCCGTGCTCTGCAACAAGAGAAGCCACCACAATGAGAAGCCCGCACACTGCAGCGAAGAGTAGCCCCCACTCACCACAACTAGAGAAAGCCCGCGTGCAGCAACGAAGACCCAATGCAGCCAAAACTAAGTAAATGAATAAATAAAAACGCAATCTTTAAAAAAAAATGGCCTTCAGAAAGTGGTCAGTGTTTTGCCGTTTTTCCTTGACACTGCAGCTAAACCACAGAGGCAATGAACAGTCTGTTCTGTGCATGTATACACCGCAATAAGCTTGACAACTTCAAAAACATTAAGTTCATGAAATTAATTCAGCTCTAAATTTCACTTCCAGCCCTGACAAGGTTTGAAAAACCTAACATATGAGCAGTGGTTATGACATTTAAGTTGATTTACATGTAGGTAAACTTAGAGAGACATGATTTCCAGGCAATGTGCTTGCAAATTCTCTAGGAAGAAACTGAAACTTTCTCAAGGTGGTATTTTCAAAAGAACCTTTTCAGGTTTGGGTTTGGTTTTTTTTTTAAGTTATAAAAGTCATTTGCATCTTTCATTTCTTAACTGGGTGATGGGTTTATTATATTACTCTCTCTTTTGGCAAATTCGAAATACTTCATAACAATATATACAAATTAACATTCAGATACTTAAAAATACTATTTGTCTACTGTGAAAACTTTCTAAATAGTAAAGATGTAAACTGTAATGTTAAAAAGAAATCCCATGGGGCTTCCCCAGTAGCACAGTAGTTGAGAATCCGCCTGCCGATGCAGGGGACACAGGTTCAAGCCCTGGTCCGGGAAGATCCCACATGCTGTGGAGCAACTAAGCCCATGCGCCACAATTACTGAGCCCATGCGCCGCATCTACTGCAGCCCGTGCGCCTAGAGCCTGGCTCCACAACAAGAGAAGCCACCATACCGCAATGAAGAGGAGACCCCACTCGCCGCGACTAGAGAAAGCCCACGCGCAGCAATGAAGACCCAATACAGACAAAAATAATAAATAAATAAAAATAAAATAAATTTTTAAAAAATCCCATCAATCTCATATCCCAGAGGTAACCACACTGAGCAGTTTTGTGTTTTGTTTTCTAGAATTTCTCTACATCTAGATAAACTCACACACACACATGTAACATTTCATTGAGCACAAACGGGAGCTTACTACGTACTCTGCAACTGGAAGTTTAGTACTTTTAGCTACACCACGTTCTTTTCAATGGCTATATAGTGTTCCCGAGGGCCTGTTGTGGGCCTCTAGGTTTCTAGTTGTCCACACGGTATGATGCAGTGAACTCTCTCATATACACATCTTTGCATACTTCTGTGAGTGTATATGGAGGAGAATTTCCTCTAAATTGAAATGGAACCACTTTTTAATTTTTTAATAGATTTTTAAAGAACAGTTTTAGATTTACAGACAGAATGAGACGATAGGTCCAGACGTCCCCATATTTTCCCTCCTCCAGTTTTCCCTGTTATTAACAGCTTGTATTAGTATTGGTACATTTGCCACAATTACTCAACCAATATTGATACCTTGTTTGTAACTAAAGTCATTATTTAGATGTCCTTTGTTTTTATCTAATGTCCTTTCTCTGTCCCAGGATCCCATCCAGGACACCGTGCTAGATTTAATCATCGTATCTCCTTAGGCCCCTCTTGACTGTGGCAATTACTCAGACTTCCTTTGGTTTTGATGACCTTGATGGATTTGAGGAGTACAGATATTTTAGGTTACCTTCTGTTAGAATTTGTCTAGTGTTTTTCTTATGATTAGACTGGGGTTCTAGGTTTTGGGGAGGAAGGCCACTCTCATCACATCACATCAAGAGTATAGATGACCAGACATGGTTTATCACTGCTGATGCTAACCTTGATCACCTGTGTAGCCAGTGGTTGTCAAGTGTCTCCCCTGTGGAGTTACTCTATTTGCCTGCTTTCTACACTGTCCTCTTTGGAAGAAAGTCACCAGCCACAGCCCACACCTAAGATGTTATGCTCCTTTTTTTTTTTTTTTTTTTTTTTTTTTGTGGTACGCGGGCCTCTCACTGTTGTGGCCTCTCCCGTTGCGGAGCACAGGCTCTGGACGCACAGGCTCAGCGGCCACGACTCACGGGCCCAGCCGCTACGCAGCACGTGGGATCTTCCCAGACCAGGACACGAATCCGCTTCCCCTGCACTGGCAGGCGGACTCTCAACCACTGCGCCACCAGGAAAGCCCTATGCTCCCATTTTTAAAGTCATAAAATGTTATAAAGATCAAATTTAAACAGTTGACAAGGAGGCAAAACAAAAAACCATTGTTAACAGCCTTGTGTTTCCTTCCTGGAATTTTTTCAAGGGATAGTCAAGCAACTATGTTCATGTCCACACTCCCATCCACTCCCTGCTCCCGTTTTTTAAAAAAGGGGGTTCATGTTCGACTTACATGGAATCTGTCATTTTGAAATCACGTCGCTAAAGAAGGTAAATCAACGTGACTCTCTAATAACATTATCTGATTCACAGATCCTTCCAGAAGCAATTGAAGCTCCCTCAGCAGACACTGCCTCCATTTCCATTTCCTCTATCAGCACTGAAAATGGTTTGAGTGGCTTTTTCTTTTAATTCCATGCATTTTTAAAAAAGATTCTTCTCCGGCAGAAGGTGTTAACTCAGGCACTAAATCTGGAACATTCTAATCCTGTGAAGTTTTGCATGTCTCATCTTTGGCAGAAAACGTGTGAAGAGGAGAGCTTATTCCTTACCCCACACAGCTCCCAAGGCAGCTCTGCCCAAGTTAATCGCCTTACATCCTCCCACATTTCAGATGCCTCCCACCTCCCGACCTCGGGTTCCTAGCTTTGGTATTTCCAGAAGCTCACCTAGGTTCACTCTCTTCTTTTAAGAGGGGCTGTCTTGGGCTTCCCTGGTGGCGCAGTGGTTGGGAGTCCGCCTGCCGATGTAGGGGACACGGGTTCGTGCCCCGGTCCGCGAAGATCCCACATGCCGCAGAGCGGCTGGGCCCGTGAGCCGTGACCGCTGAGCCTGCGCGTCCAGAGCCTGTGCTCCGCAACGGGAGAGGCCACAGCACCGAGGCCCACGTACCGCAAAAAAAAAAAAACAAAAAAAAGGGAAAGAGGGGCTGCCTCAGCTGATGCCCCCCGTCTGCCTTCTCCTCCCAAGTCTCTCTCCTTTCACATATATAATTTTCGGAATGTTGAACTGCACGAGTCGTGTGTGAGTCCTTCTGTATTCGTTTCCTTTGGCCACTTTAACGTACCACCACCAGCTTTAACACAACTTCATTCTCTTACCGTTCTGGACGTCAGGAGTCTGAAGTCAGGAAGTCCTAAGGTGAAGGTGTTGGTAGAACTGCCCCCTTCTGCAGGCTGGGAAGAGGAGAATCCGCCTCCTTGCCTTTCTTGCAGCTTCTAGAAGCCGCCCGCTTCCCTTGGCTGGGGGGTCACCTTCCTTTTCCAAGCGGATCACTCAGAGCTCTGATCCTGCTCTCACTGTTTCCTCCCTGACTCTGACCCTCCTGCCTCCCTCTCATAAGGACCCTGTGATGACACTGGCCTCACCTGGATGACCCAGGGAGACTCCCCATCTCAAGGGCCTGAACCGAACACACCTGCCAAGCCCCTTTGGCCTCATAAGGCAACATGACAGGTGCTGAGCATTAGGATGTGGGTTCACTTGGGGGATTATTATTCAGCACGCCACACCACCCTCCTTTAAACATACATAAATCAGAACCTAAAGGCTCCTTTGACCACCTAACTCTCTGGTCCATCCTGTCTCCCAGGAGAGACCACTATTAATTCAACTTGGGGTGTCTTTTTCGAGACCATTTTTATTCTTTAACGTATGTACATATATTCACATAGCGTATTTATTTAGTAGTGTTGTTGGTGGATTTTTTTAATTAAAAAAACCCAAGTGGCATCATATTATTCAACATACTTCTCTGTTTTAAGACCCAGCTCTATTAATATATATAGAACTAGTTCAGCTGCCACCATTTCGAACTATTTGCGTATCGTAGTAAAATATACATAAATACATAAAATTTACCATTTTAACCACTTTTAAATCTGCAGTTCAGTGGCATTAAGTACATTCACTTTGCTGTGCGAGCATCGCCCCCATGCAACTCCAGACACTTTTCATCATCACAAACTGAAACTCTGTCCCCCTTTAAACAACTCCCCGTTTCCCCATCCCTCCACCCTGGCGACCTCTCTTCTACTTTCTATCTCTGTGAATTTGCCTCTTCCAGATACTTCATAGAAGAGGCATGCACACAGTATTGGTGCTCTCGTGGCTGACTTGGTTTCACTTTGTATGATTTTTTTCAAGCTTCCTTCACGTCCTAGCACATTATCAGCACTTCATCTGGCATTCCACGCCTTCAGTTTGCTCTCAATCAACCTGCACCTGTTTGCATTCTCTTTTGCAAGCCGTCTGCAACCTTTTCCACCTGGGTTTCATCTGTCCCTGCCAATGAACTGTAAACTAGGATCAGAAAAACCAGATGACCGTCCCCTCCAGAGTCTGCTGGCACAATGTCCACAACAGGGACTTGGGTGCTGATGTACTGTTTGAATGAGAACCGCCCGGTCTGGGTAACCGAGGCACCTGGGTTCTGGCAATTGCTAGGAGGAACAAATGACTTCCCTTCTTAGACCTCACTTTTCCCATCTGGAAAATGGGGCTAATTCCCGTTTCAGTTCCTTCCCTGCAAAATAGGGCATCATCTCTATAGAAAAGCCTGCATGGGGCAGTTGTTGCCTCCTTGACAAGTCAGCGCCCCCCGGCAGTCTGGTCTGGGTGGCCCGCGGTTCCCCTGATGCCTGGCAGGGGCTCGACTGAGGGAATAAAAACTACACAAACCCTTTCTAACCCTCTTTCCTCTTTCCCTCTCAGCGGGAGGGGCACTTGGATGGTTTTCCTGGGCTTGAGATATTTGTCTTTGTTCCAGGAGAGAAAGACAGCTAAGCAGCTTGAGCTACTCCTCTTCCCTGAGGGGACAGTTTTGGAGAATCTCTGGGGTTGCAAGCTGGGCCTGTCACAGCTCAGTAGCTGGGCAGCATTCCTCCCCCTGGCTGTCTATTTTAAACCACACAGATAACCAGGGAGGCGAGGCAAGACGACAAAGGCTGAACAGTGGGTGAAGGGCATCTGGCACCAGCAGCCGGCAGCAGGCTGACGGGCTTTCAGTGACGTGGCCCGGCTCCCGCTGCCTGTGTGCGAGCCTGGGAGAGGAGCGTGGGGGGGCCTGGGAGGTGCAGGGGGAGCTCCCCATCCCTCCCTCCCTTCCCCTCCCAGCCATGCAGCTCACATGTGAGGGGAGGGCGGGGGGCAGGGCACACTTATCAAGGAATCTTTCATTCACTTGTTCACTCATTCGACAAATATTTGGCCTCTTCAAGTCTGTTGACATCTTTTTATCAGTTCTGGATAACTTCCAGCCATTCTCTCCTAAAATGGTTTCCTACCCCATTCTCTCTTGCCTCTCTGTCTGAAACTCCAAACAAATGTATAACAAAACCCCCCGGAATCCTCACATTCTCATTTTTCTCTCTCTGGTATTTTCTATATTTTTGTCTCTCTCTGTTGCAGTTCTGGGTCATTTCTTCTGATATCTCACTAATCTTTCTGCTGTGTCCAATCTTCTGTCCAATACAATTGAGTTTATTATTCTTATATATTTTTTTGATCAGTTCTGTTTAGTTCTTCATCAAATCTGCTGTGTTGCTTTTTAGAGCTTTCTATTCCTTGTCGCATTGTCAAGCTTGCTGATGCTTTTGCTTTAACCAGGACCGATAAGCGTGCGTGTTTTAGACTCTGGATAATCGCACTCCCTGGGGTGTCTGTGGGTCTGTTTCTGCTGGTTCTTGCTCAGGGTGTTCTGCTTCCTTGTGAGCTAGGTTTTCTTCCGCTGCGTGTCGGTCTTTGCCCTCGGAAAACTATTTGTGGGGACTCTCTGCAGCCTGGAATGAATGAGCTGTCCTCCGAAGATTTACGCTGCTTCTGCTGGGCTCCTAAGGCACCAGCAGCTGGAGCCACTGCAGAGCAAGCTCCCTGGGCACTGATGTGTATCCATGGGCAGGTGGGCCTGTAGCAGCGACTTCTTAGGAATTATTTTCTCTCTCTGCTCCTTTTTCTTTTTCCGGCTTGCTCAGCATCAAGACAGACCATTCCCTGGGGTTGGGGTCGGTCATGTCCCCCAGTGCTGTCCGGGTCAATGTTGAGTAGTCAGCTATCAGGGAGGGAAAAAGCCCTGATTTGTAGCACCTGCTGCTCTCTGTGGTATAAATACTCTCAGCGTGGTTGGTTTCAGGTTGCCAGCATGAAGTCACGAGAGTGGCATTTGGAAGACACCGTGAGCCCCCGACCCTCACAAGTCTGAACGGCCGGCTCCAGCTCATCACGCTTTGTTCTTAGCTGCTCTCTGCAAGGCCACTGCACTGCAGGCTGTGTGCGTGGGATGCCAAATGCCCTTGGGATGAAAAAGGCTTTGGTCAACTTTTGTGGGTTCAGGGTTTCCCCCAGAGGAAGTGAATTTCAGCTGAGACAGTCCTGAATGAGAAGGGGGCGGCCAGGAGAGGACGGGTGAGGGGAAAGGGTGCAGGCAGAGGTAAGAGCCCTGCATGGGCCCAGAGGTGGAGACAACATTGGCATGCTTGAGGGAAAGCCAGAGGCCAGTGTGGCCGGCGTGGTGAGCTGGGGGAGGGGGGAGGGCCAGGCCACCCAGACCAGGGTGGCCAGCTTCATTCCAAGGGCAGGAGAGGTCACTGCAGGGTTTGAACCAGAGGAGTGAGAGGATCTGATTTAGAGGGTTTTTTTTTTCTTTTTTCTTTTTCTTTGGCTGCACCGTGCGGCTTGTGGGATCTTAGTTCCCTGACCAGGGATCGAACCCGTGCCCCCTGCAGTGGAAGCACAGAGTCTTAACCACTGACCTCCATGACTCCTGGGCTGTGCGTAGAGGCTTCCTTCCAGAGAGAACAGTGTGGAAGGGGGGTAAAGAGTAACTTCATCGCGGTGATGTCACGTTGATAGTACGTACCTTTGACATGAGGTGACGACAGTGGCACTTGGTCTCTGTGTTTCCCCCCAACCACAGTCTGATCGTGAGAAAAACATCAGACAAATCCCAAGGAACATTCTACAAAATACCTGCCCAGTTCTCAAAACTGTCAAGATCATGAAAAACAAGGAAAGTCAGAAACTGTCTCAGCCAAGAGGAGCCTAAAGAGATATGACGGCTACATGTAACGTGGTCTCCTGGAGGGAGTCCTGGAGGAGAAAGAGGATATTAGGCGAAAATGGAGGAAATCTAAACAAAGCATAAACTTTAGTTAATGCTATAGCAGTATTAGTTCATTCACTGTAACATGCCATACTAATGTCAGATGTTAGTAATAGGGGAAACCGGCTATCTGTACTACATTCCCAATTTCTGTACTATGGTTCCAATTTTTCTGTAAATCTAAAACTGTTCTGGGAATTCCCTGGCAGTCCAGTGGTTAGGACTCTGCTTTCACTGCTGTGGGCCCGGGTTCAATCCCTGGTCAGGAAACTAAGATCCTGCAAGATGTGTGATGCGGCAAAAAAAAAAAAAAAAAAAAAAAAAAAAACTTGTGAAAAATAAAGTCTAGTTAAAAAAAAGAAAAGGAAGATCTTACTGGCTATTGTATGGAGAATGGATCATAAGGGCGGGGCAAGATGGGAGCTGAGAGATTTTTATGTTTTTTTAAAATTAATTTTATTTTATTTTTGGCTGCATTGGGTCTTCGTTACTGTGCACAGGCTTTCTCTAGTTTGGCAAGCGGGGTCTACTCTTCGTTGTGGTGCGTGGGCTTCTCATCGCAATGGCTTCTCTTGTTGCAGAGCACAGGCTCTAGGCACGTGGGCTTCAGTAGTTGTGGTTTGGCTCTGGAGTGCAGGCTCAGTAGTTGTGGCACGTGGGCTCAGTAGTTGTGGCACATGGGCTCTAGAGCACAGGCTCAGTAGTTGTGGCACACGGGCTTAGTTGCTCCGCGGCATGTGGAATCTTCCCGGACCAGGGCTCGAACCTGTGTCCCCTGCATTGGCAGGCAGATTCTTAACCACTGCACCACCAGGGAAGCCTGGGAGCAGAGAGATTATTATCACAGCCCTGCAGGTAAGATGTAGCTTGGGTCTCCGTGGGGCAAAGCAGATGGAGAAATAGAATCCTACTGGGCAGGTCGAACTGCGAGCCTGACAGGTAGGGATAAAGAAAGGGAGGAGTCAGTTATGACGCACAGATATTTGGACTCGAGTGACTGGCAGATGGTGTTGTTAACTAAGGTGGAGTATATGTGAAAAAAAGAAGAAAAAACAGGTTGGGAGGAAAATCTCCAGAGGCTGCATTTCCACCATGATGAGTCTAAGGTGGCTCTGGGACATCAGAAAGGAAGTATCGAGTAGGCTGGGAGATGTACGAATTCCTCTGGTGGTTAGGGTTAGAGCACCTGCTGTGAGCAAGGAGCACACCTACTATGTGGGGACCCAGGCATGAGAAGGCCCAGGTCCTGCCTTTAAGAAGTTTCTAGTATGTTCGAAGAACAAGCAACCTGCCAGGGAAGCTTGACAAGTCAAATAAATGAGGATGAGTAGTAGTGAGAAATCCTGGAAGACTGCCTGGAGGCAGCAGCGGGGGGGCACAAAGGAAGCCCCCGAAGCAGCCGTATTTTGGTTCTGGAAAAGCCTGATCTTGACCAGAGCCAGTCCACATCAGTCCAGACTTCCAGCCAGGCTCCCGTTTGGAAATAGCCTACTCTTTCCCTAGGCTAATATCCAGAAAAGCCAGATAATGGAGGGTCAGAGGTGAGGGAGCTCACACCTGGCATTGACCAGGCCTCAGGGCTCATGTAACTGCCCTGAGTCAGTCCTTGAAGTCGTGGAGTCTCTAATTGCCTCCGAGCTTGTGCTGGATTGATGGATCCGGGCCAGGAAAGGTGAAGAGCCTCTACTGCTCTCTCTCTGGGGCTTGTATTGCTGCCCCAGGGGCCTTGCTGCCCCGGCAGAGCAGAAAACTCCTTGAAGTGTTTCTTGAAGGCCCACAACCCCTTCAGTTATGAAAACCAGCAGGACATGCTGAACAAGGCCTACAGGAAGGCCCAATGATGAAACAATTGCTGCACCCCCTTTCCAAGGCTACAGAGTTGGGTGATCCCAGGCCTGGCTGCCTCGGGAAGGTGGGGGGCACCTGCCGCCTCCCTTGGCCCTGTCCACACGGAGCCAGAGGGTCAGTCATGTCACGCCCCCATCACAACCCTCCCGTGCTCTCCACCCTTTGCAGAGTCAGTCACACGCCTCCCGAGAAGACACACGATCCGTCCCTTCCTCCTCCTCCTTCACCTTCTCCACGTTCCGTCCCACTGCCCATTTCCTGCTGGGCCAACGTCCAAGCTTCTGCCTGCTTCGTGGTCTTGATACCTGCTACTACTTTGCCTGGGTCAGTCTTTTCCACCCGCTATTTTTTTTTTTTTTTTTGTCTTTTAAAGAGGTGAAATTCACATAACATGCAATTAACCTTTTTTTGGCCGGGGGTGGGGGTGGGGGTGGGTGGGTGGGCAGGTCCACACTAAGTCATGCAGGATCTTAGTTCCCCAACCAGGGATTGAACTCGTGCCCTCTGCAGTGGAAGCAAGGCATCCTAACCACTAGACCGCCACGGAATTCCCCACAATTAACCATTATAAAGCATGCAAATTCATTGGTATTACTGTATTCACAATGTAATCATCACCCGGTCTCGGTCTCGGGAGTTTCAAAACTTTCTCATCCTCCCATAAAATCCCCTCTCACCCAGTGAAGCAGTCACTGCCCATCCTTCCCGCTCCTGTGCCCTGCTAACCTAACCTGCTTTCTGTCTAGCGATTTGCTTATTCTGAGAATATCTTATAAAAGTAATCATACTTTTATACTTCTGTGACTGTCTTCTTTCATTAGGGTAATGTTTTCAACATTCATCCACATTGTGGCCTGTGTCAGTGCTTCATTCCTTTTTATGGCTGGATAATAGTCCACTGTCTGCATACCACAGTTGGTTCATTCTTCTGTTAGGAGATGGACACTTGGGCTGTTTCCACATTTTGGCGATTGTAAATAGAGCTGTTATAAACATTCATGGACAAGTTTCTGTGTGGACACCCATTTTCATTTCTTTGGGGTCTGTACCTAGCGGTGGGATTGCTGGGTCACATGGTAACTCCATGGTCAACTTTCTGAGGAACCACCAGACTCATTCTTTGCCCAGACATCCGGGGCCGGCCCTTCCTCCTCACTCAGCCCTCAGCTCAGACGTGACCTCCTCAGATCACCCCAGCTCAAATAGCGCCCCTCTCCCAAATCACTCTTGTCTTTTCAGCATTTGGGTTTCATGATCCATTAGAATGTAGGCAATCCCGCACCTCCTATTTTCCGTGGTGACCCACAGCCCCACACAGTGCCCGGCACTCAGTAAATGATCATCAGTTGTCACTCAACAAGGCATTTGACCAACAGTCTTGGAAGCTGGACAAGACAGAGAATGTAGGTCAGGTAAATGTAACGTTGGGGAAATCCTCCGCTTCATAAGGAATACTGATCCCTGGAGGTTTGACACTATATTGAGGTAATAGACCTCATGGCTCTATTCTTTGATCTGTGTATAATCAGTCACTGTGTAAAGATTTAAAAGGCATGTTTTCTAAAAAAATAATAATAATAATAATCAGTCATTGCTGAATGACTGATCTCAGGTTGTCAAAGGTGAGGACTGCAACAAGGTGACGCATGTCAGTGTCATTCTAAGTCTGTTGGAACCACCCAGGGTGACTCAGCTCTTTTAGGGGACTACTTCCTCCTGCCCCGAGGGAAAAACTAAAAGCAGTGGAAGGAAGTCACTGCTGATGTTCTGTTTCTCCATCCCTCCTTGTTGGTGACTCAACACAGACATGTCTTCAGCAAGCCGCAACTCCTTGGGCTGGAACAAGTAACCCTCAGCGACTAATTGCAAAGGGAAAAAAAAGACAAAGGTGGAAAAGAATATGGGTGGGAAATTGGTCATATCTATAATCTTATAGTCAGCCTGGTGAAATGGTTAAGGGCTCCAGCTGGGGGTTCAGGCTGCCAGGGTTCAAATCCCAGCTTTGTAAATTTCTGCAGGTTATTTAATCTCACTTTTCCTTTTTTTTTTTTTTTTTTTTTGCGGTACGCGGGCCTCTCACTGTTGCGGCCTCTCCCGTTGCGGAGCACAGGCTCCGGACGCGCAGACTCAGCGGCCATGGCTCATGGGCCCAGCCACTCCGTGGCATGTGGGATCCTCCGGGACCAGGGCACGAACCCGCGTCCCCTGCATCGGCAGGTGGACTCTCAACAACTGCGCCACCAGGAAGCTCTCACTTTTCCTTTTTTTGAAAAATAGTGTTAATAGTAGTAGCTGCCTCATAGGCTTGTTGTGAGGATTAAAAGAGTTAATATTATATAAAGTGCTTAGAAAGTGCTTGTTGTGTTGAAAATGCTTTATACCAGAATAGTCATCATCACTATCATCCATCTCAGTACTGATATCTGCAGCTGGGCATTCAGATGAAAGGAGATAATAAATGGGCTTTTAAAAAGTTAAAGGGGGGCCCTTCCCTGCTGGCACAGTGGCTAAGACTCCGTGCTCCCAATGCAGGGGGCCCGGGTTCGATCCCTCGTCAGGGAACTAGATCCCACATGCCGCAACTCAGAGTTTGCATGCCGCAACTAAGGCCCGGTGCTACCAAATAAATAAATAAATATTAAAAAAATAAAATAAACCTATTCTTATCCTCTTAAAAAAAAAGTTAAAGGGGGACTTCCCTGGCAGTCCAGTGGTTAGGACTCAGTGCTTCCAGGGCAGGGGTCGTGGGTTCACTCCCTGGTTGGGGAACTAAGATCCTGCATGCCGCACAGCGTGGCAAAAAAAAAAAAAAGTTAAAGGAAAATTATGAGTATACTTAATGCCTCTGGGCAGTAAAATTTTAAATAGTTAAAATGATCAATTTTATGTTATGTGTATTGTACCACAATTTAAAAAAGTAAATGTAAACAACCTCTTTCTGAGCCACCTGCCAAAAAAAAAAAAGGTAAGGAATTTCTCTGTATTATTATTTGAAATTATAATAGTTCTCCTACCTGGGGCCAGAAATAACAACCTCAGCAGAAATGGCTGTTTGGGTGCTGCATTCCAGAGTCCCTGCTCTGTGGAATTTTCTAGAATTTCAGGCCCTGGAGGAGGGCAGGATTACAGAGTGGATGGAGCTGCCATCAGTAGACGCTCAGGTCTGGGAGAGCTTCTCGGCCGGACGCACCGGCTGGCTGTCGGGCTTTTCAACTTCTGTTTTCAGTAAATAGAAGTCAGAACAGCTGCTTTCCATCTCGTCCCAGGAAGATCTTCCGGGGCCCCTTTGGAGCTTGTCACTGGAGGGTCGGGTTAGTTTGTTCTGAGTGTTCCATCCCCCCACCCCTGGGGAAAACGTACACGCAATCATAAAACAAACACACGTGTGCCCACCGCTCAGAACCGACCATCATTAACCTTTTCTTCTATGTGCTTTGAATCTGCTTTTATGCTTAACAAAAGAGTAAAGCATTGCATGTTTGTGGCCCTCTGTCTCCAATCACCAGAGACAAACTCCAGCATGAATGGAGCCTGTAGCCTCCCAGTCTACTAATAAACTTTGCACACATATTTATAGATCCAAGAAATAGATTTCATACTGTTTTGTGTGTATTAATTAGCACAAACAACTCAATCATAATATCTATTGATATCTTTCTGCAGCGTGCTTTTCTTTTTATGTTTTTGAGATCTTTCCAAGTTAACATGTATGGATTCAATTTATGCCTTTTCCTCCCACATAATATTCCACCATATGTCCTGTACCATAATTTTTACAACCAAATTAAAGACGTATCAGTTGTTTCTAGTGTTTGCAAATGCGAACCAGGTGGCTACAAACGTCCTTGGGCTAATTGCTCCAGAACAGTGTTTTTCAAATTGCCTGAGGCATGACTAGGTCATGAAATCAGATTTTTCTTAAATAATATAGGATAGAATAATTTGTAATGAATACTATTCCTTGGTGAATCTTGTGTTTTGTGTGCACGTGTACTTGGTAGGGAGGTAAAAGCGCTTTTCTTACTAAGGATTGTAGTGAAAGCAAAGTTTAAAAAACATTCCTCTCCCAGCGATTCTACCCAAGAGAAATGCAATGTATAGCCAAAGTACAAAAACGTGTACACAGATGTTCACAGAAGCTCTATTCACAACAGCCGAAAGGTGGAAACAACCCAAATGTCCATCGACAGATGAAGGGAAAAACAAAATGGGATCTAGCCATAAAATAGAATATTATTCCACCATAATAAAGGATAAAGTACTGACACATGTTCCAACATAGATGAAGCTTGAAAACATGATGCTAAATGAAAGAGGCCAGACACAAAAGGCCACAGACTGTCTGATTCCATTAATATGAAATGTCCAGAATAGACAAATCCACAGAGATGGAAGGCAGATTAGTGGTTGCCAAGGGCTGGGGGTTGGAATGCAGAGTGACTGCTTAATAGGTACGGATTTCCTTTCGGGGTGATGAAAGCGTTCTGGAACCAGATAGTGATGATAGTTTCACAACATTGCAAATTTACGAAAAGCCACTGAATTCTATGCTTTAAAATGGTTTAAATGATGAATTTTTGGTTATGTGAATTTTACTTCAATTTTTTTTAAAAAAGGAAAGCCACTCCTGCAAGGCATACTAAGAGCAGAATTGTGGGACGTAGAGTTTGCTCTTTTCAACTTTTTTACTAGATGTGGCAAATAGCTCTCCAAAGCAGTTGCCGCAGTTCGCACTCTTACCACAGAAAATGAGCGTTTCTGTCTCTTTACATCCACACCAACACCTCATACCCAAGAGAAGAATAAGAGAGAGAATAACTCAGAGTTGAATTGTGGGTATAAACCAGAGGTCACAATCTAGAGGCCCAAGGACTTGTTTTGTTTGGCTTGTTTGTATTTTTAAAAGTTTGAACTAGATACCTACTGTTAAAGTTGACAGATCACAAAATGTGGTTTGCCCACTTCCTTTGCAACATTGGAAGGCCTGGCCCCATTTCATACACATTTCCTTGTGGTGACAGTGGCAGAGATGAGCCCCAGGTGCCCTCTTTAAAGGAGCAATGAGGTCTTCATTTCACCACAGTCCCCAGCGCTCCCCAAAGTCTTACAGCTGGTCCCATTTACTGCTTATGTTTCCCCTCTGGCCCATGTACTCCTTTGAATGCACGCAGCCTGGTGTAAAGCTTTGAGCTCCATCTGGGGGCTCACCCTCACAGCTTGTGCAGGCCACAACCTGCAAAACTACCAGGACAGCCCTGATGAAGAGGAGGAGGAGAGATGATTTCCAAGCCCATCACCTGTGGATGTTTCCTGAGATAGGTGAGGTCTCAGCCAGACATGGGGAGAAAAGCAAACTTGGGAGCTTGAGGGGGAAGGTGGGGTCAGCGCCCTGGGATAGCCACCATGCAGGGGATAGGGGAACAGGCTGCGGAGGGGCCATCATTCCAGCGTCCACTTGAGGATTCTCGGCCTCAATGAACCCACCTTCAGCATCCTCTCCAGCTCTGCATCCAATGAGCAACCTCTCGAGTTCCTGCGTTTCTGTCCTCTGACCATGACCCCAAATCAGATTAATAGCCTCCTCCCAACACACACAGGCTCTGGGTCAGAGTCTGCGGAGACCAGCCGCTTGGAAGAACCCATCTGCTGACTGATGCACTCAATTCTGCTTCAGGGGCCAGCTTGGAAGAGGGAGGGGGCAGCGGGAGGGGAGGGGTGACCTGCAGCAGGTGGCTCTGGGGGTGAGAAATGCCCAGGGTGAAGATCTGGGGTGGCGGGTGCCGGTTACAGAATTCTCCGTGTTTTTTTTTTTTAGATGTTGGGGGTAGGAGTTTTTATTAATTTATTATTTTTTAAAATTTATTTTTGCTGTGTTGGGTCTTCGTTTCTGTGCGAGGGCTTTCTCTAGTTGTGGCAAGCGGGGGCCACTCTTCATTGCGGTGCGCGGGCCTCTCACTATCGCAACCTCTCTTGTTGTGGAGCACAGGCTCCAGACATGCAGGCTCAGTAGTTGTGGCTCATGGGCCTAGTTGCTCCACGGCATGTGGGATCCTCCCAGACCAGGGCTCGAACCCGTGTCCCCTGCATTGGCAGGCAGATTCTCAACCACTGTGCCACCAGGGAAGCCCCTCCATGTTTTTTTAAATATTAAAAAAAAAAAAGCCCCTTCCGCCAGATGCCGAAGATGCAGCTGTGGAGGGAGGTTTCCCTAGACCCCGCCTCCAGCGTGACAACTACCTAGAACCAGATCCATAATTTGCAGGGCCCGGAGCAAAGTGAAAATGCAGGACCCCTTGTTCAAAAATTAAGAATTTTCAGACGGCAGCCACCAAGTGCGGGACCCTACTGTGCCCTACTGTGCCTGGAGCCCCCGTGGGACTGTCTGGGTTGCACCACCGTGAAGCCAGCACTGCCTCTAACCCTCTCACCGCCCCCAGATCCTCACGCCAGGATTAAGCCTGCTCGGGATCCCCATGGCCCCCATGCTGTCTCCGCTGTGTCTCATTCTTGCTTGTTTCCTTGCCTGTTTTACCCCCCCAGAATATGCTTTTCCCAAGGGCCCTGATTGCCTAGCAGAGCGCCTGGGACAGAGGAAGGCAGCTATATTTGCTAAATGAATTGTAACAGAGAAAAAGTCCGCTTCAACAATGATGGCCCTCTGCTTTATACCCACTAGGATGGCTATAATCAAAAATAAATAAATAAAAACAGAAAATAACAAGTGTTGGTGAGGATGTGGAGAAATAAGAACCCTCATACTTTGCTGTTGGGAATTTAAAATGGTGCAGTCGCTGTGGAAGGTAGTTTGATAGTTCCTCAAAGTGTTAAATAGAGTGATCATATGACCCAGCAATTCTGCTCCTAGGTATAAACCCCAGAGAATCGAAAACATGTCCACACAAAAGCATGAATATTCATAGCAGCATTATCCACAATAGCCAAAATGTGTCAACAACCCAAGTGTCCATCAATGGATGAATGAATTAACAGAATGGGGTCCATCCATACAATGGAATAGTACCCAGACATAAAAAGGAATGAAGCACCAACACAGGCTACAATGTGGATGAACCTTGAAAACATGATGCTAAGTGAAAGAAGCCAGACTCAAAAGGCCACATAGTCTATGATTCCATTTATATGAAATGTCCAGAACAGGCAAATTTATAGAGACGGAAAGTGGACTGGTGGTTGCCAGGGGCTGGGGGAGGGGGAGTGGAGGGTGACTGTTACTGGGGACAGGGTTTTGGGAGGGGGTGATAAAACGTCCTGGAACGAGATAATGGTGACAGTTGTACCACACTGTGAATGTACTAAATGTCGTTAGTGGTAAATGTTATGTGTATTTTATCACAGTAAAAACAATTTTAAAAACCTGTCTTTAAATGCAATGTGGTACCCTGAATTGGATCTTGGAACAGAAAAAGGACATAGTGGGAAAACTGGTGAAATCCCAAAAAAGCTTGGCATTTCATTGCCAGCGCTGTGCCAGTGTAGGTTTCTTAGTCGTGACAAATGTATCATGAACACGTGAGATGTTAACATAAGAGAAGCTGGGTGAGGGTCTATAGCAACGCCCTCTACCATCATTGCAACTTTTCTGTAAATCTAAAATGATTCCAAAATGAAACATGTATTTTCAAAAATCATATATGCCTTCTAAAAAGGGTCTTGCTTGGTCTCCCAAAGGTACTTTTGTCTGCCTAGGGCCCACTTTGTCTGCCTAGGGCCCACTTTGCAATTCAGGGAGCTGGAGCTGACTCTTTGGCATGGGAGAGGGAGAAGAATCTGGAGCTCCCAGCTGGGAGGGGAGGGATGAGGTGAAGAGAGGGGCAGGTGGGAGGGGTGAGGGAGGCACCTGGGCTGGAACAGGGTTGGGCTGGGGGTCCCCCATGGCAAGTGGAACCGCTTTGCTGGGGAAGCTCCAAGGACTTTGGAGAACAGGAATGTCCAACACAGAGCCTGCAAATGGATGATCCACAGGCTGAAGACTAGAGATGTGTTATATTTACCCTTACTTTTGTAAAAATAATTGAGTCAATCTCACATTAAAATTGGAAATTTCCAACTTCTCTGGAAACATCTGAAGATCTGCTAACTCAAGGCCACCTTCCTGCATGGCCCCAAAGGGCCGGAGCCAAGTCCCAGGCAACCCCTTGAAGCGGGTGTGAGCTCTCCCATTTGCCACGGTCCCCACCAGCCCCTGTTGTCACCAGCTACTGACACTGAGCCTTGGTTGCCATTTATCCTCAAGTTTGCACCATATTCTACTTCTAACGGAACAGATTTTCTCTGCACCATGTCAAAAGTGGAAAAGGGAAACCAAGATATTGTCCGACTTTTCTTACACCTGGCTGGCTTCACTCGCCTATGATATCTACCTGGTTCCTAGAGGCACTGTTTTTTTCTTTTTAACATCCTTATTGGAGTATAATTGCTTTACAATGGTGTGTTAGTTTCTGCTTTACAACAAAGTGAATCAGTTATACATACACATATGTTCCCATATCTCTTCTCTCTGCGTCTCCCTCTCTCCCACCCTCCCTACCCCACCCCTCTAGGTGGTCACCCTAGAGGCACTTATGTTCGAGAACTCAAGTCTAATGTTTGACCTGCAGCCTTTGCTGCAATGTCAACATACCCTCCCCAACCCATGCCCTTAAATCTTCACTCTCACGGGTATTCTGTGGTTGGGGTCAAACACACACACTAATTCTTGGGTGTGAATCCTGGTTCTACCCCTTACTAGCTGGGTGGTCTTGGCCAAGTCACTTAACTGCTCTGTGCCTCAGTTTCTCCAGCTGTAACGTGGGCATGACATTGTACCCACCTTTCAGGGGTTTTGTGAGGATTAGGTGACGTAGCCCATGCAAAGCATGTAGACCTGTGCCTGGAACAGAACAAAAGAGGCAGAGAAGATTTCAGGGGGTGACAAGTGCTGTGATTAACAGATCCGGGTGACTAGGGGAAACCCCACATTCAGTACTTGTTGAGGAGGAGGGGACGTGAGCTGAAAGAGGGATGAGAAGGAACCAGCTGGGAACCGAGGGGAAGGAACAGTCAGTGTCAGGTTTCAGAGGCAAGAACGAGCTTGGCTTGCTCGAGGACCAGAAGGAAGAAGCGCAGTGTGGCTAGAGGAGAGCAATCGAGGGTCACATTTAAGGCTGGAAGGCAGGCAGAGGCCTTGCAGCCACGGGACGCCGGGGGAGGGTTCTCAGCAGCCAGAGGCCAGACTCTGACCGACGAAGGGGCGCGTGAGCCTGGCAGCGGCGGGCCAGTCCAGCCCGGAGCCTCTACTTCCAGTTCCACGATCCCCATCACAACCAGCCTGACCCAAGCCTGGCTGTCCTTGCCCTCCAAGCATCGAATCCCCCCACCCCCCAAAAAACAAACAGGAAGTCTTGAGGTGGCCCTGGGCCAGCTCAGTGGCCCCCGGGTAGTGGCTGAGCAAGGGATGCAAAGCCACTCGGATGAAAGGCTGCAGGGTCCCCCGCAAGAGAGACCCACGTCAAATCCCTGGAACCTGTGAGACCTTACTTGGAAAAAGGGTCTTTGCAGATAAGATTCAGAAGCTCAAGATGAGATCATTCTGGATTATCCACATGGGCTTAAAACCCAATGACAAATGTCCTTATGAGAGAAAGGCAGAGGGAGGTTTTTTTTGTTTTTTGTTTTTTGTTTTTTGTTTTTGCGGTACGCGGGCCTCTCACTGTTGTGGCCTCTCCCGCTGCGGAGCACAGGCTCCGGACGCGCAGGCTCAGCGGCCACGGCTCACGGGCCCAGCCACCCCGCGGCACAAACCCCCCTGCATCGGCAGGCGGACTCCCAACCACTGTGCCACCAGGGAAGCCCAAGAGGGAGATTTAAGACGCACAGGGAAGAAGCCCATGTGAAGACGGAGGCAGAGACAGGAGGGATGCGGCCACAAGCAAGGAATACCTGGAGCCGCCAGAAGCTGCAAGAGGCCAGGAAGGAATCTCCCCTAGAGCCTTCGGAGGGAGCGCGGCCCTGCCGACACCTCAATGTCAGACTTCCGGTCTCCAGAACTGGGAGAGAATACGTTTCCGCTGTTTTAAGGCACTGTTTGTGGTCATTTGTTATAGCGGCCGCAGGAAACCAATACTCGTCCGCCAAGCCCCCGCCCGCCCCGCCCCCGCCCCGCCCCCGCCCCGCCCCCGCCCCAGGCAGGAGGTGCCCCCGCCCCAGGCAGGAGGTTCACCCGCCCCCGCCCCCGCCCCAGGCAGGAGGTTCAATCTCTCCTTCCATCCTTGCAGCACATGCCCCTTTCCAGGTGAGAACACTGAGGCCCAGAGAGGGGACGATAAATGGGGAAAGCCCCTTACAGCGGTCTCAACTTTCCTCCTGCCTGAATTGAACTCACCTATGTATCTTGTTGGGTTTTTCACAGCATTTTAAAATTTGTATTTATTTTTATTATGGAATGGTTAGCACAGAAAGAGTCCCCATAGCAAAGCCCCGCAGCTTCTTCATTCCCTACTCTTGGGGGTTTAGCTGTGGGGTCTTGGCGGTGTGGCATAGGGAAAAGTAACCTCTCTGAGCTTCGGATTCCTCAACTTTAAAATGGGGAGAGGGACTTCCCTGGTGGTCCAGTGGTTAGGACTCCGTGCTTCCACTGCAGGGGGTACGGGTTCGATGCCTGGTCGGGGAACAAAGATCCCGCATGCCACACGACACGGCCTAAATAAATAAATAAATAAATAAATAAATAAATAATTTTAAAATGGGAACAGAACCGGTTGTGAGGATTAAATGAGAATGGATGAGAAGCACCTGGTGTCTCTCCGGTTCCACCTGAAACCCCAGCCTGGGCCCGAGCAGGTTCTTGCTGTGGGACCCAGTTCTCAGGCTCATGATGGCTTCTTCAGGTGGGGAGCCAGAGGGTCCTCGGTAAATAAGATGCTCCAGGCAGGCCCAAGCCCCTGAGGGCAAGCAGGGGACCCAGCTGGCAACAGTCTGGGTCTCAGGCCTTGGTTTAATTGGCAGGAAAACAGGTACACGGCAGACATGGAGCTGGTATATGCAGTATGGCTGTACCAGTAGTTAAAATATTGAAATACTTCTCTACCAGTTGGTAAAAGCCACTGCCCGCCCCCCTCCCGGGACCCCAGACTTCCACACAATCCAGCAAGTTAGAACCACCACCAGGAGGACTTCCTGTGTCCCGTCCTAAGCCTCTCTTCTGATTGAGCTGTTCTGCTGGGTAATATTTCTCGGCGCCATGGGCTGGTGGGTGTGGGGCGCCCCGTCCCTGATGAAAAAAAACAGGTGGCATTTGCTGGGTCTCGGCTTTCCTGGGAGGTACAGAAGCCCCAGGGATTTAGAGGAGACAGGTCTCTGTTATCCCGCACAAGCCCCATGGAGGCAGACAGACAGACATGGATGTCTGCGCTGGGGTCCTGGGGATGTGGAGGGGCTCCTGGACACTGGGCGGAGGCCCTAGACCACCCAAAGTCTCCCCACAACTACACCAGGCAGGGCCGGGGGAGAGTTAGTGGATGGAGAAACCTAACCAGGCGATGAGGTAGACGGCCCAGGAAGAGGTCAGAAGTCAGGGGTCAGAGGTAGTATACTTTATTGACTGGGTTCTCCCAACATCTTGCAACCCCGCTGCAAAGCCAGACCTGGGCTTTGCCAGTGTCCCGTCCACTGGACACGGAAGAGAACGCGACTCCCAAACGTCCAAAGGGCCTCAGAAGAGCAGAGCGGCAGGGTGGGTGTGGGAAGGGGCCGCCAGCCAGGGGAGGGGCAGGGGGAGGGGCTAGCGCTGGGCGCTGGGCCAGGGACACCCCGAGGCTCTGCCAGGCCTGGCCAGCCCCTCACTCTCCCACTTAAGGGCCGTAGTGGTTCACAGTGAGACTGGCTTAGATTTGGGAGGGCGGAAGGGGTGAGGGCAGGCAGGTGCCTTCCACTCCCCACCCACCTTGGCCTGACTCACAAAGCTGGGAAGAGGGAGAGACAGGAAGTCCCCTCCCCGTGTCCCCCCCACCCGCACCCCGGGACAGGGAAGCCCCTTCTCTCCAGCGGCAAAGGGTAGAGGCCTAGTTCTCCCTGACATCCCCCAGGCTCTTAGGAAGGGTCATTCACTCCCGGCTCAGAAGTCTCTAGAACATCTCAGTGAACTCGCCCATCATTGCTCCCAATTAGAAAAATGTTTTTGAAATCTAGGAGATTGGGGCCCATCAGAACCAAGCGGTAAAAAACCTGGTTAAGATCTTGGTTTAAAAAGGTAGCTCTACCTTCACTTAGAAACCTTGGGAGACCAGCTGGAGATACCAGTGGTGTCTCCACTGCCCAAACTGGAGGGGGTCGCTCATGGCAGCAGGGGTCTGGTGGTGGCCCGGGGAACAGGGTGGGAACTGGGGGCAAGACGCAGGAAGCGGGGACACGTGGGACAGGGCAGCTGGCCCTCCAGTGCCGTGGACCTGGGCTCAGAGGGCAGCGGGGGCGGCCGGGGGGCCCCCGGGGGTACATCTGCCAGGTGGGCAATGGCGCCTCTGCCCCACCGGGAGAGGCAGGGCCCACGGTCAGGCCTTGTGACCGCCGTTGCCCGGCGGCTCCCTGTGGCCGGCTGTGCAGTCCGAGGCGGGCTCAAGCCCCAGCATCTGCCGCTGCACCAGCCTGGCGTAGAGGCCGCCCTGGGCCAGCAGCTGCTGGTGTGTGCCCTGCTGCACCACGCGGCCCTTGTCCAGCACCACGATGAGGTGCGCCCGCTCCACCGTGCTCAGCCGGTGCGCGATGATGAGCACCGTGTGCTTCTGCAGGTTGCCGTGGATGGCCTGCTGGATCTGTGGAAACGGAGCAGGGCAGGAAAGTTGCAGGCTCCAGGAGGGCGCCGGCTCACACGGGCGTCTCCGCCGCCACCCACTGCCCCGCCCGGGCCTGGCTGGGACCCCAGATCCACCGCGTCCTACGGATGCTCAGCCTCTCTGAGGCTTCCTCACTTGTAAAGCAAGCACAGGACCTGCTTCCTGGTTTTTGTCCACGGGGGATGGAGCTCAGAGCCTGACACAGGGCAGCGCCCGGCGAATGACAGAGGGGCCCCTAACATGGTCGTCTTCCGGTCTTCCTGCTCCTTCCCCTAACCTTGGCCTTGGTTAACGGTCTCACCGTCAGCCCCGAAGCTCATGCCGACAAACCCAGGCATCACCTGGTTCCTCATCCTTCCCATATCACCCGAATCCAACCCCTCGGCAAGTCCTGTAGCTCCATCTCCCCGGCGTGTCTCTGTGCCATCTTTCCACCTCTGTCACCATTCCTTCTTGCCTGGAGCCTGAGACTTTCCTGCCCTGCTCCCATCCGTTCCCCACGTGGATTTAACATTTTAAATCAGTTCTTGTTGAACTCATGCTCCAAGCCCTCCAAGAGCTTCTTGTCCCATTCAGGATAAAATCCAAACTCCTGGGGGAGTTTTAGGGCCGTGAAACTATTCTGCATAACATGACATTCTGCATTTGTCAAAACCCATAGAATGCGCAACACAAACAGTGACCCCTTATATGAACTGTGGCCTTGAGTTAGAAATAACGCATCAATGCCAGCTTGTCAACTGGAACCAAGGTACCGCTAATGCAAGATGTTAATAACAGGCGACACTGTTCGTGGTGCGGGGAGGGAGATATACGGGAACTCTCTGTACTTTCTGCTTAATTTTCTTTAAACCTAAACCTGCTCTAAAAAAGTAAAATAAAAATCTATTAATGGAAAACAATCCAAACTCCCTTCCAGGGCCTGAGCGGCTTGTGTCCCCCTGTGACTGTGTCCTTGCCTCACCCCACCGCCAGCCACGCTGGCCTTGGGGCTTGGCTGTGGACCTGCTCTGGGACTTTGCCCCCACTGCCCCCTCTCCCTGGGACTCTCTTACCCAGCCCCCCTCTGGCTGTCTCCTTTCCCTTCTGGTCTCAGCTCAAGTGGGACCTGATGACCCTGGTTCTGTTGGCATGAACTGCAGGATTCTTGGCACGTGTGACCCCATCCAAACTCCGCACCAAGATGGCCACACTCCAGGGGGCTTCTGCAGCTCAAGGCCTTGTTGCTAGGATGACCCCATCCCCTAAATGCCCAGTGCTGTCAGGAGAATTGACTTCTAGACATCACCTGATGGTGGGCCCCAGAGCTCCCTTTCTTAGAGCATTGACCAAAAAGGGCTTATAACTGTAAAACCTTCCCCTGTCCCCTGGAGATATATATGCAGATCTCCTAAAACTCAGGAATGTTTTTCTCTGGGACCTGAATGCCACCTCATTGTAATCATGGGAAGGAGAGGGCCCCCGTCTCCCAGTCTCGGTAGAGGACAACCGCTGCTGGCCAGCAGCCATGGGGACTGATCACATTTGCACTGCTCAGCCCTTTGTGAGTTTCTCCTGGTCCCCCACTCTTGCGCCCTCCCTACATCCTCAATCTCCCTGTGAAAGGCTCCGTCACCACTGTCACCCCTGCACAGGAATGGGGCTCAGCTCTTTTCCCTACTGACAGTAGCTACTAATAAAATCTGTTTTCCCAGCTTTAACTAATGTCCAGCAGTGTTTCTTTGACAGTAGTGACCCTTCCCTCAGTCTCTCTATCACATGACTGTTTCTTCTTCTTCTTTTGTTTTTTCTTTTGGCCGCACTGTGCGGCATCTGGGATCTTAGTTCCCCAACCAGGGATCGAACCTGCATCCCCTGCCCCGGAAGCGCGGAGTCTTAACTGCTGGGCCGCCAGGGAAGTCCCCACATGACGGTTCCATTTTCTACATAGCACAGGCCCCAGGGTGAACTCATGCTTATCTCCTTGTCATCTGTCTCCCCCTCTGGACTGGAAACACCTCGGGAGCAGGGGTCGCTGTAACCCTGGTGCCTAGAACAGCGCCTGGTGCCCGGGAGGCGCACATTAAATACCTGTGTAGTAAATGAATTGATCCATGGATGGACTGAGGTAGCTGGTCCTCTTCAAATACACTGTGGGGCCCTTCTTTCCTTTACCAGTGAAATGAGACTCAGGGGGTAAGAGACACGCGCAAGCCACGAGCTGCAGGGCGGAGCTCCTATCCACGTCCCACACCTCCTGACCCCTAACCCAATTCCATATAATTTCAACACCTAGAGCCAGAGGCTGGGCCAGGGTGGCCAGGCCCTGGGCCTCCTCTGCCCCCGCTCCCTGCCCTCAGCTCCGGAACAGCCTAGTCCAGGAAGCTGACGGCCTGGGAGAACCCCTGCAGCCGTCTGCGGGGGGGGGGGGGGGGGGAGGGAGGGCTCTGGCCACCTGGAGCTGCTACTGCTCCAGCATCGCCCGTTACCCCGCGACTCACCAGGAACTCGCTCTCTGCATCCAGGGCGCTGGTGGCTTCGTCCAGGATGAGAACGGGTGGGTTCCGCACCAGAGCCCGGGCCATGGCCACCCGCTGCTTCTGGCCGCCCGACAGCTGGGCACCCTTCTCCCCCGTCTCTGCATGGCAGAGACACAGGGGCAAGTGAGCGGGAGGTGAGGCCGGAGGCCCTGGGGAGCAGCGAGCGACCCCCGCCCCCGCCTTTCCCTGCTGCCACAGGACCTCTGCTCCCCAGGAAACGGCGGGGCTAAGAGGGCCACAGGCTGGAAACCTCATGGAAGGATGCTCTTCCTCCCTGTCTGTAAGAGGCATGCAAATGACAACTATGTGCGATTGGTACCAAGATACCAACTTTTACCTATTAATCTGGCACAAATCCACACGTTTGATAGCACACTGTGCTGGTGTGGCCGAGGGGAAAGGGCACTCCCTCCCCTGCCTGAGGTACTGCTGGCGCGGGCCCGGTGCTGCTGTGCACACACCGCTGTGTCTATCCGGTTGTGCTGTACAAGTCTACAGAGCACAATTACAGAGGCACAACCCTTGGACCAGCAAACCCATCTCTGTGAATATTTCCTACAGATTCACCTTCTCATGCACAGTGACTCACAGCACTGTTATTGCAAAAAAAACCCCACAAAGAAACAAACAAACAACCAAATGTCCATCAACAGGAAACAGGAAATCAGTTATTTTTGAGTAAATTATTATAAAGCCACACAACAGAATACTATGCAGTAGTTAAAAAAAGAGCAGCTTTCTAGGTATCAATATGGACAGGGGGCAGAATAGAATGTGCTGGGTTTTTTTCTGTAAAAGGGTGGGAGGGAATAAAAATACATATTCATATTTGCATAAAGAAACTCCAAAATGACATGTAAGAAAATAATGAAAGATGTTTTGGTGGGGGCAGGGGGGACCTGGCAGTGACCAGGATGAAATAAAACTTTGCATTGGATATCGTTATGTCTATTTTTTTAGTTTTGAATTGTATGAATAGTCCCATTGCGAGAGTTAAAATTTTTAAATATGTTAAATAAAATCTATAAGGTAATATATTGTTCAACTTATTAAATTAAAATATTTACTAATATAAAATGAAGTCACTATAATTAATGAATATAATACTACATGTATAATATATTTATTTTTAAATAATAATATTTCGGGGACTTCCCTGGTGGCTCAGTGGTTAAGAATCCACCTGCCAATGCAGGGGACATGGGTTTGAGCCCTGGTCTGGGAAGATGCCACATGCTGCGGAGCAACTAAGCCTGTGCGCCACAACTACTGAGCCTGTGTTCCACAGCTACTGAGCCTGCGCTCTAGAGCCCATGTTCTGCAACAAGAGAAGCCACTGCAATGAGAAGCCCCCGCTTGCCACAACTAGAGAAAGCCTGTGCGCAGCAACGAAGACCCAACGTGGCCAAAAAATTAAAAATTAAACTAATTAATTAATTTTTAAAAATAAAGAAAAAAGTGTCTTTTAAAAAAAAATAACGTTTTGGAACTAAACAGCGGTGGTAGTTGTAAAGCATTGTGAATGTACTAAATGCTGCTGAATTGTTCACTTAAAATACAGTGGTTAAGTTTATGTTATGTGAGTTTCAGCTGGCAGAGGGCAGTGCATAACTCAGGGTTGCATCCCTGAGGGTGGACCTCCAGGCACGGTGGAGGTGATGCTCTGGGCTCTGTACCTGTATTGTAGCCATCCTGGAGTTCCATGATGAAGCCGTGGGCATTTGCCTTCTGTGCAGCCTCCACCACCACCTCGAAGGGCACGGTGGGCAGGCCGTAGGAGATGTTGTCTGAGATGGAGCGCGCGAACAGCACTGGCTCCTGGCTCACCAGGGAGATCTGTGGAGGAGGAAGGATGGGCTGTGAGAGGCCTGGAGCACGTCTATCCAGCTGTCACCAGGAACCTCGCGAGCCCTGGGCCTGAGTGACGCCGGGAGCCTTGGGTCTGAAATCTGATCAGGGCCCGCGGCTGGCAGCTGCATTCAGCTGCCTCTCTTCTTTCCGAACAGCAGAGTCCACTTTCTGCACAAGCTCTCAGCCTCCCTGACCAGCAAACTGGGGCCCCGCTAAGCTTGCCGCTCTGGGCCCAGTCAAGCTCCCTGACCTCCAAGACGGAGCTCACTGGCTGCCCCTGACCTGGAAAAAAAGAGAAAGAGCGTGGAGTGTAACTCTGTGAGTCAGCCTGTCCCTGGCAGGAGGCAAGAGGGCACAGCAGACCCAGGCCACAAGGACCTCCCTGGCTGGTGCCCCCTCCCTGTAAGAGAACAACTGAAAGGAGCTATTGTCTCATGGTCTCAGTTTTAGGAATTTGTATGTAGTTGGAGGATATCATTGCAACACTGTAAATAGCAAAAAAGGAAAAAGGAAAACAAAATAAAACAATCTAATTCTCCATAAATAGAGGATTGGTTAAATGATTACAGTGCACCCATAAAATCAAACTGTAATATATATATATCATATTTCTATTTTTGTTTCAAAAAAGCATACGTGCCTTTATATATAGGTATGTTTATATAAAAATAGGAAACACGTTGGAAAGGATATTGACTAAACTGCCAATGCTGGTTCCTGACACGGAGTGGAATTCAAAAGGTGAGGTGGAGTCACCTCAGGTCTTTGCTATAAAATTCTCTGAATATATGGGAATACGGTTAGGTTGTTGAGTTTTACTGCTTTGGGTTTATGAAAATTAAAAATTTAAATTTATAGAGAAGGTATTCACAAAAGAGGAAATCCAAATAACCAATAAACATATGGAAAGGGACTTAATATCTTAGTCACCAGGAAAATGCAAAAGACCTCTACACTGAACTATCTCTAAATACCAACTGGTACAGATTCAGGACTGGCAATATTAACAGTCTGAGAAGATTAAGTGTCTGAGTATGTTAACTAGTGCAAAGCCTAAACAGCTCTTTCTAGGAGCCACTTCCAGAACTCTAGTGGGCAGCAGCCTGGTGGGGGCAAACCTGGGACCACTTCTCCATCATCTGTCCCTGGTTATATACACATAGGTGGGAAGATTTCACAATCTGTGGCCTCCACCAGCATCTACAACTGGCCAGAAGTTCTGGAATCTCTGTGTCAACTCTCAGGCTCTCATATATCTTAATGTATGTAGATAATGCAAATAGTGTCTGCTTAATAGTCAGCGTTTCTTGTATAGTGTGCAGCCTGAACAACCGTCCAGGGAATCCCTGCTCTTATGCCAGCACAGGATCAGGTGTCAAGTCTACTTTTCTGAGAGTATTACCCAAAACTGTAAGGTCATGAATAGCCTCCTTTAAATACTGGAGATAACTTAAATGCGGAACAACCTGAACTCTCATCCACAGCTAGTGGGAATGTAATGTGTAAAAAAAAAAAAAAAAAAAAGTAAACCACCTTAATGGTAGTAACTACTAAAGCTGAGGCTCTGGGAGAACCTACCCACCCATGGGCACCATGATATGGACTAAACTGTCCATATCGGTATTGCTGGTAATAGTAAAAAAACAGGAAACAACCGAAATATCCATCAAGAACAGAATGTATAAACGGACTGTGACATGTTTACACAGTGGATTATCTTCCAGAAATGAAAATGAGTGAACTACAAACACAGCCTCAACCTGGAAAACTCACAAATAACACTGAGTGGAAGGAACAAGACACAAAGAATACACACGTTACGGTTCCAGCCAGACGGAGTTTAAAACTAGCAAAACACAGCTGCGCTGTTTGGGGAGGCGCAGAGATGGGAACAAAAGAAAAGCACGGAAATGACGATAGTGAGCGTCAGGCAAGACATTGCTTCTTGGGGGGAGAGTGCTGGAATGTTCCACTTCTTGAACTGGTGATAATTCTTTGAAATGTACGTGTGTTTTTTTTTTTGCCATACGCGGGCCTCTCACTGTTGTGGCCTCTCCCGCTGCGGAGCACAGGCTCCAGACACGCAGGCTCAGCGGCCATGGCTGACGGGCCCAGCCGCTCCGCGGCATGTGGGATCTTCCCGGACCGGGGCACGAACCCATGTCCCCTGCATCAGCAGGCGGACTCTCGACCACTGCGCCACCAGGGAAGCCCTGTATGTGTGTCTTGAGCCCTCTTCCCTGCACCTGTGTGCGTGCTCGCGGGAGAGAAGGTCAGACAAGGAAAGGGCGGAGGAGGGCAGCAAAGGCCCATGCACGTACCACTCGGTGCAAGTACTTGTGGTCATAGGCGCTGATGGGCTTCCCATCCAGCAGCACGCGACCCCCTTCCAGGGGGTAGAAGTTCTCCAGGATGTTGACACAGGAGCTCTTCCCACTGCCCGACGGCCCCACGAGCGCTGTCACCTTTCCTGGGGACAGGCTGAAGGAGACATTCTGCAAGGAACACGCAGACACGGTGTGGGGCCCCTGGCTCATATGCTCTGGCCTCAGACGCAGGCGGGCACCCTTCCCAGCCTGCCCCACCGCCGGCCCCCAGAATGCTCTCCTTTCTAGGATTTGGCAGCACTTTTATACTTGTCTCCTTTGCCTGGAATGTTCTTTCTGCAGAGAGCCGTCGGCTGGCTCCTGCTCCTTGTTTAGGTCTCATATCAAATGTCACCTCCTCCGAGAAGCCCTCCTTGACTGCTAATACCATCTCTGCAGACTACCCCTGACTTACTGCCTTCCTAGCACTTCTCCAGGAATCCTTTTGTTAATGATCTCTCTTCAGTGTTCCTGGCCTTTCATTTCCTGGCTGCACTGCCATGGCCTGGCCTGTAGGAGGTGCGCGAGAGATGGGATGAGGGAAAGGATGACTTGGGGAGCGGGGGGCTTGGGCCGTCTCTCACCTGCAAGACTTGGGTGTGGGGCCGAGTGCGGTAGGTGAAAGTCACGTTCTCAAAGTCCACCCGGCCCTCCAGGTGGTCGGGGGCCAAGTGCCCATCATGCACCATGGTTGGCTGCCGGTCAATGAACTCGAACACCTTCTCCGCAGCCCCCACTCCTTGCATCAGGCCGCTGTAGACGGAGCCCACGGACTGCGGGGGGAGTAGACACACGTTCCTGACCCATCGACGTCCCGATCCTGGGACACCCCTCCCCCCGCCATGGTGCCAGAGAGCTGAAGCGGGTGAGGAGAGAGCCAAGAACGCAGCAGCAGTTCTGGGGGCGGGGTGCCCACAGGAGGCTGCTGGAGCCCCACCTGCTAGTACAGCAGACCATGACGACAATGAAAAAATGAGGACAGCAATAAAAAATACTGGTGCCTTGTGTGTTATAGATAAACCTCACCACCGTCCAGCAGGGTAGGTGTTATCACCCCCCAGAGGAGGAAATGGAAGCACAGAGAAGTTAAATGAACTAAGCAGAATGTGGCAGAACAGGAATCGGACCTTCCTTTTTCAGCTGTCACAGAATTTTTAAATTTCAATTTTAAAAATGGCCCTTCATTTATACTATACATCTCCTTGGGTAAAAATATACACAAGTGTAAGTGTGAATAATGACTCATTTTACTGAGTACTTATATATGTTACGAGGTAGGTTCTATCATTATCTCCTTTCTGGTGATACGGAAACTGAGGCACAGAGAGCTCAAGTAACTTCCCCCAGGTCACACAGTCAGGAAGTGGCAGAGCCGGGATTCGAACCCAGGCGCATCTGGCTCCCGAGTTCAGGCTCTTACGAGCTGTGACTGCGGGTCCTGGTTGATGAAGTGGGGGTGGTATTAGTACCATTGTCATGGTTCCGCGAAGACAGTGCTCAGCACATAGTAAACCCCCAACACACCACAGCTACGGCTATTATCATAACATCTGGATATAATTATTTCTATTAAGATACACGTGCTGTGTGTAAGTTGTCTTTCTTGCTTCATCCCAGAGGTGGCCCCGGTTATCCGAGCACTGTGTCTTTCGGGTCCTTTCTCTGTGCTTTTACAAACACATGCACATATGTAATTAAATCATTTTGAGATGAAAAAAAGAAACCACAAGTGGGATCAGACCATCCTTATGACTCGGGGATTAGCTTTTTCCAAACAGCATGTCTTAGGGCTCTTTCCATGCCAGTGCACACAGCACTACCTCATGTTTGTGGCTGCTGCCTAGTTTTCATAGCACAGATGGGCTGTTTCTAGAATACAGATGTACTGTATTCACCCAATCGCTGGTTGACAGGCACTTGACTTTTCACCATTATAAACGATGCCGCACTGAACATTCTGGGACACATGTCTTTGCCCACTAGTGTGGATATTTCTGAAGCACGGATTCCGAGACGCTGATTCAAATGACACCGCATGGATGACCGTAGCTAACGCAAAGTGCCATCTGCAGCAGATGCTAACCCGCCCCTCCCCTGCCGCATCTTTGAGCTTTATCACTGCGGGACACAGAGGCTCAACCTCAGTGCCGGAGGGCTTTGTGGGGGGAGGGAGGCAGACCAGAGAAGCACTCCAAGCATCCTCCAGCAGTGACTGATCGCAGCATCGGCACAGGCACGCCAGCTCCCTAGCCTCGGGACCTGCTGGTGGGGGCAGCCAAATTAAGACATAATCTATTAAAAAAAAAAGAAACCCACTCTGTTCTTTTTCCATGGAGCTACTCTTTAAAGTGGGTTAAAATAAAGTCAGACCATCTGGCTCTGAATTCGGTTCCCTTACAAACATGGTGGGCAAGTCGTTTAACCCCTCTGAGCCTCAGCTTCTTTTTCTGGGAAATGGGGACTGGAGTAGCACTGACTGCGCACAGTGTGCTCAGGACAACCTTCTGAAATAGTTGCTGTCGTTGCCACTTTGCTCCATAAACGGAGTTGCTGTCACGTGTCTGTATTACTCTCTTTCTTGGTATTATTGGTATTGTCACGTTCTTTAGAAAGAAAGACCACCTCCCGTGAACCCTGGAGCACCCCCATTTAGATCCCTCTCCCTTCCCCCCGGGCCCCCGTCCCCCCACCGGCCCCTCACCTCCATACAATCTCCCAGGACAAACTCGTAGATAATGAAGGAGATGAGATTGCCGCTGGTCATCTGCCCTGAGATGACGAGGTGGCCCCCGTAGTAGAGGATACTGACCTGGACCACCAGCAGCGTGAGCTGGAGGGAAGAGGGAAAGGGGGATCTGAGTCGTGGGGGCCTTGGCTCAGACCCTCCCCCCAGCCCCGGTGAGAGCAGCTGTGGGCGCCTCACTCACAGCCACAGAGGCTGAAACTCCAGCCCGCAGCAGCGATGGCCTCCCACAAGCTGGGGCCCTTCTGTCACTCATGCCCTCCCCGCCCCCGCCATGGAGTTTTTCCCTGCAAAGGCCCCCAGCTGGAACAGGCCATGAGCCTGGCTGGGAACAAGGCTTGCTTTGTAAGGCCCTGGTACACATACACAGCCCCCAAGCGCCTCAGCGAGGCCAAACTGGAGCTATTAGTCTTCTCCTTATTGGGAAGAGCATGGTTCAGAGAGGCTGAGTCCACTGGCTAAGGTCACACAGCAAGCCAGGCAAAGCAGACGAGGTCTGTGTTTCCATGAAGGAGGGGCTGTGTCCAGGGTGTGCTTGCCTCCAGCCCCCTCTGGTGTCTGGGGGAGTGGTCTGCGAGAGGAGTGGGACCCGCGTACCCATGACAACCCACTGGGTCCCTATTTGTCCCTCCTCATCCCAAGCCAGCGATGCTGGGTCAGAACTAGATCAATGGCTGGACCACAGTGCCTTTGCACAAGCGGCAAGAGGCGCCCCTGCTGGTGGGCAGACTGCCAAGATGCTCGGCTAGCTGAGCTGGATTTCAGGCCCTTCCTCTCCTTGGCTGGACACTTCTGAGGGGTGGCCCATCCTGGGGGGACCCAGAAGGTCCTTATTCCCTGCTTTCCCTGTAAACCACCCTCTCATTCCTCCCCCTAAACTCCAAACCCTCCTCATTCCTACCCCAGCTGTTCCCCAACAGCCCACCCCGAGATGTGGCCAGCACACAGTGACAGGACCCAAGTGTTTCTTCTCCAGGAGGGGCTGTAACTCACCCCCAGGGAGTGAGCTGGACACTCTAATGGGGGCATGTGTGTGGTTGTGACACAGGACCTGCAGGGAAGCGGCCGAGGATGGGTCCCAGCTGGCCTCGGGGTGACTCTCCACCTTGGCAGGGACGCTTCCCTAGCTGGGAAAAGAAAGCTCCTACCCTGCCACCCCACGCCCAGGCGAGAGGGAGAGAGGAGGTGCCCTGTTTGAGGACATGCCCCGAGAGGCTGAAGTCCTTTCCAGAAAGATTCTCTGAGGACAAGCAGAAAGCTGGGACAAAGTCAAGTGTCACATCAGCATGCCTGGACCTGGGTTAATGTCCTGACCCCATCTTTGTGTCAGACCTGCCCAGGCTGGGGCACGTACCCCGCTGCCCCAGACGTAGTACATGTAGGCCGCAGCCTCCTTCCTGTTCAGCTTGTAGACCTGCTGCAGCTTCCGTGAGTACACCTCCGCCTCCTCCTCCTCGTTGGCAAAGCTCCGGACTGTCTTCATGGCGCTGATGGTCTCCTCGGCCGTGCTGCTGGCCCTGGCCAGGGCATTCTGGACCTCTTTGGAGAGCCTCTATGGGTGGGAGGGGCGACAAGAAGGAAGAGACCCCAAAACAGACAGCCTCACCCTCTGCCTGAGCCCCCAGGGCTCTCTGGTGTTTTCTATCTTTAGTTGGTGCCAGCTCTGTGCAGGGAGTTCCAGGGACAAGGGGATAAGGCCCAGTTCCCCTCCTCCCCCATTCCCTTCTAGCTTGATTTGCTGAACTCAGAGAACAGACTCCAGCTGGGCTCTTAGGGTGAGCTCCTGAGGCTCTAGCTCCTGAGGCTCTAGCTCCTGAGGCATGGGGAGGCTGATCATGAAGTCATCTCCAGTATTCAGAGGAGGTTATGCATGACCATACAGTTTTGGGTAATCCTCTGAGAAAAAGAAGTCTCAATACCTGATTCTGTGCTGGCATAAGAGCAGGGATGCCCTGGATGGTTGTTCAGGTTGTACACTACACAAGAAACACTAACTATTAAGGAGGCACCATTTACATCCAGCAACATATATTAAATTAGGTGAGAGCCTGAGGGTTGGCACAGAGATTCCAGAACTCCTAGCCAAGTTCTAGATGGTGGTGGAGGCCACGGGCTATGAAATCTGCCCTCATCGTGTGCTTATAACTGGAGATGGATGGCTGAGAAGTGGTTCCAAGTACATGACCACCAGGCTGCTGCCCACACAGTTCCAGAAGCCGCCCTGGGCCACGCTATTCAGGCTTTCAGTAACCACACTCAGAATCTCACACCAGCCAGGAAGGCTGCCCAGGAGGCTGAGACAGCCTCCTCCACAGGCATGTCCCATGACCTGCGAGTCATGCCCAGGCCATCGGAAGCATGCAGTACACTCAGGCATCCTGGGAGAAGCCATGTCTGGCTGTGGGCGATGTGTGTGGCTTGTGGCGATGTCTGTAACCTACACATTCGGGTACAGGTACGAGACCTAAACAGGGCTTCCTTGAGGTCCTGGCCGGTTGAACTTAAAGGTGGGGCCTGAGGTGTGTGCAGAGGCGGGCTGGTGCAGGGAGCTCCAGGGTTTCCTGCCCCCTCTCGGGGGCGGGCAGGAAGGCAGGAAGGGTGGTGTGGAAGGGAAACGGCTCCAACTCCAACTCATATATTTACTTTTTCTACTCAGGGAGGAAAACAGTGAGGCCGGTGACCCAGAACTGCTGGGGAGAGGACCCTCCTGGGTGGTGGGCTCTGCCAGAGGTGACACATTGGACTGTGGGGAACGGATCCATCTGGGGGCTGGCCTCAGATCATGGGCACCAAGGGTTCCGACCAAACTGGGGACCCTGAGCTGATCACGTGTCCAAGCCCCTGCTCAGGAGTGTCTCTGCCCCCGCAGGCCTGGAGCACTGAGGAGGGGCCGCCTACACTGTCTGAACCCAGCCTAGCTCCCTTAGGGCTTTGGGGCACCCACCATCGCAGGAAGCAGGAGGAAAGTGAGGCAGGGGCCTAGCTTACAGGCTGACCCTTCTGACAGAGGCAGTGCCAAGGGGCGGCCTGAGGGGACTGCTGCCTGCCCATCACTGCATCGTGGGCGAGGGTCCCGCTCCTGGGGGCCTGAGCCCTCCCCCCTGACACAAACGTATAGAAACAGAGCAAACTTTGCACTCAGTGAAAACCAAACTTCCCACAAAGGCCGACACCATCTGGCCCCCGTCACCTCCCTGCTCTCCCCTCACTCCTGGCTCTGGCCTCACCGGCCTCTCTGAGGCTCCGCAAACACGCCAGGCACATTCCCACCTCAGGGCCTTTGCACTGGCTGTGCCCTCTGCTTGGAATGTGCTTCCCCAAGCTGTCCACCTCTTTACTGAAATGTCACCTTCTCAGAAAGATCTATTTAAAACTGGCAACCAGCCCCAATGCTCCCCATCTCTCTCTTAATTTTTCTCCTTAGCAGTTATGATCTTTTACTGTATTATATATCTTCATTATTAGCATTGTTGTTATTTATTGTCTGTTTCTCTTATTAGAATATAAGCCTCCTGAAGGCAAGGGCCCTGTTTCATTGATATATCTCAGTGCCTGGGACATGGTAGGTGCTCAATAAATATTTATTGAATGAGTGAAATGAATCAGTGAATGAACACAAATGCAGCCTTACGATGAGTCCTTCACTAGCCCCTGGTGGCCCCCTGAACCTGCCTAAGGGGTCACCCAGGAGCTGCCAGTGCTGAGACCCCAGCGGAGACCAGGCGGGGCCTACCTTGTAGTACTTGCCGTAGATGTCAGACACCATCATGATGATGGGGAAGCCCATGAAGGTGACCAAGGAGAGCTGCCAGGAGAGGCTGAACATGAAGACCACCACGCCCGTGACCTTGACCGTGTTCCGCAGGAAGATGTTGATATTCTGGGAGACCAGGTCGCTGACCATGGTGGTGTCCGAGGTGAGGCGGGAGATGAGGTCCCCTGGAACACAGGCAGCTCAGCTCCCGCTGTGGCAATGGGGTCACTGTGGGCAGCGGCAGGGGACCCTCGGGGAGCTCAGGCCTTCCCCACCTTCTGGGCAGGGTGGGGAGGGAAGGAGAGCGGATGCCCCTTGAGGGCTGCTCTCAGCCCAGGCCGTGTCACCAGCATCTTGCTTCAGCTTCACACCTCTCAGAGCACAGAGGAGGCAGCTGAGGCTCAGGAAAGGGAAGAGGCTTGCTCAGCACCACACAGCGTGTCCGTGACTGAGCCAGAGCCGAGCCCACGTCTCCTCCCTGTCACTGGCAGAGGGGCCACTCCCCTCTTCCCTCACAGAAATAACAATCTGGGCTGTGGAGGAGAGAGGAATAGAAAGCCCTTTACTGACTGCTGGATACTGGGCTAAGAGTTCCACAGCAATCCCACAGGGCAGCTACCGTTATTGTTCCCATTTTACAGAGGAGAAAACAGAGGCTCAGAGAGGTGAAGTTAGTGACAGAGCTTGCACCCAGGCTGGTCTCCCTCAGAGCCTGGATCTGGGCCGGACGCTGTAATGTCTTCCCTGCTCTGCCCTGCATGTCTGCCCTGCTCACTCCCATAGGAGCTGGGCCTCTCAGGCCACAGGCCTGGGTAGTCCCGGCCCTTGCGCTTCCCACAAGCCAGTGGGAGGTGAGGCCTGGTTGCTGCAGGGACATCGGGTGGCCTAGCGAGGGTCCTATAGTGGCCGCAGTTCACACCAAAACCTCAGCCAGCAGGCCAGCTCCCCAGGGCTCAGGCAGGGCCAGAGGCCCAAGCCAGCCTCCCGGGGTGTCCCCATCCAGGACTGGACGGCAGGAAAAGCCATCAGGACTGAGACAATGGACGTACCCACTTAAATCCTCAATGCAAGGCAAGCCCACCTGGCCGGGCCCAGCCCCAGGTCCCCCGAGGCCCCAGGAGGACCAACCTGTGCGATTCTCGTCAAAGAAGCTCGTCTCCTGAGATACCAGCGAGCGGAAGAGACGGTTCCGAAGGCGAATGTTCAGTCTGGCAAATATGAGGGTAAAAATGCCGCCCCGAATACCTGCGGCAAATGAGCTAATTGCAGATAAGAGATGTTATATATAGCACGACGTCCTTCCGACAACCAACCGCCACCACCCGCCACCCCACTCTGCTGGCAGGCGTGGACCCCTCGCAGGGCAGAGACCGGGTGGCACCCCGACCTCGAGCCCACTCTCCGGAGCTGGCACCACCACGGGGTTTCCCTCTTCCCAACAGGAGCACCCAAGGTGAGGGCACAGAGGGGACGGCGTTTACTGTGGGTGAAGGACCCAGCTCCGCCAGCCAGACCCCTCTCCCTTCCAGAAGAGCACAGACAAGGCTGGTCCTTGTTTCCCGCTTGGAAAACCACCGGGGGTGGGAGGGTGCTGGTGAAAGGGGGAACCCTGAGGACTGAAGCCATTTGTAGGGACAAAAGGGCGTTGCTCTAGGGTGTGGCTCAACCAAAGGGGCAGAACTAAGCCAGTTGGGGTGTTGGTTACCACGGGGACCAGCTGAGGCACAGGCTCCCCAGGGGCATTTCCTGGGCCTCCCTGGCCCCTTTTCCTCTCGGGAGCTGGCCCTGCCCTCCTTCCCGGCGGCAGGCCTGGGCGGGTGGGGGAGGGCATGGGCCGCTACCTGCCGATGGCCAGCACACACATGACGATGACGGCCGTGCTGAACTGCTCCATGCTCTTCTGGATGACGATGCCATCGATGGCCCGGCCCGTGTAGTAGGGGAGGAAGGTCTCTCCTGTGGAGACAGGGCGGCTCAGGGGGCATCTGCAACCGGGGGAGCCTCTGTCCTTCCTCCTGAGCCTCTGGAAGCCCCCACACCACCCACAGTGCTGACTCCACCGTGGGGTTTTCTCTCTCGGCAAACTCCTGCTTCTCAGCGGGGCAGGGGGCAGGGAAGGGGTCCCACACTGCTTAATGCCCTCTCTTTTCAGAGAACGGGAACACGGGAAATGTGAGTTACTTAATCTATACAGACTGGGTCGTGCTATCATGAATACTGGCGACCGGGCCTCGAGCCCACAGAGCCGAGGGGCTCCCGTGTGACAGTTCACCCCCTCTGCACGTGGACTCTGAAGTCGGCTCTGTTACCACCCATTGTACAGATGAGGAAAGTGGAGCTGAAAGGATGAGCTGACGCTTGCTCAGCCACACAACTGGTGGCTGACAGACGCCAAAGTTCACTGCCTTCTTCTCTTTGGCCGAGGGTTCAGAGTCCAAATTCTAGACCCTCAGAGTATGTTGATATTCTGGTTCTGAGCAATGCTGTAAATTGCCACCCCGCCCCTCTTGATGGGGCACTTTACAGTTTGTCAGAAAATTTCTTACCCATATGTCCTGCTATATCTTCACAACAATCCTGGGTGGACGGGGGGAGGGGGGCATTGGGCAGGGACGTCACCCCATTTCACAGAGGTGGAATGGGAGACTCAGAGAGGCTGAGTAATTCGCCCAAGGTCCCATAGCAATTAGGAGGAAGGGCCAGGACTCAAACCCAAATGAGCTCCCAACCTGAGGGCTCGTTCCTTTGCCTTCCCCCCCGAGAGCCCAGAATAAATGCCCGCTCCCATCTTACGGAAATGACGGACACGGAATAGAAGGTGGTCAGACCAGGCTGTGTCCCCTGTTTTCACGGCAGCTCTTTCAGCGGCCAAAGCCTGGCTCAGGGCTGGGCATACAGGAGTCACTCAATAAAGGTCAATGAATGAACCCTGGGCAGGTGGAGGTGGGGCAGGCCGTTCCCTGGTCAGCTCTACAGGACTGGCTCAACCGGGACAGTGAGGCCTTCCATGGCGTTCTGGCGCCCTCTGCTGGTCTCAGCACTGGGACCACAGGGCGGCAGCGGAGAGGGCCTCTGTCTCCCCTGTGTCCTTGGCCAGATGGGGTCTCCAGCCACCCCCGTGAAGTTCTACCTCAGCTGAATCTCTGCCTCAGTTTACCCACAGGGAAGTAAAGGGCGTCAGCGAGCTCTAGCAGCATTATGATTCCAGCAAGCACCAGTGATGATATTAACCACCACGGACGTTTATGGAGCCCTTGCTGGGTAGGGTGCTGTGCTAAGCAGGTAGGCAAACTCTTTTGTCCAATCTGCCCAAGAACCAGGTGAAACTCTCTGGTCCATCAACAAATCCTGTGGCTCCACCTTCAAACTATTTCCAGAATATTCTGCCTCTACCGCCCCACCCGGGTTTGTCCACCTCCTTTGGACTCTATCTCAGCAAACCCCTGGTTCCCCCTGCTGCCACCTTTATCCCCATCAGCCTGTTCTCTGCTCAACGGACAGCGGGAGCCTGTGAAACCCAAGGCAGATCATCTCATCCAGCATCAAAGTCAAAGGCCTTACAGTGGCTGACGGCACCCTGCACGACTGGGCCCTGCTACTGAGCTGCCTCATCTTCTTCTCTCCCCCCACTCCCTCTGCTCCAGCTGCGCTGGCCTCTCTGCTTTTCCTTTAACGATCAGGCACCTTCCTGCCTCAGGACCTTTGCACGGGCTGTTCCCTTTGCCTGGAGCACTGTTACCCCAGATAGCTGCTCCCTCATCTCTTTCAAGTCTCAAATGCTTCCCAATAACCCCATAGGTGGTCTATTATCATTCTTCCCACTTTACAGATGAGGAAACTGAGGCTCAGAGAGGCTAAGTCATTTGCCCAAGGTTATTGTAGTTAGGTTGCCATGAAATCCATATCTCAAGGGGAGATACTCAGCACTAAAACGAACCATTTTTTTTTTCACAATGGGTGGTTGTTCTTTTAGATGATAAGGTTTCAGAAAAAGCTGAACCCTACTGGATGCTTGCTGATTGAAAAATAATTGTTCATAATCACAGTACCTAACTTTTAGGAAGAAGTACCTAGTTTTGCCAGGCCCCGTGCTTCACCTCATTTAATTTTCACAATAACCTGAAGAAGCCCTCATTGCAGGATGAGAAGCCGAAGCTTGGCCACGCGAAGTAAACTTGATTAAAATTACTGATGAAGTCGGGGGGCCTGATTTCAAGTTGAAGCCCATAACCTTGACATAATCCTGCAGGCTGGTGCCATCTGCCCGGCTGTATTTTAGGACATCTGTATTCCCTAAGCGCACACCAGCTGACAACAGCACCCTGGGAGGCAGGGGAAACGAGGCCGTGGGAGCAACATCTGCCGACACAGGCAGGACAGTCATTCATTCATTCATCCATTCACTCAGTGAGTCTGATTCTGTGCCAGGTATCAGGGGCCCTGGATGAGTCAGGCCTGGCCCCTGTCCGCGAGGGGCTCAAAGCCTGGAAGGGGAGAAAGGAGAGTGGACGCGTGATTTTCATGTCACCCATGCTGTGATTAAGGGCCACGGTTGGCAGAATCTGAGTAGGGGTCTCAGGAGCAGACATTTGGGCCTTGAAGCACGAGGAGGAGAAACTATCTGGTTAAATGAAAAGGGGCCATCCCAACACTCACGGCCACTGAAGTTTACTGGGAGCTTTCCATGTGCCGCGAGCTGTCCGAGGCGTCTTACTCGGATTACACAACCCCGCAACTGCTGCTGCCCATTTTACAGATGAGGAGATGAGACTCAGAGAGGTTAAGGAACTTGCCTAAAATCACACAGCGGTTAAGGGGCCGGGACTGAGGGTGGAGGATGGAGGGTATGAGGAAATGGGCTCTGGGGTTCGCCTGTCCTCTCTCAGATCACTCTGGCTTTGTGGCTACTCCCAGACTCTGTCGCTGGGAGTTAAACATGTAACGACTCATAGCAGCTAACATTCCTGTACTCATCATGCCATACCAAGCTCTGTACATGTCCTTCTCCTCTCTGTCTTTTTATTCATACTTTACAACACCTTGGGATAAGGATGCTCCCAATCCCCATTTCACAGAAGGAGGAAGTGAGGCTCTGAAAGGTCTGAGCACTTGCCCACGGTCTCACAGCCAGGCCCGGAGAAGGACTGGGATTGGTACCTGGGCCTTGTCACCCCCAGAACCCGTGGAGTTTCCACCCTGTGATGTCCCTTCCCACCCAGGTTGCTGGAGTGTTGCTTTCAAACTGTTTGGACCAGATCCACAGTAACAGATACAATTTACATCACCAACCAGGACACACACACAGGTGCACACAGCTAAAGTAAAAGTTTCACAAAACAATACTTAATCTTACCACAGACTACATACCCTGATGGCTCTATTCTATTCTGCTTCATTACAAAAAATGCTTTGAACCTATAGATGCCATTTCTAGGAACTTATCCTACAGACATATGCACATTTATATGAAACACGTATGAACAAGAGAAAAAGACTCAAAACAACCCAAGAGTCCAACAACGGGAGACTGACTAAATAATCTATGGTACAGCCACACAGTGCAGTATTACACAGCCAAATAAAAGAATGAGATA
This sequence comes from Mesoplodon bidens, assembly GCF_964165515.1. Classification (NCBI taxonomy): domain Eukaryota; kingdom Metazoa; phylum Chordata; class Mammalia; order Artiodactyla; family Ziphiidae; genus Mesoplodon; species Mesoplodon bidens. The sequence continues at coordinate 7,480,013 of NC_138169.1, read as the reverse complement.
CTGATTGGAAAAATTCCGGGATATATTGTTAAGTGAGAAAAGCAAGGCACAGAATGGAGTGTAAGAGGTGGGGAGAGTAACGTGTACTTATTTGCTTGTAGCTGCATAAGGAAACGCTGGAAGCGTATACGAGAGAGGAATAAAAGTGGTTTCCTGGGCTTCCCTGGTGGCGCAGTGGTGGAGAGTCCGCCTGCTGATGCAGGGGACACAGGTTCGTGCCCCAGTCTGGGAGGATCCCACATGCCGCGGAGCGGCTGGGCCCGTAGGCCATGGCTGCTGAGCCTGCGCGTCCGGAGCCTGTGCTCAGCAGCGGGAGAGGCCACGGCAGTGAGAGGCCTGCGTACCGCAAAAAAAAAAAAAAAAAAAAAAAAAAGTGGTTTCCTGCCCACTTGGAAGCTTCCGGAACCTTTTTCTGTAGTTAGCCCTGGGCACCGGGATCAGGGTAGTCAGGGGTAGAATTAGGAGTGAAACTCTCCGTGTTTACCTTTGCGTATCAGTTTGACGTCTGAACCACGTAAGTAAGATGTTAAAATCTGAGAGGAGAGAAGCGGGCCCTCACTCACCCAGAGCTGCCATGATGAGGAAGAAGGAGGCGGCCACGAGGAAGGCGATGTCGGGCTTGGTGTAGGACAGCAGCTTCTGCAGCGTGGCCCCGGAGGCCTGCTCGGGCGCGGGCCGGTCCTCCCCAGGGAGGCCCTCGGCCTCGGCCCCTGCCCCCCGCTCGAGGGCCTTGGCGTCCGGCTGCACTGTGGACAGCAGCCACCAGAGCAGGAAGGACGCAGCGAGTGAGACGTAGGTCCACACGAAGAGAGCCCAGAACCACGGGTCCCGGACCGGCTTGCGTACCTCGGAGAAGAGCAGCAGCTTCACCATGGTGTAGATGCCCGCGAAGAGGCACACGAGGGCGATGACCGTCCACGAGGCCCGCAGCCGCCGGGGCCCCAGGGCGCTATTCTTGGCCACGCCGATGGTGGCCCCCAGCAGCAGGCAGCTGCGGTACAGGCAGGCCGCCCAGAGGTCCAGCACCGAGTCAAAGATGTTGAAGTGCCGGATGTCCTCCAGCAGGCTGCGGTCCAAGTGGCTGAGGACGTAGATGGCCGTGGTCATGCCGACGTCCAAGCTCATGAAGGCCAGGGTCACCACCACGGCCTTCCACAGCTGCATCCTGCTGGCGGGTGGTGGGCAGGCACCGAGGGGCAGGCTCTAGCTCATGGGGGCAAGGCCACTGTCTGTGGGGCGAGGCCAGACCTGCAGGGGCAACAGGGCAAGGGGTTCAGGTGTGCTACTTGCTGGCTGTGTGACCTTGGGCAAGTCACCTGACAACTCTGAGCCTCAGATTCCTCATCTGTAAAATGGCAGTGACAAGAATACTGATTTCACAGAGGTATTGTGACAGTTCCACTCATTCAAGGAACATTGATTAAGCACCCTCTGTGGGCCAGACTCTGTTCTTTGCACTGGGGATTTAACAGTGAACAAAAATAACAAAGACCCCTGCTCTTGTGGAGATGAGACACTCATGTCAGAGACAGATAGTAAACCTAATAACTAAATGATACAGTATGCTAAGAGATAGGGCTGGGGTGTGAGGAACGAGGGGCCATGAGGGGCGGTGAGGGCAATTTTAAATAGTGGGCCAGGGCTTCCCTGGTGGCGCAGTGGTTAAGAATCCGCCTGCCAATGCAGGGGACACGGGTTCAAGCCCTGGTCCAGGAAGATCCCACATGCCGCGGAGCAACTAAGCCCATGCGCCACAACTACTGAGCCTGTGCTCTACAGCCCGTGAGCCACAACTACTGAGCCCGCGTGCCTAGAGCCTGTGCTCCGCAACAAGAGAAGCCACCACAATGAGAAGCCCGCCCACTGCAATGAAGAGTAGCCCCCGCTCACCGCAACTAGAGACAGCCCGCGCGCAGCAACGAAGACCCAACACAGACAAAAACAAACAAACAAACAAACAAATAAATAAATAAATAGGGGGCCAGGGAAGACCTCGCTGTGAAGGTAACCCTTGAGTAAGATTGAAAGAGGTGAGGGAGTCTGCCACGTGGAGATTTGGGGGAAAAGCATTTTGGACAGGTGGAACAGACAACGCCAGAGCCTGAGGTAGGAACGTGTGGCTTGAGGGAGGCAAAGAGGCCCCATGAGGTCAGAGAGGTGAGGGTGCAGGGATGTGCAGGGCTCTGCAGATGAAACTGAGTTCAGCAAAGGATGTAATGAAGAGTCACTGTCTTATAACTACTACCGCTACTACTACTATAATCATTAATTTCTCTGAACCTGTTTCTTCTTTTGTAAAATGTTAGCAGGAGGTTTAATATGTGAACATCAGGTCTGGGCACAGTGCTGAGCCCGCAATAATTGCTACTGATTGTTACCACATATGATGCATGTTTAATAAACGTTTGTCCACTTCCCTCCGCCCCACATCAGGCCTTCAGTCTCCCCAAATAAACCTGAACCCTCTTAGACCAAGAAGGGGTGTCTGCAGGCCCATGAGCAACCCAGAGACTTTTGTATCTGCCTGGAAGTTTCCAGAATCTTTTTCTCCAGCCCAGGTTGCCCCTCGCCCTCAGCCCTAGCCCCTTGTGGTTTTCTGGAGTGCGATGTCTGCTTTGCCTAAGGTATGTCCCATGTTGGGTCCTTCAGGCCTGGACCAGGGCCTGGGAGATGCCAGGAGCTGCAGAGACACGGAGGGAGGTGGGCCTGGGGGCCTGAGTTTTGGAGTGGGGCTTGTCCAGGGCAGGACTGGGACCAGACTGGGTGCGCCCCTGAGTGCCACCTCATGACTTGGGTTCATCCCTTTCTCCCCTGGGGTCTTTGTTGTCCCATCTGCAAAATGGGCAAAGCTCTGGAGTCCCCAGCGGAGGGGAGAGGTGCAGAGCGAGTGGAGGGGTGACTGTGAGTAGTGACTGGGAATGGGGGCCAGACTGAGGGACCCTCTCCCCCCACAGCGCCAGTGCTCAGACCAATGTCAGAAACCCCACACAACCCCATGAGGCCGCTGCTTCCACATTCCCATTTACAGCTGGGGAAACTGAGGCACACAGAGGCAAAGGCACATGGCTCATATCACTCAGCCAACAAAGGCCCAAGCCAGGACTCGAGCCAGTGTGTGAAGGGTCCCAGCACCTGGCTCGCAATCTTGGTACCACATGCCTGACCCACAGCAGGTGCCCAATTACTACAAGCAAACAGTTACGCAGCACAGCCCTTCCTAGAAGCCCCACCCTTTATGTGGGTCACATGCTTTGTATGTGTCTGCTTACTTAATCCTCACAGCAACTTTGCGAGATTTACACTACTATCATCCCCATTTAGCTGATGGAGAAACTGAGGCCCAGAGAAGCTAATAACTTGCCAAAGATCACACAGCTGGTGAGCAGCAGAGCTGGGATTTGAACGCAGAGTTGTCTGGTTCCAAGAGCTGGGCTCTAAACTGCTAAGCTAAAATGCTTGTCAATACACCAAGTCCTTACAGCAGCCAAGACATGGAAGCAACCTAAATGTCCATCGACAGAGGAATGGATAAAGAAGATGTGGTACATATATACAATGGAATACTACTCAGCCATAAAAAAGAATGAAGTAATGCCATTTGCAGCAACACGGATAGACCTAGAGATTATCATACTAAGTGGAGTGAGTCAGAAAGAGAAAGAAAAATACCATATGATATCACTTATATGTGGAATCTAAAATATGACACAAATATTTATGAAACAGAAACAGACTCACAGACATAGAAAACAGACTTGTGGTTACCAAAGGGTGGGGAAGGGATAAATTAGGAGTTTGGGACTAGCAGATACAAATTACTGTATATAAAACAGATAAACAACAAGGTCCTACTGTATAGCACAGGGCACTATATCCAATATCCTGTAATAAACCATAATGGAAAAGAATATGAAAAAGAATATATATATATATGGATAACAGAATCACTTTGCTGTACACCAGAAACTAACACAACATTGTAAATCAACTATACTTCAATTAAAAAAAAAAATATATATATATACATATAGCAAGTCCTAACAGAGAGTATTCACTGAAGGAGAATAGAGTCTATACCAGAGGGGGCTCAGCTAAGAAGCAGAACTGATGACACACAGTGATAACAATGACAAGGACAGCAGCAACAGTAACAAGAGCTGACACTTATTGATGTTATCGTGCACCTGGCATTGTTCTGAGTGATTTACATGCATTCATCCTCACAAGAATCCTATGAGGTATGTTCTGTTATCATCCCCATTTTCTGGTGAGAAAATTGAGGCACAGAGAGGTTAAGTAACCTGCCCCAGGTCACACAGCTAGGAAGTGGCACACCTGGGATGTGAACCAAGGCCTTCGAGTTCCAAAATCTGTACTCTCAACTCCAAAGGCATAATTCTTCAAAACAGCATCTCAGGGGTAGGCAAGACCTTTAATGATGCTCAGGAGGGTCTGAGATGCAGAGGGGACCCAGGGGCATGACGGTCCCCAAGCCTGGACCCTGCTGTCACCACAGCACTTCTAGGAAGACTCAAGTATGTCCTAGAGAAGACAGTTGCTTTGTCAGCAGCTGCCTCTCCAAGGGAAGCCAGGGCTGACTGGGATCAAGGGCAGGGGAGGGAGTGAAGGTGGGGACAGGGGAACAGACACCCCCTGCCCAGGCCCTTGTTCCACCCCCAGCCCTGGCTGGGCTGCCAGCGCAGGTTCCTATCTGCTGCAATGCAGAGGCCTCGAGGAGCCAGCAAGTGGGTAAGTGTGAGTCGGAGCCCAGGGAGGGATGCTCTTGGCCGGGTGCCTCACCAGGCCTCCTGGCCAAGCTACTGCCGGCTGCCTGGGCCCCGTCAGCCACCTTGGCTGCAACTCACCCCTTGGTGGGTACAAGGAGTCCCTTAGCTGCCGGGAAGGAGCTGCGATTCAGAAGTGGGACAGGAGGCAGATCTGCCAGGAGCAGCCCAGGGGCCTGGCCAGCTCTCCCCATCCCCACTCCCAGTCACCGGGTCAGTCCCTTCCCGACACCCTCCACTTCGGGTAATGTCATTTGACAACCACCCACCTGGGAGCCCCAGCTGTTTATCTTCTTCACTGGAATAAAAGAAAATTTTGCACTCCAGCATCACAGACTATTTGAACCACGTTTTACTGATGGGGAAACTAAGGCCCAGAGAGGGAGGGAGGGAGGCTTGTCTAAGGTCACCCCGTGAGCTGGGGACAGAGCAGCAATAGCACCAGGGTCCCCAGCTCCTAAGTGCTGAGTCCTCCTACTCCACGCTCTGATGGAGCAGAATCCAACTTGGGTCAGGTTACAGCCCTCAGTGGGGAAAGACTACCCTGTTATTTTTAAAGCTACTGAGCAGGAGAGTGAAGGGGACAAGACCACCAGCCAAGACTGGGAGGAGGGGAGGATGGGGGCCAGCGGGCTGGGTGGAGCCACGTCCCAGCACACTATCTGCCTGACCTGGAGGACACAACTGGGCTTGGCCAGGTGGAGCTGGAGGGCAAATTGTGGGCACATGAGTGATGTGTGTGCCCTAAGGGACAAGGACAAGGTGGTGGCCAGAGGTCAGAGCAGGCACTGCCCAGGGCCTGATGTACCCAGGAAGACACGGTCAACTCGCCTTGACCCCAAGAGCTAAGGAATGGCACAGGATTAGCAAGTGACCGCATCCCCACTGCAGGTCCTGTCAAAGGCTTTTCTTCCCGGTAGAAGAAATGGTGGTTGGGGCATCTCCAGCTGTCAGGCGCACAAAAAAGAAAGTCTGGAACAGCCAGGAGATAACAAATAGCAATTATTATCATAACCACAGCAGCTACAGTTCATGGGGTGTTACTAGGTGCTTGACAATGTGCTAAGTGCCTGTCATCTCCCATCCCAGTTAATCCTCACCACTACTCCGGGATGTTCTCTCGGTTATCATTCCCATTTTACAGATAGGGAAACGGAGGCTTGGGGAAGTCAAATGACCTGAAGAGAACAGGCAAAGGCAGAGCTGAAACCCCACACTTCACTCTCTGGGCCCAGGTTATTCAGGGCTCCCAAGAAAGGGTCCTGAAGGATCTGGGGGGCCCACGCAGCTCAGTTCTCCCCCAACTTTGGGGGTGAGCTTTTCACGCCAAAGCAGTCATCACCCAGCTGACTGGGGCTGGTTCTGTGGGACGGTGTCATTGTGGGGTCTCCGGATGCAGGGCCAGGACTCAGCCGAGTCCACGTTATTCCATCCTGACTCCCACGCTTGCTGAGCCCACACATCCCACACTGGCACTTGGGGAAGTTGGATAACTCACCGCTCTAGGTGAGGCAAACTGGGGAGTTACTGTGGCCTTCCTGCCATCCTCCTCTTGTCACCTGTCACCTGCCCACCTGAAGCAGGGGAATTGAGGCCAGCCTAACTCCAGGGCGGGGGGAGTCCTGTCAGACCAGCTTAAAGCTGTCTGAATTAACGTCATCTCTGGGGAGGGGGCACCCTGTTTTAACAAAGAACTAGAAATAAGGGAGAGGCCCTTGGGAAGCCACAGGCCTAACTGACTGGGTGGATGCAGAGAAGGGTCAGCCCATTGGCCAGCTGGGGGGACTGAGGGGAAGGGGTTTGCCAAGGTCGGCAGGTCCAGGCCTGCTCCCAGGCTTCTGACATAGCCAGCCTCTCGGGATCTGTGGGCAGGCACCACTGTAGGGTGTGGGGAGCCCTCAGAAGAGGCGCCAGCCCGATCCTGGGGGGAGAACAGCTATCCCAGGATCCACGCCAAAAGGCACCCTCACCATTTTCCAAGAGGCGGCGGCACCTGAATAGTTAAAAAAAAAAAAAAAAGCAACATTCTCCCTGCGGCGTGAAGGATGCTGCAGGGATGGGGGGGCTGGGACCTGCGGCTGCGGGTGCTAGGGTACCAGGACGGCGGGCCAAGAAGGCTCCCACCTTCAACTGAGATGCCTACTCCATCCCCGGGGCAGGGAGAGCCAAATGTCCCTCCAGCCTGTGCCCGGCCAGGCACCTCGACTTGAGAAAGACCCGGGTCGGGGGTCCCGGGCCCCGCACTCTTACCTGTCACCTTACCTGGCACCAGGTGAGCCGTGGGGAGGGGGCGCAGCGGGCTGGGGTCCTCAGGGGCGCGGGTTCCGCGCGGTTCATTGGAGACAGCGCCCGGCGCCCCGCTCGCTCCACCCCTCCCGCCTCTGCCTCCTCCCGCTGCTCCTCAGGGCCTCCCGCCCCCGGCTGCTGCGCAGCAGCAAGGTCGGAGCAGAGGCGGGCGGGCACACAAGCCAGCTGACGGGCGGGGCGGGGCCTCCTGGTGGACGGGGCCTTCGTGGGGGCGTGACCACAGCTAGCCACCGCCCACCTGCGACGAGCCCCGCCCTCATCCGCAGGACCAGGCCCTTCCGCTCGGCGCTCCACCCCTGGAGACCTCAGGCCCATTCTGAGCAGAAGGAAGTGGCCACACCTGCTGGGGGCGCCTGCTCTTTAACCGTCCTTTTCCTCTGGAGGGACTACCAGCCAGCCTTGGAGGATGGAGGTGACGATCCTCATTCCTTCATTCATTCAACCAATATTTGTTGAAAGGCACCTACTATGTGCCGTGCACCATTCTAAGCGTTTGCGATGCTACAGGGAACAAAACGAGATCCTTGCCCTTCTGGAGCTGACATTCTAGTGAGGGAGTCAGGCGATACGCATAATGAATAAGTAAATTATCCCTGTTATAAGGGAATACATTTCATGGAGAAAAACAGAGCCAGGGTGGTGGGGATTGGGAGAGGGAGACAGCCATATGTACTCAGTGATCGCTAGGGGCCAGGTGCTGGGTGCTGGGTGTGAAAAAAGACTCCCATCCTTCGTGGGGTGGGGGAGATAGAAAACCAACAAGTAAATAACATCATTTCACGTGGTGCCACGTATGATTTATTTCCTGTAAAGGAAATAAAAACTGGGTGAGGCAATGGAAAATGTCCTGGGGCTTCTTTAACTGGGAAGGGCTCCCTGAGAGAGGTGAAAGGTGAGAAGGAGGGAGCCACGGAGAGGTCTGGGGGGAGAGCATTCTACGTGAAAGGAACTGCCAGTGGAAAGGCTCTGAGGTGGGAACTCACCTGGCATTTGAGGAGCAGAAAAGGGATCAGTGTGGCCTGAACCAAGAGCTGAGGAGAGTAGGTCAAGCCCAGAGGGGCGGCAGGTGAGGCAAGATACACCCCCATCTCTCCAGCCTCCGGCCAGAGGCTCAAAATGCTCTCTGAATGTAAAACAGTCTCTGCTTCTCACATAAGACAGCCTCCTTCAAGGGGAATTTGGCAAAGTGCAGAATTGTAAATGCACTTTTTTTTTCCTGACCCAGTAGGAATTTCTTCTATAGATAGACTTGTGGAGGGAGTGAAGATACTAGTTTGCAGATAGTCACTGGAGTAGCAGAAGTCTGGAAATAACCTAAATACCCTTCCGTAGGGAACTGGCCAAATAATTACAGAGCATCGCTCAAAAAAATACCCTGTAGCATGGGGGGAAAAATATATGTATCTATCCATACACAAATGTTACCTAAAGGTATGAAATGACCCCCAAAATCTATTGAGTAAAAACAAGGGGTAGAATCAAGTTGAAGTGTGATACTGTTTGTGCAAAAACAAAAGCAAATATATAATTGTACGTGAAGAAAAGCTCTTGGATGGATTATCCAAAAGCTAGAATGACTCAGGTCTGGGGCCAAATCCAGGCTCTGTCATTTTTTTTTTTTTTTTTTTTTTTGCGGTATGCGGGCCTCTCACTGTTGTGGCCTCTCCCGTTGCGGAGCACAGGCTCCAGACGCGCAGGCTCAGCGGCCATGGCTCACGGGCCCAGCCGCTCCGCGGCATGTGGGCTCTTCCCGGACCGGGGCACGAACCCGTGTCCCCTGCATCAGCAGGTGGACTCTCAACCACTGCGCCACCAGGGAAGCCCCAGGCTCTGTCATTTTTGCTGTGTGAAAAAAGCCAACACAATATTGAAGGAGCAAGACAAATTTGGTGTACTGACACTACCCAACTTCAAGACGTACTATAAAGCTGCAGTAACCAGGACAGTGTGGTGTTGACAAAAGAACAAATAGATCAATGGGACAGGATAGAGAGCCCAGAAATAGAACCACATAAATATAGTCAACTGATCTCCGACAAAGGAGTAAAGGCAATACAGTGGAGAAAAGACGAATGGTGCTTTGCAACACATGGTGCTGAAACAACTGGACATACACATGCAAAAAAAAAAAAGAAAAAAATCTTGACACAGACCTTACACCTTTCACAAAAGTTAACTCAAGATGGATCATAGACCTAAATGTAAAACACAAAACTATAAAACTCCTACAAGATAACCTAGGAGAAAATCTAGATTTTCTTGGGCATGGAGATGATTTTTTAGATGTAATATTAAAGGCATGATCCATGAAAGAAAGAATTGATAAGCTAGACTTCATTAAAATAAAAAACTTCCACTCTGCGAATGATATTGTCAAGAGAATGAGAAGATAAGCCACAGACTGGGAGAAAATATATCTGATAAAGGACTGTTATCCAAAATATACAAAGAACTCTTAAAGCCCAACAATAAGAAAGCAAATAACCTGATTTAAAAAGAGGGAAAAGACCTGAGCAGACACCTCACCAAATGAAATATACAGATGAAAAATAAACGTGAAAAGATGCTCAACGTAATTTGTCATTAGAAAATTGCAAATTAAAACAATGAGGTACTATTACATACCTAATAGAATGGCCAAAATCCAAAACACTGACAACACCAAATGCTGACAAAGATGTGGAGAAACAGGAACTCTCTTTCATTGCTGGTGGGAATGCAAAACAGCACAGTTACTTTGGAAGACAGTTTGGCGGCTTCTTATGAAACTAAACATACTTCTACCATACGATCCAGCAATCATGCTCCTTCGTATTTACCCAAACGAGTTGAAAACTTATGTCCACACAAAAACTTGCACATAGATGTTTATAGCAGCTTTATTCATAACTGCCAAAACTTGGAAGCAACCAAGATGTCCTTCAGTAGGTGAATGGATAAAATGGTAATTCAGACAATGGAATATTACTCAGGGCTAAGACTAAATGAATTACCAAGCCATAAAAAAGACATGGAAGAAACATAGATGCATATTACTAAGGGAGAGAAGCCAATTGGAAAAGGCTACACACTGTATGATTCCGACTATATCATATTCTGGAAAAGATAAAACTATGGAGACAGTAAAAGGATCAGTGGTTGCCAGGGGTTACGGGAGGATGGGGGGATGAACAGGCAGAGAGTAGAGGATGTTCAGGGCGGTGAAACTATTCTGTATGATGCCGTCATGGTAGATATATGGCCCTATACATTGTCAAAAACCATAGAATACACAACTCCAAGAGCGAACCCTAATGTGAACTATGTATGCACTTTGGGTGATAACGATGTATCAATGTGACACTTGATTGTAACAAAGGTACCATCTGGTGTGGGATGTTTGCAGTGGGGGAGGCTCTGTGTGTGTGTGGGGGCAGGGAGCACGTGGTAAACCTCTGTACTTTCCACTCCATTTTGCTAAGAACCTAAAACTGTTCTAAAGAATAAAGTCTATTTAAAAATTGGTTAAATGGACAATTTTATGTTATGTATATTTTAACCACAATAAAAATTGTTCATAGCAGCTTCATTCATGACATCACCAAACCGGAAACAATGCAAATGTCCACCAACTGTAGAATGACTCAGTGAATGGTGGAGTGGTCACCGGGTGGAATACTATGCAGCCATGAAAAAGGATGAGCCACTGCTACACGTAATGACACAGATGAATCTTAAAAACATAACGCTGGGCTTCCCTGATGGCGCAGTGGTTAAGAATCTGCCTGCCAGTGCAGGGGACATGGGTTCGAGCCCCGGTCCGGGAAGATCCCACATGCTGCAGAGCCCGCGTGCCACAACTATTGAAGCCTGCGTGCCTAGAGCCCGTGCTCCACAACAAGAGAAGCCACTGCAGTGAGAAGCCTGCGCACCTCAATGAAAAGTAGCCCCCACTCGCCGCAACTAGAGAAAGCCCACGTGCAGCAACGAAGACCCGACACAGCCAATAAATAAATAAATAAATAAATTTAAAAAAAGAGAACATAATGCTGGGCGTTGCGGAGGATAAATTAGGAGTTTGGGATTAGCAGATACAAACTACTATATATAAAAGAAATAAACAAGGGAACTAGATTCAACATCCTGTAATAAACCATAAAGGAAAAGAGTATGAAAAAGAATACATACGATATCAATGAAAAAGAATGTATATTATATATGTACGTATAACTGAACAGCAAAAGCTGACACATTGTAAATCAACTATACTTCAGTTTAAAAAAACCATAATGCTGAGTGGAAGAAGTGGTATACAAAATAATACATGTGATTGTATTTGTATCAGATGCAAGAACAGGCAAGACTGATCTTTGCTCTTAGAAGTCAGAGCCGTGAGTACCCTCGGGAGGTGGGTAGTGACTGATGGGGACGTGGGTGGGGCCTCTGCAGGGCTGGGATGTGCTGTTTTGGGACCTGGGTGCTGTCTGGTCTGTGAAAATTCACCAAACTGTACACTTACGATTTGTGCCCATTTGTGCACGTGTGCTGCTAATTCAAAAGAATATGTACAGACACACGTATACGTATGTATACGCATACGTACCATACAGATATACATATACATACACTTACACACACACACGTCACTTTGGAATCCAAAGGATGGGTGCTCTAATTCTGGCTCTGCACTCACTAGATTTATGACCCTAGACAGGCCCCTGTACTTCACTGAGCCTCCGTTTCCTCATCTGTAAAATAGGGATAATAATACCTCACAAGGTCAACAAAAGTACGTCAGTGCTGGCTACGAGCATACTGATTCGGTGCTTACTATTAATATTCTGGCTGCTGTTCCCTTTGGTGACCAAGCCCAGGCTGGGGCAGGGTGGGGCTGGGGACTCTGTTTCCAAGGAAGAGATGGGGCACGGGGAGGGCCAGTCTAAACTGAGGAGCAGGAAATGGTTATCTTGCAAAAACTACTGTAAAAGGAGAACACTAGCCAGGGAGCCGGGATGTGCACGTGTGTGTGTTGGGGGGGAAGCTGCTGGGGTCCAGCCTGCGTGGTGGCTTCCTGGGGAGCTGGTCTCCCCTGGGCCTCCTGGGGAAGGAAGGCACTTAGGAGTGGGATGAACGCAGAGCTGGGGAAATGGATCCTTTCCTGGAGAGCAGGGCCCTTCACTATCGCTGGGCAATCAAGATGGCTGTAAAACTTTAATTACCTTCTCAGGCCACACAGCTCTGGGTTGGGGAGCTGGGTCCTTGAGGGGGGAAGCAGGTCCCCAACCATCGTTCTCCTCCCTGGGGAAGCCTGGTAGCTTCAGGAGGCTTGGGCTGGGCCCCAGGATCTCCGCGGCCCAGTGACCTGGATTTCACACCTGAGGAGGGGAGGGGGCACTGAGAGACCTGGCTGTGCCTTCAGGAACAACCCAGCAGAGTCAGACTTGGGTTCCATTCCAGACAGACTCCACCACGTCTGAGCTGTGTGACCTTGGTGGGTCATTCAAGCCATCTGAACCTTGTTTTCCACATCTGTAAAATGGGGATAGTTCCTACTGCATAGGGTTTGTTGTGAGGACTAAACAGCTTCCCTTTGCAAATAGAGTAAAATCCAAAATGTTACCAGTGGCCCTACTAAGCCCAATGATTTGGTCTCAATGCCACCTGGCCTTGTTCCCTATGACTTGCCCTCTTGTGTGCTTTTTGCTGTTCTCCAAGCATGCCAAGCTCAGCCCACTGCAGGGCCTTTGCCCCTTCAGTCTCCCTGTCTAGAGCCCTTTCCTGCAGATCTTGCTGCAGCAGTTAGAGCTCAGCTGAAATGTCACTCTTCAGGAGGCCTTCCCTGGCCACCGTGTCCGAAGCAGCCGCCTCCACGCACTCGCCATCTCATCAGCCTAGTGCCTTCCCAGCACTTACAACTGAACGAGGATAACCTGATCTCGTACTGGTCTCCTTGCTTGTTCCTGTCTCCCCCACTCGACTGAAAGCTTCAGAAGGGCAGGGATCTTGTCCGTCACTCAAAGCACACTTCCACACACTCACACGCACTCCTTCCACACTCCCAGACAGGAGGGTCTCGCTGCCCCTGCCCAGCCAGTGTGAAAACCAATCAGGCTGTTGTGCAGGCTCTGCCCAGAGAGCAGGGGCCCTCTTCCGGCCCCTCAAGGTGCTGGAGGGGAGACTCTGCTGGCTCGAGCCTTGGTCCCCCGAATGTGCTAATGGAGACAGCTGGGAGGATGGCCTGGCACCGCATCACAGGGCTTGGAGGTCTCCCATCTTCCTTCTGGGGTCCTGAGGCTTCAGCAGGAGCAAGGGGTGGGCCGTGGAGCCCTGAAGAAGAAAGGAACAGGGGCTGTGTTGCCTCTGTGTGTGTGTGTGTGTGTGTGTGTGTGTGACTGTGTGTGGGATGTGGGTGAGTACTTTTGTGAGGGTGTGCACGTGTGTGAGATATTGGGTGTATGAATAGGAGTGTGCAACTGTGACTGTATGTGGAATGTTGTGTGTGTTCAAGCGAGGGTGTGTGTTGGTATGTGTGAGGGTGTGAGCGCGTGTGTGACTGTGTGAATGAGTGTTAGCATGTGTGAGCATGGAAGGCTGTTTGAGTGTGTGTGTGTGACTGTGGATGTGAGTGTGTGAGCGTGAACCTCTGTCTACACGCGGGGAAAGGAAAGCAGAGTTATCAAGAAAATGCCAACAAGGGAATTCCCTGGCAGTCCAGTGGTTAGGTCTCGGCGCTTCCACTGCAGGGGGCCTGGGCTTGATCCCTGGTCAGGGAACTAAGATCCCGCATGCCACACGGTGCGACTAAAAATATATATATATATATATTTATATATGAAAAACAAAGAAAGAAAGAGACAGAGGAAGGGAGGGAGGGAGGGAGGAAGGAGGGAGGGAGGAAGGAAGGAAGGAAGAAGGAAGGAAGGAAGGAAATGCCAACAAGCCCAAAGAGAAAAGTCAACATCCCTCAAAATCCCACCACTCAGAGAATTCCTATTGTGATGAACAAGGAACTCAGAGGGCAGACTGCTGGGTTCAAACCCCATGTGTGTCCCTCACTGGAGAGTGACAGGGGGCAAGTCACTGCACCTCTCTGGGCCTCAGGTTCCCCCGTCTGTAACACGGTGATATAACAGTACCTAGCTCAAAGGTTTGCTGTAAAGATGAAAGGGTGGTAGATGTATTAGCTCAGGTCCAGTAGAGAGGAGCCTCGGTCAAAAGCTGTCATCTGCAGTCACCTGTTGATTTAGGGTAAGGGCCAGGGTCTTAAAGCCCCAGAGTCTTCCTCCCCACCCCCATCCCTGCATCACGCTGAGCCATGGAGAGAACTCTAAGGCAGGGGGCAGGGGTCATTTCCAGGGGTCAAGACTTCCTCCCCAGCTGCACGCCTTAGTTCTGCCAGCTCAATAGGATTGACATCCAAGCTTCTTCTCGGGGCTTTGCAGACCCGGGTCTTGGAGATGCATGGCGGACCATGACGGGGTTCCCAAGGTATGGCTTGCGTGTGCTGTGATGGGTCTCCCCGAGGATGGAGGGCACGCTCTGTAAGGCAGAAACATACACATCTCACACTGCGGCTGTACAGAACTTGAACCTGGTTGCGCTGGGTGTGGCCACCGACCGACCACGCCCTATTCACACCTGAATCCGTCGGGAGCATCACCGGAAGTCTCACCGGACGGAGCGTTTTCGTGGGGACGCTCACTGGGGCGATCCGCGGCGAACCCTAAGAGACTGTGGCGTTGGCAACGGGAGCGCCGGGCAAGGACCCGGGATAAATGCTAAACCCAAGCTCAGACGCACAAAACTGGAGAGCAGTTGGAGGGAACGAGGTCAGACCCTAGTCCTCGTGGCGTTCGCTCGTTCTTCAAAACCTCCGAGCAGAAAAGGGAGCCAGCGTTTAAGCAGAGGGTCTTGAGATTCCGAGTCCCTACTAATCCACGTCCTGTGAAGGTGTGACTCAGTTCACCTGTCTGTAAAGTGGGACGATTAATTCCCGCCTCGTGGATGGAGAAACTCTGAAGCGGAACGAGAAAGCCGCGTGCTCCCAGCGGAGGCTGCCAGCCCCAACCCGGCCGGGAGCATCTTCCTGCACCGCAGCCCGTTTTCTGGGGCGGAGTCTTCGTTCTTTTCCGCACGTGGGAATTTAGAACGGACCCTTGGCCGCTGGTTCCAGACCGCCTCGGCTGGGGGCGTAGCCGGAAGTGATCCTACGGAAGCCGGCGGGTCCGCGCGCGGTACCTCACCATGGGGACCGCGGCGGCTCCGCGGCGCTTCTGCCGCTGCGCCTGCTTCTGCTCCGAGAACTTGTACGTGGCGCGCTACGGCCTGCACGTGCGCTTCCGGAGCGAGCAGCAGCTGCGCCAGGACTACGGCCCCGTGAGTGGCCTCTATTGGCTCTGCGGGGAAATGGGCGGGGAGGGGTCGTTTGCTTTGCCTTTGGTGCGCTCAGGTGTGACAACAAGAATGACTTAACCTTTAGGTACCTTATTGTTTTCAACCTTAAATGGGGATAATGGTATCTTTAGTGAGGTTGTCGTGAGGACTGAATGAATGAATGTACGTGCACGATGCTCAGGGCAGGGCCTGGCTCAGCGTACTCTGTCAGTGTTACTACCAAGAGCAGCCGGGAACCCTGCTCTGTGCTCAACGTGCTCGTGGCATTCCATCCTTCCAATGATCCTGTGAGGTCGGATCATCTCCATGTCAAGGAGAAACTGAGGCTCAGAGACGTTTAAGTGACTTAAAAGTCCCAAGGTCACACCGTCGCGCTCACTGGCCTTTCTGCTCCCAGATCCTGCGCAGCCGAGGCTGTGTCAGCCCCAAGGACTTCCAGCAGCTGTTGGGAGAGGTAACAACTCCCCGCCCGCCCTCGGTCGCGCCCTCCACACCCAGCCTGGCCCTTCCTCTTTAGATTTGCATCAGCAGTTTGAGGAGTCTCCCAGCCTCAGGCCTGCCAGTGTCAGATCCTGAGACCTCCCCTTTCCCCACTCCTGTCCTCACTCACCACAGCACCTGGGTCCTGGCAGCAGAAAAAGAGAAAGCAGGAAAAACGCCAGGTTGTCTGCCTCACGCCCTTTTGAGATACTTGGGCTCCGGGGAGGGGTCACTTGCCCAAGGTTTCACAGCAGGTGGAGTTGAGGTCCCACCCAGGGCCGCCTGGCTCCTGTCTCTTCAACCCTCCCCCCACGCCACTTCTGGGGCTGCTGCTTGTCTCCCACCCGGGGGTGAAGTGTCGGGAAGCTTCCCACGACAGCCTGCTGCAGCCTCTGGAACACAAGCTTTGACCGGGACTCTGTTTCCCCTCCTTGAGTGGGCCCAGCTGGTTGAGGAGCAGCGAGGGGTCTCATCCCAGCCAGGCTCAGGCTGGTGCAGCCCTGAGTGGGATGGGCCCCCTTCTGGAAGGATTCCCCTTCAGCTAACAGCTTAGCACCTGCCATTTACCGTGGTAGAGTCAGGAGCACAGGGAGACGTTGCTGCCAGCCCTGGCCATGCCCTGGGCTTCCTGAACCTCAGTTTCCTCATCTGCACAGTGGCCTCGGGGGGGATGGGAGGCCCCAACCTCATAACCAGGCCCTGTGTAACCCCAGCTTGAGAAGGAGGTGGAGCGGCGGCAGCGGCTGGGGCAGGAGTCGGCTGCCAGGAAAGCCCTCATTGCGAGCTCCTACCACCCAGCGCGGCCCGACGTCTACAACCCACTGCAGGTACCTGGCAGGGGGCAGGTCACTGGAGGAGGCGGAGGCATCCGGGCCTGGGGGCTGTCTGCCCCACGGCTTGCGTGCTCTGCCCCCAGGATGTGGCTCTGGCCCCCGAGTTTCTGGCCGCAGCTGAGTACAGCACATCGCCAGGTGCAGACCTCCAGGGCCTTCTCCAGCGGCTGGAGACAGTTTCGGGTGAGGTCTTGGTCCATCACCTTGCAGCACTGGGGGTGGGAGACTGCGGTCCCTCCACCCACCATATCTGCCTCCAAAAATCAAACCAGCAGGACTGAGAAGGGCTGGCGGGACAGACCCGTCAGGAGCACGGCACCTGTATCCATTCACTCACTTATCCAACAGTTATTCAGTGCCTTGCATCAGACACACTCAAATAGGGGTGACTGAAGAGGTTAACAAAGGGACAGTTGAGACAAGTGGGGGCTAAGGAATCAGCAAGGGATGGGGAGGGACCCGCCCCAGGGCTAGCAATGGGGGTGGGGTGCGGGGTAGGGAGCCGTTCCTTTCCCAAGACCTGAAGGAGTGGGCAAGGATGAGGTTTCTTGAACCTGCCAGGACCTGGAGCTGTGGGAGAGGGCTCGCCGGACGGGGTGCACATCTGAATTTGGAGGCTAGACCTCAGGGCAGGGTGAGGCTTCAGGGATGAGTGGGGGGCCCAAGAATAGGGCCCCCTTGCCGCACGTTATGTCATTTAATCATCACAAGAGCCCTGAGAGGTGAGTACTCACGTCATCCCCATTGTACAGATGAGGAAACTGAGGCTGGGGGAAGTGAAAAGGTTATGGGCAGATTGAAACCCACACCGGAGCTCCCGGCCAACCGACTGTCCCTCCCTCCACAGAGGAGAAGCGTATCTACCGCCTGCCGGTGTTCACAGCGCCGTTCTGCCGGGCCCTGCTGGAGGAGCTGGAGCACTTCGAGCAGTCGGACATGCCCAAGGGAAGACCCAACACCATGAACAACTACGGGGTGGGTGAGGCTCCACCCGGTGGGCCCGAGGAGGTGGAGACATCGTGAGACGTATCCCCAGCGCTGCAGACCTTCTCTAAGCCTCGGTTTCCCCATCTGTAAAATGAGATCACAGCAGGATTATTATGAAGTTAAGCACGTTGATGTTTGCAAAGCACTTAACAGTGTCCTTAGTAAGGGACTCCCCCAGGGACCCAGGGTGAGGCTCTACCAGTTTCCCCGCTGACCCTGGGATTCCCCCTCCCAGGTGCTGCTACACGAGCTGGGCCTGGATGAGCCACTGGTGACGCCACTGAGGGAGCGCTTCCTGCAGCCGCTGATGGCCCTGCTGTACCCAGAGTACAGGGGCCCGCTGGACACCCACCGCGCCTTCGTGGTCAAATACGCGCCAGGCCAGGATCGCGAGCTGGGCTGCCACTACGATAACGCCGAGCTCACCCTCAACGTGGCCCTGGGCAAGGCCTTCACGGGGGGCGCCCTCTACTTTGGGGACCTCTTCCAGGTTAGTGTGTGTGACCCGTGGGGCGGGGCAGGGCCGGGGCCACTGAGAGTGCCCAGGCCTGAGCCCCGCTGTCCACAGGCACCTTCGGCCCTGGCCAACCCCCTGGAGGTAGAGCACGTGGTGGGCCAGGGCATCCTGCACCGGGGGGGCCAGCTGCACGGGGCCCGACCCCTGGGCACTGGTGAGCGTTGGAACCTGGTCGTCTGGCTCCGCGCCTCTGCTGTGCGCAACCGCCTCTGCCCCATGTGCTGCCGCAAGCCCGACCTGGTGGACGATGAGGGCTTCGGCGACGGCTTCACCCGCGAGGAGCCCGCCACAGTGGATGTGTGTACACTGACTTGAGCCTGGCTGGGGCCAGTGTGGGGGGGTG
Organism: Mesoplodon bidens; assembly: GCF_964165515.1. NCBI lineage: Eukaryota > Metazoa > Chordata > Mammalia > Artiodactyla > Ziphiidae > Mesoplodon > Mesoplodon bidens. Next base: position 7,461,389 of record NC_138169.1, on the reverse strand, counting down.
AGGGGCAGAAATAAACACCCTGCAGCCCTCAGCACATCTTGGTTCAAAAGGACACACGAGCTTCTGGGCCATTCTTTCAGCAGAGACATTGGCTTAGGTCGGGTTTGTTAGAACCAGAGCCTGAGACAGGGACTCCTGTGCAGGTGGTTTAAGGAGGGGATACTCTTGGGAGAAGAGGGAGCAGGACAGAGCAGGAAGGAACTGGGCCAAGATGGTCTGAAATGGCATCCGGCCTCAGCCCGATCCCACGGGGCTCTCTGGAGCATGAATCATACCACAGTTTGCCCTCCACGTCAGATATTAGCTATAGGGTGTTTTGGGGTAGAGAGGGGGTGAGTAACTTCCCAGACATCCATCTCCAGGGCAAGGTGATTCCCAGAGGCCAAGGGAATCTTCGAGAGAAGAGTACAGGCGTGAGGGACTCCCCTGGTGGTCCAGTGGTTAAGAATCCGCCTTCCAATGCAGGGGACGTGGGTTCAATCCCTGGTTGGGGAACTAAGATCCCACATGACGCGGGGCAACTAAGCCCATGCACAGCAACTACTGAGCCCGCGCACCTCAACTAGAGTCTGTGCGCCACAGCGAAGCGCCCACGAGCCACAACTAAGACCCGACACAGCCAAAAATAAATACATAAACTAAAAAATAAATGTTTAAAAAAACAAAGGACAGGTGTGCGGTGTCAGCAGCAGACACCACGCTGGGCGTGTGCGTCTCACCTACAAGGGGTTTAGATGGGCCGCCAACAGCATCTTCTGGACCGTGTGGAGGGGTTACTGCAGAGGGGTTAAAAGCAGGGACTTGGGGCTTCCCTGGTGGCGCAGTGGTTGAGGGTCCGCCTGCCGATGCAGGGGACACGGGTTCGTGTCCCGGTCCGGGAGGATCCCACATGCCGCAGAGCGGCTGGGCCCGTGAGCCGTGGCCGCTGAGCCTGCGCGTCCGGAGCCTGTGCTCCGCAACGGGAGAGGCCGCGGCAGTGAGAGGCCCGCGTGCCGCAAAAAAAAAAAAAAGCAGGGACTTGGAGCCAGACCTCTTGGGTTCGAATTCTGATTCGGCTGCTTTCAGCTGTGACTGTGGGTAAGCCACGTGATTCTCCGTGCCTTTGTTTCCTTCTCTGGAAAGTACTCGTGTCCTAGAGGTGTTGTGGAAATCAAGTGACCTCCCGTTTATACGGTGATTTCTAACAGACCTGTGAGTTTGCTGCTGTCGTCACTACTGAAGAGTTTGCAACTCGGCGGCCCCAGGACTGGATGAGGCATGCAGCTATGCTGTGTTCGGGAGGGTTTTCCATGTTGAAAGCTTGAGTTCTGGCTTCCGTGGGAAGGTGGGAAGATCTGGAAACACCGGGCCCCAATCGACACTGCAGTCATCAGCAGGAGCGGACTCAGCTGCCCCCACTCTAGACGGGCCTGCGGTGCGCTTTCTCACAGGGGTCCTTCCGTCATTCATTATCATGCCCTCTCGTCCTTACGGACATTTGATTTGGCGACCTCTGTATTACTGGGTGGAGACGGTGTAAAGACCAAGGCTCTGGAGCTTACGGACATTTGAGTTTGCGACCTCTGTATTACTGGGTGGAGACGGTGTAAAGACCAAGGCTCTGGAGCTTACGGCCCGTTGCAGTGGACACGTTCGCAGACAATCCAGAGAGGAAAGCGGCGCGCAGTCGCCTTCTTCCCCGGGGCATCACGGAGACTAGGGATGCTGCGGGCGCGGCGAAAGGACAGTGATGGGAGAGGGCATAGCTGCGGCAAAGGACCCGCGGGCTCCGGGACTGGCGCCAGGCTGGAAAGCAGGTCTCTCGTCTGGGAGCTCCGCCTGGAGCCCCAGCTCGCCTCTCCGGGAGGTCAGTGCGTCAGACTCAGTTTCTTGGGCTGTCCCAGAAACGGAACCTGGGGCTTCAGAACTAAAGGCAGCAGCGCCTGGCTTCGCGGTCGGACGGCCTCCCAGAGCACAGTCCCGGGCCGGAAGTCGCCCAGCCGCCGCTTCCTCACGCGAAGGCGTGGTGCGGGGTTGGTGGTCCGGCCGGATGGGTGGTTGAGGAGAGAGCGGAGCAGCCGGGGGACTTTCTTTCAGGCGGCGAGGCCGCGGAGGGCGCGGGGTGGAGGGTACGAGCGCGCGGAAAGGAATGAGGAACGCACCTGGCACCTGAGGATCGTGGCCGTTTCTAGAGGCGCCTGAGCCGCGTGCGCAGGCGTGGAGCGTCCGGGCGGGGGCGGGCCCTTAAAGGGACCGCAGCGGAGGATCCGCGAGTCCGCGGAGAACCCGGGGTACCCAGGGGTGGGGGTGGGTGAGGATCGTGCGGTTGCACGGACCCCCTCAATATCCCTGCCCCGGGTGGTGACCAGGCCCCGAGTAGAGCCGCCCTCGGAACCCAGTCTGTGGGTCGGCCCTGTGATCAATCCCTAGTTTAAGCGCGTCCCCCCGTCTCCAGCCCGCGGCGCTATGGCTCACGTCGGCTCTCGCAAGCGCTCCAGGAGTCGCAGCCGGTCCCGGGGGCGAGGGTCGGAAAAGAAAAGGAAGAAGAGCAGTAAGGACGCCCCGAGAAGCGGCTCGGCTTCTAGATCCCAAAGCCGCAAGGCCAGCACCACCTCCTCCGGGGCGGAGGGTGAGAACCAGAGGGAATGGGAAAGGGGTGAGGGAACTTCATGGAGGAAGTTGCAGGCAGCTGGGCAGGCTTCTCCGGACTGGCTGTGGGGAAATCGCGGTGAGCGCTATTCAGAGGGACACAGAGTGTCGATCCTGCATATCTGGATTGAAAGACGCTCAGAATCCAGGGGCTGGGCCAGCCCATTGAGTACGGAGTGAAGGGAGCAGTTAATCATATTTTTGGTGCAGCTGGGTTTGAGATATGGAGGCTGGCCGCCCCGCTCCTGGGCAGTGACTGCGCAGCCCAGAAAGTGCCTCTCCACAGGGTGCAGAGCCCTCCTCTAGAAAGCCCTGCCAGGAGGGTCTCACCCCTCTGTAGTCAGCCTAAGCCTGCTACAGGCCAGAGCGAGGGGACGAAGGTTTACTTCTTCGCCTCCTGGCCTTCCAGCCTCACCTTCTCCCTGCGTCACAGAGAGAAGCAAACACAAGGCCCGGAGGAGACCACGATCCAGCCCCTCCTCCTCTTCTTCCAGTTCTTCCAGCTGCTCTTCCTCCAGCGATGGCCGGAAGAAGCGGGGGAAGCACAAGGACAAGAAGAGGAAGAAAAAGAAGAAAAGGAAGAAGAAGCTGAAGAAGAGAGACAAGGATAAGGCCAAGGTGCAGCAGACCGAGGCTCTGCCTGGACCCTCGCTGGACCAGTGGCACAGAGCAGCCGAGGAGGAAGAGGATGGCCCAGGTACAGTGCTGCCCGGTGTGCAAGGCGGGGAGGGTCCCCTCCCTGAGGCCCCCATTCCTGAGCCGCGCCCCCCACCCCCGCCACCTCCCTGCCATCTTACCTTCCAGTCCTGACGGACGAGCAGAAGTCCCGCATCCAGGCCATGAAGCCCATGACCAAGGAGGAGTGGGATGCCCGGCAGAGCGTCATCCGCAAGGTGGTGGACCCGGAGACAGGACGCACCAGGTGGGAAGCCGGGCCCCACAGCTGCATCTGGGTGCCCTGGTCCCAGACCGGCACTCAGGAGGAGAGGTGGTGGCTGCTTCTGCTGCTCTAAAAGGACCGAGGATGAGGGAGAAAAAGGAGTCACTCGTTGGTGGGACTTCTCAGGCCATTGCTGCCCATCCCGCAGAGCAGGCGACTGCAGGGGCTGGAAGGGCCTTGGGCGGGGGTCTTCAAAGAGCCGCTGTTGGCTGGTCCGATGGCAGATCCCACCGGGCCGCCCTCATCCCTGTCCCAAGGGTGGGAGGGAGGGGTGGGAGCGGCCAGGCTCCGCCTACTCGAGATGGTGGGGGCCTGAGGCCTGGCCCCCCCTGCTGGATGCTTCTGGTTCTGTTGCTCTGGCCTCTAAGTTAGAGGCTCAGCCTCTTCCCCCTCCCCCTTTAGGCTCATTAAGGGAGACGGTGAGGTCTTAGAGGAAATCGTAACCAAGGAACGACACAGAGAGATTAACAAGGTGGGTGTCGCCCCCTCGCCCAGGCCCACCCCCAGCTCTGCTTCTCACGTGTCCCCTCCTGTGTGCTTTCTTCCCCAGCAAGCCACCCGAGGGGACGGTCTGGCCTTCCAGATGCGAGCAGGGCTGCTGCCCTGAGGGCCCCACTGGCCAAGGCCTGCACACAGTGTTGGTGGCACAGCCTGAAGGCTGGCCTCAGGGTGGGCAGCAGGGAGCCCGATGGATGCTGCTTGTCTCTCTCCTGCAGACCAGCCTCTGGCCCAGCCTCCTGTCAGATGCAGGGGGTGGAGGTCAGGGTCACTGGCCTAATTGGCTCCCCTAACTCCTGAAAGAGTGCAGCTTCCCAGATATTAAACGTACCCTGGTTGGAGACTTCTTCTGTGCTGTTGCATTTTGTGCTGAGGTGGGGAGGGGAGAAGAGTGCAGCCCTACTTCCAGGGCAAAAATAAGGACTCCAGGAGCTTTGGGGGAAAGGACAGGCCACGTCAGCCACCTTTGCCCTCCTCACCCTCAGATGAGGTCCTGCCTGGACCAGACCCAGGGCTCCACCTCCAGCTGAATCCCAGACCCTTGGCTCTTAAACTGGATTCCCTCAGGCTTGGAGGGAGGCTGCTGCCCTCGCTGCTTATGCCACAGACGACTGCAGTTGAGGATCCTGGCGGCCCGGGAGGAATCCTGGCCCAGTTTACTGGCTGTGTCCTCTGGGAAGCAGAGGCTGACAGTACCCACCTCCCTGACTGGGTTGCTATGAGGACCAACTGAGTTCATGCCTGGGAAAGGGCTGGGAGGGGCCAGGAGGGGGCCCAGCATAGGTAAGACCCCCATGAGTGCACTGCTATTACCGTGAGCGTAGCTGACACCGTGTACTGGGAAGGACAGCCTCTCCCCTCACAGGACAGGCTGGGCCCCCATCCCGGCCCCATCCCCCCCAGGGCTCTGGTTGCCGGCGCAGTACTGAGACCCAGAAGGAAGCCTTCCTGCTTCTTTAATTGGTGTAACAGACGACGACACAGTACACAGAGCACACTCAGGCCTGATGGAGCAGGGACAGCAAGGGCGGGCGAGGGCAAGTCAGGGCACCACTCACATTCGGTCCAGACAGACAGGGGGCCAAGACGTGAAGACTGCGACGTGGCGGGTGGGCGGGCAGGCAGCTCAGACTGAGCTAGGAAGGGGGCGTGGGGTCTCTGCTGAATCCCTCTTTAGAAATCAAAGAGAAGGCAGGTGGGGGGATCTGGGGGGGGGCGGGCTGAGGCTCAGTCCTGGGGGCTTGGGGGTGGGAGTGGGACTAAGGCTTCTACTCTAACAGGCCTGGGGTGGGGTGGCAGGCAGCAAGGCCTGCTTCACCCTTTGGTTACGACTGGTCGGGCCTGAGCCCTGCAGCTCAGCACCCAATGCTGTAAACATTTTTGGTATTTTTAAAGGACTCTGTCCTCCCTCTCTTAGTTTCTGAAAAACTGGTGCTTCCTTAAGAGGATAATGTGCCAAAAGGAATCTTCAGGGAGGCCAGGAAGCAGACCTGGATAGAGAAGAGAGACGTCACCAGGGAGGCTGGGCTGCCCACCTCACCATCTATGGCTGAGGGCCGCTGGGAGAGGCCCGGGGACTATTGCTGTTGTCCTTGGCATGGCTGGCGGCTGGGCAGGCAGGCGGGGAGCTCGGAGCCGTGGGGGAGCTGCCCGCTGGGAGAGGCCGAGCCCACTGCCCACCCGGCCTCCCGGGGCCAGGCGGCCTCCCGGCCTTTATTGCAGGCGGGCTGAGACTCTTCCAGGTGCTCCTCCGGATGGCTGCTCACCAGGCGACAGGCGAGATGGGGTGAGGCGGGACCGACAGGAGGCGGCACTGGCCATGGGGCCCCTCGTTGGGGCTGTGATTGTCGGGCCAAGCTATCCCGCTGGGAGCAAGGGGTTAGATATTGCACTTTCACTGCAACAGTTACATTAAAACTTGGTCCATAAAATAATCGCCGCTTTATACATAACGCCTGAAACAACAAAAAGCTACATCTTAAATATGAATAAACCCTGAAGGTCCCATCCCTCCAGACATTTTTCTCTGCACAAAATAAATAGCTTTCACTCTATACAGACCCACTTTTGCAGAACATTTACACGACCCTTTGGCTGTACATATCTACACACGGGAAAATGTTAACATCCGTCTGCGCGCCTCCCTGTCCCAGCCCACGAGGCCCTGAGGCCGTATCCAGGTTGGTAGCAGCTTCGCGCAGAAGGAGCCTGGTCGCTGGACGGCTGGCTGAGGCCCGGCAGGCTCCCCCGTCTCAGAGAAGCTGGAGGAGCAGCAGAGGGGCTGCCGGGGCTGAGGCCACGGCTGAAATTGCGGTCGGTTCCGGGGAGGGAGGTTGACGCTCAGACCCAGCGTGCAGGACAGCGCGGTCCTTACCAGGTGGGAAATGAAGCCGTGGCTGCCTGCCCTGAAGCTAACTAAGCGAGTTGTGGCTTCTTAGATTCGGCATCGAAACGGAATTGGCGTTAAAAAAAAACCTAAGTGGGGTGCCCCACTCACCCCAGAGTAGAAATTCAGTGGAATTAACAGGGGTCAGGCGAGGCAGGGAGCCCACGCCCCGCTGCCTGGGCAGGGGACAGGGCCCTGGGACCCAGAACCGGGCTGGACTCCGTCACAGTGCTGGGCGTTTTCATGTGGAGGGGCTGCGTTTGGTACTGAAAGAGTTAAGAAAAGGAAGCAGCCAAGGATTGCTCATTTAAAAAAAACCTCATAGAAATCAGACTCAAGAAGTAGAAAGGTGTAGAAACGTGGAAGGGGGGGCCGAGGCGCGGGGCCCTGGCTGACGGCCAGCGAGGAGCGGAAGAAGTAGGCCCGGCCGGTCCCGGCCCCGCCGGTCCCGGCCCCGCAGCCCGAGGCGAGGCTTCTCAGGAGCCACCACCTCGGCTGCACCGGCCTGGCGGCCTGGGCTGTGCCTGGGGCTGAGATGATGCCAGGCCCTCGGCTGGACGGGGCTCCCGGTGGGGCAGCCAGAAGGGGTTGAGAGTCCTGGGCTGCCATGGGCCAGGTGGAGCTGTGGAAAGTACCATATGGCCTTTCTCTCCTACTTGTACAAGGATTCTCTGCCCCGGAGCCTCTGTGTGGCGATGGGTCCTGGATCAGCAAACGCTGAATTTTCACGCACGTCAACGGATCTGTAGCCATAGGAGATGGTGATGGGTCTCCACCCTCAAACTTCAGTGCAAAACCAGTGAGGTCGAGCCGTTGAGTAACTCGAGTGAACAAGAAGCAGGCTGTCCCCCGTTGGAGCTGCTACCAAGTGCGAGGGGACTTGGGGGTCGGGGCGAGCTAGTGGATGGGAGGTGCCCAGGCCTGGCCTCAGGATGCTGGGCGGTCAACGCAGGGCAAGCGTCCGGGAGTGCCCTCCCGGCCAGTCCACGCTGGGGGGTCCTGGTCCCTCCGTCATCCTCGGGCTGGTCCTCCTGCCAGCTTCCACGAGACGCTGGAACCCCACAGACCCTAACACGTGAGGCCCGGCTGGAAGGGCTGTGTGGGGCACGGCCCCGTGTCCTCCGGCGGGCCCTGGGACAAGCTGGGCCCCAGCCGACTGTCCGTGCCCAGGCCAGGCCTCCTGGCAGGGCGGGCCGCCCCGGCCTAGCACCATGGAGACCACAGCGCCTTGCTCCCGGAGCCCTACTTGGGGCCCGCAGCTGCCCCCGGCTCGGGCCGGCCGGCCATGGCGCGGCCCCAGCAGCCGGCCGCCACGCTCATGCTACGTTGTCCCCGCTGCTCGCTGTCCGCCTGGCTCTGCGTCCGCTCGTGCCGGTGGCCGGGCCCGCTGGGCTGGGCCGAGATGGTGCGGAGCAGGTGGTTCCGGGAGCGCAGGAAGTCGCCCTGGCCGGGCAGGCCGAAGCTGCCCTTGCGCAGCGCCATGCGGGTGGCCGCGTTGCGGGCCGGCCGCGCCCGGTGGTTGTACTTGAGCTGGGCCAGGTGGGCCGCGTAGCCGTCGGTGATGAACTGCGGGGGCGGGAGGGCAACGCGGAGCCTGGCTGTCAGGGGGCGGGGCTCCCGGGGCTGCCCGCCCACCCGCGCGGCCGCCACGACGCGTCCGCTCACCTGGCACTGCTGCTGCAGCTTCTTGGTGGGCCGGCCCACGATGTAGATCTGCATGGGGGACAGGCTGATGGAGCTGTAGACCGCCACGTCCTTGGTGGAGCCGTAGGCCGCGTGCACGCGCAGGTGCAGCTGTGGGCAAGACGGGCGTGGGCGCGGGCTCGGCCCTGCCGCCCGTCCCCACCCCACTCCCTTCTAGCCGGGACCCACCTCAGAGATGAGCAGCTTCAGGAAGTTGGCCTTGTGCCTCAGCGGGTCGTGCACCAGGCCGTCACAGAAGGACACCACGCCGTGAGGGAAGTTGTGCTGGGCCAGCCAGGCCACCACCCGCTGCTTCTGCATGTCAGGCCGGCCCGTCACATAGATGATGAGGTAGCCCAGGTCCTGCCAGTGCCTGGGGGCGAGGGGCAGGCCTGGGTGTCCCACGGACGCACTGTCCTCCCTCCTGGGCCGCCCAGCCAGTCCCCACGGGGGCCACTCAAGAGCGCCTCTCGGGTCAGGCGCCGACAACAGCAGCAGCAGCCAGACTGCCAGCAGCGCGGTGCTCACGGCCCCCACCCCCGCCCCCTGCAGCAGGTGTAACTGGTCTTGTTAGCAGCAGCCCCGCTCCCCAGGTAAGGGACCTGAGGCATCAACAGCAAGAGGGTACAGCTGGGAAGTGTGACCCAGCTGCGGGGTCCCTGCCCCATGTCCCCGCGCGGGCACCCAGGGCCCTCCGCCGCCTGGCTGTGGAGCTGCCTGCCTCCGAGCCCACCCGCTGCTGCTCGGAGCGCTCACCGCACCACGTCCACGGCCCCGGCCCGCACTTTGGGGTCGCTGCCCATGATGGACACGCTGGCGGCGAAGGAGCCGTCGATGCTGAAGACCACGAACTCCGTGCCCTTGGGCAGCACGGTGATGTAGCTGTCGGCAAACGTGTGGTCTCCCCTGGGAGGGGGCAGCTCATCAGAACCCACCAGGGCTCCTTCCTCCCGCCCCAGATGAGGCTGACCCGGCCGGCTCACTCCTTGGAGCTCATACCTGACCACCATCTTGACGGGGTAGACACCCACGCCCAGGCGGTGGGTCTCAGGGATGGTGTAGGAGACGCGCCCGCTGCTGTTGGTCACCAGCGTGTCCAGGTACAGCCACTCACCCGAGGGCGGCTGCATCATGATGTGCACATCCACCTGGAGCCGGGAGGGCTGGTCACGGCTGGGCCGCGCCCTTGGCCTCCCCACCCCCACTTCCCACCCCCCAGCCAGAGGGAGGCGAGGTGGGGGGGGCCCCCGTGGGCTCCCTGTGTCTTCACCTTCTCCCCGGTCAGGGTGACCATGTCCAGGGGCCCATACATGAACCGGCCTGTCAGGACCTGCGGGCCATCCTCGTTGGCAACAGCGTCATTGATCCGGTGATTGGCCGTCACGTTCTGGGGGGAGGAGGAGCAAAGCTGGGTCAGGGCTGGGGATGGAGGGGCGGCTGGGGCCTCCTGGGCTCAGCTCAAGCTTCCCACGGGCCTGGGGTGTGAGTACGGGTGCAAAGCCCGATGACCCAGCTCAGCCACTGAGATTCGTGGCCTTGGCGCTGGTCCCCGTCTGTAAATGGGGTAACAGCTCCAGCCCCAAACTGTGAGGATTAAGTAAGACAGCACACTTCTCTGTGACTCAGTTTCCTCATCTGTAAAATGGGGTCTTCTCGCAAGGATTCAATAGGACGACAGCTGTGGGGCCTGGGCCCTCAGAGGACCCCTCACCCGCAGCTTCACGTGGGTCCTCTTGCGCTGCCACTTCTCTCTCGGCTTTGACGGGGTGAACACCGAGACCTCCTTGCCGTCCAGTTCCAAGATGCTGGAGTTGTCGTGCCTCATGACCTGGGAGGGGACACAGAGGGAGGCCATGGGGCAGGCTCAAGCCTGGGGCTTCCTGTTCTAGAGGGGAGAGGCCAGCGGCCCTAGGGGCCACGCTACCCATGGGAGGCTTTGGCGGGGGGCACTATTTAACCCCACTGCAGTCTGCTCTCTGGCCCGTGAATGTGCACATTCATTCACCCCATCTCAACATCCCCACGGCTTCCTCCATCCTGCTGGCTGTGGCGTCTGCTGGGGCCAGAAAGTGGGGCTCCCCACCGTCCTCATCTATGAAATGGGGCCACCTCAGCAGCGGTGTCAGTCGGGCCTCCTGAGAGGTGCAGGTGTGCCCGGCAGGGGGACCCTGGGTACCTGTCTCAGCAGGAAGGAGACCACATCCGTGGACTCCCAGTAGCTGGCGTGGAAGAGGTGGGGCAGGGCCACGGTGGGGAAGGCCGTCAGGGCGTCGGGGCAGTACAGGGCGTAGTCGATCCGCTTCTGACCCCACCACTTCGCCGCAACTGCCAAGAGAAGGGGCTGTGACTGGGCTGGGCCCCAGGGGCTCACCTGGCCCCTCAGGCCGGGCTCAGCCCAAAGGCAAGACCCCCTGACCAGAGACAAGGGCTGCAACCAAAGCAAGTCTCCTTCTCCCAGACTTGGCGACAGGGGAGCAGCAAGCAGCCAGGGCGCCCGAGGAGGGGGAGGTGGGAGACTGCGGCTCAGCCGGGAGGATGTGGAGTTACAGGGTGAGGGGACAAGCCCAGTCCCGAGGCAGGACTCCCTGTCCCTGGTCCTGTCGACCCCCTGCCTTGAGCCTTATCACTGCCCTCTCCAGGCTTCTCCTGGACCCCTTGTCTGCCCCCACAGGCCTCAAGGCTGTGAAAGGTTTTGCAGAGATGGAGTCACGATTCCTGGGCCCCAAGGCAAGGCCCGCTGTCCTCAGCACCTGGCAGGCAGGGTGTGAAGTGAGGGCCTCCAGTCTATGGAGCCTGTGTGTGAAGCCGGCTCCCTCTCTGGGCTGGGGGACCGCCCCAGGTTTGCAAAAGCCTCCCCGGTGGCTGCACGCAGGAGGTGCACCTGGTTAGGCTCGGGGTGGCCCTCCTCTCCGCCTGCAGCCTGCCTGATGGGCAACCCCCAGTCCTCACCCAGCCTCCATCTAGCTGCCCCCCCCCCCGCCTCTCCTGCTTCCTGCCTGGAAGTCTGGGTGCTCCCAGACCAAGCTGCCAGCTCCCCGCTAGGCCTCAGCGGGGCCCGGGGGTGAGGCGTGCCTGGAAACAGAGCGTGACCCCTGTTAGAGGAGGCGGACGTGTGTGCCCGGAGGGCCCGTGATGGCCGGGACCTTCTCTGATGTCCAAGTGGGGAGGCGGGGGCCCTCCGCAGGCTGGGGCTCGCCTGCTGGCCCGGGGCGGTGGGCGGTAGCAGGGGAGGGCAAGCAGGGACGGGCACCTGACGCTGGGGCTGGGGCTGAGCAGCACACAGGCTCAGCCCTGCTGGGGCCACCACTGCCCCCGCGGGCCAGGAGGACACCCACGCCGGCCTTAGCCCCAGAGCTCTGCTCTGACAGGCAGCCTGGGAGCCAGTCACGTGGCAGGGGGCCGCTGGCCCCGGGGGAGTGGGGGCGGGGGTGACCCGGGCTCCGCTTCCAGCTGCTGAGAAGCTTCTGAGATGGGCAGGAGCGAAGGAGGCCGTGGGTGACCCTGCCCCCTGGGGCGGCAGGAGGGGCTGGCACAGGAGACCTCGCCTCCCTGGCTCCCCTCGGCCACCGCTGCAGCTTCTCCAGAAATGGGCCCCCCAGCTTTCTCCTTCTAGGAGCACCTGCCCCCCTGGGGCTAGGACCCCTCCTCCCAGACCCCCCCCGCCAGCTGAGCACCACCCATCTCCCACCACCTGCACCTGCCCCCCCACACCCTGCCCCAGGGCCACCCCTTTCAACGTTCCTTCCTTCCAGACTCCTCTATGCACACGGGGGCTGGATCACTCTTCGCTGCGGGGGCCGTCCTGGGCACCGTACGGTGTTGAGCAGTACACCTGGTCTCCACCCACTGGATGCCAGTGGCGCCCACCCCCGTTGCCTCCAGACGCTGCAAACTGTCCTCTGGGGGACGGGCACAGTGGCCGCCATTGAGACTGGCTGCGACAGGTCACAGCCCCCTTGCTGTGACGGGGAGGGCAGGCCCGGCACTGCTGCACTCACTCTGGGCAATGCTGGACGCCGTGTAGCTCTCAGCCATGCCCGACACCTGGCTGGCGATGCTGATCTCGCTGGCCCGGCGGAAACCTCGGGCGGTGGGGGCTGTGCCGGGCGAGGAGGGGGCCGCGTGCTCTTGGAAGACCGCGTTGTGGGCCTGGAGTGCGTCTGCTGCAGGCGGACAGGGACCAGAGGCCGCGGGTAAGGAGGCCTCGCCCAGCCCGGCCCTCCAGCCCCCGAGCAGTGGTGGGGGGCGTCCAGCATGTGCCGGGGCTGGGGCGGCTGGAGCGGCCACTGTGCCAGGCAAGGCCGACACGTCCAGCTGCAGAGGAGCAGGGGCATCTGAGCACAGCTGGCAGAGAGGGTGGGCCCAAGCGTGCCAGGGCCTGCCTGCTCAGGGCCCAGAGCTGAGGCAGAGAGAAGGCAGCGCTGGGGCCGGGGTGGACAGACGGACCAATACAGACACAGTGGGCAGGGAGGCCAGGCGGCCGGGCTCATGCCCCATGCCGGCCACCCTTCCAGTTGAGCCTTCTTGGCCTCTGGGGCTCGGCCTGGCTTGGCCTGACCCACAGCCCGCGGCAGCTGGGTTTGGGGGCGCTAACAACAGGGGCCTGGGGCAGCTTCCCAGGGCTGCCCAGCGCTGAGGACTGAGAATGAGGCAACACCCCGGCACATCCCTCACACATGGGTCACGTCGAGCCAGCCCCGAATGGGCATCTGGGGACACAGGCAGGTGCTGAGGGCTTGAGCCAGGCTCACCTGGGTCCAGCCTGAGAACGGGGCTCGGCTACAGGACCCACATCTAGACGGGGTGCAGGAGATGCCTGGACCTCCTCAGGGAGAGGGAGTGGGGCCCTGAGAATCCAACCCCTCGCCAGGACCGAAGTCTTCTCCTGGGGGTTAGGTGGGTCCCAGCGGGCTCGAGGCCTCACCCCAACTCCTGCTGCTAGCCTCACAGACGGGGGAGAGGACCCTCAGACTGACCCCTGTGCTGGGTGACCCTGAGACAGCTGCTCCCCTCTCTGGGCTCCTGCGCCTCCTCTGCTTGGGGTCCCCTCCCTGCTCAGCCCAGTGTCCAGAGAGGGGGCACCAGGTCTGCTCCCGGGGCCTGTCCTGCCCGGTCTCTGCTCCTTGCCACCACAGTTCCACAAATTCCGGGTGGCCAAGGAGGGCACGGGGGTCCCTGAGGACCAGCGGTCAGCCGGTGAAGCAGATGCCACCACGAGCAAGGGGGTTACACACACTAGCAGAGCTCGGGCTGGGGTGGGGCCCGTCTTGCCAGGTGAGTGCGGGAACGGGGATACTGGTCTCCAGGAAGCCATCCCTGTGAGGGAGGGGGACCAGGGGGCCGCCCTCCAGGACCAGCTGGGGGTTTCTCTGCACGGTCTGGACTGGAGGCGTATGGGGAGAGAAGAGGGGACCCAAGAACAGACACTTGTGTGCACGTGACACAGACACGCGCTGCTCAAGAGCCAGGACATGACAGGACTAGGACACTGGGGCAGGTGGGACGGGCCGTTCCCGGGGGGTGAGAGTGGGCCACGGGCAGCCCTCTCTCATGCTCCTGCACCCCAGCTTCAGGCTAGGTGACCTGGAGGCTCCGGAGCTGCCTGCCATGGGGGTCCCTTCACAGGGCAGGACAATGCCCGGGACTCAGCCAGGGGCCCTCAGGTCCTCAGCTCTGCCTTGGCGGGGCGGTGGGGCGGGGAGCAAGGTCCCTAGCTCTGTGTGTGGGGGGGGGGGGAGGGGGAGGGGGGGAGGTCCTGGCCTGTGAGGCTGTCTTCCTCCTACCTCCCTGGGGTGGGTGGGGCTAATGCACCCGCACCTACACCAGGTGTCCCGCTTCCAAGGTGTTCAGGGCAGGCTGCCGCTCCCCGCACGGCAGGGCCAGCCCCGGCCTGGGGCACCCAAGGAGAGGGGACAGGTCCCGCCCTCCCCCAGGGCCCGGGGCCCATGGGGCTCTCACCCAGCAGCGTCGAGCAGCCGTCCCCCAGCGGGTAGCGCTGGTAGCGGGGGATGCTGAGAGGCGGCAGGGCGTGGAATCGCCGCTCCAGCAGCGGCTCCAGGCGCGAGGCCGACGGGTCGGCGGGGTGGAAGAGGTTGTAGACTTGCTGGCAGGCGGGCCGCAGCTGGAACACTGGGGGGCGGAGGGCGGGGCGAGTCGCAGAGCCTGGAGCTAGCCCCGCCCTCAGGAGGCGGGGCCTAGAGCAGGCTGGGATTGGGTGCAGCGCGACGGCACGGGGTTGGGGATACAGAGAAACCCGAAAGTGTGTCTCCATCAACTTTGGGATTCTGTTTGGGCCACTGTCCCTTTATTAACCAAATTTGTTTTAATTGAAAAAGTTATAATGACGGTAGTTAAAAAATTTCTTTTTAAGTACAGAAATATATATGATAAAAGACATATAACGGAGGGTTCCCTTTCTCCCCAGAGACCCGGGGCTGGCGCCCCACCTGCAACTTTTGGGAGCCTCACGCGCACGCGCGGCCCAAGCCGGGTGGAGCCATCCTCCGCTATTAGAAATGCCTCTAGGCTGTGCGATGGGGCTGTGCTTTCGAACATCTCATAGTTGATGGGAAGGTCGCGTGAATGTCATTATAAACGACATTATAAACTATCAGTAACATATATCTCACTTTAAAAAATACATACAAATAGGAACATAATCTATGCTTTTTGAACATAATCTATGCTTTTTTCTCATTTAACACAATAAATGGGAGTCTTTCGTATCAGCACTCTAGTTCCGCCCCATTCTTTTTAACTGCGGCGGGGTATTCCATTGTATGGCTGTGCCGCAATTGATTTAACCAGCTCGCATCCCGTGTAGGTTGGTTCTGGTCTTTCACCATTACAGATGACGTTGCCCTAACGTTAGTGTCTCTGAGTCTGAGCACTCATCCCGAAGCCACTGTTTACTTGCTCTTGGGCAAGTGTCTACGCCTGCCTCTCTGAGCCTCAGTTTCCCGCTGGGGCCCCTGCACAGCTCCTGTAGGATGGCAGGTCTCCCTGGACCGCACTCGTTGATCCCGGGGTCACTGGGCAGGAACTGCTGCTCTGATGGCTGCTTAGCCCACAGGTTCCGTCTCCCTGTGTGTGTAGCCATGAGGAGGAACCTGGAGCAGCGTGGCTGTGGTCCCTCTGGGGCTGGGAGGCCACCCGATCGAGGAGACTTTGGGGGTGCCTGGCTTCACATCTCTTCCTTATGGGAAGACCTTGGGCCTGGGAGACTGGGTCTGGCCCCATCTGATCCTGGGGCAGCCCCTTCCATCTCTGGACCTCAGCTCCCAGAGGTGCCTTGGAGATTAAACGAAACAGCATGCTGGGAAATGGGGCCAGGGACTGAGCTGCTGAAGCTGGAGCAAAGGAGAGCAATGGGCCCTTGGTGCGGGGTGCAGAAAAGAGGAGGAAGGGGTCTGGGATGTGGCCATGGCCTCATGACAGGGGTCCACTGAGACCCTCTGCCCAGCTCATGCCCGCCCCCCGCCCCCCCACCCCACCTCACTCCTCGCCTGCAGGGACTCTCACCATCCAGGGAGGGGATGACGGTCTTCCTCAAGGCCAGGACCAGCCCCAGCGGGCACCCGAAGAGGAAGAGGTCAGCGATCTCAAAGTCGAACTTGCCCACGGCCCCTGCGCCGTCCAGCATGGTGGAGCTGCTTGAGCGGCGGGAGCTGGGCTCATTCCTCAGCACGCTGGCGTGGAGGCTGCAGATGCGGGGGGACGACTCAGGTCACACCACGGCCCTTCTCGGGGCTGGCCTGTCCTTAGCCTCCTGAAAGAGGCTCCTCAGGGGTCATCAGGCCCAAACGAGGCTTGGCCCCTGTGTGGTCCTGTGAGTGCAGCTGTCCAGCACCTGCTGGGACACCTCGGTGACAGCAGGTCCCAACCTCTCTAGGGAGCCCCCTGCCTTTGGGACAGCCCTGACCGGGATCACGCCGCCCCTGGTCAGTTCTGCTGCCTGATTCTGCCATCCCCACACTTCCAGCCCTGGTCAATCTGTTCCGACTCAAGAGGACCCAAGGCATGTACAAGACCACAGCCATACCCAACAAGCACCTTCTTCTGGCTGAAGAGCCGTGGCCCAGTCTGGGAATCCCAGGACAAGGCCCGGGGGACCTCCAGCACCCTCATGTTGGCCATCGGCACGATCTGATCCATGTCCTCACTTCTGAGCCGTCCCTCTGTCTTAGAGTCCCCGTCCTCACCTGGCGGTGGGCCTCACTACCCACCTGGACAGGAAGGCCTGGTGCTGCTGGATGGTGTCCAGCTCGTAGGTGGACGAGTCACTCCTCTTGCGGGGCAGCTGCTGTTTGGGGTCCTCAGCGCCGTTGCTTCGGGGGATGTCGATGTTGCTGCGGCTCAGGTGCCGGCTGCTCTCCAGGTTGCTGCCATGTGCCGCATTGACCGTCGTGCCCGGGGACAGCAGGTCAGTGTCCTGGAACGGCCCCATGCAGGCTCACTGCCCAGTGGCCACCGGCCTGGCCCCCTCTTCAGTGTCCTGGAAGCCGTGTCTGCCCTCCTGACTCCAGGCCCACTGGCCACTGCTCAGCAGCCTCTCACCCAAGCCAGGGAGGGAAAAGCCCTGTCCCTCTGTGCCCCACGGTACCCACCAGCCTTCACTCCGGGCCTGGACTGCCCATGTGGGCCTTGCTGATCTCCCACTGATCCCGCTGCCTCGCCCGGCCTGCCAGGCCATTTGCTACTCTGCAGCAGAGAGACCTTGGGTCCTCTCTCCTACTGGGAAGCTCAGAGGATCCACCCCCCAGGACCAGAGCCTGCTCCCCAGGGTGCAGACCCTGCTTCACCGCCCGCTGAAGCTGCCGTGCTCCTAGGTTGAGCCGCGGCGCAGCTGTTCACCTGTCCCACGCGTCCACCCCCTGCCTTTGGGCACCTGCATTAGCAACCTCTGCCCTTCCCTTTTTCTGCAGGCCTCTGGGATGTTTGGAGCCAGAGGGTGACAGTCCTCAACCTGGAGGTCCCCTGCTCCGGGGGCTGGGGGAAGCTAGTACCTGCACACTGGCCACACTGCCCCGGCGGCTGCTGCTCTGACTCTCAGACACCGTCTGGTTGCTGCAGCATAAGGCATCGAACGCCAGGATGCCCCCGACGCAGTCCCCGATCAGGCAGACCTGGAGGGGGAGAGGCTCAGGGGCCTGAGAGCCCACCCTGCTTGCTGGAGGGCCGGCTGGGGAGAGCCCTGGCCTGGAGGACCAGGCCAGCCCACCCTGCAGGGTTTCTGTCTTCCCTTCCCCCACCCCACAACTCACCTGCCCGTTGAAGGTCACGCCCTCCTGGGACTTGATGAAGTCCCCGTAGGCGAGGTTGGCCCGCTGAATCACCGTGGCAACGGCCTCCTGGTAGTGGGGCGAAGAGGTTGCCAGCAGGGGCAGGGCGGCCAAGGGGATGTGGTCCTGGCTGCTGGACAGACAGCCTTCGTCGTGGCTGTAGGGGCTGAGGCTGGGGGCGGGAGACCGGTCAGGAGAGAGCAGGTGGCCTCAGCTCAGCCCCGTGGGCCCCTCTTCTCTGACCTGAGCATCAGAGCAGGAGCTGCCTGACACCCTGAGAGCCTCAGCCCTGACTTGGCAAACTTCGTGGGGATGCTTCCAGGCCAGGCATGGGGAACAGGGCCGGGGAGTAAGGCCAGTATGTCAGAGGCAGGTCAGCATCCCCACATTACAGATGTAGAAACTGAGGCTCAGCTCTGGGCCCCCGCCCCTCCAGGACTCTAGGCTCAGCCATCTGCATAGGTTTTGCCGCCTCCTGGCAGAATAGGCTAGATGGCGGGTTTGGATGTCGGCACTGTGGTCCCAGTACTGCGGCTGGGTGGGGGGGGTTCTCCTGACCCTCAGGGCCGGGGAGGGGCAGGGGCCAGCGAGCCTGGGCACTCACTCGGAGACGAGGGCGAAGGCAGCGGAGCAGACGGGCGGGCAGGGCACCAGGCGGATGGCCAGGTGGCCCAGGGCGCTGGGGTAGTGCACGCGCATGACGGTGTCGAACACGGTGGCGATGGTGTTGGTGTCGCCCTGCTTGGAGCCGGGGTCCCCGGCGCCCGTGTCCAGGATGGTGCCTCCGTGCAGCAGCAGCAGCAGCACGTGGATCTTGGAGGGTGGCACGGCCAGCGGCGGGCTGACCTCGTCCTGTGCGGGGGGTGGGTGTGGGTGGGGGGGGTGAACTCCCTGGGGACTCGGCTCCTGGCCGAAGCTTCTGTCCTGCTGGGGGGACGCGTGTGGCGGCCCAGTCACTCCCTCTGAGACCCCGTCTCAGTTCCTCTGTTCCAGGGCCTGGGGCCCCTCCCCCGGGGAGGCCCAGCTGCTTCTTCCCCGCCCCTCTGTGTTCAGCCCTGCTCCCTGCAGGCCTCACCGGGGCACAGAGGACACGGAGGGAGGGTCTCTTCCTTCCGAAGCATGACTCCACCTCCCATCTGCGGGCCCAGGCAGGGGCTTCTGGGCTTCCAGCCTTGGGGGGCAGGCAGAGGCGCAGCCCCGTGCGGGCCTTTGGGGCCTGCCTGCCCTCCGTGTGTCTGCGTCCAGACGTCGGTCTGTCACAGGCTCTCTCTCTTTTTTTAATAAATTTATCTTATTTTATTTATTTATTTTTGGCTGCGCTGGGTCTTCGGTGCCGTGCGCAGGTTTTTCTCTGGTTGCCGCAAGCGGGGGCTACGCACGCACGCTTCGTTGCTCCACGGCATGTGGGATCTTCCCCGACCAGGGCTCGAACCCGTGTCCCCTGCATTGGCAGGTGGATTCTTAACCACTGCGCCACCAGGGAAGCCCTCACAGGCTCTCTTAAGAGGGGCTGGGGGGGACTTCCCTGGCGGTCCAGTGGTTGAGAATCCGCCTTCCAATGCAGGGGATGCAGGCTCGATCCCTGGTTGGGGAACTAAGATCCCACATGCTGCGGGGCAACTAAGCCCGCGCCACAACTAGAGAGAAGCCTGTGCACCGCACCGAAGACCCAATGTAGCCAAAAAACAAAAAACAAACCAAAACAAAAAAATTCTGAGGCAAGCAATTAAGGAAAAAAAAAAGAAAAAGAGGGGCGGCGGGGCTCAGGGATTCGGATTCAGCTTGGCCGCTCAGCCAGCAGCTCTGAGTTCTGCCTCCATCTACGTGGGCCCTCCCCCGCTGCCCCAGGCCCATGGCCCCCAGGCCCTGCCATTCCCAGACTCTAAGACCAAGGTCCTCAAGAGCAGAGGGCAGAACCCCAGCATCTTAGAGTGGGGAGGGCCACGCAGGTGTGTCTATCTGGACCCCCCTCATCTGTGAGGAGTCATGCCCCCACTTCTTGCTGGTCAGAAGTCCAAGTGAGACTTGCACACATCCACCATGGGAATGGAACTGGTCTATCTAGAGACGAGGTGGCCCAGAGAGCACAAGGGGCTTGTCTAATATCACACAGCGCGTCAGTACCAAGCTGGACTGGAACCCAGAGCTCCTGCCACCAGCTCAGTGCCCTTCTGCCACCCTAGGCTGTAGCCCCATCCCCAGGGGCCTCTCCCCATCCCTGGCTTCTGGTGTGGGAGGTACTTGCTGAGTACTTGCCTTGCCCATATTATGTCAGGGGCTGAGGGGGAGGGGAAGGGAGCTGAAGAGAGGGGCGTGTCCCTAAGGAACTCAGGAGCAGAACAAGGGGCTGAAGCCATCTGGAGGGTCCATGAGGGGTCAGCTGGCCCTGAACTGGGCCACCGGGTGGCAGGAGGTGGGGCAGCAGCAGGACCCAAGTGTCACTACAGAGCCCAAGAGCGGGCTGAGCGGTGTGGGCACTG
Organism: Mesoplodon bidens; assembly: GCF_964165515.1. Classification (NCBI taxonomy): domain Eukaryota; kingdom Metazoa; phylum Chordata; class Mammalia; order Artiodactyla; family Ziphiidae; genus Mesoplodon; species Mesoplodon bidens. Next base: position 7,441,493 of record NC_138169.1, on the reverse strand, counting down.
AACCCGGGGACTGGCCAGGCCACCGGCAACGGGTCGGGCTGGGCTGGGCGCCTCTGAGCAGCAGAGGGCTTTGGGCGGGACGAAGGCTGGTGGGTGGTACCGGGCCTGGGGTGGAGGCAAGGCTGGGCTGCCTCAGTCCCCAAGAGGGGGCTGGTCATCGGCCGGTCGTGGGCCACAGGGCCTGGGCAGGAATGAACTCACGGCCCAAGGCAGGGTGTGGTCACTGGCTGCCCAGACCACAGCCCAGGACAGAAGCACCAGATGGTCCCCAAGACTGATCAACATAGCCAGGCGAGAGGCTCATGGAAGGCACGTCTTACAGCACCCTCCCTGTCACCCAGACAGGGCCCCTAGTCACCTGGGACGGGCAGGGCTGGGCGGTGCGGGGCTGAGAGAATCCTGCCTGAGCCTGGATGCTGGGACCCAGCGCTGGAGGCTGGGGACTCTTCAGGGACCCAGGAGGCTGGTCCGAGACACAGCTTTCCTCCCATTCAAACTGCTTTCTACAGGGACACACCCTGCCTGAGACTCGAACCCCAGTGGGAACAGAGCCATTGGGAGGCGGGGCCTGGGAGCCAGCTCTGGAGAGCCAGGGGTCCCCAGCAGTGACTAGGTAAAGCCGTCCTCCTTCCTCGAGGCTGGGAGAAGAGGCCCTGGTTTGGGGACCGTTGCCAGCAAAGGGATCTGACTCTGGATAGCGGTGTCCCAGAACCAGTGCTGGGTCCAAATGCACATCCCCAGGAAGATCCAGAGCCCGAGGCCCCTTCTGCCTGTCCTGGGGGGCCGTCAGTGATGTGTGCGCCGAAGGCAAGGGGGGGCTCCGTTTGCTTTATCGCCATTAACCGGCAATTGGGAATCCACTCCCCTCGTCCCAGTTACCCTGCTAGAAAAGCCCGCTTCGACCTCAGACCTCAAAGAGAACCCCAAGAGGAGGAGGGCGGTGCGGATGCACCCCCTCCCCGGTCCAAACTCCCCATGGGTCCTGAGTCCCCAGAGGTGCCGTCTCCACCTTGGGCAGCTAGAGGCCAGAGCGGTGAGGTGACCTCAGCGTGTGATAGCCCCACTCTGCCCCGGCTCCTGCCCCAGTGCAAACAGCTCTGATGGCCCACAGCTGGAGGAGGAGAAGGGGCGTGAGCTCCGTGCAAAGGACCCCCGAAGTGGACACAAGCGCTGTACCAAGACAGCTTTGCTGAACACTGAGAGCTCTTCCCACCCCCGGCGGGGCGGCCACAGCCGCCACATGACTTCTGCCTACGTGACTTTCGCTTCCTCCCCTTCTATCTTTTTCCTTCAGGGACTTCAGACAAGCTGAGCACAAGGTGAAGATCTTAGTTTTGATCTGGAATTTACAAGTTTCTCATTTTGCTTTCCAAGGGTGGAGCGGGGTCAAGGCCTTCCTCGGGGGAGCTGTCTGCAGTCCCTACCGGTTCTCAGGGGCATCAGAGGGGGTGGGCCCCAGGTCTCCCTCCAGTGGCGCCCAGGCCAGTGTGGACCTGATGCCGTAGGAGCCAAGTTCTGCCTCCATGGTCTCCCCCGCGGGTCCTTTACGCCCTGCCCCCCCCCACCCCCCCGCTGCAGCCCTGGCCCTCTCCACCTCAGCACCCACCTCGATGATATTCAGCTGCTCCACACTGGAGGCCACCCTGAACTCAGGGGCGCTCTGGCGGTACAGACCGTCTGCAACACAGAAGCGGTGGGTGGGTGTGAGCAAAGGGGCAGGCCCAGCGGACAGAGGCTGGGACCGTGACAAGCAGGGCCCGAGGTGTCCCCCCAACCCTCCTGGGTGCTTGGGTGCTCCTCCTTAGGAGGCTGTACCCTGCAGCCCCCAGCTGGTTACCCTGTGTGTCCTCGGGCTCAGGGCTTTCGATTTTGTCCATGAGGTCGTTGGAGCTCCACTTGGTGATGTCCTTGGGGAACATTTCCTCTGAATCGGACAGGTCCTCTGGGGAGGAGAGAGAGGGGCTTCAGCACCCCGATCAAGGGCAGGGAGTCGGGGGAGGGGGGGTGCTGGGAGGCCTAAGAGTGGCCGCTCTGGGGGCTCCCACACTTCTCTGGCCCGTGTGGCCCTCCCCACCTGGTTCTATGCTCTCCCTTCCTTAACAGGATGGATACATGGCCACACACTCACGGGGCTTCTGCCTGATGTTTTTCAAGAAATTGTGGTAACTTTCACTTAACATAAAATGCACCATTTTAACCGTTTTCAAGTAGCATTTAGTCCATTCACAATGCTGTGCAACCATGAGCTCTATCTGGTTCCAGAACTTCTCCATCTCCCCCGATGGAAACCTGTCCCCATTAGCAGTCATGCCTCATCCCCCGCCTCTCCCAGACCCTGGCAACCACCGGTGGACTTTCTGTCCTTCTGCATTTGCCTGATTCGGGGCATTTCCCATACATGGGATCATACAGTACGTGGTCTTTTGTGTCTGGCTTCTTCTACTTCCCACGGTGTTTCTAAGCTTCAACCACGTGTCAGTGCCTCATCCCTTTTCATGCTCGAGTCACATTCCATCGTATGGATGGACCACGCCTTGTTTCTCCATGATGTTCCTGACTGTTTTCAATGTCCACAAAGGGACAGCTTAGTGAGAAGTGCTGCTAGGAACAGTTCCATCCATGACTCTTTTTGTCTGCTTTTCTGAGAACTTTCACCCATGACTGCTGGGTAGGAAGCAGCTGTCTGCGCTCTGGCATGGCTGCCCCCCTCTGTGGGTCACTGGGACAGTTTCCCCAGGACACTGCGGCCCTGGCATCTCCTGCTCTGCTGTCTCGTCTCTTTTCCAGCTTTTTCTAAACTTTCTACATTAGATGCGTCTTTTCACAGAGCCAGGAGGGGCTCAGCCTCTTGGCCTGGCTGGAGGGGAGTGGGAGTATGGGATGCCCCAAACACCCTCTCTACCCTCAGGGAGGCCCCAGGTGCAGAGGCTGGCTCAGGAACCACCTGCCTCCTGTTCCAGGTCCCAACCCCAGGGCTACATCTGCCTCTGCCCTGCTGTGTGCCTGTGGGCAAGTCCCTGTCCCTTTCGGAGTGTGTCCTGCCTTATAAACTGCAAACCTGTCTCCCTGTACCTGCCTGCTGGCCCCTCTTACTTCCTCAAGAGGAAAGGCAAAGGTACGAAGCAAGGATGTTTGGTATGTGCATCTTCCCAGCACAGGTGGGTGATTTATCCGGCTGTTTGCTTGCTGTGCTTATTCTGGGATTCGCGGGAAAATGGGCACTTCATGTATTTTCTACTTGTTTGTATTTTCTAAGGTTTCTACATTAGATGTGTGTTAATTTAATCATGAAAGGACAGTAATTACAAAAATTAGAAGATTAGAAGAAGTTATGCTTTTGTAAAGCTTCTTAGGGAATTATTATTATTATTATTATTGTTATTTTGGCCGCGCCGCAAGGCTTGCGGGATCTTAGTTCCCTGACCAGGGATTGAACACGGGCCACGGCAGAGAAAGCACCGAGTCCTAATCCCTGGACCGCCAGGGAATTCCCTTCGGGAATAAATTCACATATGGAAAAACGTCACCGTCTGATTGTAATTCCATTTTGCGGGGGTTCGAGAGAACAGTCCCCACCTGCCAGACCCCGTGCACATTCTGATACCAGGTTAAGGTGAGTGTGAGACCCCAGACTCCCGGTGACTTCATCTCACCCTGCCCCTGCCCCCACGTGCTGCTGTTCACCCAGAACTTTTCACAGGTAACCCCCACCTTGACTTGCAGGCCCTGCGGCTCTCTCAGACCCCTCCCCTCCCCTTCTTGGGAAGGCCCGTGGGCTCCAGGGTGCCCGCCTACCGTGAGCATCAAAGAACTCCTCATCTGAGCTCTCGTCCGAGTCCCGGGCAATACTCTGCATCCTCCATTCCGAGATGCTGTGGCGGGAAGGACTCGCTGGAAGGCAAAACCCCAGACTGACCGACCGCCCAGCAGCACTGGGCTAAGCGGGCGGAGGCAGGCAGGTGCGATGATGCTGGGCCAGGAGGGCTCAGAAGGGGATGCAATGGAGAAATGAGGGCGGGGCGGCTCGGACGCATCTCCCAGCCCACCTGGCACGATGCAGTCCTGTCCCGGGAGGACGTGGATGGGGGAGGGTATCAGGTATGAGGCCAGGACGTGCAGTCACCCAGGCTTGGGTCCACTCCTGTACCCTTGACCTCATCTGCTCAGGAGCGAGGCCCCCTCCCTTTTTTTTTTGCCGCACCACTGTGTGGCATGCGGGATCTTAGTTCCCCGACCAGGGGCTGAACCCGGGCCCGGGCAGTGGACCGCCAGGGAATTTCCAGGAGCGAGCCCCTTCAACTCTGCCACGGCGGGGCCGACAGACAGGGATGCCCGGCAGGGGCGGGAAGTGAGATGAAAGGTATCGATGCGTGTGTTTCCATGGATCCCTTCAGCACAGCACAAGCCTGGTGTGGGAAAAGCTGGATTTGCGGGAGGCGGGGGGGACTCCTGGCGTTTTATACAAAATACCCCGAGTTTCCCCAATAACCACCGCACTTTCAAGTGAGTTCCAGAGAAAGGCCTTTCTGAGTATCTGAAGCCTTTCAGGGTCCTTTGGCCTGGCTGCTCCCTCAGGCGCAGAAGCCTCTCCTGGGTGTGCTGGGTGCAGCGCACCCAGACCCCCCCCAACCCCGCCTTGGAACCCTGGCTCAGAGCTGCAGCCGGCTGGGTCCCAGGAGGGGTTGGGAGTGGGGATCCCACGTGGCCAGCCTGCCTGTCTCAGCCGGGCTGTGTGGGTGAGTCTGGGTGGGTGAGTCTGGGGGAACCTGCCAGGGTTGGGGCAACGCCCTGGGCTTCACTCGGAGGCGGAGGCTACAAGGAGGTGACTAGTTCTGAGTCCCACATGTGTGGCTCGCAGGTCCACCTTCAGAGTTCGAAGTCCCCGGCAGAGGCATGGGGCTGCCCTGGCAGGGGCAGTCGCCGGGGTGGACGAGTAGAGGGCAGGGACACCCGCGGGGACAGGGTGCGCTCACCTCCCCGCTTGGACGACCGGGACGACTTGGAGGACGTGGACCACTGCTTCTTCAGACCCCTGCCCACCAGGGGCTCCCCACCGCTGCTGCCGGGCTGGGGGGGCTCCCTGGGGGCCTGGGCCTGGGGGGCCTCGTCCTTGGCCAGCTCCACAGCCCCCTCGTCGTCCTCGTTGAATTGGGCCATCTTGCGGGACAGCATGAGCTGAGCCTCTTTCTCCAGCTCCCGGATGTTTTCCATATTCAGCCCGTACCACTCATCCTGCCAGCACCAGGCCTGCCGGTGGGCCCTCACCATCACCTTCCGCAGGCCTGGGGGGAGGGAGGGAGAGAGAGAGAGAGACGCCCGCGTTAGAGCCCCTCGGGGACTCCTAGGCTGGGAGGTGCCCCGTGGTGCAGGGCAGGCTCTGCCCCTCACCCACTGCGTGGCTTCCAGCAAACCACTGCCTTCGTGCCCGTTTCCCCATGTGTAAATGAGGGGTCTGGCTCACAGATGGCTTCACAAGCTCACACTGGCTCTGTAACTGGGGTACTGGGGCTTCCCAAGGTACTGTGTCTGCTCAGAAGCCATGCTGAGTTTTGTGGTGGAGGGGGGGAATTCCTGCCTTGTGGGGAGCTGGAGAAGGACTTCCTGAGTGTTTCCTATCTCAGAGTCAAGGACACTTCTCTTGTCGAATTTCCCACGGGAAAGTCAACCTCAAGTTCAAAGCATGTTGGTGCTTTCTTTTTTAAACAGAATATATACACATACGATATAAAATAAGATATAAAATACAATAAAGTATGATATATAGGAATATATCATATGTAGAAAATAAGATGGAAAATAAGATACTTTTAAGGTATAAAGAATAGAAGAACCACAGGGACAGGAAGCAGATGGGGGCCGCCTTGGGCGGGGATGAGAGTGAGGGTGATTGTGAAAGACTCTGGGGGCATGGAATGTTCTAGAACTGTGTGCACTACTCTGCAAACACACTCAAGCTTACGGAACTCAAACTTCTCTTACAACAGATGCAAAATCAGGCCTCAATAGGCTGCTTGAAAAACATTAAGAAGAAATAAAGCATTTCCACCCCGCCCCCGCCCCATCGAGGGAGTAGACATGACCAGTAACACGGACCCCACGGTCGCCCTCCCAGATGTGTCTTCCTCCTGCCCTGAAAGGGTCCAGCCTGAATTTTGTGTTTATCACTCGGTTTTCTTTCTGTTTTTCTATACAATATGTTGGGTTGGCCTACATGTTGTTGACATTTACATGTATGTGTCATGCTGCAAGTATTTTTCTGCCACTTGCCTTTTTTGGGTGAGTTGCCGGTTTGTTGCTGTATGGTATTTATTTGTTTGAAATACCACATTTTATTTATTCTTTCTCCTGCCAGTGGGCCTTTGGCTCACTTTCATTGTTTGTCCCTTTTGCTTTTACAATCCTGCTGCTCTGAACATTCCGGAACGTGCATTTGAGTTTCTCCAGGGGGGCAAACCCGGAAAGGTCATCACTGAGTCTTCCTCCCGCTTTCTTAGAGAAAGCTGAGCGGCTTCCCAGGTGGTCCAGCCCTTCCTCGTTCCCAGGCTGGTCTCTGGCGACCCTTCCTCCGGGCTCACCTCCCGATTCCCACTTGCAGCCTCGCTCAGGCCACTCGGCCTCCCCAGTCGTCCTTTCTATATCCCTTCATTCTCAAAAGCCTGCCTGGGAGAAACTCCCTCTCACCCCTGCTCCTAGGAGGGTGCCCCCAAGCCCTGGGCCGTGGCCTTAGTCACGCCACCCTCAGGGTCAGCCAGCACCCACACTGGACAGACCGTCTGATGAGATGTGACGCACAGACGAGGACGGCTGGGACGGGAGATCTGGGTTCAGACCCAGGGCTGGCCCTGGGCTTCCTCCACTGCAAATGGGGGTTGGAAGGGGTGACAGTGGCCACCCTGCAGGGCCATGGAGAGCTGATGTGACACCTGTGAAGTATACCATCAGTGCTGTGACTCTGCTCATGGCTACACAGTCACCCTTGCTCTTGGAGTGAGCAGGTGTCTGCCTGGGTGCCGCTCCTGGATCATGAGCCTTGGGGCTAAAACCAGGCCCTGGGCACTGACCTCTGCCCTGACTGGGGGGCAGGGAGGAGCCCGGGTCGGCACTAGCTCCTTCTAGAACCCCTGGGCATCTGCTGTCCCATTTCCTGGGCACCTGCTCTGGGCCAGGCGGGCGTGGGTGTAGGACAGGAGGATGTCCAAGACGCTCTCCCCTGGGACTTCCAGCCCAAAGCAGGCGGCAGTGCCGGGGCAGGGCCTGGGGTCTGGCCTTGGGGTGCCAAGAGGTGCTGTGAGCAGCAGGGGGGCAGTCCCCTGGGGCTGCTCCCCCATGGTGGGTGGGCATCACATGTTACAAATACCAGCCAGTCGAGTGTCTGGGGCAGGCATACACTGCCTGTCGTCTGTAGGTGCTCGGCAAGTGTTTATATGGTCAAGGTAAACCAGGTGGGTGGCTGCATGTGGGCCTTGGGGGTTGCCTGTCCAGAATAAGACAGAAACGTGGAGTCCCGGGCAGATGCAGAGAGAGAAGGCGGGTAGACAGGGTCACACAGACGGAGAGGCCGGGCGCGCTCACCCGTGTCGTGGATGAACCTCTCGATCTTGGACTGCATGCCCCAGTAGCGGAACTCCACCTTGCAGAGCTTGTAGGCGCACATTATGGGGAAGACCTGCTGCTTGTACTCCTCAATCCAGTTCTCGGACAGGGGCCCCCGCTGGGTCTTGGTCGAGTGGAACAGCTTGGGGTCCTCTTCCGTCTTATACTCGTTGGGGGGCACGGGGTCCTTGACGATGTCGATGAAATCTACGGGGAGACCCCGTGAGTGACAACGTCTGCCCCAACCTCCACCCCACCCCTCCCCATCCAGTCTCCTCGCCATGTCCCTGCCACCCCCAAATCCTCGTGGGGCCCCAGGCCTCGATGTGCCACGGGGCCCGACGTGGAGGTGAGGATGCTGTTCTGGTCCACCCTGACCCCGAGCTCCCCCGCCCTCAGGGCCTGTGGCTTTCCTTGTTGCCTCTTCAAATCATTTCAGCAAACCCCCTGTTTTGGGCACACTTGCCAAAGCGGATAGATAAGGTGATGAGCTGGAGAAGCACGGGCGGGATGAGGATGGAGGGTGTGGGAGGCGGTGGGGGCGAGTGAAAGAGTAAAGCTTCCCAGAAAAGCTGGTGTTTCAGCTACAGGAGCAGAACTGCGAGGCCAAGAACGTCCCAGGATGTGACACTTGACCAGGGGGTGGGGGGGCGGGGGGAACCACCAGGGTGTCCGCGTGGGTAGAGGTGATGGGGATGCAGCTGGACACATCCGCCAGCTCTCGCCAGGCTTTGTGCCCGGCCGGCACCCTGAGGGGAAGGGGCCCTACAGATGCGCTTTAAGGCGGCTGGCCTGCTGGGAAACCCCTCCCAGACAGATCAGCAGGGAAGAGTCCGGAAACCACGTTGGACGGGCCCAGGGGGAGGCGTCGGGCCTGAGAGGGTCCGGGATGTGCCTGAGAGTGCGCAGCAGATGCCATGGGGCTGGGCACTTGGGAAACAGCACTGGGGGCTGGTGGGACCTGGGTGAGGGGTGGGGCGGTGACTCTGGGAAGGACCACCTCTTGTCACACGGCTCCTCCCCCAAGTCAGAGCCATCCTGCTGGGCTGGCTCCCCGAGGTGTGCATGTGGTAGGCGGGCTTGCGTGCCCAGCTGGTGTGTAGGAACCCAGAATAGGGTCTGTGGCTCAGAGAGCCCTTCTTTCAGGTGTGTGGGGACGACGGCACTTGGGGGGGCTCTGCCCCGACCGGGCCCCGGCTGTCTCATCTCCCTGGCTTGCTGGCACCGAGTCTGGGTTGTGGTTTACAGACGCAGACGTTGGCCCCGCCGAAACTGGTGATTGGTCAGAAGCGGCCCGAGGGCAGCAGGATGTGGGGAAGGGATGCACATCCTTCCTGGATCAGACCACGTGCCCAGCCCGCTCAGGCAGGCAGAGGCCACTAAGGGGAGGGCTGGGACTTAGGAACCATGGCAGGAGGCCTTTGGGGGGAGCCTGCAGCTGGCCCGACAAGAGCTGCCAGAGGGCCTGTGTCATGCTGGGCCTTCCTTCCTGTTATGGGTAGAATGTGTCCCCTCCTAAACTCATTCGTTGGAGTTCTGGCCCCCAGGGCCTCAGAATGTGACCTTACTTGGAGACAGGGTCTTTAAAGAAGTAAATCTAATTAAAGCGAGGTCATTAGGGTGCACCTAATCCAATATAACTAGAGTGCTTATAAAAAGGAGAAATTTGGCTCAATTAAAAAAAAATACACCTGAAACTAACACAGCATTGTAAATCAACTCTACTTCAATTAAAAAAAAAAAAGGAGAAATTCGAATACGGACATGCACGCAGAGAGAACACCATGTAAAGATGAAGGCAGAGATTGAGGTGACGCGTCTACAAGCCGAGGAACGCCAGAGATGGCCAGCAGCCACCAGAAGCTAGGAGAGAGGCCCAAACCGATTCTCCCTCAGGGACCCCAGAAGGAGCCAACTCTGCTGACACCTTGACCTTGACTTCTGACCTCCAAAACTGTGAGACAAAAAGTATCTGTTGTCTTAAGTCCCTTAGTCTATGGTACTTCGTTCTGGTAGCCCTAGGAAGCTAAGGTATCTCCCAAAGCCCTCTGGGGCCTAAAAACTCCGGCAGGAGGGTGGAGCCTCAGGGGATTGCCCTCCAGGCCTCTGAGGCTGCCTGGGAGTTCGTCAACACCCCTCCAACAACAGCCGTGCACCCATCTTGGAACCACAATGGCTTGTTCCTACGGGTTTGGGGCTTGTTGAGGTGCGGCTGGTCCATAGATGTGTCTTGTTTGGCTGGCATATTTACAAAGATTTTTAATTAGTTGTCAACGTTTAGGAATTGGAAGATTTCACATGAAAACCCTCATTTCTGGCCTCCCTTGAAAAAGAAGATTTAACAAATGGGGCCTGTTTCCCACATGGCACAGTCAGCTAGAGGGGGGCAGAACAGAGGCCACCCACCATCAAGGGGCCACAGGCCCCATCCGGCCTGCGGCACTCACGCATGGCCGTCAGCCTGATGTGGCCCCCAAGCACACGCATGCATTTCTGGGGATGGGGACACTTCGAAGGGATGAAGGGAAGGGGCTTGAGTGGGAAACGCACATAGCCTTAGTGGGCACGTCAGGGAAATGGGGCCGAGGAGACCCATCCTTCCTCCCCGCCGACCTCCGACCAGGCTTGCTTGGACTCTAACCTCCCCGCCCAGGACAGGAGCTGGTCTGCAGCCTGCCAGGCCTGAAGATCAGGGGCAGAATCAAGGGGCCCACGGGCGGGGAAGCTGGGAACTCAGCCCTGCAGGGCTTCTGTGCCCTTCCCGGAGTTGGGAGCGTCAGGGTAGACGGTTACCGATCGTCAGCTGGTTCTTTTCCACAGGAGACAGGCTGAACACATTGGGGTTTTCTCCAGCATCAGTTTTATAAAAGGTTTCGATGTCAATGGAGAATTTCTCCACAAAAGGGCAAGTGAACCTGCGGGGGAAGGAGAGTATCCATCAGGACTTGAGCTTAGAGGTGTAGGCGTGGGTGGCTGGGTGGAGGACGAGGGCTGGAGTGGTGGCTGAGACTCGTCTGTCCTGTCCACCTCCTGGGCTTTCACCTCATCCCAAGAAGAGCCAAGCCCAGGTTGGGGGGAGGGCTGGGTTTAGGGGGAAGAGGGAGTCGTTCTAGGAAGCTGCCGGCAGCCCTGTGTCCACGTGTGTGAGGCGTGGTGTGGACTCAGGCACAGCTGAGGTGGCACACTGCTGAGTCAGCTGAATCTGGACCAGCGCTTCGTGTGACATGCCACCCGGTCCCCCGTCCCCTAAGAAACCAGGTGTGGCAACAGGGAAACAGCCCCTCTCTCTTGACTGGAGATGAGCTCAGAGGAGGAAAGTGCTGCTGGGAAGAGGAATAACCTGGATGGATCCTCCAGCAAGCTCCAGGCCCTCAACGACCTAGGGAAGGAAACCCCAGGAGATTCATGGGACTCCACCTGCTCAGCAAGTGGGCGGCCAGCTGGGAGCAGCCCCCGATCTCTTCTAACGAAGCAGTGCTCAGCTCTATTGGGTGGGGGCCACAGAGTGAAGAGCCCCCCTACCAGAGGGATCCAAAGAAAGCCCTGTTCAACATGGTTTGTTATAAAACATCATCATAGTCGCTGAAGGTCTCAGGGTTGGAGGGGATCTCGGGGTTGGAGGGCATCTCTGGGCCATCTGGTCTACCCTCAGTTTGTGTTTCCTCCCACCTGGTTGACTGTCCTGCACTCCCAGGTGAACCTTAAAGTGAGTTTGTATTCCCTGAGCCTTCCCAGATGGCAAAGGAGTCTCAGATGGCCCTCCCTGGACTCATGCCTTCCTGGTCTCCCCCACTGGCAGGCTAGAAGGCACCTAGGGGTATACCCTTCCCTCTCCTGCCTGTTCTCTGAGGGGGAACTTGGGGGACCTTCAGGGTACCACTCAGAATGGAGGCTCAGGGCTCCTTGGGGTGTGGGGATTGAGCCTGTCTGGGGGACCAGCACCAGGATCTATGCTGCAGGGTTGCTTCCCCAGCAGACAGCACGAGGCTGAGGGCAAGCTCACCTGGTTCGGGTATAGGGGTAGGCGTTCCAGGACTCCTCCACCACCCGCAGGGCTGCCTTGGGCAGGATGGAGCGGAACCAGCTGGGGATGTGCATGCCCACATGGTACACCTTGTGTGTGTACTGCCCGGAGCCGCCAGGGCCGTCCGTGTATGGCCGGTTCTCCAGGATCTCCACGCCGCTGCCTTCACCGAACGTCTCGTTCCGGCTCTTCTTCTGTGGGGACAAAAGCACCAGCGATGTGTGGGTCCCGAGCACGCTGCAGAGGGGGAGGGGTTCAGGAGACTGGCTGAGGGTGCTGAATGGGGGGTGGGGTTTTGGCCAACCAGGCTGGCTCCTCCTGTGTCACTTCAGGACAGCCCCCCACCCACCCCGGCTCCACGTGCCCCAGCACTCATGCAGGAGACTGAAGGGGCCACGGTTCCCTGTCCGAGCCCAGCACTGCATGTGCAAACTCCTCCGTTCCGACTCCTGAGTGTGCCGGGACTGAAAGTATTCCCAAGGTCAGGAACAAGATGAGGATGCCTGCTTTCTCACCTCTAGCCAACATTGTACTGGAGGTTCTAGCCAGAGAAATTAGGCAAGAAAAAGAAATAGTAAGAGGCATTCGAATAGGAAAAGAAGAAGTAAAACTATCTCAATCTGTTGATGACACACTCATATACAGAAAAACCTAAAGAATCCCCCCCAAATCTGTTAGACCTAATACATATATTCAACAGAGCTGCAGGATACAAAATCAACACACAAAAGCAAATAATGCAGAAAGGAAATAAAGAAATCATTTCCATTTACAGTAGCACCCAAAAGAATAAAATACCTGGGAATAAATTTAACCAAGGAGGTACAAGACTTGTACACAGAAAGCTATAAAACATTGCTGAAAGAAATTAAAGAAGATCTAAATAAACGGAAAGACATCTGTGTTCATGCACTGGAAGATTTAATATTGTTAAGATGTCAATACTCCCCAAAGCAATCTGCAGGTCCAATGTAATCCCTATCAAAATCCAATGGCAGTTTTGGTAGAAAGGGAAAAACTGATCCTAAAATTCACATGGAACTTCTAGGGCTCTCAAACAGCCGAAACAATTTTGAAAACAAAAACGAAGTTGGAATGCTCACATTTTCCAATACCAGAACTTGCTATAAAACTATAGTAGGGGGACTTCCCTGGTCGCACAGTGGTTAAGAATCCACCTGCCAATGCAGGGGACACGGGTTTGATCCCTGGTCCGGGAAGATCCCACATGCCACGGAGCAACTAAGCCCGTGCGCCGCAACTACTGAGCCCACATGCCACAACTACTGAAGCCCACAAGCTCTAGAGCCCGTGCACCACAGCGAAGAGTAGCCCCCGCTCACCGCAACTAGAGAAAAGCCCGCTTGCAGCAACGAAGACCCAACTCAGCCAAAAGTAAATTTTAAAAAACCCCACAACTATAGTAGGGACTTCCCTAGTGGCGCAGTGGTTAAGAAATCGGCCTGCCAATGCAGGGGATACGGGTTCAAGCCCTGGTCTGGGAAGATCCCACATGCCGCGGAACAACTAAGCCCATGAGCCACAACTACTGAGCCTGCGTGCCACAACTAATGAAGCCCGCACGCCTAGAGCCTATGCTCCGCAACAAGAGAAGCCACCGCGATGAGAAGCCCTTGCACCGCAACGAACAGCAGCCCCCACTCGTCACAACTAGAGAAAGTCCGCGCGCGGCAACAAAGGACAAACGCAGCCAAAAAAAAAAGATTCATCCACCCGTTGCGGGTAGTAGTAGCTCTTTAAAAAAAAAAAACTATAGTAATCAAAACAGTGTAGTACTGGCATAGGACAGATCTATGGAATGGAGATGAGAGTTTAGAAATAAACCCACAGATCTATACGCTATACATATTGATTTTCAACAAGGTGCCAAAACCATTCAATGCAGGAGGGAAGAGTCTTTTCAACAAATGCTGCTGGGACAATTGGATACCCACGTGCAAAAGAATGGAGCTGCAGTACTATCTCATACCACATATAAAGATTAACTCAAAATGGATCAAAGCCCTAATTGTAAGAACTAAAAGTATAGAACTCTTAGAAGAAAACATAGGGGCAAATCTTCATGACCTTGGATTTGACAATGGTTTCTCAAATATGATACCCAAAGCACAAGCAACCAATGAAAAAACAGTTAATTGGACTTCATCAAAATAAAAAAAAAAAAACTTGTGCATCAAGGGACACTATCAAGAGAGTGAAAGGACAATCCACAGAATGGGAGAAAATTTTTTGTAAATAATATATCTGATAAACGAATGATATCCATACAATAAAACATGATTTGGCTGTAAAAAGGAATAAAGTACTGACACACGCTACTACACAGATGAACCTTGAAAACATGCCGAGTGAAAGAAACCAGACACAGAAGGCCATATACTATATGATCCCATTTATATAAAATGTCCAGAATAGGCAAATCCAGAGAGTCAGAAAGTAGATTATTGATTGCCTGGGGGTTGGGGGAAAATGGAGAGCGACTTCTTTATGGGATGATGAAAATGCTCTAGAATTGTGATGGTTTCACAACTCTGTGAACGTGCTAAAAGCCACTAAACTATACACTTCAAATGTGTGAATTGTGTGGTGTGGCACTTACAGCTCAATAAATCTGGTATAAAACAAAACAAACAAATAAAAACCAACCTTGCCTCTTGTACTCAACTAAGATTTCAGAGAGATCAAACACGGGGAGTGAGAAGGGGCCTCGGAGGCACTGCCTTGGAGACGTGATGCCTGGGTCACCTTCAAGTGTCTTTCTGCCACGAACGTCCTTCCCAGGGTGCAGAAGCTCAGGTTTCTGCTTCTGCACAGAACCTCGTGGTCACGGTGCTGGTGACATTAAGCCCAGCATCTGTTTCCACGGTAACACGACAGCACCAGCAAGGCCGTCTTCGGTCAGCGTCCTGCGCAGCAGGTGCGCATATGCACTCACACACGCACGCACCTGAGTCCTCGCACACGTACACAGGCACTCCCCACCGCACGGCCTCGCCCTCGGGGCACGCACCCTCTCTAAGGCACAAAGACGTGATACATCTCCATGGCCAGAGACACTGAGTCCCCTTCAGAAAAAAGAGCAGACCCTGGTTGAGGCCACAGATGGAGTCAGAGCAGGGACACGCCATTCCTCACTCTTTAAAGGAGCTCCTGGAATGTGGCCCGGATTCCGTAATGAAAACAGCGACCGTTTCCTGGATGCTTTCCAAGATTCCGCCTCTTACAGTAGCTTCGTTTATTAGCAGTTGTGCTAAGCGCTTGGCATGCGCTTTCTCATAGAGTTACTGCGACGAGCCCTTGAGAAGACTGCAGGACTACTATCCCCCCAAGGTACAGATGGGAAGGTGGAGCCTCAGAGAGGCCGAGCGACCCGTCCAAGGTTACACAGTTACCAAACAGCAGAGCCAGGACGAACTCAGACCTGTTGGATTCCAGGGCCTGCTCGCCCCAAAGCAGTGAGCGCCTCAAGGAAAACGCCTCGGGACAAGGTAGGTGCTGAGAAGTAGTTATTGAGCAAGTACAGAGACCGTAGTCCTAACCCTGTGGCCAACTTCCTCTCATCCTGGACAAGTTGCTTCTTGTGTCTGGTCTCAGTTTCTAAAACTGTAAGTGGGGAGGGGGCTACCTGGCTGCCCAAGCCCCAGTGTAGTGGGTTAAAGGCCTCCCCGCCCAAATCCATGTCTACCTAGCATCTCAAACTGTGACCTTATCTGGAAATAGGGTGTTTGCAGATGTACTGATAATTAGTTAAGATGAGGTCATCTTAACTTAGATGGATTAGACAACTTAGGGTGGGTCCTAAATCCAATGAGAAGAGATCATTATAAGAAGAGAAAACGGAGACACAGACACACACACAGGGCGGGCAGCCATGTGACAACACAGGCAGAGACTGGAGTGAAACAGCTTTAAACCAAGGAACGCCAAGGATTGCCGGCCACCACCAGAAGCTGGGAGAGTCGAGGGAGGATCCCCCCCAGCCCCCCAGAGCCTTCAGAGGGAGTACGGCCCGCTGACACCTTGATTTTGGACTTCTGTCCTCCAGAACTTTGAGAGAATAAATTTCTGTTGCTTTAAGCCATCCAGTTTGTGGTGCTTTGTTACGGCAGCCCCAGGGAATGAAACATCTGGGTGCTGGGTGGCTCGGTGAGAAAAGGACGTGCAGGTCAGAGGGGTCAGTGCACACGGAGTCTCTGAGGGCTGAGGTGCGGCCTGCCAGGGATCCCAGGGCAGAGAAGGCACAGGGAAGGCCAGAGAGGGAGCAGGGGCGGGGAGGGTGCCTCCCACCTGGCCTCACTGGGGCTGCACAGACCCCAGGCCCCAGGGATGGGGGAGGGGAGAAGAGGAGGAGGGGAGGGTCCTGCTCACATCAGAAGCCACTGCCCATCCCTGCCAACCACTCCCGCAAGCAAGTGGTGCTGTGGTGCCTCCCCGGAGACTGCGGGCTTGACCTACCCTGCCCTGCCCTCACAGGCTGGGTGAAGGCCCCTCCCCACTCCTCTCCTCCCCTCCCCTATCCCTGGGGCCTGGGGTCTGCAAGGGAGGAGCCTGAGCCGGCAGGGGCCTGGTGCAGAAAAAGCACCGGATGAAGGGGGTGGGGGGTAAAGGATTCAAAGTCCAAGAAACACCGGCCAGTCAGGCAGCTCTCAGAGCTGTCCAGGGTCCTGGCTAAGCCGCTTCTGATAGCTTCCCCCGTTTGCTGGGCACCTCCTAGGATGGAAGGCTCTCTCCCAGCCAGACCAATTTCTCTCTCTCTTTTTTTTTTTTTTTTGTGGTACGCGGGCCTCTCACTGTTGTGGCCTCTCCCGTTGCGGAGCACAGGCTCCGGATGCGCAGGCCCAGCGGCCACGGCTCACGGGCCCAGCCGCTCCGCGGCATGTGGGATCCTCCCGGACCGGGGCATGAACCCGTGTCCCCTGCATCAGCAGGCAGACTCTCAGCCACTGCGCCACCAGGGAAGCCCCAATTTTTCTTTTTTTCTTTCTTTCCTTCATTTCTTTTTTTTAACCTTGAACAACATGTATATTGAGCACTGGTCAGGCAGGTATGAGGGAGTTTGATACGGGAGCCCATCTTGTTCACAGCCTCAGGGAGGAAGTGGCTTGTTCAGAAGGCCGGCCTCTTCCTAGCTGCCACCCCAGATGGTAAGCGGGATCAGCGGGCAATGAACTAAGGTCTTGCTCTTCTTTCCAGAAAAACGAAGCTGCCTTCCTTGATGGACCATCCATCTCATAAGGCCCAGCTCGGAATGGAGGCCCTCCTGGAGCACTGGGCTCCCAGCCTCCTAGCCCCACTGCTCTGGCCTCTATTCAGTGGGCTGCATACACATCCGTCTCCCCACAGGCAATCCTGGAGCGCAGAAAGCACTTTTTATTCGTCTCTGTAGCCTAGCCCTTTCCCAGGCCGGGCACAGAAAAGTCTGGTGAATTTAACTTAGTTTTTAAACAGCATTACTGAGGTAGGATTGACATACAATAAACCATCTATTTGTAAAAGTACAGCTGGTGAGCTGTGATGTACGTTCACACCCACGAAACTGTCACACAGTGGAGATAATGGGCTTGTCCATCACCCCCACGGTGGATGGAGCGCCTCCGGAACCGTGGAGCCAGAGGCGGGTAAGACAATGCCAGAGCGGGAGCAGCGGAGGCTGGCCTCGAGAGGCACACAGTGTGAGTGGGGCTGTAGGAGGCATCACCTAGGAGGCTGGGAAGGTTTCACATTAATTGGAGGCATAGGATAGATGTTGAAAAAAGCACCTTAAAACAGGGGGTGCAGATGGCAGGTGTCTGAGGAGCCCTGAGTCAGAGGTGTTTACATACTTGAAAAAGCTTGGGATAAACTGGAAGCTGAAAGTCAGCCTCCTGGGATCTTGATGCTCCCAGCCCCCTAGCAGAGCTGAGGGCCATCTGCTGTGGTCCAGGGTTAGGGTCCAGGGCTCCCCTGGCTCAGCGAGGAATGAGGAAGCCACAGGACAAACAGTGCCTTTGGCAGATCAGCCTGGTCCTTGAACAGGCTGAGAGATTTCCAGAGTGCCTGGCGCTGGGGGGCTGATGCCAGTCTCACCTCTCCCCACTCTCGAGGAATAATTACTGGGTAAGTGGTTCAAGAGGGAGTTGAGTGGCGCTTCTGAAGCAGCATGGAGCAAAAAGCCCCCCAGAGAGGCTGAGTTGGCCTTCTGTTCTCTTCCCAGCCAAGCTTCCCACGCTGAGGGCCGGGTCAGACTCGGGATGAAGGTGCAGGCCCTGCCGGGCTCTCCCTGCCCTGATGGCCCCGTGTAACGCTTGCACAGCCAGGGGCTGCACCGAGGCATCCGTGTACCCAGAAAAGCCAGAGCCAGGCCGGGAGCGGGTTCATAATCAGACCCCCAACTGGGAGGAAAGCTGCCAGGCCAGGCAAACTGCTGGGGCACCGAGGATGAGCAAGAGGCTGGCAGAGAAGCTGGGATGGGGACCCCCATGGGGCAGGACCACAGCCAGCACCCCAACGAGCAGGAGCTGAGGTCACATCTGGGCCATGAGGACCCGATCCTGGGTCTCCCTATCCTGGGTTCCAGGTTAGTCAGGCACTGAGTAGGGAGGACAGCAACATCTGGGGTGGGGTGATCATCTCTGGTTTGTCACAGGCCCGGTCATCCTTAAAGTCATTTGTGACTCTGTAAACCAGCCACTTGGCCTAAGGCATGGGGAAAGTGCATACCTAGAGCCGGGAGGCAGGCTGTGTGCTCTTGGACAAGTCACTTAACTTCTCTGGGCCTTGCACCTTCCTGTCTGTCAAATGGATTGTCATGGACTGGACGTTTGTGTCCATCGTCCCCCAAATTCATATGTCGAAGCCCCAACCTCCAATGGGATGATGCTAGGAGGTCAGGCCTTTGGGAGGTGATTAGGTCATGTGGGTGGAGCCCTCATAATGGAATTAGTGCCCTTATAAAGGAAGCCCCAGAGAGCTCCCAGGCTCCTTACGCCGTGTGAAGACACAGCAAGCAGGTGGCCGTCTGTAAGCCAGGAAGAGGGCCCTTACCAGACACCAAACCTGTCAGCACCTTGATCTTGGACTTCCCAGCCTCTAGAACTGTGAGAAATAAACGTCTGTTGTTTAAGCCACCCAGTCTGTAGCATTTTGTTATACAGCCCAAGCTGACTAAAGACAAGGATAATATCTGGATCAGTAAGAGGATGGGTGTTCTATACAAAGAGTGTTAGTCTTGTCAGTGCTGTGAATACAGTGCTGGCGAGACAATCCAGTGCCACAAACATCCATGGCGTGTTGCATGTGCCTGGCTTCGTGCTTGGAAGCCAGAGCTCCAGTGCAATTCAGACACTGACCAGAAGCCTACCGGGCAGATACTTCTGTGTGCACGGCCTCACCACCCACCTGTATCATGTACAGCTGGGCAATGCGGTACTCCTCCACGGTCATTGGCAGAGGAATCCGATATTCCTTTATAATCATCTTGGAGTCCAAGCCTTCCCGTCAATGGGGAACTGTGCGTTGGGACTTCTAGGCGAGGTTCCTTAAATAACCATGACAAAATTCACCAAGGACCCCTGAGAGAGAAAGAGAGGACAGGAGAGTCACTTTCTGCAAAAGCTGATGGGTAAAGTAGCACAGGAAGGGCCTGGTCTAGACCCCAGGCTAGAGTTCTGGTCTCAAGTCAGCCATGAGCCCACTGTGTGACCCTGAGCCCACCGCGTGACCTTGAGCAAGTTCCCTCACCTCCCCAGCCTCCATTTTCCCTGTTTGCTAAGCGACTGTGTAGAGGACATGTATAAACTCTGATCAGCCACGAGGAAATAAAGGATTGTTATCCTGCTAGCGAGGGCCAGGCGAGGGGAGGGCATCACATCCCCTAAGAGTCAAGAGCATCGCGTTCTTGTTTTACGCAAGGTTCTAACAGCCGGCAGCCTCAGCTCCCCAGTGTTCTGGAGGAGCTGGAGGCTGGCACGGTGACGGCAGCGAGTGATGAGGGCCGGCAAGAAGGCAGGACAGACAAAACTATGAAAAACAGACGCGAGAATTTTAAAAATCAGCAGTCTGGGACCAATCGGCGTCAGGGCGATCGGTTCTGCTGCTGTTACCAGGTGCAGATGGCAACCCTGCTTCCTGGCAGGAGATCCCGAGTTATCAAAAGAGGTGACCTTAAGTGTAGTTTCAGTTCAATCCACCACCAGCTGCTTATTGATACCTACTCTACTGCCGACATTGGGCAAGGTCTTGGAGGTAGAAGAGGAAAATAAGATAAATGGGTGGATTGCATGGCATGTGAATTATATCACAATAAAGCTATTTTAAAAATATAAGCAAGCAATGTATTCACAGTAACTTGTATTGAAGAGGACAAGATATTTGATGAAGACTTGCACCTAAAGCAATCATATTTAAAAAAAACAAAACAAAACTTAATGCTTGAAGGAGGCATACCTGCAGTGATCTGGAAAATGAAATCATGCATCATAATCTGTCCCCTAGGTGGTGGGGGCTTTGCTGTGGATATATTTGGTTACCCCCAGAGAGACTGGATGCTGTTAACTGGAAGCTCAGTGAAGGTTTCCAAGACAGGCAGTGGCAGAATCAGGATAGTAGTTTAGAAGGACCACGCCGGGGACAGCAGTCAGTGAAGATTCACAGGGACTGGAGGCAGGACGCTGGCTAAGTGATAAAAGCAAGGGCCGACCGGGCGGGCAGCTTCCCCAGGGCACCATGTGTACGAGGCCTGCACATCAGCCAGGCACTAACGCATTACTGGATAACTAACGCGACTGGGAAAAGCATGAATACCAGAACTCTTGGGACCTTCAGTACGTAAGGTGGAAAGAAATTCTTTAATAAACCACCTAAGGAGAGAGATGGAGGATGGGGATGGCCCCCACGTTATTAGCCTAAAGTGACCCCCATGTTGTTTCCTTCTTTACAGCAGGTAGGACGATTAGCCCCCAAAACACCCAGCACCAAACTCAACTTCTCACTTATCCAACTGCTTGAAATACAGTCCAGATAAACATCTTTTTAGCCAATTAGAGTTCATCTACTTTACATACCCCAGAAACTGCACCCAACATCTGCTAGGCATAGATGAGACAAACCTGAGTTCATTAAAGACCCCAAAGGGGGAGTTTTGTGACCCAGAGGCTCTCCATCGTGATTCTGAGCAATGCCACCTAGACACGTGAGCCCCCTGTCTAATTCCGCCTCTCCCTTTCTGGGTGGTGGTCCCACATCACTGCATCTGGAAGGCCTCTTGCTGGGAGAAATTTTCCACCCTAGCAAACCTGTCCCAGCGCCATCCAGGAAAGCTTGTTACTGCCCCTCCGGGTCCTGTCTTTTCCCTGATCAACCCCAGACCACTGAGCTTACCCCAGAGGGGAGGACTCAACTCTCCAGAGGCTGTGCTCATGTGCAAACATCACCTCTAACCTTCCTTGAAGGTGTGGGTCCAGCCAACAGCTAAGAGGGCACGTGGGTTCGGGGCCCGAGCTGAAAGAGGCTGCGGGCTGCCTGCACTTGGCTCCGAGGCCCACAGGTCCAAGCTCAAGTCTGGCTGGAAGCTGAGGCCGCAGGAGAGACGAGTGATGGTCCAGAGCCCCCAAGGCACCAGCTCCTTCCACAGGAGGATGTGACACAAGACGCTGAGAGAACTCCCTGGCAGTCCAGTGGTTAGGACTCTGCGTTTTCACTGCCGAGGGCATGGGTTCGATCCCTGGCGGGTAACTAGCAAGATCCCTCAAGCCTCGAGGCACAGCCAAAACAAGGAAACAAGACCCTGGGCTCAGCTGGGGCAGCAAGGCACCCAGGCTGACACCCCCAAGAGGGTAGGACAGGCACCCGATTTGGGAACCTCCTGACACAAACAAAGGAGAGAGAACCGTATGCTTGCGAGAGGCTGGATGAAATGCGGACTGGAGACAGGAAAAGGAAAACCTAGGTTCGATAAGGGCCATGTTTCCAAAGCTTTTCCACATGGTTTTGTGGGCTCCTTCTGTAGCAAGGGATAATGCAATGACCCGGAGTGAGCTTGGGCAAGTCCGCGTCGTCATCTAAAGTGCCAACAAAGAGGTCAGATGCAATCTCTATATGTTCTCGAGAAACTCTAAGCAACCTGCCCTTCTGGACTCTTCATGGCTCCACAGTAAATGACGTGCCCGCGCTCGCCCACACACGTCAGACCAAATGTCCACTGGTTTGCCTCTTCCAGCCCACCAGGCACCAGGGCAGGACGTGGGGCCGGACTATGCTTTTTCCTTAGAAGCCTCCATTTCCCCCCAACAGCCTCCACGTCCCCCCATCCTAACACCTGGATGGACCCTCAGAGCATGAGCCAGCACCCAGACACAGGCTTGGTTCTCGATTTCGGGGGCCCTGTGAACATGTGTCTGGAACACACACAGGATAAGGTTCCTCTCCTCCCCAAGTCTCCGCTTTCTTCTCCCAAAGACAAGCTACCCAGTGAGCTGTAATCCCACAGGGGGCGTCCACATCTCCACGTGCAGCCTGAGGGCACAGAGACAGGGAGGGGACACATATCCAGAGGTCCCTCAGCGGCTCCCATGTCCTGGGGGAGCTGGGCTTGCAGGCGAAGCTTAGGGCCGACCAAGGGCAATAACCCCGACGGCCCCCTGGAAGATAACACGCCCCTTAGGCTGCATTTCCATCTCCTGCTGGGCTAGAGGAAGACAGCTGTGCCTCCACCCAACAGGGGCCAAAGAGTGACAGAGGTAGGTATGTAGAAGGAAAGAACAAAATAAACGGTCCTGGGGCTTCCCTGGTGGCGCAGTGGTTGAGAGTCCGCCTGCCGATGCAGGGGACAC
Organism: Mesoplodon bidens; assembly: GCF_964165515.1. Taxonomy (NCBI): domain Eukaryota; kingdom Metazoa; phylum Chordata; class Mammalia; order Artiodactyla; family Ziphiidae; genus Mesoplodon; species Mesoplodon bidens. The sequence goes on along the minus strand of NC_138169.1, from coordinate 7,419,047 downwards.
AGGTTCGTGCCCCGGTCCGGGAAGATCCCACATGCCGCGGAGCGGCTGGGCCCGTGAGCCGTGGCCGCTGAGCCTGCGCGTCCAGAGCCTGTGCTCCGCAACGGGAGAGGCCACAACAGTGAGAGGCCCGCGTACTGCAAAAAAAAATTTTAATAAATAAATCAATAAACGGTCCTGTCTAGTTACAGTTAAGTGCGTGGTGACTAATGATAGGAGAGGACTCAGAACTCTAAGAGTGACACAAAATGTGCAGCAGTCACAGTGGAGCCCCCCCGGGATCTGAGGTCGCAACCTGACAACGCGTTTCCCAGCCGTGTGATCCGTGCCCGCCGAGCCTCGGTTTCTCCATACGTCAAATGGGGATAATGCCACTCGCCGTCCAGAGTCATCACCAGTGTCACCGAGATGAGTGCGGGTGAAGTGCTCACCTGCCAGGGGGTGTTCGTCTCTCAGTCCAGAGGGACTTGGAAAAGGCTTCACAGAATGTGGAGCTTTCAGACGACGCGAGCTAGGTCTCCCAGGATCCGTGAGGTTCTGCTCAGCAGAGCACGTGGGAGGAGGACGCTCTGGGAGAAGGAAAAGCACGAGCAAAGGCCCCGCGGCGGGAATGCGCCGCCCCATCGGAGACACCTCCCACTGGCGCGCCCCCAGCGTCGCCACGCCGTGTCCCCGGAGGATGGGGCCAGGGCGGTGGGGGCACGGAGGCCACCGGCGGCCACTCTCCACAGGGCAGGCTGTGCCCAAGGCTGAGAGCCACACCCACGCGCCCATGGAGTTCAGGGTCGGGTGGGGCGGGAGCGGGGTGACAAGAGACCATCACTTGCTTCAAGAAGGCTCTCTCCCAGGGGAGGTAAGACATACTCGCCAGACAGGGTGTAACCACAAAGCATAAGTTTCCCAACAAGCACTTCCACGCAGAAGCCAAGCCGTCCTTCCGAGCAGCCCTGGGGAAGGTCTGCGGTCACCCACACCCACCAGGGCTGCTCTCTGGGAAGCTGTCAGCGCTCTGGTCACTGTGACCCCCTTGGGTCACTCCCAGCAAGAGGAACAGTGCTCGGGAGAGGGACACTGGCCCCTCGGGGGGCTGTCTTTCAGGGAGGTCACTCTGAAGGGGCCAACAGTCTCTGGTCTCATCAGATACTAGCATTTTATTTACTTAAGAAAGCCAGATCTGTTTCTTTCTACACCTGTGCTAGTTGGTTCTGACAACTATCCTGACTTCCTGTTGAAGACAGAGGAGTAGGAGCACTTCCGTTCTCAAAACGACACAGAGCGGCTAAAGATAGAGAAAAGTCACCACGGCCGAGAAACGAGGAAATGGCTGCAGCCCCGAACCACAGGCCATGACGGATACCAGCCAGACACCACAAGGTCTGAGCTGGGAGGAAGGAACATGCTGACAGCTAACATGTGCTGCCTCGGACCTCTGAACAAATACCACCTCCTGAAAGACATGGAAGGATGGAGTCTAGGGCACATATCATAAGGACAGATATTTTCACAAACTGAACACACCCATATACAGCCAGCACCCAGATCAAGAAACAGAAAATGAATAACCCAGAAGCACCCTCCCCCAGGCACACCTCCCCAACCATGGATAACCATCTGCCTTTTGCCTGTTCTGTATTTTGTACTAGGTTGAAGCCTATGAACTGCCAATACCCAACTGTCTTTGACCCACCGAATGAGCAGTTTCATATGGAATCAGGCTGTAAGTGCACTTTTGATTCTGGCTGCTTTTGGTCCACATCATGTTCCTGGGGTTCATCCAATTTGTTGCATGTAGTGGTAGACGGCTCCCTCTCACTGCTGTCTAGTATTTCACTGGGTGAATATGCTGTAATTGATTTAACCATTCCATTGTTGATGGGCATTTGGGTCATTTCCAATTTGGGGCTGACGGGAATAGGGCTGCTGTGAACAACTGAGTACACGCAGAGATGCAATTTTACATTATGGAATGGGAGGGGAGTGAGAGCCAATGGGAAAATCACACCAATATGCCGTTTCTATGACAGAACCTAGTTCTCCAGGTAAAGGAATGAAGTGGGGCTTGGGAGGGAGAAGGGGCAGTGAGGGGCTGGTCATAATACAGAGAGTCAGAGACCTAAAGAGCTTTTCTGTGAACCACCATGACTGCATGAACCCCCAAACCTGAGAGAGCTGGAATCCCTGGGCACAGGACAAAAAACAGCTCTCGGAAGAGAGTCTTCCAGACAATAAATAAGCCCAAAATGCAGCTGCAGGCTGCTCCAGATCACTCCTTGCATTTCCCACATGTTGCTATTTAGAAGGTAGCTAGAGAACAATAATCAGAAAGGAACTCAGTGGGTCCTATGCATTAAGGGTGGGGGGCAAGTGAAGAACATGCATCACACGAGGAATCATCCACAGAAATGCAGAAAGACTTCAGAAACGACAGTTCTCCATTGACTCAGAGAAATGACAGATATAATCTCTTAGAAACTGGTGGGGGCAGAGGAGTGGAAGGAAGGAAACATAGAAATTTAAAAAAGAAATGATGGGATGACAGGAGAGATGAACGTTGAAAGGCTGGTTAGCAGAGTTCAGGGGAAAATGGGAAAGAAAAATACATACATCACAGATATTTTTTAAAAGCCATACTATAAGCAATGAATAAAGGAGCAAAGCACAGTGTGAACAATTAGAGACGGTGGGCGGGCTTGAGGAACTCACACAAGATTAAATGAAGACTGATAAGACAAAATGACAGACATGGGAGGCAAAAGGAAATCCAACATATACATAATTAGTATGCTTCTCTGAGGAAATAGAATAATAGAATGGGGGTGGGGGAAGTATTCAAATATATAATGAAAAAATTCCCTGAAATAAAAAAGACTTGACTCTGCAGATTAACTGCCATTCTGTAGTCCAGGAAAACCTGATGGTATAATGAACACCGAGACATCCTAAAAAAAGTTATTGAGCTTAAAGGATAAAGAAAGAATCATATAACGAGGGGGCACGGGGAGATGAGTTGAGGACAATCAGAATCCTCCTCAGCAACACAATTTCAGAAAACAGTGGAGCAATATCTATAGAGTTCTAAGAGAAAGAAATTGTAAACCAGAATTTTATACCCAGCTAAGTTGTCCTTTAAGCATAAAGTTAATAGACATTCTGAAACATGCATTTAGGAGCCTAGACATCTATAATGTCTTTTAAAAATTACCTGATGCTAAAATCCAACCAACCAAAAGATAAATAAAAGTAAGTTCATCAATGGAGGAATCCTGGTGAATACTGAGTTAATATTTTTGAAACCAAGGCAATTATGGTTATTGAATAGAATACAAAAACCTTGACAAAGTCCACAAATAATATAACTAACAAAAATTGAGAGTGGAGGGGCCTCCCTGGTGGCGCAGTGGTTGAGAGTCCGCCTGCCGATGCAGGGGATACGGGTTCGTGCCCCGGTCTGGGAGGATCCCATATGCCGCGGAGCGGCTGGGCCCGTGAGCCATGGCTGCTGGGCCTGCGCGTCCGGAGCCTGTGCTCCGCAAGGGGAGAGGCCACAGCAGTGAGAGGCCCACATACCGCAAAAAGAAAAAAGAAAAAAAAAAAATTGAGAGTGGAAAAACAGAAGCATGGAATTTGATTCATTATGTAGGTTAAAAAACTAAGGAGGGATAAATAGTTGAAGTACAGGAATTTTTAGGGCAGTGGAACTATTCTGTATGATGCTACTATGGTGGATGTGTATCATTATACATTTGTCAAAACTCATAGAATGTACAACACAAAGAGTGACCCCTAATGTAAACAATGGGCTTTGGGTGATAATGATGTACCAATGTAGGGTCATCAGTTGTACTGCACCATCTGGAGGGGGATGTTGATAATGGAGGGGGATGTTGATAATAGGGGAGGCTGTGCTTGTGTCGGGGCAGGGAGTATATGGAGAATCTCTGTACCTTCCTCTCAATTTTGCTGTAAATTTAAAACTAAAAAATAAATTTTATTACTTAAAAAAATTAACGACTCCAACCTTTTAAAAGTTTTTCTCTCAGAAAGTAGATTAGAGGTTACCAGGGAGAGAGGGGAATAGGGGGTCATTGTCGAATGCTTATGGAGTTTCAATTTCGGTGATAAAAACATTTTGGAAATAGTAGTGAGGATAGTTGTACAATATTGGAAATGTACTAATGCCACACAACTGTACACTTAAAAATGGTTAAAATGGCAAATTTTGTGTTATAGATAAATATATCACAATTTTAAAGATTAATGTAATAGGCCCCAAACCATTGAATTGTACACTTTAAATGTGAATTGTATGGTATGTGAACTATATCTAATAAAGCTGTTAAGTTTGTTTCCCTCTTTTCTCACCTTAACTTTAACCTGTTAGGAACTATTATCACTTATGATGAAGAAATGTTTTTCTGAAGTTTAACAATTCCCTTCTGTTTCATTTTAGATACATGCAAGTAGGTGATTTATCTTTGGTTAAATTCAAGTAAAATTAAATTTGATTTTTTATTTTTAAGATGCATGTAGAGTACCACCCATTTTTTTAAAAAAAGTTATTACTACTCTGTACATATCTGTACAGAACCTGAAAAAATGTTCACTGGATGCTGGAGAGGGTTATCTCAGGTTGACGGAATTTTGGGCAACTTTTACTTGCACTTTTCTCCATTACTCGATTTTTCACAAGGCAGCAGCAACAGCGTGTGAGCCGTATGTGTATAACCAGTCTGCGTAGTTGTGAAAATGATGGACTTCGAGTCAGCCAGACCTTCTGCTACCTCCCAGCAGTGACCATGGGCAAGTTGCTTAATCTCTTTGATCTTTCATTTGATCTTCTACAAAATAGAGGTGAGACTAGCACCTACCCCGCTGGGCTGTCTCGTGGATTAAATGAGATAATGCACATAAAACGCTTAGTCCACTTCCAACCAACACTCAGCTAGCAATTAGGAGGTGCTGCTGTGCCGAGCAAGGTCTGGAAGACAGGTGCCTGGGGAACAGGGCCTGTGGGCTTCCAGGCTGGGCTGCCAGGGGCAGGTACGGGTGCAGACACTACATGCCCTGGCATCAGGGAAAGACAGCCCAGCAGCCAGGGCACCAACGTCCGAAGGACGAAAGGCCCCTTGGGAGGTCCTGGTTAGCTTTGCAGCCAGAATGCGGCCCTGGTTAGGGCACAAGAGTCCCCTTGTTTTCTTCCCGGCTGAGTCGAAGCCAGGGGGGCACAGGCAGCCACCAGCCCCCTAATGAGAGAAGGCAGTGTGACTTGGCATCTGCCTGTCCCCTGAGCCTCCTCATCCAGCAGCTGCACCCTCAGACAATCTTATTACACCCACCCCGGCTGCCTGCGTTCACAAGACAGACACACGTCTCATCTCCATCCCCGCTGGAGTCGTGATGGGTTAGACAGAATTATATTTTACTTCCTTCCACAGGGCAGCTTTTGGGGCTGGAATAATGAGAGGGAAGAAAGAAATAAAAAAGTCTGCAGAAGCCCTCGTGCGCGGGAAGCCAGGCAAGGAGTCTGTGTGACCATCACACACAAACCACCCTCCCATCTCTCCCCAGGGAGAACAGGGACAGACCCCCTAGAGGGCCTCAGGTATGGTATCTGTCTCTAAAAAAGCCTTGGGCTTGGGCCTCCCTGGTGGCGCAGTGGTTGAGAGTCCGCCTGCCGATGCAGGGGATACGGGTTCGTGCCCCGGTCTGGGAGGATCCCATATGCCGCGGAGCGGCTGGGCCCGTGAGCCATGGCCTCTGGGCCTGCGCGTCCGGAGCCTGTGCTCCGCAACGGGAGAGGCCACAACAGTGAGAGGCCCGCATACCGCAAAAAGAAAAAGAAAAAAAAAAAAAAAAAAAAAAAGCCTTGGGCTTCCAGAACCCATGTATTCACGACCCTAGAAAGGACCCCCAGCCCCCATGTTCACCGGTGTCTTTGAGGGAACAGAAGGGCCAGATGAAGTCAGAGTGGGGGCCACCTGGCATGACGATCAGGGAGGCCACGGGGGGGTGGGACCAGCCCTGGACAAGGTGCGCGGCCCAGGCTGAATCCTGCTGGGCCCGGAGCCCTGGCTTGGACGCTGGGCAAAGTAGGGGCAGGGACGGGTGACCCGACTCCTGCTCAAGCAGCCTGTCCCACCAGAACCCACGTGGGAAGACAGAGAAAAGGGGCCTGCAGTTGACCGAGAGCATCTGATTCTGCCCAAGGACTCAAGGGCAGGACACCTCTCAGGGCCTCCGCAGGTGGGCCCCAAAGGTCTTACGGGACCCCCCCCGGGGGGTCAGCAGTGAAGATGGGGGTGATTATTAGGGTTTGGCTCAGAAGGGTGGGCAAGGTAGGAAGGCAAGATGACTGCTCTGAGTGGAGGTCACGGCGAGACACCCTGACTGGGAGAGAAAGTGAGAGAATTGAGTTTACAGAACCTAATCTGTTTTTCCGTGATGAGCCGGGGTTTGACGTCACAGATGGAATTTAGGAGTGAAGCTGTGCAGAGACAACAGAGGATGGAATCCATCCAAACGCAATTCAGTTGCATTCTGGCCATTAGGTCTGGAAGCTCCTTCAAGCCAGGCCAGGGGAGCCTGCCTAGATGTTTGCAATCGTGGGGAAGGCAGCTGGTGGGGACGGGAGGGGCCCAGGCAGCCTCTGGGGTCTCTACATTCGGAACAGCCCATCTGGCTCCCCTGGGTCTCTAGGAAAGCCCCCTTCTTCTGCTCTCTGCTTCCCAAACCTACTGGCCCCCTATCAGGGACCAAAGTGGGTGACATTAAAAGAACTTCATCTACCCCCATGTGGGCAGCTCCCCACACCCAAAACCTCCCCTCCTACCATCTGTCTCCAGGGAAGGCAGGCTCCAGATGAATGGGAGGGGGCCGTAGAGGGGAAAGGGGCGGTTCCTTGTGCCCCGGGGATCTGGGGCGGGCGGGGGTGTGTGTATGAAGTTAGCACTGATTAGCTGCCTGTCCCCTGGGGGTAAAAGCAGGAGCAGACACACCCCCATGAAAGTCTGAGCTGGAAGGGACGGGGGTGGGGGGCTGGGGGGTCTCCAATCCCTGCCCCCCACAGTAGTCTCACCTTTATCTGTTAGACACTGGACTTCCGCCCAGGTTTCTTGGGAGGGGACAGTACAGGACCCCCGCCCCCTTCCAGCTCAACCCTCACTTTACAAATGGGGAGACTGACGCCTGGATTTCTCAGGTGTGAAGAGCTGGGGGACACAGACCCCGTCCGTGTCCTGTAACCTTATGAGAGGAGGACACGGCACCTCCCCCGCCAGCCTGAGCACTGAAAGGGTCCCCACGGAGCCCCAAAGCCCTGGGCACCCCTGCAGTCACTGACATCCCAGGAAAGGGATGTCAATCTCATGGTTGTTCACCCGCAGTGCCAACCTGGGGACGACTGCCAAGCCACTGCGGGACTCAGTCATTAGCCCCCGCGGGACAGGGCCCAGAGCGTGCAGCTCTCTGCAGGGCTGGGAACGCTGGGTGGCGGGGGTGTTGGGGCCTTGGGAAATGCTTGAGGGTTATGTGGCATGTCATGTGTAACACCCCACTGAAACGGCAGCCAGGGGGCTTAGCAGGGAGGACCTCTTATCTCTATGGCGCAGAGAGCAAAGCGGATCCCGAGAGGGTTGGCGCCCTCCTCAAAGACAGCCGCAAGCCAAGGGTGACCATCGGCACCCCAGTTTCACGACTCCTACTCCCTCGCCGGGCCTGCCATCTCCAACCCCGCTTGTCGGGGAAAAAAAGGAGAGGAGATTCGCAGGTGAGGAAATGAAAACAGACCCAGATCCTCCAAGACGAGCACGAGGGGGCACCAGGCGGAACTCGCCACCGCCTGCACTCCTCGTTGCCCTTTGGGGACCCCGCTGGTCACTGCCGGTGAGGCCATCACCACGCTGGCCTCCAGGGCGCTGCTCCCACACTTAGCACCGAGTACAGCTCAAACGAGGCGGGGCCGTCCGAACAGAATGCCCCTGGATGCTTTGGGGTCAGAAGGGAAACACAGGCCCAGAGGGATCTGGGCCTGACCGCCTGGTTCTGAGCTGTGGCTCGCACAGTGGTCACCTGGGGTTGGCTCAGAAGTTCTGGCTCCTGGTTGCCTTCCGTGGGCGCTACCACTGCAGCAACACCCAGGCCACTGCCCTATGTCAGCAGTACACGCATCTGCCCACCTAAGGTCTGCGTCTGGGCCTGCAGGAGCACGTTGAAATGAGCGCCTCTTAGGGGAGAATGTCCCCCAGCTACTGAGGCAGAAGGAGGGAGAACCCGCTCCTCCAGATGCCTGGAGGCAGGGAGCACCTCCAATTGGGGGGGGGGGGCTCTGGTTAAGCTGGTGTTCAGCGCACCATCCATCACGGGCAGGGGCTCTGCCACAGGCCGGGCCCCAAAGCATCTCCGCTCATTAATCCCCCGGGAAATAGAGGCTTTGGGGCACCAGAGTTAATAAGAAAAGGCAGTAATAAGAGCCAGAGTGGAGATTTTCACCAAAACTGGGGATGATGCCTTGTATGATGATGACGATGCTGATCCTGACAACATAAAATACACATCGGGGACAATCACAGCTACTGGGGCCAAGTGCTCACTTCTCGGGCCAGCCTGGTTTTGGTGGACACCTCGGTGGGCCCAGCACCCGGCAATCCCACCCCACTGATTCTGCTCCTGCACTCCCCACCCCGGCTCTTTTAGACCTTCTCCCCGACTGTTCTTCTTTATTCCCTCAAATTCCCACCAACCCACCTGCACCTACTGCTCCTGCTACAACAGAAAAATGTCTTGGCTCCCATGGGAGGTCAACCTCTCGAGCACTGAGTCCCATTCTTATCATTTAAGAAACTTCTCCTGATAGGCAGAAGAACTGAATAGACATTTTTCTAAAGAAGCCATACAGATGGCCAACAGGCACATGAACAGATAGATGCTCAACATCGCTAATCATCAGACAAATGCAAATCGAAACCACAAAGAGATATCACCTCACGCCTGTCAGAATGGCTATCATCAAAAAGGCCACAAATAACAAGTGTTGGAGAGAATGTGGAGAAAAGGGAACCCTCCTACACTGTTGATGGGAATGTGAATTGGTGCAGCCACTATGGAGAACAGTATGGAGGTTCCTCAAAAAACTAAAAATAGGGCTACCATACGATCCAGCAATTCCAGTCCTGGGTATATATCCAAAGAAAATGAAAACATTAATTCAAAAAGATACACACACCCCAATGTTCACAGTAGCATTATTTACAATAGCTAAGATATGGATGCAACCTAAGTGTCCATCAACAGATGAATGGATAAAGAAGATGTGGTACACACACACACACACACACACACAATAGAATACTACTCAGCTATAAAAAAAGAATGAAATTTTGCCATTTGCAACCTCATGGATAGACTTGGACGGTATTATGCTTAGTGAAATAAGTCAGACAGAGAAAGACAAATACTGTATGTTGTCACTTATATATGGAATCTAAAAAATAAAATCAATGAATACAACAAAACAGAAACACACTCACAGATACAAAGAACAAACTAGCGGTTACCAGTGGGGAGAGGGAAGTGGGGAGGGGCAAGATGGAGGTAGGAGATTAGAGGTATAAACTACTATACTTATTTATTTATAAGAGGTACAAACTACTATAATTATTTATTTATAAAATAAATAAGCTACAAGGATATATTGTACGGCACAGGGAATATAGCCAATATTTTACAATAACTTTAAATGGAGTATAATCAATAAAATATTGAATCACTATGTTGTACACCTGAAACAAATATAATGTTGTAAATCAACTACACTTTTTAATTGAATTTAATTTGTTTTTAATAAATTTATTTATTTATTGGCTGCATTGGGTCTTTGTTGCTGCGCACGGGCTTTCTCTAGTTGTGGCGAGCGGGGGTTCCTCTTTGTTGCGGTGCGTGGGCTTCTCATTGCGGTGGCTTCTCTTGTTGTGGAGCACGGGCTCTAGGTATGCGGGCTTCAGTAGTTGTGGCTCGCAGGCTCTAGAGCGCAGGCTCAGTAGTTGTGGCGCATGGGCTTAGTTGCTCCGTGGCATGTGGGATCTTCCCACATGGACCAGCGCTCGAATCCGTGTCCCTTGCATTGGCAGGTGGATTCTTAACCACTGAGCCACCAGGGAAGCCCTTAATTTTAAATATAAATAAAATCGGGACTTCCCTGGCGGTCCAGTGGTTAAGACTCTGAGCTTCCAATGTAGGGGCACGGGTTCGATCCCTGGTCGGGGAGCTAAGATCCTGCATGCCACGTGGTGCGGCCAGAGAATAAATAAATAAATAAATAAATAAATAAATAAATAAATATTAAAAAGCAGGAAGAAAAGAACCTTCTTCTAAGTTAACTATCAGTTTCTGCCTCTCCACTGCAGGCCCCACCCCCATAAGCATGCAGACATGCTGGTGATAGGTCCCATATTTACGAAAACCAAACAAAAACCCCATAGCTCGATCTCTCTTTTTTAAGCTAACTTTTGAGTTATAGTTGACATACAACATTCTGTAAGTTTCAGGTGTACAACAAAGAGGTTCAATCCCATAGCTCTCCACACCCCACTTCCTGCTCTTGGAACCATCCCATTTCTCTGCTCCCCTTTACAGCAAAAATCCTCTCAAGAGTTAGCTCTTCTTGCAGTTTCCACCCTCTCACCTCCCAGCATCCTTTCAAGCTCACCACATCCCTGAAACTGCATCGGTCAAGTCCATCAATGACCTCTGCATGGCTAAGCCAGTGGCCAGCTCTCAGTCCTCGTATTTCCATCTTCTGTTAATTCCTGTGTTTAACACATCCTGATGGAGCGTCTGAGGCTCGCAGGCAGGTAGCATGGTCCTTGAATAGATTTCTGCCTGGAAAAGGTTCTTTCTACTTAGCCAGCACACCCAACCAGCAAACCTCCACTCGGAGCCGACCGTGTGCAAGATTCCAGCGCCGAGGCTCCGAGCCAGCTTATTCAGGGCCTGTCAGCCATCAGCTGCAAATTATAATTTTTGTTTGCTTGTTTAAAAAAAAAAAAAAAAGCTGCTGTTATGCAGCCTGCTCATAGCCCCACAGGGCTGGCCTGAAATCTGGAAGGGCTCCCACCCCATGTCAGGAGTTTTAAGAGCCAGTGTCCCTGATTCTACCGCCTTAAGCCAACCCTACTTATGACACCCCAAGGCTCTGCACTCCCACAGCACCTTCTGCAAAAGCTACAGCCCAACGGCGCACAGGCCCAGTGCTTTCTAGGTGTCCCAGTGGAGCATTAAAGCCCTTTAGCTCTGAGAAACCGCCTACAGTTCCCCACGAGCCTAAAACCATTTTTCCCAAACTTGCTGATCCCAGGAACCAACTGGAATGTTCTTTGAAGACACAGGTTCCGGAGCAACAGAATGCTCAGAGACCAAGCCCCACCCTACCCTCGCTCGTCATGGGCACCGCAAGGAGGACGCCCAAAAAAATACAGTCCATCCCAGCCTGACTCTCCTGAAGACCCTACCGGGGTCTCATCATACCCTGCACCCTGACACCCGGAAACCAGATTTTCTGCTTGGTCCCTTGGTGTATAAATTCCTCGATCATTTTACACATTCAGGCCACATGAATAAACGATGAGTGACTTAATCCTCACGACTGCCTTGAGTTAGATATATTACCTCCCCATTTATCTATTCACTTTATTGACATGTAATTTGCATAGCATACAATTCACCCTTTTTAAGTGTACAATTCAGTGGGTTTTGATATATTTACAAAGTTTTGCAACCATCACCACTAATTCCAGAACATTTCTCGTCCCAGAAGGAAACCCCATACTCATCACTCACTCCTACTCCCCACCTCCCTAGGGATACATTCATCTATTCTTGACACTGTGGATTTGTCTATTCTGGAGATTTCATCTTAATGGAGTCATACAATAATGTGGCCTTTGGTGTCTAGCTTCTTTCACTCAGCAAGCATCATATTCTCAAGTTTCATCCACATTGTAGCATGCATCAGTCCCTCACTCCGTTCTGTGCAGAATAGCATTCTACTGCACGGCTATTATGCCCCTTTTTTTTTCTTTTAAAGCACCGCACGGCACGCGGGATCTTAGTTCCCCGACCAGGGACTGCCCTCGAGCCCCCTGCAGTGGAAGCGCAGAGTCTTAACCACTGGACCGCCAGGGAAGTCTCTATTATGCCCATTTTTATAGCTGAGGAAACTGTGGCTCAGTGTCATTAAGGCATCTCGTCCCCCATCACTCAGCTGGAGTCAGGTTTATCTATCTTTCTGTGTGGCCAGGATAGGAACAGCTTAAGAACTGAACAAATGTCATCTAAATTGATGTCAATTTATATAAATATATCCATCCCCCTAGCGCTGATAATGGCATTTTATGGTTTACAAATGCTTTTAGCTTCTGGCTTTTGCAGCCCAATCCTCCAAGGTGGAAAGGCAAGTGTGCCCCATTTTGGGAAGGAATCAAAAACTTAAGTGGTGTGTTCAAGGCTAGAGATATTTATTGATGGGTTAGTGGTGTTGCGTCTGAATCCAGATATAATGTGAGCAAATAGGTTTAATGTTTGTTTAAAGCAAAAAAAAGTTTGTTGAAAGCAAAAAACTTTAATGCTTTTTACAAAGATGCATGGTTTAGTGAAATCATTTTTGCCTTTTCTTTCAGATTATTTTGTCATGAGTGCAAACCTTGGAGCTGAGGGCCAACCCCATGTAGACTACATCCAAGGGTGATTACTTGGCTTTATTTTAATGTTCCTGACGGATCTTGGAAATAAGAGTTGATATTTCTTTCCAAACACAAACTCCTTGGTTCCAGCTCAAATGTGCATTGCAGAGCAAGGGACCTGGGAATATGCATTTTTAATAAGTTCCCTAGGTGGCTAGTAAGAACAGGGAAGTGCCTAGAGGCTAAAACCTTAATTCCATAACCTGGCAAGAAAGATTCTTAAATTCTAGCCTCAACAAGTCCCTCCAACCTTTCCTCCCAGCAAGGAATCTGACACTGGGGCCCCTCTGAACAGCATGCAACCAGCGGTGTTTACTAAGCCAGATGTCCAGGCTCTGTGCTGGGTGCCAGGGGTTGCAGGGGACCAAGACAGAGCCCTCAGGGAGCTCCTAGGCTATTAGGGAAGACAGATACCGCATAAGTCATCAAAAACCTGGTGGGGAATATTATTCAGCCTTAAAAAGGAAGGAGATCTGCCCCCTGGACCCTGCCTGCCCGCCTTCCTATGCTGCAGCCACGTGGGCTGCTTCCTTCCGTGGAATACGCCAGGCTACTTCCCAACCCTGGGCCTCTGCCATCCCCAGTACACACGCGTCCTCCAGGCTGGGGGCTGTGGCACAGGTGGCTCCTTGTCATGATCCAGGCCGTGGTCCAGATGCCATGTGCCCTCAGTGGAGGAGCCCCCCACTGGCTCAGCATCCTTTGTAATGGTCTGAGCCACCTGCACCTGGCCATGCCTCCCCCACAGCACAGCTGGTCCCACGTCCAGGACCTCGCCCATCGTGCTCGTGGCTACAACAGTGCCCGGGCCGATGCCACGGTGACAAATCTGTCCTGTTCGTCTTGTCGTTCTCAGCAGGTGCCATGGAGCAGGGGCCTTAGGTACTCAGAAAGCCTGGCTTGGTAAACGTTCACACAGCCCCTCAACAGGCAGATAACGCCGCTAAGCAGCCAAAGTGCTAATTACAAACTGCTCCCTTAGCTGTTCCTCGGAGCAACGAAAGGATTCTCTAAGAATAGCGTACCCTCCCTGTTGTGTCCCTGGAAGAACAAACCGAGTTTCTTGACGGCGTCTGTGACTCCGACTGTTCATGGAGCCAGACTTGCCTCCCCCCAAACAGCGTGCACAGGGGTATAAAGCTCAGACAGGCAGAGAGGGCTGCGTGTTGTTATCCACGGCGGGTGTGCGTGGGCATCTGAGGCCCCCTTCCAATGGGTGGGTTTGGGAGAGACAAGTGTGGCCCTGAATGAGCTACAGCAAAGCCAGGAGGCCCAAATGGCCTTAGAGAGGCTGCCGCCCCCCTCAGATGCTCACGGTACATTACAGTTTGTCACCCTTGGAAAGTTAATGCTCGGAAGCAGCCAGGGCAATGCAGGGAGATGAGAGCCCAGAGGGGCTAAGTCACCTGGCGAGGCCACACAGTGAGTCAAAGGCAGAACCACACTAGAATCCACATTTCCTGGCCTGCGATCCAGAGCTTGCTCTACTGTGCCCTTGGGTAAGCAAGTGTCCAGGTGCCTCAGGCTCCAACAATTGGGTCCAAATACTCAACTCAGAAGGGAGCAATAAGGCTGCGTTGGGTGTCCCCAGGGGGAGGTGTGCACGTGTGTGCACATGCAAATCCACATGTCTGTACAACTTTGCCCAGGCCTTGCTCCATCTCACTGTATGAGTGGTGTGGCCTTTACAGCCAGGCTTCCCAGGGCTGCTGGGGAACACAACATGCCTGGAAAGTTTCCCAGGTAACTGGCTCTTCTTTACAGTTATTAGCGTCCCTTCATCACCCCATAAAATCCTTCCCCAGATGATGGATGCCACCCCTCTCCAGGGAGGGAGAGAGGAAAGAAAGAAAGCACAAAGAAAAAAAAAAAACTGGTGAAATTTGGAAAGCCCCATGGGTTCATAACTTGGGAAGAGAAACCATCAGCTGTAGCTGGGTTGCTTAGTTCAGTTGCACAGGCTGTGTACTGCCCAAGTCCAGGCAGATTGACACTCCCTTGAGTTGGGCAGTGCAGGGAAAGGGCCCTGACTGATTTGGAGGAATGTCTTCAATAGTCTCAAAGCCCACTCCTCACTGAAACCTTGTCCTAGCATAAGGACTGCTCCGTTCTCAGGAATTGAAGCCCAGGACCTGAGAGAAGAAATTAGCCATCTTCTATGAGCTGAGTTTCACATACTTCTCCAGCATTTTCTCCCCCTCCCTCCAAACTACTCTCCATTCCTACCTCTGTCTTTCATCAATTCTGGAAAATTCTCAGCAATTCTCTCTTCAAACCCGGCCTCTGGCTTATTTTCCTCTTCTCTTTCTGGTACTGTGATTAGATGAATGTTAGGTGTTCTCCTCCGTGTGTCTTATCTCCGCCACAGCTTCCTCTCTTCCCAGTGTTCAATCCTGGGTGACCTCTTCACATCTGGCTTCCAGTCACTAATCCCTTCTTCAGCTATGACTGCTCTCCTAGTGAAGTTCTGTTTGGTTCTTTTCCAAATTTGCTTCTTCATTTTTTTTTGGCAGTGCCATGCGGCTTGCAGGATCTTAGTTCCCCAACCGGGGATTGAACCTGCGCCCTCAGCAGTGAAAGCACAGAGTCCTAACCACTGGACCGCCAGGGAATTCCTTCCCTCTTCATTTTTTACAGCTTTTTATCCCCTGCACATATTTTCAACCATGCCTTTCATTTATTTAAATGCATCAAATGTAGTCATTTTATCGTCTAGGCCTAAATACTGCCCTATCTGAAGTCCCGAGGGCTGTTTCGGAGGCAAACTGTCCGGGCTGCCTCTGGCTCATGTGCTCGGTCACCTCTTGACTCCATTACTTTGACTGTGAACTGATCATTTTCTGTGGAGGTTATTTGTAGAAATCTTCTGAGACTTAGGACAAGGGACCGCTGCAGTCTTTCTGAACCACTAGGTTCGTTTGAGTTCATCTTTCTCACTCTTTTATTCTTCCTCCCAAATAGCTAGTGAGTGTATTTGTTCCCTGGGGCTGTTGTCACAAACTGGGTGGCTTTTAACAACCTCAATGTATTCTCTCACAGTTCTGGAGGCCAGAGGTCTGACGTTAAGGTGTCGCTAGGTTGGCTCCTTGTCCGGTGCCTGTCTCCCAGCTTCTGGAAGTTGATGGCAATCCTCGGCATTCCCTGGCTTGTACCTGCAACACTCGGATCTCTTCCTCTGTCGTCACATGGCCTTCTCTCTGTGTCTGGGTTCTGAACCACTAGGTAGTTTGGTAGTTTTTATTTACTTAGGTAGTTTTATTTACTTACTTTTATTTACTTTATTTCACTTAGTGCTTCTAATTAATGGGCCAAAGAATTGCATATAGTTTCTTTTTTTTTTTTTTTTTTTTTTGCGTTACGCGGGCCTCTCACTGTTGTGGCCTCTCCCCTTGGGGAGCGCAGGCTCCGGACGCACAGGCTCAGCGGCCATGGCTCACGGGCCCAGCCGCTCCGCGGCATGTGGGATCCTCCCGGACCGGGGCACGAACCCGCGTCCCCTGCATCGGCAGGCGGACTCTCAACCACTGCGCCACCAGGGAAGCCCTATAGTTTCTTTTAAAAATCTCTTTTGAAGTTATATTCTCTTTTTGTCTGCCTTTGACTTTTTTCTTTTAATTAGACTTGTCAAAGTTTTACCTCTTGTCTTTTTAAGAACAATTTTTTGGAATTATTGATGAATTCAACTACATTTTCTGACTTCATTTTTTATTATCTTTTTACCTTCTTCGAGTTTACTTTTCTAGTTTCTTGAATTGAAAGTTAAACTGAATAACTTTTAGTCTTACTCGTCTCTTAGTAAATGAATTTAGGGCTACAGATTTTCCTTTGAGCACTGATTTGGTTTCATCCATAGGCTTTCACATTTAGGGCTCTAACTGACATTCATTAAAATACTGTAGTTTAAAATTTTCACTCTGACTTCCTCATTTAACCTAAGAGTTAGTTGGTTTTTTGTACCTAATATGTTGTCTTTGAAGAATTTTCTATTGAAAATTTAATTGAGATCACTGCAGATTCACATGAAGTTGTAAGAAATAACACAGAGAAATCCCTTGTACACTATCAGTCTCCGCCAATGATAACTTTTTATAAAACTATAACAACCAGAATACTGACATTGATATGATCTACAGATTTTAACCCCATCTCCCCAGTTCTATTGTACTTACTGGTATGTACGGTGTGTGTATGTATTAAGTTCTATACAATTTCATCACCTGTGTACGTCTACATATACACCACAAGGGATATCTTGGAGATTTTTAAAGCCCACCATTGTTACTCTATACTTGTCATTTTTCGCTCATAATATCATCAATTTTTATTTAATGTATTTGAAGCTACCTTGTTAAGTACAAAAGTCGATGGGCTTTTAACTTTTTGGTGGAATATTCCTTTTACAGGTTTAAACAATTCCTTTATACCCAAAATATTTTTCACTTTTAGTTCTCCTTTATCTGATATTAATATTGCTGTATTTGCCTTCTTTGCTATGGTTCATTAGGGGTTTCTTTCCTTATCCTTTTATTTTCATACTTAAGCTGTCTTTTTTTTTTCAGTCTCATTTAAACATTTTTTAGGGCTTCCCTGGTGGCGCAGTGTTAAGAATCTGCCTGCCAGGGCAGGGGACACGGGTTCGATCTCTGGTCTGGGAAGATCCCACATGCCGCGGAGCAACTAAGCCCGTGCACCACGACTACTGAGCCTGCGCTCTAGAGCCTGTGAGCCACAACTACTGAGCCCACGTGCCACAGCTACCAAAGCCCGCGCACCTAGAGCCCGAGCTCCGCAACAAGAGAAGCCACCGCAATGAGAAGCCCACTCGCCGCAACTAGAGAAAGCCCGTGTGCAGCAACGAAGACCCAATGCAGCCAAAAATAAATAAATAAATAAATAAAATTTATTTTAAAAAATTTTAAACAAGTTTTGAGACTATCTTTTTTTTTTTTTTTTTTTTTTTTACGGTATGCGGGCCTCTCACTGCTGTGGCCTCTCCCACTGTGGAGCACAGGCTCCGGACGCGCAGGCTCAGCGGCCATGTCTCACGGGCCCAGCCGCTCCGCGGCATGTGGGATCTTCCCCGACCGGGGCACGAACCCGTGTCCCCTGCATCGGCAGGCAGACTCCCAACCACTGCGCCACCAGGGAAGCCCTGAGACTATCTTTTAATTAGTGAATTTAACTTGTTCACATTTATTGTGCTTACTGATGTTTAGACTAATTCCATATTTATTTACCATATTTCTTTTCTTATTTTTCTTTTTATTGGATTCATTTTGTTTGGTTAGATACATCTATTTTTCTACAATAGATTGGATGTTATGTTTTATTTTCATTTTTCTAGAGCAGAGATCAGCAAACTTTTTCCACAGAGGGCCATATAGTCAATATTTTAGGTTTTGTGGGCCACAGAGTCTCTGCTGCAACTACTCAGCTCTGCCACTGTAGCATGAAAGCAGCCATAGAGGATACATTAACATACAGGCATGGCTGTGTTCCAATAAAACTTTATTTACACAAACAAATGGTGGCCCAGACCTGAACTGCAGGCCACAGTTTGTTGACCCTTTTTCCAGCGGCAATCTTTAAATATTTAAACACATGGACTTAAACATGTAATTCTCTACAGTGCTTAGATTAAAAAGGGTCTACCTTTCCTTCCTCAACAAGAGAGGAAACTTAACAGTTGCATTCACTCTTCTTCCTCATTTATCCCCCAAACTGTGGTGGTCACCCCAGAATCCCTTCCTGCTCCTCATCTGTCACAGCTAGCCTCAGGGCACACCTAGAACCTCTCTGCCTCCTGGGAACAATTTTGGTCATTGTTTCCTTTTTCAGTCTAATCCCATTTTCACTCCACCCTTTGGGAATTCCTCATGGCTCATTACTCACTAAAGGCATCTCTTTGCCTACATGGATATTTACTAATATTTGTTCTATCACATGGAGTGATTTGAAGCAGGAAGAGAAGGCTGTGGTGTGCTCTCAACCTGCAAACACTGATCTCACCCCTGCTTCAACTTCCAAGGATTTTCTTTTTTGGCCACCGTGCGCAGCATGCGGGATCTTAGTTCTCCGATCAGGGATGGAACCCCGTGCCCCCTGCAGTGGAAGCGCGGAGTTATAACCACTGGACTGCCAGGGAAGTCCCTGAACTTCCAAGAATTTTTTTAAAATGTGGGGTCAGGGCTTCCCTGGTGGCGCAGTGGTTGAGAGTCCGCCTGCCGATGCAGGGGATGCGGGTTTGTGCCCCGGTCTGGGAAGATCCCACATGCCGCGGAGCGGCTGGGCCCGTGAGCCATGGCCACTGAGCCTGCGCGTTCGGAGCCTGTGCTCCGCAACGGGAGAGGCCACAGCAGTGAGAGGCCCACGTACCACAAAAAAAAAAAAAAAAAAGTGGGGTCAAAGAGAATATGAATCGGTCTTTCACTGGTAGCAAAGGCACAGAGGCTATCAGCAGCTGTGTCCCCTCCAGGTAGCCAGTCTGGGCCAACAGAACTGGCACTTGGGCCTCAACAGAGCTGATCATGAGCCCAACTCCCGGTGCCATTTGGATCTGCAACTCCAGCCGCTGCTGAGCTAGCTGCCCCCGTCCTCCCTCCCCTGGTGATGTGAGCATCCAAGCAGGCTCCTCTTCACCAGAGCTGGAGCTTGACTTCTGTTACTCACAACCAGACAAGTCCTGACTAATAGTAGGATATGATGCCTCTTCTTTTGATCTTCTACATGTTATTCACTTGCTGAGCAAACCTTTTTCTCCTAAAGGGCATAGAGATAAATTTCATTCTACCCCAAGGTCAAAAAAATGATTGAAAAATTCCAAATCAGCTAATATGTACAATCATTCTGAAATCTCTCACACTACTGTCTTTATCCCTGTAAGCTGTGGGGAGTTGATCTGGTGGGGGGGAGGGCGAAGCTGGTTGGGGGGCGGGGGGAGGGCAGACGCGGGTGACATGACGTCTGGGATTCTGGACATGCGCCACCACCCTCCCATCACGTGGAGATACTATCTGTGAACCCTGGGCACTTCTAACAAATCTGGTTCCACCTGCCTGGAACTACCTCGAAGCCTTCTTCCCTCCAGGAGGTGGTAACACCACCAGCTGGGCCTGCCCAGTATGCCCAGTGCCACGCGGGCTTGGTGCTAAACAGATACAACACTGGGGACCAAAATAAAACCCAGCTCGGTGACATCTTGATGCAGCTTTGCAGGAACAGCAGGCTCCTGTGCACATGCTCTCCCACTCTGCACCCCTATTTGTAAATTAATCACACATCAGTAGACTCTGCTCAGATTCACAGGTTTCTGGACCACTCTGAGGGTAGCTTGGGCTACAGGATCTTCCGATCAACTTCAAGATCAGACTGATCCTTTCAACAGACCCTAGATGGGAATTCTCTTTCTTCCCAGACCCCTAAGCCCTCCTCATGTTGCTCCCCTCCCCAGAAGAAGCACAGGGGGCAGGGGGAAGCGCTGCCAGGAGCTCCCCATGAGCGCCGTCTACAAAAGTGTCCCCAGTATACTGATAGGATAGTTTTAAGACAGACACACACACTTGTAAGATGTCAGTGGAAGCCATGCGAAAGCAAAATTAGGAGAAGCGGAGAGAAGGTAGTTAGGAAAGCAGCACCTTTTAATTACGTGTTCACACCCTCACTGTCCACTGTCTAGGGCCCCCCGCCTCTCTCTGGGCTTCTTCCCTGTGGTGGTAACCTCGCCCCACCTCTGCTCCCAGGTCCACCTGGCTCCTGGAACATTGACCGGTCCCAAGCCCCATTGAGCTTCCTTGAGTCAGTTCTGAGGGTCCCTGGGTAGTAGTGGAGGGTCAGCGGAAGGAACATCAGGCTGAGCTTGATGACCCGTACGTGTCGCATAACCCTGGCCTCAGTTTACTCCTCTGGGAAGGAGACTGAGCACCTGAACTTTGACGGCGCTGGGTACCCCAGTGGAGGAGTGTAGGCTGACAGCTCACGCTCGTGTTGCCCGGGAGACAAGCTCCTCTTCTATTTGGAGCTGCCCCAGAGTGTTCTGTGCCAGCTTCTCACCACGAGGGCTTCACCTGAACACACAGACGTGGGGACGGTGCCACCACGCTGCTCGCCCAGGAAGACGCCTTCACGGGCTCAGGTCGGGTTCTCTGTGTCAGCAGCTCCTGCCAACACCAGGAGGCCCAGGACCAGGCTGTTGCCTCCTTCTGCTAGACCCAAAGCAGGAAAGAATTGAACTGCCCTGCCGTCCTCTTCCAGAAAGTCCTCCTGGGTTGAGCGAGAAAAGCTCACAGCCTTTCTGCCCTCTCCTGGCCCTGTGTGACACTGGATCCTGTCCCTGCCCTTGGGCACTGGGGTAACTGTCCACACCTGGGCCTCGGGATCTGGCTTTCTCCACAGTCAGCCCAATTAGGGGAGTCACAGGATTCCCTTAAGAATGAAGCCAACAACCAGAGTGGAACACACCTTAAAGCTTCCCCTATAGGGTTTTGTAGTCCCGGGAGTTCACTGTTCACTGAGGTCTAGCCCTTGGCCTTGAACAGGGACCAGGCAAGTGCGGACTGAAGTCATTGCTTGCTTTGGGCAAGTCGGGGCGCTCCGAGACCTCAGATCCCAAATGTGAGAAGTGTGTATGTGTGTGTGAATCCCTTCCGAATAGGGACATTGGGAAGAGCAAAGGAAGGAGGGTTCCTGAGTGTGCAAATGGTACCACTGGTCTCCTCATCCTATAAATATTTACGAAATGCCCTACACAGACCCTGAGTGAAACCAGGGATGGGCAGAAGGCAGGACCAGTGGTTTCTAAGGACTCTCTCCACTTCACAGGCAATGGGCCTACAGACTCTGAAGGGGGGGCGCCCTGGGGCCTGTTGAGGCTACGGGTACTGGTGGTGAGAACTCAGACACCTGGACGCCTGGAGCCTCCGGGCCCCGCCGCCCCCCCATGCCCACCGCGAGTGAGGAACCAGCTCCAGGAGGCTATGGGGAGAGCACGAGGAAAAGCAGCAGAGCCATCTGGCTTGTCCTGAATTATTCACCGCGCAGGAGGAGGTGCACGAGGAGGTGCCAAGGTAGGGGAACCAGATGCAGTTGCCCCCGGGGCGGGGGGTCAGGGAGGGAGACCCGGACCTTTGGCTGCACAAACCCAAGGGGTCGAGGGGCCCGGCTGTGGCCTTTGGCGGCGTCTGGGCTACGAGCCCTGGGCCCCTCCCGTCAGGGCAGCGAACGCCAATCCACACCTCATGCCCTGAGCTTTCACTCTTCATGGTAGTGAAGAACCCGCGCACCTCATTCCTTCCTTTTGGGCATTTTGCAGAAGATTAAACCTGCCTGCCCGACAAGGTCAGGCAGTTCAGCCAGAGTCTCTCGACAGCCAAGGACCAGAAAAGGACGCAGATCAGGCCCCAAGCGCCACCTGAAGACCCTCCTGGCGGATCTCGCGTCACCAGACAGAACCGGAAGTCTAATGTGCCTCACCTGTGGTCCCCATTCCTCCCGGCCTCGGTTCAGGCCTTGTCAGCCCTCCCTGGGGGGAAGAACAGCGTCCTCATTGGTCTCCAACCTTGCAGTTCGGATCCCTGCACATCTGCCTTCTAGAAGCCGGCAGAGTGCATCTGAGTGCGCGACAGCCCCCGCCAGGGTCAGAGCCCCGCCCTCGAACATCACTCAAGGTCCTCGGGCTCCGCCCCCCGACCCCTGGGCCCCGCCTACCGCCTGGCCGCCTGGAGCCCCGCTGCGGGCAGCTTCGCACCTCTCTTCCCGCTCAAAGGCAGCGCTCACGGGCTCACCGGGTAACCAGTGCCTGGCGCGAGGTGGGAGCTCGCTCCCTTTGCCGGAAGCATTTGCTGAGATTCACACTTGTTTCTTCTGTCGAAAAGCCCGTCCCCACCTGGTCTCCCTGGCAAACTCCCAAAGTGTCCTTTAAGACTTAGCCAGCACGCGCTTCGCCAGGCCCCCTAGACCGAAGCTGGGTTCCCCGGGGTGCGCCGGGTGCACATTGCCCCAAGCCCTCACACAGCCCATTCCCACTACCCGTCCCCAGACCGCGAGGCCCCAGGGCAGGGCCCACGTCTGGTGCGTCCTGGGTCTTGGGTGTGGCGATCCCAGAGGCGCTCTGCAGACCTGCGTAAATGCTCAGGAGCCGCAGCTGCCAGGGTGGTGGTCCCGGGCAGGGAGAAAACCAACCCCGGCACGTGGCAGGGTACACAGAGCCCATGTTTCCGGACAGTCAGAGAGAGCAATGAAGGCTTGGGGCCATTTCTGGGGGATCTTCCAGGGGGCAGTCTGGACAGCGGCCAGTAGGCAGCCCACCTCCCCAGGACCGGTCCCTGCCCCCTTACTCCGTGGGCAGCTTACACGGTGAGCCCTTAGCCTCAGTCCTGGTAAGGGATCTAGACAGAGGGTGGGCCCAGAGAAGGCCAGGAAGGAGCCTGCCTGGGCCGCAGATGCCACTGTCACTGTGTCACTGTGGCTTCTGGAGCTGGGTCTGTCCTCTTTGCTGTCCGGGCACTGCCCCAGCCTCACGCCCTGTCCTTCAGCACATGGCCACACACACAATTAATGCCCCAGCAGGGCGCAAGGGCTGCTTCTCCCGCAGGTCCAGCTTGTGGCTCACTGATTTGTTCTTTAGATAGAATCTATCTGAACATCCTTCTTGGACCAGTGCAAGGCTGGGAGTTACAGCCAGGCTGGACCTAGGCCTGGCCTCAGGGCCACAGAGCAGAAAGTACAGGGTGAGCTTAGGGCATGGCGGGGCAAAACAGAACAGAAAAGTCAGGTTGGAAGGCCTCCAGCATCTGATATATGATTCCACTGAGGCGAAACATCCGAACTGGCAAATCCCTTGAGAAGGAAAGCAGATTGGTGGGTGCCAGGGGCTGGTGCTAATGGGTACAAGGTTTCCTTTTGGGGCGATGGAAATGCTCTGAAACTAGACAGAGGTGATAATTGCACAACACTGTGACTGTATTAACGCCACTAAATTGTTCACCTTAATGCGGTTAGGTTTCTTTTTTCTTTTTTTATGTTATGTGAATTTCATCTCCAAAACAAATTTTTTTTAGGAAAAAAAGTCAGGCAAAACTTCATTTATCAGTTTCCCTTCTTTATCCAGTAAGTCTTGGCAGCCTCCCCTTTTTTCTGACCCAACAGCCCAGCTCCTAGGTCCCAAGGGCTCAGAGCACCAACCACAGGTGAGTTTTCCAAGTTACCCTTTGTTTTTTTTCAGCAAAGATCCCCCAGCATACTGTAAGAGAGGGGCATTGACTGTGTCACCCTCCTGCTTAAAATCTTCAAGAATTCACCTTTATTCGACAAAGAACACCTGAGCTCCGTATCCTGGCACTCAAGGTCTTGCCTAAACTAGTGATGGGACAGCCTCATGCGTGGCGGTCCCCAGCGGGTCTGGGTGCCTGCACTTGGTGCCATCATCTGGACCCCACCTCCCCCAGGATGCCCAGCCTAGCAAGCTGAGCCCCGCCGAGCCCCGCCTTGCTGGTAAGTCGTCCCTGGCTCACAGCCTCCTCAGCCACAGCGGCTCTTCCCTCTGCCAAGCTCTCTGCACGAAGCACATGTGTTACTGTGCATGATACTGCTTCACATCTGGGCTGCTTCGAGATCTTATTTTCCCCACAAAACTGAGTTCTCCGAGGACCCGAGGCCACGCGTTATTTCCTGTGGATCCCCAGGGCCTGATGCCACCGCAGAGTTGCCCAACTCCAGGGGGCGCTGTTCCTTTCTATTGTACGTAACAACACTTCCACCCACTGTTCGCTCACTGGTTCATCCTGAATGGACATACAGTCCCCCACCACAGATAAAAAAATGGTTTTGTCAAAAAAAAAAGTCAGAAGAAAACATAACTGCACCTCCAAGTAGAGCAGACGAATAGACATGCAGAGTCCAAACAACATGCACACAGGCAGAGGATGAAGGCTGGGGTTGAGGCCAGCACAGGAAATACCCAGTGGGTGGTGGGAAGTGCAACCGAGAGAGGGTTCCAGAGCCCCTGGGCACACGTGTGCTGCTCTTTATAGGTGCCTGGGGTGGGGCGGGGGTCTTTAAGGGTGCTAGGTTGACACAGATGGGATCACAAAACTCAGAAACTGAAGGGGAACTTGTTACCTAACTCCATCCTTGTATAGATGGGAAATTAAGGCCCAGAGAGGGGCAGGGACTTGATCTGTTTATCTATCAATGCATGCATCCATCCATCAATGCATCTATTCATCTATCCACCTACCCCCCCATCCAGCCATTCCTCCAGCCACACATGCACCCATGTATCCATCCATGCACCCATGCATCAGCCATCAAGCCATGCATGCATGCATCCATCTATCCATACACGCATCCATCCTTCCCTCCTCTCCCTCTAGGGAGCCAGGGCAGAGCTGGAACTGGAGCCCAGAGCACTAGCCTCTCAACCCAAAGCTCTCCACAGTGGGCCACCGTTGCCTTCTTTAAGGCCATGGCAGCTCTGGGGAACTTCCTGACCCCATAAGGCAGGCAAGAAGAAAGTCCCTGCTAGTGGGGCTTGTGCTAAAGTACATACCACATCAGGCACCTGCCCTGAGGCCAGTTCACCCACAGCTCAGTGAGCGCAGCCATTCCGAGCCCACCCTGCAGGCAAGGAAACTGCAGCCCTCCCAGGATTCGGTCTCTCCCTGCACTACGGCACTGCGGGGCAGGTATGGCTGAGGTCGGTAGGGGTGGGAGGCACTCCTGGTGGGTAATAGGCCCAGCAAAGGCTCTGAGGCAGGACTGCCATGGCCAGCAGGGAGGGGTTCCTGGGTCGTCACAGGATGATGGGCGATGCACGGGAAAGAGCTTGCACACAGGGGAGCGTTCACGCTCAGGGACTTCAGAGCCCGCCAGCACTGCCAGATGCAAGGGAGCTCCCGAAGGTTATGAGGGGAGCTGGTCCCCAAGAACAGCAGGCAGATGGGGTTGGAGCAAAGTTATGCCAACTCCCTGTGTTACTGTGGTTTCAGAGAGAACTGCAGAAAAGATTCGGAGGCTGAGCAGCTCGGAGTGTGAGCAGCTGCCAGCTGCTGGGAACAGACAAGGCAGGGGAATGGCAAAGGTGTTCGTACAAAAGGACCATCTGAGAAGCAGGAACTGCAGCGGGAGTGGGCAGTAGGTCCCAAGGGAGGCCCTGCAGCGCAGAATGCCTCCGGCTTCCCCCCCGACCAGCCGCCAGGGGCTGGGCCTGGCTCGCATCTGTCTGCTCCCCTCCATATGCACCTGGGACACATATGCTTGCTCCCTCCCCATTGCAACGTGTGTTGGCTGCAAATCCAGGGAGTCGAACTGCTGTGCCCCTAGACTTCCTCCCAGAGAGGCAGCAAGATGGGAGGGCAAGTTGGAGCCCTAGCACTTTCCCTTCTCCCCTCTCTGTCCTTAGATATCATACATAAAAGCCCGAGCCTCAGTTTACTCATCTGTAAAGGGGGAGTGGTAATACATCCAAAGAGGGGTGTCAGCATACGTGTGGAGAGCACCCCACGCTGTGCCTGGCAATAAAGATGTGTTCTATCACCCACGATGACCATAAAAATATCCGCTGAGCACTGCCAGTGGTGCTGGGTGGGGTCCTTGAGGCCCCTGTGGGTGGCATCACCACTTTAGCTCCAGGAAACGGACACTGGGAGGGGCACTGGCGGGGTGGGGGGGGCTGGAGGCAGAGGTTAATTGTAACCGGTACAAAAGTAGGCTTACTCCTGGGGCCAGATGCATTCAAGCATTCAGAACTCCCCGCACCTTGGATGCCTAATACTCCATGTTTCAGCAGCATCCAATAATCAAATCCGCGGACATTTCTGCAGTGAAATACATGAACATAGGATGCATAAGGGCTATAAATAGCCTCACTTGGACTATAAATAGCCTCACCTCGGTTCAGGCGCGAGCTTGCTGCCAAGTGAATTATGAAAAAGCGTTTGGTTTTCAGAGCTTGCTGGAGTTTGGAACTGAGGTTAAAGGTTTGCAGCTCCACACGTCAGTGCTTTTCACCACAAACTGGGGAAACAACTGTGCGTCAGCCCTGGCTCATCCCACAGCCGACGAGGTCCAGATGAGAGTCACATGTGCCCTGCCCCTAAAACCCGCCAGGCCCTGACCCGGGGGACACAGCACAAGACCAGTCACAAAGCAAACACAAACGCGCACACAAATAAACACACATGGCAACGCGTACAAATATAATCACACCAGCCTTGGGCGTGGAGGCAAACGGTGACGCAAATTCGACCTGGGGATGGA
Source organism: Mesoplodon bidens (assembly GCF_964165515.1). NCBI lineage: Eukaryota > Metazoa > Chordata > Mammalia > Artiodactyla > Ziphiidae > Mesoplodon > Mesoplodon bidens. The sequence continues at coordinate 7,392,063 of NC_138169.1, read as the reverse complement.
ACCCAGCCTGTGCAGCCCCCAGTGGCCGCAGACACCTGCTCAGGCTAACCCCTGCCTGTGCTGATGCACCTGAACCCGACAGAGGAGGGAGAGGCCGGAATGAGGTACAGGGCTGGGGCGTGGAGGCCAAGAGCTTCCCATTCTCTGGACCCTGGAAGAGCAGCAAAAGCACCAGGCAGCCTGGGAGCTGGTCCTGGCACTGCCACGTGGGAGCCGATGGCTTCGGATGGGTGGCCTGAGCTTACTGAGCTGCAAAGTCGGAACAATCGGGCCTCCAGGGGTTCTTCAAAGAGTGGGAAGGCGCCCTCGGGGCCTGGTACTTGGGAACTACTCACTGACTGTTCTGTGAAGTTGCTTCAATGTACAATATAAAAAGGGGGTGAGGGAGGTATACATTATGAGCTTGGGATTAGCAGATACAAACTACTATATATAAAATAGATAAACAGGGACTTCCCTGGTGGCGCAGTGGTGAAGAATCCACCTGCCAATGCAGGGAACACGGGTTCGAGCCCTGGTCCGGGAAGATCCCACATGCCGCGGAGCAACTAAACCCGTGCGCCACAACTACTGAGCCTGCGCTCTAGAGCCCGTGAGCCACAACTACCGAGCCCTCGCGCCACAACTACTGAAGCCCGCATGCCTAGAGCCTGTGCTCTGCAACAAGAGAAGCCACCACAATGAGAAGCCCATGCACTGCAACGAAGAGTAGCCCCCGCTCGCCGCAACTAGAGAGAGCCCGCGTGCAGTAATGAGGACCCAACGCAGCCAAAAATAAATAAATTAAATACATAAATTTATTTTAAAAATAGATAAACAACAAGGTCCTACTGTATAGCACAGGAAAATAAATTCAATATCTTGTAATAAACCATAACGGAAAAGAAAATGAAAAAGAATACATAGGGACTTCCCTGGTGGCACAGTGGTTGAGACTCCACACCCCAATGCAGGGGGCCTGGGTTCAACCCCTGGTCAGGGAACTAGATCCCACATGCATTCTGCAAGTAAGAGTTCCCATGCCACAACTGAGGAGCCAGAGAGCCGTAACTAAGGAGCCCTCAAGCTGCCACTAAGGAGCCCGCCTGCTGCAACTAAGACCCAGTGCAACCAAATAAATAAATAAAACTTAAAAATATATATACAACTGTCATTTTTAAAAAAGAATATATATATACATATAATTGAATCACTTTGCTGTACACCAGAAACTGACACAACACTGTAACTCAACTCTACTTCAACAAATAAATAAATAAGGGGGGTGTTAAAGGTGCGGCCCCTTCAGTTCCAGAGATGCCCTTATGACCTCATGGCTCTCTTTGAGGCCAAGCCTTAGTGTGTCTCTGTCCTATACCAGGTTCCCTGGGTGAACACAGACAGAATCTTTGAGCTGCTGTGGATGCCAGGGGCAGCCCCCATGAGACTAGGTTCATGGTCTGGAGAGGGAAGCCTAGAGCAGGGACAGGCTTACCCTGGAGGAGGGGGCAAGACATCACAGGCAGAACCCAGTTTTGAAGCCAGAGCGGGTTCCCATGGCGGCTCCACCCTCCACTGGGTCTTGGCAAGTTAAACTCTCTGAGCCTGAGTTCTCACATTTATAGAAGTCAGTCCAATGCCATGGACACCCCCATAGGGTAGTCAGGGGGGGATTAATTAAGAGACGATGAATGTAAAGTGCCCAGCACACAACACCCAAGGAACAGCAGCGGCTGCCATCAGTACCACGATGACGGAGATGGTGATGCTGGGACAGCCCTGCTAACGGAGGGCTTCCCTCTGAACTGTACCCTCAACTCAAAACAGTCAGGATTGGAAGAAATAACATCGCTATTTTTATCACCAACCTTCCCCCCACCGTCTGGGACCCCCATCCCCACGACAACACAAGGCAGTAGACAGATGTGCTCTCCCCATCTCCAACTGGAAGACTGAAGCCAAGAGGCTGGCGGGGACTTGGTCAAGGTCAAACCAGGCAAGTCAGTCACAGGGAGGGAATGAGAAGCCCTGATTCCAGGTCAGGGCTACCCACCCAAGCCAGCAGCCCGAAGCTGGCAGCCCTCCGCGGCCTCTGGGCACTCCTGGGAGTAAGGCCATCTCAGGCACAGGGGTGTGAAGCAGCATCCAGTGGCCCAGGCTGGGGGAGGTGCGGGGCAGGTGAGCTCGAGGGGAGGTCAGGAAGAAGAGGGGCTGGCTGGGGTACCCGGAACTGAGTCATCTGAACTGGTCCAAGCCCACCGCACACAGTCTGGCTCTTCTATCTTTGGCGGGGAGCCTGGGGCTATTTTGAGAAGCTCTGCACATAGCCCGCCACTTCCCTGCCAGGCTGACTGGGTCAAAAACAAAACCAGCGGCAGCAAATGCCCCATGTCAACAGAGTGGGGAGCGAGGAGGCACTGAACAGCCGGCGCGGGGGCGGCGGGGGCGGGCACCATCCCCTCACCCTGCAAAAAAGAGAATAAAACCAGATAGTGAAACAAACAAACGAAGCTAGTGGGAGGCAGCAAGATGCGGTGGGGAAGACTAGCTTTGGAACAGACGGACCTAAGTTCGAACTTAAGCCTTGCCTTCGAGCAAGTCATTTAACTGCTCTGGGCCTCAGTTTACCCGTCTGTAGGAACATCACCCACCTCACTGGGTTAGGTGGGATTAAATAAGATGACACTGGGGCACTGGGCACCTCCTTCCAGAAGTGAACTCCGCCTCGGCCTGATATGTCTGGTCATCCCTCCAAGGCTGCTCAAAGCCCCGTGTGCTGGACAGCCCCCCACCTGCAGCCCCAGCTCACCCAGGGCAGGTGCTCAGAAAACACCTGTGTACAGAATGAAAGGGGGAACAGGGCCGGCAGTAAAGAGTGGAGGCCCAAGGATGCGAACAGCCACTTAGGGGGTTTTCGAAGAGCCCCACGGGAGTGGTGGACACAGGTTATTACGTCCTTCTGACAGATGACAGGCAAGGGCTCAGAGAAAGGAAGCGACATGGCCAAGGTCAGCCAGTTCCACTGAGGGCTGAGGTTCTCAGCAAGCTGTGCCCTTATCTTTCTGGAGGAGAAAGTGGGGGCCCAAGGGCAGGGAAGGCGCAGCATGGCTCGGAGAGAAAGGTACAGGTGGTGTAGGGCATTCTGGAATGATCTTCTTTCCACTGGGGCCTGGGCTCAGCGGTCTGGAGCTAATTATGGATTAAGGGAGGTGGGAGCATATACTGGGAGTCCGACAGCCCAGTCAGACCGCTGGCCCTGTGCTTTTCTCATTAGCCTCTCAAAAAAGCCCCAGGGTTGGACTCACAATAGCCAAAAGATGGATGCGATCCACGTGTCCATTGACGGATGAACTGATAAACAAATGTGGTCGATCCATACAATGGAATGTTATTCAGCCTTAAAAAGGAAGGAAATTCTGACTCATGTTACAACATGGATGAACCTGGAAGACATGATGCTACATGAAATAAACCAGACACAAAAGAACAAGTACTGTATGATTCCACTTCTACGAGGCACCCAGACAGATTCATTGAGACAGAAAGGAGAATGGTGGGTGCCAGGGGCTGGGGGAGAAGGGATGGGGTTTAGTGTTTAATGGGGACATTTTCTGTTTGGGGAAAGAAAAGAGTTCTGGAGATGGATGGGGGTGATGGTTGCACAATGTGAATGTACTTAACCACTGAACCGGACACTTAAAATGGTACATTTTGTTATGTGTATTTTATCACAATTTTAAAATAAAACCGAAAAGCCCCAGAACTGGGCACAGGGTTTCCTTTTGGGGTGATGAAAATGTTTTGGAACTAGACAGTCGTAGTGGTTACACAACATTGTGAGTGTACTACATGCCACTGAATTGTATACTTTAAAACAGTTTTACGTTATGTGAATCTCGTCTCAATAAAAAAAATTTAAACCTGCTGAGTATGAGCCAGGTGGCTCCAGTGGACAGCAGCCTGGGCGGGGCTGGGAATCAGCGGCGGCTTCATTAGCAAGGCTGTTCTCTCTGAGCAGGAGGGTCTGAGGGACATCACAGGTGTGGGAAGGGAGGCAGACAGGCGGCTGAGATACCAGCAGCCAGGCAGCCGTGGGGCATCTGGTCCTGGCAATGGGGAATGCTCGCATCTCGGGCACCGTGTCAAGGTCCCCTCCATCACCCCTGGTTTCCAGAAGTCAGACACAGGAAGGGTTTCACACAGCAGCAGGATCCGTCTTTCCTTAGCTGATGGGGACACAGGGCCCTTTGAGGGACAAGGACTTGCCCAAGGTCTGCAGGAGGTGAAGGCGGGGCTGGACCTCATGCCCTCCAAAAACATCCAGCCTGGTGTACACATAGTTGTCTGGAGACCAACATCACCCTCATGGCTGAGACGTGTTCAGGGCATCTCGTCTGGGACAGGCCCTGGACACAGAGAAGAAGGCTCTTGCAGGTGCCAAGCACCTAGATGACAACTCCACACTGTGCCCCGGGTGAAGTGCCCAACGAGGGCTCGGTGCTCAGAGAGCGGCAGAGCCGGGGGCAGGCGGAGTGCCCAGCCGGCCGTGGGAGGGGTCCTGGGCGAAGCTGGCAGGACGTGGAGCTTCAGGACAGAGCGGGGGAGGGAGACCTGGCTGCAGAAGCCGACAGGGTGGGAGGGGCACGGGGAGGGGTGTCGGGCCTTGCAGAGGAGTTGACGCCAGCACGGGAGGGCGCCCCTCCCCCCCCACAAACCCACAAACCAGCCAGAGCGAGGGTCCAGCGGGCCGGGGCTGGCTCTGCCGCAGCTCTTTGGCTGCCCTTGGGTGAGTCTCTGACCTGGACCCGTGGCTGTCGGACGGGGCAGTCAGTCCCTGACAAGCACAGGCTCGGGGCTCTCAGGATGGGGCTTGAATGCTCTCTGCGACATCAGCCCTGCAAGGGCCGCGAAAGCACCTCCCAGGACGGGCCGCTCCCCACTACAAGGTCCTGTTGGAAAGTTCTTACGCTTGAGCAGTCTGTCTCCCTGGGATTCAACCTGGTCCTGAGGCTGGCTCTTCAGAGCCTCGTTCAGCTTTTCTTGCCCAGGACACCGTAAAGCAGGCGTCCAAATGGCACACCCTCTCCAGGGTGGCCGAGCCCTTGGCAACCACCTCCTGGGCTCTGGGCTCTGATTCTGTTCACAGAGGCAAAGCTGCCCTGGCTGACAACACAGCCTGAGATCTGTTTCCTGGAACCAGCGGCCAGCCCACTGCTCCCCCCGCCAGCTGAACAGACCTGCCCTTTACCTGGTGGCACTCTGCCTGCTGGGTAGAGCGGGTGGGAGAGTGTCCCCCCCAAATTCATGTCCAGCTGGAACCTCAGAATGTGACCTTACTTGGAAATAGGGGCTCTGAGGGTGTAATTAGTTAAGGATCTCGAGAGGAGATCATCCTGGATTTAGGATGGACCCAAAATCCAGTGACGGGTGTCCTTATAAGGAGAGGACACAGAGATACACACAGAGGAGACAACCACGTGGACACAGAGACAGAGATCAGAGAGATGCAGCCACAAGCCAAGATGGGGCCACCAGAAGCTGGAAGAAGCCAGAAAGGATCCTCCCCTAGAGCCTTCAGAGGGAGCGTGGCCCTGCAGACACCTTGATTTCAGACTTCAGACCTCCAGAATGGTGAGACAACATACCTCTGTGGTTCTAAACCACACAGCCTGAGGTCCTTTGTCACAGCAGCCCCTACACTAGTGCACTGGTTTGCAGCATCAGGAAACAGGACATAGCCTGAGCTGACCACGTGGACATTAGCCAGCGTCCCCCTGCTCTGGGAGCGTTCAGGAGAAAAGGTAACGGCGTCCTGGCTGGGAGGGTGACACCAGTGCTTGGCAGGACAGAGCAAGCCTGTCACCAGGCTCTCAAAAGGGCTGCAGCCCAATTAGCTAAGGTCACTTGAGGGGCCGGCGAGAAGCCCTTCTCCGTCTGCTATGAAGACTCCCGAGGGGAAGTGGCTGCTGGACGTGGAGCCGCCCGGCCTCCCTGCTTTCCCCATGCCGGGGCCTGGACAGCCTGTTCTAGCCTCCCACACCTGGTCAGGCCAGACAAGCCTGCCTGAGTCCTCAGGTGCACCAGCCCCAAGCAAGCGGCCGGAAGCACTCCTTGGGTGAAGGCCTAACCCAGGCACTGCAGTTTCTCTGATGAGAAACGGTAGACCCCCACTCTAACCTTTGGCTCAGCATTCCCTATCTGTCTCATTTTTGGAGAACCTCTCATTGGGGGTGGGGAGCTGGCCAAGGCTTCTGGAAGCTTCGGAACCGAGACCAGGGTTCCCCTGGGATCCTGCCAGGTGTGGGAGCTGAGACAGCTGAGCATTAGCAAACCCCTGGCTCTCCACCCTGCCAGCTCTGCGGACGCTGCCATGCCAAGGGGCAAGGTTAGGGTCATCGTAGGATTGATGATGTCGGCGCTCAAAGGGCTTCACCATGGCCAAGTGCAGCATCTCTCCAACTGAGGTACACGGATGAGCTGCTTTAGAAACGTCTCGTGAGCTTGTTCAACATGCAGATTCCTGGCCCTCCCTCCAGGCCTACTGAATTAGAACCTCTGTGTGAGAGACCCAGGACCCTGCATCTTATACAGGTTCCCCAAGGATCCTGGGGAGCTCACCAGAGGATGCAAACACGTGGCCTGCTTTGACCTCTTTGTGCACGTGGAGAGAGCGGTCATGGGACAGGGCCTGCTTGAGGTCACACGGCACAGCCAAAACTAGAACGTCCGTCCGCTGGCCTGGCTGGTGAGGGGACGCATGCCAGCGTACCCCCGGGCTTGGAATCAGGTGACTGACCCTCCTGTGCTCTAAGAGCCCTTCGCCCAGGTGAGGATTCCCCACGGGCCCGGTCAGCTCCACAGGCGCCTGGTGTTGACTCTCTCCAGCCATCATGTCACCACCACCCCACCCCCCGCCCCCGGCTTGCTTCTGAGCTCAGGCCCTGCGTCTTGCTCACAGCCATCTCCCCAGGGCCTGGCCAGAGCAGCTGCTCCATAAAGGCAGTCGCCTGGCGAATGTTCGTTAGGCGAATGATTTGAAGTCTGAACTCTGTCCCAGAGCTGCCGTCTGACCTCGGGCAGCTCACTCAACCCCTCTGCCCCTGAGTGAAAAGATTCTGGGCATCTGCCTTGGCCATCGCACAGGGCCGCAGCCAGACTCACCCGGTAAACCAGATGCAATATGCTTTGGAGACTGCAAAGCCACATCCGAGCATGCGTTCTGCACACTGGTAATTCACAACCATCAAGTTTGCACTGAGTGACTGGCTGTGAGCTGAGAGTCCAGGGTAGCAAGACCCAGCCAGGAGCCTCTGCTGGTGGCCTGGGGGTGACGGGAGAGAGGCCGAGAGGCCAGGGGCAGGTGAGCCACCCCCGCAGTGAGGCAGGCAGATTCCAGAGGCTCCGCTGTCTCCTCCCAGCAGCACGGCTCGCTGCTCTCAGGGGTGTAAATCCCGCCCTAGTGCCACACCCACCGTGGGGACGGGGCCCAGGCCCTGAACGTTATCAGGCAGCAGATAGAAGGTAGTGCTACCGAGGTCCAGGGAGCTGGATGAGGTAGGTCCCTGGCCCTCCGTGGACCTCAGTTTCCCAGCTAAAGCAGAGGGGTTTGAGTGAGACCGTCTCCAAGGGCCCTAGGACCACGCAGGCAGTGGCTCTGTGCCCTGGGACGCCCCCCACCAGAAGGCGCTTGCTGTTGTCCACTCCCCAAACCCCCTTTCCCCCGACAGAGAGAGACAGGCCTTGTGGAGCACCCGGGTCGGGCAGCTCAGAGGAATGTGGTGCTTGCCGGGGCAGGAGCCCTCCCGCCGGCTGTTATATACTCGAGTCCGCGTGGACTGCCAAGAGGTCGGAGAGAAGCCCAGCTCCCGTGGGATGGAAGCTCTCCTCCAAGGCGCACAGGGTAGAGCCTCTTCCTCAGGCTGCCTGTCTAAATGACCTCACAGAAACAACCGGTTCTTCAGCCCGGACTGGTAGCGGGGACACCACGGAGGGCTCCGCATCGACATGACCCTTCATGCATCGGCCCAACCTGGATCGACTGTGGGGCAAGAGGCAGCCCAGGAATGTCGTGATACGTGCGGGCGCTGTACAGAAGGAACGTCACCGTGTCACCAGCGCGGCCCCTCCACAGCCACAAAGGTGGGGGTGGTGGTGGAGGGCAGCGGGGACCAGTGCGGAGAGGAAGGAGGACCCTGTCCTGCCCCCAGAGCCACCCAGCTCAGCCCGGCGTGGCTCTGGGGGACTCAGGAAAGCCCCTCTGGGTCTCTGTGCCAGTTGCCCCGTCTTCTGGGCCTGACCTGGAATCCCAGTGTGTCGTCTGCTGCCCGGGAGGGCAGAGGGCTGGGGGCAGCCGTCAAGCCGGCCTCTTACCTCCAGACCGAAGCTGCTGGGCGATGATTCAAGTATAAATTCTGGCCCCTGCTCTTTTCTGGGTCCAGGGGAGCCCCCTCCTTGGCACTGTGGCCACGCCCAGCTCCAGCAGTGAGATACACCTCTGGGCCTTCGTTTCCCCAACAGCGACACTGCTGTGCCATGTGCCCTCAGGTGGCTGGCGGGGCCCAGGCCTTCGTCTTCTAGGCCACAGGCAGCTTAGTGACCACACCCCTGACGGAAGGTCCCGCTGGCCATGACACAGCACTGGCTCTCCAAACATCTGGGAACATGTAAAGCAGCAGCTGGCCTGGCCCTGATCCTAGGACGACCTTTGGTACAGAGTGGCCATTTGAAACGAACCCTTTTCTTAAGTCCTACCCTGGAGGACAGCCCTATAAAGCAATCACCCGCATCATCTCTCTCCTTCTACGGGTCCATTCTCAGCCAGCGCCCGCAGCGGGAGGATCACCCCTGTCCTGCATGGGGCGAAACTCTGGCTCACGGGATTGAGTGGCTTCTGCAGGTCACACAGCCAGGACTCAACCCCGGGTCCACGTGGCTCACAAGTTCTGCTCTTCCTGCCGCCCCAAGGGCAGCCTCCACCTCCCAGGAACCCAGAATCCGGACGAAGGACTTTAGCCGCGCAGTTAGCAGGGGCGCAGCGGGCAAATGGATCCAGGTAGCCAGAGTGTTTTAAGTGCCCCGCTCCCGGCTCCCTGTCTGTGCAGCCTGCCGCAGCCCTGACAAAGCCTGGTCACAGCTACAGGCGGGGATAATGGTGTGTCCACACCTCGACAGCTGTGAGGTGCTTGACAAGGCACAGGGCGCTGGCTGGGATCGCGATGCTCTGCTCACACCCTCTGTAACCCTGCTGTGCAGACTGGGAAACGGAGGCTCGGAGAGGTCAAGGGAGGTCTCTGAGGTCTCACACCCGGGCTGATGGCAGAGTGGGGACAGGACAAGTGGCTCTGACTTGTTTCCGCCTCCGTGCTCCCCCAGCACGGTGGGCACCCGAGGGTGTGAGAGGGCCCCAAACTCCCCCTTGGTGCTCCCTCCTGTCCTCCCTGAGACCCTCTGAGCTGCCTTCAGAGAGGAGGGGGGACCCGGTGAGGAACGCTCTTCTCGCTACGGCAGCGAGGGGAACCTGGAGCGGAGCCCGCTCGGGCGCCGGGCTCGGGTGCCACCACGCTCACTTTGTCGGGGAGACGCTCGAGGCTGGGGTGGCCCACAGGGAGCAGACCTGGAACTCCCAGCAACCACGCAAGGACTTACCGAAAGGGGCTCTCCGGACCCCGGGGGGCAGCAGAAGGCCACAAGGCTGACAGCACGGGAGGCTATGCTGCAGCTCGGACCAAAACTAAACCAGCGCCCCGTCAAGAAACCATCGACGTTCTCCAGGCCTGGGGAAGGCAGCAGGCTCTGTCCTCTGGAAGAAGAGACTCGGGCCCCGGGGAAGGCCTCAGCAAGCCCAGGGAGGGAGCCGGGGAGGAGCTGGACCTCGGAGGCCCTTGTGTCCAGGGAGAGCCCTGCCTCAAGAGAGTGGCCTGGCCATGACCTGAAAGGGCCCCTACAATGGCTCCTTCTCCCCTGCAGGGCGGGCCGGTCATGGGTTTTGTTCACATGGCTTCTTGTGGGCTCCTAAAGGCACAAACCCTCCTCTGTTATATCACTACTGTGTTCACCTTTGGGGAAAAGCCCTCAAACACCTGTCTTTTTTCTTTCTTTCTTTCTTTCTTTCTTTCTTTCTTTCTTTCTTTCTTTCTTTCTTTCTTTCTTTCTTTCTTTCTTTCTTTCTTTCTGTCACATAATCTCTAATTTACAGAAAAGTTGCAAAGATAACATAAGAACTCTCAGATTCTCTCTACCCAGAATCGCTGTTTATATCATTTGCTTTACCAATGGTGCACTCTCTCTTTGCATATCTATATGCATGTATCTATATACTCCAAACCTTGCAGTCTCTTCTGAGCCATCGGAGAGTAAGGTACCAGGATACCTAAAGGCATGATAACAAATCCTGATGCCAATTTGGGGGTTCATTGCCAAGCACTCTCACACCTGCCTCCTCCAGGCTGAGGTGCACGAAGTAGCTGGTGCTATCTCCAGGTTACAGATGAGGAAACTGAGGCACAGTGTCCAGCGGTACGTGGCCCTCCTTCTACATCGAGCCACCCACACCTAAGTTCTCAGCATAAAACACACAGGCCCACTCTGCAGACTATCTTCCTGATGACAAGACGATGTCTTAATTTTTTGTTTTCTTTTTGGCCCCACCACGCGGCATGTGGGATCTTAGTCCCCCGACCAGGGATCGAACCCGTGCCCCCTGCAGTGGAAGCATGGAGTCCTAACCACTGGACTGCCAGGGAAGGCCTTAGATGATGTCTTAATTTTTAAAAGAAAGTGAGCCAGGTTGCCCCCCACAGGAGAACACAGACGGATCAGGACCCAATCAAGACTGTCTACAGTGCAGCAGGCGGGAGTGGTGGGCTGGGGTGGGCGCCAGCGAGGGACTCCCCACTCCACCCGGGGCTGCCACCTCCTTCAGCGCCTGCCCTCTGCTTCTTTCCTTTTCTCTCCTCCGACAGCTGGGATGGAGGGACTCCTCCCTGGAGGGCAAGGACTGGGTCTCCGCTTCATCCCAAAGCCCGGTGGCATGGGGCCCATTGCAGGGCAGGCTGCATGTGTAACTGATGAATGAATGAGTCAGAGATCTGAGTTCTGGTTGTGCCACAGGGTGGGCTACTCAGCTGCTCTGAGACTCAGTTTCCTCTTATGTAAAAATGGGACAACACCAAGCACGTCTAAAGTGGTTGCAAACTGTTAAATGAGATGAGATTTGTGAAGGTGCCGGTGAGGTGGATGTTAAGATCCCAGTTCAGAGTTGGATCAGGGAAATGAACAAGACAATGGGGAGAAATGGAAAGCAAAGCTGAAGATGCCCAAATATGAACAATGTGGGGAAGGCACGCACACACACACACACACACACACGCGTGCACACACGGCCTCGCAGCTCAGCACCTCTGAAGCTTAGCAGTCTCTCTCTGACGACCCCCCTTTCTTTCGGCTTGAGACCCTCAGCAGCCCAGGATGAAAAGCTGGCACCCATGGCTTCCTCAGCAGACACAAATGTGCTAATGTCTGTAACACCTGACAACGTAGCAGAGCCTGGGGGGTTGTGGAAAAGAGGAACAGTAAGAGAGGGAGGCAGCTCCTTCCAGAAGTGGACGCGAATGGTCTGTCTCACTCAGGTAAGACACAGAGCTAAAAAGCGATGCATAAAAAGGACAGCTCTGCGATCTTATCAGTACCGGCAACTGTTGATAGGAGATCATGTTATCGAGGGCAGAATGCCAGCTGGTACACGCACCCCTGATGGCAAAAGGGAAAACCGTATCTGTGTGTGTGTGAGTGTGCATGTGTGTGACCGCATATATGTGTGTGTATGTGTGTATTCAGGGACGTCGCACAGCAGACCGGGAGAATTTAACGTTCACGAGCTTCTGTTCTCCTGCACGATTTCTTAAGCCATTTGTGTAAAAAGATGAGCTGCCACCCCTAAGAGATTTTCTCAGTCTGGGCAACAGGGCTGGGTTGGGGCACAGGCTCAGCCTCCCAAGGCAGTTGTGGTCCCGAGTCCTAGAGTCCCTGATGCTGAACCAGCACCGCCTGTCCCGCCCGACACAGCCTGGGTGGGCGACGCCAGCGCACAGGGGAAGACAAACCAAACTTTCCCCGTGGAGCGTTACGGGTTTCGCGAGGTTTGTCCGAACCACCAGGCTTCCCACCGAGCCCGCCCCTGAATCCCAGTGCTCCCGTGGAATTAAAGGACAGCCACTCACCGCCTGAAAGCCAGCCAACACGGCGACTAGTCCACTTTTCCTGGAATGAGCTTTCCACACTTTCGGCGGCTAGAGCCATCGGCAGCCGGGGCTCTCACCTCTCCGACCTGCTCCCACACCCTCGGCGGCTCTTTACGATGCTTTCAAGTAAGGCACCGCTATGTGAAATCCCACTAAGAAAGAAGGCTGGCTCCTGGTGCCGGGGGTGGGGGTGGGGGTGGGGGGATGGGGAGGCTGGCACGGAGCACTCAGGATTCACTTTGGATGAAAGCGGGCGGGTTGGCGGAGCCTTGCCTCCCTCCCCCTCCGTCGCCAGCCCTGCTCCGCCATCCTTCCGACTTGCCGGCTTGCTGATTCAACACACACGTGGATTGCCAAAGCAACCCGCACCCTGGACGCCCATGAAAGAGCCCGGCGGGCAGAGGAACTCCAGCTGCAGCCACCTCCCGTGGAGGCTGCGAGCAAAGCTGAGAATGAATGCTGCCACTCAAGGGGCTGACCTTTTACGTGTCACATCAGATTTTCCGTTCGCCAGCAAACCAAAGCCAAACCAAGCCCGACCGGCACACCGCCTCCCCACCCCGTCGCACGACTCGTAAACCCATCAGAATTTACTGCAAACCAACCAGAATCCAGACGCCGCTAATGTCATTAAGAAGCCTGCACAGCGCCCAGATGCCAGGAGGGTCTCGGTGACAGATGCCAGCCTCAAAGCAAAGGAAAAGCAAGACACAGTACAGATGCTGCAGACACAAAAGCATTTTCATCCTGCCCAACAGGAACCGATCTGATTATCAAAGAGAAGCACCAAGGACTCAGAGTCTAAGGCGGCTTTAGTGAAACAGGGCTTTGGGAGATGAGCAAATGTGGTTTAAAGAGACCTGACCACAGACCCAGACTGGCGGCGGGTTGCGGTGGGGGGGCTGCCTTGGGCCATCTGTTTTTAAAGCAATCTGCCAGAGATAATGCTGAAAACAAATGTATAATCCAATCAGGAGCCTGACTCTGAGACACATGCCTGAATGTCTAGACTCCCTGCCGTTTCAGCCCCCAACGTGGGGACCCCGTTCAGAGCTGACTGCTGTTTCCCCCCTGATACCTGAACCAAACTTTCAAGTCTCCTTGTGAGTCACTGGTGTTCGCTTTCTATTTAAAGATCACACAGGGCTTCCTCTCAAGCACCATTCAAACCCATGGCTTCTAAGAACTGGGTGCTAAATCCGTTTTCTTCGGGCCTCACTTTCCATCAACATAGATGTACCAGTTGACAGCGAGGGGTTCTTTTTTCCATCATCTGCTGCCAGAAGGCAGAGGTAACGGGAGTGGCGTGGATCCCGAGAGTGCCCCCGGGACGGGCAGCTGATGGATTAACCTCATTGATTCCTTCCAGGAGAGCCATGCAGAAGCCGTCCTGAACGCCATGGTTGGAGATGGGGTGGAGACAAGGGAAAAATCTCGACCCACTGGGCAGCAGTCTCAGGATCCTGTCTGAACCAAACTCTGCTGAGGGGCTGTCCCAGACAGATGGTGGTGCCACGACAGCCAGGCTGCCGGGACCCCCTGTGCCGGGAACCAGCCAGAGGCTGATCTTCACTACACCATCTTCTCGGAGAGGCTTGGTTACGGGGACAAAACATTTCCCTACTGAACTCCATTTTCAGGCAAGAAAGGATGAGACAGAGAAACCTGTACCCAGCCATCGACACTTGGTAGACCTGCCCCGTCTGGGGTGCACGTGCATGCCCCTAAATTCCCTTCCCTTCCCCCTGGTCAGACCACGGTCCAGGAAAGCAGACTGCTCATGTTGTGTAGCAGTTAGGCTGAAAAATGGAAGAGCGACAGACAGCCACAGACCCAGGCACCAGGAGTCAGGAGTGGGCTTCTCATAGCCGCCCTGGAGGAAAGACCCCCCCACACACCCAAACTCTGCTGTGTCCCCTCTGAGCTCTGAGTCAGGCCATGCCTCTCCCTCCCTCTCTCCCTCCATCCCAGCTACTCCAGGGAAAACAGCAGCCCACGTGACCAGGACAGAGCCTGCCTTGCTAATAAACCCATCCTAAGGCTTGACAGTTTTAGCAGAAAATTACCTTTCAGGAGGAAAATGTAAGGAAAGGGAAGAGGGGAGACAAAGTGTTAGAGCTGGGAGCCACACGCCACAGGAGCCGGCCTGGGGCTGGTCCAGCAGCCCCCCATGTCTGCGGAGGTCCCCCAAGCTCCCCATGCTGACGGCCTCAGGGAGCCGCCCCTGGCACGCAGCTCCGCCAGCAACTCATGCCTGGAGACGGGAGGGCGCCTCGGAGACAGAGGGACGGACGGATGGACGGATGGATGGAGGAGCCGCAAGCCCGGCAGGGATGAAGGAGGAAGGGAAGCCAAGAGGAAGGGGTGGGGAGAGAGGAGAGGGAGGGAGGGAAGAGGAGAATTGATTCTCTCTCCTCCACTGGGACCACTGAGCTAAGTTGCCATGGAGAAAGGGGAGCCGCTGGCAGAGCCTGAGGCGGGTGGAGGAACCTTATGCCAGAGGGAAGGCATCAGCTCAGAGCCAATCCCCACACTTCTGGTGCAGCCTCCACCAAACCGGGCCTTCTGGGCCCGAGGCGGCCAGACTGGGAGGGGAACTGGCCTGACCCTGTGGGGCAAGTAGCAGCAGTTCTCTGCCCCCTGGAGGAGACGGGGTTGAGGGGGCAGGAGGTTCAAGTCTTCCTCGCCAGGCTCACTGGCGCTCCCGCCCCTCATCTCACACCACGCCGCCCGTCCAGCCAGACTCCCCGGGGACTGAGGGGACCAGAGCCTCTCCCAATGGCCTGGGTACCACCTGGGGCCCTGGTGTCTGGGGAGGCACTCTGACCTCCACCTGCCTCCCCGTTTCTAAAGATTAGAGTCTCCAGACCCCGAGTCACATTTCCCCATGAGTTTCGGCCACATTTCCCACCCTCAGGGATGAGGGGACGTCCAACTAGGGGAGGACCTCGATGCACAGAACCTCCTATGCAGGGAGTGGAGGAGAAGGACAAAGGGAGTGAGCCCTCCCAGGTGGACGGCCCTGCGGGTGGATGGCCCTGCTGGGTGGACAGCCCTGCGGGTGGACGGCCCTCCCGGGTGGACGGCCCTGCGGGTGGATGGCCCTGCCGGGTGGACGGCCCTGCGGGTGGACGGCCCCTGAAGACTCCATGGCCCTGGCTCCCTGTGGTTCTCCCACGCTGGGCTGGCTCTCCCACCTGCCTGCACCAGCCCTGCCACTGCTCCTGTCCACGACCCCAGCTCCAGGACTGGCCGTGGCTGCTGGCCCTGCACCCACTCCAAGCTGCAGGAATGGGGCCAGGGAGGCCTGGGCTGGGGTCTCCACTCCTCTTGGAGAAGACATGACAGGGGCGCATCCAGGCCCACCTCTGGGCCCCCACTCCAGATCTCAAACGGGCACAACCCTGCCATCTCCTAACCTGGACACCAAAACAGCAGGGGCCGGTGGAGGGGCGTGGACACCATCTCAGGGACGCTGTCTCCTCAGGGGGACGGAAACATGGCAGGAACAGCGCCCATTGTCCCACCTCCCCTCGCTCCCCACGGTCAGGACAGAGGCCCCAGAATAGCTGAAGCCAACGCAGAGGCCAAGGCCTTGCAGCTCTGTCACAGAAAGACTTCAGGGCGGACCCACTGGAGTCCTATCTCTGAATGCCATGACCTGGGACACATTCTTCTCTTCACAATCCTCTTCTCACTTTCCCCCTCGACGCTTTATTATGAAAAGGTTCACACAAACAGCAAAGCTGAACACATTTCCTAAAGAACATCCATACATGCACTACCTACATCCTACCATTTCCTCTCACTTTTTTTTTTAATTGGGGGTAGAAGTTTATTAATGTATTTATTTATTTTTGCCGTGTTGGGTCTTCATTTCTGTGTGAGGGCTTTCTCTAGTTGCGGCGAGCAGGGGCCACTCTTCATCGCGGTGCGCGGGCCTCTCACTATCGTGGCCTCTCTTCTTGCGGAGCACAGGCTCCAGACGCCGCAGGCTCAGTAGTTGTGGCTCACGGGCCCAGTTGCTCCGCGACATGTGGGATCCTCCCAGACCAGGGCTCGAACCTGTGTCCCCTGAATTAGCAGGCAGATTCTCAACCACTGCAGCACCAGGGAAGCCCTCCTCTCACTTTTAATGTGGCAAAACACCTATAAAACTGACCATTTTTGCCATTTTAAAGTACACAGTTCAGAGGCATGGAGTGCATTCATGGTGCTGTGCCACCGTCACCTCTAATTCCAGAACATCTTCATCACCCCCAAACCTGATAGGCACTCACTCCCCATCCCGCCTCCCCCAAGCTCTGGGCAACCACCAGCCTGCTTTCTGTCTCTGTGGATTTACCTGCTCTGGACAGTTCATATCAATGGGATCATCCACTCTGTGGCCTTTTGTGTGCGGCCTCTTTCACTTTGCATCATGTTCTCGAGGTTCGTCCACTTTGTAGCCTGGGTCAGTGCTTCATTCCTCTTTATGGCTGAATCACAGCATCGGATTCATCGGACACGTGGGCTGTTTCCAGCTTTTGGCTATCGTTCTCTTACTTTTAGAATGAGTTTTTCAGAGTCCAGTGATGTTTCCTGAAGCCTCTCCTAGGGGATGTGGGATTCGGTCTCAAAGGTGCAGCCCCGGAGGCCCCAAACAGAATGTTAATCCTTGTCTGGCCTTTTCATTAAAGCATTGCTCCTCACTGGGTAATCGAGCCGGCGGGGGGCTCCACCTGGCCCTGGGGACTGAGGCAGAGGTCCCAGAGCATGTGTGTGGCCAGCGAGTGGGCTTTGGTCTCCTCTGTCCCAAGAAGCAGCCCTCTGGGCAGCAGGACACTTGTGCACATGGACCCCGTATCCACGCTCTGAGGCTCGACGCACCCAGGTTTGAGTACTCTCTTACACTCCCTGGCGGCCTGACTAGCAAGCCATTTCCCCTCTCTGAGCCTCAGCTTCTCCATCTGTAAAAGGCGGGCAACAGTCTCTACCACTTGGGGTTGCTCTAGAGATGAGACTGGCGATGCCCCATGGAACTTTCTGGGTTGACGGATGTGTTCTACGCCTGGCTGTCCAGTACGGCCGCCACTAGCCCATGGGCTACTGAGCACCTGAAATGTGACTAGTGTGACTGGACAATGGAATTTTTCATTTTATTTCACTTTAATTTAAAATTAAAATTAAGAAGTCACACGGGGCTGGTGGTGATCACCCTGGACAGAGCAGCTCTAAGGACTTACTGGGATGGGAAGGCAGGACGCGGTCCAAGCCCAGCACCTAGCTCCTCTGTCTTTTCCTTCATCCCTTCCTCTCCCTACTTACCCCATGGTGTCTGGGCAGTGGAGTGAGCTTCTGTCTGCAGCCTGGCCCCCAAGGCTCCCTCTAAAAGGACAGAGGGTGAGCAGTTGGGCTCCCAGGGAACAAAACAGGTGCCAGCTGGGGGGTGGACGTGGTGGACTCCGTAATGCTGTAGGTCCCTGAACCGCTAACCTCTCCTCCTGCCCCTATTGGCCCTAGACCCCTATTCTAGAACCCCATCTCTATTCTAGAACCCCCAGCAACTCCTGAGGTCATCCCTAGAATGTCCGGGCAGGAGATGAAGGATTGGAATAGACCCTCCCCCCATTCCTAAAGTGGCAGCGGTGGACCCCCGTGGGGTTGGTTGTGCAGGGGTTTCGTGGTCTCGGGCTGCACTGTCTGAGGTCCTCAGGGACACCTTCCCACGTGCACAAAGCTGTTCTCACAGCTTGTGCCCTGGCACAGCAGCTGGACTAGAATCCAAACCTCACTTTACAGATGCAGAAACCCAGACTCAGCTGGTGGAGCACACGGCAAGGCGGCAGGAGTTGGGGCTGAAGCTCAGGCCCCCAACTCCTCCCCAGCCTGGCTGGCATGGGCCTGCTGAGAGGCAGGAGACTCTGGAACAGGCCCGGCTAGGAGGGGGGCCCCAGCACTTGACCCCGTGCCAGGGCAGGTCAAGGGCCCGGGCGACGGCTGTGCGGCTTCAAAGTCAGACCTGAAGCCTGGCCAAGCCATCCCATTGCTGTCCCTCACCCACCCCAACCTCTCCCAAGTCAGAGAGAAGTGACATCTCGGGGGTGGCAGTGGGGACTCCAGAAAAACTTAAGCACAACCACAAACAACCATCACTCCGGTTGTGCTCTGAGCCCACCAACAGGTATGGGTCACCCAGAGCTGGGAACGGCCGCCGAGGACCGGGGGTCCAGCTGGCTCCGCCTCCCCCTGCAAAGCCTTCTCTTAGCTTCCCGCATGCCCCTGCCTCCCCGACAGGATGGCCAGAGGGATCCCCGTCAAGCCTGTGCCCTGAAGTCACCTGGTCTCACCCCACTCACAGGGGAAGGCCTGGAGGCCCTGCCCTGCCTGCCTCGGGGCATGTGTACCCAGGCACCCTCTGCCCAGAGCAGCCTCCCCGGTAGCCTCGGCTCTGGGACCCTCCTCACTGAGGCCTTCCTCGACCCCCTTACTTATTTCAGACTCAGCCCCAGCCCCAGCACTCCCCTGACTTTCCCATTTACTTCATAGCTTTGATCCCCATCTAATATACCGTGGGCTTTTCTTTCTTCTTTTATTTTTATTGTTTGAATTGTGGTAAGATACACGTAACATCAAACTTACCATCTGAATCATTTTCAAGTGTACAGTTCAGTGGCATTACGGACCTTCACCCTGCTGTGCAGCCATCGCCACCGTCCATCTCCAGACCTTCACCTTGTAAAACTGGAACTCTGTCCCCAGTAAACACTGGCTCCCCATTCTACCCTCCCTCCGGCCCCTGGCACCCACCCCTCTACTTTGAACTTAACTGCTTTAGGCACCTCATGTAAGTGGAATCATGCAGTATCTGTCCTTTTGTGTCTGGCTTATTTTACACAGGGTAACATCTTTCGGGTTCATCCATGGTGGCGCACGTTCTTTTTTTAAAGTTGTCTTTCCCACTGGAATGGAGGCTTCATGGGGTCAGGGATTTTGGTTGGGTTGTTTTCACTGCTGTATCCCCAGGGTCTAGAGGACAGCCTGGCACCCAGCAGGCACTGAACGAGTCTTTGGAATGAATGAATAAGCGCGTGAGTGAATGAATGAAGACTCTGTAGAGGACAGTACTCCACCCCACAGGTCTGGGTCTGCCCCTCCCCCACACTGTGGACCAACTCCCAGTGATGGTGGCCCCGCCCCATGGTTTGAGACCCCTGCCCTGGAGTCCCAGGCCCACCGTCCCAAGGGGTGACCACACTCAGCGCCCGCAGGACCCCCCCACTTGATGGTGGGCTTTCCCCCTAGACATGGCGCATCCGTGGGAAGATTATTACAGGGACAGACTGGGTCCCCGGCCGTGGATGTGACAATGTGCCTTGGAGCCTCACAGTGGCGCTGTGGGCGGTGAGGAAGGATAGAGGTGGGCAAGGGCCCAGAACGCCCAGATCCCCCCAGCGTGGGGCAGCCAGCACAGGCGGGGGTTCAGGAGACCTGGTCTACACCTAGCCACTGCTCAGAGCGGGGCTCACACCCAGGCGGTCCCTCGCCTTCTACCTTCTCCACATCCTGCCTGGCTACTTGTTTTACTCTCTGAGAACTTGCTTTACTCCCGTTTCTGGGCTAGACGAGCTCAGAAAATCAAAGGAAGGCATAAGGTGGACCCCTTGCGCCCACGCAGCAAGCCTGAAGGCGCACCAGCACTCCAGCCAGGCCGGCCGGCGTGTGGGAGAGGCAGGGGGCTCACCCCGCGCCAGACTTGGGCAGGAGGGGTCCACGGAGAGGGCAGTGGCTGAGGGCCCACAGTGAGGCCTCAGCGCCCAGCCAGACCTCAACCGGGGTGCTAGAAGACAGTGACCCCAGAAGAGCCCAGATGACCCCCGAGAGATCCTCCCCACTCCAGGAAGACAAACAGACTGGGACAGTGGAAAAACAGCTGTACCTTTAAACTATTTGGCCCACAGATACGAAAAACATTTGCCTGTTGAAGCTGTTTGCATGTTTGGTTATTTTTAGGGTGAACCCAGTTGCCTCCCCTTGGAACCAGATGAAGCCCAGGAGGCACGTAGTCTTCTTTCCCAGATGGGGGTCCCAGTCCCGCATCCCTGGGAACCTGGGCCTGAGTGTGAGAGCCCTGGGCCTCGCGGGCAGCAGGGGCCCCACCGGAACACACACCGGGGAGCCTGGGCGGGTCTGCTGGGACCTTTAAGAAGACGCGACTCTGCTGACAGCACGGCTGCCCACCTGGGTCCAGAAAGAGCCCCCTGCCCCTGCCCAGAGCACGGTGTGAAGGGAAGGAAGCTGGAGGCCCTGTCTCCGTCCATGCCAGGCCCAGCTAATGGGAATATTTTGCTGACATATTTTTAGAACAAATGGCAATTAGAGCAGATTTTCTCTTCCATTCCCCCTCCCCAAAACAGGAATAAATCAGCTCTACCAATTTCCCAGCTAATGATTTCCTCCATTAAATTAAAAAGAAGAAGAAGAAAATGTTTTTTTAAATAGATTACCAGCCCTGTGCTTTCGGAGACCATGTGACTTGTCAGCTCCTTTTAAGTCCTGATACATCAGAGTCCCTTAATTAATTTTTAATAAATAAAAAAGTCATAGTCTAAGAAGGACTCCTCCCCCACCTGCTCCCAGTTGGCCTGGCACACAAGGGTCAGCTCTGGGCTGGCCATGGGAAGCCAGCTCAACAGGGCCAAAGATAATCTGAGAATCAGTGCACGAGGTCCATTTCACAGATGAGAAGAATGAGGCTGAGATGAGAAGCACCTAAACACATAGCCCGTGGAGGACTAAATGTGGGACGGGGGTCTTGCTTTCAAGATGCACCCACCTACAGAAATGCAAACAGGGGAAGCCAGGAGCCGAGGAGCCCCGGCCTTCGGGTGCAGGGATGACGTGAGTTCCTTTATCCAGGGCCTGGGCTTCTCTTCCTCTTGTTCCTTTGCGGCTCCTGGGACAGGGGCCGGCATACACTGCGAACACCTCATCTATTTCTAAAAAGTCCGCTCCCCGATGGCACGGATGAACCTTGGAAGCACTGTGCTGAGTGAAAGAAGGCAGACAGCACAGGGCAAATACTGTATGATTCCACTTGTATGAGGTGCCTGGAGCAGGCAGATTCACAGAGACAGAGGGTGGAAGGGTAGGTACCAGTAGAATGGGGGAGGGGAGTTAGTGTTTAATGGGGACACTGTCTGTTTGGGGAAAGAAAAGAGCTCTGGAGATGGATGCTGGTGATGGTGGTGGCCCAACAACCTGAATGTACTTAATGCCACTGGAACTATTACTTAAAAATGGTTAAAGTGGTCAATTTTACGTATATTTTACCACAATGAACAGATATAAAAAGAAAAAAAAGAGTCCACTCTCCAAAATGCTATTTGAAGATACAGGAGGGGCTGACAACTCCACAGTGACTCGGGCAGCACCCTGTGTGGCCTGCCACTAGCTGGACCTGAATTCCTGAAGTCCAGCCGGGGAGCTCACAGGTCCCTCCAGTCATGTAGGAATGCCAGGGACCTTCAGAGAAAGGCTGCTCGTGTCAGCCAGCACCACCAAGTCAGAATTCCCTGTGTCCCTGATGGCCTACCAGACGCCAACAGGGAGAAGGCCCAAGGAACACCCTCTCTGAAAGATGCCTCAGGGCCTTCGGACATGCTGTGCCCTCTGCCTGGAATGCATTTCCCCAGACATTATATGACTCGCTTCCTAAGTTTACTTAGGTTTCTGCAGAGAGGTCCTCTCTGGACCATCCTATAGCCAGATGCAGGGAAAGTCACTGGGACCAGGCAGGGTGGCCTTGAGCAAGAACGGGAAACCAATAGCCCTAAGCATCCATGGCAAGCCAGCACCATCACGCTGCTCCTGGCTGGAGAGAAGCAGCTCGTGGGAGGGCAGTCAGATCCTGGCTCCGCCATAACCAGTCAGAGGACCTTGGCAAGTTCCTTCAGCCCTCTAAGGCTCAGTTTTCTTTTCTATAACACGGGGAAGAAAACAGGATTTTTTGAGGGTGAGGTGAGATGATGTATGTGTTTGGCATATAGCTGGGACGTGGGCAAAGGTCGATAAATGGTAATGATTCTACATGCACCACTAATCACTGTCCAGGCTAGCGGGTGTGTGAGTGTGTGAGTGTGTGTGTGTGTGTGTGTGTGTGTGTGTGTGAGAGTGTGTGTGTGTGTGTGTGTCTGTCTGTCTGTCTGTCTCCCGGAAGGCAGAGGATGGGGCCTGTAGGCTTTACCGTGTGGTATGTGGTTTAACTAATTTAATCCTTTTTGTTTTGCATATGAGGAAACAGAAGCACAGAGAGGTTAGTGACTTATTTGCTCCAGGTCACACAGCCTGGAGGCAATGAAACCGAATTCCAACCCTGGTCATGAAGTTCCAGGGCCTGAGCTGGTCCTCACTGTTCCATAGTGCATTGCTGGGTTTTTTTAAAAAATTTTTTATAGGTTTAAAAAATATATATTTATTTATTTTATTTTTATTATTTATTTTCTTTATTTTTTTGGCCGCGTTGGGTCTTAGTTGCGGCACGCGGGCTCTTCGTTGCGGTGCACAGGCTTCTCTCTAGTTGTGGCGTGAGGGTTTTCTTTCTCTAGTTGTGGCGCGTGGGCTCAGTGGTTGTGGTGCGTGGGCTTAGTTGCCCTGCAGCATGTGGGATCTTGGTTCCCCAACCAGGGATTGAACCTGCGTCCCCTGCATTGGAAGGCGGATTCTTTACCACTGGATCACCAGGGAAGTCCCCTTTTTTTTTTTTTTTTTGGTGGTACGCGGGCCTCTCACCGCTGTGGCCTCTCCCATTGTGGAGCACAGGCTCCGGACGCGCAGGCTCAGCGGCCATGGCTCACGGGCCCAGCCGCTCTGCGGCATGTGGGATCTTCCCAGACCGGGGCACAAACCCGTGTCCCCTGCATCGGCAGGCGGACTCTCAACCACTGCGCCACCAGGGAAGCCCGGGAAGTCCCTTTTTAAAAACATTTTTAATCTTTTTATAGTAGATCCTAGTTGGTTATCTATTTTAAATATAGCAGTGTGTAATGTCAATCCCAAACTCCCAGTCTATCCCTCCCTGCAACCCTTCTGCCTGGTAAGCATAAATGCGTTCTCTAAGTCTGTGATGTGAGTCTGCTTCTGTTTTGTAAATAAGTTCAATTGTATCTTTTTTTTAGATTCTGCATATAAGCGATATCATACGATACTTGTCTTTCTCTGTCTGACTGACTTAGTAGGATCATCTCTAGGTCCACCACAGGGTATCTTGAGAGAAGTGTGGAAGGAAGGAAGGAAGGGAGGGAGGGAGGAGGAGAGCGGGGCCCAAGAAAGCAGAGGCAGATCCCCTGGCAGCTTCTGCAACTCTGACATCCGGGCTACGTGAGTTTCCATAAGCCGGAGGGAAAGGTCCCCGAGCAGGCCCCTCAGGGAAGCCCACAGCACAGTGGGACTGGCCTGGGTCCTCTCGAAGGTCTCCAAGGTCAGGCCCAAGATCTTCATACTTCGTTCCACTCAGCCCAGCTGCACTGGTCAGCACCCAAGTGTGCAGTTAACTCCCTCGGAACCCAGGCTGGGCAGGGGGAGGGGAGGAACAGCTCCGCGCCTGGCTCCGCCTTACGATGCCTCCCCAGCAGCTCAGAGACCCAGGGGACACCTGAAAGCCCCCACTCTTTCAGCGGCCAGACACGGGGGAGAGGGGAGGCCTGCACGCTGGCAGCCGGCGGGTGATTCTGTGTGCATGGCTAAAGGGCAAAGCGGCTTCCAACTCATCCTTGAAGGTGATTCACTTCCCTCTATGCCACCTTCTGAAGAATATCTTCACTAACAACTCTCTTAGCCACACGGCAGCCAAAGTGAGCATTTTAAAATGTAAATGCAGGACTTCCCTGGTGGCACAGTGGTTGAGAATCCGCCTGCCAATGCAGGGGACACAGGTTCGAGCCCTGGTCCGTGAAGATCCCACATGCCGCGGAGCAACTAAGCCCGTGCGCCACAACTACTGAGCCCTCATGCCGCAATGACTGAAGCCCGGGAGCCTAGAGCCTGTGCTCTGCAACAAGAGAAGCCACCGCAATGAGAAGCCCACGCACAGCAATGAAGAGGAGCCCCCGCTCGCCGCAACGAGAGAAAGGCCGCGCGCAGCAACGAAGACCCAACGCAGCAAAAAATAAATAAAATATTTTAAAAAATGTAAATGCAAATAGGAATATGTCATGCCTGTACCTCAACACCCTCCAACAGCTCCCTTCACGCTTGGGAGGTTTTTTTGATTTTTGTTTGTTTGTTTGTTTTTCCGTGCCACACGGCATGCAGAATCTTAGTTCCCCAACCAGGGATTGAACCCAGGCCCCCTGAAGTGGAAGCATGGAGTCTTAACCAGTGGACCACCAGGGAAGTCCCAAGTCCAAAGTCTTTACCACGAGCTACAAGTCCTTTGCCAAGATCGCGCCCCTGACTCTACCATCTCCTTCCACTTTTCCTCTCTCACGCCTCAGACTTGCCAAGCACACTTCTGCCTCAGGCCCTTTGCACCTGTTAGTCCCTCTTTCTCAGATATTACAGGACTTGCTCCTAAGTTCATTTAGGTTTTTACAGAGAGGTTCTATCATGCTATCTCAAACCCCTACCATCCTCACCCTCTCTCTCTATCCTAGTCCCTTGCTTATTTCCCTTCCTGGCATTTAGTACCACCAGTGTGTTTTAGGAGGGGATTTCATTTGGTTCACTGCTAAATGTCCAGTGTATAGAACAATGCCTGGCATATGAGTGGTGTCCAAAAACTCTGTGGATAGTTTTTATTTTTTAATTTTTTTGGCCACGCCGCGTGGCTCTTGGGATCTTAGTTCCCCAACCAGGGATCAAACCCAGGCCTCAGCAGTGAAAGCGCCGAGTCCTAACCACTGGACCATCAGGGAATTAATTCCCTGTGGATGGCTTTAGAAGTGAGGGTGGTTGGTGGAAGTCGGGGGAGCTTTTGGGGACAGCTGACGCCCTGTCAATCGATCTGGATGGTCAGTCTGTACAAAGTTATCAGCAGGACACTTAATGTCTGTACATTTTCTGTAGGTTTGTTACACTTCTATAGAATGTTTTCAAAAATTTTTTAAAAAGCTTTATTGAATTACTGAATTATGGATAACTAAACAATAAAGGATGTACAACACAGCTCTTTAAAAGCATGGACAAGCCATTATCTTGTAATAACTTATGATGGAGTATAGTCTGCAAAAATACTGACTCACTATGAATCTAATATTATAAGTCAGCTATACTTCAATATGAAATAAATAAGTAAATAAATAAAAGCACATACAGATTTAACAAGACCACTCGTACCTGCCGAGCAGATCAAGCTAAGTGGAACACAGCCCTCTCTCTCCGTGAACCATATAAAGTCATCTTGCTTTTTATGGAGAATGAGAAGGTAAGGGACAGGTCCTTCAGGACAGGGTAGCCACAAGGACTTTGGTGAGTCATCTTACAGGGGACACCTACGGCCCTTCTGTGCAAATCTGAAGAAGCTTGAGGCTGTAAAACTCCATCCCCGCTGGGCACTAGAGATCAAGCTGTTGGTCTGAAATGCAGTTTCTTGCAACTGGCCAGTGACATCAGTCTGTTTGGGGCCAACAACAGGGACATCACTGGCAGAGGCTGTAAGTGCCCCTTCCCACCAGCCAAATTGGCTCCCTCAAAGGCGACAGACTGTGCCCGGCCTCGCTGCCTGGCCTATACCCTCCCTGCCTTTTTCCTATGGCCTCCCACCTGCCTGGCCTGCTTCAAAAGGAGACCCTCCTACCCTTGCTGCTGGCCCAGAACCCTCTCTTGGGAAGACCATCCGGCTGCCCCCGGCTCCCTTCTGGGCGCTAGGACCGGCTCTCTGCAGACTGACCCCCACAAAAGGGAAAAAGTCTTCGTCTCAGGTGGTCTGTAATGCTAAGCCAGGGGAAGAGGAAGCTGAAGAAAGAGGAGGAGAAAGAACGAACATGCATTTTCCTCCCATACTCAGAGGCTGGAACATCCCTGCCTCACTCTCAACTAAAACAACTCCTGCAAACAAAGCCGGAGAAACCCATGGATTAGAGACCACTCTTCACCTGCCTCTCCCTCATCCATCACCTCCCTACCAGCCCTCAAGCTCAGGCCAAAGACGGAAGGTTCCAGGGACCAGCAAAGCAGATGTGACCTTGTGGGCTCTGGATGGGACCAACCCCAGTGCTCTATGCAAAGGCCTTGATGTAAGCAATCAAGACCTGCAGTTATGGGGCTTCCCTGGTGGCGCAGTGGTTGAGAATCTGCCTGCTAATGCAGGGGACACGGGTTCGAACCCTGGTCTGGGAGGATCCCACATGCCGCGGAGCAACTAGGCCCGTGAGCCACAACTACTGAGCCTGCGCGTCTGGAGCGTGTGCTCCGCAAGAAGAGAGGCCGCGACAGTGAGAGGCCCATGCACCGCGATGAAGAGTGGCCCCCACTTGCCACAACTAGAGAAAGCCCTCGCACAGAAATGAAGACTCAACACGGCAAAAATAAAAATAAATTAATTAATAAACTCCTACCCCCAACATCTAAAAAAAAAAAAAAAAAAAGGAGAATCTCTCCACCTTCTAAAAAAAAAAAAAAGACCTGCAGTTATGAGGGAGAGCAGCAAACAGGCATCTCTGCAGCCAGTGGAACAAAGATGAGTCAGTGAAGCAGCAGAAAGGAAATGAGCATTTATGGCACTTTGTATTAGTTACCTATGGCTGTGTTACAAATTACCCCAAATCTTAGTGGTTTAAAACAATGAACGTTTATAATTTCATGCTGTTTCTGGGCATCCAGAATCCGAAAGGGGCTCAGCAAGGTGGTTCTGGCTCCAGATCCTTCAGGAGGTCACAGTCAGGAGGCTGACCAGAAAGACCTATGGTCATCAGAAGGCTCAGCTAGGGCCAGAAGAGCCACTTCTGAGCTCATGGGTGTCGGCTGGCTTCCCAGAGGGAGCGACCCAAGAGAGAGGACGGCAAAAAACACACTGTGCCTTGGCCCTTACACTCTGTCATTCCCACCACATCCATGGGTCACACGGGTCAGCCCTGTCCAGCGTGGGAGGGGACTGCCCAGGGCCGTGTACCGGGAGGCAGGAGCACAGAGGACCATCTTGGAAGCTCCTGACCCTTGATCCAGACCATCTCCTTCCATCCTCACAACAGTCCTCAGAGGCAGGCATTTCTACCTTCACTTTACAGCTGTAGAAACGGAAGCTCGAGAAGGTAACTGCCTCAAGTCCCGCCAGGAGTTACAGACCCAGCCAGCACTCTGTCCTGCCCATCTAGCTCCCAGTGACCACCAACTGGGCAGCTGGGCCTCCAAAAGGAGTCAAAAGCCAGGCCGGCAAGGCCCAGTCCAGTTACCTAGTCTCTCGGCATCTCCTCATCTGCAAAAGGAGGTTAACATCAGCGCTGACACTGGGAGCGTCGCAAAGACGAAATGAGATAACGTGAGGCAAGTTCCCAGCGCAGGGCCTGGCGCAGGGCAGGCACCCAGTAAACAGCAGCAGCCGTTCTAACGTTCCATGGCTGTTAGACAGTGAGGTCCCCGCAGGCCCACGTGCCCTGCTTCCTCGAGCAAGGAGGACAGCTGGAAGCTCTGTACTGAGCATGTGGCTGGAGCCTCCAGGAGAAGCAGCAGGGGTGACTGGGCCAGGCCACCTGCCCCCCCGGTGACCTTTCAGAAGCAGCAGGGAGGCTTTCCTCTCTCCAAGGTGCCTGGCTTCACGGCAGGATCGCCGTCCTGTGGCCCCTTCCTTAGGAGACAGACTTCCGGAAACCCCCCAAGTGCTGTACGGCCCCAGGAGCAGCCTCGTGGGGCACAGGATTTCCAGCCGCTCACATGGGTGAAAACAGGTCCCTCCAGCTGCGAGAGCCGCCCTCTGGCTCGCGGGACAATCTTCCCCCACTTCACTCTCACCACCATAGACGGTGGGGGGTTATTAAGTCCCTCAATCTAACTTCTCCACTGCGGGTCAGTGGTTCTTGATGATGGTAACTCCTCCAGGCACAGGCTGGGGGCAGGGGGCTGGGAGCTGGGGGTTGGGGAGTGGGAAGCCAGTATCACCATGCGCCTGAGGCCCAAATGCAAAACAAGCACGAGGGTCAGCTTGGCTGATGTTTTTTTCTTTCTTTCTTTCTTTCTTTTTTTTTGCGGAACGCGGCCTCCCACCGCCGTGGCCTCTCCCGTTGCGGAGCACAGGCTCCGGACGCGCAGGCTCAGCGGCCATGGCTCACGGGCCCAGCCGCTCCGCGGCATGTGGGATCCTCCCGGACCGGGGCACGAACCCGCGTCCTCTGCATCGGCAGGCGGACTCTCAACCATGGCGCCACCAGGGAAGCCCTGGCTGATATTTTTTAAAACACTGGAATCCCCGGGTGGGCCACCCCGATTCAGACACCTTCCTGCCATCACCCAGAGCCTACGGGAGCCTGGCTGTCAAACCCAGAAAGCCCCGTCCGCACACTATCCTGGGGACCCCACCTGCACCAGCCGGCGGTTCCTATGAAGAAGATCAGCCCTCCTCTCTGGGCCACCCACAGCGTCTTGGAGGGTAGGAGCCATCCCGATCCACTGGTAAGCTGGGAGGGCCCCCTGCACCGATGTGTCCTCATCCGTCACCCCCGCCTGGCAGCTGATGCAGGGCTCATATTAAATAAAGTGGACAAAGCCTCC
The DNA here is from genome assembly GCF_964165515.1 of Mesoplodon bidens. Taxonomy (NCBI): domain Eukaryota; kingdom Metazoa; phylum Chordata; class Mammalia; order Artiodactyla; family Ziphiidae; genus Mesoplodon; species Mesoplodon bidens. The sequence continues at coordinate 7,363,165 of NC_138169.1, read as the reverse complement.
CGTGGACGCCTGACTTCGGAGACAGTCAATGCAGGAGCTGTTTCTCTGTGCCTCCTGGCCCTCTTGTTTGGTTCTGGAACCTGAGGGGTCCTTGCAAGTAAGACAGCTCAGGGGAGAAACCCCCCACCCAGTGTTCTGCACTGACACTCTGGGGTGGGTGAGGCCGGCCCTACCTGGAGGCTGCAGAATCTTCCCTGTGACTCCTGGCTGCGGCCTCCGCACCTAAGAACCAGCGGTGGCTCAGGCATGGCCTGTGGAGAGCCGAGAGGTGTGGTGCCTTTCAATAAAAGCTCTGTCCTCGGGCTTCCCTGGTGGCGCAGCACTTAAGAATCCACCTGCTAATGCAGGGGACACCGGTTCGAGTCCTGGTCCGGGAAGATCCCACATGCCGCGGAGCAACTAAGCCGGTGCGCCGCAGCTACTGAGCCTGTGCTCTAGAGCCCACGAGCCACAACTACTGAGTCCACATGCCACAACTACTGAAGCCCGTGTGCCTAGAGCCCGTGCTCCGCAACAAGAGAAGCCACTGCAAGGAGAAGCCCACGCACCACAAGGAAGAGTAGCCCCCACTCGCCACAACTAGAGAAAGCCTGCGCACAGCAACAAAGACCCAACGCAGCCAAAAGTAAATTAAATAAATAAATTTTAAAAAATGAAAAAACAAAAAACTCTGTCCTCCAGAAAGGAGTGCTGCACTCAGCCTCAAACAGGATTACTAGTCACTCTGTTAGGAAAGACGAGACAATTAGAGCGAGATTAAACAAACGCTTAACTGCTCTCCCCTAATTCCTGGGTTGTAATCAATCAGGCCGACTCTAATCTGGGTTCCTTCCGGATCTGCCTGCAAGGCTCCTGGAGGCCTTAGATGTTGGCCTCAACGCAGAGCCTCGGGACATAACGTGGCCCGGGGTTCCAGCCTTGGCCCAAGGCCTCAGTCAAAAGAGTCCGCTACCTCTGCTGAGGCCTGGCGCTCTCCTGGTCTGCCCATCTCCCGGAATGAGAAAAGAAAACCCGAAACGGACCCTCTCCTTCTGGGTCCCCCCAACTCTCCCTTCTCCCTCTCGAGGGGCTGCTCAGAGAAAGAATGTCCCCTTCCCCTCCTGTGAGCCCATCTTGGGAGTGGCCGTTTCTGTTATTTGCATTCTCTACACTTGCCCCTGACCCACTCAGTAGCTCAGAACTGTGTTTGAGATGGAAAAAAAATCACTCTTTAAAAATGCACTCATCGGGACTTCCCTGGTGGTCCAGTGGTAAAGAATCTGCCTTCCAATGCAGGGGACGAGGGTTCGATCCCTGGTCAGGGAACTAAGATCCCACATACCGTGGGGCAACAAAGCCTGCGTGCCACAACTACTGAGATTGCGTGCCTCGACTAGAGAGCATGCGTGCTGCAAACTACATAGCCCATGCGCCACAACTAGAGAGAGAAAACCCACACGCCACGATTAGAGAAAAGCCTGTGCGCTGCAATGAAAGATCCCACCTGCCGTGGCTAAGACCCGACACAGCCAAAAATAAAAATTTTTTAAATAAATAAATAATAAATCTTTTTTTTTTTTTTTGGCGGTACGCGGGCCTCTCACTGCTGTGGCCTCTCCCGTTGCGGAGCACAGGCTCCGGACGCGCAGGCCCAGCGGCCATGGCTCACGGGCCCAGCCACTCCGCGGCATGTGGGATCTTCCCGGACCGGAGCACGAACCCGTGTCCCCTGCATCGGCAGGCGGACTCTCAACCACTGCGCCACCAGGGAAGCCCAATAATATATCTTTTTAAAAAATGCACTTATCAACAGATGAAAGGAAAACAAAACATGGCCAATGACACGTGATTCAGCCACGGAAAGGAATGAGGTACTGACACAGGCTACAACATGAATCAACCTGGAGACGCCATGCTGGGTGAAAGAAGCCTGGTACAAAAGGCCTCAGACTGCAGGATTCCACTTCCACGAATGTCCAGAAGAGGCAACTCCATAGAGACAGGAAGCAGATTAGTGGTTGCCAGGGACTGGGGTTTAGGAAGCAATGGGGAGGGCGGGCGGGGGGAGGATGTCTAGGGGTTCATTTTTGGAGAGAAGAAAATGTTCTAAAACGGATACTGGTGATGGTTGCACAATTCTGAGGATATACTAAAAACCACTGAATTGTATACTTTAAATGAGTGAATTGTATAGGATGTGAATTATAATCCCAAAAGGTTTTTGTAAAAAAAAAAAGTTCAAAGAAACCCCACAGGGGCTTCCCTGGTGGCGCAGTGGTTGAGAGTCCGCCTGCCAATGCAGGGGACACGGGTTCGTGCCCTGGTCTGGGAAGATCCCACATGCCACGGAGCGGCTGGGCCCGTGAGCCATGGTCGCTGAGCCTGCGCGTCCGGAGCCTGTGCTCCGCAACGGGAGAGGCCACAACAGTGAGAGGCCCACGTACCACACACACACACACACACACACACACACACACACACACACACAAAACCCACAGAGGGACTTCCCTGGTGGTCCAGTGGTTAGGACTCCGCACTTCCACTGCAGGGGGCACAGGTTTGATCCCTGGTCGGGGAACTAAGATCCCACATGCCCGGCGGTGCGGCAAAAAAAAAAAAAAAAAAAAGAAAAAACGACCACAGAAAGCAACCATTTGTAAACAACCAAGTAAGGCTGCTGAAGAAGGCCCTGAGGTAGAGTTTCCCTCTGCTACTGAGTCCCGTCCCCCCTGCTACTCGGCAGCCCCCTGGCTGGATGCTGTTACAGCTCACTCTCTCATCCCCAGAGCCCCAATGCCAGGGCCAGCGCCGGGAGGGAGAAAAAGGGCACGCAGCTCCCACTGGGCCACACCTGTGGAGCCAGAGGACCCAGGAGACAGGTGACGGCCGGGTGGAGACATCTTCACATCTCCAAACCCTCCAACCCCGAGACGGAAACAGACAAGACACCACCATCCAGCTGGTTTGTGGGTCTACCATCTTCTCTCTGCTAAAACAACAGCCACGAATGAACAAGAGCAATGACACTGGGGGCAGAGAGGAGCCCAAAGTATCTGCGATTCCCAGGCAGGTCCCAGTGGCACCCTCTACGAGCCCCCTCACTCCCGGCACTGGGCGTCCAAGAATCCCACGAGCTGGGTGACGGTTGTCAGAGGAGACAGGGTCAGCGGTGAGGAACCTGAGGTTTGCGGGGCCAGAGCCGGACCCGTCAGACTCTCTGGCAGAGGCATCCCCTGTCACCTCAGGGACGAAGCCCACCACCTGAGCCAGGGACCACCACATGCAGGCTGGCATCCAAGGCCGCAGCTGGCCTAGAGCACACAGACTTCACCGGGCCACGTGGGCAGCTGCTCCTGCCCACACTTCAGGGTCACAAACTTCCTACCAAGCCAGGTAACTTATTTCCGAAGCATCTATCTTGTTTGAGCCTCACCAACCTAGGGCCGACCATACATTTCGGGGCAGGGGGTCAGGCCATCTCAGCTCAGGTGACCAGTCAGGGGTATGGAGTTGAGGGGCACGGGTGTGGGTTTGTGGGGGGGGCTGGAGTACAGAGAAGCTCAGAGAGCTTCTGGCCCCTCCAAGAGCTCAGAGGGGGCTTCCCAGGAGCGGTGCAACAGTCCTGAGGTCTCTGTTAACGGCTCTGCGCCCTTAAAGCAGGCCAAGGCCTCTGGGGATGTTATCCAAACAGCAGCCCTCCAGCTCCAGCCATAAAGCAAGGAATTTGGGAAGCTGGTAATCAGAGGCGCTCCCTCTTCCCCCGCAGGGTCATAAATCATGGGCAGCCCTCTGCACACACACATCAAACGCCCAGTGGCTCTCCAAAACCATGCCCAGGCGACAGCGTGGGATCATAGGGTCAGCCTTCCAAAGGCCCTTCCAGACAGGGCGGAGGAAGCGGATGGGCGGGGGGAGGGGGCCTGCAGACCAAAGGAAAGAAGGGAAGAAGAAATGGAAGGTTCCCAAAAATCTCCCCAAATCGCCGGATGCCAGCCCAGCGCCAGCCATTAGACCGTGGTAAACACTGGCCTGGATCATGTGCGCAAGTGTTTGGGCAAACAAGGACTCTGGAACCCTGAGTGGCTTGTTCAAGGTCGTTGGCTAGACCCTGACCTCTGACCAGAGACCCTGCCATTGGCCCAGGCCTCCTGCAGCACACCCGCCATGGCACGGGAGAGAAGTCCCCGTGCTTAAGGAACAACAGAGGCCCCAAGCAGGCACTGGCTCTGTGATCCTCCCAAGTCACAGCCTTCCTGAGCCTCCGGCTCCCTGTCGGTGCAGAGGGATCTGAAACACTTCCTTCAAAAGATAGCCGAAACAGGCAAGAAAGGACCCCCACCTGCTGGAGCTCATTTTATTTCATCCTCACACCACCCCTAGGAGGTGACATTTTATGATTTCCATTTTGCAGAGAGTGACTGATGTGGCACTTGTCCAAAGCCACAGGGCTCGTACCCGTCTGACCCCAAGGCTCAGGAACTTCACCCGGCATTGACCTGCTTTCCGAGCCACACCCGTCGGGCGCAGACCGCCTCTCCCGCTCGGTTCAAGAGGTACGAGGGGGACACTGCCCTGGTGGTCCAGTGGTTAGGACTCCGAGCTTCCACTTCAGGGGGCGTGGGTTCTATCCCTGGTTGGGGGACTAAGATCCCGCGTGCCATGCGAGAGCTCAAAGAGAAACGCTAGCCAAGAAGAAAAGTGTGCTCCTTACCCAGGTGCTGCAGTCAAACAATAGAATAAAGTCGTGTAAGGCAGAAAAATTAAAAAAAAAAAAGAGGTGGGTGAGGAACCAGTGTGGGAGCCACGTCGACCTGCGACACTGGTCCATCAGGGGGTAGGGGACAAGGCAGCACAGAGAAGGCAAGGGAACGCCTCTGGGGTCCCTGCAGACCAAGCTGTCAGCTTTCCATCTTCCTGGGCAGGGAAGGGAGTGACTTCCATGGGCCCCAGGACAGACCTTAGAGGGGGCCCAAGGACCAGCCTCTGCCACCAAGTCCTCTGTGTGCCTCGGGACACATGTCCCCTCACCCAGCTCCACGGGGATCAGTTTCCCTGAGATACTGTGATATAATAAGAAATATAGGGACTTCCCTGGTGGCGCAGTGGTTAAGAATCAGCCTGCCGATGCAGGGGACATGGGTTCGAGCCCTGGTCCGGGAAGATCCCCCATGCCGCGGAGCAACTAAGCCCATGCGCCACAGCTACTGAGCCTGCGCTCTAGAGCCCGCAAGCCACAACTACTGCAGATCGGGTGCCTAGAGCCTGTGCTCCGCAACAAGAGAAGACACCGTACCACAATGAGAAGCCCGTGCACCGCAACGAAGAGTAGACCCCGCTCACCACAACCAGAGAAAGCCCGCGCACAGCAATGCAGACCCAAGGCAACCAAGAATAAATACATAAATAAATAAATTTTTTAAAAAAAGAAATATATTTGGTCTTCGTCTCCCGGTTCCTGGCACAGAGGAACTAAAGAGTTCTAAAAGGTCCTAAAACCCTTGTATTTTCCTGGGTGATGAGTGTTATGCTAATGAGATGACAGGTGGCTGGGAGCCCCTAAGGAGCGTCAAGGGCTGGAAGCCAGGAAGACCAGAACATGATTAGGGGGTTGGAACTTTTGCCCAACACCCCAGCCTCCAGGAGGGGAGAGGGGCTGGAGGTTGAGCTAGTGCCTGTATGATGACATCTCAACCACGGGTTCTGAGAGCTTCCGGGTTGATGAACAAACACATCAGGGAGGGTGGTGCACCCAACTCCACGGAGACAGAGGCTCCTGTGCTTGGGACCCTTCCAGACCTCACCCCATATACCTCTGCCTCTGGCCGTTCATCTGTATCCTTTATCACATCCTTTATAATAAGCCAGTAAACATAAGTCAATGTCCCCTGAGTTCTGTGAACTTCCAGCAAATTACCGAACCTGAGGTGGGGGAGGGTGGGAACCCCCAATCTGTAGCCCAGTCAGGGGTGGGTAACCGGGGACCCACTACATGGGACTGGAGTCTGAGGGGGCAGCCTAGTGGGATGGAGCCTTTAACCCAAGGTGTCTTCACTAACCTCGGGGAGTTAACATCAGAACTGAATTGACTGGAAGGACAGCCAGCTGGTGCCCACAGAGAACTGGAAAATTGCTTGGTGTGGAAAACCCACACATTTGGTGTCAGAAGTGTTGAGCAGAGAAACAGTTTTTCTTTATTCCCCGTCTGAGAAATGAAGGGCTTGGACTTGAATGCCCTTTAGGAGGCTCCTGGCTCTGACCTTCTCAATCCATGAAGGCTGGGGCTTTGGGGCAGTGCTGGACTTCGGACTCACACTGTGGTTCTTAACAAATACCACACCTTTCTCCGAAGGCAAGGTCAAGGCCACACAACCTCTCCTTTCTTCTATTTACCAACGTATACCCGCAGAATCATAAATACATGAAAACATTTACACGACCAAATTAACTCCTGGGCTCCGTGGGTCATGTAAGCAAACATGTTTAGCTTTCCATCACACGGCATTTTTTTTTTTTTTTTTTTTTTTTTGCGGTACGTGGGCCTCTCACTGCTGTGGCCTCTCCCATTGTGGAGCACAGGCTCCGGATGTGCAGGCTCAGCGGCCATGGCTCACAGGCCCAGCCGCTCCGCGGCATGTGGGATCTTCCCGGACCGGGGCACGAACCCGTATCCCCTGCATCGGCAGGCAGACTCTCAACCACTGCGCCACCAGGGAAGCCCCACACGGCACTTTTTAAGTCAATTCTTTTTCAGGGTGCTGGAACTCACCGCATAGCATCAGTATTAGGCTGAGGAGAGGAACGTGGCTGGCGGGGCGGAGATGCTGGGAGCCACACACCAACATCCTCTTACAACTGGCTGATTCGAGGTTGGAGCCTGGAGAGGGAAACCGGGGTCATGGGCTAAGGCCCTAGGGAAGCAGTTATCTTGGCTCCAGACCCGGGCTACTGGCAGCGGCCAAGCTTGCTGGACAAAGTCACCCCTCTGGTGACAAGGGGACCTGAGCAAGTCAACCAATGAATGGCTCCTTGCCCGGCCCTGCCATCTTTTGAAACCCGAGTTTCTCAGGCACGCACCCACATACGTACATCCCGGATTTTACAGGCTTGGTTAAAAACAAAAAAATTGGACTTCCCTGGTGGTGCAGTGGTTAAGAATCTGCCTGCCAATTCAGGGGACACAGGTTCGAGTCCTGGTCCAGGAAGATCCAACACACCACGGAGCAACTAAGCCCATGCGCCACAACTAGTGAGCCTGCGCTCTAGAGCCTGCGAGCCAGAACTACTGAGCCCGCACGCCTAGAGCCCGTGCTCCGCAGCAAGAGAAGCCTGCGTGCAGCAATGAAGACCCAACATGGCCAAAAATAAATAAATTTTTAAAAAGGAAGAAAAGAAAATACAAGGCTTAAAAAAAAAATCTTTCAGGTACTCAACAAACCAAAACACCGTGATCCTGCCACCAGCCTGTCCACTCCTCCCCGCTGCCTCCAACCCGTCATCTCCCTGAAGTCAGATGAAGCCTTTCTAATACACACATCAGAGGGTGACAGCCCTCTGATTTGAGCCCCTCAGTGCCCCCCCTTGGCTTCTAAGACAACATCCACGCTCCTTAACCCCGATCTGGCTCCTTCCCTGGGCTCAGCCTGTGCTCCCAGCAGAGCCCCCATCCCCACAGGGCATCCTCTGGCCTCTGTGCCTTTGCACAGGCTGTTCCCTCTGCTGGGAAAGCCCTCCCCACCTCCCGGATTGGGTGAACGTGGCATTCTAAAAAGTCCAGCCTACGTGTTGGAGCCCCTGAGAGCTTCCTCCGTGGGCTCCGAGCCCCAGGAGGAGCCCCCCATCCCATCAGGCTCGTATCACCAGCACCACAACTGCCTGCTGAATCAGTCTCGTCCGCCGGCCAATGAGCTCCTCAGAGTGGGGACCAGACCCGATTCATCTCTGCAACCCCTGCTCCGAGCCCACACTCCGGGCTGAATGATGGGTCCACACACATGCTGCCCACTCGAGAAGCCAAAGTGGTCCTGTGGTTCCCTTTGTCCTCGAAGCCCTAAAGCACCAGGAATGACCTGGGGCAGGGGTGCAGACCCCTCATCCGCGGGACAGGCAGGGCTGCCCACCCCCCATCCGCAGGGGTGAGGTTCCCAGGATTAATAACCCTCCCGTCCCTGCACCGGGACTTCGCACACGCTCCGGGGTGGGGATAGGGGGTCTCTGTTCACTGAGGCCACGGAGGGGAATGGGCTCGCGGAAATCACTTCCCGCGACCGGTGACTGCACAGCAACGATATTTTATTCACGGGGACGTCACAGGATTCTCGCCAGCGTACTGACTCCTATCCTTTTGCACGAAAAGTGTCACTTGGGCACGCATCCTGGTCCTTGCTCAGCGCCAGCCCAGGTATCTGCTGCAGCCTGGGAGGGGGCGGTTGGAGACGGGAAGGAGGCGGATGGAGGGAGGCGGGCACGAGGAGGGGGGAGCGGCGAGGGGCCAGGGACCACCGACTCCCACCCCCTGCCACTCGAGCCTAAACGGGGTCACTAGGCAGCCGTCCTTGGCTGAGCACAGGGGAACCAGAGGATAAACAACGCTGGGTTCTCCTCAGAAGGGGGAAGCAGGGGGGAAGCAGAAAAAGGAGGCAGACGGCAGCTTGAGAAAGCAGTGGAGCTGCCCCGCGGGCAGGGGCCCCCCGGACCACCCAGGCCCAGCCCCTGTCTGCTGGCCCGGCTGCAGCAGGAACCAGGCCTGAGGATGCTGGGGAAGCGGGGGCTGAGGATGCTGTTCCGGGTACAACACACTGCCCCCCAACGTGCGACTGTCCTAGGACTCTTGCTGGGGACACCAGCCGGTCCCCTTTATAAGCTACTAGAGAGCGCTAAGGGAAAACTACCCCCAGCAGGCCGCCCCACAGACCAGCATCCTCCTTCTCTCTCCTCCCACAGACCCTCCCTCCCGCGCCCAGGCACAAGTGTGCTTTGGGAGGGAGCCGGCAAGGAAATCTGTCTTTCCGCACAGCACAGCGTGGCTTGGGAGGTGTTCTAGCAGACTTATTTATAGCCAAGCACCCCGTCCGCATGCTCTCCAGCGCTGCCTGCCTGCCACTGGGGCTTTTCAATCCATGTCTATATTTATCCCCCAAAGCCGTGGGGATAATGGCGAGGCCAGAAATAGCCTTGAAGACATTCACGTGAAGATGACAGACAGGTCTCCAGCTCCCGGCTGACCTCGCGCCCCACATCTGCTGCGTGGCCGTGGGTAACAGGGAACAGCTGGATGGGGCCGGGAAGGCAGCCGAAGCCAGATGGGAACAACATAATCCCTCTTTCCCTACTGGCCAAGGTCCTCTGTAGTGGTGCGGTGGACAAGTCCAAAATGATACCTCACGGCTGCCGGGCTACGGGGAGAACGAAGGTGACACGGTTTCCTGATGGACGTCAGCACATTAATCAGCTCAGAGAAGAATGGAGAGTCAAAGGGAGCAGGCACAAGGGCTCTGCTCATTCCCGGGCACACACTCACAAAAAGCAGGTCACCCGCCACACCAAGGTTGCAGGGCGTCTCCCTCCTGGCTCACCCCCTCGCACCTGGACACAGGTACAGGGCTCACCATGGAAGTGTATGCACCGTCTCCTGCTGACCCGGTCACTTCTCACCTCCTGGCAGGGAGGGTGACTCGAAGACAACCTGGCTGGTCAGGGAAGAAGCTGGGACCGTGGGGGAACCAGTGGGTGGCTCCTCCTCCCCATCTTCAGAGTCCTGGAAGAACTCACCATCTGGGATGGGGGACAGACACATTAACAGCACATAGTGCATCAATAGAGGGAGGCACAGAGCGCAGCCAGAGCAGAGAGAAGGCAGTGGATAAATGCCTGATCGGGAAGATTTCATTGAAGAGGGGGCATTTCAGTTGGGCTTTGAAGGATGCACAGGAGTTTACAAGGAGAGAAGGGGGAAGGGCACAGGGAACAGCAGGAGCCAGTGCCTTTAGTACTCAAAGTGCGTGGTATGTTTGGGGACTGGGAGAAGTCCCAGGTGGCAGAAGTGTGGGGTCAAGGGTGGTGAGCTGGACTTCAGACTGGGAAAGGGGCTGGACCCAATCACACATCTGAAGGGCAGAGCTTGTGAGCACATGGGATTCAGAAGACTCACTCACCATCCCTGTGGCTGTGGCTGTGGCCTGCCTGGGGTGTTCTCTGACCTGTCACAGCTCCCAACAGGGAAGAGCTTTCTGATTTCATGCTGCCCCCGCTTCCATGACGGGGCCTCTGGGCTGGTCCCTGACGCCCCCTCCCTGCCTGGATCTCTAGCCCCCAGTCCTGACGTACATCTGACTCCCTGTCCGTCCCTCCCTCCTGTGAGCCCCGGCCCATCCCAGGTCTCTCCGGGGCAGGGCCAGGGCTCTAGAAGCACCTCCCCACAAGGAGGGAAAGAACCCCCGGTTGTGGAGTGATCACAGAGTGCCCCACATAGGTGCCATTTAATCCTGGCTGCTGAGCAAGGTAGATTCGACCTGACCATTCCACAGATGATGACATGAAGCCTCTGGGAAGCTGAACCCCCAATCTTCTCAAGACCACTTTGCAGTTAGTGATGGAGCTGGGTTTAAAATGAGGTTTGGGGCTTCCCTGGTGGTGCAGTGGTTGAGAGTCCACCTGCTGATGCAGGGGACACGGGTTCGTGCCCCGGTCCGGGAAGATCCCACATGCCGCGGAGCGGCTGGGCCCGTGAGCCATGGCCGCTGAGCCTGCGTGTCCGGAGCCTGTGCTCCGCGACGGGAGAGGCCACAACAGTGAGAGGCCCGCGTACCGCAAAAACAAACAAACAAACAAACAAACAAAAAAACGAGGTTTGTCTCAACTCTGTAGGTAGAGCTTCCCAGCTGCTTCCTTCCCTGCTGGGAGGTCCTTGGTGTGTGTGTTGGCTGGACTTTTACAGGGTCCAGCCCCTTTCCCGGCCTGATCTCCAACTCACCACCCTTGACCCGCACTTCTGACACTTAGGACTTCTCCCATTCCCCAAACATACCATGCACTTTGAGTACTAAAGGCACTGGCTCCTGCTGTTCTCTGTGCCCTTCCCCCTTCTCTTCTGGTAAACTCCTGTGCATCCTTCAAAACCCAACGGAAATGCCCCATTTTCTATGAAATCTTCCCCATCAGGCAGTCGGCCACTGCCTGCTCTCTGCTCCGGCTGCACTCTGTGTCTCCCTTTACTGATGTATTACACGTTCTGAAACGTGTCTGATCCCAGATGGAGAGTTCTCCTCCCTCACTGTGACCCACTGCCTGGCACAGTAAACATCTGCCAGGTGAGAGAGGAAACTGATTCCCTCCTTCACGTTCACCCAGAGCTGTCATTTTTGCGCCACCCACCCCAGCTTCTTTCTAAAGTATGGAACCCTACAGCAGGACCCCCTTCAGCAATCCAGGCACATGATAAGCCCGGGTGCTCCCGCACTCTGCCCCCCCATCTGGACAGCACGCAGGCTGCCAGGCACTCCTAGTCCTCGGAGAATACCCAGTGCTGCCAGATTGAGGAGCGGCTGCTCTGCCAGGGCTCTGACAGCAGGACCACAGCCAGGTGAGGGAGCGGGCAGGCCCGTCTTTGCACCTGGGAGCTGGCGCGGCACGGGGGACTCCAGGCCACATCTGCAGCGCAGGGGCTCCGACGACACTTTCCAGTCTCTGAGCTGATTCTCTGTGGGGCTCCCGCCAGGGATGCACCCTCCTTCCCAGTGGCTGATCACAGAGCAGGAGCTGGGGTGCCGAGGAACAGGGGCTGCTGTCATGGGGTTGGGTCTTACCTCCCCAGCTTCTGAATTAACCAAACTGCTCCCGACCCCAGAGACCTGGCTCTGAATGCTCCCTGTGTCCCTGGCTTTAAGGTTTAAGTGTCTCTTGGAGTTGAAGCAAGTCCAGGGGCCACCCCCAACCTCACAAGGCCCTGTGCCAGACCCTCCAGGTGAAGAGAGATTCCCAGGGTACAAGACACTGACAGCCTAGACGGCTTTCCCAGGGGTGATCAGAAGAAGCAAAAGCACTGAAAAAGGGGGCACCCTGCAAAAAGCAAATTCTGCAGCCTTTGAAACATCACAGAGTACCTACTATGTGCCCAGCACCTGCAATCTAGAGGGAAATACTTATAACAGCGAACACAGACACAGCCCTCACCAAGCACTTTGTAGATAGAATCATTTAATCCCCATGACCACATGCAGTGAGCACTAATCTTGTCCCCGTTTTACAGATAAGGAAACTGAGGCTGGGAAAGGTGAAGGGACCTGTCCCAAGTCTCCCAGCCAGGTTCTAAAGCCAGGCAGCTTGGTTCTGGAGCCTGCATTAACCAACACACTACACAATTCTGCACAACAATCATTATAAAACAGTGTGCACTGAAAAACTGACAGCCGCCTTGGCAAAGTCTGGCAGTTCCTCAAAACGTTAAGCATAGAGTTAGCCTATGACCCAGCAATTCTCCTCCTGGGGATATACTCAAGGGAAATGAAACGTAGGTCCACACAAAAACGTATATGTGAATGTTCACAGTAGCATTATTCACAATAATCAAAAAGTGGGGGGAATTCCCTGGCAGTCCAGTGGTTAGGACTCTGCGCTTCCACTGCAGGGGGACATGGGTTCCATCCCTGGTCGGGGAACTAAGATCCCGCGTGCCACAAGGTGCGGCTAAAAACAAAAAAGTGGGAAAAATGTAAATGCCTATCAACTGATGAACGGATAGATGAATGAGGGTCCATCCACACAATGGAATGTTATTCTGCGGTAAAAGGGAGTGAAGCACCGATTCAGGCTACCACGTGGTGGAGCCTCGAAAACATTATCATGAGTGACAGAAGCCAGTCACTGAAGGCCACATGCTGTAGGATTCCATTTATACGAAATGTCTGGAGTAGGCAAATCCATAGTGACAGAAAGGGGATGAGCGGTTGCCCGAGGCTGGGGGGGGGGAGTGATAGCTAAGAGGGCGTGGGGCTTCTTTGGGGGGATGATGGACATGCTCTAAACTTGACCATGGTGATGGCTGAACAAGTCTGTGAATATACAAAATACCATTGAATTATACACTTTTTTTTTTTTTTTTTTTTTTTTTTTGCGGTACGCGGGCCTCTCACTGCTGTGGCCTCTCCCGTTGTGGAGCACAGGCTCCGGACGCGCAGGCTCAGCGGCCATGGCTCACGGGCCCAGCCGCTCCGCGGCACGTGGGATCCTCCCGGACCGGGGCACGAACCCGTGTCCCCTGCATCGGCAGGTGGACTCTCAACCACTGCGCCACCAGGGAAGCCCCCAAGTTGTATACTTTTAATGGATGAATTATATGCTATATGAATTATATCTCCATTGAGTTGTTTAAAAAGAAAACTGTGCAAACCCAGTTTGCACAGAGGTGTGTAAGCCCAGGTGCTCGGAGAGCCAGAGCAAGGGAGTCCCCTCTGCCTGCTGGAAGGGCAGTCTGGGCACCAGGGTCGCCACACCTGGCCTTCTGCTGGCTTTCAGGTTCTGCAAGCCAGGTCTGTCCCTTACCTCCTGTGTCACACACGAGACTTAGGAGCTGGCCTAGCACTGGCCAGTCTTCTACGTGGGAGAAGACTGAGGCCCAGGCTGCCTCACCTTGGGCAGCTACGTCCTCAAACACCCTCCTTCACGCTGTGCCGCCATAACTCTAAAGGGCTTGGTTCCAGAAGCCTTCCCCGATTCCACAGATGGAAGGAGCCACTCTCCCGCATACCCCACACCCCACGCAGACAGCGATCAGACAGCTCTGCTGGCCAGGGCACAGCCATCATCCCAAGGCAGCGCAGGCCCTGGGAGCCTCGGCCGACTCTGACGGATTTGTTTCCTTATGTGAGGAAAGGAACACTGATTTACTGAGCAACTACTAAGTGCCAGGAGCTGGGCGGGGTGGTCTACACCGCTTTTCTCATTGTCTCTCTGTCTTCGGGTCACAGTCTTTTCAAATCTAGGCCATCTTTGCAAGATGCTTTAACGGTTCAAGAAAGCATGCCCATGGCCTCAGATGTCCCCTTGCGATGGGAGTGAAGCACGTGTCACGGGGACAGGGCTGGCCCCGGGACAATCTGTGATGTTGGAGGAGTCCTCCTGCTGGAATGCCAGCTCCCCACTGCCACCTCCTCTCATCCTCGCCGCCCTGGCCTGCTTCTTGGGTCCACTGCGTAAGCTTATGCACAGGGAGGTACCAGGGAGGGAGTGCGACATACTTCCCCAGAGTATTTATAACTTGTAGGCGAACTAGAGGCAAGAAGTGACTGAGGGAAGAAGGAGGCGTGGCTCTCCTTCCAAGCCCCTCAAAGCACAACTCTGCTTTATTTTCACCTCCAGCACATGGCACAGCTCGCGCACACAGAAGGTGCTCAACACGTGTTAGGCAAATGATCACCCGACTTAAGGCAGTTCCTCCCGTCTGGGAACCCACATCCTGGAAAGCATGCTGCGGGGGACAAGCCAACGGACTCCCTTTTCTCAGGGAAACTGGTGCCAGGAGAGGAGATGTGGATCCTGAAATCCACCACCGACGTGGGCACACCCTGAGCACAGGGCCCAACCTCGGCCGTCCTGGAGAGAGTCACCCCAGGGATGCTAGGAAGGGTTCCCCTCCGTCATCTGCAGGTGCTGCAGCCCAGGGCAGGCTTGGGCCCTGGAGGGAGCCTGTCTGGGTGTCTGTTTTTCCCTTGCAATCTCCCCACTCCTCTAGCCTCCGAGGAAGATGCCAACAAAAGGACAGGGGCTGGCCTGATACCAGCCCACTGAGACTCAAGCCTCACTTCAGTGGTCTGGCCGGATCTCCCACGTCTGGGCACCACGTTCTCATCAGCCCTGTCCTGGGATCACCTGTGGCCGCCAGGGCGCTCATCAGACCCAAGGGCACAAGAACCACTTCTGGAGACAGCCTGTAAATCACCCCGTGGAAGCAATTCCAAGTTGGCCTCAAGAGTACCGCTGTTGTGATGGGACAGATCAAGTTAAAAGGCTAAAAAAAATCAAACTGGAGTTTTCCCCCCTTTGGCCTATAGATCCAGCTTCTCCATAGAGAGTGAAAGCAAAATCTCTATCTTCCCAGGCAACCCTCACACGGAAGAGCCTGAGGATGATACCCAGCTCTTTCCAAGCTGAGCTGGGAGCTTCACAGGCCTCATTCTGTATCTCAAGGGTCACCAGTGACCTTAAAGCTGGCCATTAGAGCTGGCTTGCAGACTAAAGAAAAGTTACCAGCCCAGAGCCCTGCACAGAAAAGCACATGGGAAGTGCCGGCAATGAAAGGTTGCCTCTCAGGGGGTGCACCTGGGTCCTCACAGTTTAAGTGAGGCCTGTGCTCGGTGACACGGCTGTAGGGCAGTGAGATGCCAGCCCCCACCGACTCTCCTTGCCCCCTTTAGTATAAGAGATGAATCATGGGTTTAAGCAGACCACCTTGGTGAACAGAAGGCCTCTGGCTTGTGTTCCCTGGGGTATCTGGTGGCTGCAGCAGCTGTTTAGTGCCCATCCTCGGACAGAGATCCCAAGCGTGGACAGCTCCTGCACAGGCCTGATTGCCCACGATCACGGGGGCATCCTTGGTTCACCTGTCCGTCTCCCCAAACTGTTAGGTCCTCCAGAGCAAGGGCATCTTGTCTCTGGGCTGGCACTTAATAGCAGCTCAATAAAATCTTCAAAAACATGCACAGGAGCATTGTCTCTGATCTGCCCAAGAGCTCAGACATGACCATCAAGACCTCTGCCCAACTGAGGTCAAAATGTCAGCCCAGAAAGAGCCGTTAAACGCACACAGCACCCATAAATGTCAGTTTACAACGTCCCGGGTTCCTGCCAGCCAATGGAATCTGCCAGAATCCCACGCTCAGCTGCAGTGTTGGGGGCCAGCCCTGCTTCCCTCGGGACCTCAGACCTCTGCAGGTCTCCTCCCGCAGCTGTCCATCAGTTCAGCTACAAAAACATGGCTCTGCCACTGACCAGCTTGCTGTGTGACTTTGGACAAGTAACTTCCTTTACTGGGCCTCAGTTACCCTGTAGGTTAAGTGAAAAGGCTGGACTAGGTGATCTCTTAGGTCCTTCCAAGCTCATGAGAACCTGTTTTTTAAAAGTCCACACAACGAGGACTGCCTAATTCCTCAGCGGTTCCTTCCAGCTCTGCCTTTAAAACGTACCTGGAGCCCAACTCCCTCATCACTTCCACCGCTGGCACCCTGGTCCAGTGCCCACCACCTCACACACTGCATCCGTGCCCCTGCTGGTCTCCCTGCTTCCTCCCCTCACCTCATCCAGTCTGCTCTCAACACAGGAGCCAGAAACCGTCCTTTTAAAGCACAAGTCGGATCCTGGCCCTTCTCTGGTCAAACTCTAGAGTAGCATCACATCTCACTCAGAGCCAAGATTAAAGTCCAGATAGGAGTGCAAGGTCCCGATAGATGTGGGCTCTCATATTTCTCCAACCTCCTCCCCTGCCATTCTTCCACTCACTCAGATTTCTTGAACATCCCGGATGAGCTCCTGCCTCAGGGCCTTTGCACAGGCTGTCTCCTCTGCCTGGGATAACCTCCCCATTCTCTCCCTCGCCTCCCTCAGGCCTTTGCTTAAATGTTCCTGACTTGAGAGGCCTTCTCTTCCCTTGTTTATTTCGCTTTGATCACCACCCGACGTACTTATATATTTTACTGCATACTTGCATATTGTATGTCTACCCCCGCTAGACTATAAGCCCAGGAGGGCCAGAATTTTAAATGTTTTATCACTCCTTTATACCCAGCTCCCGGAATAGCAGCTACTCACTAAATGCTTGTTGAATGAATACATTTGGATTGTGGGTTCGATCACGCTGCTAAGATGAACAGTCTCAGGCCATACAACCCTCCAGCTTGAAAGACGTCACCCCAGGAGTCCCTCTGAGAATCCCAAGCTCTCGACAGTGTCTCTGGGAATCAAAGTGATTGTTCTAGGCAGGTTCGCGGCTTAGGAAGTACGTGGAGGAACAAAGCAAGGAAATGACACAGACCTGGTCTGGTCCCTGGGAGGCTGTGGGGTCACTTCATAAGCAGATGCTTCCAGGCGCCTCCTTGCCGGGCAAGATGAGGTTATAAACACAGGTCAGTTAGTGCACTGGACACCGGTCGTGAGGGAAGCACAAGAAGGAAAACACAAGCGGTGGGCTCTCCCTTAGAACCAGGGAAAGGCAGACATGGCGGAAGAGTGAGCAGAAGGCAGCCAGAAGGGGGCTGCAGTGCCGGGGGCCTGCGGACAGAGCTCCAGAGGAGCCCTGGCCCGCACCACCGAGGCCAGGCCAACCGCTCGCCCTGCGCTGCTGACCCCAGAGCGCTCGAACGGAGGGTCCTCAAGCCTGGCTCTCTGAAAGGTGCCTGGGCAAACGTCCCCACGTAACTGGGAGCAGAGACCAGAAGCAAAGCCAGAGAAATGCGGCTCCTGCCACGTGGATGAAGATGAAATACGCTCTCGGGAAGATGTGCGTCACTGAGGCCAAGAGGGCAAACCCAGGGAGTGGGGTTCTGGGGCTCTTGAGAAGAAGAAGAACTGGGAGGTGGAAGGACCAGACTTCG
Source organism: Mesoplodon bidens (assembly GCF_964165515.1). Taxonomy (NCBI): domain Eukaryota; kingdom Metazoa; phylum Chordata; class Mammalia; order Artiodactyla; family Ziphiidae; genus Mesoplodon; species Mesoplodon bidens. The sequence continues at coordinate 7,345,607 of NC_138169.1, read as the reverse complement.
GCGGGCGCCGCTCCCGGGGCCGTGAGAGAGGGCCTAAGAGCCTAGAAAGAAGGGGAGGGTCGAGCAGTCCGGGTGGAAGCCCCTCCGTGTTCTACCTGAGTCCTGGGCAGGGCGGGCCGGGTGCCAAGGCACCACGTTAGGAAACGGACTATGGATGCAAGAGGTCAGGAGGGGACACGGGGGACGTCGGATCCTGCCCAGCGGCCTCCCAAGCGCCATGGGGGGACCTCGAAGGAACACAGGACAAGCCTCAGTCTTTGCTCCTGCCCTCTGTACGGGTGCACACGGCCTCCCTCGCTGGCCGAGGCCCCTAACAGGCCACCCATCAGACGTACAGCCCAGGGAGCAGCCGGCCAACCCTCCCACGTGGGGCTGGGGTGCTGAGAGGGGTGCAGCTCCCACAGCTGAAGGAAAGAAGCCTCTCCCCCTCCCTCAGTCTCTATCCAGGGGCCCGAGGGGAGGCGGGGAGGCCAGCGCGGTGGTGGGGACGCAAAGTGTGTCAGTTGCCACTGTGGTCTGAGGTCCTGCCCTCGTCTTCGGCTCTCTTCCCCCTCAGGAGGCAGAGACCTTGCCGAGGCGTCAGCGGAGACAATGGCAGGAAGCGCCCCTCCCCGCGAGCCGGGGAGTCAGGAAGGAAGTGACCGACTCTGGGCCTGGGCCCGGGGCACTTCCCGCCCAGCCCCTACCCCAGGGACACGCTGGAAGCTCTGCTCACCTGCTCAGGATGGCAAACGTCCTCAGCTCTGGGGAGGGGGCGCTGAGGACAGATGCTCTCCGGCCTGGGACCCCCCCTCAGAGGCAGACCGTCTGTGGACGGAGAGCTCCTGCGTCAGGTTGGGCGGGTACAGAAGACAGCCAGGCTGAGCTGAGACGGCAACTCCAGCTGCCCCCTTCCTGCCCTCCACGGCCCCCCACCTCCTAGAAGGAAGGGCTCCATGCTCCTCTGGAGAAGGAGCTTCTCTAAAAATAAACGCTGCTCCTTCAGCCTTTTCCTCCCCAGCCCCCTGCGGAGGAGATGAGGAGGTGACTTCACATCGCGGAAGGGCCGCCTCTCTCCACGCCAACCCTCAACTCCTGCCCTCCAGGGCCCAGTGGTCTCGATGTCCCACATGGCCACAAACTCCCAGGAAGACCTCAGAGGCAGGTAGGGGGCGACTGAGATCGTGCCCACCGTGGGACGTAGAGCAGGGGCGAGAACAGGGAACCTCAGGACGCTGGAACAGCATATGCAAAGCGCAGAGGTGAGCGTGCAGAGCGGCTGCTGGGCCAACACCAGGGCATAGACTCCACACAGGCGGAGTCACACCTGCAACTCGGGCACCTGGGATGGTACCCGGCCCACACTAGGTACTGAGTAAATGTTCGCTGGGTAAACGAGTGAAGCTGAGGGGTTCTAAGTGAGGACGCGCAGATAAGGTGGGCGGAAAGGCCACCATCTCCGACACCACGGAACTTGGGCATGAGGTCGTCGGGAAGGACAAGAACCCCCTTCCTGTAGAAGAAAAAACAGGAAACGAAGGTTCTGTTGGGGCAGGGCCCCTCCAACCAACGTGAGCTGAGGTCAGAACTCAGAGGAGGGCCCACCAGGCCCCCCGGGCGGCAGGACAGCGAGTGACCACGGAGAGGCTGAGAGTCAGGGCCCGTGTTCCCATGGCAGCCCCACTCCCAATACCCAGCTGAGACCCTGGGAAAGAACTGACGCAAAACAACAGAACAAAAAATACAACATAGCGCTCTCCCTTCTCAGCACTTGGAGGCCTTTTCACGGCAACTAAAAAGAATGGGCAATTAGAGGAGACGGCCCATGGTGCCAATATGGAAACACAGCAGTGAGGGCGCCCATGGCTGAGGCCTTGTCTGTTGTGCCCCGTTTTCCCAGGGAGGAGAGGAGGCCGGGAACTCACCTGGAGACAGGCCCCCCCAGCCCATGGGGAAGTCCAGCTGTATTTGGAAAATCATGCCATGTGCTTCGGGATCTAGACTTGGGGTCCAGTTCCCAGCCCAGCACTGACTAGCTGTGTGGCCTTGAGCCAGATACCTGCCATCTCTGAGCCTCGGCTTCCTCGTGTGAAACAGCGATTGTAAGGGCTTCTGCACAGGTTATTGTGTGCTTAGCAGAGCCAGTGCTTTTACACCTCATAGCCTGGCTGAGACAGCCGCTACTACGGACCCCAGGGCTCCCTCCCCAGGTTAGTTTCCTGGGATGGAATGCCCACCCTCCATGCCTCGAAAACTCAAACTAGCCGATTGGTACACAGGGAGAAGGGTTCATTGAAATCTAGGAAAGGAAAAGGCAACATCACTTCAACTGCTCTGCCCACCGAAGGCCTCGGTGTGAAAAAAAGGGGAGAGAGTGAGACCTGTGCCTAAGATTCAGGATATGCAATGGAAATGGGGTGGACGGGAAGCCCGGCACCTGGGCTCCTGCTCTAACCCAGGGCAGAAGGAGAGAAAGGGCCAGGCTCTGGGAGATTCAGCCGCTCATCCTGACTCCACAGAGGACCCCAGCACACCCCAGCCCCAGGCCTCAGTTTCATCCAGGGAGGTGGTTACCTGAAAATACATACATGGTTGTTTCCGTGTCACTGACCCTGACTTGTGGGAAACAGCAAGGCAGCACCCAGGCTGGGGAGCCCCCAGACTCTTGTTCTGTCCCGTTGGCTGGGGTGGGGAGGGCCAGGCTGACCCAGGGGGGCCAAGAGAAGAGAGGCACCCCAGGGCGCCCTATACAGAGGAGAGAAACACAGGCCACCCGGGGAATCCAAAGCGACCAGGGAAAGAACATCAGTCCTTCCTCCTTGGTGAAGAGGAGTCAATATGTGCAAGAAGCAGGATGGATTAATACGATTTACCCCACGTACATCAGATAAAGTCAGATGTTTAAGGAAGAGGAAATGGCAACTGAGCCCCTGCCCCCCCCCCAAACTCCAATGCTGGTGGGTGGTCCTAACCCGCGGGTCTGCGTGTGATGTCCTGCTCTCAAGGCCCACAGAAGCGAGCTGAGGACCAGGACGCCCGTGCCAGCATCCTGCAGGGAGAAGCTCAGCGGGGGAGGGGTGAGACACCTGGTCGCTCTGATCACTCAGCGCCCACTGGGAAATCGAGGAAGCCAGGCCTCCTCCTGAGCAACGCCAAAGCAATCCAGATGTGCCCAGAGGGCAGGACCGGGTGTGCCTGGCTAAAGCAGTCTTCATTTGACAAAAGGGACCCAATCCAGGACGCACTCCTGGAGGCTGATACGCCCGACACTGCCCAGGGATTCCTCTGCTTAGGAAGACTGCTCAAGGAACCGGAACCCATAGCCCCAGCACATGCGGGAAGCTTTCTTATCTCAGAAGTCCAGCTCAGAGCTCTCAGCCTCAAACCTGAGGTTTTCACCCATCAACCTTTGGGACTGCGGGACCTCAGGACCTCAGGCTGCAGAGAGGAGGCAGGTGGGAGATGGGGGGTGGGCGGGGTGGGGGGGCCTGACACATCAGCCCAGAGTTCTCGGTAAGCAGCCACCGGCATCTTGATGCCTGGGGCAGGGTCATGGTCAGCGGGGCGATGCAGGTGACTCTCACCTTCCAATCAAGCTCCTGAACTTGGGCAATATGGCACTGGAGGCCCACCTCCACCAGATACCCAGAGGCCAGAGACAAGCGCTCACAACAAAATGAAAAAGGTGGAGAAATAGATTTCCAGGGAGTCCCAGGTGCAATCAGACTACAAGAGGGTAGAACAGGCACCATGAAAGCCGCCACCAATCCAGGGCCCCCATCAGGACCCGAGATGCTCCCGTGATCCCTGTGTACAGCTCAACGCCCATTCTTGTTTGTCTGAAACGTGTGCACCCCCAGTACGGTGCCCAGGAGGCCTTCCAGTGGCCATGACTGGAAGGCAGCCCCCTGCTGCTACAGAAGCCCTAATTGTTCCAGGAACCGATTCCCAACTCCGGAGCAACCCTACCCCAGGGGCTGAGGCCAGGCACCGGGGCAACTAGGGACACTAGAGGTAGAAGTGAAAGAAGAGGAGCCTTTCATGGTGGCTCGGAAAAGCAAAAGTGATGAACTGCAGAGTGAGGGCACAGACGGTGAGAATTCAGAGGAGGAAGAGAAGCGAACTCGGGAGGTGAAAAGATAACCAGTGACGGCACAGCAGTGGGAGGTGTGGCTGCAAGCCACAGAGACTGGCTTTTCGCACGCCGCCCACCCCAGCGCAGTCCCACGCTCCCTCCCGGGAAGCCACAGCCAATTCTGCAAACTCCTCTTTGGGCTGGGGCTGCAGGGGTTGAAGCTCCATCTCTGCCCTGCACGGACACGCTTGACCCCCAAAGAACAAAGCACCCCAGGTGTCCCGGGTTCCAGGTCCCCGCCGGGCACGTGAGCCCCGCCGGCTTCCCCGCTCCGCCCCACCAGAACCCCCAGCTCGCCCTCGCACGCCCTGCCTCTCTCTGCACGGCTACTCCTCGGTTCTGTTTCTTAGCTTTCATCACAGCACCTCCAAGCCCTCTGTGAGGTCAGTGGCAGCCTCCCCATTTGAGGGGTCAGGAAACCCACCGAGAGGGTTAGGGGTCTGCCACGGCAACACGCCAGTCAAAGGTGAGCTGGCTTTTGCACACCGGCCCCACTCCCCTCCACTGTGTCGCCTCCCCGGGGTGAGAAGGTCAGCTGTGACTCACGCCCGGGAGAATGAGATCAGCTGTGGCTGCAAGAAAGGATGCGCACTCTTCACACAGGGGTGCATGGCGGGGAAATGATTTTTCGGACACAAAAGCATTTAAAATCCAAAAAGTGAATGCAGGGCCAACTTAAGGAGCGACACAGCTCCTCGGCGGACAGAGCTCTAGGGGCAGGGGGGCAAAACAACACTGGAATAAAGGAGGAAGATGCTGCCAGAGGACTCAGGTTTCCTCCCGTGACCTCTCACACAAAAGGCGAAAAGCAACTCAACCCCACTCCCTTTAGGGGAATGAAAAATCAAAATAGAACACAATTCTGTGCTGAGATTTGCTGTAGGCATGTTCCATGCACACCTGTAGCTGTGGTCATGGGGGGCTGTGGGGTGGGATGAGGTTCTGGAACTAAATAATGCACAGTGGGTTGCTGTTTACCAGGAAAAAAAAACATTTTATTCCTTTGAGTTCTTCCCCCATTTTTACTGAAGTATAATCAACAGATAAAATCTTGATACACTTAAAGTGTATAGCCATAAAAAGAATGAAATAATGCCACTTGCAGCAACACAGATGGACCTAGAGATTATCATACTAAGTGAAGTAAGTCAGAGAAAGACAAATATCATGACACTGCTTATATGTGGAATCTAAAAAAAATGATATGAATGAACTTATTTATAAAACAGAAATAGACCCACAGATATAGAAAACAAGCCTATGATTATCAAAGGGGAAGGGGGGAGGGATAAATTAGGAGTTTGGGATTAACGTATACACGTGACTATATATAAAAGAGATAGACAACAAGGACCTACCGTACAGCACAGGGAACTAAACACAATGTCTTATAATAACCTATGATGGAAAAGAATCTGGAAAATAATATATATGTATATGTATAACTGAATCACTTTGCTGTACACCTGAAACTGAGACAACACTGTAAATCAATCATATTTCAATTAAAAAAATAAAGTGTAGGGCTTCCCTGGTGGCGCAGTGGTTGAGAGTCCGCCTGCCGATGCAGGGGACACGGGTTCGTGCCCCCGTCTGGGAAGATCCCACATGCCGCGGAGTGGCTGGGTCCGCGAGCCATGGCCGCTGAGCCTGCACGTCTGGAGCCTGTGCTCCGCAACGGGAGAGGCCACAACAGTGAGAGGCCCACGTACCGCAAAAAAAAAATAGTAATAAAAAAATAAAAAATAAAGTGTATAGTGTGATGATTTGAAAGACGTATGTATTGTGAAAGGATTCCAACCATTGAGTTTATTACCCTATCACTGCATATTTGCTTTTTGTTTTTTGTGGTGAGAACACTTAAGTTCTACTCTTCTAGTAAATCTCCCTTATACAATACAGTGTTGTCAACTGTCGTCATCATTTTATACATTAGATCCTCTCCTTTCAGTTTTAAATCTAAATCTTCAACATGCAACCCGAATGATTTGCAAAATTGCAGGAGGGTAAAAAAAAAAAAAAAAAAAGAAGAAAAGAAAAAAAAAACCCCAACCTTTGAAGATAAGAACCATAGAAGTCAGAATTGCTTTCCTGAAAAATTTTCGGATCCCAAACTGTTTTAGTCAACGGACATGAATTAGTAAGTGAATCTGTTTCTCTACATGATTTCTATTAAGAGAATATCAGTCTCTCCTCATCCCCACTAAATAAATGTCAAACAAACACTTAAAGAATACTGGTTTGATGGGGGTGCCAAATTACTAGCTTGCCCAGACATCCACATGTTTCAGGCTGGCCCTGGTTGAAAGTACAAGTTCCAAATGAGTGGGGCGCACGGCTGGAGTTGAACACTCTTGTTTCCAACCCCCGTTGACATGGAGACCATGAGGCAGGTGGCTAAAGAATGGGCAGAGAGGGCTTCCCTGGTGGCGCAGTGGTTGAGAGTCCGTCTGCCAACGCAGGAGACACGAGTTCGTGCCCCGGTCCGGGAGGATCCCACATGCCGCGGAGCGGCTGGGCCCGTGAGCCATGGCCGCTGAGCCTGCGTGTCCGGAGCCTGTGCTCCGCAACGGGAGAGACCACAACAGTGAGAGGCCCGTGTACTGCAAAAAAAAAAAAAAAAAAAAAAAGAACGGGCAGAGAAGGACGGATGCAAATGGCAGTGGTACCCAAGCAAGTTGGCCAGGTTGCTGGCAACAGGAGGGGGCAGCCCAGCTTTTGACTCCATCTGAAGGCTTGGCTCCTAATTTTTTGATTTATTAAGATGTACTTCTCATGCCATAGAATTCACCCTTTGAAAGGGTACAATTCAGTGGCCTTCAGTACATTCACAAAGTCCTACAACGATCACATCTCTCTAGTTCCAGAATGTCTTCATCACCCCCCCAAAAGAAAGCCCATACCTATTAGCAGTCACTCCCCACACCCCCTCCCTCCAGCCCCTGGCCAACACCATCTGCTTTCTGTCTCTACAGATTTGTCTGTTCTGGACATTTCACATAAATGGGATCATATAGTACACGGCCTTTCGTGTCAGACTTCTTGCACTTCTCATCATGTTTTCAAGGTTCATCCACATTGTAGCATGCGTCAGTACTTCATTCTTTTTTGTGGCTGAACAACACTGCATTGTGTGGATCAACTGTGTTTTGTTTATCCATTCATTTGTTAACAGACACTTGGGTTGTTTCCACTTTGGAGCTATTAAGAATTGTGCTGGGCTTCCCTGGTGGCGCAGTGGTTGAGAGTCTGCCTGCCGATGCAGGGGACGCGGGTTCGTGCCCCGGTCCGGGAAGATCCCACATGCCGCGGAGCGGCTGGGCCCGTGAGCCATGACCGCTGAGCCTGCGCGTCCGGAGCCTGTGCTCCGCAACGGGAGAGGCCACAACAGTGAGAGGCCCGCGTACAGAAAAAAAAAAAAAAAAAAAAAGGTGAAAAAAGAATTGTGCTGCTAGGAACATTTGTGTACAAGTTTTTGTGTGGATGTATGTGTTTGATTTAGGTACATAACTGGGAGTTCCTAATTTTTTTTTTTTTTTTTTTTTTTTGGCCACACTGCCCGGCAGGTGGGATCTTAGTTCCCCGACCAGGGATTGAAACTGTGCCCCCTGCAGTAGAAGTGCAGAGTCTTAACCACTGGACCGCCAGGGAAGTCTCCAGGAGTTCCTAATTTTTAATAAAATAATTGAAAACAAGTAATACATCTGTATTTCTGAAAAGATTTAAAAAAGCATGACAGTGAGTTTCTCTCTCGTCCCTGTTCCCCAGTACCTGGTTCCCCTCTCCAGTGTCAGGTTAATTCTCCCAGAGACGCCTAGACATAATGTACACCCTGCTGCATTTTACAGACAGCTGGCAGGAGGAAACCTGACAACTAGATGAGGCCGGAATCAGCTTAGTGATGCTTTGGAAAGAGCACAGGGCCCAGTCCAATCCCATCTCTGCCGTCTGTCAGCAGCCCGGCCCCTGGAAAGCGGCTTAGCGGAGGGAGGCGCCCTAGGTGGACGGGTTTGGACGTCTGGCTCTGCCATCTCTTGGCTCTGTGGCCTCAAGCCCGCTGCTTAACCCCTCTGGACTCCTTTTCCTTATCAGTAAGGGAGCGCTGACACTACTACCTAGTTCACGGGACCACCACAAAGGACCCATGAGCTCAGGAAAGCAAGTGCTTAGTACTGTGCCTGGCACACAGTACGCACCCAGTGTTTGCTGCCCCTGAAATTACTGCTGCTACTGTTTGCTACCCTGTGACCCGATCCTCAGTTTCCCCACCTGGAAAATGGCGGTAGGCACCTCCCATGCACGGTCATGGTGTGGAGCACACGAGACCCCTGGTGCGCCACCGCTGCTGAGCAGTGCAACCTCCGGGAAAGTTAGGATGGCCACGCTGCAGCCCCACATCCCCGTGTCCTGCTTCAGAACCTCCCCAAAGGAGAGGCCAGGCTCCGGGCTCAGCCTCCGCGGCCCTGAGTTCTCCGCCCCACTCCCCCAAGCCCAGAGGAAGAGCCTGCAGCCTGGACCCCACCCCTGGCTGGGGTGGCTGCCTTTCTTCTTTCTTGTCCCTCTCCAGCCACCCCCGCTCCAGATCCTTCTCTCTGCTTTCTCAACAACTCGGTTCTGAACCTGAGCTGCTCTCTCTGAAGGCAGCAGGGAAACCCTCAGAGACCTTCAAAGTGGAGAGACCTCAAGAGAGGAAGGAAGCCTTAGCGGGGGCCATTAGAAAGCTGTTAGGAGCGATTTTCCCCCAGCTGGCAAAAGGCAAAACAGAGCCTGCAGAACACACCCAGGCCTGCGAGGGCAGAGCAGGGAGAGGAACTGAACGGTGCTGCCTTGAGCGTGTAAAAGTTCATGAGGGGAAAACACCCAACACACACACACACACACACACACGCACACACACACGCACACACACACGCACGCATAACAAAAAGGAGAAATTCTTAGCCTGCGGCAGTTGGTAGCATTATGTAAAATCCCAAGCCCACAAAAATATCATTTGGATGATAAAAAGTTAAATTTAGCTAAGTACAGAGTGACTAATACCACGAGGGAGGGGCGGCACCCCCAGTTGCCTGGAGCTGATACAGCTGGTTTTTAGAAACTTTTGACAAGTAACCAGGGCCTGGCGCGGCCCAGAATAACAGATTATGTAATAAGAGGCGCAGCCATTAGCGATACAAAGCAGACGGTAAGCACTGCAGCCTCTTGGAGGGAGGGGACCGCTGGGGTCTGGCTGGAGCTTCTCCCACAGCACGGCTTCTGGAAGCCTGGGCGTTCCGGAGGCATCCAAGAGTGGAGCCGGGCCTCGGCAGGTTAGCGTAAGTGGATCACCTGGCCTCTTTTGCAAAGAGCTCTTCCCAGAGTGTCTGTGCCGGATGGTTACTTGGGTGGCCTCCAGTGGGCCAGGGCCCTGTGGAGTCCCTGTCCTTTGAATCCAGTCCGGCCCGATGACCTGTTTTAACCAACAGAATGGCGAGGGGTAGACAGGCAGGGAGTGACACTGTGCCGGGTTAGGACCCGAGCCTTAGGAAGGCCCGGCTAAGCACTGAAGACACAGACTCGGAGGGGAACCAGTGCCTCAGCTGATACAGCCAAGCTCGTGTACCCAGCCACCAGCCACGGGAGCCAGGCCATGGTGGAAATGCATCTTCCACCCCCCGGTTAAGCCGTCCCAGCTGACAGCAGCGGAGCAGAGATGAGTCGTCCCCACCAAGCCCTGTCCGAACTGCCACTTCATGAACAGATAAACGGTGCTTTCAGCCACTAAGTTGGGGAGTACTTTGTTGCAGCAACAGAACACTGACACAGTGGTCAAGCCCTCTACTGGGTTTTGGGGAAATTTCTATTCCTAATGTGAGACTTGTGAAGATTTTTCACACTCTCACATATGAGTCACTAAGAGAAGTCAGTGCTTGAATGAGTCTGAGGAAGAGACTAATTTTCCACTCCCCAAATCCCAATGGAATAAATGCTGAAGTCAAGCCTTGCGCTGAGTTTCAAAGAGCTGCTGGGAAGGCTGTCGGATTTCTCCAATGATCCAATAGACTAACCAGGCCAGGTCAGTGGATCAATTCAAGCTGTCACTTAATTACGTGGCTTTCACTCATCCTCTCCAGAGCAGGGGGTTGTACAGTGTGGACAGAGGTATCGATGGAACTCCCTGTGTGTGGTGTCACAATTCCAGGTGTGAGGGCTGACAGCAAAGCTCTAGCTGGCTGACTCTTGGTAAGTCAGTTCCCCTCTCTGGGCCTCACTTTCCCATCTGTATAGTGAGAGGCTGATGTTTAAAAGCCCTCTCCAGGTGTGGAGAAAAGGGAACCCTCCTGAACTGTTGGTGGGAATGTAAATTGGTGCAGCCACTATGGAGAACAGTATGGAGGTTCCTTAAAAAACTAAAAATAGAACTACCATAGGACCCAGCAATCCCACTCCTGAGCATATAACCAGAGAAAACCATAATTGGAAAGGATGCATGCACTCCAATGTTCATTGCAGCACTATTTACAACAGCCAAGACATGGAAGCAACCTAAATGTCCACTGACAGAGGAATGGATAAAGAAGATGTGGTACATATATATACAATGGAATATTACTCAGCCATAAAAAGAATGAAATCATGCCATTTGCAGCAACATGGATGGACCTCGCAATTATCATACTAAGTAAAGTAAGTCAAACAGAGAAAGATGAATCTCATATGATATCACTCATATGTAGAATCTAATTTTTTTTAAATGACATAAATGAACTTATTTAGACAACAGAAACAGACTCACAGATTTTGAAAACAAACTTGTGGTTATCAAAGGGGAAACACGATGGGGAGGGATAGATTAGGAGCTTGGGATTAACATACACACACGATGAGATATAAAACAGATAACCAACAAGGAGGTACTATATAGCACAGGGAACTCTACTCGATACTCTGTAACGACCTATATGGAAAAAGAATCTGAAAAAGAATGAATATATGTATATGTATAACTGAATCACTTTGCTGTACACCTGAAACTAACATCACATTGTAAATCAACTATACTCCAATAAAATTTCTTAAAAATTAAAAAAACAGGGCTTCCCTGGTGGCGCAGTGGTTGAGAGTCCGTCTGCCGATGCAGGGGACACGGGTTCGTGCCCCGGTCCGGGAAGATCCCACATGCCGCGGAGCGGCTGGGCCCGTGAGCCGTGGCCGCTGAGCCTGCGCGTCCGGAGCCTGTGCTCCACAACGGGAGAGGCCACAACAGTGAGAGGCCCGCGTACCGCAAAAAAAAAAAAAAAAAAATTAAAAAACAATAATAAGGCCTCTCCATTCAGCTCCAACATTCTGCAATGCTATAGTTTTGGCAGAAGGGAAGGCAACACTGAAACAGAATCCAAGACACCGAACAAAGTCCAAATGACTTGCATCTAGTTTACAAGGCAGACACACACACATTGGAATCCGTACCTCTGTCCCCTGGGAACCTCACTCTTATCTGTGTCCTTCATTTGAATTTGTTCCTTCCACAACATTCCCTGTGGAAATCCAGTGCGGTCCAATTTCCTCTTCCTAAATTACACTTTTGGCCCCTGGATTCTTAGTGGGACTGTGTAATTAGTTCTGTGCGTAGAGGGATGTACACCCCGCTTTCCAGCCTGGCCCCTAAGACACCTCACAGGGTCCTCTATGCAGAAACTCCTAACTGAGGACAATCTACATGCAGATGAGTAAACAACAACAACAACAACAACAAATCTTAGTTTTGGGCTTCCTAGTAGGCAAACCAAAGAGGGAGATACGCTGGCCACAGAGCTCTGCTGACAGTGAAAAACATACTGTTCATGATGAGAATCATCCTTCGTCCTGGCCGAAAGCTCTGAGGGGAAGTCTCCCCAGGGTCTCTGGGTGAGGGAATCGGTATTTGGCAGGAGGCAGCAACAGGAGACCAAGCTTGCCCCGAAATCTGTCCCCTCCACGGCGGAGGGTCAGCTTTTCAGGCCTCCTGTGGCCTGAGTGGCGCTTGATTGTGGCCAGCAAAATTCTTCATCCTTGTTAATGTCAACACGGCAGCACCATGATAATGACGGAAAATATTTACATACCCGTACCACGACGGGTTGTTTAGACCATCTGGCTACTGGATGCGGTAAAAGTACTGTCAAACACACGGCCTGTCCACGAATGCTGTGCCTCAGCACTGATTCAGGCGGCATCCCAGGTCCCATCCGCATCATACACTGGACCACGGGGGACCCGAGGGGCCATCTCACGTCTTGGCCGGCCTGGACCCGCCCTCGGCCTCAGACCCCTGCAGGTGGGGAGCAGGGCCCTCCAAGTCCCACCCCTGCTCCGTCTGGGTGAGCGTCGATGATAACCTCCTGACACTATCAAGGATCTCTTTAGGACTCAAGTGCTCCAGACAAGACTCACTCGGCAAGGTAGCTCCGGCTCTGCAGCCACTGCGGGGTGTCTCCAGGGATCTCATGGGGCTGCTGGGAATTCTCAGAGGCCAACAGCACAGTTCGCTTGTGTCTGAAGCCGCTTCTGCCTGAGCTTTCTCTCGCTAGGGAGGCAGAGACAAGGATGAGGTCCCACGGCTCCGGAAGGATGGAGGATGGTGAGCTTAACCTCGCCTCACTGAGAGCTTCTTCCTTCTGTCCATGTGGCTCTGCTGAGTTCTGAGACCAGGCTGAATAACAGAGTTTTTTTCTGGGTTCATGTTAAATTTTTTTCCTTTTTCTTTCTTTCTTTCTTCTTTTAAACTTGGGGTGTTTGGGCGGGTGGTTTTATTATTATTTTCTTAATTTTAGTAAAAGCAAAAAAAAAATTCCATTCGGAGCTCGTTTCAAAATTAGCCATTTTCTTAATGGGAAGCATACGCTCGCCGCCCACATGAGGAGCTGTGTCAGCTCGGCAATCACAGCGCCCAGTGAATATGGTGAGTCGTGTCACCTTCCTGACGACCGTGAGTCAAATGGAAACTCATCACAGGTGGCTGGGAGGCCAGGGGCCTGGCTTGAAGCTCTGATGAGGGCTTTCAGAGAGGCACGTCTGCGGGGAAGGTCGGCTGTGTTTCCGTCCACCGTGAACCCACAGCTTTAGAGTCTTTTTATAACAAACACCCTCGAAGATTTAAAATGTGCCAAGCAGAGCGTTTAGGGCCTGGGGGAGCACACGGACCAGGTTCAAGTGCCAGCTGGCCACCTTGCCTCCTGGAATCTGGACTTTGACTGTGAAATGAGGGTGAGTGACACAGCTCGAAGCAGCTTCCTGCCCTGATAGTCATACGAGCTGGTTCTCTAGTCATCAGGTGGCTGGGATGCACTGGCCTAGGTCAGGGGTCTCTGTGGCCATGGACTCAATCGAGGGTCACGGTCTTTCCCAGGACTGGCTCTTCTCTCTCTGCCAGTAGGGTGAGGACCACAAACCCCCCACGTGGAGAGAGGCCCATGAAAAAAGTCAGAGCCTGAGGCCGGACATAGCACAAGGCTCAGGAGTTTGCAACCCTGGCCCAGGAGATCAAGCACGTGTGCACATCCACGTGCTCCAAAAGCACTGAGCCCAACAGCACGGGTTGCCTGACAATACATAGTTTGGGATGACAGTCTGCACTGGTAACACACCTAGCACCCCAGGGAGGCCGGGTGGCCATGCAGAGGCCCAAGCGACATCTCTGGGAGGCATTTCAGATCCCTCGAGCCCCAGGAGAGACATCTGCTAGGAGCCACCAAGTAGTTTCAAACAGATACCTGCTCTGCTCACCGGCTTCTAGACAGGGGTGGGCAAATGCTCTTTGTGCAAAGCGAACCGCTGGGGACACAGGAATATCGTAATGAAGACCACACCCAGGTCACTGCTTGCTTCACTCGTACCAGGCTCCAAACACATCCAGCAGCAAGCCAGGGACAGGCTTCTTGTTTAAACACAGAGATAAAAGACAGCTAAGGGTGGGCCCAGCGCCTCGGGACGTGGAGTAGCTTAGCCCCGGGCCTCCTAAGTTGGAGCCAGGATCTTTTCCAGACCGTGGAGCCCCTGCAGGCCCAGCCCGAGCTCCTACTGTCTCTAGCCTTCAACGCCTCCTGCCCAGGCTCCCTCATCCCAACGGGCTGTTCAGCACCAGGCACCGCCAGGCCCCCACCAGCTCAAGGCGAAATGAGAAACACATGGTTAAGGGAGCAAGTCGTTCTACAAGCTCTGTTTATTCTTTTTATTCTTAGGTTGGACCTTTCCTATTTCTTAGTGTCCTTTCGTTCATGAGAGGATGGCTACGGGGAATTGTAGCTTTTCTGTGTGTGTGGTTAGTTATTTATAACATAAGTTTTACCCTTTTAATTACTTTTAAGTGTACTTCGACGGCCTTCAGTGTATGCACAGTGCTGTGCGACCGGCACCACCACCCGTTTCCAGACCTTCCTCACCACCCTAAACACTCAACACGAACTCCCCATCCCTCTTTTTCCCCAACCCCCGGTAATGTCTGTGAATGGTACCTCTTTATGTTTTTATTTTATTTTTATTTTTGGCTGCGTGGCGTGTGGGATCTCAGTTCCCTGACCAGGGATCAAACCCGCGCGCCCTGCATTGGAAGCGTGGAGTCTTAATCACTGGCCCGCCAGGGAAGTCCCAGAATGGTACCTCTTTAAAAATAATGTCCTTACTTGGCAAAATTATTTTGTAATCTTATAAGTCCTGGTGTCATTTTAAAGCTCCTGGTGCTTCTTCAGATACTCGGTGATAAACAAGCTGACAGAGGACGGGGCAGGCAGCTGCTGTCCCCCATCCCTACCAGGAAGGAACCTTTCAGGACACAACCAGTATGGAGGAATCAGGGGCAGCCCCCTCGGTCGTGTTCGAGTGGGCACCTAATGGGAGATGTCTGGCCAGGAACTTTGCTAGAGCTGCCCTTTGCGGTAGAAAGGCTCTCACCCGGTTTTCTCCAGATTTTCATCTTACTTAAAAGCTCTTCCTTGCCTGGGGTTTTAAGGTTAAAACCCACTGCCTCGTGCTCCCACGCTGTAAGTGGGAGTCTCGATTGGTCCCACCTTTATGGAGAGCAATTGAGCAGTAGCTACCGACAGTAAAAGGAAAACACTCCTTGACCTGGCAATTCTGCTTCGGGGACATTTATTCCGCAGACTTGAAAGCCTATTTGCATGAAAACCTACATACCGGGAGATTCACTGAGGTACTGTTTGCTCCCAGTCTTTCACGGTTAGAATGCAAAACTCCAAGGAAAGGCAGCTGGCTTAAGAAATGATGGTGCATAAGAAGGACCTACTGTATATAGCACAGGCAACTCTACTCAATACTCTGTAATGGCCTATATGGGAAAAGAATCTGAAAAAAAGAGTGGATAGATGTATATGTATAACTGATTCACTTCGTTAGACACCTGAAACTAACACAACACTGTAAATCAACTCGACTCCAATGAAAATTTTAAAAAGAAAAAAAAATAATGGTGCATCCATCAGCCATACACTAAGCCCATTGTTAAAAAGCCCGGGCAGCCCAAATGAACTAACAGAGGACCACCTCCAGATTTATGAATTGATAAGTCAAAACAGCAGGTGAATAGGGAAGCAGCCATTTGTGGGGTTTTTTCTTATGTAACATATATTCATATACGCAGAGAATCTCTCTGAAGAGTATACACACTGGGAGACCGCAGACAGGGAGCAAAGAAGTCTTACATTTAACTCTCAGCCACTTGCCATTTGGTACCAAGTATAATGTATTACTTTATCCAAACAATGTTTTTCATACCAAATACGGTCTTTACTCTTTTGGTTTTTGACTACTTTATTGTAACCTATGAACTTGTAAGTTCCATAAAGCGAGAAATGTATCTTACTTATCTTTTTCCTTCTCCCAGTTTTATTGAGCTACAGCTGACAGACAGCACTGTGTACCCGGTTTAAGGTGTACAGCATAACGATTTGATTTAATTTATCTTTAAAACCTTGTCAATGTCCCATATAACGTCACATACAACTTTGTGGGTGTTTTAGTAATTTTTTGAAGCCATGAAAGAATTGAGAGAGTGAATGATTAAGTGAATGATGAGTGAAGAAAGGCATTGGAAACATAAGTAATGTTCTTTAAATACTAGAAAACTGTGAGTCTTGAGTTGCCAGGGACAGAAAAGGTTGAGGGGATGCAGGAACTGACTGATCGTGGAGATCTAGGTAGAAAAATCAGACTCAGTAATACTGAAGGAAGGTATACACCACTCACAGGGCAGTGATGTTGATGTTAAAAGTTTAACTGAACAAGTGTTTTTTGTTTTTTGGGGTTTTTTGGCCACGCCCCGCAGCTTGTGGGATCTTAGTTCCCTGACCAGGAATTGAACCTGGGCCCTCGGCAGTGAAAGCGCAGAGTCCTAACCACTGGACCACCAGTGAGTTCCCCTGAAAAAGAGCTTTTGAATTTTAATAACTATTTTAGATTTTTTTAAAACAGCCAACATTTAATGTTTCTTTTGAAACTGCAGAATACAAAAATAATAAAAATAATAATGGGTGGCCCAAACGATTTTAAAATACATTTTTTGAAACCACATTACATCTACCTTTTAATTCCATGGACCACATATTCCTAAAGAATCAGAAAGTAGATCAAAAAACCACCACTCTCCAGTGAGTTGGTTACAAGGTTTGAGCGTACATACCCAGCTTGGGAGCGCTTGCCTGTGATCCTCCACGAGCCAACCTGCAAGCTGGCAGCAACCTTGACCACGAGCCAACCTGCAAGCTGGCAGCAACCTTGACCACGAGCCAACCTGCAAGCTGGCAGCAACCTTGACCACTGAGAAGTGGGCTGACTAGCAGAGCAAGGCCGCCAGGCTTCAAGGAAAAAGCTTCCACGAAGCCCGAGGACTTCAGTCCTCGGAAAGTTATACCGGCCCCCTTGGCCACCCATACAAACAACTGTGGCTAAAATAAGGCAAAAAATGAACAGAAGCAAAACCACACTGAAGAGAGGACAGGAAAAGAAATAGGGAGGAGGGAAGGCTACCTTAAAAGGAATTAAGGGAGCCCAGGGTTCAGCCAGAGGGATGTCTGGCAGACGCACCCCCATCCAGCCCTTCCAAGGCCTCCCAGGACGGCCCGGTTCGTTCGTGACACCAGAACTTCATCTGCATCTGGGTAGCCCCAGCCAGCCAGATGACTCAGCCATCCCTAAAAGACTGAATTATACCAAGGGCTCTCTGTTTATTCAGAGAGAGGCAAGAAATGCCTTTGAGAAAGAGCAGGATCATTACCAGGGAAATGTGAAGGATGCCTCAGTCCCCACCAAGCTGGCTCGGGAGCTGTCCTCGTGCTGGTTTCTAACAGGAGTTCATGGTTTCCTTCCAACAAGCATCTCCTTCCCACTCAACATGGTGGCCTCGGGGAGACCAGAGCTGGGACCCATGACAAACCCCGGGGAGGACTCCGACAGCCCCGTCCCCGAGAATGAGGAAGGTCCGACCCTCCTCAAGTGGCTTCCATTGCCCAGGATTAGTGCTGAGCTGAAATAACGGGGTCCCAGCCTTTGTAACAACAGCTCAGTGGTGTGCGAATGTGTTCAAAACCTCTCGGAGATTCCGCAGAAGGACCCTGCGAGGATGAGGTTAGGATCCCTCCTTCACAGATGAGGACATTCTGGTCCCGAGAGGCTAAGCAACTCATCCTAAACCCCGCAGCCAGCAAGCGGCACAGCTAGGCTCGGGACCAGGTCTCCTGACTCCCGGTCACACCTCCGTGACCAAAACGCTAAATGGGAGGCTAAGCTCTAAGGTGATCAGGGATACTAAGCCATGCACCGTTATTCCTGCATTTCCCGGGAACCTGGGCTCCAGGAGGCAAAGGAGATCCTGGCAGTTGCCTGAGGCTGCCAGGGTGTTGCTGTCATTTCTAACCAGAAAATAAGGTCACTGGCTTGTGGACACCCGAGCAAACAGGTGCCAGAGGTGTCCCTTCCGATAACATTGACCAACCAGTTTCCACCTGGGAAAGTGATGGCGGTTTCATTTTTATTTTTTGACTTGGCCAGCATACCATCTTATTACTTCCAATTATTTTTCAGTGTATCTACTTTGAACACCTAAGCTGTATCCATCTCAAAACATCAATTGTGCAACTTTGTTTCTAAGAGTTCTGTTCTGCTTCTTTCCTAGCCCCTGGCACTGGCTTCACTCTGGAGTGATGATTATTAGTGGGAGAGGGTTTGCTTGGCAACTGACATTAAGGGAAGGCATCTTAGAGCAGCATCTTCTAAATGCTGTTTGGCCCCCAAATCTCTTTTTGACACAACCTCCAGCAGCATTCTGTGCTCCTCAAACACACTGTGGGTCATGCTGTAGAGTGCTGTAGATGTTCTCATGCTAAAATCTATGTCTACCTCTCAATCGCTATGTTTTTAAGAGTAATGGATACTGAACTTTATCTAATGCTTTTCTGACATCTATTGAAAGCATCTAAGTTCTTTTCTTTTCTTTTTTTTTCTTTTGGTAGGTCTCCTAGTCTTTAATCATCTGCTTATGACTTTGAGGCTCGTTACCCAATGTAACGAGCCCTTTGCTGGGTGCTAGCATGGGGGAGCACAGAGAGAGACACCCAGCAAATAGCTCTTGCCTACAGAGGAAAGGGAGGGGAAAAGAACATGAAGAACACACACACACACACACACACATACACACATACCATCTGAATGGTAGGCTAGTATTTGTGAATTCATGTATCACACACAAGGCACAGTGAGGACCCCAGGAACCACACGTGAGTCAGGTTAATCACGGAGAGCTTCCTGCAGGAGGTGGCAGGGGGGATTTAGAGACAGGCTGGAAATGAGGGCATCTGGATTTGAGTCTTGCCCCACATGGAGTCCAAGGGCATGATTTCCTCGCCTATAATTTTCTCAGCAATAAAACAATAATAATCACAGATCAAGAGACCTCCAGAGGCACCCAGTTTAGCCTCCTTCATTTGCAAACTCTAGAGGCCGGGGTTCAAAGAGGAGAGCTGATTTGTCCAAGGTCACCGAGCCATCCCTACAGTCTTTCTTGGTTCCAAGGGGATGGGGAGAGAAGCAAAAAAAGCTTTGAGATCTTGGGCAGAAAGGAAGCAGAGAAAACCCAGTGGGTCGTGACTCTTTCCCTGTAATAAACATTATTGTTGCCACCCTGAATGTTGGCTGAGTCAGGAGGCGGCCAGAGGTCTAGACTCAGGGTGCAGAGGCCAGTGGTCAGAGGAGCCACCATGCCGCCCACAGCCTGTGATCGAGCATCACAGTACCTCCCCGGGCCAGACACAGGAACGCAAGCTTCATTAAGCTGCGAGGCACCAGGTACCACGCTAGGCACTTCCACACACACTGTCCTTTAAACATCAGGATCAGCCAAAAGACAGGTGAGGACACAGCAGCTCCAAGAGAGAGCAGGTCTGTGGCAGAATCACACTCCAAATCTGCATGGCTGCCTGCATGGGGTGGGGGGCGTGGGTGATTCTTTGGCACACTTCCCAGCTCCCCTGGGGCTGCAGCACCTGCCCCCGGCAGGCCCATCTCCCACTCGCTCTGCAGCTCTGGGGACCCCAGGCAGTTGGCATCTAGTCTTTGAAAAGGTATTTATCTTTCCACTCCCTGAGAGCCAGTGAGAGCCATAAAAGGCCGTGCCCGACGTCAGGTGCACAAGCGTTCCGTAGAGACAGATGTCGTTCACACACAGCGATCAGGCCTGGCCAGTGGCTGCCAGGGTGCCTCCCCCGGGGGGCACAAGAGCCTGGGGTGCAGACTCACTGCGGAGCTGGGCGGCCTTGGCCAGGCCACAGGTGCAGTCGTCTCATATGCAAAAGCAAGGTGTGGTCCAGCCCAAGGCCCACCTGAGGTTCTAGCGCAAGCCTGAGCGTTTTGTTTGGGTACCATTTTAATCTTTTTTTTTTCTTTTGGCCACACAGCTTGGGCATGTGGGATCTTAGTTCTCCAACCAGGGATCGAACCCATGGCCCCTGCAGTGGAAGCACAGAGTCTTAACCACTGGACGGCCAGGGAGGTCTCCCATTGTAATCATTTTTAAGTGTATAATTCAGTGGCATCGATGATATTCCCACTATTGCTATTCCCACTATTGCTATTTCCAGAACATTTTCATCACCGCAAACAGAAGCTCTGTCCCCACTAACTCCCCCCCACCCAGTCCCTGGTGAGCACCATTCTCCTTCCTGTCTCTGAATTTGCCTATTCTAGGCACCTCACACAAGTGGAATCATACAATATTGTCCTTTAGTGTCTGGCTTATTTCACTCGGCATTCTTTTTTTTTTTCTTTCCCGGTACGCGGACCTCTCACTGCTGTGGCCTCTCCCATTGTGGAGCACAGGCTCCGGACGCGCAGGCTCAGCGGCCATGGCTCACGGGCCCAGCTGCTCCGCGGCATGTGGGATCTTCTGGGACCAGGGCACGAGCCCGTGTCCCCTGCATTGGCAGGCGAACTCTCAACCACTGCGCCACCAGGGAAGCCCAGCATTCTGTTTTTGAGGTTCATCCGTGCGGTAGCCTGTGTCAGTGCTTCATTCCTTTTCGCGGCCATGTAATGTTCCATCGTATGGATCTACCCCATTTTGTTTATCCATTCATCAGCTGATA
This sequence comes from Mesoplodon bidens, assembly GCF_964165515.1. Classification (NCBI taxonomy): domain Eukaryota; kingdom Metazoa; phylum Chordata; class Mammalia; order Artiodactyla; family Ziphiidae; genus Mesoplodon; species Mesoplodon bidens. Next base: position 7,324,886 of record NC_138169.1, on the reverse strand, counting down.
GGTTGGGTTGTTTTCACCTTCTGGCTATTGTGAATAATACTGCTGTGAACATAGGTGTAAAAATACCTGTTTGAGTCCCTGCTTTCAATGTTTTGGAGTATAATAACCTAGGAGTAGCACTGCTAGTAATATTATATTGTAGGGATAGACCACATTCTGTTTATCAACATTCATCAGTTGGTAACCTCGTGGGTTGTTTTTTTTCTTTTTGGCCGCACCACGCACGCTTGCAGGATCTTAGTTCCCCGACCAGGGATGGAACCCGCACCCTCAGCAGTGAAAGCGTGGAGTCCTAACCACTGGACTGCCAGGGAATTTCCAGTAACTGCGCTTAACCGTTTGCGGACCCACCAAACTGTTCCACAGCAGCTGCACCATTTCACATTCCCGCCAGCAGGGCGCAAGGATTTCCATTTCTCCACATCCTCGTTAACACTTGTTATTTTCTGCTTTGGGATAACAGCCAAGCCGGAGATTTCAGAAGAAGGGAGGAGGCTAGTGCCTCAGGAGCCCCAGACACAGCCCGCTGGTGTCCGTGCGCTTCCGGCCCACCGCTCTGTGCAGAGCTGCAGGAGCACGGGCTGGGGAGTCAAGAGAATTCCGTTCCAGTTCCAGCACCCGGTGCTTATGGCTGTGCAACGCTGGTCAAATACTTTAACCACTCTGAGCCTCAGGTCTGTCCTCTGTGGGAACAGAACTAACGAGCCCAGTGCACTTCCCGCAGGAGGCGGGGCTGTGAAGCAGGAGGCGGGGCTGTGAATCTGTGACCGCAACAGAAGAAAGAGTATTTTCAGAAACTCTACAGGGGGGACACATAGGTGGTAGAGAGGGGGGTGGTTTCAACCTCCCTTGATAGATCTTTCATGATAATGTACGGGCAGGACTAGAATACTTTCCGCTTCAACCTCTTCTTTCTCTGCCTTTGAATGGAGAAGCCAAAATACAGGAAAAAGTAGAAAGACAAAGAAGGAGTAGAAAAAATTCTAGATGACCTATTGAGCGCAGCCTTGGCATCAGAATAATTACTGGACACACACATACCAGTGTACACACAAATACACATACACACACAGCACTTGAACCTCACTGTGGATTCAAAGTTTGCCCAAATCAATTCTGTCACCAGATCCAGAGAAGCAGGTATATGGCAGGAATTAGCATCCCAAATTTTCAGGCGAGGAAATGAAGATCCGGGGAAATGAGGCAACCCTGCCCAAGGTCACACAGCACAGCTGAAGTGGAGCCTCCGGACTCTAGTGCAGTTCAGCCAAAGCACAAGATGGCTGTGGACACTGGACTCCACGCAGGGTGCAGGCCCAGGGATAGTTCTTCTACAGCAGCAGCAACATCTGTCTGTCTGTCTGTCTCTCTCTTTCTCTCTCACTCACACACACACACACACACACACACACACACAGTGACTGAGGTCTCCACCGAGCAGCCCAGGCCACGTTCCAGAAAAGAAAGAGGACCCTCTTTCCTCACTGGCAGGAAAACCACGGAGCCTCGTGGGCCCCCAGCCGGCATCTCCATAGTGACAGAATCACAGAAGATGTGGGGCTAAAAATAAAGCCTCCACCTTCTGAAACCCCCATCTGCTCAGCTCCAGCTGCAGGAGGGCTCGGTGATGCTCAGTGGCCAGCACCTAAACAGCAAGGAACGCCCCTCCGCCCTGAGAACAGGGGACAGCACACCTGGGACACCAGGAACGACAGACCATCTGTGCTCCCACGAAAGAGTTTTCCACGGTCGTCTCCCACGGGTTCCCAGACAAACCGGCTCCGTGTGAGTCACGCCAGCAAGCAAAAGGCACCCTGACCTCCGGGCACAAACGTTCCCGCACACGCACAAGCACCCCGTCCATGGCAGGCCTCCAGAGGCACCTCTTAAGCCTTGAAAGTACGAACTGTTCCTTTTCCAAAGGCACCAAGGGTTTTTAAGTTTCCTCACTTAAAAAAAAGAAGATTTACAAAATGCTTAGCTCCCCAAGTAGGCTCTCAAAAACCTACTTAACTCCAAAATGGGTGCAGTGTGTGGTAAATGGTCTAAAGTAGCCGTTTAGCCGAGAGCTTCAGAGCCAGACTGCCTGGATTTGAATCTACCAGCCATGCGACCTTGGGGAAGGCAGCTTTCCCCTCTGGGCCTCAGTTTTCTCATCTGTACAATGGGGTTAACTGCAGAGGGCCATTGAGGACCTAGTGGAGAGTAAGTGCCCCAAGAGCTCAATCATTCAGTGGCCCGGTGGGTCATGTTCTTGTTGGCGGGCCAGCCTGAGAACCCAATAGTGAACGGACATCCCAACTGAAAGCAGCCTTTCAAGGTGCCAGCTGTGCATCAGCTGGAAACTCTCCGTATTAGCCAGCACTTTGCACACACTGAATGCCCCCCCGCTCCACTCTCCATCTACATGACCTTCCACAAATCAACCCTCAGCCTCAGCTTATCTTATAATCTATAACACGGATCACAACGTATGATTCCTAGGATGGTTATTAACTATATTACGGCTAATTTTAAACGGCCTCAAAATTCTCAAATAGCACAACAAGCGCAACCCCTCATCAGTCACGCAGCCCTAAGTTAATAATTAAGCAGCCTTAATTGGTGGATATGGAACTGCACGGCCCAGCCTCCTAGGCACCACTGCACATGGAACTGGCCCGGCCCGGTAATGGATTTCCTAAATCAGCTCACAGAGCTCATTCACATCGAAAGTTAATTAGCCTAATGAAGACAAGTGTGACTTAGTGAATTCCAGCCTGACTTTCTGCTCTGACTCAGCCAGCCCAGGAGGCTGCCAATGTCATCCTCCCAGCTTCGATTTCCTGGAGCTCCAAGGAGGGGGCCCAGGAGACAGTGCTGCAGGGAACCATGTGTTCCCGGCTCCCCAACTGCTATAAGCTGGGAGGCAGCAAAAGCTCAGAGGCCACTAAGAGGCAGGACACACCTTCTTGTGGGGCCGACTCTGGAACCTCTGCAAGGGAGGGAACTTTCCAGCAAGTGGAAGTCACAAGTGAGCCCCAGGAGGGTGGAGGGCCAGGCACCACCAACCCTCATAGCTTATGACTGATGAAGATCAGGGCTGTCCCTGTCCAGGAAGACAGCAGCTCACATGTGCAGGGCAATGGACAGTCCACAAAACCGCCCTCTCATCCAGACTCCCACTGCATCCTCCCCTGGGAGGGAGCATCACTGCCCCTGTTGGATGGATACAGAAACCGAGGCACAGAAAGGTGCGATCATCAAAGGCCGTTCACCTTGGAAATGGTGCAGCTCTTGCCTCCCAGACCCCTAGGCCCTCCTAGTTCGGTTGTCTTTCACTGTTCCCCATCCAGGGGCAAGCCAAAGTCAACATCTCGCTGGCCCAGAAATGGCCCAAGTGTCCATCAACGGATGAACAGATAAACGAAAGGTGGTCTATCTATACAGTGGAATATTACTCAGCCATGAAAAGAAAGCAAATGCTGACACAGGCTACAGCATGGATGAACCTGAGGACGTTCTGCTCAGTGAAATAAACCAGACGTGAAAGGACACACACTGTATGATTCTACTTATACGAGGTCCCCAGAAGGGTCAAATTCACAGGGACAGAAAGTAGCATGGTGGGTGCCAGGGGCTGGAGGGCAGAGGAAATGGGAAGTTGTTGTTTAATGGGGACAAAACCTCAGTTTGGGAAGACGAAGAAGCTCTGGACATGGATGGCAGTGATGGCTGCACAGCGACGTGAATGTACTTAATGCCACTGAACCGTATGCTGAAAAATGGTTAAGATGGTAAATTTGATGTTATGTGTATTTTACCACTCAGAAAAAAGAATGAAGTACTGATACATGCTACAACATGGATAAACCTCGAAAACATTATGTTACATGAAAGAAGCCAGACACAAAAGGTCACACGTTGTACGATTCCATTTATGTGAAATATCCAGAATAGGTAAATCTATAGAGACAGAAAGTAGACGAGTGGTGGCCAAGGGCCAGGGGAGGAGAGAGGATGGAGGATGATTGCTCATGGGCCTGGGGTTTCCTTTGGGGGTGGTGAGAATGCTCTACAATTAGACAGAGGTGGTGGCCGCACAGCATTGTGAATGCGCTATACGACACTGAATTGCACATTTAGCAATGGTCAGTTCTATGTTACATGAATTTCACTTCAATTTAAAAAAAAAAAGAAGGAAAGGGAAGAAACTCTCCCGTTCCCTGGCCTTCTCTCCTCCTGCATCCAAAGCCTCACCCGGTGCCCTCTTTTTCTGCCGGGCATCTGTCCAGCGGCCCTCCCTGCCCCTTCCGTGCGCCGCACACACTGGAACCTCCATTTTCCCTCTGCGTCCAGGCCTGAGCACAGCCAGGGGATTGGAATCCTTCTGTGTGTGTGTGTCCTTCCGAGCAGGTTAGGATTCTAGTGAGAGCAGGAGAAATCTGGAAGGCAGCCTCCTGGGAGAACAGGTGGGCCAGACCACCTTCCCCAAGTTTTTCTTCGTCAGAGTCTTCACTAAGCCCTCTTCCAAGCTCGGAACAAGGCAAGGTGCTCCGAGGAAGCCAAAAAGGTATAACTCGGCCCTGCCCCTGGGAGCCCCCGCCCGGCCCAGCTGGGACGCCTGGGCCCCGGGAGCTACACCAAGATAACGACAGTCCGGGGAGTGGCTCATACAGTGTGGGGAGCCCCAGAGAAAAGCAGACCCCCTAACTCTTGCTGAAGGGACCCCGGCCTGAGCCAGAGGCTCCCACGGGGACCCACTTGTGTCTCTTCTCCGCCTGGTGGCCACAGGCCCTTCAACTCTCCCAGCTCAGAGGACATAGCAAGGCAGCCACCTGCAGTGCAGGTGGGAGAGGCAAAGCGTTGGCCTCCACCTCCTGCCCTACCTGCTGCTGCGTCCTGACCAGGCCACTTTGGGTCCCTGCTCTTTCTCTAATGAGCAAGGAAAAGGTCAGAAGTGGGGCAGGAAGAGGGGAACAACCCAGAGCAAACTGACCCAGACCCAGCCGAGAACCCAGAGTGGGTGGTGAGCAGGGCCCACCCTCACGGACAAGCCCCAGCCCACTCTGAACTGTGCCCTTTTAAAAACATGCCTGTCCCACCCCCATAAACGGGGTTCCTAACTCAGCCAGTCTGAAAGCGGCTCTGACCCGAGGGGAGGAAAAGGCACCACTTCCCAAGACCTCAAAGACACACAATTGGTGGAGCCTCTGACCACAGCCTCCTAGGCGTGTGGCTACAAGACTTGACAACAGGATCCCAATGGGGTCTCCAACTCATGTACATGGCCGTGACCTCAGAGCATGCAACCCTATCTTGGGGAATCTAATCCTGCTCTAAATCCATGGTGCCTTTTGGCCTCATGAAGAGCAAAAGCTACAGAACAAAAGAAGAGAAATTCTGTTTTCCTCTCTGGAAAAAAAGAAAAGAAACAAAAAACTCACACAAACCCAAACTGAAAGCTTCTGGGCACTGTTCAGACTAAACTAGATCAGGAAATACTGATGGATTTTTTTTTTTTTCTTTTTTGCCACATCGCGTGGCTTGCGGGATCTTAGTTCCCAGACCAGGGATCGAACCCGGGCCCTCAGCACTGAAAGTGCAGAATCCTAACCACTGGGCCACCAGGGACTTCCCCTGATGGATTTTAAAAACAACAACAACGTAACAACATGGCACGGGCCATGTAATGGACGTGACAACATGAACTTGAAGAATCGAGGACCCCGATTACGACAAGAATCCTGGCCAGCAGGTAACCTCCTCTGTGGTTGGCCCAACTCATGACCTCCCTGAGCTGTAGTGTGCCCATGTATGAAACACGACAGCTGAAAGCACTGAGTGCCAAATCATGACTTCTTCGAGCCTCAGTTTCCTCACCTGTAAAATGGGCACAGCAGCACTTCTGGGTGTCAAATGAAGCACAACGGGCAGAAGCACTCCGTGCCATGGAGGGTGTTACACAAAAGGTGGATGAATGAGAAAGGCCGCTTTGCCTCTGGACCTCTAGCCACCGCCTCCCCACAAATGGTCATCAGGCCCTGAGTCACCACCAGGCCACTATGCTGGGTACCAGGGACTCAAAGACAAATAAGCCAAGGTCCCTCAGCCTGCAGAGCAGCTGGGCTAGACCAGGGATCCCTATGGTTTGGAGAGGGAAGGCCTGCCGCCTTCTCCTTGGGCGGGAATCTCAGTATCCAGAAGAGTCTATCATGAAGCATCCATCTGGTTGGGTACAGGATGGGTGCCATTATCAGCCTAAACCCTCCAAACACCAGTCCTGCAGCTCCCAGGCCACCAGGACAAACCTGAATGAACCGAACATCCCAGATTTCACAAGCCGGCCTCCAGTTTACAACCATGTGGTGAGTCTCAATCCTGCTCCAGGCCCAGCCTGGGGTGGTAAGGTTTCAGGGAAACGGAAAGTCATTCCTCCTGAAAGGTCAAACCCTTGGACTTGTTTTTTTCCCACGCTCCTTCCGGCTCCCCTCTTCTCCTAAGATGCTGAATTCCTCTTTTCCTCCCTGCTGGAAAGTCAGAAAGAACATTCCTCAGGAAAGGGGACAGTTTCCCAGGAGAAATAACAGAGGTAAAAAGAGAGAGAAATGGGTGTAATTGGTGCTCTAAACCTTGGTACCCAAGGAGTGCAGAGCAGATGCGCTGGTCCGCACGCATCACCATGACCTCACGATGCTCGGGTGAGTCACCCGAGTGAGGCTGGGACCCGAAATGAAACGAGCAGCTTGGGAGCTCAGCTGAATACTGATGTGGGGATCTGTTCACCACCTCCCTGGCTACTCCTGGCAGCAAATGCCCAGGCTGCGTGGCCCCCAAGTATAAATGAATGAGCTCCTTTCCACACCAGGTTAATGCACATCGCGCTCTGGACCAATGAAACAAGCCCCCTCAGAACGCTGCTTCACTGGGTTGGAAAATGTCACAGGAGTAGGGGAAGGAATGAGGTCTTAAGTTACGCATGTCCATTTGATGGCTCAACAAGGGGGAATGCTTTCACAACTCTTGAAGCTTTTGTTATTACTGGTGTTTTAGTGTTGGGTTCTTAAACACATCGAACAAATCTCCTTCAAACGGGTAGTTACCGACTGCCATGGGGAAGGCGGCAGGCCTCCCACCTCCCAGATGGCTCAACCACAATGAACGTGTGGCCTGTCAGATGCACAGCACTGATGAACTAATTGAAATATGCTGCAAGAAGCAAACCCCAAATAAATGTGAAATAGCTGTTTCCTTATCCAAGAGCCCCTAACTGCCTCCATGGCTGGCCGTCCCTGCCAGCTGAACGGTCCCCGGGCTCCTGCTTCCGTGTGGTTTTCAAGACTTAAATGCTTTTTGCCCATTGTGATTACCCAAGAGGGAAAAATTCTAATTGCAGAAAATGTTTGGTATCTCTCCCTCTTATGGAAAAAACAAAAACCTGCAAGTGAAAAGTCAACTCTCACCAAGTGCCCAGCGGGACACAAGAGCGCAACGGACCAGCCCGCGATAAGCCGCCCTCGACCGCGCCTCCCCGTCTGCGGGAAGCCCCGCCTCCCCGGCAGCCCCGCGCCCGGATGGAAGCTGTTCCCTGTTGGAAATGGGAATGGCCGCCTATTTCTACCCCGATGCCTAGCCCCCGCCTCCCACCCTTCAAGGTGGGTTTGCAAGGGTCTGTAAAGAGATAGCAGAGGGACAGCTGGCAGCCCCCACGGAGTAGCCCTCCCTCCACCCGCCTCACGCAGGGCCCTGGCGCCTGGTGGGCGCTTCCTGGGGCCTGACTCCTTCGTGGACCATGGCCAGGTGAGGCCAGGAGGATGCAGGGCCTGACTCAGTCCAGCAGGGCAGCAGCGGGAAAGAGCTCCCGCCCTGCTCCACAGCACAGCCGATGAGTCAGCCAGACCCTACAGAGACCTGGGGGAAGTCCCCCAGCTTCAGAGAGGGAAAATTCCATCCTTCCCGGGGAGCCATTTCCAAAAAGGGAAATAAAGAACCTCAGAGAGAAGAAAGAGCAATAATCCCTATTATTTATGTACCAACTCTTCACAGGGCACACAAGGCAGAACATTTTTGGAAAGGTTTCCAGGACTAAGAAAGCCAGGATTTGAGGGTTGGGAACCCGGGAAGCCCCATGCTGGCCCGAAATGCCTCAAGAGAATCATTTCTGGGACTTCCCTGGTGGTCCAGGAGTTAAGACTCCACGCTCCCAATGCAGGGGGCTGGGGTTTGATCCCAGGTCAGGGAACTAGATCCCGCAGGCTGCAACTGAAGACCCTGCATGCATGTCACAAGGAAGATCTTGCACGGGGCAACAAAGATCTGCGTGTCGCAACTAAGACCCGGTGCAGCCAAATAAATAAATAGATATGTATTTTTTAAATGGTAAAAGCTTAAAAAAAAAAAAAAAAGGATCATTCCTTTGGGCGAAGGGCTGCCCTTGGCGCCTCCCAGCAAAGACCAGTTAGTTCTGTTAGACGTGGGGCTGCCGACACCCCCTTGTGTGCGAGAACACGGGACCTCCTGCCTGCAGGCTGTGGAAAGGGGAGATGGGTGCCCTTCTGGAAGGAGTCTAGGAGGGCGAGGTGGGGACCCTATGCCCAGATATTTCTCCTTCCTCTGGCACCCAAGACAGAGCAAACCCAAGAAACTGCGGCTCTGGCCTTCATTCACCAAGTAATTACTGAGCGTCCACAAGGGGCCCCGTTCTGTACGCTGGAGTTACCATGGGGGTAAACACAGTGACAAAGACAGCAGATGGGTCACTACAGTGGGGGTGGGGGTGTAGCACGAGGAGGAAAGAATCTCATCGCGAACGCTGCAGGAGCTGAGAGGAAAGAACCACACTTGGGATCAGCCGGGAGTGGGTGCAAGTGTTGGCTGGCCCCAGCCACCTGTGCGAACTCCAACAAGTCACTTACCTCTCTGAGTCTGTTTCCCTTCTGTAAAATGTGGCCACAGTCCCTCCTTATCTCTCGGGAATGCTGTGTTGTGGAACTACTTTGTATAAACTGTCGGTACTCATTATTCACGGATTCCCGTATTTACGAGTCCGCCCACTTGCTACAGTTTACTTGTAACCCAGAAACTGACGATCGCGGCGCTTACGAGGTTATTTGCAGACATGCACGGGGTGGGGGTGGGGGGGAAACTGAGTCACCCAACGCCCAACGTGCAGCACAGGTCAAACAAGGTGGCCCTCTGCCTTCTGTTTCAGTTCAAACTGTCAACAAGTGTCCCTTCCGTGATCCATTAACTGCCACAGTTTTCACACTTCTGTGCTTTTTTTGTTAGTGATTTAACATGGCCCTGAGCATGAAGCTGAAGCACTGCCTACTGCTCAGAGCTGCTCAGAGCCGAGAAGGCTGTGATGTGCCTTATGGAGAAAACTCGTGTGTTAGATGAGCTTCGCTCAGGCCTGAGTGATAGTGCTGTTGGCTGAGTTCAATTAATGAATCAATAATATATAATAAATAAGGCATCCTTAAAGAGAAACACACATAAGAGAGTTATGTATTGATCAGTGGACAAATACGTTGTGACCAGAGGCTGGCGGGAACCTACCTCCGTATTTCCCCTAAGAGCAGTGGTTCAGGGCACTGTACAGAACGGCCAGGAATGGGCCTCGACGGTGTGCACACGTGACCTACGATGTATTATACTCGAGGGCTTCCGCTCTGTGAGGCCACGGCTCCTGCAGCTGACGTATCCACACCTGGCCTATCAGCATCACTCCGAGATGGAAATCAGCCTCGGGGTCCCCGAGTCCTGCGGCTTCTTTTAATAACTCTCTGCCTTTCCCCTGCACTCCCAACTCCCAACACCTTCCACATGAGGGAAGCGGGACTTCGGGGCTTCAGCGAGGAGAGGGTGTGAAACTGCTTTCTTTCTTTTTTTTTTTTAATTAATTAATTTATTTGTTCTTATTTTTGGCTGTGTTGGGTCCTGGCCTCTGCGCACAGGCTTTCTCTATTTGCAGCGAGCGGGGGCTACTCTTCGTTGCGGTGCACGGGCCTCTCACTGTCGTGACTTCTCTTGTTGCGGAGCCCGGGCTCTAGGCACGCAGGCTTCAGTAGTTGTGGCGCATGGGCGCACGGGCGCACGGGCTTAGCCGCTCTGCGGTATGTGGGATCCTCCCGGACCAGGGCTCGAACCCGTGTCCCCTGCATCGGCAGGTGGACTCTCAACCACTGTGCCATCAAGGAAGCCCCGAAACTGCTTTCTTTCTTTTTTTTTTTTGCGGTACGCGGGCCTCTCACTGTTCTGGCCTCTCCCATTGCGGAGTACAGGCTCCGGACATGCAGGCTCAGTGGCCATGGCTCACAGGCCCAGCCGCTCTGCAGCATGTGGGATCTTCCCGGACCAGGGCTCGAACCCGTGTCCCCTACATCAGCAGGCGGACTCTCAACCACTGCGCCACCAGGGAAGCCCCGAAACTGCTTTCTTGATGCTCTTCCCCAAAGCTCTTGCTTGGGTTTGATTTGTCTGTTGCTGGAATCCTGCCTGTTGGTTCATTTTGTTTCTGTCCTCTGGCAAGGGCAGTTTTTTGTTTTTTTCAAATTTAATTATTATTCTGACGAACTTTATTTCAACAGTAACTATACTTTTTGTTTGTTTTTAAACGATTAAAGCAATTTTATTTTACTTTTTTTTGAATTTTTGAATTTTTTTTTAAACAGCAGGTTCTTATCAGTAATCTATTTTATACATATTCGTGTATATATGTCAATCCAAATCTCCCAATTCATGCCACCACCACCACCCCCCCGCTGCCACTTTCCCCCCTTGGTGTCCATACGTTTGTTCTCTACCTCTGTGTCTCTATTTCTGCCCTGCAAACCGGTTCATCTGTACCATTCTTCTAGGTTCCACATACATGCGTTAATATACGATATTTGTTTTTCTCTTTCTGACTTACTTCACTCCGTATGACAGTCTCTAGATCCATCCACGTCTCTCCGTTTGTTTTTTTAATACTTATTTATTTGGCTGTGCCAGGTCTTGGTTGCAGCATGCGGGATCTTTAGTTGCTGCATGAGGGATCTAGTTCCCTGACCAGGGATGGAATCCGGGCCCCCTGCATTGGGAGCGCAGAGTCTGCACCACAAGGGAAGTCCCAAGGGCAGTTGTTAATATGAGTAATTGACGTGAACGCCAGCTCTCCTCCCCAGCAGTGCTCTTTCTGCCTTTGGTCATAAAGGTTTAGCAGGGGTTTTTCTTGGTGTTTGCTGGGCTGGGAGTGAGGAAGACGGTACCCCTGTACCCGTCTGACAGGAGAAAAGGGCTGATGTACAGGGCTGCTGTCCGACTTCAACTTTGCCAGTGTAACGAGCCAGCACCAAGCTGGTAATTAGGGACCTGGGTTCCAGGCTGCAGGACAGGTCTTGGGCAAGTCACTGCTCTTCCCTCAGCCTCGCCCTCTCGTCCTTAATGGGGTACAGCCCTCCCAGCTCCAGCGTTCCCAGACCCTCCAGCAAGGCTGGAGAAGGCACCACCAGGCTCCCCACTTTCCCTCCAGACCGATTCTCTCCTTTCACGCAGGAACCTTTTCCGGTAGGGCCGTGGTGATAACCACAAATTTGACTCTAAATCCTACACACCTTTCCAGGTGCCCTATCAAAACTCCACCCATTCTTCAAGGCCTCCTTCAAATCCCACCTCTTCCAGGAAGTCAACCCTGACCGCCTTACCCAGAAAGGGTGTCTCCTCCTCTGAAGCCTGTCTGCTGTTTAAGCAACACTTATCTCACATGCCCGGTGTTACCCGTGGGGCGCACCTCCCTAACCACACCGTGAGTCGGCCTAAGTTTTAGGTGCAATGTTACATATTGTATTCAACTCTTATCTGTTTATCTGTATTCAACTCTTATCTAAGGTTTTCCAGAAACCTTTTTTTTTTTTTTGCGGTACGCGGGCCTCTCACTGTTGTGGCCTCTCCCGTTGCGGAGCACAGGCTCCGGATGCGCAGGCTCAGCGGCCATGGCTCACGGGCCCAGCCGCTCCGCGGCATGTGGGATCTTCGCGGACCGGGGCACGCACCTGTGTCCCCTGCATCGGCAGGCGGACTCTCAACCACTGCGCCACCAGGGAAGCCCCTCCAGAAACCTTTTGTGATGAGTTATAAAGAATACAGATAGATTTACACTTTCATATACACGTGGACATAGACGAGAGTAAAGTAGAAATAAGTATGCTGACCCCAGGGTAAGTGAATACAGTCACTACATGAAAATATAGCATTGTGCTCCCAGCATCCTGGAAGCCAGGGAAGAGGAGGTGCCCATAATCAGTTGGAAAGACAGTGTGGGTGGAATGGGAAGAGTCTGGCAGAACTGGGCACAAACCCGGAGTGCCTTAGGGCAAATCAGTTGACTTCTTTCTGTGGGAAAATGGAGGAAGAACACCATCTAACGCGCAGGGTGCGTGGGGAAGCCTCGTGCACGCTGTGTGCATGCAGTACACAAACCATACATGTTTTCCTTCTCCACCTTCCTTCTCATTATCAAAGGAAGAAGCAACCTACATTCCCCGCACACAGGGGAGGCAAATCTTGCCTGGCCGTAAATTCTAAAAGAAATGTTTCATACAAGACTCTGTAAGAAGACTTGAGCAGAGAGGGGGCAACACCCCACGTTACCGTTAGCCTTGGTTTTAGAGCAAAGCCAGACAACGATTTGCCATGGCCGCCATGGCTCTATTTGATCACATCCCGGGTACCCAGTGAAAGCCTAATAAACATTGACATAAGGACCTACAGGGAAGCTACTTGAAGACCACTTAGTGGCAGGGGGTCCTGGTGAGCAGGTTTCAGGAGGGCTGTCTGCAAGGCTGACCACCTCTCCTGCCCATGGCTGAGGACGCAGGCGTGAGATCACTGTCCTTCCATGACAGAGCACATGCCCGCCCCCACCCCCACTGTCTTCTCCAAAAGCAGCAAGGCAGCGATCATGAAGCACCAGAAGTTTCCTCTTTTTTTTTTTTTTTTTAATTAATTTATTTATTTATTTATGGCTGCGTTGGGTCTTCGTTACTGTGCACAGGCTTTCTCTAGTTGTGGCGAGCGGGGGCTACTCTTCGTTGTGATGCATGGGCTTCTCATTGCAGTGGCTTCTCTTGTTGCGGAGCACGGGCTCTAGGCAGGCGGGCTTCAGTAGTTTTGGCTCACGGGCTCTAGAGCGCAGGATCAGTAGTTGTGGTGCACGGGCTCAGTTGCTCCATAGCATGTGGGATCTTCCCAGAGCAGGGATCGAACCCGTGCCCCTACAATGGCAGGCGGATTCTTAACCACTGCGCTACCAGGGAAATCCATCACCAGAAGTTTCCTCTTCTCATCTCTACAAATGAACTGTACATTCTCCACGACTGGCTCTTCTCAGGGACCAAGCTGGAAAGCCTTAACGGGATGGGATGGTTAAGAGAACATCTGCCTGGTTTTAAAAGAGGCCTCTAGATATGGAGGAAGGCAAAGTTGGGCCCCAGTGAGAGAGGATGTACAGTCAGCTTGGGACAAGGGCTCTTAGTTCCTCACCATTTATCCGACAGACATTTGCCCTAGAGTCTCCCATGTGCCAGGCACGGGGGATGCAGAGAAATGAGATTCAGCGCTGACCCCACAGGAGCTCAGTCTAGCAGGGAGGCACAGAGTAACATTTTTTTTTTTTTCCTTGCAGTACGCGGACCTCTCACTGCTGTGGCGTCTCCCGTTGCGGAGCACAGGCTTCAGACGCACAGGCTCAGCGGCCATGGCTCACAGGCCCAGCCGCTCCGTGGCATGTGGGATCTTCCCGGACCGGGGCACGAACCCATGTCCCCTGCATCGGCAGGCGGACTCTCAACCACTGCGCCACCAGGGAAGCCCCAGAGTAACATTTAACTGACGTTCTGCCTAAGTTAGATTAGGGCAGCACAAAGGTGCAGGTGATGGACTCCACCTGGGAAGGCCAATGAAGACAACAAGCCTGGGTCTCAGTAATGAACAGTCATTAAGGCAGAGGACGCAAGGCCCAAATCCTACAGGGCCTCATACAAGCAGAGGAATTTTCTTTCAGATTCCATAAGGAAGGACCAACCAAGATCAAGACAAACCAAGTGACTCAGTGAAGCTCGTACGACCTTATGGGACGACCAGGCCTGGAGCCTTGACTCCCACAGTTCCGTTACCCTGCTGCATCCCCTGCACGGTGAGTACAGAAGGCCAAAGAGAGAAGCCCATTCCACACCCAGTGCCCAGAGAGCCCAGAGTCTGTGCCTGGCCATCGTCATAGCAGAGCATGTACTGTCCTAGTCATCTGGCAAGTCCCTCCTCTATAAGAAAAACAGCCCTTCCTAACTCACTGTGTTTCTCGCTGCAAAGGGAGAGGGCTGGGAATCTCCTCCGATCACAGAAGAAGAAGAAGAATTTAACAGGGACCGTCCAGGAGTCAGATAAGCTAGGTCCCCAGAGGCAAGCTGGGGAGGGGGCTTCTAGTGCATCCAGACACTGACGCTGACGGTGCACAGGGTGCTGACCCAGGGCGGGGGACCAGGGATGAATCAAACTCCACCCCCGTCCTCCATCCTCCAGGAGCTCACAATCCAGCCGGGGAGATAAGCCAGGCCCAAAAGTAACTATAAAATAAGGCAGGCGGTGATAAGAGTCACACAAGAGACACAAATAAGGTGCAGTGGGAGTTCAGAGCAGAGATGAGTCACGTTGGGGGCTTGGCCGCAGGGGAGATTCAGATGCAGGGGAGCATTTACCACATTCCCCTGAGAAAGGAGGCCGGGGGGCTCTAGCCTATAGCCCCAGGGGCTCCCAGGTAGGGGCTGGGGACAGAGAGCTAGCAGGGGACCAAGAAAGATGCTCAGAGGAGGCCCCCTTTGAAGGACCCTGATTCTGAAGGGGAGGCCGGAGACTTTGGAGAACTGCCCCAGTCCACATTTCAGAGGCAGGCAGAGGAGCGTAGGATGAGGAATTTGGAATTTACGCAGGGGCAGCAAATGCGTTGAAAAGGGACAGCGCTAAAGATTTGCCTTGAAATGACATTTGCCGAGCAAACACACTCTGTTTATTCAGAATGTCCACTTGAGGTTTCCCGGCGGAATTAGCTACACGTTATGGCGGAGGCGGGCACTAGCGTTTCCCTCTCCCCAAGTCCCCCATCAGCCCTGCCCCTGACAAGCAAGCCTGAGGCGGGCAGGGAGGAAGCTCGCCGCTCGGAGACAGCGCCGGCCCCTCAGGTTAACAGCAAAGGGAGACTCACGGGATGGAGAGGGGCCAGATGTTCCTCCAGCAGCACTTCTTCCCAGTCCTGGCCCCCTCTCTGAGGGCCGCACCCCGGGCTCAGGCCCCGGACACCCACCCAGCCAGGCCAGCGCTGGAGGGCTGTCCAGGTGGAGGCGGGAAGCCCAGAAGGCTACACCGAGGGCTTTGGCCACCACTTCCTCCCGGCCCCTTCCCAGCACTGCACACACACCTGCCCCTTGGCCGCCGTGACACTTGTCACTGGGGGAGGGGAGTCCTCCGCGCCCCAGCCGGAACCGACGGAAATTCGGCATTAGCGTCGGGGCCCCCCGTGAATCCCGAGGGTCAGCGCCTCCCGGGGGGCCGGACTGGGGGCGATTTCCTGAGGCCGGGATCCCCGCGCGCCAGACCCTCCTCCCCGCGCGGAGCGGCGGGGCCCGGGTCTCCTACTTTTCCCTCCCGCCGAGCGCGCGGGCCGTAGGACAGGCGGGCGGGCGGGCGGGCCTGGGCCTCCGGGAGCCGCCGCCCGGCCGGGGTCCCCACCCCGCGCCCGGCCCCCCCACGCCCCCTCCCCGGGGGCTCCGCACGGGCCAGAGGAGGGGGCCCGGCCGCGCCGCCTTCCGGCCGGGCCGCCGAAACACTCACCCAGCTCCGCGCGGCGCGGCTTCGTCCTCTTCAGCCGCGCTGGGCCGCCGCCGCCTCACGCCGCCCGGGAGGCCCCGGCCCCGCGGTCCCGGCCCGGCCGGCTGCGCCCCGCGGCTCCGCGCGCCGCCGCCGCCACCGCCGCCGCCGCCAGCTGGCCCCGGGCGAGCGGCCGGGCCCCCGCGGGCATGCTCCCCGGCCGTCGGCGGGCGGGTGGCGGGCGGGCGCACGTGCGGGCCGCCGCGGGTCTGGGCGCTCGGAGCGCGGGCCGCGGGCCAACGAAGAGGCGGCGGCCGGCGGGGCGCGGGGCCGGGCGCGCCCGCGGACCGGCCTGACAGCTCTACGCCGCGGCGCCGCCGTGCCCCGCGCGCCCCAGCGGCCGCTGCTGCCCGTGCGCGCCGGGCCCGCCTCGCATTCCCTCACTCGGCGGCAGGCCTGCGCCTCCGTCAGGCCACGCGGGGAGCCGCCCGCCGCCTCCGCCCGCCCCGAGGGCCGGCCTCCGCCCGGAGCAACCCGGCAAACTTGGTGGCCCCGCTCCGGCGCCGGGCGTGCTGTCGCCCCGGCGACCCCCGAAAGCCCGGGGCTCGCTTCCGCGCGGGAGGCCCCGGGCGCTGGACCCGGCCCACGACCTCTCGGCCCTTTTAACACCATCGGCCGCGCCTATCGGGAGACTCGCGAACAGTAAGAGGGGAAGGGAACGAGCAGATCTGCAGAAATTGGGGGAAAAAAAAATAAAAATCAAGTCCTTCGGGAGTAAAATGACAAATCAAGGGGAACGAACTGCGGAAGACTTCGGAAGGCATTTGGCATGTGTGGACAAACCAAAGGTAGGTAATTCAAGTCCAAACCTTGATGCCGGGCACTTGCATCAGTTACCGACCCGATTTGCAGAAATAGGCATCAAGGAGTTCTCTCCTCAGCATCCCAGATATGATCTGGACCAAAAAATGAAAATGTGCTTTGGTCATCAGACGTCGTGGAAGTAATAGTAGCCAGAGGGTCAGTTCTAGTCCCTGACCTCAAGGAACTGGCAGAGGATCAGAAAGAGCTTCATCTTGATGTTCCCTCCCAGCTGGACGCTCCAGTTGGACCAAGAGGGTACGGAGTGAAATTGAAAGGAAATCATAAAGCGTATATTTAGACTGAGCAAGGATGGCCTTGTTTGTCAAGATCTGAAGTAAGTGAATTAAACAGGGCACACCCAAAACCTATGGGTAGTTTACCTCTCACTAAGTACCGCCTTATAAGGTCGGGAGGAGCGGGGGAGTGCTTTCCCCTGGAAGGGCAAGGGCAAGCTCAAGTTAAAGCGCTCCAGGATGAGTTCAGATCAAGTCAGAGAACAACCCTGACCAAAGGCTGTCCCGTCTCCTTGGACACTGAACGGGCCAGGAGAGCCATCGTGACACAGCTTGCCTCAGAACACCTGCCTTGTGATCACACGGAGGCAAGTGAAGGGGTCCCCATAAATACGAAACCCTCAACTCCGTCCCTCCACCAAGGGGTGCCCTAAGACCCATGAAAGGTTTTCAGCCCCAATGCTGTTCCGAGGCGGCCAGGGATTGAGTCATCATCTGTCTCCTGTACAGCCGTGCTCCTTGCCTGAGGACCCGTGGAAACCGGACTGGATGACAGACCCTTTTGCTGCTACTTCTCCCTGTACTTGTGCTTTAACCTAATAATAAAAGTAAAAAGAAAAAAAAAAAAAAAAAAGGGTTTCAGAGCATACAGATCTCCAGAGTGAGGCTCTGCCTGTAGGCCAGTCGGAACGGAGCACCTGGACGGCTGCCACTGTAACCCTGCAATGACTGCTCTCAGACCAGTAACTCGGAAGACTTAACACCATTAAAAACCAGATCCCACAGTGAGCCGGTAGGAATAAATACACTAATATCACAATTATTCGTATCCACAAATATTTATTAAGTGCCTGTATTCAAGAATGAAGAGGGATGGTCCCTGCTCTCATGGAGCTTACAATTTCATTACTCCAGCATCTGACTAGATTTAAAAACTGCAACAAGCACTGGTCTTTGTCTAATGTCAGCAGCATTATAGGAAGCAAATTTCTCACATTATATTGGTCACTGTTACAGTGAAATTGTGAATAAAACATTATCTTTGAAGTCTGTAGTCACAGCGATGACGTGACATATAATGTCCAGCAAATGCAAATTTATGGCTTGATTCCTCCTATTTGAGAGGGGTCTGCTGAAATAAAACAAATCAAAAGGGGAAGGCTTAACACAGGTGCTAAGAATACTGGTGTAGTTTAATATATTATTAAACTGCCACAGAACTCTTGGCAAGGCAGGAAATTATTTCCTGCAAAATCTGTGCAATATAATTGGTTTAATTAGACCTGCAAATCTCATAACCATGTACAATCACTTATGATGGGTAAATACGATTCACCTTTATGATTCCTAAAGGGCTCTAGATATGTATTTATTTTTGAAACCTTCTTAAAGACTCACAGCACAAATGGCACATTAAAATTTAGTGAAAACTGCTTTTGAGATATCTAAAAATTAAAATGACAAAAATGTCTAACTTTTCTACATTTGTAAGTACAGAGTTCAGAATTCAAATAGCATTCAGCAAAGCACCTGGCTTTTCCAAGTTAAAAAGGGGAACAAATTTTGGTTGCTTCTCAAACTCCAAAAGCAAATCATAATCTTCATATAGATCTTCCAAACGTTCAGTGGCAGCCACTTCCTTCATGTGCCCCTGTGTCACAGGCCAGCACCTTTAGAAGTCTAATTATGGAACATTCAAAGGTGCAATTATTTTGATTACATTGGCAATACTTTTTTTTTTTTTTTTGGTAAAACAGCCTATATCAAATAACCCCCAAATCATCTACTTTACTTAAGATCACAGGGCTTCTGAACTTACACTAGCCAAGTTATCAATTACTCATTAAAAAAAAACACACCAGAGGGAAGCTCATTTAAACTCTAAGAAAGCTCATTTTTTGCAAAAAGATGGAGAGAACAGCTTAGACCACCTAACAAATGTCAACCAACCCAAGGCAGTTTTTGAGTCAATTGCTGGGGACACAGTCTACTTTTCTATCTACAAAAGCACTGAAATCGCTACTTCAAAAGCCTATTTAATAACCCAGAATGAATCAGAAATGTACTGTTTATTGAAAACTTACTAGACACCAGGCACTTTACATAAGCTCTCACAATGGAAGGAAGCTTCTTATCTTTACGTGGAGGAAGGCAGCCCTGAGCAGGGTGTGACCCAGGTCTGTCTGGCTCGCCTGTCCCCTGCCCAGCTGCTGCAGTCCTAGCGCTGCCTAGTAGCTACATCTACCTGGGACCCTAGAAGGACAGAGGACATTCCCCCCACCTCAGGAGGCTTTTCAGGGAAAGGAAGAGGGTAGATCCAGGGGAAAGGAGAGCAGTAACTCTACTTGCATTTTAAAAGGCACTTCCCAGAAGTGGAAGATTCACTTAGGTTTTTTACTAACTGCAGCTCAGCCCCAGACAGCAACAACAGTTGCTTTTAAAGCTTGCCACCTCTCCAGCTTTCAGGTTGTTTCTAAATGGAATATTTGTACGTTAAGCGTTATCAAAGGGAAAGACGGCTGAAAGGATTTTTCCTTGGTGTCCCTCTTCACAGCTACGAAGAAAAAAAATTTTTTTCTTAATTTTAAATAAGTGACTGATACTTCCAATCTATTACACACGTCACAAATCAAAGCATATGTTTCCTGAGAGGTACAGAAGACATTTTAATGGGGCTTAAGATTGGAATAAGACTACTGAGAAGATAACTCCCTGACAAGAGAAAACTCTCATCTCTTCTGAAATGGCAATTTCCTATTCTTAAGAATGTAACAGACTTTACAATAAAAGTAGGGAACAATGAAACATACTAATAATTTTCAAGTTAGTTTTTAGTGTCATCTATAGGAACACATTAAAGGGAATATCATTGGTAAAGTCGATCCCTTTATTAAGTCTTGACACAAGCTCTCCTAGAACTTGATTAAAAAGAACGTTTTCTTCACTATAACTAGGAGATTAAAAAGAAAAAAAGACTAGGAAAAAACACCAAGAATAAGGCACTTGATTCTGCTGATGAGTAACTCTGATTAGCTGGAGGTCTCCAACAGGTTGCAGGAGTTGGAAGCAAAGGTTTGATTCACGGACAGGAAGGAGCAAGAGAGGCCACTGTCAGGCGACCCCGGCTTGCTGGGAACCCCCGAGCTGAGCAGGGACGCTGCAGGCGCCAGGCCCGAGCTCAGGCAGGGGAAGCTCCGGTGAAGGGTGCTCAGAGATTATCTGAGATCCCTGCTCAAAGGCATACATATACCCGAATGGAATAACGGGTGGCTTGACTCAATATAACTACATGCTATCAAGAGCCACAGAAGAAGGAGAAAAAGCTCAAAAGTAAACCAAACTGTAAAACCGGAATCAGTGGGAATCAATGGTGAAAGTTTGGAATGAGTCTGTTTGTCAACACATACAGAGCTTGAATATGTGGGCACTGGGTTCTGACTGGCCACCAACAAGTGGGCAGCTAAGCAGCCTGGACCTGACCAGAAGTCAGGACCTCTACCTGCTACGCTCCCGATCAGAGCACAGCTTCCTGCCCACGTGCTAGTTCTGAGAGCCAGGAGGCATTGCCAAGGCAGCGCGCTGGAGCCCTCCAGCAAGGCCACGCGAAAGGCACCGAGCTCTATCTAGACACGTTCCCTGTCCAGCAACAAGCAGGAAAGGTTGCTCTCATCTCAGCCTACTGTTCTTACAGCAGCTAATACGGGAGTATTTATTTTTCTTTTTGGCGGGGGGCGGGGGAGGGAGATTAAAAATGTCTTCATGACGATCTGACTGAGGCCACGTACACTGAGGAAACTGGGGTCTTGCTCTTACAGCCTCACTGAGTGGTGGCCTGTATTTCCATCAGAGCTTTATCACCTCATTGTCAAGGGCGGGACACAAATTACATTCAGAATGATGGGCAGAAAGGTACAACTCCCCAGTTGTTAAACTTTTCTGAAAAGTACTACATCTATCACAAAATTAGAGAATTACATCTCTATCATTTTCCTTTCTTACAAATAACGAAGTTTAAGGGAAACAAAATGAGATATTCTTACTTTCAAAGCTTTCCAATATTCCATTATTTCCAACATTTCCATTATTAACTATTCCAATATTCACTCTAAGACACGGTTCAAACACGAATTACATTACTATTTTTAAAAAACTTCAACACAACTAAATCCAGGGTATGCTGTTTTTTGGTTTTGTTTTGTTTTTTTTTTTTTTGCATTCAGCATGTATTAGTCTATCATTACGGAAGCTGTTCTTAAGCATTTATTTAAAAATAAAAGAATCATATTCACAACGTAGAACAAGTTTATAAAATTGGTGTGCAAAGTTAATGGTAAAAGGATAACACTATTTGTTTAGAAACAAAGCTGTCTCCCCTATTTACATTTCCTTATTCTTTATATAAATTGGATACATATACTATTTAAAAATAATACTTTTTAAATAGTAAAATACACAAGAGATTCCTGAGCATAACAAAAATATCTTGAAAATATGTGGCCATCTGAAGTATAAAATAGCAAGTGTAAAGAATAGCATGATTGTAAAACTACTGTGTGAAAGCTTATAAACAGTATAAAATAGTTTGCCTTTTCTGAGTG
Source organism: Mesoplodon bidens (assembly GCF_964165515.1). Classification (NCBI taxonomy): domain Eukaryota; kingdom Metazoa; phylum Chordata; class Mammalia; order Artiodactyla; family Ziphiidae; genus Mesoplodon; species Mesoplodon bidens. The sequence continues at coordinate 7,303,375 of NC_138169.1, read as the reverse complement.
CATAATTACACATTAGTGCAAACAAAACTGTCTCAAAATTTAATGGCTACAAATCTCAAAGATTTGCAGAGGTGCGCAAAACATGAAATTTCTTTAATGTCATACGAACTGAACCCAGCTCTCGATTAATCTTCTCCAAACGATCTTCCAAGGCTTCCTGGGTGAAAATCATGGAAAAAACTTAATTAGAATTCTACATCAAGTCCACCGACTCTATAATTACCACCAAAATGACTTTTCTTTCAGCAAAAGAGCAAGTATAAACATCAAAATTACAATCATTTTGGTTTTTACACAAATCGTCATTTACATTATTTCTTTTAAACTAAACATAAATCAACTTTTCAACCATTCAAGATAACTGCTTATCTTTAAATAGAAGGAGAGAATTATTTGACTCCGTTGAACTGAGAACAGTACAAGAGGAACCTAGAAGTTTCTTCACACGTTTCGCCAGAAGAAACGGACACATCTGACTGGTGCCGTAGCCCACTTACAAGTATATCAAATAACTTTCTTCTGACAAAAATTTCTAGGTTAAAAAAGAGGAAAAACGCTGGAGGAGACTTTTCCAAGAAACAAGGTATTTCACAATGAGTCAGTGTAACAAATGCTATTTTTAAATAAATAGTACTACTGTTAAATAGTACCTGGAATATATATTCATCATTTTAGATACTTTATTAGCTATTAACTCCAATGGTATCCTGAAATAAAACTTAAAAATTTTCTCTTCAACAACTTTAAATTGTAAAAAAAATTACACGTTCATTTTAGAATTTTTAGAAGACAGACGAGAAAGAAGTAACAAATAACCACTGTTCCCCTTTCCTGTTTTTTTCTGCAGACAGGAACACCATTTTCAAGAAAAATAAAATCAGAATCAAACTCTACTTCAGAATGTTTTTCAATTTAACTTTTCTTGTTATGGAATATACTTTATGACATCATTGTAAATTAATGTGCAATATTCCATCAGATATACCATATTTAATCAAGAATCTTTTAGTTGAAATTTAGGTTGCTTCTAATTTCATATATCACAAATAATGCTGCAAAATATATTCTGAAACACACCCCTACACACACCTATAAACACTGCCTTAGGAATCATTCCCAAAAGTAAAAATGCTAGGTCCAAAGAAATGTAAGATTTTAAAGCTTTGGATACATGTCAAGCTAAACTCCAGAAAGTCTTTCTCCTTCCACTCGCGTGTACAAGGATAAGCTTTTCCCTAGCCCAGGTTCTGGTGGGGTTTTTTGTTGTTTTTTTTTTAAATACCTGCCCATGTGATAGTTTAAAAATGAAGCTTTTGTTTAAATGTGTGGGGTTTTTTTTACTCATTGGTGAGGCCAAGCATTTTTCAATATTTTTTGCCCAATTTTACCTTTTTTACTTATGAATCATACACAAGCATCCTCAGCCCTTTTTTGCTGCCATTTGTCTTCTTACTGGATTGAAATAGCTTTGACATAGATGAACAGAACCTAGGGCCCTTTAAGTCTTATTTTAAGAGCTTATCATCATTATGTAAAAAAACATATTAAACAAAAGTTTCAGATACATTTAGAATTAGAGTATGAACAAGTTTTCCTTCTGCTTTCCCAGTACACTGTTTTATTTTTATTTATTTATTTGTTTGTTTGGCTGCACCTCGCGGCATGCGGGATATCTTAGGTTCCCCGACCAGGGATGGAACCTGCACCCCCTGCATTGGAAGCATGGAGTCTTAACCACTGGACCACCAGGGAAGTCCCCCCAGTAAACTATTTTAAAATGAATTTCATGTGTTGACTTTTACAAATTATTGAATAAAAACGTTCAGAACAACAAAAACAATGAAAGAAAGTCAGAAAAAAAGAGAAGTTAAGGACACAGGCCCTAGAAAAAGACCTCTGCTATTTTCTGTGTGTCTTTCTCACAGATCAATCTGAAACTGAACTTTTCCTGACATTAAGGCATTGAAAAGCCAAAGCTTGCAGTTATATAAGAGACATATCATTGCTGTTATGTTTAAAATGTTACAAAAAGAGATTTAAAATGTTCCATGGTTTCATGCATTTTAATTCTCTTTGAAAAGCAACGAAAAAAGATGTACACGGCCCACTTTGCCCACACCATCTCCTGCTCAATAATGGAATCACACCTCTCTTTTGAACCTCACATCTATTCCAGTTGCAAAGTGCCACTGTTTTATATGTCTTACTAAATGGAAAGGGGTTCAGAAATAAATTGCAGATTGGGGAGGAAAAAACAAACACAAAAAAGGGAGATTTAACGTGAGAGCCTTAAAAACGTAAAATCTGTTAATAGACATATTGCCGTTTGCTCCCAAGTTAGTTTCTTGAAAACATGATGGCATGAACACCTTTTTCTTAGAAGTATAAAGGTAAAGTCGCTTTTTGCTCCTGAAAGCTAGCACGCAGTTATAAAATGTGCTATCATTACCAAACACTTCCTGTAAAGGCTAAAGGTTTTGACCGACTGTTTCAGTGTGCCTAAAAGCTGTGCTATTAAAACATCATCGTGGTTCAATGGAGCACTGACTAGCATCAAGCCTCCAAAGCAGACTCAGGGTGAGACACTTCACCTGATTCAGTCTCGTCTGCAGCGTGCTTCGTCCTCCGGTGGAAGGCATTCGGCTCAGTGCTGCCTCAATCTGTTAACACGAAAAAACGTTTAAATACAAATAGGAGAATTCTAATGAGTGGCGGGGAGGTTTATCACAGAATGGAAAGAAAAGACTTCAGCCTAGTATTTTCTTGTCCATCTCGACTTCACATAAGTTTCCTCTGTCACAATGAGTAACAACAGCTTGGCTCACACACGTTTCTAGTGCGGCTTTGTGTGGCATCCACAGTCACTTCCTGGGTTTGACACAATAATTCCCTTCTGACTATTCCTCAGACGTAAGCATTAAGTACAGAAAAAGATTTAAGACATTTTTTTATGTTTGTTTTTACCTGGTCTTTTTCTTTTGTAAGTTCATCAAAAAACCGTTCCGTTTCAGCTAGGGTCCTAATTTTTGCTGTATACTCAAAATCATTGCCCTGTGGTGGTACGTAGGCAGGCTTACACTGCTCATAGCTAACTGATTTATTCTTCTCCCAGGCTGATCTCACAGAGACTTTCTTCACTCCACTTGGCAACGGTTCGGGGGAAGAGCTATGATTAACATGGATGTCAGTGGTTTTTTCTGAGTATTTTTTTTCTGTCAGAGAGAAAAGAAATTTCTTTTATTTCTTATCAACTCTTCCAGCAGAGCATGCACATACTAAATATGTTACCCAACTTCACTTTCTGGAAATGGCTGCTACACGGCCCAAAAAAATGTAATGAAAAGAGATACATAATGAACCATATATACTCAGTTTTCTTCTCCACAGAATTCTAAAAGCCCTGCCCTCCGTTTGACAATCTTAACAACTTCCCTAAATAAACTTAAAGCAAAAAAAAAGTTTAAAAACTAAACAACACATTTAGTGGACATATACCAACATTACAGAGTTAGTATTTTAAGGGCCTACCCAAGTGATTTCACATACATTATCTTATAACTTTATAAGATAAATGAGAAAAAGAAACTTAAAATATAAATGAGAAAAAAGAAGGTGCATATAAGTTACAGAATATAAAAAACTGAACAGTATGGCCCTGGTAATTAAACATTAACATCCCCTGTACCTCGGTTTCTCAACTTTCCAATGAGGATAACAACACTGACACAATATACGAGTGTCACAAATGCTTATTTTTAGAGGCCCTTGGGTAAAAAAAGATTTAAGTGCAGGATATAATGACATTTAGAACCTTGAAAAGATACCAGAAACTCACAAAATGAAAAACTAAAACCATAACTGATCATTTTTTAGGAAAAGGTACCTTCTGAGTCATCTAGAGGAAGAAACTGGAGTTGTTTCCTTGGATTGGGACGTTGTACTGTAGACACAGGAACAGTATCTAAATCATCCAAAAGTATATCAAATCTATTGAATGAAGCAAGTTACTTGTGAGAAAAAAAGTGTTAACTGATGTTCCCTATCTCCACGAGAAAGATGAGCTGGCATCCAGTTAACTTACATACTCACATATTTTTAAAAGAGAAAGGTGGTCAAATAATTTTTTAAAACTGAAATTTAATTTATATTCTCTAACACAAAATTATATTTACATACTGGCAACTTAAAGCATTTACCAATACATTATCTCATCTGATCTTTTTAACAACCATATGAAATAAGCAGGTAGGCATTATAATCCCCTTTTTATAGAAGAGGAAACTGAAGTTCAATGTGCTTCAGTAATTTTCCCCACGAGCCTGACGGAGCTGGGCCACCAGCTCTCCTGTCTTAGGAGTCAGTGGTCTTCCCAGCACAGCACACACTCCCAACCACACTTCAGGGAGGACAACTTTCTCAGGAGCACAGGTAAGCTTATGTTCAGTGACAGGGCCACACCAGGACAGCCCACTTCCTTGTACAAATGGCCCCCAATTTTCCCTGTATCTTATACCTTTTCAGGAAAACAAAGAATTATCATTCTATATCCAAAAGCTGGAAGAGGTTCTGAGGCAGTATTTAAATTTTACAGTAGCCAGTTTACATCCTTAAAAACTGTTTTCACATATTATAGTACTTTTTTATTTTTAGTATGACATTTATTTAAATGATTTAAATCCACAGAATCCACATTAACAACTGAAAAATTAGTGACAGCCAGAGGCATAAGTTGACATTTAAAAAAAATCAATACTATATATATTTTATTCAACAATTTTAGAGAACTTACCGAATCGGGCTGCTTTCATTTTTGCTAAGTAGATGACTAAATCCTGGGGACAAATTTTCTTTAGGGGATCGCTTTGGACTATAAGCCACAGTCACTGGTGTTAACATAATCTCTCTTTTTGCTACAGAGGAAAACGAAGAGGAGACAGTGTGTTCCTTCTATGTATGCGCTCGGCTGGCAGAGTATAGCTTCTTTTTCAGTACCTTATTTCTAACTAAGAATACATTTTCATTGTAAAACTTTTTCAAAGATAAATAAGAGTATACAAAGTAGAAATAGTTCATAATCCTAACATCTAGAGGAAACCACCGGCAAGATTTTAGTGTATCAGACTGTAGTTGCAGCGCTCTGACTCAAAACTGGTTTTTCAGGATTTTAGAAGTCGACTGGAAATAAGATGGAAACACCAGTGCACTAGTGAACATTCCTAATAACACAGTCATACACGAATCTCCCCAGCAGTTATGGAAATGGAAATTAAGGATACAGAAGCCCAGTGCTTAACTTTAAGACCATACTTATAATTGGCTAAAGAAAAAGGTGACTAATGCTGAGTAACCTTAGGTAAATATATGGGAAAAAAACATCATTTTTCAGGCTAGTTTAATTTGTTTGAACTACTGTTTAATTAGATAGTTGTCAAAATATCTAGTTGAGCTTGTCTCAAACACTGTGAAGTGGTATTAGTTGCAAAACATTTGCGGCACACACTCAAAAATCTCACTTTGATAAATGGTGAGAATTCTTCAGTTACAGTCATAGTAACTGTGCAATCAGATGGTGTTATTGAACAAGATCGAATTTAGGGATTCTGTGTTCGGAGCACTGTACGAGGGGCTAGGAAGAGAGTAAGGGACACGGAAAGCATCAAACAGTGTGAATGGCTCAGACGCCACTCTGCCAAGCCCAAGAGACATAAACCTCTAACTCTTACTTGGAGTACTTGATTTACGATTTGAAGGTGGTAAAGATGACGATCTCTGTGAAGCAGAATTAAATCTCTTTTGTCTTTGCTGGGCACCTTTCTCTGGGGACCGACTTGCATTGACTGAAGTGTCAGTTAGCCGAGGAGTCACCAATTCTGTAAGAGAAAAATGTAAAAAAAGAAAAACAAAAAAACAAAACAAACCTAGCTTCAGTTATCTGCTTTTTATTAACAGATGGTTACACCAAGCAAGCAATTCTTCTCACCATCTAGATTATAATGATTACTTGCAAAATGCACCACATTACAATGCTAAAAAATGCTTGATGAACAAAAACGTGGGAGTTTTTAATGAATTCATTCTGGTTCTCTGTTTACAACTGGCATTCAAGGTGATTTTTCAAGTTTATTTTTAGAAAGCAGGTCACTAATTTATTTACTAGCGGATACTGCTTTGGAAATGCAATGCCAAAGATGTTAATGACGTAATTAGCAGGCCCAACCAAATAAGCACCAGAGCAAGTACAAGTGCCTGGACCTGTGAAATAAACAGCATTCAACATACTTCCTGTCCTACTGATAGATGCTCAGTAACCAAGAAAGGGAAGAGTAGGAAATGTCACATCTCACTTTATGAACACCAAATGCCTGTCATAACTTTTTGACGTGTGCAAGTAAGACAAACTGATATGGAAAGTTTTCAAATATCCTTAAGAATGCCACGTAAATCTTTAATAATCAGAACATAATATGTCATTTGAAAAGGTACGTATGTGATGACAATGATAAATTAACAACTGAGGGGGACTTCCCTGGTGGTCCAGTGGTAAAGAACCCACCTTCCAATGCAGGGGATGGGGGTTCGATCCCTGGTCGGGGAACTAAGTTCCCACATGCCGCGGGGCAACTAAGTCGGCGTGCCACAACTACTGGGCTCACACGCCCTGGAGCCTGAGCGCCACAACTAGAGAGAGAAAACTCGCACGTCACAACTAGAGAGAAGCCCGTGCGCCACAATGAAGAGCCAGCACGTTGCAACAAAAGATCCCACGTGCCTCAATGAAGATCCCACGTGTTGCAACTAAGACCCGTCATAGCCAAATTAATTAATTAATTACTTTTAAAAAAATTAACAACTAGGAGATTCAACTGTCTGCTATGGGGCCGAAACAGCATAAAAATAAATTTAACTTTTTATTTTATTACTTGAGGCATTTCATTTTAAGAAGGTAATATAATCGGGGGAGAAAGGGGAAGAGATCTATATATCTATATTTCTATCAAACAAGGAATAAAATACTTACTATTTGAGGTATCCTCTTTCTCTGTCTGTGTGCCCCAATTTTTAAATACTTTTTCTTCATCAAGTTCTTTCAAAGCTTTCATGATTGGTGTGTCTGAAGTGTCTCTTTGTTTTTTTATCAATAAACTTGTTGGTGAACTTCCAGGTGAAGGATCCTTTTCCAGAGGAGAATGGTACCTTAAATAATAATTGTAAGACACACGGTGCTATGAACGGAATATTTGTGTCTCCCCAAAATTCTCACGTTGAATGCGATTCTTATGATGCATTCTTGTCCTCACCTTTTGGAGGTGATTAGGTTTTGATGAGATCATGAGGGTAAAGCCCCCAAGCTGGGATTAGTGCCCTTACAAAATAAGGAAGAGACATCTTGATCTCTCCCTGCACACATGCACCAAAGAAAGGCCACGTGAGGACAGAACCAGGACCCAACCAGGACCCTGACCTCAGACTGACCACCTCCAGAACTGTAGGACATAACTGTTTGCTGCTTAAGCCACCCAGTCAAGGGTAACTTGTTGTAGCAGCCTGAACTAAGATGGTTTACTGGGATTACTAGGGGAATAACATGGGGGTTGACAGTTCCTCCACAACGAATATGTATGCTTTACAAGGCAAATCAATAAAATTGAGCCTGTATATAACAGACCAGTGCTTCCCAATCCTTTTCACAGCCTAGAGCATACAGAAATATAATATTTATAGGGCACTCTGGAGTACATGAACGAGGTCGCTCATGGGGGCTCAGCTATCTGGAGGATGAGGATCAACCTCTTGTCCTAACTGTAAGCCTGTGCACAGGGCACACCACTATGCCAGCGGCACAGGTGGAGACAGCTCTGCAAGGCCTACAAAAGGAAAATTTCCGAAAAGCACTAGCCTTTCAAAATAAAGTAAAAATCGGATCCTCAAAATTAACACATAAAAGGAACGAGGAGATGGCTCTTTACAACTTCCTGAACTTTGAAAGGCAACTGAAATCTCTAAGGAAACCTAACAGTCTCTAAATATGATCTTCGACGGAGCCGTCTCACCCAGGAGGGCAGGTGGCCTCCGGCGGGCTGGCTGCCTCGCTGGCCCGCGTGTCCAGAGGCTGCCCAGTGAAGATGGAATGTTCTGCTCCCGGGATCAGCCACTTCCGCCGGCTGACGTCGGAGCTTGCCAGCGTGCTGTGAGGACGAGAAGTGTTCTCAGGCATTGCACGGTCTGCGCTCCAGTTTAGACTGAGCACATACAGAAAATAACCTGCTCTGAAATATGATTTCCACATTTACACAGGAATTTAAAAACAGCATAAAACAATCTTATTTTAGCTAGATGAACTCTATTTTACAGTTTTCAGCTCCAACTGAATTGTTATTCTTGGTTTCAGAAGAACAGTCAAGATTTAGGTACCGTCACGTGTACCCGGCTCTGAACACCCCGGCCCAGCCCCGCACCGCACTTCACACCCTTTATGTCCCGTCGAGCTCAGGGCCCTGAGGTGAAGCAAGAGCACCTTGCCTGTTCCTCCCAGACCAGCACTGCCCACAGAATTTTCTGTGAAGACAGAAAACGCCCTGCACGTGCACAGTCCAATACCGTGGCCACCAGCCATGCACACACGAGCTCGTGCATGCTTGCAACGCAGCTAGATTTAAACAGCTGTGGTGGCCAGCACCGCTGTACCGAACAGTGCAGTTCTAGACCATGACATTCCTCCCTGTGACTGTGAAGCCCGGCCCGACTGAGGCTCACCCCACCCTACACTCTGGTCACTCGAGGCCTCATCCTCTCCACACCGCCTCCTGCCCTCATCCCGCGCGCCCTCCACGCGTACCCGGGAGCTGCTCCGAACTCCCGCCAACGACTGGACTCCCTTCCTCAGTCGCCCCTTCAGAGGATGCTCACTGGATGCATCATCCCAGAGAAGGCAGCCCCCTTCAGAAAGCAAAGCTCCAAAGATCCTCTGGCTCCCGTGCTCGAGCATCCCCATGGCGCTCTCGCCACGAGGCCCACGACCCTGGGCAGCCCCTTCGCTGTGCACCAGCCCCTCCTAGCTGTCGGGCTCCTCTTCACCCCGCTCCCACCATCACCCCAGCCCACGCGCCTGGTAATCAGTACTCATCGCCTGGACCCCCTTCTCTGCTCACGTGCCATCGCATCTGACTGGCAGCAAAACCTAAGCCTGTCTGACTACAATGAGCTCACTTTTCTTCTGTGTCTGTACTCCTATAGTTGAGCTTTGCTGGAAAAAAGCTGCCCAGCTGTGTAGACTGGGGTATCACCACAGAATCACTATCACTATCTCAAGTGGACGCCCAACACTGGCTGCCAACACATCTTTCCGTAATTAAGGAGCTCCGATTCCCCAATATGACTATCTGACACCCTCTCCACTCTCCTCAAACCTCTCGCCCCAGCCTTGACTGTCAGGTGATAACCTTGCATCACACTCCAGAGAGAAAATAGGAACCACGGGACAGGAACTCCTGTCTTCCTCTCTCTGCTTCCTTTCACAACCAAACTTTTTAAGAGTTGCCTCTTTTATCTATCAGTATTTTCATTTCAGCTCCCAGTCACTCCTTTTCCCCTCAATTTTTAAATTAAGAATCATTTCAAACATTCTTAGAGAATTACAAAGAGTACTATAACAAGCACTTGCCCATACTTAGTTTTAATAAATGCTAACATCTTTACCATATGTGTTTTTAATTATAAGACATAAATAGCATATATATGGTTGTTTGCATTTTTTAAATTACATAAAGGGCATAATGTACACATCCTTTTAATGCTGCTTTTTCTACTCAACATTATGTTTGAGACTTACCCATGTTAATATCTACAGCTCTACCATTTTAATAGTTTATCCACAGTATGACTGCCTCACAAGTCATTTATCCTTTCTCCTGTTGGTGCATGTCTAGTTTCTAAGGTATCACCTTTCAACAATGCTATAATGAACATGTGTCAGAATTTCTCGAAGGTAAATACCTTAAACTCGAACTGTGGAATTTGAGGTGTGCTCACCTTCAGTCTTACTGGATACTGACAAATCACTCTCCAGATGCGCTGTGCCAATTTTCAGTCAAACCAGTAGTTTGAGAGTTCCTGTTTCTTCATATCTTTGGGAAATTTTACAATGACTGGCCTGTCTGATGGTGTGAGTGGTATCCCATTACTGTTTTCATTTGCAATTTTCTGATTATTAGTGAAATGAGCATCTTTTCATTTTCATTAGCCATTTAGGTTTCTTTCTCTGTGAACAGCTTGGTCATATTCTTTTATCAGTTTTTTATTGAGGTTCTCTTTTTTTTTTTTGATTTGTAGAAGTCCTTTATATTCTGGATACTAATCCTTTATTGTTTCTTGTTCACTTAAAAAATGTAGGACTTCCCTGGTGGCGCAGTGGGTAAGAATCTGCCTGCCAATGCAGGGAACCTGGGTTCAAGCCCTGGTCCAGGAAGATCCCACATGCCGCAGAGCAACTAAGCCCGTGCGCCACAACTACTGAGCCTGCGCTCTAGAGGTCGCTCGCCTAGAGCCCGTGCTCCACAACGAGAAGCCACTGCAATGAGAAGCCCGCGCACCACAACGAAGAGTAGCCCCCGCTCGCCACAACTAGAGAGAGCCCGCGCGCAGCGATGAAGACCCAACGCAGCCAAAAATAAATAAATAAATAAATAAATAAATAACTTTTTAAATGTAAAATAGTTCAAGCATGAAGACATCCAGATGATACTCAGGCACCAACCAACCCGCTTTATAAAATCTTGATCCTCTGCTGTATATCCTTTAGAATTCTACAGAGCGGAACAATACAGATACCACTGAAGTCCCCTGTGTACCTTTCCAACCTCATTCTTCCCAAAAGCAACCATTCGTGCTAAATTTGTGGTCAGCATCCCCATGAGTGCTTTTACACCTTTACTCCATCTGTGTGACCCGTAAGATCTGCAGAGCTGATTTACATGCTAAAGTCGATATAACTAGTACCCAATTTCTTCTGCAACTAGTTTTTTGTTGTGTGCCATATTATGTTCTTAAGATTAAACCATGTTGACAGGCTAGTTATGGGGTTGGCAACTGTGAGTAAAGAGCCAGATGATAAATATTTTAGGTATTATGGGCCAGATAGTCTCTGTCACAACTACTCAACTTTGTCACTGCAGCACAAAGCACCTATAGACGATACACAAATGAATAAGCTTAGGTATGTTCCAATAAAACTTTATTCCTGGACACTGAAAGCTGAATTTCATATAGTTTTCAGGTGTCATGAAATATTATTCTTTGATTTTTTTTTCCAAACATTTAAAAACAAAAACCATTCTTTGCTCACAGGCCTTACAAAAACAGGTGGTATGGGAATTCCCTGGCAGTCCAGTGGTTAGGACTCTGCGCTTTCACTGCCGTGGGCCCGGGTTCAACCCCTGGTCAGGGAACTAAGATCCTGCAAGCCATGCAGTCCAGAGCAAAAAAAAAAAAAAAAAAGAAAGAAAAAACAAACAAACACAGGCAGTAGGCTAGATTTGGCTGGGGAGCTGTAGTTTGCCAACCCCCAATCTAGTCTGTGCACTGTCATGCTGAGCAGTATTACGCATAAATGTACCACAATATGCTGACACTCAGGCTGTTAGACATCTAGGTTGTGTTCATTCACTCTTCAGTACATCCACAACTGCCTTCCGCTTCTATCACTTCGTGCCAACTGCTCTCCAGGTCATCAGGAACCTCCAGCTTACAAATCCAACAGACCCTCATTCTTCATCTCACTGGCTCTCTTAACAGCTGCTTCAGTCTTTCTCCTGGTTTCCAGCAGCTCTTTCTCAGGTTCCTTTGCCAGCTCCTTCTCTACCCAACACCAAAACACTGGGGTTCTTCAGAGCTTTGTCCTGGGCTTGCTTCTCACTAAACACACGCATCCATCCAATAGCTTTAAGCCCTATCTAGAAAGACGACTCCAATATTTATAACTCCAGCCTTATTTCGGCACTCCAAACGGAAATTTATCATCACCTGCTTGATTTCCACTTGGAATTTACATGAATCTCAAACTAAAATCTTCAAGATGGAAATTCTGATCTTTACCCCATGGTCTGCTCTTCACATCTCCTCCCTGGTTCAATGCTACACCTTTAGCTGTTCAAGACAGAAACAAAGGACTGACCTGACGCCTCCCTTTCCTACCTTGCCATCCAATTCATCCAGAATCTTCTCAAATTCTTCTCGTCTGTCCATTTCTATGGCCACCACCCAGCTAGCACCATCTCTCTCCTGGCCCTGCAACAGCCTAATTAGTCTCTCTGCTTCTACTCTTTTCCCCTCCTCATGGCAGGTGCATTTAAAAAATAGAAATCAGGTGACACAATTTTACTATATAAAACCCGGGCTTCCCGGGTGGCGCAGTGGTTGGGAGTCCGCCTGCCGACGCAGGGGACACGGGTTCGTGCCCCGGACCGGGAAGATCCCACATGCCGCGGAGCGGCTGGGCCCGTGAGCCATGGCCGCTGAACCTGCACGTCCGGAGCCTGTGCTCCGCAACGGGAGAGGCCACAGCAGTGAGAGGCCCGCGTACCGCGCCAAAAAAAAAAAAAAAAAAAAAAAAAAATCCCCGTCAAAGGTGTCCCAATGGACTTAGAGTAAAATCCAAACCCTTGACCCTGGCTTAGAAAGCTATGTATGATGGGTCTGTGATTTTATCTGGGGCTCCTTTATCCCTTGCTGGGAACAGTCAGGCCACACGAGCCTCCTCTGGGTTCTTCAAACCTAAGACTAAGCTCTTTCCTACCTCAGGACTCAGCAAGAGCACTGCCTCTGCCTGGAACACCCCTCCCTCCACACCTCCCACCTGAACGACTCTGCACGTCTTCCCTGTCCACTAACGTGTCCCTCCACAGAAAGGCCCTTCCCTGACTCCAACTTCAGTCCTCCTTTTTGTTCAATCTCAAATGTCCAATTTCAGTTATTTACATTACCTTATCTTTCAATAATTCATTATGCCCTACTAATATTAATTAGTAAAGATCTAGAAAAAGTTTCTCATTTGACAATTACAACTTAGGTTAACATTTGCAAGGTAATCTTTTTCTGATAAAACATCAATATTAGGAAGTTATGACCTACTCATTTAATGCTCTTTATTTACATCAAAATCACAAAAACAATTCTAATATGAAAAAAACTTACTGTGTAAATGAATCATCAAGATAATGCTCTTAGATTATAACAAAGCTAATTTGGAAAAACTAAAAAGAAAAATCCACACAACCTAATGCAGATCCATCTTCATAATTCTTTCCATTAACACGGGAATAAAATTTCTGGAAGTTTAGGGCTAAAAGACCTTTTGAGATGTTCTAACCCAATGTCCTTGTTTTTACAGATGATAAAACTGAGCTCCAAAAAATTAAGTGATTTGCCTAAGGTCACACAGCTGGGCAGAGTCAAAAACCATAAAACATCCCAATTCTCCTCACTCCCAATCTGATTCTACATTACCTTTCGGCAAATGCCTCTGCATATGAGCTTTCACAATATCTAACAGTTAGGTGTTTTTACGCATCAGGTTCTGTGATGACAGTTAACTGTGTCTTCCTCACGATTTAGACAGATGAGTGTCTCAATTCAATTACAGGGTGCACCTATTACTAGCTTTACAGAGAGATTAAACGAAGTAACTTACTTGGCACGTGAGGGTCTCATAGGAGTTTTAGAATTATGACGAAGACTTAACATATTTTCATGCTCTACTTGCTTGACCTGAGCTTCAAGTTTTGAAATTGTTCTAATTCAAAAGCAATAAGATAAATTAAGTACATTTCAACAAACTTAAAATACAGCTCAACTACAAATTACTTATTTAACAGATACTTCTAGGAAAGGGGTGACAAAAGAGCTGCACATGCATAAACCTTCTTCATAGTAAAAAGCCACATTACACTTTAAAAAGCTGAAAAAAATCAGGGAGAATAAATAGGAAGGCAAATAGAAAAAACTCTACAAAGGAGCATTTCATATGCTACAACTGAAGGAAAAGGGAACAACAAATACATTTAATACAGAAAGTAAAAAGAAATTTAGAAATTTTACTACAGATAAAAACACACAGTATAAATTAAATAAAAATAAAATAAATTCAGCAATCAAATAAATTGCAATTCTAACACGTTTAATTCTAATACGTATGTATTCATATGAAATATACACGGGTAAGGCTCTCACAGAAGAGGAAGCAGGCTTACCATCCAAAGCAGAGCTATTAAAAAGAACTTCCTGTTCTGACCAACTCTCAACCTGCAGGCAGCTCATCTAATTTGTGCTGTGTTCAGAATAAAAGCTTATCTTCAAGCTTACCAAGAGAAAATAAGCACTCTGGCCAGTTAATTGTTTTGCGGATATCTTGGCATTCTTTCTATCTTTTAAAACTTTGAATATGTCTCCATCTCATCTTTTAAACTTAAATTCTTACCTACTCTGTTGCAAGGAAGATTTGAGGGAGAAAGCTCTAACAGGGCTAATGCTTATACCAAACTGATAACAAACGATCCCTAGAATTGAATGCTTCACAGAAAAGACTTGAGCAGACAAGAAAGCTAGACAGTGTTCCTGTTCTTCCCTATGAGAAGTCCTTAAGAGTGCAATAAAATCTCTAAATCAGGGACATCACTTATCTCCAAATAAAACTACAAAAATAATATGCTAAAGCCAATTAGAAATATCTAATCATTTGCCATAGGGACCACTTAACGACTGTTCCTTCCCTAAGTAAGCAAATCAGATCATGAATACAGTCCTCAAACCAGGTCTTTAAGAAAGTAGATAACCACAAAATTGGTGTGAATGCTATTTTCTTTTTGGAGCACAAAGATAGTTCAGTGAATTAGACTACTTCTTAAAATTCTTTTCAATGATTTAATATCACTTAGGTTTTACCTATGCTAAGTAAATACATAAAGTTTGGGGACGTGCACACCTTTCAGGCACAGCCACCAATATATTCTAATCATTTTAAAATCTTTGGCTAAAATCAAATGTCTTTCCAGGGGAAGGGAAGATGAGGATTAAAATCTAATCTCAATGTGCTTAAAAATCCCAAGAAAAGCTTTTTTCATCACTTTTAATATAGACACATATTTAAGGCCTGAAAGAACAGTTAGAGGTATTTGCTTATTAGTAAGACAATATATTTTACCTTTTCAAATCAGAAATCTGAGTATGTGCATCAAGCAATTTGTTCTCAGTTTTATTTAATGTATCCTATGAAAATAAAGGAAAAATTCAGATAACTGAAGATAAATATTCAGATGTATTCCTTTTCTTTTAAAATGCATAATATAAAACTAATCTGAGACTACACCAGAGAGCTACAAAGAAAATTATGCAGATACTCAGCAAGTATGGCATCAGCCACAGAGCCAATACACATAATTCAAGGGAAAAAACGAAGAGCAAAATACTGGTTTATACAAATAGCTGTGTGGAAGCCCCCTGTTTCATAAGCAAAGCCTATTATGCTTTGCTTGATTAGAAACAGTGTTAAAATGGACATATTTTAAACACAAACTTGACTGAAACCTCAGTAAATGGCAAAGCGAATACCTGCAATGATGAGATTTCAGATATAACAACTGGCCCCCGAAACCCCAGACAGCTTGGCTACCTAGCTGTGCAGGCCTTTTCACTAACCTTGAAGAATCACAACCCTGCATTTTATGCAACTTAACTACTTGGACCCCATTTACTTATTGTGGGGTTTCAATGAATTCAAATATGTAGATCCCAAACAGAGTTTTAATTAAGAATTTAACATAATTAACTCAACCCCACAAAAAGCTAATGTTTTGAAAAATGAAACCTTATATTTAAACAGTATTAAATAATTATTTGCATTTGTATGGTATTTTATCCTCTTCTAAAAATTTCATCCCATCTCAAATGCAACAGCCATTCAATAAATATTTGTTAAATGAACAAATTCAACAAATCTGTGAGTTAAATGGGCAGATATTTGAAAATAAGGAAACTGACACGAGAGGATAAGTGAGCGGTCTAGTTCAAATAGCCAGATGGGGAGAGAGGAGGGGAAGAGAAAGGGAGAAAGGGTCAGATCTCTCGACTTCCAAACTAATGCTTTTGCCCCGACAGGAAGTTCAGAACATGAATGATCAACTGTTACCTTTACTCTTTCGTGTTCTTTTCCAAGGGACTCATACTCTCCTAAAAGCTACAAGGAAAAACAAAGAATTGCACCACAAAATTAAATATTATAATATCAACGGAGGGACAGCCTGTAAAATAACTGCCCTTACTCTTCAAAGATGCCAGTGTCATGAAAGAAAAACGTTAACACATTGTTTCAGATTAAAGGCAACTAAAGAGATAAGTGAATGGATCCTGGACTGAGGAAAAAGGTGACATAAAGGAACAATCTGGATATGGACTGCATCAGTATTAGATTTCTTTATTTGGATCATTTTTCTGTGACTATGGATGTATTTCTTAGGAAACACATACCAAAAGTATACAGGTACCGGGGCTCAACGTCTACAACTTACTCTCAAATGGTTCAAGAAAAAAAAAAAAAAAAAAAAAAATATATATATATATATATATATATGTATGTGTGTGAAAAAATATATATATGTGACATGATAAAGCAAATATGGCAAAATGTTAACTGGTGATCCTAGGATATAGGAGTATGACAGTTCTTGCAAGTTTTCTGTAAATTTGAATTTATTTCAAAATAGAAAGTAAAACAAATAATTTATTTCAGTCAGTGCCCTTTAAGTAAGCAGTATTTGAAAAGATTAAAATGTATTTGCATTGTTCTCTTTGGAATTGTTGCACACTACCTTTTGTTAAGTTAGTTCCACAGAGTAAAGGAACAATTCCCAAAGTCTAATATAATTAGGTAATTTATTCAAAAATACATAAGTGAGACTTCTGGTGAAAGAAGAGAGATTCATCACAGGATATTCTTTTTATCCAGAGATCCCACTAAATTAACAATGAAGCAATTAAAGAGAAAACAAAAGAGGTAACAGCAACGAGTGAGAGATTTCAATGAAGATGCAACAAGGCCACAACTTCCAGAGTCTGAATAAAGGATGCTGATGGCAAGTAGGCTGATCTCTTCATAACCCTGAGAGGCTCACAGCTTGAACCCCAGGTTCAGTGGTGGGCAGGGCTGAAGCACAGGGCTGACCACAGGAACCTGGTTCAAAGTCCTGGGTTAGAGCCCAGGGCCTTTTCCCATCCCATACAGCAGTGGACTGTTCAGCCAGGCAATAGGGCATAGAAGACACGACTGTGAGAGAAAAATGCAACTTTGGAAACACAAGTATGATAGCAGGGTGTGAGGAGGAGGCAAAGAGACAAAGAGAAAATGACTAAGGAAAAGTCTTAAAAAAAAAAACCCACTTGACTCTCCCCTCCCTCACTGCCACCAGAGCCTGGCTGATAGGTTCCAGACAAGAAACCGGAAGACTTTCCTTTGGGAAAACTGAACAACCCCAGAAAAAAAGACACATTCACACCTGGAGGTTCCCTAACCAAATGCCTGGTGCATCACTTACAACTGCTTGTAAGTGAAGGTACCAGGAAATAAGTCCCATCTGTGCACACAGAGTCTCCAAATAGCTTTTTACCGCCTCCCTCTTAAATGTGAACCTACCAAAGAACCAACATTTGAAAAAAAAACTTCCATATGAAACAGACTTCAAATCAAAATGAAAGGTTAACTTAGAAGAAATAATGAACCAAATCTAAAGGAAAGTATCAAAAGAAAGCTATTATTGGGACCTCCTTGGCGGTCCAGTGGTAAAGAATCCGCCTTACAATGCAGGGGATGTGGGTTCGATCCCTGGTCAGGGAACTAAGGTCCCACATGCCACGGGGCAACTAAGCCCACGTGCCACAACTACTGAGCTCACGTGCCTCAACTAGAGCCCACATGCCTCAAACTACAGAGCCCATGTGCTCTGGAACCCAACGCGCCACAACTAGAGAAGAGAAAACCCGCACGCCACAACTAGAGAGAAGCCCATGCGCCACAACAAATGATCCCACATGCCTCAATAGAGATCCTGTGTGCCGCAACTAAGACCCAATGCAGCCAAAAATAAATAATAAATCTTTTTTAAAAAAGAAAGCTATTATTAATATCCTCAGAGAAATAACAATGTTATAGTCACAAAACAAGACCAGAAAGCTTTGAAAAACTAGCAATCAGAGAATAAAGAGCTCTTAGTAAAAATGAGAAAAGACATAATTAATACTAAGACTGGAAGATAAAGGACAAAGAGGTCTTGATGAACACTAAAACATAAATAAGTCTTAGAGAATCAACCCATGCAATACAATATCTACTCATAAAAGTTCCAGAGAGGGGCTTCCCTGGTGGCGCAGTGGTTGAGAGTCCGCCTGACGATGCAGGGGACGCGGGTTCGTGACCCAGTCCGGGAAGATCCCACATGCCACGGAGAGGCTGGGCCCGTGAGCCATGGCTGCTGAGCCTGTGCGTCAGGAGCCTGTGCTCCACAACGGGAGAGGCCACAGCCGGGAGAGGCCCGCGTACTGCAAAAAAAAAAAAAAAAAAAAAAAAAAAGTTCCAGAGAAAGAGAAGAGAGAGAGGCAGGAAATTAATAGAGAAATAATATCAGCAAGTTTTGTAGAACTAAAAGACATTAATTTCCAGATTGGAAGAATCTATGCCCCAAATACTGTTATGGACTATCAGAATACCAGGGATAAAAAGAAGATGCTAGAAAGTTTCCAGAAGGCTAGTCATGAAAGGCACTGTGGCTGTCAGGAAGCTCTTTCAGGACGCCTGTCCTTGGTACTCAGCCATTATGCTGCAAAGAAGCCCAAATGAGGCCACATGGGAGGAAACATGGAAAGAACTGCAGTCTTAGTCAACAGCGATCATCAAAGGCCCCAGCTTCTGAGTTTCCAGCTAAGGTCCCAGATAATGCTGGGCCAAGATAAGCTGCCCCTGTTAAGCCCAGTCCAAGTTCCTAGACCACCGAGCCCATGAGGAGAATATGTCCAGTTTGGAGGTCATTTGTTTTGCAGCTCTGGTAACTGCAACAATACCCCAGAGGTACTTGCACACATTGGCACAGGAGGTATATATAGGAATGGTCATGGTAGTGTGGCTCGTAACAGCAACAAAAAGAAACTGGAAGCAGGAAAATGGATAAATAAATTGTGGAATATTCACACAATGGAATACTACACAGGGATGAAAACAAGTGAATTAGTGCTGTATGTATCAGCTTGGATAAGGCTTACAAAGGAAAAAAAGTTTCAGAACAGTAAATACAGTATGATAGCATTTATAGTTTTAAGATATGCCAAACAAACAACACTGACTAAGCAACCATACAAACATGATGATACAAAGACAGACATGGGAATGACATTCACACCATTCAGACCGATTACTTCTAAGAAGGCAGAGGTGATCAGAAAAGGTACATGGAGGGCCTCAACGGCATCTACAGTATTTTAATTCCTAAGGTGGGTGGTGGGTCGGTCTACATGTATTTGTTATATTATTCTTTATACCTTTGTATATACCAGAAATATTTCACATACAAATGTTTAAATAAAAAAGAATAAAAACTACATGCATCAACACGGCCAATCTTAGAAACAATGTTGAGAGAAAAACAGGTGCTAGAAGGATACAGTGCAATACAATTCACATATGGTTTACGAACATACGAAACATTACTATATATTGTTTAAAACAACGTGCATATACAGTAGAAGTAAAAAGAACAGAGTGGGGATAACCAAGAGCACATTTAGCACAGCAGGCGCCTCTAGGGTGGGAGAGAGAGGAATAGAAGAGGGTCTTTCAACAGTATCTACGGATGGCCAGTATATGGGGATTTAATGCATTACTCTATACCTTTCTGTGTGCTTAAAATATTTGACATGATTAATGTGGAAAAAGTCAGTGCTGTCCCTGGAAATAGTCATACAATTTCAGCTGAAAACAACATTCTACCTATCCTTTGCGCTTCACTGCTACTCAAACAATGATCGGTTTTTAATTAAAAACAATGACATCCCAGAAGCAATGAACATACCTAGATCTTAAGTTTCTAAATACCATCTTCCACTTAAAGGAACCAGGGCTCCGGGGAAAAATGACTGACTTAGGGCCGGGGCTAGAAAAGTACAAGATGGGCCTGGAACATCTGGCTGTGGCAGGAAGTCTAGAATGACGGGAACCTGTCAGAAGGCCACAGAAGCCCGCTTCACACGTACCCCTCAGGTCAAAGCATCAAAATAATAAAGAGAGTAAAAAAGACTACCTCACTGAATAAAATAAGAATCCATGAGTCCACGCTGATAAGCAGAAATAAAAAAGAAAGGAGGACTACTCCCTGCAGTAAGATGTAGAGGGAATCATAGAGATAGAAAAAACACCCTTTGGCAGCCGCCACAGTAATTAGTGGTTTCAGGCAAGACACGTCAGGGCATGCTACAGCTAGTGGGTAAAAGTTTGATGAGAAAAACGTGATTTACAGAGCCTTAAATTACCCTCTCATAAGTTACATGTTAACTGCAGTGGGGGAGAGGCAGGGTATAACTTTACAGTGGAGACCCATGGCAAACCCCACCTTCACCAAGTGGCTGGAGTTGACACCCACACAGTTCACACGTGCCTCCTAACAGGAAGTGCTAAGAGGGGCTCCTGTGCATCACGACAACCCAATCTAACTGTGAAGAAACACACACCCAAACTAAGGACCATTCCACAATGTGCTGGCCAACGAACTCTCTGCGATGACGGATGCAGTCCCCCCACGCTGCCCGACACCACAGCCACTACCTACGTGTGACCGCTGAGCACTTGAAATGTGGACCGTGCAACTGGGGAACTGAACTGTTTATTTTACTTAACTGTAATCAGTGTAAAGTTAAATAGTCACATGTAGCTACAGGCTACCATGTTAGAAGGCGTAGTTCTATAAAATAATTAGTCTATGATCTTCAAAGAGTTTTAAGGTTATAAAAGACAGAAACACTGAGGATCTGCTCTAGGTTAAAGGAGATAAAAGAGACGTGACACCTCTGTAGTCCTGGATCAGATCCCAAACAGGGAAAAAAAGTTTCCTTTGGTACAAGGGATACTTGTGGTATAATCTGCAAACAATTGAATGGCATGTACAAATTAGATTACTATATTAATGTTAATTTCCTAATTTTGCTATGGTTATATAAAAGACTGCCCTTGTTTTTAAGAAATAGACATTGAAGTATTTAGAGACAAAGGTGCATTATATCTCTAACTTACTCTAAAAAAGTTTGGAAAAAAAAATTTTTTTTTTAAATCTTTAAACTATATGTGGACCGAATGATAAAGCACATATTATAAAATGTTAACTTTCAGAATCTAGGTGAAGGGTATATGAAAATTATTCACACAATTTTTGCAGGTTTCTGTAGGGCTGATGTTAAGAAGTACAAGTTTTAAAAACCAGGAGCTCATGTACTCACATACACTAAAATTACACTATTAATGTGTATGAATGAGAACAGTAATAACCGAACCATGTAGAGTTCTAATCAAATATGGCACGCCGAGTGGAGTGTTCGTATGCACTCCCCCCTGAAGCTTTACTAAAATGACTATAAAGGAATAAAAAACATAGGGCTTGCTGGTATGACATGCCCAAAATGGTACTTTACCTCTGTGATTTTCCTAATAACCCTAGTCTAATCATGAGAAAACTATTAGACACATCCCAAGGGACAAACTGCAAAATACCTGCCGAGTCCTCCTCAAAACTGTCAAGATCATGGAAAACAGGAGAAGTCTGAGAAACTGTCACGGCCAAGAGGAGCCTAGGAAGCCATGAGGACTACATGTAATCTGGTCTCCTAGAGGGAGTCCTGGAGCAGAAAAAGAACATTAGGAAAAGAGCAAGGAAATCTGAATAAACTGTGCTGTTTACTTAATAATAATGTGTCAATATTGGCTCATTGGGACTTCCCTGGTGGTCCAGTGGATAAGACTCCCCGCTCCCAATGCAGGGGGCCTGGGTTAGATCCCTGGTCGGGGAACTAGATCCCACATGCATGCTGTAACCAAGAGTCCACATGCCTCAACTTAGAAGGCTGCATGTGGCAACTAAGACCCGGAGCAGCCAAAATAAACAAACATTAAAAAAAAAAATGGCTCATTAATTGTGGCCAAGGTATCGTACTAATGCAAGATGTTAATAACAGGGGAAATGGTGTGGGACACATGGGAACACTCCACTGTCTCCTCAATTTTTCTGTAATTCTAACTGTTCTAAAAAATATTTTTTAAAAAGTAAAGTGTGACTGCAACTATAAAAGTTTTCAGATATGGAAGGCCTCAAAATTTGTCTCTTATGCCTTCTTTTTCTCAGGAGATGTACTCTGGCAAAACAGAGTTAAACCAAGAAAGAAGATATAGAATCCACACAAAAGGACAGATTCAATACAGAAAAGAAGCGAAGACAATTCCCAGGATGACAAAGGCAAGTCCTAGAAATCTGTGTATCAGACCTCGAGGGCAATCAGTTCAGACTGAAGCAAGGATACTGGGGAGGCGGGAGGAAAGGAAGTGCTATGCATGTAAAAAAACTAAGCAAGCAGATAAAGAGACAAGGCAATTATTAAGTCTAGGAAAAATAAAAGTTGTAAGAGAAAGGAAATGCAATCACTGAACACTGCAGCTTAGCTTTGAAAAATATCTGCATAGACATAAGAAACACTGAATTCTGATTCATTTATAAATGATAATATATCATATTTAAAGTCTAAGACACCACTAACTAGAAATCATGCTATTTAATATTATTTACTAAAATACTAAGAGGAAAAAGTGCTGCCAATTAAAATATGACACTATAAAGATGCATTCCAATTTCTGAGTTGTTCAAATGTAAAAGAATAAGCTTCGGGCTTCTCTGGTGGCACAGTGGTTGAGAGTCCGCCTGCCGATACAGAGGACACGGGTTCGTGCCCTGGTCTGGGAAGATCCTACATGCCACGGAGCGGCTGGGCCCATGAGCCATGGCCGCTGAGCCTGCGCGTCCAGAGCCTGTGCTCCACAACGGGAGAGGCCACAACAGTGAGGGGCCCGCGTACCGCAAAAAAAAAAAAAAAAAAAGAATAAGCTTCTCAGAATCAATTTAATACATCAAGCACATTGGAAAGAGAGGGGGAGTGTTTGTTTGGGGAGCAAATGGTATAAGAAAGCTACACTGTGACCTTGCACAGAGGGTAGTCGATATATAATGTCTGAAACTGATGGGGATAAAAAAAGAGCAATGTAAGTTTGTTACTTAGAAACATGGAGCAAAACTTTAGAAGGAATGGCTAAAAGAGCTGAAAATAATGGCTTCTAGGGTAGAGGACTCCAAGATAGGGAGAGGTGAAGAAGATTGCTGTTTCTCATTTGATATTTGACCATTTAAACCATTTACATGTATTACCTTCATGAAAATAAATTTTAAAAAACAAAGCAGCAAGAATCAAATCTAAAGCTATCAGGAAGAAAATATCAACAGCCGAAATACTTTCAGATTTTACTTAAAAAAAAAAAAAACCTAAAACCTAATCCAGTTTCAATGTTATACAAATCTAAATTTTAAGTGAAATTAAATCAAAATGAAAAATTTTATCAAGCCTGTTCTAAATCTGGTCCATTGTACCTGCCAGACACACAGATGTCGATTTAAGATAGCTCAAAGGCTGCCCTGCTAGAGACAGAAAGGCGTGGGAGTGACACCATAGTTCTGAAAGCCCTGACTTCCTGCTTTAAGATAAGACCCAACTAACTCGATCAGAAAAGTACACGTATATTTGCAGCTACAGCAAAGTTACGTAAAATGAAAATAAATGTGGAAAAAATCATAATAGCTTGTAACACTACAATATCTGAAATTACTTTTAGTCAACCATGTCACTGAGTTACTTGTCACTTACATCTTGAAACATTTTATTTTCTTGTTTTAGTCTTGCTTCTTTATCATCTGAGAGTTTGTAAGCATTCTCAAATGCCTCTTCTAAATCCTGAAGTCTAGATTTCAGTCGAATGATGGTATTGTCTTTTTCTTTATTACTCGTTCTCATTTCCTCAATTCGTTCCTGCAAAATTTTGGAGGCACTGCTGGCTGCACTGAAGCGTTCTCTAAGATCACTCTACAAAACAAAGACAAGGATAATACACTGTTTTTAATAATAATAAAAAAATAGATGTCTCAATAGCAGCTAATAATCTGTGGACATTAAATATAAAAGAAAAGTAATAAAACAAAACACATAAATGGAAATGAACAAATTTGATATTCTGTTATATCCCGGGATGGAGACTAGAAAGGATTACCCTATAGAATAATACACAGAAAACCACTGTCTGAGGCATTCTGATTCCAGGACTCACCTGTAGATGACTTTAATGAGGAAAAAATAACCATGGCTATTAGGGAAATGATTCCAAAAGCATAGCTGGAATTTGTTGCCCCACATTGATATTTAGAGGGGAAAAAAAGCATTTCTTACCCTATTCTCTCACTTACAATGAAAATAAAAGAGAAAATTCAAAACATCTAATATGTTAATATTCATTCAACAATCATTAATTGCAAATCCACTAGATGGCAGGCACTAGGGTACTAGAAATATAAGATTAACAAGAGGACTTCCCTGGTGGAGCAGTGGTTAAGAATCACCTGCCACTGCAGGGGACACGGGTTCAAGCCCTGGTCCGGGAAGATCCCACATGCCACGGAGCAACTAAGCCCGTGTGCCACAACTACTGAGCCTGCGCTCTAGAGCCACAACTGCTGATCCCGTGTGCCACAACTACTGAAGCCCATGCGCCTAGAACCCGTGCTCCACCTCAATGAGAAGCCCACACACCACAATGAAGAGTAGCCCCTGCTCGCTGCAACTAGAGAAAGCCCGTGGGCGGCCAAAGACCCAGCACGGCCAAAAATAGATAAATTAATTGATTAAATTTTTTTTAAAAAAAGATCAACAAGAAAGGTCCCTGACATCATGAAGTTTATAGTTTAGAAGGAGACAAAGATAACTTAAAAAAACATCAAAACTATCCCGGTTTCAGCATCAAAAAACAACAAACAAACAAAAAACCCATCAAAGACAAAGAAACAATGTCTAGAATAAAACTGGCATTTTACAGAAAACACTGTTTGTAAAATTATGCACAGAAGAACAAAACTTGGTAATGCATGGGAAAGAAAAGTTATTTAAGAGGAAAGGTTAAGCATTCCTAGTGATACACCCAAGAAAGCTGAAAATGCATCCACATAAAATCTTGAAAATATAAATGTTCGTAGCACTATCATTCATAATAGCCAAAAAGTGAAAATAACCCAAACATCCATCACCTGATGGATGGATAAACAAAATGAGGTGTATCCATACTACAGAATATTATTCCGCTATAAAAAAGAGTGAAGTCCTGGTCCGTGCTACACTATGGATGAACCTTGAAAACCTGATGCTCAGTGCAGGCAGCCAGACACACAAGGTCACATATGGTTTTATTCCGTTGACATCAAATACCCAGAATAGGTAAACCCATAGAAACGGAAAGCAGAGCAGTGGTTGCTCATGGCTGAGAAGAGCATGTAATGGGGGGAGATGGCTAAGAGGTTTGGGGTTTCTTTCTGAGTGAGAAAAAAGTTCTAAAATTAATTGTGGTGATAGTCGCACAAATTTGTGAATATACTAAAGACCACTGAATTATACACTCTAGAAGGATGAGTTTTATGATATGCAAATTATATCCCAAATAAAAAATAAAATTTTTCGAGGGTAAAAGTTTATAGTATCATATGAAGCCAGCAGCATTCAAAATATAAACGTAACAATAAAACATCCTAAAGGAGAAGACAAGCAACATATAACCAACGTTTTTATAAAACTGTTCATTCGTCTCTAAAGTTCAATTAATAAAAAAGCTTATATTTTTAACATTAAGCCACTAGAACAACAAAAAATAGAGTACTTACTTACCACTTCTATTTCCAGCAAGTTATTCTTATTTTCAAGTGTTCTCACACGACTAGTAGCTTCATTCAGAGCACTATCTAACTGGCCACATCTAAAAAACATATATTGAAACAAAACAATCAAAGACAAGATCCTTCCTCTTAAAAGTATTATAAAAATCTAACTGATTCTCCAATATATTAGGTAAAACAAATTCTCCAATGTTAGCCAAGACTAAGGATGCCATTTTAGTAAAATATATCCAATGAACCTGATATTATAGTATCCGGAAAAAATTTAAAATGATCTGAAAAGATCCCTAACAAGTATTAGGTGAACAAAGCAAGATATGAGCAGGTATTTGTACACTCACATTCATAGCAGCATAAATTCACAATAGCCAAAAGATGGAAGCAACCTGTGTCCACCAAGGGATGAATGGATATAAACAAAATGCAGTGTGTGTGTGTGTGTGTGTGTGTGTGTGTGTGTGTGGTGTGGTGTGTACAATGAAGTATTATTCAATGTTAAAAAGGAAAGAAATTCTGACACATGCTACAACATGGAGGAACGTCAAGGACATTATGCTGAGTGAAATAAACCAGACACAAAAGGACAAACACTGTGATTCCATTTCTACAAGGTACCCAGAAGCATCAAATAGAGACAAAGTAGAATGATGGTTGCCAGGGGCTGGAGGGAGGGGGTAATGGGGAGTTATTGTTTAATGGGTATAGAACGACAGTCCTGCAAGACGAAAAAAGTTCCAGAAATGGATACTGGTGACGGTAGCACAGCAGTGTGAATGGACAACACCAGTGAACCGTAAACGTAAGAACAGTTAAAATGGTAGATTTTGTCATTTTATCACATTAAAAAATAAAAATTAAATATGCAAGATATAGAAAACTGCATAAAATAACTTCAGCTATGAAGAAATATATATGTATATGCATTATCATTTCTGGAGGGATGCAAACAATTAAGTCTAGGATGTGAAAACAGAAGATGGGGTAGAAAGACTTCATAATAAATCCTTCTGTACTATTTCAAATCAGCATGAATGTTCTTCTTATAATTAAAGACTTTCTTTGTAAAGTTAATTACCATAGAACCTCAAAATAAGAAAATACATGGAAGAATTTGGTCACCATTTTGAATCAGTGTTCAATGATGTGTTGTGAATAAAAGCTAATATTTATTCAGCACTGACTACACACTCAGTCTTTGTGAAGCACTTTGCACTCATCCTCACAATCCTCTGAGTTAGGATTGTCATCATTCCCATTTTACAGATGAGAATACAGAGACAGAGAAGTTAAGTTCCTCCAGAGTCACACTGGGATTCTAAGCCAGGCAGTCTGGCTCCAGAGTCATGCTCCTACCCACTATGCATTAATGCCTTGCAGAAAGGAAACACTGATGAAACTGTTCTTGAAACAAAGATCACTAAATAGTCAAGTGTTGCTGTGTTGTTATTTTTCTGTTGTAATTACCTCACTGATTCCGGTATGCCAGAGATCTCATCCCTCAAGTTGCAATTGTGTGACAATATAAGTGTTAATGGTCCCATCTGCAATAGCAGTGGGATTCCCCAATTTGCAATTGTGAAATTTGAAAAAAACTGCTGTGTATACTGACAACATAATATTGGTTTTTGTCTTAGGTAAATCGCTTTTCCAGTTCTAAATAACTGCACTTCTCATTTTGTTTCTACTGTCCTCTGTAACACAGTTTTATATGGTAGAGGCCGAATCAAGCCCTGTAGGGGTGCTGGTAGGAGAAAATGACGCGTTGCTCTCCATTTGCACGCTATCAGTACATTTACTCCACTACCTAGATTGCTGCTGTTACTGTTATAACACGACCACTTATTTAAAACCCGGACTTCCAATTTGCTCCTCCTACATTCTCCCACTGCTCCGTGTGCTCTAGCAGCTTCTAGACATGAAGATGTTTTAATTAGCTCCCCTTCTTTGGCACCCCGTCTTTGACCCAACAAGGTCTACTGGTCGGCGTCTTTCGGACTTCTGTTTTCTAACAGGAAGTACCTGTGGTCACCTGTGCCTTCTTAAAAAACAAAATAAAACAAAAATAAGAACAAACTTCCCCCAGCCTGGTATCTACTCTTTTCTTTTTGTCCTAGAAAACCTAAAACTGGCCTTTTTTCCTGGCTCTTTTCAAACTACTTCTCTGCCATTGTACCCCCATCGCCACCACCAACAGCAAAATGGAAGCTATAGAAACGATCAGGATTAAGACAGCATGTTAGCTACCACAGCAACCACACACTAGTATAAAAGCTAGTTTTCCGGACTTCCCTGGTGGCGCAGCAGTTAAGAATCCAACTGCCAATGCAGGGGACATGGGTTCATAGCCCTGGTCCAGGAAGATCCCACATGCCGCGGAGCAACTGAGCCCATGCGCCACAACTACTGAGCCTGTGCTCTAGAGCCCGTGAGCCACAACTACTGAGCCCACGTGCTTGGAGCCCTTGCTCCACAACAAGAAAAGCCACTGCAATGAGAAGGCTGCGCACCGCAACAAAGACCCAACACAGCCAAAGAGATAAATAGATAAATAAATAAAAGCTAGTTTTCCTAGAATTCTCCAAATTAAACTGTTAACTGGATCAGATTTCAGTTCCCTCCTAATCTTTTCTCAAGGGGTTTTGTCTTTTTTGCCCTAGAGAAGACTTTGTTGTCACCTAGACTCTACCAGTTTTCAATCTGTTTAATACCATTTGTAAAGTATGTTGCAAGTACGCTGTTATTTTTTTAGTTTTTTTTTTGGCCATGCCGCATGGCATGTGGGATCTTAGTTCCCCGACCAAGGATCGAACCCAAGCCACCTGCAGTGGAAGCGTGGAGTCTTAAATTAACCACTGGACAGCCAGAGAAGTCCCTCAAGTACGCTGTTATTAATACTAGTAAAAGCATCAAATTTTGTAAATGCTTCTCTCTCTCTAAAATAAGTGGAAAGCTATCCCTAGTATAAGACCATTCTCCCCTGTGTGTCTATGGTTTTTTTGAATGAGATAACTGTTTCCACAGGTTCATGAGTGTCTGGGTTAAAGTTATGCGTTTCTGGGTATGAAGAAAGGTTGAGAACTGCCCCAGGACATCAATAATAGACTTATTAGGGAATCGGTAGAGCATTAATCCTCCCATAAATGACATTCCTTTACATATACAAAATCTGCTCAACTATCTCAGTATTTCGCCCACACAAAACAAATGTCCTCATCAATTATCAGTGTTTTGTAAGAGGATGGCTCAAATCTTTATTTTTTGGCTGCACCCACGGCTTGCAGGATTTTAGTTCCCCAACCAGGGATTGAACCCGGCCCCTAAGCAGTGACAGCAAGGAGTCCTAACCACTGGACTGCCAGGGAATTCCCTCAAATCTTTAAAAATACTTACTTAGGCAAACATGTTTCTTTGTGAAAAATTTCAAATCTAAAGCACACGTTTTCAAAGTGTTTTAACATCACAATATGTTATACTTTGGGGAAAATAATATATCCAAGTTGGAGAAACACTAACTTTACAGTTAAATTATAAGTCTTACCTGTCTACAAGAATTTGATTGGTTTTCTTCCAATCTTCAACTGCAGGAATTTCTCTTGCCTCCAGTTTCTGTTTTAAACTATTTATTTCTGACTCATAATAAGCTCGAAGATCTGCGATGTGTCGAGCATGCTTTTCCTTCAGGTTCTGCCTAACCCTGTTGGTGAGAGGAAAAAACATCATTTAGAAAGCATCTCCTCACTATCTTGATAAGAAAAACCAAGAACATAATGATTCTCATACACAAAAATACAGCCTTTTTCCTTTATACACCCACAGAAAATATAATAGATTAATACACAAGATGACAATAAAGCAAAAAAAAAAGGCATTATTTTTCAGATGGTCTACCTTATAAACATTATATTATCTTTTTAATTTTTTATACATTACTGAAGTTCAATAAAAACAATTTCCATAATTCAAGCAGACATCGTAAAAAACCTATTGACATTACAAGCCATTCACTGAAATACATACTTAGACAATATCACAGGATCTTCCAGGGACGTCAGTGAAATGCATTCTGGGACACCACTGGCTGTACCTGGAAGCTGGGACTGACTGACTGAGGCAAAAGGTACCAGGCCAGTGTTTTCTTCATCTACACTGTTGACTGAGATGTCATTACTACCAATAGTATATACTGCAGGAAACGTGGAACTGGTCCTACTTTCATTTTGGAATGCATGATTTTTCCAAGAGTCCACTGGAGAAACTTTTGTATTTGAAGGATATTTTGGGAATCCAGGTAACTGAGAAGTAACGTGACTTGCTTGTGAAAACGAGTCTATGTCAGAGTGACTAGCCATACTAGGTTCTAGAACAGAGTCCGGTGAGAAGGATATTCTGTCATCAAGGGCATTCAAAAAGCCATGTGGCTGAATCCCTGAAATCTGCTGACTTGGCTTCAGGTGTAATGTTGGGTCTAGAGTCAGTACCTAGAAAAAAGACAGACAACAGTAAGCTCTCGCCCTCTGTACTCAGTTTTTGTTTTCAGGCGAGTAGGCTTTAGATCTCCTAGGGAAAAGGAAGCTCAAGATGAGAGTTACGAGTCATGAGTCATCTTTCATTGTCACTCAGCAGAGTGCTGTCAACTTTACCTCCGGTGGATGATCTGGGCTGGAAGCAGAAGGGAGATTCCTCTCAGGCAACTGCTTGTTTTCCCTCTGTTTTTTATAATAAATATCCTTCAGTGATGGTAGCTTCATCTCATTACTAGTATTAGACTTAAAGATACGAAACAAAATTATTTAAATATTATCAACGAATCAATGATGAAAAAAGTTTACTTTCCTGATATCAAGATCAGCACCATAAAAAGATTTTTGAAAAATTTAAAATAAACTGAGATGCCAGACTGCCAGATTTGTAATAAGAGTTTGGAAGTCATTACCTATTATGAGGCTCCCTCAGAATGAAAAAATTTTCATACCCTCTAACAATAAATATTAAGGGGATAATTTAAACCTAAGATATTTAGCAGCCTAAGAACACTTCCAAAGAATAAAATCCTTGGTAATCTCCTTACTCAAAATAAGAACCAAGTTTTGAGGTAAGAAAAGACTTCATAATGAGTGAAGGAAGCAGGGCAAGAAAACTTCTGGCCAGATTAATTTCCTGTGACCCAAAGGGACAGGTGTCAAAAGGTGGAGTTCCCCAGCTCTGTAGTTATATTCGTGTTTAAGAGGTGGCAGACAACAAGAAGTGTTAAGAAAGAAGTTACCCAATGAAAATAAGACCCCTTTTTAATTAGTAAAATAAGAAGATATGGGGACTTCCCTGGTGGCACAGTGGATAGGACTCCTCACTCCCAATGCAAGGGGCCCAGGTTTGATCCCTGGTGGAGGAACTAGATCCCACATGCATGCCGCAACTAAGAGTTTGCATACCACAACTAAGGAGCCCACATGCCGTAACTAGGACCCCACACAACCAAATAAATAAATAAATATTTTTTTAAAAAAAAAAGAAGAAGATACAATCCTAACTTCTACAGCTGAAATCAGGGCTTTGCTACACTGGAAGTGTTACAAACCTAAACTCCAAATACTAAAACACTGGGCTTAAATTATTTCAATGTGGGACTTATTGTAGGGCGTGACAGGGGTACCATTGAACCCTGGGCCTCAAATTTAAACCGTGGACATTCTCTCAAATGAGATTACAGATTGAGCGAGAGATACATTGAAAGCACTGAAAGAACACATTCGTCCTAGAGCTTTAAACTTTTAAACTGTCCCATTTCCAGACCCTACATAGACAGGCTGCGGAGCACCAGGAACTAATGTTTTTTTTTTAATAAACTCTATAACTAGCTTGTGAAAAAGACAATTAAGTATACTTTTTGTGTGGGCATTAAAGGCATTAATTTGTTAAATGTAAACCCTTAAAATTTACCACAATTTCTATAATCCTGCTTTGAAATTTTACTTTTTATACACCAACAACCTGGAAGCTTTTTCAGGCACTGAAATCTATGCCAAGCAGCAGCTCTTGGACTATGGCTACAGCCTGAGGAATACTGCCCTGGGTGAACAGTTGCAACTATTCTATTGACAGCTCACTGTAATACAAGGTAATATTTTTCACCACCTTTTTTTTTTTTTTTTTTTTTGGTGTGCCGAGTGGCTTGTGGGATGTTAGTTCCCCGACCGGGACTGAACCCAGGCCCTCGGCAGTGAGAGCTCAGAGTCCCAACCACTGGACTGCCAGGGAGTTTCCTTTTCACCACTTTTATGATTTCTCTTCTTGTCATATTTTAACATCTCTGAAGTGAGGATGTCTCTTGTAATTAACAGCATCTTACAAATGCCTTTGGTCAAGTAGCAGCTGTGACATAATTGTCACTGCCTGCTCATAAGCAAATAAAAAAGCTTTCAAAATTGGCCAAATAGGTGTCAGTAGCTTGGAAGAAAATCCTAGAGGCTACGCTGGAACCCCTGAGAAGCAATATTTAAGGGACAGTGAATCAGACATGTTTAGCAACATTCCCCATCTGAGAGTCAAAAGCAGGCCAGTCCTACATAACTACTAAGCCAGGTAAAAACTCAGCACACCAAGGCCTTTCATCCTTTTTTAAAGAAATGCCAAGTCATCAATGCTCTTGGTGGCCCAAGGGAAATGGCATGTGGAAAACACAGAAACCAACACTGACTTAAAAAGAGAGGAGTGTGGAGTGTAAGCTCCTGTAGGTAAAGAAGTTTCAACTAATTTACTTCACTTATATTATCCATAAGGATGTACGAGAATTATAGGATAAAAATATATGTTTAAGTCTACAAAATATAAATTCTAAGGGATAAGAAAGCATTGTATCCGTCTGATGGATGAATGTTTTTTCTTGGTAGAATATGAAACAAGAAGTCTTAAAATTGATGGCAACTTTATATTTTGAGTCAACAAAATATAGTGTTAATTTACTGATGTTGAAGACCAAGAAACACACACAGTGAGCCCTGTGATTGCAAAGCCCACTGAGTCTCCCAGACCCCTCAATCTCACTTCCCCCACCCTTCCTTCCTAGTGTTTATCTGTCTCTTTTTTCCTCCTTTCCTGAAGGACAGAATGCTGGTTCCCGCCCTCTCTGGGACTCTGATGTCCAAAACTACACTGGTCCCACGCTGTCCTGTCCGGCTATGCCTGTCACACGTGTTTACAGCTCTCCTGGTTACTTTAATTGTATCTCTCCTTTCCTCCAACCTATTCTCTCATCTCCTGATCTAAACACAAGTGAGATATATACATCGATGTACACATACTGGATATTTTTATTTCTTTGCTCTCAAGTCAACAAAATATTTACATTTCTTGCTCAAAGAAAATCAAAACAGCAAATTAAATTGCTCATAATTATGATACAAACAGATCAGCGGGAGGGTGTAACAGAACAGAAAATCAAAACCACGCCTGGGAACGGGGGAAGAAGTTTATTTGTGTACCTACTATATTTAAAATAGTGGGCACAAAATCATGTCATTTAATTTCACAAAACACTAACCAGGCATTTTTAATTCCATTTTTAAGTAACGTTCCTAAGATCACATAGGCAGTGAATGACAGAGACCAAATCTGAAAGCAGGCAGATATGATTTAAAGCCCATGCTTTTTTCTGTATATCAGAAATTGAAAAATACAAACTTTGTAAATGAAATAGTGTACACAATTGTATAACAAATACACACGTGCATCGTGGGTTATTAAATTACCTGGCTTGGTGATATATCCATGGAGGAGGCTGGAGCAAACGTCTTCTCTAAAGTCTCAGGCAAAGAGTGGTACATGTCCTCCTCCTCCAGTTTCCAGTAAGTCAGTCCTAATGTGAACAAATACACAGAATAGACAAGGGTGAGGAAAAAGAACAAAAATGCTTTCTAGAGTAACTTATTTCTACCTAAAGAAAATTAAACATGGCAAGTATGTGTTCTAGAATAACTTATTTTTACCTAAAGAAAATTAAATATGGGAAGTTTTTGGCTATCTGGATACAGGAAATTGAATTTGGAAGGGAAAAAATTCACATAAATGCCTTGCCATATATGAGTCCTAACTTAATGATCCAAATATTTTAAACTGAACTATCATATTATTAAAAGTCAAGATAAATTCATGCAATTTAAAAAATATTTTTTTAAAAGACAATTCCTTTATGCACAGTACAGACGTACATAGAAGCAATCTAAAGAATTCAATCATTCAAACCCTTATTGAGCGTTTGCTGTACCAGCTGGGGAGGAGGAGGCGTGAAGAGTGAGCCGTGAACTGTAAGTCAATCATGCAGTACACACAGCATGTCAGAAGGTGGTAAGCACTCTAGTAAAATTTAAAAATCAGTGTAAGGGAATATGCAGTGCGTGTGGAAGGGAGCGCAGGCGCTCTTTTTGAATAGGGTGGTCAAGGCTGGTCGCGTTAGCCGTATATGAGGGAGCTCCCCCATAAGGGGCAGGGGAGAACATTCCACATACAGGAAGCAGCCAAAGCAAAAGCCCTAAAATAAGAACTTATCTGGCATATTTGAGCAAACAGCCTCTCTACTGAAGCAGAGAAAGGGAGAGGGCAGCAGACAGTGAGGTCGAAGAGCAGAGAGAGATGTCTCTGGCCCGCAGGCCTCTGTAAGGACAGACTCCCTCCCGGCTGTTATTCTGCGGGAAGTGGAACCACCGCAGGGCTTGAGCGGAGGAGTCACAAGATCTGACCTGTCTTTAAAAAGGATCACATTGGCTACTGTGTTGAGAACAGACGGAAGCTGCAAGGGTGAAAGCAGGGAGGCTGGTTAGGAAGCTCGCGGGAACCCAGGGGACAGGTGATGGGGCTCTGTTAGGGTGAGAGCAGGAAGGTGGTGACAGGTGATCAGATCATGGTAATTTTCACAAGGCAAAGCTGATTCATCCTGAATTGGATGTGGGATTGAGGGAAAAAGGAGTCAGTATGTAAAGCCATTAAAGCTAAAATAAGCTCACCGTGGAGAGTAAAGAATGGCTTACAGACAGTTTGAATTTCTTAATTCATTTTGGAGTATCTGAAAAATGCTGAGATGATTTTTGCAGCTGTTTGAAATAACTGCAAAAGTACTTCTTTCTACCTTTACAGAACTTGTAACACAAAGTAAGGCAAGTAAGGAAGTTACAGCTACCAGAGGCACAAGACAACACATAATACTTTTACAGAAACCACTCTAATATACATGATTATCACCCTATGAGAAATGCGCACATTATTATTTTGAAAAAAACTCCTTAGAAATATAAGTATCATACCTGTTCCTGAATCAGACATCCAACAATTTGGACTCTCATCTGGTTTGTTGAGGTAAAAAGCTCGAGAATGTGTACCAGCAGTGAAATCAGACTACAATTCAAGAAAGAAAGCCATTAGTTGCCAGCTAAAAATCATTAGGCACAAACTGCTTGACACAAAGAATAAGAGCCAGGTGTCAAACCTAGGCATACAGAAAAACTTTCAGAGGTTCACAAAGAAAGCAAGCCTGGTTTTCCCCATGGTTACAAGAATTGCAAAATGACAGGAATTAACAAGGATTTTCTATTCCTGTGTAATTTACAAAAGTTTGTTTTGATTCTCTGTGGAGATGAAAGAGGAAACCGGAAGCAGACATTATGAGTTCAGAAAGAAAATGTATTTATGGACTTCCCTGGCGGCGCAGTGGTTAAGAATCCACCTGCCAGTGCTGGGGACACGGGTTCGAGCCCTGGTACGGGAAGATTCCACGTGCCGCGGAGCAAGTAAGCCCGTTCACCACAACTACTAAGCCTGTACTCTAGAGTCCGCGAGCCACAACTACTGAGCCCGCGTGTCACAACTACTGAGGCCTGCGCACCTAGGGCCCGTGCTCTGCAACAAGAGAAGCCACTGCAATGAGAAGCCCGTTCACAGCAATGAAGAGTAGCCCCCGCTCACCACAACTAGAGAAAGCCCACGCACTGCAACGAAGACCCAACACAACCAAAGATAAATTAATTTAAAAAAAAAAGAAAATGTATTTATAATTTGCCATCGACTTCCAAAAGAAACTTCAAGTGCCTAGAATTAAAGTCATTTAGTATAAAAATTAGTGTAAAAGCCATAACAATTCATTTTTATCATTAAGACTACAATAAATCAACTCTGAAAACTGCATATCAATAATTAGTATGAACTTTAAATAGTAGACTACATCTTATATGCAAATAATTGGTTACCAGAAAAGGCTAAAAGTGCTTACTTATCCTCAATTCTAATAAAAATTCTAAGCTAAACTCTCCTCACAATATCTCTGGCACTGTCACAAGAAATCTGTGTTTCCCCAGAGAGATATGTGATTTTCATCGGAATTTTTCTTATCAGTTGCACCACCATCAAACTTTTAATTCCTGTTAAAAAGTATTTAGCTCTATTTGCTTACAACCACCTGTGAACCCACTGCAAAAGCAAAAGCACACTAAGCTGATGCCATTCTACATACCAAGGAGGGGTTATCCCCTCAGCCTTCTAAGGCACCACTCTAGCCTCCTTTTCATCAAATGTCTCTCCTAATACGCCTGCCTGTTCAAATTTCTGTCGTCTCTGTACTTAACAGACCAAGAGAAGCTGACTACAGAAGAATAAGTGAAAAATCCCAATTAAAATATTTTGACTTTTTCCTGGTTCTTTGGTGTAAACCTTAATGCGCTCAGTCGACACACGCCCCCTTGGCTGGAGGAGGCTCACCACACACGGCTGCCTGCTGCACTCTTCTGGGCCACAAGGCATCGGCTGAAGAAAACAGGCCCGGCTTTAAAGAGCAAGGAAAGTATGGTGCAAGGAAAGCCCTTCCCAAGAAGCTGGCCTCAGCCTAGCACAGGATCTTCATCAGTAACAGTCTAGCAGCATCTGAAAAACCACATGGAGCCCACACCTGGGGAAAGGGTAACAGCCAGTCTGTCCCAGACAAAGGACCAAGGAAACAAAGACCGACTTGAGCTTTGGAAAATCCTTGTGCTAAACAATATCCAATTTCAAGACATGCTTCAAAATAGCTAGGACCCAAAATAAACTACCTTGTATAAAAAGAAAATTGGATCCCAAGAGAATTCTGATCATAAAGATTCCCTGGATTTAGACTGAAAATGGAAAAAAAAACAGTGGGAGAAGAGAAAGGATGAACTAAAGAAGAAAGTTCCAACTTTTGTGAATCCACAGAATTTGATTCAGAATTATGCAGGTAAGAAGTGCATTTCAGGTGTGGTGTCTGATTCAATAACCACCACTACCTGAAAGCCACTTAAAACTTGGACATACCAAAGAAACTTGATTCCCCTAATGATTTAATAGCAAAAATATCTAATTCACCTTTAAAAAATAGGAAAAATAAAACTTGTCCAGAGATGATCAAAGAAAAGGAAAAATTCAAAGAGAATCATGCCCTCATCACAACTTTACCCTCTGCGCAACTGACATCCCCAGAGGCAGAACAGGCTACTAGGTAGACCTATCCCCCCAAGGGCATATTTCTCAGGCAGTGTCTCTGATCCTTCAGCTGCTTCTCTGATTCTCCACTGAATCAAGGGAGAAAATTAGGCTAGATCATTGGTTCCAAGCTTTACAGCACATAAGAATCACCTGAGGAGCTTTTAAACCACCTGATCATAGGTCACAACTGCACCAATGAGGACAGACCGCCTGGGGCGGGCGGCCAGTCATCAGTAGATTTTT
The DNA here is from genome assembly GCF_964165515.1 of Mesoplodon bidens. NCBI lineage: Eukaryota > Metazoa > Chordata > Mammalia > Artiodactyla > Ziphiidae > Mesoplodon > Mesoplodon bidens. The sequence continues at coordinate 7,265,603 of NC_138169.1, read as the reverse complement.
AAGGCTCCTCAGGTGACTCCAATGTGCAGCAAATTCTGGAAACCACAGGGCTACACAGAACAAATACCGATCCACAGTCACAAAAGACAGTGAATCCACCAAGTTACACACCACAAATCCAAAGTTCATCAGAAGTGAAAAAGTCTCCACAAACTAAGTTTCAGTTAAGGTAAAAACAGAAAAAAATGAAGCTACTATATATGAAAACATTCTCCATTTCTGCCAACCTATTCCAATGAAGAAAACAACGTTCACCTCAGTCTCCAAATGCTTTTATGCCACCACACCAAATAAGGATATACCATGCTTGATGGCACACAGGTTCAAAAGAACAGAGCTACCAATACAGCACCAGCCCCCAAGGCTTGATGGTTCATGTAGCTTCTTCACCTTCATTTCCCTCAACACAAATCTGAGTAAGTTAAAAAAATGATGACTTCAAGAAGCCTAAGTATCATGGGCTGAAGAAAGAAAATTTACTGAAAGAGAACTATTGCCTCATGAAGGCTGGGGGACTGCCTTCTTACGACTTCTATTCTTTTCATTTAAATTAATTTAGTTTTGGCTGCGTTGGGTCTTTGTTGCTGTGTGCGGGCTTTCCGTAGCTGCGGCGAGCAGAGGCTGCTCTTCATTGCAGTGCATGTGCTTCTCATTGCGGGGGCTTCTCTTGTTGCGGAGCACGGGCTCTAGAAGCACAGGCTTTAGTAGTTGTGGCGCACGGGCTTAGTTGCTCTGCGGCATGTGGGATCTTCCCGGACCAGGGCTCGAACCCGTGTCCCCTGCATTGGCAGGCGGATTCTTAACCACTGCGCCACCAGGAATGTCCCCACAACTTCTATTCTTTAATAGATCTTTTTCAAAGGAAGATGGAAAGACTATATTTAGGATGGCCAGTTTCTAAAGGAATCAAGTTTGTAGAGAGACTTGACTTTGCGATTTCAATGTATTATATACTAAACAATGTTATTCTATGACAATTTAGGCCAAAAGGTCTTTAAAGATGTTTAAACCTTACTCAGTAGCTACAGCTCTTTAACAAAAGCAGCTGCTATATGATCAAAAGGAATTTAAATGAATGTTTAGAATTTAAACATTCAATCTCTTACAATTTGGATTATAAATTCAGAGTTGTCCAAGCTTCAACTGTTTTTATAATGGCATCTTAAAGCATTCACACATAGAGTACTACTTATTACAACTTAACAGTAGAACAAATTATTTGAGGGTTTTTAAAAAAACAATGTATTACTCTCTGGCTAAATGTAAACATTTGCAGTACAAAGAGAATTAGGACCTTTACAAAATGTTTCATTTTTTTTTTTAATAGTACTTTATCCCTCATTGGTTTTGATTTCCGGCCTACTAAAGAACCACTAATTGGAGCATTGTTTCCCATCCTTTGAGACACCAAAAAAGATATGTCAATGGAACAAATTAACAATACAAAACAAAGGGCAAAAAACTTATGTTAATGAACATGTGGTAAACTCAACATAATTATCCTAATTGTCCATAGATGAAGCATGCCAGAGTCAAGTGACTGATCACCTACTTTCTCAATTGGTGATTTTTTGGTTTGCTCATTTCCTTGCATAGATTTTGAACACCCCTCTTCTTTATGTGCTCTCTTTGGTTGGTTCTGCCTCAGCATTTGAGCCCATGATGTTATAGATTTACTATTTAAAAAGAAAAAAACAAAACACCTCTCTTTAAATGCTGTCCTTCACAAATAAAACTAAACACTAGTAGATACTATGTCAGTGGAAAATGCTTTGAGTTGTTTTTCTAATAGCAGAGAGAGGATGGATTTTTATTGATTCACATAAATTTCTTTTTACAATATCTTACTATTAAAGGCAAAATGAAAAAAGACTGACTAGCAGTGACTAACAATACTTATAGTCTGTAGCCATGGAACAGAACAAAAACCACCACAGTGGCCCCTTCAAGTACTCAGTATATCTCCACAGTGAAAGCATACTTATTTAGATGGACTTATAATTATACTTATGGGTACCCAAGATTGTGTTGCCACAGCAAAATACCTTACACTGAATGACATATTTCAGAGACATAAAACGGAACATAATTTTAAGTGATTATTTGCTTTACAAACATTCAGCCAAAGTTTCTTTTACCAAAAGCTTCTTTTACCTGGGTCGATCAAAATATCATTTAACTTACAAAATCTCTTCTTATAAACAAAAAACATAAAACTGAGTATGCTTGTATATAATTTTTTGTTTTAAATTATATGAACATGTGTGACAAAATTCCACTGTTGATGCAGTCCTATACTCTAATTTCAGCAAGTCGATAGTGACTAGAAAATACAAAAGGTATTTTTCTGGCAAGGCCTCTCACCTTAAGAGTTTTAGTAGTCTTATAACATTGTAAATGGGAAGACAGATGTCGTTAGCATGTAGTGTGCTTTGTTAATTTCAGTTTTTTCCACAGGCAGTAAATAAAACAATTTGATAAAACTGATAGACATTCGAACACATCTCATTCCAACTAAAAGGAGCTGTATTTACTAAACATGTTTAGCTTATTATAAATGTAATAAACAAGTCAAACTCCCTTCAAGTGATGGAGAAATTCTACTTACTTATCTGTTTTTCCACTGTATACTTCCGAAATCTTATTTTCACCAAGAAAACTGTGTTCAAATTCACCAGGAAAAATGGGAGTATCTTCCTTTAAAGATGCACAAAACTCTTCATTTGTATGTATATAAAAACTCTGGTTTTTCACACCATCTACAAGTGACTCCGTTTGCACCACCGGTGCTCCAGACTGTCCTTTAGAAACCTCTGCGTGCTCCATGAATTCTTGAGCGTCCTTAGATTTGTAGGTATTTAGTTCTGAGGCACAAAAGGTACCATACCCACTGCTCACTGAGCTACTATCCACATTGCAGTCTGGTTGTGACATGGATGTTTCTTGCTGCATTTCAGGTTCTTTAGACTTGGGATAACTGAAAACAGATTCATTTCTCTCACTGTTTTCAGAAAAAAAACCCATTTGACTTTCTGAAGATATTTGTCTGCTTAAAGAACTTCTATCACAGGAAGCCCAGGAAGCATTATTGGTCTGTAACTTGACTAAATTTTTTATCTCCTTCTGTATACGCTGAAAATAAAAAGTTACAGAGTTGGCTAAGGATGTATATTAACATCACATTTTTATAAATGTCTTAAAATATTGTATTTAAAAATAAGAGATATTACCCTAAAGATGACACATGTGCATTATATTTAGTTTATAAACAAAACTGATATAAAGAACTAACTAGTTGGGACCTTTGAGATGGCCCACACTCTGGCATTTCTCCCAGGGCCACTCTCACCTTTTGAGACAGACCGAGTCCTATATTTGGAATGCGTACCTCTAAATAAATAAATCTACTTCTTGCCTGTCACTTTGTCTCTCACTGCATTCTTCCTGGGATGAGACATAAAGAACCTGAGCTTCAGTAAGTGCTGACACCAGGAACTCAGGCCCCCACCCAGGTGGAGGATGGAATGATGATGCTGACCCTCCGGACTTCAATCAACTAAAGCTTGGACTCTGTGGACCTTTGTCCCAATTCTACGCTGAGTTCTCCTCTGCTTAAGCCCCCTCACGATTATGCACGTACCCTTAGTTTAAAACTTCCCCAGTTTTGCAGTTTGGGGAGACACTGCTTTGGGAAAAGATCCCCGGTGTTCTCCTTATTTGCTGCAAGTAATGAATCCTTCCTTCTCCCAAAAAAAAGGGGGAAAAAAATTAACTAAGTGGTTCTTCTGCAAATCTTACAATATAAAAACAAGAATCAATATAAAGAACTTACTTGAATTTGGTTGTGGAACTGTTCCTGCTGGGCAACTATCTGCTCTTGGCATTGTTTTTCCACCAAATTGAATAGTTGTAACCACCTGGTCTAGTAAATTATAAAATATTTTAGTTAAACATAAATTTTTAACCTAATACTTCACAGAAATATTCCTCCAGTGGGAAAGAGACTTTTTTAAAAATGTATTTTTAATGTAAAAGTCATAAGCTAAATTAATTATAAAACTATATTTAATGCAAAAGTACACGGACATAGGCTTGGGCACCCCTTTCTTATGTTACCTGTGGTCTGGGTAAATTTGAGGGTCTGAGTAAATCTTCTTTTTCAAATGGCATCTTGATTTGATGTCATCTGCTACCATTTCTGATTAATCAATAACTGCTGCCAGCTGTACTTTACATTTGTCTTAAGTTCCTCTTCCTTTCCTCGTAACACCTAATGGTTTTCTTAAACACTAACCTGGACCCAGAAAAAGAATCCCACATCTTAAAACAACAAATAGTTTAGTAGTAGGAGAATTCGATCCCTAATTTAGTTGTTCTTCAAGTTAAAAAACCTTTTTTAGAGTCAGATATTAAAGCACTGCAGCTGAAAAAGAATGAAAAAATGACTCTGAAAACCTATGGAAGTGACCTATAATTCCCTTCATGGCCACTTTTAGGTCCTGATCCAGCCTGACCCCCAAGAGTAGTTAAGTGCTCTTATAACTAGACTAGGCCAAAACACGGGAGGAGAGGGGGCACGGACTTCTCCAGAGGCTGAATTCAATCTAAAGGCTGGTCTACTTTCAGTAACAGACCGTATGTAATAACATGCAGTGTCAACAAGCAGCTACCACAACTGGCTTCCCTGTTTAAAACCTTTCGGTGCCTTTCCACTCCGGTCATTCCCTACAGCGCCCTGCGTGATCTGGCTCATCTAGGCCTCCCAGCTTCATCTCAAGTCTCTCTGTCCCTATCTCGACACACACCAGCGTCGCTGGCCCCCTTCTGTTCCCTGGAGACGCCAAAACTGTCTTCCGCCTCAAAAGTCTCGCACTAGCTGTACCCTCTACCTGGAAAGCCCTCTCCGCAGCTCTCAACATGGCTGGCTTCTTCCCCCGCTGCGATTTCAGCTCAATTATCATCTTCTCTCGAAGAGTTTCCCGGACCACCCTCACAGTCGCTCTCTCTCTTTCTTGGCACCCTGTTTAGTTCCTTCGGAGCGTTTACCACAGTCGGAAGGTCTCTCACTTGTTCTCCTGGTTAGCCTGTCTCTCTCCCACCCCTGCGCCCACCCCATCTCCAGCACCTAGGACACAAGGCCAAGAGTGGACACTCAGATACACAGTCTAAACGAGTGTATAACAATGGATACTGCTAGCTGCGCTTTTCTTGGTATTATAGACTACACAATCCAGAGACGCTTCAGGTTCATGGTGAAAGCCACTTATATAACAGAATTAAGTTGAAACCTGTATAACGGTATTAAGGTAAAGGGGAGAAAACCTGAAGACTGGAAAAGGAAGCCTTAAAATGAAATACGATGGTACTGATAGGAAGCGTGAATTCTGAATCAACTGACTTCAGGACAAGGTGGGTTAGACCAAATCAAGTCCCTTACCTTCTCAACTTATAAAGTACCTTATATTAATCAAAACATAAAAGAAATCATCAGGCAACAGTTTTCTTATTCAGTTATACCCCTATACCTTTAGGGGTTATTTTTATCCTAATAAAGTTATTATTCACATAAAACTAAATTATGATAGAATAACAATTTACTTAACAAAAAATGGCTTCATAGTATGTGAGACACTTGAGATTAATCACATCCTTATCATCATTTTCTTATTTAGGATACAAATGAATAGAGTTCATTCAGGCCATAAATTAGTGGAGACTGTTTTTCCAAGTCAGATTTTATTGTTAATGTTTTAATTTTAAGTAAGCTAATTTAAGGATATTTTTAAAACTGTGAACAACATTATACACTTAATTATTAAGAAGGGCTATTATTCATTTCCAACTAAACCTATGTATACCACCGGCACCTTACGTACTGCTGGAGAGCATGGGCGCCGAGGTTTCCCCTGAGCCCGGGTGCCTGGTGCTATGAGCCTGAACAGGGCTGCTACCATCCGCTGCTCTAGTCTGGCCTGGGAAACTTCCCATGGGCTTTTCCCAGGCCAGACTCCCACCTCTCCACCAACAACCTGGGTGGTCCTGAACAAGTAAATTTAACTTCCTTGTGCCTCAGTTTCCTAATTTATAAAAGGGGAACAGCAACACCTCATAGGTGGCTGAGAGGACTACATTTTAAATTTAAATGTGATGCACGTAAAGCAGTGGTCTCAATGGGGGAACTATATTTTGAAAATCTGTGAGGTCATGGTTGTCACAAGGATAGCGGGAGTACCACTAGCATTTAGTGGGCAGGATCCAGGGATACAAATCACAGGATAGTCCCTGACAATGTGTCCATTTTATATTATAAAAATGATACATATTTTGCATAGTTTTCAAATCACCAAATTGCCCAGGAATGCAACTACCAAGATGTTTCAGAACTTGCTCAGAAATGAGTCACCATTTCAAAAAATCATGTCACCAGTTGCAGTGCGGGATCATCAGTGCAAGGCAGATGTATCAGTCTGTGTTGATAGCTGCTGCGTTCAAGGTTGAGTCTACCTAGAGGTAAACACCAGACTGCTGCTACATTATGTTTTCTAATGTGGATATGTCTGAGTATTTATACATTTACATATTATCTTATTATAAGTAACTATTATTCCTCTTTTATAGCACAGTTAGGACATTACATTGATTTTTTTTTCCAAGCAGATACGGGCAGGTTATATTATCTGTGAATTTAATTTCAGGACAATATAAGTTGATGTTATTTTGAAAACTGTTATAAAAAGAGGGCTTTGGGTCCAATAAGGTTGAGTGCCACTGACAGAAAGTATCTAGTATACTGCCTGGCAAATACTCAATAATTATCACATAACTATTACTATTATATACATAATCAATAGTGCTAAATTGTTAAAATGCTAAAATAATTTAGTTAATGATGTGCTTTTAAATTTTTCTTACAATCATAGAAATATTAGCAAGTACTTAAGAATGTATTAAAGTATTTCTATGGAAATGCCTTAAAAGATTCTTTCCTGATCTAATAAAAATACATAACCTTCCCAAGTTTAAGCAGTGATAAACTTAAGAATCCCAGAAGAGATGCTTTATAAAGGAATTCTAAAGAATCAGGTCATCCCCAGATCTCTTCCAGAGCTCTGTGGAGGTTCAGTTCTTTACTGTAATAATATAGATTCATTTCTTATAAGTGGTAGAAATCTGACAGATGTTACTATTCCAAAAGAAAGATGTAAACATGAAATTCAGGAGTCAGGAATAAGACTTGCACTATCATTACCTTCCCATTATTTCTAAATCATTACCCTAAAGCATCAGAGACTTTTATTTTCATAGGCTATGAAAACACACAAAACAAATTCAAGAAATTTTACTGAAATGGCCAAAAAAGTATTTCATATTCTGTCAAAGTAAGAAATAGCTTAAGAAGTTCTTCAGTGAATAATCAATTATATGTCTACATTATAAAAATTAAGTAGTCAATTTATACTGAACAGAATAAAAATAATCTGTTAGATCACAGGAGAACAAAGGGCAGAAAGAAAGAAACCAGTTCAAATATTAAAAGGTGTAAGTACCTGGTTGGTATTCTGGCTTGTAATCATCTGTGTCTTAAATTCACAAATATATTCTGATTCTGATTTAAGATGTTGATTTCAAAGACTAAAAGTAACAATTTCTACTTAAAATGAATTTGCCAGAAGTCAAGCCACATTGATGCAATGCCTCATTTTTTTTTTAAAGCATATCAATTCAGGTATTATAAGCTAATGAGTAAGTATACTAGGGGAAGCATTTCATAAAACATTCCATTATTATTTACATCATTTTACAATGGCATTTTATAGGTCTTTTGCATTAGCACATACTGATTGTTATATGGAAAAAAAAAGGTATCAAAACTTAAAACTCAGTTTTCTTTTAAGTTTGCCATAATAGTCATTTTTATAACTCCAATGATTATGGATAATGAATATAAGTAATTACACTTAGGGGTGGCTGCTGCTGAATTCTTAAACCAGATAATCTTTTATTCCATTTATTCTACATAGTTTTAAAACTATGATTAACACTTATAACAAAATCCACTGCTCTCTAAAGAATTTAATAATAATATTTTACACATTTCTACGAAGTGTTACCAACTGTAGCCTTGGAAAAGTCTATCTTGGGCATTATTCCATGAAACAAAACTTATTTATAAGTATTCTTTTAACTGTTAAACTTTTATGTCACAATTTAACCTATGGACAAAAAAAAGAACCACTTGACCTGAACAACCAATATAAGTCAATGTAGCACAGCTAAATGCGATAAGGTATTAAACAGAAGCCTTACTTTATAATTAGAAATATTTCAAAGTGGATTTAGGTTTTACAAAATGATGACAATTCTGTATAAGTTACTTAAAAGATCAGAATTAGTAACAATATCAATAATTTTGGAATTCTCATTTTTATGAACAAAGACAATATTTTAGTTCATATTTGAAGTATAAATCAGAATGTCTAATCACTAATATATTGTTAAAACATACCTTTGATCATTTTTCACATTTGTTCTATATTGTTCCCTAATTAATATCCTTGACCACTTTATTCTAGCAATAACTTAAGTATCATGCTCTTTAGGATATAAATTTCTAATAATTTAGAGTTTAGTACAGGCATATTTATAAATAGAACTATTTTTTTAATTCCAGAAATAAAACAAAACTAGATACCTCACAGTTTTTCCAAAGTTCCGAATCAGTCTTTCCACTGTTTTGTAGCTCTTGCATTAAAGAGGTTAGGACTTCAACTGTACCTTGAATTACAGACGGTCTGGTCTTCCCTGAGAAAGAGGATACCCCATTTGTACTAAGGTGGGGACTACTTCTGTTGAAACATAAATAATTCAAATGGTTTTCTTCATTCTACCAAAGTGTTGAATAATTCAGCAGTTCAAGATTTAGCAGAGCAGTACAAAACTACTGATATTTAATCCTTCTTAATGGCACCTCATTTGCTGAAAATCTGATCACAAGTTTGTCCATGAAGGGAAAACAGCAGTGAAAAGACAGGCAGCACTTAATTGTATTCTTAAGAACACAACAGAAAAACCTTCTTCAGAAGCGAGAGAACAGTCCAGAGTAGAGCAGAAAATAAAAGTTTCTGCTAAACAATAAGAAAAATTCTAAGCTGCTCCGATCTAAATTATTCCAGAGGATTATTTCACCCCACTTTAAGAACAGCCCTTTATTGTTATGGAGATTCTTTCTCCATTGCCCAGAATTACAGTCAAGTCTTGTTAACTGGATCCCCCTAATTTGGTGTGATAAGGTGATGCTTATCTTTGCACCGTCTCTGAATAAAAGTAGTGCCAACCAAATTAGCAGCAAATATTCAGGACTTATTTAGCCTATTCAGTGCATAAAATAGCACTGATTCTTTCCAGGAGGACTGCTTTTCCAAATCTGAGATGAGTTTATTTCAGATTTGTTTTATAAACCCACAAGGCATAATTAGGGACATTAAAATTTATTTAAATTCTAACCATTGAAAGGTCACTTTATTTATTGATACTCTGATTTGTTTCACAAACAATTTGCAAAAAAGAGGACACTAATGAAAATAACAGTAAAATAATAAAGAGAATCAGAGAAAATACTAATAAAAATTCAAGGGAAAGAACATAATATGTTGTCCATTAAGTGTTAAATATACAATTATAGTTGTGTAATAATCAAGTTTAAATTTGGCCAGTTGAACTGCCAGTCACAATGAAAAGGGAGACGGTTCAGTTACATAATTTTCATTAGAAAGGCACATTTAAGTTCCTCCAAGTAAATCAAACACTATGTTCTAAAAGGGGTTTCTCCTAGAAGTGGGTTTCAAAGGGGCCGTCAAATGATACAGGAAACAAAAAGCGTGGCCAACATCCAGGAAGTGGGTATAGATTACAATGGCAAACATTTCTGGACCTTATCCCATGCTTTTTTTTTTCCCCCTTTCCTCCCTATTTTAATTTATGCTTTCTCCCCTTCTTTTATGTATTCTTGTAAGCTGCCTTAAATTCCTCCTGAGGCCAAAGAATGAACAAATTTTTAAAGGAATTAATTTATTTAAAATACACAATTTCTTCAAGACCTATTACTGTGTGTAAATTTGCTCCTTTACCAGTAGGCCCCAGATTGCTGTGCTTTTGTTTTATTATACCTGCTTTTTATAGGTGATCTCCTCTCCAGTGGTCCCTGCCTCTTTACTGTTTTTAACCTACTGTAATTTAGAAACCAAATAATCAACTTGCCAGACTATGTACAAAATGAGAATAAACAGGCCCTGATTAAAAACAAACCAAACATGGGATAGTTTAAAAAGAAAATGCATAAAACGCATTGTTTGATAGCATCTACTTTGTCAACTCAGAGCCCGCTTTTTTGCTTACTTCCTAGTATTCAACTTTAATTGCTACTTTCCAGATTGGTGAGGTATTTCTGCAATATGAAACATTATTTGTCCTCTTAACTTCAAAATGGAGAAACAATATTTAGACAACTAAATTTTAAAGATATACTTGTAATTTACCGAAAACAAAAGAAGTGTAAAAAAACTCCAACTAGCAAAACAAATTCTTTTTCACAATGTTCCCCATGCAAAAGTACATCTCTGGGAGAAATAAAAACATGAAAGGACTGAAACTATTCTTAACCCAAACAACTGTCCTTGAACGCTTCCTGATCATAGTTTTGGGGTTTTTTCAATGCAAATCAGTAACTATGACACCATTTGGATACACTGGCAAACTATGCAAATAAAGTTATTTTGATTTGTCATTACATTAAAAAAAATCTATCCCATTCTTACCTATTAGTACTTAAGTTCAGTCCAAGAGAATGGGGAGAATTTTTTATATCAGATTCTACAGAAGATGAAGCTTTTTGTAAGGGTTTCCCCAAGTCAAAATCTTCCATAGCGTACAGAAGTTGTTACTCTCTCTCACTGGAAAATGTAGGTTCTTGCACTGTTTGAAGAAACTGAATCTGAGTCATCTTCAGATGCTTCATCGTCTAAAGGCATTTTCAGTTGCTGACATTCAGACTGTGAAATGTCTGAAGGTCCCAGGAGAGTCTGAAAATGAATGAGGAACAAAAACTATTATAAAAAGCCATTAAACCTAGCAACTGTCTTTTCAAGACTGTGGAAACCTTGATCCTTTTATACAAATCTCCATTAAGGGTAGCAACATTATTCATAATAGCCAAAATTCAGAAACAACCCAAATGTCCATCAACTGATGAATGGATAAATAAATGTTGCGTATCTGTATAATGGAATATTTTTCAGTCACAGAAGAGAATAAAGTACTGATTTATGCTACAATGTGGATAAACATTTAAAACATTATGGCAAAGGGAATTTCCTGGCAGTCCAGTGGTTAGGGCTCAGAGCTTTCACTGCCGTGGGCCCAGGTTCACTCCCTATTCGGGCAACTAAGATCCCGCAAGCTGCATGTGGTGTGGCAAAAAAAAAAAAAAAAAATTATGCTAAGTAAAAGAAGGTCAATAAAAGACTTCATATTGTAGGATTCCATTTATACGAAGTATCTAGAGTATGCAAATCTATAGAGACAGAAAGCAGATTAACAGCTGCCAGGAGCTGGGAGGAGAGAACGGGAGTGACCAAAATGGGTATGGGGTGTCTTTTTGGGGAGATGAAAACTTCTAGAATTACACAGTGGTGACGGTTGCACAACTCTGTGAATATACTAAAAATCACTGAATTGTACACTTCACAAGAGTAGATTTTATGGTATATAAATTATATCTCAATAAAAAATCTACAAATCTTCTGATTTGCAGAAGTAGTAGTATCTTTTCAGGTAATATTTCACAATTTTATGTGCTTAATCATCAAGGTTCCAGACACAATTCTACTGTGTAACAACTGGAATACTTATTGATACGTGCCTTGTTCATTCCTTTAATAAAGTCTACCAAATATCCGTGCTTGTTGATTTATACAGTGAATAGATGAATGGGAACTACTTGGTATCTATACTGAATCTGGTACTGAAAACAGCCAATTAAACTGTTAACAGTGGTTGTTTCCCCACTGGCTGGAAGGCGGGAGTGTACACTATACACTGTATACGTAGAGTACTTTTGTACTCTGTGCATGTTATCACTTCTTAAAAAAATAAACTATTTGGGCTTCCCTGGTGGTGCAGTGGTTGAGAGTCCGCCTGCCGATGCAGGGGACACGGGTTCGTGCCCCGGTCCAGGAGGATCCCACATGCCGCGGAGTGGCTGGGCCCGTGAGCCATGGCCGCTGAGCCTGCGCGTCCGGAGCCTGTGCTCCGCAACGGGAGAGGCCACAACGGTGAGAGGCCCGCGTACCGCTAAAAAATAAAAAAAAAAATAAAAAAATAAAAACTATTTGCCAGGTCCACTAAAATTTAACTGACGCTAGATGTAGAGGTAAACTGGCTATAACAAGTCAAACAGCATGCCTCCTGCTTAAGGAATTCGTGTCCTTAAAAAAAAAGCCAGGAGTAAGTGGGTGGGGGAGGCGGAAGAATACAGAAAACATACGCTGCTTACAAGATAGACATTTCAGGGGGTGCAAGAGAGGAAAACTACCTATTATGCTGGTTCCTCTAGGTTCCCACTTTCTAGGGCCTGGTTTTACAAAGCACAACCTTGAGAGCATCAGCTCACAAAGGAACCATTTCCTTCAGGGACAGGTGTGAAGGCCAAGGGTAACCGGACCTAGCTAAACAGATTTCTCCCCAGTGACTCAGCCCATCACCAACGACAAACGGGGTATTGAAAAAGTCAGGGGCTGCACCTTCCATCTGGCAACGAAACTACCTGGATTCCAATCACCTTGCTCTTCCCGCAGGAACACACAAGCTCTCCGGGGACGCGGATCGGCCTGTAACCCCATCTATAATTTCCCCCGTTGAGTTAATCCGGATGCAGTAGATCCAGATGGATCTTGAAATGCGATGATGCTTTCCCAGCAAAGCGTGAGGGTGGGGAGGAATGGGTGGGAGAGTGGGGGGGTGAATTAAAAAAAAAAAGATATACAATGCAAAATTTTAAGAACCTGATGGAGAACGGGTATAAGAAGAGAGACTTTTATATCTCCCGTCAACAAAATATGACGCTTTTGATGGCCCCAGCTCCTAGCAGGAAAAGGCAGTTACGGGGTAGAGGAACGACTGATGGGGGTCTGCTGAGAATATAAAAGTTAACCAGGCGTTTTGCTTTGGTGGGAGCCTGAGAGGGGGGGAAAGAAGGCATGATTTCAGGTTTTGAGGCCAGATCCTGACGTTCTCGCGCTCACAGCCAGACCGCAGCTGCTGGCGGCGGCTCTCGGGTTAAAGTATGAAGGCGAGGAGAACCCACGCAGTTGCCTAAATTGTAGGCAGCAGGGAGGCTGTAGTTAAGACCACCGGTCCAACAACTACAATCGTGATTCTCAAAGTAAGCCCAGGAAGCTGGTCAAAAAAAAAGAGAGACAGAAATCCCTCAAGCCCCCCGCCCCTCGGGAAGAGGCGCTCAGCGATTGGGCCGCGCGGGTGTCACTCAAGGGCAGAGTCTAGAAAAGGTGCACTGCCGCGAGCAAAGCCCCCACACGGCCGCGGGCTCCGCTGAGGTTGCGTCTATCGAGTGTTGTCTTCCCCCGCCCTAACACATCAGCACACTCAGGGGGCCGCTGACTTGGTGTCTTCGAGTCGCGTCCCCTGTTTCCCGCGACCGGCAGCTCCCCGCAGGCCGGCAGCTCCCCGCAGGCTGGCGGCCGCTTACCTGGCCGCCGTTCCCACTGCCGATGTCACTGTCGGGCGAGCGCCTCTCGCGACCGTTAAACTCGAGGGAGCGTGCGCGCGCCCGGCGTCTTGGTTGCGATTGGATGCTCGGAAGGGGGCGGAGACGGCCAAGCCGCGGCGCGCCTGCGTCCACTTCCCCCGTCCCGCCCCCAGCTCTCACCAAAGAGGTTGGTGCGATGCCCGCGGAAGCGGGGGGGGGGGGGGGCGGGGTTGCAGTCAAGTCCTCTCGTCTGATTGGCTCTCTGGGAACCTACTGCAGCTACGCGGGAAAGAAGCCTCAGCTTCCCGCATGCGCAGTTAGTAAGACGGGGGCTCGGGTTTGTGAAGGGGGGGCTGCGGCAGGAGTACGGCGCGTGCGCAGGCGCGGGAGTGCGTTTGCGTTACCGCTCCTGCGGCCATTCCGGTTCACCCAGAACGTTGGGGGCGGGAGCACCAGTCCTGAGGTCAGGTAAGCGTCTGCGGAGAAGCCCGACACCCACACGGTTGCCCACGATTGTTAGAGACTCCGGAGAGAGGACTGGGAGCTGGGACCCGTGATTTTCCCCGTTTGCGACCCTGAGTCGCGCAGCGCATTGACCTGAGGCTCCGCTGGCGGTGAGGTGCAGCCGGCCCGGACAGCCGATCTAAGTTTACCCTGGACCGGCTTTACCCTAGGCTGGTGGGGGTCGGCACTGGGGCTCTTCAAGGACTTGGAGGGGCGGGCGAGGAGAACCCACCCTTGTAGAGAAAACAGTCGCACCGAGGCCCGAGGACGAATGGAACGATGCTCGTTGACTTGTTCGGCGGAGGCTTAGGGACCTGTTAGCACGCAGCTGGGCCTGTTGTAGCCATTGTGGGTGTTGCCTCTTGCCCAGCCTTTAGAAGAACCACAGAGAACCCTCTCCGTGGGCCCCCAGCCCATCTCACACGCACTGGTCAGTTCGCCTTTCTCAGACGAAAGGTTCTTACCCTTTAAGGTACTTAGAGTTCTTAGATTTTCCTCCGAGTGTCCAGAGCCTACGATAAAGGGACTTCGCCAGCCTTGTCCTTAGGGGTGCCGGAGAAGCCAGGACGGAGCAGATGTTATGTGCCCTTGGACAAACAAATCTGCCAAGAGGCATTCCATCTGATCTGAGCCTCCTAAGAATATCTGACAATTTTGTCTCAACAGTAGAAATTCAGTCTCTCCAAAACCCCATCCGTCTGTGGGAGAGTTCAAGCTTAAGTAAATCGAACCCTCCTCCCAATTGCGCTAATCCACCCGTCAGTATTGGGCTTGTGTTAAGACCCACCCAAAATCAAATCATTTTTAAGCACACGGCCCTGTTTTCAGCAACCATGTTTCTTTCAAGTCCACCCAACAACAAAAACAAAACAAAACGCGGTTTTACCACTAATTTCAGTTGGCTGCAAAATCTGTTACTTGAGATCCTCACACTAGGATGGGAAAGTGGATTCCTGAGATGGCTCCAGGCGAAGGGAGGTGTGTTTCCTTGCAAGAAAAATGTTAACCCCAAAACCGAGTACTGGAGATTAGTTCCCAACCATGCAAGAGGCAAGAGATCATTGCTTTTTGCTACAAAATCTGATGGACTTTGTTTAGTTAGAGTGCGTTTTTGTTTTTGGCAGTGTCATTTTTAGGTAACTTTCAAAAAAATCTATTAATGTTTTAGTAAGCCAGCATGTTCAGAAGCTAGTATTCTAATTAACTGAGTTATCTTGTTAACCAACTGATACAAAATATTTTGGTAAGGTTATACACACCTTACTTCTTTTTTTTTTTTTGCGGTACGCGGGCCTCTCACCGTTGTGGCCTCTCCCGTTGCGGAGCACAGGCTCCGGACGCGCAGGCTCAGCGGCCACGGCTCACGGGCCCAGCCGCTCCGCGGCACCTGGGATCTTCCCGGACCGGGGCACGAACCCGTGTCCCCTGCATCGGCAGGCGGACTCTCAACCACTGCGCCACCAAGGAAGCCCCACACCTTACTTCTTAATTTAGGTTAAGCTCTTTGGTAGCATCGTAATTTTTACAAATTCAGAGTGGAAATTGCTTTTGACTAATTGGTCTAGAGAGAAACTTTATAAAAACAGAGAGGAGGTTTTTAAAGTCCATATTAATTATTTCTGAATATAGAAAACAGAAGTAGAAGGTGTCAGAAATTCAAGTATATATTAAGTGTAAGAACTATTCATCTTAATTTAACACCCCCCTCATACTGGAGATTTTGCATTACTTGTATACAAGCTTACACCACTATTTTATGCCCTTATAAGGGTGCACAGCAAAGGAAACCATAAACAAGACAAAAAGACAACCCTCAGAATGGGAGAAAATATTTGCAAATGAAACAACAGACAAAGGATTAATCTCCAAAATATACAAACAGCTCATGGAGCTCAGTATCAAAAAAAACTATATGATTTTATTATAACATCTTTGTATTGCTCAGGTGTTCCTCTTTTGCCACGATGACGTCAAATTGCCGCTTTTGAGTGGAGATCTTTCACTCTGGAATAAGATTAGGCTGTTCAGTAATAGTGGCTGCTAATGGCTTGAGGCATTTAATGTTTGTTAACCAGGGTGTTACTCTGTGTCATTTATTTTTATATACAAAACAGCTTGTCATTGGTGGGGGTTGGAGGAGGGACGTCCTCCACAGCAAAAATGAGGAACTCTAAAACTTTATAGTTTAACCATTGAAAATGAAAAGGAATAATCAGGTGTACATTTAAACGTGACTTTTTTCATCTTTTCTGTCCTTCATGATTTTTTTTACTATATCAGATAATTACTAAAGATCTCTATGTTTAAACCAGGACTTGCTGTGATGAAGGTAGTTTTTATCTTTCAATTTGAACCTTCTGGGAAGTCACGCTATATTCTTGGCATCATAATTATCTCTTTTACACCTGATTTCATAGACCACAATTATGATCTCACCAAACAGCATATCTTCGGTAATTTCATGGTTTCCAAGTATTTCTTAAATTGGACCATGCCAAGTAAAATTGCTTGCAGGTCATTTTCTAGATACCTTTTCACTGAGCTTCTAAAACAAAAGTCCATGAAATAATCCGTTTGCAGATTGGGCTTGTGGTGCGTTAGCCAGAGGTTCCTGAGCTTTGTAATTTAGGGATCCTAAGCACTTTACATTTGTGGTGACGTGTACAATTTTTTTCTCTCCCTCGGTGGTATTACCTCTGTTTTACAGATGTGGAAACGTGGCCAGAGTTGCACAGTGAGTAAATCGTGGAGGCAAGGCATTGACGCAGGTCACGCTGACTACAAAGCAGCATGGCCTTTTGGGGACAAAGTGAGAGGGGGAGTCAAGAAGAGAGCGTTGAGGAAAATGAGCTAACGCTTTCTAAGGAGCTGGGGGAAGGACAAATCTGGAGATGTTATGAAAGGTAAAGAAACAAGCAGCAGGGAGGACAAATTTAGTTTAAAAAAATGGACTATGTAATGTTCTTCCAAAATAAGTCTTCCTGAAATATTCCACATAGTATACATCCCTTCTTTTCTTTATTTGTATGAAATATTCACTATGCTAACATATTTGAACGTGCTTTGAAAACCTAAGTCCTAAACAAATACAAAGCATCATTAATGGTAACAGAGTCTTTGAGACTTTTAGAGGAAAATGTGGAGTGTGGTTATTGCTGTTTTAATGTGTTTGTCTTATTTTAATAGTGTAGTTGATAAATTATAAAGTTCCTGTTAGGTGCCATAAATAGAAGAAAATCACAGTGGTGCGCCCAAATAGGACAGATGTAATTGTGGATTTGAAGTTTTCTGTTTTAAAAAAAAAACTGAATGGGACGTTGGTATTGTATGAATTGAAAGCTTTTCTTTTTATCTACTTCTTTAGTGTCTCTTGAGCTGTGCAGCAGTAAGCCTATGAAATTTAGACCAAACTCAGAGTAGTTTCCTTTCCCTCTTGTCCTCCCAGATCAAGGATAGCAGCCCTGTTGTCCTTTCCTGCTCAGTCCATTGTGGTTTTCTTATTTGAGAAATAATTCTCTGGAAACACTTACTGTGGCTGAAAGGTGCTCCATCTTGAGCGTAGAGCCCCCAGCCTAGGAAATGACAGGGTCTATTTCAAGCCTGAGCCAAAGTTCCCAGGGGTTCCGTCTGGGGAGCTGTTCCAGCCCTCGTAAGGATCTCAGGCAGCTAGAACAGGAGGATGAGCTAGATGTGAAAAGGAGAGAAAGGCTGCTTTATCTTGACTCCCATTCAGCAGGGAGCACCAAGACACGCTTCTGAAACATAGACTATTATTAAGCATTTCACAGAAAACCATCCCCTCACTTAGCTTCTGGTGCCATCAGCTGGCCATTTTGTCTTTTTAAAGCTCACTGTGTTTGGTCCTTCACCATTGATTAGGTCATTGTTTTTGAGACCTATTTTATCTCCTTATTCGGGAGGGGGAAGCAAGACCATGACTAAGCAGGTAATCAGCACTCCTGAATCCTGGTCTCAACTTTTTAAACATTATAAACATGAGAGACAATAGCTCTTAAAAGTGTCTGTCCTAGCAGTTGGAAGAACTTGCTAATTCCTGTGTCCTTTGCTTCTCAAACTTCAGTGTGCCTCTGAATCACTTGAGGATCTTATTAAAACACAGGTTCTCTGGGACTTCCCTGGCGGTCCAGTGGTTAGGACTCTGCGCTTTCACTGCTGTGGGCCCGGGTTCGATCCCTGGTTGGGGAACTGAGATCCAGCAAGCCGTGCGGCACAGCCAAAAAAAAAACAAAACAAAAAAACACACAGGTTCTCATTTAGAAGGTCCTGAGATTCTTCATTCCTAACAAGCTCCCAGATGGTGCTGTTGCTGCTGCTCTGTGGACCACACTCTGATAGCAAGGTTCTAGAGCTACCTCATCCACTACAGTAGCTGCGGGCACATGTGGCTAGTCCAGACTGACATGTGCTGTAAGCGTGGCCATACTTCAGATTTTGCAGACCTCATATAAAAAAATCTAAATAATTTTTTATATTGATTATATGTTGAAGTAATAATATTTGGGATATATTAGATTAAGGTATATTGAAATTCATCAGTTGCTTTTTACTATTTTTAACGTGACTATAAGAAAATTTAGAATTTCACATGTGGCTTGCACTATATTTCTACTGGACAGTGCTGTTCTAGAACATTAATGCAGGGGACTTCCCTAGCGGTCCAGTGGTTGAGACTTCACCTTCCAATGCAGGGGATGCGGGTTCAATCCCAGGTCACGGAGCTAAGATCCCACATGCCTCCCACTAAAAAAACAAAACATAAAACAAGCAGTATTGTAACAAATTCAATAAAGACTTAGAAGAAGGCAGCTTTAAAAAAAGATTAATGCAACAGAAGCAACATTTTTGATGTTCTTTTTTCAGATGACCCAGTTTCTCAATCCCCTTGTGACCATTTCACCTGTTTTCGCTCAATTCGATAATCATTTGTCTTCTCTTCCTCTCCCGCCTGTTCTCTCCTTTACACCTTCTCCATCTCCAGCATTGCCATCATGATCGTGGGGCTTTCATCCAGCAGTCAGACGATCTTAAGAGCCAGGACTGCAGGCAGCAACCACCTCACCTGGGGGCTGGTTAGAAATGCAGAGTCTCAGGCCCCACCCCAGCCCTAATGAGCCGTATCCTATTTAGCAGGATCCCTAGGGAATTTGTGCATGAAAGTTCGAGCCGCAAGAGCTTTAACAGTCTTCTTTCCTAAAGCACCCCATTTCAGCGCATCACCGCATCTGTTCTTGCGGTTAGTTCGGATGACATTTCTGCAAGGTTGATACGCCATGAAAGTTGTGGTGAAGAGAAACTAGTGCTCCACCTTTCTAAAAAATACTTAAACAGTGAATTTTAGGCAACTGGTATCCACAGGTGGGTCCAGAGTTGAAATCCTATGTCTTCCAGATTCAAATATCCTCTCTCTGTGTCAGAGACACAAAGGCAGTTGCATCCCTTTACTGCTCTCCAGAGCATTTCGGCTGTTGGTGAAACAAGCCTCACCTCACTGCATCTTGTTTCAATATGTGATTGTTTGCTCTGGTCACAGGCCACATTCCAGAGCTGAGCATGCCACCCACGAGCTAGGTGTCAGTCTTGGTTTGGGCTGATCGTGGAAGCTAGAGGAGGAACTGTGTACCAGCTGGATCCAGTCACCAAGAAAGGCGCCTAATAGGATGCTTCCAAGTCCCAGTAAGCAGCCTTCTGGTGACTTGGGAGCACAGTGAAGTCTGAGAACCACTGCTCTACGGCGTGTCATCCATCCCGGCTCTGGCATGTATCTTACTTACGGATGTGCCTTAATTTCTCTTTCATGCTGCAGGCTCATTGGACTCATCGAGGCCCATGCATGGCACATAGTAGATGTTGAAAATATTCATTGAACAAATTAACATTGCCTGTTTCAAAGGCGTCAGCCCTGTTATCTCTTAACTTGACCAAGCGAGAGAGAGCGTGGCTTTCACCTAAATGGCAGCCAGCTGTTCAGCGCAGACGCCACCCTCCAAGGAAGAGCGGAGCCGAGGGGAGTTGGGGTGGAGAGCCGGCCGGGCCCGACGCTCCCACCCATGGGAGGGAATCGGGGCGCGCTGTCGTGACTGCTGGTTTCCCCTTACGCACACCGCTTGTTACCATTCTTTTCTCTTTTTTTAATGTCACGATGAGCTCTAATTTGAGCTGCTTTCATTGTTCCCCGAAGACTTTGGGTTGCTCTGTGGGTATCACAAAAACTGAAATCCAATCCGTATTCTTCTCTGGGCTTTGGGGAAGTGGAACCACGGGTGTGTTTGTCATTTTTAGCCACCATTGGAGTACAGCCAGAGCTCCAGGAGATACTAAAAGTATTTGGAATCGTCCTATTGGCTGTTGGAATTAGCTGTTAAACAAAGCAGCCAGTAACTGAACACTGGGGACCTTCTCGAACTCCAGTTGGGTGGGAGACCTTCCTGTGTGTGTCAGCTCTGAACTAGGACAGAAAGGTAGATTTGAAACACAGTGGGCTGGTGACAAAGCAGCTGAGAAAAGCGCTGTCCTCTCCGCCCTTTGGGAGTTTCACCCCGTCTCAGACCTGCTTCCTTTCTTTGTCGCTACACTATATTCCACTGCCATCCTGCCTGGTCAGATTTACTAACGGAAGAGAAGCCCCAAGAGAGGTACTGGCCTCCTGTTCCATGAACCTAATCCAGGGACTAGACACTGTCTGATACACAAAGGAATTGTGTTCTGTGGATTGAAAGCAGAAATAAGGGGAGGGAAATTTTGGACATCAACTTAGTCTCATTCATTTAATCATTATAGGGGAGTGGATTCTTTGTTGTAGAGATTTCAGAGAATGTGCCTGGGTTTATCTTTATCTTTTCCTGAGGATACTTCTGACATATTTCACACACAGTAAACAGAAGCAGTGTTCAAAGCACCACTTTCACTGGCATACTCTGTTTCAAAATATCTCCCTTGGGGCCTCCCTGGTGGCGCAGTGGTTGAGAGTCCGCCTGCCGATGCAGGGGATACGGGTTCGTGCCCCGGTCCGGGAGGATCCCATATGCCGCGGAGCGGCTGGGCCCGTGAGCCATGGCTGCTGAGCCTGTGCGTCCGGAGCCTGTGCTCCGCAACGGGAGAGGCCACAGCAGTGAGAGGCCCGCGTACTACAAAAAAAAAAAAAAAAAAAAAAATCTCCCTTGGTAGCCGCAGAGCACATTACGAACCGACACCACCTTAATTATCATCCCCCGGGACTGAGGGAACCTGCTCAGCACATGCTGAATGTCGTGCTTTTCACAAAGAACATGTGTCAGTCATAGGACTGAAAACTAGCATGGCCTAAAGCTTGAAGAGTACATTTCATTAGATTTATTTTCCATAGAAATAGTAGAGATAGGGATGAAGAATACTGTATTCATTCTAAAAATGACCAGTGTCATCTGTACTGATAATTGAGAAAGGCACTTGGATTTCAATAACAGAAAATGCACATATTTACAAGGAAGCAGTGCCTGCTAGCATGTTTCTGCATTAAGCTTATCTAGCGATCAGCGTTGAGCCCAGTGGATGTTAGCCGTCAGAACTGCTGGTGGGTGAAAGGTAACTGAGCCAAGAGAAACCTAGTGAAATAATTTGGTGGATGGTACGTTACTTTTGGCTGAGGAAGTTGCCTTAGGTAAGCTCCAGTTCCTACCTGTGTTGGAGACCAGTTGCCACGAGCTAGAATTTACAAGGTTTCAAGTGGTAAAAGAAGCTGTTTAGAGCCTCACAGGAAGCACTTGTTAAAAAGAGCAATGTATGCTTTTAGTGCCTACATAATCCTCGATCAAGAAGTAGTATGCGAGTGGCACATTCGTAGTTCCCCAAACCTGCCTGGGTGGCAGGGATTTTTTTTTTTTTTAATTCACCTTTGGCTGCGTTGAGTCTTCGTTGCTGCGCGCAGGCTTTCTCTAGTTGTGGTGAGCGGAGGCTGCTCTCCATTGCAGTGCGTGGGCTTCTCATTGCTGTGGCTTCTCTTGTTGCGGAGCACAGGCTCTAGGCGCGCAGGCTTCAGTAGTTGTGGCTCGTGGGCTCTAGAGCGCAGGCTCAGTAGTTGTGGCGCACAGGCTTAGTTGCTCCGCAGCATGTGGGATGTTCCTGGACCAGGGCTCAGACCCATGCCCCCTGAATTGGCAGGCGAATTCCCAACCACTGTGCCACCAGGAAAGCCCTGGTGACAGGGATTTTGCTAAAAACCAGTCTCATGCCTTCAGAGGTATCAGCAAAGCCCTTTCCAGAATATACTGTTTTCTCTGATTTTACTCTAAGCCTGTGTGGGATGCATGGAGAGGGCTTATTCCCCCCATTTTCCAGATGGGAAAATGGGCGAAAGTTGTGACTCCCCAACCCTGACCCCATTCACATGGGCAATATGTAGGTCTCTGAAAAGAGGTGATACCTTTCAGATGCTCTGCCCTCCTCCCCTCGAAAAAAAGCAAAGGCCTGTGGGGTTCACTATACCCTCATGGCTGTTATTCTCTATACTATTCATTTGTCAACTAAGACTTTCAGCCTTAGGCTAGTCTCGAGTAGTTACTGAAATCTCTTGTCAGCACCCCTCGCTTTCTTCTTGAATATCTTCTCCCTCTAGGCTGTGAGCTCCATGAAGATAGCGTCTTGCTCTCTTTGACCTCACCTCACTCCCTATACCTCACCTCATAGTTTGAACCTAACAGGCACCTTAATAAAAATCAGTTGACTTGGTGGTTCTGAGGATGAGAACTGGTTGCATCGTGTGATTGGCAGTGCTTCTGAGGGAACAGATGTTCCTATTCAAACCCACGAAACTGGAAACATGAAAAAACAATCATGACATTGATTGATAGTGATATTTACTGTGTCAGACTGTTTAAGCTCAAGCTATAAAATAGACTGTCACGTACTGTCGTCTTTCCATTTTTGATTTCAAAGATTCTCACCCACTTAAATAATGTCCCTTGACTCAGATCCTAATTCTTGTGTGATGTACTATGTAATATTTCCTTATCAAATTACAGCCCTGTTCTTTTGAATTTTACACTCAAAGCCTCCCTTCCTGAGAAAACAACACTTCTGGGTGCTTTGAAGACATTTTTGGGTCTGTTATAAGAAAATATTTATCAGTTGGCAAGGCCTGTACTGCTGAGAACACGGTAGACAATGCAGGGCCGGGGAGAGGTGTGTGTTGCCGAGTATGCTGTCTGCACTAATTTCCTAAACCCCCTGCCTGCCAGATGGGTGGTCATCGTTTGAACTGGTTCATGAAAGGTGATTTTAGAACCTGCGGTATAATCCTGAGCGCCACCAAGGCTGAAGGGCTGTCGTTTCTGTCTTACTCAGGTCCTGAGCAGGCAGAGCCGCACGCTATGAACACCTCGGGTCTGTTCCGTTTTCCTGCCCCACTGACCAGAGTGTGCACGGTGCCCTGGGGACTCCGGCCCCGCGAGAAGCCGGAGCTCTTATCCCCTGGAACAGCGGTCGCTCCAGTCCAGGCGGCAGGCAAGAAGGACCACCCTGCTCTGCCCTCCCTGGATGAGCGTGAACTTGAGGAGCAGTTTGTAAAAGGACATGGGCCAGGGGGCCAGGCAACCAACAAAACAAGCAACTGCGTGGTGCTCAGGCACGTCCCCTCAGGCATTGTCGTCAAGGTAGAGGAAGGCGGCCGTGGGGGTCCCCTGGTTTCTCCTGAGTGAAAACTTGTTCTCACCATGGCCCCGGCAGTAGAGGGACTACAGGTCTCGTGCCCGGTCCCGAGCGTTCCTCCCAGGCAGAACCTCCTGCACGGCGTCAGGAGCCTCCTTCCAGGATCCTTTGCAGTTGCGCTCTTACTGCTGCTGTCCTTGAACTTGGCAGGCCACGGTTCTAGTCGAGCCACTGGGCTGCAGGGGGGCTGCAGAAAGCTCTGCGGCACTGCCGTGGGCCCAGGCTGTCCGCCAGTGGGCTCAGCCCTTAGCCTCCTGGCTGATCGCTCAGATGGTCGCATTCTCCATGTCCCTCGGTCCCCTCTTTGGTAAATGTCAGTGACACCTACCCTTCTGGAGAAGGACTGAGTGAGATAACGTTGGCAACCCGAGTTCAGCCCTCAGAGGAAAAACGCCAGGCACAGCTGCCTGTAGGAGTCTTTCTTCTGAATATAAAAAACCAACCTCTGATCAAAATATCGCCAGCTGTCAATACATTCTGAACCTCTAGGAAACGGCGCAGTGCTTTTCTCCCGTGTCCTGGTTTGGTAGCGGCCCACTGCCTCTGGAACTGCCAGTCCATTCCGTATCCCCAGGGCCCTGAAGGCAGCACAAGCCTTGAGGCACAGCAGAGAGAGCAGAGGCAGGTTTTCGCACACCAGCGGTACCTTTCACAAGTACTTACATATCACGTGAGCTTGTGGCCGGCTCTGTTCTGAGCCACTTCACGTTCGAGTTAACTCTTAATCGTCACAGCCTACACTCGTGATGTGGAATCTGAGGCACGAGGGGCCTCCTGCACCTGCAGCAGAGTCAGCCCAGACCGAACCCAAGTCTGTCCCGAACAGCTGTTCTTCGCTACCACGCTTTTGAGCCAAGAGTGTATTAGTGAAAATCTCATTTTTCTTTTCCTCCTCGAAAAAAGTGACCTTCGTGAGCAACAAATAAAATTCTGAAACCTATTTTATATAGCTTACTCCAACTTTGCTTTCGGTACTATCCTTTCATCCTAATTTCACAGAATTTCTTTTATCAAATTGCTTTGCAAGGCACTCACCAGTGATAATGGAGATATTATGTAATGAATATTATGGCTGACTAATAATAAAGGCTATTTTCCTCCTTCAGAGAGAAGTTTACATTTATAAACGGGGCACACAAAGGGCTTGCTTAGACATACTGGTTGATGTTTTCAAAATTATTTGGGAACTTTAAGTTATTTGAAGGCTATTGTTACTTCTAAACAAAACAACACTCCTAATACTGGAACAGTCACAGTGAAAGCCACATAATACAGCTGGGGTGTGGGACTGGGCGGGCGCTGAGCAGAGGCAGGAAAGGGTATGGCCTTCGTCCTGTCACTGACCTACTGGGACTCCTGACAAGTGGCTTTCTCTCTGCGGGCCTGACCACTCTATAAAGGGACTAGGTTGAATTTAATGATTCCTGAGGTCCTGCCCAGAACACACTGGCTTTCACATTATGAAATATTATCTCTTACAGTGCCACCAGACTAGATCCGTCGATCAAAACAGAAAGCTAGCTCGGAGAATCCTGCAAGAGAAAGTGGATGTTTTCTACAACGGTGAAAACAGTCCTGTTTACAAAGAAAAACGAGAGGCAGAGAAGAGAAAGCAAGAAAGGAAAAAAAGAGCAAAGGAGACCCTAGAGAAAAAGAAACTCCTGAAAGAACAATGGGAATCAAGTAAAAATGCGCCCAGAGAAAGGACTGCAGATTCTGACTGAAAGAACCTGCCGGATGGGACTTCCCTGGTGGCACAGTGGTTAAGAATCCGCCTGCCGATGCAGGGGACACAGGTTCGAGCCCTGGTCTGGGAGGATTCCACATGCTGTGGAGCAACTAAGCCCGTGCACCACCACTACTGAGCCTGCGCTTTAGAGCCCGCGAGCCACAACTACCGAAGCCTGCACACCTAGAGCCCGTGCTCCGCAACAAGAGAAGCCACCGCAATGAGAAGCCCGCGCACAGCAACGAAGAGTAGCCCCCGCTCGCCCCAACTAGAGACAGCCCACGCGCAGCAACAAAGACCCAACGCAGCCAAAAATAAATAAATAATTTAAAAAAAAGAACCTGCCGGATGCCTCCAGGGACGGCGTGAGCTCCACCACCACCGCAGCTGTGACGGGCTCCAGAGACGGCAGAGTTTCTAAACAGCAGACAAACTGTAGTGAATAGCAATGCACACTTTGAGAATAAAACTGTAAAAAGGAACACGAGGAAGTCATTACTGTAGAAGGACAAGGGCACTTTTTGGGGGAGGAAAGGCCGTCGTCGTGACGCGGGGCTTGGAGGGGCTTCTGGGCGGCTGACAGGGTTCTGTGTCTTGACCTGGACGGTAGTTAGAAGTATGTCACCTTTTAAGCTATACACTTGTGTGACTCTATCTTGTTTTGTTATCAGAAGTTAGAAATGAAAGTTGTTTTTTTTTTTTTCGGCTGCACCATGAGGCTTGTGGGAACTTGGTTCCCCGACCAGGGATTGAACCTGGGCCCCGGCAGTGAGAGCGCAAAGTCCTAACCACTGGACCGCCAGGGAATTCCCAAATGAAAATATTTTCGGAAAACGTTAATGTTAATAATGGACTTTTTATGGAAAACCATAGAATTGAGTCAAACAATAGCATTTAGTGCCTCCCTGTCATCTGCTGGAAGGTCATTGCTCAGTGATACACAGATGTCATTAAGAGAACAAAAGAAAACAAGATGGCGAAAGATTTACAAGTTAGTAAGTTACTTGCCCATTTACCCCATTAGCTTAATAGACTGTATGTTGACAAGTAACCTCTCTGATGTGGAAATACACATGTCATTCTCTGTATGCTGATTTACAAGTAGTAGGTTTATAAAAGATGAGGTTTCAGAAACTTGGGTTTGTGAATTTGCTTGATACCATCCTTCAAGCTGGATTTGACCTTACAAATTGGGGGTTTTTAGGCATGGTTTGTTAGGACACATCTGGAAGTTTATGCCTAAAAGTAGTAGGGAAACAAACCGTGAGGTGAGAAGGCCACTGTCAGACATAGGGTCTGCCTCATCAGTGAAGACCAGACTGCGTGCATCCAAATAAAGTTACCTGTAAAGAAGCCAGGTAAGGGTCTTCTCACCTCGGAGTAGCCTGGTTTGGAAGTTTAGCTCTACGCAAGGCTCTCGACCTCTGGTCGCAGTGTGCAGGGCCCTTCCCAGCTCCAGCCTCCTTTTAGAAGGGAGCCCAGTGAAGTATCTGGAATGGTACACAGAGGACCGTAACAGTGGAAGGGAGTTTGGGGAGCTTCAGACAAGAGGGATAGAAGCTTTCATTTCTGTCTCCCTTCTTGAACCTTTTTGAATTTCCTGTCACGTCCACGAAGGAGATGCAGACAAGCCGACTGCCTGGTATCCATTCCTCTGGCCTTTAGAGATGTCATGGCTGGGACCTGGCCTCATGCCTGTGAAACTGACCACGTCCCTCCTTTTGTCTTAGTCTACCCCTCACCATGGGGAATCCTCATTACATCGGGATCGGTGCCTAAGGAATATAGTAAGGATGACCTCAAAGTCCCTTTGGAAGGCACTGTTGGGGACCACCCCATGAATCCTCAACACATCCGAGGCAACCCAGTTTTCCCAGCACCAGAGCAGGTAGTTCTTCCAGTGAGAACAGGATGAAGTAGCTAGCTTGAGTTTAAATGCTCACAGGATAAGTTCCTAAAAACAGAATGGCCTAACCTAGGGGAGCACAGAAAGGGCGAAATCAATAACATCGCCTCTACTCCTGTTTTCTTTCCTGGCACACACTTAACATCTGCTGCAGTTAAGATGCATCCATAACGCAGCTTCACCTGATCCCTGCCTTCTGACTTAACCGACACATCCTGTCCCTGGCCCGTTGTGCTACTGATATTGTCACGCAAAATGTTTCTGGACCAGGTGGGAAAACGCCCTTTGACAGGTCTCTCCCCACTCGCTGAGGAGCTGTTCTTTAAAATACCACCAAGAATTTGCGGAACCCACATCTTAATACAAGCTGTTAATGAAAATAAGCTTTATTACATCGAGTAATAAATACAAAGATGCAAACAGTTCCATTTTCTTCCAGATGTTTGGATCAACTTACAGGAGAGGCAGAACTGAAATCTACATATAGTCTCAGGAAAAATTTTGGGGATCCTTGTTGGGTTTGGTTTGGGAGGTTGCTCTTTCTTCTGTATGTATAACTTGTGCATTTTTAAAATCCGACTTCAAAGCACTAATAGTCATGCAGATGCTTAAGCAAAAAAGAATTTACGTTAAGCAGAATCTATAGTGTATGGGAAGCGAGGGGACCAGCTACTAGTTAAGTGTGCCGCCAAGTCCGCACTACAAAGAAAAAACCCCTTCAGGTTGAATCAGCTTATGAAAAGGAACAAAGAACAGTCCGGGTAACATAAATGTATTCAAAAGAGGAGAGCGAGACGCCGGTATTTTGGAGGCAAACTAGCTTGCTGTAAGACAGGTAATTTTTACGTGCATCTTTTGAATCAATGCTTTAAAAAACAACAACAAACACCTGGGTAGTTCCTAACTATGTAAAATGGAACTCCCAATCAACAGCCAAATCTTTCCTCAATGTTACAGACTGTAGATTCGGAGCCTAGTGAACCATGGGAGGGGCAGGGGGAGGAGAAACCAAACTGTTACCATTTTGAAAACAAAAGTTTCATCTGAACAGGGGAGATGAACTGTAACTTCTTCTCTCCGAAGAAGATGGAAAACCGTCCAGGCTCACAAGCAGCTAGGACCTGGCATTCCGTTCCGTTTCAGCCAAGCACTCCCGCACCAATCCTCGAGCGTGGATGATGCCTGGAAGAGAAGCAGAGGCGGGCGTCAGCCAGCAGCACCCATTCCAGAAGAGGAGGAGGGTCCTTCCAAACCAACCGCGAAACTCTCGGACTGGAGGAAACTCGGGCTCTGCATCCAACAACCCAAGCCCCATCCCACCCCTCAAAGCCAAAACCCCTCTTCACGTCTCCCTAAAAGTTTCTTCCCACGCTCAAGGTGACAGCCAGCAAGCTCTCTTTTTATGACGTGACTCTATTTGAACCATGTTACCATCCAGATGTCAGGAGTAAGTGTGTCCTCACCCAAGTTCTTTAAGCGGGGACCCGCTTAGGAGATTCCACGCCTTCAAACCATTATTTTTCCTAAATTCTAGAAAGAGCTCGACAATGTCGGGCAGCCTGCCTGGTTCGGGTGCGAGACGAATGCTCACTCAGGCCACCTTGGTCCACTGCTTTGTCCTTCCCCCCAGGGGATGGGTGCCATCTTGTGCACTGTTATTCTCCCCTCATCTTTTTTATCTCTATAGTTTGGGAGTTATCTATTGCTTGTTTGGGTTTTGTTTTGTTCTTTTTTTGGCTTTACTGAACTGCATGAAATATTGATTTCATTTTAATAGACACCAAGAGTCTACTCCTTCCAAGAGCTGACCCCCAGAGGGCACTGGGAATGACACCCCAAGTCGCTCAGGTGTCCCCACCTCACACGTCTTACCCCCAGAGGTTCCGAAGACTTTCTGGAGGGGCTGTGTAGCCACTGTTGCAGCATCCACTCTGCCACTGTACTGCGTCAGCCGCCGCAGACGTTCATAAGCAACGGGCGTGGCCACGTTCCAGCAAGTCTTTACTTACAACACTGAAGTCTGAATGTCGCATAATCTTCACACGTCACAAGATCATTTTTTTCACCATTAAAAACCGCAAAAAACATTCTTGGCGCTTGACTCCCTTGCGCCCTATGACCCTTCTTACTTGCTATGATGTAAACTTGGCCACCTTACTGGTCAGGGTGCCTGTGGGACCAGCCGCTCACCCAGGATGTGCCCTGAAGCGGTCACCGGGTGTATCCATGTGTTGACCTGAACCGCCAGCTTTGTTGGCAGGCTGCAGCTCGCCTGTCAGAACGACTGCGGGGTCCAGCATCCTCCCAGGCATTTGCAGTCAGGTATCCGGCACTCCCGTTGCCAGGACTGCAGGCAGAGCGATGCCCACCTGACCCCCAGGGCTGGACTGGGGGTTAAGCTCCTTCTCTCCCCCGAGCCCTCCTCTTCCGTTCCAGCCTCCAACTGCCAGCGCCCTCCCCACGCCTGTGCCTGTTATTCCCCGATCCAGCTCTGCAGTCGGTCAGTCTCTTCACAAAGCTGTCATGAACCGGCCCACTGCTCGGGTGGGAGCCTGTCCTCAGCCCGCCTCGCCCTTCACTGGAGCCGTGGCCTCAACGGCAGCCCCCGTCACGCCCCAGATTGATAGCCAGCGAACATTCCCCTCTCGATTTTCTCCAAATTTGCTTAGAGCTCTTAACCTTAAAAAAAAAAAAAAAAAACCCTCCTAAAATTAAATTCACACATGAGCCACCGTGCTCTGAACTGCCACCTTCTAAAATAGAAATGCTTTTCTCCACACCGCTTTCACTTCATGAAGCAGCAAAAACCAACCTATTTCTCTGCCTTCTGAAGTCAGCTGGCCAGTCACCTCTTCACGTGAGTCACTTTCCTCCTGTGGCACCATCCTCCTGCCCTCCCTCCCTCTTCCATCAGGGAAGAACTTCAAAGCGTTCTCACTCTCCGGCCCCAGACTGGGACGGACCACACGCCCCCCTGGGCCCCGCTCCAAAGAGGACAGCAGAGGGCAACGCAGGCCCCCTTGGCCTCGTGTCACTGGCCTCACCCAAGTTGGGAGCCTACCTTATTGGGCTGCCCAGGGCTCCTAGGACCAGTGTCGGCCAACGGGAGCGGAGCGGGCATGGGGCAGGGCTGCAGGATCTGGGTACAAAGACTTTTTTTTCCGGCCGCACCACAAGGCTTGCAGGATCTTAGTTCCCCGACCAGGGATCGAACCCGAGGCCGCTGCAGTGGAAGCGCGGAGTCCTAACCACTGGACCGCCAGGGGAGTCCTGGGGATTTCCTTCTTAGACGCTGCATCTGACAACTGGCCGCCAAGCCCCTTCCATCAGATGTACATCCCACAGACCCGCTCACCCAGCCTGACACCTCCACAGCCAACGGTAATTCTGTAACAAAGCGGGAGCCCCTGTGCCGTGGGAGACTCTTCCGTCTGCCACCCTCCATTTTCCCCAGAAAATCTTTCAAGACAGTTACTAGGCCAGTGCCGTGGGGTCCGCCAGCAGCGAGGCGTCACCTGTCCAGGGAGTCCCGGGCCACGACTTACCTCGTTTTAGTCTCTCCATCGCGCTCTTGCTGCCCGCGTAGGTGGGTCTGATCTCTTTCCCCAACTCTTCGATGATGGCCAACAGCTCAGCGTATTTGCTCTGGGGCACCTGGCTGTTCCCAGTTCCCTAGAATCAGAAAGAAAAGGGTGCAGAAGGATTGAACCCAACCTGACCCCAATGCCGTGGTCAGGACCCCACGGCATGCCAGCTGCACGAGGGCAGGGCTGGGGAGAGGCCCGAGCCGGGGGCAGGTGGTGGAGGGAGGGCGGCCTGGCCCAGACTCCAGGGCAGCTGTGGCCAGGCACGGCCCACCTGGGCGACAACCACAGAGCAGGGAGCCGGCCCTCTCTACTGTCCCCACACACTCGAGGCAACCACCCAGCAGCCTGCAGAAAGCCCTTTTATCATCTCAAATGAAAGAAAAAAAAAAAAAAAAAACTGGCTTGTCCATAGGAAAGTGTTCACTGAGAATTTCCTTGAAGGAGCCGATGGGCGGGCAAGTGATGGCGGGGGAGGGGTGCTGAGGGTCCAGAGTGGGCGGAAGAGATGGAGGCCACACGTGGGGTCAGCAGGACCACAAAAACTGCCGGGACCACCCAGACAGAGCCCAGAATGTATTTAAATTCATCCATCCTCCCCCGCAGGCAGGGCCCACCACACAGAAACCCTTTCTCTCCAGAACCCCACGAACAGCCCGAGCAAACACCCGGAGCAGGGAGGCGGGGGTCCCGCCGGCCTGTGGGCCTCAGCCGGCCTCCCTGCTCCCCCCCACCCCCGCCCAGCTGCATCAGGGCGGCCCCCTCCCCCCAGGCCCTCGCCTCGTGGCCTCCTGGTCCTTCCTCCTCTCCTCGTCCAGCTCGGCAGCAGCCTCCCGCCGCCACCTCTTCAAGGGGGCCTCGCCCGTGCCCGCCTCCCCTCCGGG
The DNA here is from genome assembly GCF_964165515.1 of Mesoplodon bidens. Taxonomy (NCBI): domain Eukaryota; kingdom Metazoa; phylum Chordata; class Mammalia; order Artiodactyla; family Ziphiidae; genus Mesoplodon; species Mesoplodon bidens. The sequence goes on along the minus strand of NC_138169.1, from coordinate 7,233,532 downwards.
GGGCAGGACGGCCTGGCGGGGCACAGCTCCCAGCCGCCGCCTCATCCGTGGGGCCGGCCTCCGTGGCGACCTCGGAACGCGAGTGGCAGCCACGGGAATCTCCCGGCTGGCGGCCCGGGTCCCCCCCCGCGGGGCAGCACTTCCCTGGCGGCCAGCGGCCGCCTCCCCTGAGGGCCCGCCAACCCGGTGGGGAAAGCAAGTCTCGGGGAGGTTGGGGCAGGGGCGGTCCACAGTCCTGTAACTGGTGGAACCAGGTGTAAAACTGAGGGGCCAGCAGCTCTCGGTGCAACGCACCTGGACTCCACTAGGATATGGGCCCGTCCTCCCTGCAGGGCCCACAACCTTGTGGGGAGTGAGTGGGAGCAGGGCCCCCCTCCTCTGTCCAAGCTCAGATCCAGAGTCAAGGCCAGACCTCACCTCCCCAGGGACCAGGCACGAGGAGGCCCACCAGGGACACACGTGGGGTGGTGGCCCCATCGGGAACTGTGGCTCTCGGGGCTTCCAGCCTTCTTTGGGCTCTCCCACCCCTTCCTGTCACTCGATGCCCCCCGTGAAACCCCCTGCCACTTCTCCATTCTGATGCCCTGAGCCCTGGGTTGAGGAAGCTCAGATGACAGCTCCATCATTTCTACTCCCTTCACCGCTTCCCCTCTGGCCCAGGCCGCCCCTAGGGCCCCTCCCACCCACCCCACCCCACTCCCGCTGCCATACCTGGGTGTAGCCTAGAGATGGCGGCCCGTAGTCACTCAGCAGCTGGCGGTACTGTGAAGACGTCGCCATACTGGTGGAGGGCGGGTGGACACTCCCAGCTACGGGGGAGGAGACAGGAGTCAGTAATCAAGTAGCCTTGGCTAACTGTATCCGAGGTAAGGACTCTGAGTCCCCCTGCCCAGAACTCACGCCATCAACAGTGGTCTTTTGTCTCTGAGGATACAGAACCCTATTCCTGTCCTCTAGTTTGGCCACGGCTGATACTCCGCGTAGATGACTGATGGTAAAATGTAGCTAACAGACCACTGCTCTTCACGCCCACCACCACAGCAGACATTGCTAATCAATCACAGAAATCCTTCCCATACATGCAGTCAAAACTGGTAGCAAAGACGAAAGCTGCTGCTATTCTCAGCCTAACCCTTGCAAGTCCCCTTTTCCTGGGTCCTGCTCCCCAGAGGTTGATATCCTAGAGACACATGGCTGCCACAAGAGCCCATCTGCTACTAAGGCTGGTCCACACCTGGGCTGAGACTTCCTGTGTGCCCAAACCTCTGCTGGAGTATATGGTGAGGAAGACAGGGGAAGATCTGGAGGTTGTGAGACCCAACCCTGGCTGGGGACTGGGGGACTGGACACAAAGTCAGGAATCTGGAGCACATCACAGCCTGTCTGTGTGTCCTCGGACAAGCCCCTCAACCTCTCAAAACTCCTGTCGCCCCTCTCCAAAGAGGGGACAAGACTCTCGGCAGTCTGAATCTATGCCCGGCTGGCTTCACCCCCATGGGGGAGGCGTAAGACCCCACTTACGGACTGTAACACTGGGAGACACTGTCCCTCAGCAGAGGGACCACAGGGGGCCAGGGCCCGGCTCAGAACGGAGCCTCCTGCATGGGGGGTGGGAGGCCCTCAGCAGGGAATTTTCCAGCTCCAGCTCAGTAGCTGGAAGCATGCAGACCCATAATGGCGTCCGAGTGGTCATTAGCAAGTAAAGGATGTCCTGCAGGATTACGAACAGCAGTAACCATGGAGAATCTACCTAGCCCTCCTCAGCAGCTGCCCGCATGCCTCCATGCCCGGCCGGGGAGCAGCTTCCCCTCTGCCTGCCTTCCCCGGAGCCAAACTGTCTCTCTCTCACGCACACAGTGGGCTCTGCAGACTTGGCCCCGGGGATGGACAGCTGGTGCCAGGCCGGCCAAACCGACCAGCTGCTCATCTGGTGTGGGCAAGGGGAGGGGTCAGGGGAGGAAGGAAGTTCAGGAGCTCAGGCTGCTGGAGCTGGAAGGGGCCCTGGAGCCCCTCACTGCAGAGACAGAAACACAGACCAGAGAGGGCGGGCACTGCCCCCAGGCCACACAGCACATAAGAGACTAACACACCGCACCTGTCCCTCTGTCCAGGAGCTGTAGACAGCTTGGTACCCGACGTGTCTTCCTCGGTCTCAGGCCTGCCTGGATTTCTCCACTGGGACCCAGATTTATGCTCAAACACGGGATGCCCAGTCAGGAAACGTGAATTCTGCCACCTCTAAGCTGGGGACTGGGCACAGTACTGTGCTCCTCAGAGCCTCATCACCATGCCTCTACAGTGGGGTAGCTGAAACACCTGTGCTACAGAACCACACCTCCGTCTGACGCAACTGCGGGTGTGCAGTGGCCAGAACACAGGAATGTGGCAGGGCGGGTGACCCCCAGCTCCCCTCACCACATCAGCCAAACCCCAATTTCCTGACCTTCTGATGTGGGCGGTGAGTGTGGTCTGGGTAGCTCAGGCTTTGCTGCCCCAGGCCAGGGTTCCAGTCCCGACCACCACAACTTATTACACCTCTCTGTAAGGCCAGGATGCTAAAGGCAAGACTGCAGGGGGAGAGGGGGTCTACTGCACTGCTCGGCACTTCAAGCCATCTAGAAGATTCCAACTCCCTGGCAGGAGGTGAGCTGGACACCTCCGGTTCATTCTCTGCACCACCTCCTGCCCTCCTTCTCTCACTGCAAGTCTGTATTTCTTGCCTCCCAGACCCATCTTCTCTCCCACAGCCAAGGGCTTGGACTAGGAGTCAGTCCAGCTGCGCCATATGCGGCTGTGTGACCTAAGACAAGGCCCTTCCCTCTCTGGGCCTCAGTTTCTCCATCTGTTTGAGGTGATGGTTCCCACCAGAATGTCTCAAGGTCCTAGATGCCGCTCCTCCCGGGTGCTGGGGTTAGGTCCCGGGGGCGCTGAGGGGAGGAGGAGGAATGGGGTGGGGGCTTGGGGAATGGGGATGGGGAGTCAGGCAACAGCTCAGAGCTTGACTTTCCCACGGCCTGGGTGATGTGGTAGGTGACCCCGACTCTGTGCCAGCGCCAGTCCCTTACTCGGTGTTCAGGGGGGGTGTCTGTGGCCCTGGAGAGAGCTGGCGGAAGGGCCCCGAGTCCCACTCATGCCCACACCTTCCTGCAGACACAGCGGCCGGCTGCCGGAGGCCTAGGAGAAAACCAGACCGGGCGTGAGCACAGCCTTCACGGAGCATCGCAGACAATGCGTGCAGTGTGCGGGGACCAGGGAGGGCCCGGAGCCCAGGGAGGGACTGGCAGAGGCCAGCAGCTCCTGGGGCCAGGCGCGGCTCCCCGCCCCCAAGCCAGACAAAGAGCGCCCGGGCCTGGGGAGCTGGCGGCCTTCCCGCCACTTGGGGCGCCTGGGGGGGCTCTCCGGCGGGGAGGCGGGGGCTTTGTCTAACTCCGCCACTGCCACCGCCGGCCAGGCCGAGGCTTGGCAACTCTCGAGCAGGAGGCAGGGCTGGAGGGTGTGAGGGATGATGACAAGGAAGCCGGAGGAGCGGCAGCGGAGAGTCCATCTTGGATGCAAATGGCACGGGGAGATCCGGCCTTTCTAAAGGGGTCCACGGGGAGGGGGGCGGCCCCACCAAAACACAAGAGACCTGGGGACCTGCGCAGTCCTCCTGGAGTTCACCGCAGGAGAAAGAAGAAAATCTGTGTACAGGTGCTAGCCAGCCCAGGGGGCTTCGGGGTCCCCAGCGGGTGCCTCTGTCACTCTGTGACCCCAATCCCCGAAGGGCCCCGTTCAGGGCGCCGGCCTCAACTGCACCAGGGCCGGCCTGAGATTTCCCACCAGTCCGGGCTGGCAGCAAGACCCTCCACCCATCCCACCCCAGAGTCAGATGAGGGAGGCAGTGAGAAATACTACGTCCACAAAGCCCGTCTTGGTAAGGTGTGCAGACCCCAGAAGAGCTGAGAACATCTGAGGAGAAAACGGGCTCTTGGGGCTTAGCACCCACATTTGACCAACTCAACTATCCCCCACCCCCTGAATCTTAACCCTTTCCAATCCCCAAATCTGTGTCCAAGAAGTTAAATATATATATACATACACACACACACACACACACACACCCCTATACAAATATACGCATATACATATATTGCTTTCCTGGGGCCCTCTTCAGATTTTTGTAGTTATGGAGTCAACATTCGGAGACAAGGCCCAGAACCTTCGGCCAACGGCCAGCGTGGCATCTCTGACCAGTAAGGCCAACCCCTCCCTGCCAAGCCCCCTCCATGCACCTCGCTTTTTTGGAAGTTTGTTTCCCATCAATTGTCTAAAGAAGAACCTTGGTGAAGGGACAAAGCCGGTCCCCTCTGAACCCACAATTTCACCTACCGCCCTCGGTCCCTGGGGCAAGACCCTAGGCACAGCCTAAAGCTGCCTGACAACTTCTGCAGGAGTTTCCTGGGACCGCCCAGCTCCAGCCCCAGGGAAAGGAGAGGACGGGCCCTCCGGCTTCCGAAGGAGGGGGCCTTCTAAACCCAGACTTGGGGACTCCGAGATGCGGGGGCCCCGCTGAAACGACGCCCCCAGCCGCCGCCTCCAGGCGCTCCGAGACCTCCGATCTCCTCCAACTTCTCTCACTCCGCGCACGCCTGAAGGGACCTCCCGTGCGCCCCGTTTTGGGCGCCCCGTCCCGCGCGCCAGGCCGGGCGGGCGCCCAACGACGATCTCCCCTGCACCGCCGGTGACCCCAACGGCCCCGCTCCCTCGGGGGCGGCTGCACCTGGCACGCTCGCCGCCCCGCAGCGCCGCCCGCGCGTGGCCCGGGCTTGCTCACGTGCACCCCTGGCGCCCAGGCCCCCTGCCCGGACCTGCCCCCAGCTCCCTAAGGGCGGCCCGCGCCGGGGTCCCGGCGCCCGCTCCCGGCGCGGCCCGGCCGCTCCCGACTCCCGCCGGCAGGGGCCCTCGCCGAGCCGCCCAAAAGCCGAGGAAAAAGGAGCCGAGAAAGCCTCCCCCGCCCTCGCTCGCCGCGCTCCCCACGAGCCCTCGGCCGCCGGCGTGGGGGGGACCGCGGCGGCCGCCCGTGCCCCGGGCCCCGACCCGGCCCCGAGGCCCGGCGCGGGGCGCACCCGCGAACTTTGGCAGCACGGGCACCGGAATCATGGCGGCGGCCGCCGCGCTGCCCCGGGCCGGGACCCGGTGCCCGCCGACCCCGGCCGCCGCGGGCCCCCGGGAGCCGGGGCCGGGCGCGCGGACCCCCAACTTGGCGGCACTTGGGGCGCGGCGCGCGCGGCCCGCGGGGCGCACTCACTCACCGGCGTTGAGGGAGGCGGCGGGCATGTGCGCGGTCAAGTTCGGTTTGTAAGACATCCCCCCGAGCGGCGGGGCGCGCCGGGGCGCAGCGGGGCCCGGCCCGCGAGGGCGGCGGCGAAGGCGGCGAGGCCGGGCGGCAGCGAGGCGGCCCCAGCGTCCGTGCGCCCGTCCGTGCGCCCGCCGAGCTCCCGCGCACTTTTTGTTGTTGACGGCTCGGGCCGCACCGGCAAATATGGCCGTCCCTCACCCTGACACCCGCTGCAGTATATCACCCATACATCGGGCGGGCGCGCGGGCGCAAGGGCGGCCGCAAACTTTGAGCGGAGCCAGCGGGGCCGGCCCGGGCCGGGAGGGGGCGGCCCGGCGCGCCGCGGCCCGGCGTCAGGGGGCGGCTCCGCCCGCGGCCGCGCCCCGCGCCTCCGGGCGCGCTCGGCGCCCGCAACTTGGCAAAGTTTGGGGGGCTGGGGTCCCGGCGGTGCCCGAGGCCCGCGTGGGTCCCTTTCTTCTTCTGCGCTGGCGGCGCCTGGAGATTTGTGCTTGTACCGATTAATTAATTAATTTTTTTTTGTAAGCTAGGTAGGACTGCAGAATTACTTTTTTTCCTCTTGACTGTGGGGGCAGGGATGGAAAATTACCTGGAGAAAATGGTGGCGAGTGGTATTTTTAAGCACGTAGATCATTCCAGACGCCGAGGTCTGGCTACTCCCCAGAATAAGAACAACCAATTCTTGACATTGATTTCAAATAAATTTCATGTCCCTGTTGGTATTAAGTGGTTTTTAACCCCTTGGCGGCCTAGACTCCTTTGAGACTGGGCAAAACCCAGAGGCCTCCTCCCCTGGGAAATACACCCTCACATCTACATAATTTTGCATCTTAATTCATTCAAATATCTAAGAAGCGCCTACTATGTGCCGGGCACTGTTGCCGGCGCTAAGGGTACCAGAATAAACTTGACAAAGTTTTCTCTCTCCTGGATTTTACATTGCAATTTTTGATCCTCCTCCGACGGACCCCTGCCGACTTCTCAGATCTGACTGATACGCAATCATCAAATGCATTTTGCATTAGATGATGACGCTTTTGAAGGTGTTATTTCTTGGAGTTCTGCTTTATTATTACTTTTTAAATTTTTATTTATTTATTTATTTATTTATTTATTTATTTATTTATTTATTTAGGCTGCGTTGGGTCTTCGTTGCTGCACGCGGGCTTTCTCTCGTTGTGGCGAGCGGGGGCTACTCTTCGTTGCGGTGCACGGGCTTCTCATTGCGGTGGCTTCTCTTGTTGCGGAGCACGGGCTCTAGGCGCGCGGGCTTCAGTAGTTGTGGCACGTGGGCTCAGTAGTTGTGGCTCGCGGGCTCTAGAGCGCAGGCTCAGCAGTTGCGGCGCACAGGCTTAGTTGCTCCGCGGCATGTGGGATCTACCCCAAACAGGGCTCAAACCCGTGTGTACCCTGCATTGGCAGGCGGATTCTTAACCACTGCGCCACCGGGGAAGTCCAGAGTTCTGCTTTAAAGTAAATCTTGTCAAAATACACAAGATGCCCACCCTTTTCTGCCTTTTTTAATCGCCAATCTTTGCAGATTTCTTGATTAGCCACAGACATTCAGATACATCTGAATCTAGTGAGGAAGGCCTCAACCTCTTTGCCTGAGGGAAAGGATACCACCAATTCCTTCCCTCTGTCCCTTTAGGATTGAAGGTACAGGCGACACCCCCTTCCCAGGACCCCTTGTGGTCAGCTTCAGGCTGATTCAGCCAAGGATGCTCAGCGAAATTTTATTCACAGATAAATTAATATCACCCTTTCCTACCATGCTCCCAGGGGACCAATACTCTAGAGTAGCCCTGTCCAATAGAAAAGTACTGGAAGCCACATATGTAATTTAAAAGTTTTAGTAGTCACATTTTAGAAAGTAAAAAGAACTGGTGAAATTAATCTTTATATTTTATTTAACACAATATATCCAGAAACAGTATGATTTCAATATATAATGAATATAAAGCAATTATTAAGATACTTTACTTTCTTTTTATAATACTAAGTCTTCAAAACCCAGCATGTGGGCTTCCCTGGTGGCGCAGTGGTTGAGAGTCCGCCTGCCGGTGCAGGGGACACGGGTTCATGCCCCAGTCCGGGAAGATCCCACATGCCGCGGAGCGGCTGGGCCCGTGAGCCATGGCCGCTGAGCATGCGCGTCCAGAGCCTGTGCTCCGCAACGGGAGAGGCCCGCGTACCGCATGTATTTTACCTTTACAGCTCATCCTACTTCAAACTGGCCACATTTCAAGTGCTCGGTAGCCACAATAGCTAGTGGATTTCCTGCTGGACCGGTTCAGGGCTCACAGGCTGACGGACCTTGGTATTAATTCTGGCTCCATCACCTAGTCGCTGTTGGACTAAGCCTCCATTTCCTTGGGGCAAGAATCCAGATCTCAGTGGCCTGCTTCAGTCCCTTCTACAGATGTTGTGGGCTATTCTCTTTCCATATTGTATTTTTACCACGATGCCCCCTCACTGATCATCATTGGAAAATATTTTTCCTTTTGTTTTTAATTGAGACCTAGTTCACTTAGTATAAAATTCACCCTTTAAAAATATACAATTCAGCGGGACTTAGTATAAGCACAGAGTTGTGCAATCATCACAACTATCTAATTCTAGAACTAATTCTAGAACATTTCTGTCATCCCCAAAGGAAACCGAACAGCAGTCACTCCCCATTCTCCACTACCCATAGCTTTAGGCAACTACTAATCTACTTTCTATGTCTAGGGACAGACCTATTCTGGACATTTCATATGCATGGAATCAGTTACAACATGTGTATAGCCTCTTTCACTTAGCATAATACTTTCAAGGTCCATCCATGTTGTAACACGTATCAGGACGTTGTTCCTTTTTATGGCTGAATAATATTCCATTGTATAAATAGACCACATTTTGTTTATCCATTCATTAGCTGATGGGCATTCTTTGTTTCCACTTTTTGACTATTATGAATAAAGCTGCTATGAACATTTATGTACAAGTTTTGTGAACATGTTTTCAATTTGGGGGGTATATACCCAGGACTGGAATTGCTGGGTTACATAGTAACTCTATGTTTAACTTTTTGAGGAACTGCCACACTTCTTTCCATAGTGACTATATAATTTTATATTCCCAACAGCAATGTATAAATTTTCCAATTTCTCCATATCTTTACCAACACTTTTACTATATGGCTTTTTTAAAAAATTTATTTTATTTTTGGCTGTGTTGGGTCTTTGTTGCTGCACGCAGGCTTTCTCTAGTTGTGGCGAGCGGGGGCTACTCTTCGTTGCGGTGCACGAGGCTCTCATTGCAGTGGCTTCTCTTGCTGTGGAGCATGGGCTCTAGGTGCGTGGGCTTCAGTAGTTGTGGCACATGGGCTCAGTAGTTGTGGCACATGGGCTCTAGAGCGCAGACTCAGTAGTTGTGGCACACAGGCTTAGCTGCTCCGCGGCATGTGGGATCTTCCCGGACCAGGGCTTGAACCCGTGTCCCCTGCATTGGGAGCCGGATTCTAAACCACTGCGCCAATCAGGGCAGCCCATATCTGGCTTTTTTATTTGAGGCATCCTAGTGGGTGTGAACTGGGATCTCATGGTTTTGATTTGCATTTCTTTAATGAATGATGTTGAGCTTCTTTTCATGTGCTTACTGGCCATTTGTGTATCTTCTTTGGAGAAACAGCTATTCCAATCCTTTACCCATTTTTTAACTTGAGTTTTTATGTTACCTTGAAAGAGTTCTTTATTCTGGATACTTGTCCCTTCTCAGATTTATAGTTTGCAAATATTTTCTCCCATTCTGTGGGCTATCTTTTCATTTTCTTGATAGTGTCCTTTGATACACAGAAGTTTTTTATTTTTTTTATTTTATTTTTTTTGCCGTACCGTGCAGCTTGTGGGATTTTAGTTCCCTGACCAGGGATCAAACCTGGGCCCTTGGCAATGAGCGTGGAGTCCTAACCACTGGACCGCCAGGGAATTCTGCAAAAGTTTTAAATTTTGATAAAGTCCAACGTATCTATTTTTAAATTTTTATTTGCTTGTGTTTTGGTACCATATCTTGTCCAAGGTCATGAAGTTTCACCTAAGTTTTCTTCAAATAGTTTTTATAGTTTTTGTTCTTACATTTAGGTCTTTGATCCATTTTTAGTTAATTTTTGTGTATCCAGATTCATTCTTTCATGTGGATATCCAGTTGTCTCTGTACCATTTGTTGAAAAGTTTATTCTTTCCCCATTGCATGGTCTTGACACCTTTGTTGAAAATCAATTGACGATGAATATGAGTTTATTTCTGGACTCTCAATTCTATTCCATCGATCTATGGAATCTATCCTTGTGTCAGTACTCCACTGATTTGATTACTGTAGGTTTGGAGTAAGCTTTGAATTCAGGAAGTGTGAGTGTTCCAACTTTATATTTCTTTGTCAAGATTATTTTGGCTATTCTGGGTCCTTTGCATTTCCCTATGAATTTTAGGATCAGCTTGTCCTTTTTTGCAAAAAAAAAGAAAGAAAAAAAAAAAAACCCAAAAAAACCCCAAAAAACAAAAAATACAGTTGGGGGCTTCCCTGGTGGCACAGTGGTTAAGAATCCACTGGCCAATGCAGGGGACACAGGTTCGAGCCCTGGTCCAGGAAGATCCCACATGCCACAGAGCAATTAAGCCTGTGTGCCACGACTACTGAGCCTGTGCTCTAGAGCCCGCGAGCCACAGCTACTAAGCCCACGTACCACAACTACTGAAGCCCGCGCACCTAGAGCCTATGCTCCACAACAAAAGAAGCCACCACGGTGAGAAGCCCACCCACCACAATGAAGAGTAGCCCCCGCTCGTCGCAGCTAGAGAAAGCCTGCGCACAGCAACGAAGACCCAACACAGCCAAATAAATAAATAAATAAATAAATAAATTTTATTTTAAAAAAATTTGTTGGAATTTTGATACGGTTTGTATTAAATCTGTGTATCAAGTTAGGGAGTACTGCAATCTTAATTTCAATGTTAAGTCTTCCAATCCATGAATGCAGGATGTCTTTCCATTCATTTAAGTCTTCTTTCTTTAATTTCAACGATTTTTCAGTTTTCAGTGTACAAGTCCTGTACTTCTTTGGTTTACTGTATTCCTAAGTATTTCATTATTTTTGATGCTATTGTAAATGGAACTTACTTAATTTTTGGATTGTTTCTCTCTAGTGTGTAGAAATACAACTGATTTTTCTATACTGTCTTGTATCCTGCCACTTTCCTGAACTCAGTTTTTAGCTGTAATAGCTGTTTTGTGTCTGCATGGAGATTCTTTAGGGTCCTCTATATATAAGATCATGTCATCTGCAAATTAGAGTTTTAGTTCTCCCTTTCCAAATGGGATGCCTTTTCTTTCTTTTTCTTGCCAAACAGCCCTGACTAGAGCCTCCAGGACAGCACCGAATAGAAGTGGTAAGAGCAGACATCCTTGTCTTGTTCCTGATCTTAGGGGCAAAGATTTTAGTTTTTCACCATTAAGGGTGATGTTCACTGTGGGCTTTTCATAGATGCCTTTTATCAAGTTGAGGGTGGGCCCTTCTCTTCCTAGTTTGAGTGTTTCTATCATGAAAGAGTTGGATTTTGTCAAATGCTTTTTCTGCACCTATTGAGATCATGTGGGGGGTTTTCCCCTTTATTCAACAAATAGTTATCAAGCATCTGAGTGTCAGGCCCTATTCTAGGGGCAGCAGAGGAAGACCATCCCCATGGTGTGATGAAGCTTATCATTTCAGGCATGGCGGCCCTATTTAGCTGTTCCCTCTTACCTCACCACACTGGAGCCTTGCCTCTCACTAGTTACTCTTCTTCAGGCCAGCCTGGATTATGACCCTGGTGCTTGTTCATTCCCACGTCCGAGCCTTCATTACACCACCGTGCCCTTGTGTTCCACTTGGCCAACTCCTGCTCACCCGTCAAAGCCCAGCTCAACTATCCCCACCTCTGAAAAGACTTCCCTGCCTGGCTGCCCCTCTGCTAATGCCTGCTATTGCATTTAACCTGGTCAGTCTCCTTCACGAGTCTGAGCCACCTGAAGGAAAGAACTGCATCCTTGAATGTCTCGTCAAGGCATACAGAACATTCCATAAAGGGCCTCAGTGTGCTCCTAGAAATGAGACAAAGCAAGATCAATTCTCATTTGCAGGCAGTACTCCTGTTCTCAACCTTCTTCCTGCTCACGATTCACTTTCCATAACAGATGTGTTAGCTTCCTGGGGTTGCCATAACTAATTACTACTAACTGGTGGCTTAAAACGACAGAGACTTATTTGTTCTCAGTTCTGGAGGCCAGAAGTCTGAAATCAAGGTATGGGCTGGGCCACACTCCCTCTGAAGGCTCTAAGGGACGATCGTTTGCCTCTTCCAGCTTCTGGTGGCTCCATGCATTCTTTGGCTTGCGGCTGCATCGCTCCAGCTCTGCCTTCAGATGGCCGCCTTCTCTATGTGTCTTCTCCCTGTCTCTTCTAAGAACACTTGTCATTGGATTGAGGACCCACCTTAATCCAGGATGATGTCATCTCAAGATCCTTAAATTAATTACATCTGCAAATATCTTTTTTTCCCAAAAAGGTCACATTTACAGATTCCAGGTGGACATATCTTTAATTTTTTTGGGGGGGACGGGGTAGGGGAGCACTATTCAACCCACTACAACAGGCTTCAAAAAAGGATCCGGGGGCTTCCCTCGTGGCGCAGTGGTTGAGAGTCCGCCTGCCGATGCAGGGGACACGGGTTCGTGCCCCGGTCCGGGAGGATCCCACATGCCATGGAGCGGCTGGGCCCGTGAGCCATGGCCGCTGAGCCTGCGCGTGCGGAGCCTGTGCTCCGCAACGGGAGAGGCCACAGCAGTGAGAGGCCCACATATCGCAAAAAAAAAAAAAAAGAAAGAAAAAGGACCCGGATTTTTTTCCCTTTCTCCTCTGAGAGTTAAAACCCCTAAAAAAGGGAAAAAAAAACATTCCTAGTGGCTCCACTAAAAACATCCGTGTGAAACTCCCTCAAATAGGTCCCTTTATTTTTATTTTATTTTTTTCAGCAAAGAAACATTTATTGCAGGGTCAGGCAAAGAGAACGGTGGCTTGGGCTCAAAAACCCTGAACTCCAAATAGGTTCCTTTAAATGAGTGGTTTCAGTTTTTTTTATTTATTAGTTTAATGGAAATGTCACAGAGTGGCTTGCCAGGGATTAGAGCAGATGAAGGAGAAGGCGGAGCCTAGTGAAAGAGCTTGGCCCGGAAGAACCTCAGGAGATAAATTTTAGTTCTGGATCCGCCATGAACCTCTCTTTAGGCCTCAAGTAACTTGTCTAACCTACCCGGGCCTTAGTTTCACCTGTAAGACTACGGAGGTTCAACAGGATGAAGCTCTAAGAATTCTCGAAATGCCAACATCCTAAGAAGGCAGACAGACAACACACGTGCCATTTTCTCTAAGGAAAAATGTCAGCCCGGGAAGGCCTTGAAATCATTTTGATACTGTTTCCATCACCATTCTGGGGCAATCAGCTCCAAAGTGGGGTGCACCTGCCTCACGTGGTAGGAAGGGTGATTCATAGGAGTGAGGGAATATTAGAATTCCTGTTTATGTGGGATTTACCACATACATATTAGCACAGAAGCACACACAGGACTTATAACTTAATAAACAATAGTGGAAGTATACTCAGAAACACTTATTAGAACATGTGACCAAAAAAGTGTGGAGACCACTGACTGAAGAAACTAGTTAAGTAAGGCAATCAGACCGAACAGTTTGACAACCAGACAAGTTGTGGGTGAAGTGTCATGATTAAATCAGCAGTTAGTAACTCCAGTGTGGTTTTTATCCTCAGGACAGTAAAACCATACTTTATATCAAGTTGTTGTTTTTTTTTTAAATAAATTTATTTTGTTTATCTTTGGCTATGCTGGGTCTTCGTTGCTGTGCGTGGGCTTTCTCTAGTTGTGGCGAGTGGGGGCTACTCTTCGTTGAGGTGCTCAGGCTTCTCATTGCGGTGGCTTCTCTTGCTGCTGAGCACAGGCTCTAGGCACGTGGGCTTCAGTAGTTGTGCCACACGGGCTCAGTAGTTGTGGCTCATGGGCTCTAGAGCACAGGCTAAGTAGCTGTGGCGCACAGGCCTAGTTGCTCTACAGCATGTGAGATCTTCCCAGACCAAGGATCGAACCCGTGGCGCCTGCAACGGCAGGCGGATTCTTAACCACCGCACAACCAGGGAAGCCCAAAAGTTTGTTCCTTAAGTCTGATCTACGATAGACAGAAAATCAAAAATGGGGCATGCAGGGACTTCCCATGGTCCAGTGGTAAAGAATCCACCTTTCAAGGCAGGGAACGCGGGTTCAACCCCTGGTCCAGGAACTAAGATCCCACATGCCGCGGGGCAACTAAGCCTGTGCGCCACAACTACCAAGCTCACGTGGCACAAAGTACAGAGCCCACATGCTCTGGAGCCTGCACACCGCAGCTAGAGAGCCCGCGCACCCTGGAGCCTGCATGCCACAACTAGAGAAGAGAAAACCCACACGCCACATCTAGAGAGAAGCCCACATGCTGCAACCAAGACCCGACGCAGCCAAATAAAGAAAGAAATGGGGCATGTAAACATTTGAGGACATAATAAACATCTTTTCATATCAATACCTCTGAACAGGAAACACACATGTAAAAACAAACTGTGGGAAAAGAGAGCTAAACAGAAAATCCAGTATTACTGCAGAAATTGAGAGCATTGTATAATTTATCTTGATCTAGGCCTAACGATGAAAAAGGGGATTCTAGAGACCTCTTATGGCTCTAAACAGTGGACATCTTCACAAAACACCTAACTTTCTACTGAAGGTTCATGAATTTCTCAATTTCCTACAATTAATAATTTATTCTAATTTGGATTTCTCCAGTAATTGCACATCCATCTTTGTGAAAATGAATCTTGCCTACAACCAAAGATAAACAACAGAAGCTAGAGCATTTTTTGCGATACTCAGAAATTTACCCTCTGAAGTTCCCCAAGAAAGGATACTGAAGAAAACGGGCGAGAATGGCTGCCTTGGAAAGAAGAACGGGAGCCGAGCGGGAGGAGCAGGGCGCGAACGTTCACTGTATGTTCTCATCTGCCTGTTGACTTCTGTCAGGTATTGGTATTACTTATTCAAGCAAACTACCAACCAAAAACATAAAAAGTAAGTATCCCAGACTAATTTGGTGTCCACTTAGCCATCCTACCTTTGCATGCTGCCTGGTGGTAATTCTTAGGTGGATGGTGATTTGGAACCAGCAGTGTGGCACTCGCCTCTCCTAACCCAACGATGCACTTGACGCCCAGAGTGGGCAGCTTTCAGAGGACGAAGCCAACTTGCTGAGAGTTGGGCTCTAAAAATAAACATTTTGCACATTTCTTTTAGCCTCTTTTCTCTCCATAAAGGCCTCCACAGATGGCTTCTTTACATCATGCTCTCAAATGACTAGCTGATAAATATTCATACTTATGGAAATTGTATTGTACATACTCCAAACCCCCAGCCAGTTAAAGTTTGTATTTTCTGTTATCTCAAGGGTGGTGCCCCCTTGCTCATGGGTCTTGTCCTCTGTAAAACACACACAAAGTTGTGCACACACACACACAGATCAGACACCAGCTTTTGCCTCTGTATGATTAACTTGCTTAGAGGCGATTTTGACCCTCAGGAGGACATTAGGCCATGTCTGGAGACATTTTGGATTTCCGTAAGTGGGGGGTGCAGGGTGCACAGTGTGTACTACTGGCGCCTAGTGGGTGGAAGCAGGGATGCTGCTCTACACCCTACAATGCACAGGATGGTTCCCACATCAGCCCACTCTCTGCAAAGAAAAGCCCGGCCCAAATGTCAACAGTGCTGAGGCCCTGGGAGACACAACGTTGAGGCTGAAAGCAGACTGGGTTACAGATTAAAACACTGAAGGGGAACAAGGTCAAAGCAAACTGGAACCGTAACAGAAAAACTCAGTGGGGACAGTGGAGGCTCTACATGAAGTCTGGCCTCTCATTTCTTATTCAAATTAATACTCAATTTATTAAGGTTATATATTCAAGAACAAGTTTCCTTTCAGTCTTCAAGCATGACAGAAATATTTCAGGAAAATTTCACTTAAAATGTAAAACACTCCCTTTTCACTTGTTCTTCAATTAATGTTCAATTATCTCATGTATTTGGCAGACTAAACTTCCCTAAGTGTAAACACCGTTTACAAATCTGATTAAATTCCTTTAAGCATCTCCAGCTACAAACTGAACGTGACTCTCTCACGCAGTTCAAACCCCACAAAGAAAAGACTCACAAACAAGCCAGACTCCAAACATTTACAAAATGCCTTTGTCCGTGTCTAGAGGACAGTCATACGGCATAGGGGCAGAGAGGTTTACACCACACACTCTCTCTCTCTCTCTCTCTCTCTCTCTCTCTCAGGGCAAAGGGATCTACTCACTGTTCTGGGTGTCCTGTGGCGGCTTCTCTCCTGTTCATTCCCAATTTCTCTAGCTTCCCAAGCCCAGTGCAAGGAGGTGACTGGATCTCTTTTCAGGTCATTACTTCTCCATCGATGAGCCCCAGGGCTCACCACACTCCCTTCTCTCCATCCATGGCAGCCTCCTCAAGGCAGGCTGGTGCCAGTGGATGGTCGGTCACCTCCTGGGCCCCCCATCAGGCACCCAGCATTCCTAATGTCTCCTTCCTAGCTCCCACGACCACCGGAACCTTAGCTTGCTCGCTCGTTTGCTATCTCTGACATGAGAATAACTACCCACGAGGAGTCTCTACTGAGGACTGCATGTGGCCCGATATAGACACACAGCAGTTGCTTATTAAACACTTAGTGAACCCACGAGGAGTCTCTACTGAGGACTGCATGTGGCCCGACACAGACACACAGCAGTTGCTTATTAAACACTTAGTGAAGAAACATGAAATACAGGCACTCGGGCTTCCCTGGTGGCGCAGTGGTTAAGAATCCGCCTGCCAATGCAGGGGACAGTGTTCGAACCCCGGTCCGGGAAGAACCCACATGCCGCGGAGCAACTAAGCCTGTGCACCACAACTACGGAGCCTGCGCTCTAGAGCCCACGTGCCACAACTACTGAGCTCGCATGCCACAACTACTGAGGCCGGCGCACCTAGAGCCCGTGCTCCACAGCAAGAGAAGCCACCACAATCAGAAGCCCGCGCACCGCAACGAAGAGTAGCCCCTGCTCACCGCAACTAGAGAAAGCCCGCGCACAGCAACGAAGACACAACACAGCCAAAAATAGATAAATAAATAGAAGAAATACAGGCACGAATTTCCACAAAAATTAGAAACTAAAAGGCTTTTCATCTGAAAACTAGAGGAGGACTGAGGACTACGGACAGGACTACAGAAAGCACCCCACAGTGACTGGCACACGCTATGTTGTCTGCAGTAGTTTCCGTTTTTTTTCTTAAGCAGAGCTCCAATCTTAAGACTCACAGACTGGATGGCTGTGCAACACCAGGAATGAATTTTAAATAGGAAGCCTCATACCCCCACGTCCTCCAACACTCGTGGCACCTTTCAGGGAGGACACCCCATGACCCAAGCCCCCCGGCCTGGGCACCCGGTGCTGACTCACTGAAGCTCTGCAGCAGCACAGACATTTCTGACTCTAACAAATGCTGGGTTGCATTTTATGCACATTGTGAACAGTCTTCTAGAATTCATTTAAAATAAAAAACCAACATAATAGAAGTCCGAGCCCCCAACGGAAAGTAGCTCTCTAGGTGAGCGTGGTTGCCCCGACACAGCTTAAACGGGTGCTCAGAACCCAGACAAAGAAAATACACAGAGAAAAGCAGCATATTAGCCAGTTTAATTTATTTAAGAATCTTACAAAAAAAAGAAAAAAATAACAGAAAAACAAAAATCAAAAGACACAACAAAAAACCTAAATACAGAATTCGTTATGCTTCATGGTTGATCGTTTTTACTTGCAAGGGTATAAACCTCGCTAAATGCAGCCAATACATTTTTATTGCATGAGACCCAATTTTTAAAGTTACAAATCAAAACGGTCAGAACAATCGTTTCTGGACACTCGGTACTGTATTACCACGTAAGGCTGAAGCAGTGCAGTATCATCAGAACAGTGCGTACCCTTCATACACTGACGGACATTCAAAACAGAGTAGCAATATAAAAAGAGATTTTAGAAAAGAGAACAGAACAGAAACAACCAGAAGAGTTTACATCCACCTTTGTTTCAAATTGTCTTTGGATTCCATCATGTGTTGTCTCAAGATGCACCATGTCAGATCAGTAAAGGAAAGAAGATCTATGCCTACGTATAAAAGTATCCTTTGCTCAGCAGAGGTAGAACCTGGCAAAAGTTTTATTGCAGAGATACAGCGTACCTCTTCCCACCTCTCATGGTTGATGGTAGATACAAGTGGTTATTGAAAAATAATATCAGTAGTTTGCAAATTCAGTATAAACCATGAACAGGATGATTTCTGCTGATGGAGGTGAGACTGCAATGTGCTACGTAGAAAACAAGCTCCCCGCCCCGTAGAGGGGGGTCAGGAAGGAGGCTGGAGCTTCTTTATCCTCTTCAGTGCCACAAATACTGCTCCAGCAAGAAAGGCCCTCAGGACAGGGGGGGCGGAAAAGCCAGGGAGTTCTCACTAAGGGGCCTGCGGACTGACCCTCAGCCCCAAGGAGGCCTGACCTGCAGGTATCAAAGAGAACTGACGTTCCCAGGTGGCACCCCTTGCTCGACTCTGCACTACAAGGGTGTAGTCTTAGCCTGATGGTGTCCTGACAGCTGCTGCTGCTCCACGGGCGCCAGAGGAGGAGAGCCGGGCAGCACATGTTGGGACAGGGATTCCCACTGGAGCTCACCTCTGAAAGGCCCCGTTTCATGACAAATTAGGTTCCTAAGACTCACCTAAATGCAGACAACTTTTAAATCTCAGTAAGTCTACGAAGTTCAATAGTAACGAGTGAAACATGTACACGAATGAAGGCCCAAGAAAGGCTCACGGCTACCTTTCCTGAAAGTTAAGGAGGAAGCTTTTCTTAAAAGTGCGAAATCTGTATGTAAAAACGCAGCGTCTGCCTCCCTGGTGACGAGCACACCACTTCTGTGAGCACCCCTGGGTCTGCCCTACTGGCAACACTCATCCAAGCATTAAGAATGCCGTGATCCAGCTCAGCTCCTAGGCTTACAGCCAATCTAGTCAGGATCAATTCACCAGTTCACTGGTGGCGGGAGAGCCCAGCAGATCCTACCAACCACAGTTAACTGGCTGTTTTACCCTCAGCACAGAATCAACCCTTGAGCTGAAGGCTCATGGAAGCCTCCACAGCAATTGTGCTGCTCGATTCTGGAGGACAACTGTCCCTTAAAGGACATTCTCTAATGTCACCTGTCAGCATGGACACCAGCATGTACCAGGTCTCCATTCCTGCTCTAAATATCCCTAGCTGGTGGGAGCACAAGCAGATAACGCATGCTCACTGGAAAGTAAGCTTCTGATTGTTACTTGTAGGCTAAAAGTACACGCTCGACTTCTTAAAGAAACAGAAAATCTGCAGCAGTAGCAGGTCATAAATCACTGTTCAGATCTGCAAGATTTTCCCCTCAGCTGGAAAGCCCCAAGGATGAAGGATTTGGTGCAGGCCTGAAAAACTGCAAGGGTAGGAACAAGTCAGGTTTACTGAAGAGCAAGTTTGATCGCAAATGCACTGAAGAAGTTAGAGGAGCTTAAAGGAAGTCTTGGGAAGAAATTTTTTAGGTGAAAACATCAGGCTCACTATAGCTTCCAAAGAGCAACATAAATGAGCATAACTAGTCATATAATGACAGTATCAGAAATTGCACTCAAGTACATTCCCCCCAATACAATGCATTGCACACAGTAAAAATTTGTAATAAAAATGCAAAACACAATCAGGCATGTTGAAAAATATTAACACAAAACAGACATAGGAATTCTATAGTAAAGATGCAAAACAGAATTCTAAAATATATGAACAAATTCAACTAAGAAGTTTTTCACACGTTTCTACATCCAAAAAAAAAAAAAAAAAACAAATTGTAAGAAGCCCCCTATGGGAAGTCAGGAAAAGAATAAATAGGATTGAAGGGAGGAAGGAAAAGAGAAAAACAAGCTGGTGGCGTCCCAATTTACAAGAAATATTTACATTCAGAATTCAAAAAGAACTCAACATTTTTATATATACACATTATGTACATATATATATAAGTACAGCATAAAATCAGAAGGTGGGTTTTGGATTTCACCTCAAGTATGCAGAAAAAAAATTACTAGCTAGCTCGAGTTGCAGGTATCTAGATGTATTTCCTTCACGTATATGCCCTTAAAAGACACTGCCTTTGTACTAGACAACTGGCAGCCAATGAGGACTTTTTACAAATGGCTTTTGCTTGCAGCTGTAGCCATGACGTGGACTGCCTGCTGCATATTCCAGCAGCAAAGCGTGCACAGTGAGCGTGCGAGGTGTGGTGTTAGCCAAGGAGACTCAGACATAGAGGAAGGATAGTCAACAAATGCCTACTGTCCCTGGGATGCCTGCACTAGCCGAACATCTGTTAACTGCATACCAGTCTAACAGCGACTCTTATGTAGCACCATTCTTAGAAACTATCAAATATCATTCAGGTACATTTTTATTTTATTTTACTTTTTCAGGTACATTTTTAAAATGAGAGTATTTAGATAGGGACCTTCCTCTTAATATCAAGAAAAGGACCCAAGTGAAAAACACTTTTCCTCTGCTCCTACTTTCATAAATTGAAATGCATCAATCATTTCTAATCTATTGCTTTTTTTCCCCTCCTGCTAAACTGGAAAGTGGAGGGGACTGGGGAAAGGCTCCCATTATACAACAGTAAGTGTCTGGTACCCTTTCTCATCATGCCTGTTAGAAGTTGCTCTAATAGCATCACATGGAGATTAGCCAATGAATGCCCCAGTGGCTACAGCCAGAAAATTATGCTTCTAGAATATTATATACCCCTGGAGCTTGGTAATCTAGAACTTTTACCATTACAGATGAAGCAGAATACAAGTAACTCAAAAAGGTTTCTGAAGTGCTACTTGGATTGGAATAAATATATATATATATACATACACACAACACTACATTGCTTTGGATGCAGGTTCTTGCTAACTTATATACAGATGCAAAGAAAAGATACTGAAGAGTGTATCGGCAATTTAGCAGCAAAAAGGGAAAATTGCTTAAGATATTTACTTTTTCATCAAGTTGTGTTTAAAAATACCTTATTAATACTTTTAGGAATTCATATCGTTGATAAATATCTGGATTATCCCACTAAACTGCAGCTTGTGGTAGGGAGGGTGCTAAATTAGGGGAACACTAACCCCCCCCGCCAATACCATCTGAGCAGCTCTGGACTGGGAAAGTGGTTTTCAGTACAATCGGCACTGTAAACTCTGAAAACACTAACGTGACTTGTAATCAAATCTTTGTGCTCAGAGCCATATTGCTAAAAAGGGAGAAAAGGCATTACAGAGGCCAAATGGACTCACATCGGGTTCAACAAGGTCCCTGGGTTCAGACGTGGCATTCAGATCCTGAAATACAAGGATCTGTTGTACAGAAGTTAGCTGTTGTTGAGACCTGATTTTTTGACAGAGGAGGACCTTGAATGCTGGGTTTTCCCATGTTGACCAACCTAAAACTTGCTGACTTCGATAAGGGCACAGTGTTAAAGGTCATATGGTCACCTCCAGAGAGCAGGACGGACAGCAGACTGCCAGTGCTCACATGCACACCACACCACGATAAGCATGTGCACGTGGCACCTCAGCTCCCCATCCAGTTACACGGCTGCCTTTCTGAGGTCTACTTTGAGAGTTTTCAGAGGCCTTATTTCTGGACTTTTTTTAAAAAAGCAAAACAAAGCTGTTCTACAAAGAACAGAACATGCATATATCCCCCTTTGTAACAAGATAGCTATTCCAAGAGCAAACATTACATCATAAATTGTGAGGGTCAACTAACTGCATGCTAAAGAATCCTCACACTGAAGCTGCTTGGAAAAAACCATAACCTGCTAAAAAAGATACTCCCACACACAAAAAAGGGAAGTTGGGCCAGGCCTCCAAGAGGGAGTCTCTTTTCCCCAACCCTGCCATTTTGTCTCACTGGAGGGAACAGGCTTGTTATGCTTCCCCCTCCACAGCTCTATTTCACCTTGGGATGTTGACGGAAGCTGAGTGGGCTCCTGATTTAAAAACAGAAGAACTAACTGGGAAGTTTTGGTGCAGGTGGACAATTCTGCTCGACTGCCAGCTGGGTCTAGTGGCCCTAACAAGGGACACTGGTTGATATTCATATGGATCACTGCCTGAGATATAAGGACTAGACTGAGGATAAAAGTTGCATCCACTGGGCAAAATATGCCAAAGAACAGAAATTATTCTCAATTTGTTCCTTTAGGCGTCTAGAATAAATAAACCCAAAGAAAGAAAACTTATGGTAAACGTGACATAACCAAAAACTCAGGCGTGAAGAAACACAAGAGGATGACAGCCCTAGCTTTCCCGTCACTTAACATATATCTCACCTAATTCTGCAAGAAGTTTAGAAAGTTACAAAGGAGAACAGTTCAACTTGAGAAGCTTTCAAAAGTACTATCATTTTACCCCTTCCTCAACACCATTTCAATTTTGAGGGGTAGGTTTTAAACCAAAATATAAGGCTACCTGGAATGTTGAGCAACATGCAAGTTCTGCAGCATCCCCATCACAGACTACTTTTGAGGGTGGTGAGGGCCTAAACAAGAGTCCACTTCTGCTTAGTATAATAACTTTTTATTTGACATCTACAAGATTGTGGTATCTTGCAGCTTTTGACCAGGTTTATACAATCTCAGTTTTTCAATAGTGCAACCTGTGCAAGCAAAAAAAAAAAAAAAAAGGAAAGGAAAAAAAAAAGGAAACAAAAAGACCAACTGTCCCCTCACTTGTTTTTATAAACATCTATTATAGGCGAAACAAAACTTACCCATATTATAGATAAGTGTCTATTCACATTTGTACATTACCATTTTTAACAGCTTGAGATAAACTCTACAATGTCTTACAACACATTAAACAATATTCAAGTTACTGGGTAACAACAATAACAACAAGAAATAAACATACAGCAGAAGCCTCAAGTGTTTCCTCATTGTCTAGTTTACAACTCAAGTACGGTTTCCATTTTTAAGAGTGACAAAGCAAATTAAGATAACGAAGTTAAAAAAAAAAAGATTGTTTGCAAGACGGAAGCCAATTTGTACTTCTTTCTAAAACTATCTTTAAGTTAAGAAAAATGTAATTTTAAGAAAAGCAGGCTTGTAGCCATTTTTGCAGCACACATTAGGAATACTATTAATACATTAAAATTAACTTTTAAGAGTTTTATCACCAAAAAATTATATACTCATTACCTTGACAAGAAACCTGGGGCAGGGAGAATGGGAGAAGGTGATTTCGCAGGGTTTGAAGCAATACCCAGGTATAAACACTATAAAACTGCAATAACCAATGCTGTACATCTACCAATGTTTCTCCCCGTTACTTGACTTCTGTGTTACTCTTGTTTACGCATGCTGTCAAAGACATGCACTGTCAGAACAAAAACTAGAAAAAGAACCTGAATGCATGATATGTAACCTTTCATTTCATGCTTAATAAACCTATTGTTTTAATAAGTTGGAAAAAGAAACCAATATATATTTTCTCTATTTATAGACTCAAAACACATGCATCCGGGGATAAGTCCCACAGCAATGGCATGGATGTACTGCGTTAACCCTGAGCACTGTATAACATAAAAGTAAAGCCAGTTTGGGAAGTTCCAAGCATTTTTAAACCAATTATGGTTCGTAGCTTTTAACAAACTCACAAACAAACAGACTGACACACACGCGCACATACCCCTCTGCTCGCCCAAAGTAAAAGCATACGGTTAAGTACCATGGGAAAAGCACGAGGAAAGACATATGTACCACCATCGGCACTGCTGATTTTCAGTTTTGCTATCTATTCCAGGTTTGTCCTTATTCCCAAAAAAAATTAACTAGAGAGAGAGCACAACTGAAAAAAAATTATAATTCTTTGGAAACTGTCCCTGATTTTTATGCAAATGATATGCTTCAACAGCATTTCATATACATCCATGTTGAAACCTGTCTGTTCTTATGCGTTGCTCAAATTGGCGATGCTCTGGGGGTGACGCTGCTGCCAGAGCTGTTTCTGCTGGACTGCAAGCTGTTGAGACTGGTCTGAAGTTGACAGGAGATTTATAAGAGGAGACACACAATTTGCAGGAATGATCAAACCTGCAATTAGAAAACAAGAATTTATAAAGGTTGCTTCCAGGAGAAACCACACTGTTTTACAGCTTCATAGCAAATTCCAAATGAAGTATAATATTAAGTTTAATGAACAAGACTCCACAAAAAAACCAAAAGAACACCTAATAACTGAACTGGCCCCTTCAGAAGTAGCCCGATTCCTCAGCAGCGTCACCCACAAATACCTGAGCACATGCATGTGTCTAGTGCAACACCATCTTCTTGCTGAAGCAACAGAAGCCCAAGTACAGTACCTTCCTATCTACTATCTTTGAAGCTCCACAAATGTATGCAAGCACCACCTTCTTTGGCATGTACTAATGTACCAAAGGGACTACAGAATAGTGGCTGCAAATTCAAATGCGTACTGAAGCAGTAACTTCTAAGTGGCACAGCGCGGAAGTCAGCAAACTGGAGAGTATACATATCCTGGGTAAGGGAACTTTTAACTCCTCCCATGTGGGAACAGGGGTTCAATGTTCCAAGCTTCTCTGTTGTTACTGCTGCTGTTGTTGTTTTGAAGAAGATAGAAATCCAGTCTTCTGATTTTTAAAAAAATAAACTTATTTATTTATTTTTGGCTGCGTTGGGTCTCTGTTGTTGCACACAGGGCTTCTCTAGTTGCGGCGAGCAGGGGCTACTCTTCATTGTGGTGTGCGGGCTTCTCACTGCAGTGGCTTCTCTTGTTGTGGAGCGTAGGCTCTAGGCACATGGGCTTCAGTAGTTGCAGCACACGGGCTCAGTAGTTGTGGCTCGCAGACTCTAGAGCACAGGCTCAGAGGTTGTGGCGCACGGGCTTGGATGCTCCGCGGTATGTGGGATCTTCCCGGACCAGGGCTTGAACCCGTGTCCCCTGCATTGGCAGGCGGATTCTTAACCACTGCGCCACCAGGGAAACCGACAGTCTTTTGATTTTTAAAAGTTGGCAACTAACTCAATTGAAATCTCGCAACCAAAAATACTTGAGGATCAAAAAAATGTCTATGGACTGACTAGCCCACAGACTACCAATGTGCAACCCAGGATACAGAGAAAGGTTGTTGCAAAAGAAACAAAGACAATGCGACAGGGCAAGTGCAATAACTGGGTGGATTTCCGTGAGGCCTGTCACTGAGGGAACAGTGGGAGCGGCTAGCCTGGTCTCCCTGGCTCCCTGCAGGACTCCAGTCCATCCTCTGTGCACAGTGGCTTTGACTTCCATAGTCTCAATGTGGCACAATGAACATAAATAAAGACTTCAGAGAATCCTTAGTCTTCATACCAGGGAGCCTGCATAGATGTCAACAGTGAGGAAGGGGAGCAAGAGCACTGAGGGCAGCATAAAATAACAACCACATCAGAATTTCAGCCAGAACCAACGACACCCATTCAAAAGCTTAACTACTATTTATCCTTTTAAGAACATAATATAAAGCAAGCTCTACCCCACCACTGGAATAGATAGATGCTAAGATTCTAAGACGTTAGAAGCAAAGTAAGAAAAACACAGGAGCTGATTTTTCTTCTCAAGGCTCAAACCAAAAAAAAATTAAAACTCACCTACAATCCGCTGTCCATCCTCTGTTCTTAGCCGAACTATCTGCATTTTCACATTTGTGCCACTGACAGATGCGAGAACACCCTCGACTTTTGTCCAGACACTCAGTACTGAGCCACATAATACATAGTACGTGCGGCAACGAAGACCTATTTCACAAACTAATCCCAAACTTGCTTTTTTGCAATTGCCACGCCTAGGATAAATAAGGAAAAAAATGTGTATGTGCGTGCGCGTGCACACACACACGCGCGCACACACACACGCACACGCGCACACACACACACAAAGGCCCACAAGGTCTACCCTAATTTCAAATGGAAAATGCCCTACCGTCATTTACCTTTACTGATAGTTTGTGGACTGCAGTCCTTCTGACATATTGGATTATCCTGTCCAACTTAAGGTATCACTACTGATTTTAACATTACAGTTAATTCTTGGGTCTGACTCCCTTATAAAAGGGCTGATTTATTGGTCTGGATATCCATATAAGCATCTGTCATTTTCATATCCATTAGTTTACTGTATTAATGTCAGTTTATAAAATAATCCTGACAGTTATTTCTATAGTATTAAACTACCAATATACAGTTCTAAATCAGGTTAAGTGGAAAAGGCCTCAGCAGATAAACAAAAGCAAATTTATCTACCTACATGTGTCTAAATAAAAACCTAGCTAAAATTCATCTATATCCTGTATCCCTCTTCAAAAAGTGGGCCAGATACTCCATTTTCAATGCCCTGAAATGAACATAATGACTTGAGAACACCTCTGGCTAGCCTAGTAGCACAGCAGAATCAGCTCCAGGGCCCAACAACAAAGTTTCTAGTGCTGTTAACTATTTGAGGCACCCCTGTGGTTTCCTAGAAGTTGCCCAGCCTTAAAAATAAAACTGATTTGGGACACCAATAAAACTTTGGAGGAAGGAAAGAATAAAGGAAGGGAAGGAAGGAGACGAGAAAGAAAAAGTCTCAACCCTAAGAACGATAGTTAAGTCCATGCTGGCAGACAACATTTGGTTGGAAGTAACAAAGCATCAGTGGGGAGACCTAAAACAGTGCATGGTCCAGAGACATCCAACAAGTACCTCTGCTTAAAGAAACAACACCGAGCAACTGATAATCTGCCTGTGTACTTATAGGGACAGATAGCTAAAGAACGAAGGGGTGTTTAAATTAAATCTTGATTATACTTTGGAATATATGGTGAGAAAAATGAAAACTAACCAATAAGCATGAGTACAAGTATCTGCAGATGAATTATACTGATCTAACCAGTGGACCAGGGCATCGTCTGAGACTACCTGTGAAAATAAGACAAAAATTCCATTGAAAAGGTATTGTTTTAAACAAACTGGTTGCCTAATTTGGTCTCTAAAGCCAACTTAAAACCATCTTTATATAGAAAACATGGTCTTCGCTACTGCTTACATTTGAATGCCATCAATAAAAAGCTCTGCCGTGAGGTTTTTCCCACGTAATGAATATTTCAAATAGGTAACTTAATTATAATTGTTTGCAAGTGAAAATGGCTAGGAATAATAGTAATATAAGGTAATACTAACAACAAAATAACAGATATCACTGTTTTTCCAGAAATTATTGCAAAATATAAACACGGCAGTTCACAGTAAAACCAAGAGTCGGTGGGAAGGAATTTCAGTCTTGTACATCTTCCTTTTATTTAAAAAATTCTAATTTTTGTAGTTAGCACTATAGAAACTTCCTTTTCTGATAACATAAGCTGTTTCAAATAATCATCTTAAGTTTCCTAATGGTTCATAACATTAAGACTGGGATATTAATTTACCAAGAGTTGATAAAACTTTTCCTGAAAACAATTTTCCAGTAATCAAATAGGAAAAATTGACAATTTACATATAAACATAAACATAGTTGCAATATATTATTATAAAACAAGTATTCATATATAACATCATGTACAAATGGAAAAATACCTTCTTGTATTTCTTTTTTAGATCAGCATAAATTTCTAATTTGAGCTGTTTCCCGGTATTTGGTCTATAAACTAAGAAAAGCTTCTTTTTAGGATTCACTTCTTTAACTAAGATGGCAGTTTTCTTGTTGTTTCTTATCTATTAAAAATAAATAAATAAATAGGTGAGAAAACGTAAGGATTCAATACTGCGCACTTTACGACATGCTTGTTGTCTGTCCCACCACATCACCAAAGCCGAATGAGTATGCAAATACAAGACTGTGTGAAAGGGTAACACCTGCTGTGTAACCGACTGGAACAAGGTCTCACCAAAGTGAAGGCTAATGGACCTTATCTCTGAGGCAAGACAATCTTTATAAAATTGTGCTGAGTAATAAGACTTAAAGCACGATGTCCAGTGGAGACAATTTTGCTTCTTCTAGTCCAGGAAACTGGACTCGCAGCCTAAACAGGCTCAGAGGTACGTGAGGTAAGAATCTAGGTAGTGGGCAGGAAGGGTCTTCACAGGAAATAATTTTACCTCTACTGTATGTTACTCTCCTTCAAGTTACAATGAAATATATAACCTTCAAGATAATGCTTTTTGATCACCCACAGTCCTCTGAATTCATCTACTCCATCAGTGCTACAACCTATTCCTATGGTTGTGTGACGGTAGAATATCACAACTTCGGGGCTTCCCTGGTGGCGCAGTGGTTGGGAGTCCGCCTGCCGACGCAGGGGACGCGGGTTCGTGCCCCGGTCCGGGAGGATCCTACGTGCCGCGGAGCGGCTGGGCCCGTGAGCCATGGCCGCTGAGCCTGCGTGTCCGGAGCTTGTGCTCCGCCATGGGAGAGGCCACAGCAGTGAGAGGCCCGCGTACCGTGAAAAGGAAAAAAAAAAAAAAAAAAATCACAAATTCATCTGTAAACGGTAACGCTGTAACAGGAGAAAGCCAAATGCTGAACAAATAACACATAAATATGATGCAGAAGTGGAAGAAAAGGATGCATTAGACAAACGATGGAGCTTGTTTTATTTTTTTATTTTTTTGGACCTGGGGCACGAACCCATGTCCCCTGCATTGACAGGCGGACTCTCAACCACTGCGCCACCAGGGAAGCCCTGAACTTGTTTTATTTAAAAAATTTTTTACAAGTTGGACTTTATGAGAAGAACCCTGAGATTTGTAAAAAGCTCCATTTAACACGAGGAAAAATAAGATTGGGAAAATTAGTATTTCTT
This sequence comes from Mesoplodon bidens, assembly GCF_964165515.1. NCBI lineage: Eukaryota > Metazoa > Chordata > Mammalia > Artiodactyla > Ziphiidae > Mesoplodon > Mesoplodon bidens. Next base: position 7,205,084 of record NC_138169.1, on the reverse strand, counting down.
TTGAAGAATAGTGAACAATTTCAAAGCAACAGTCTCTGGAGCAAAACTGAAGGAAAAAGAAAAGTTTCAAAGATATTGTCCCAGCTCCTCTACAAAATAAATCATTTGCTAAGCTACTACCTTTTTATATTAAGATAATTCTTACGCTGTTAAAAGGACTTAATACTTTACTTTTCTCCTCATTGATACTAAAGATCCTTTGTCTTTTACTTGTTCAAATGATGTGAAACATTGTTTATATAATTACTGCAAAGTCTATGAAACAAAAGTTAAGTGAAAAATACATTTAAAATTTGTATCAGCTGATGTGAAATTCTCCAGCTAACTATACTTTAAGGCAGTGTTTAAAGCACATAGCAGTGTGATCTATCTTGACAGTGTCCGGTTAATTCACTGCAACTATAAAATAAACCATCACACTACCGTGAAATTAAAAGCGATTCTGACATGGCTTTCCTAATGTCAACACACGTTAAACACACTGCACGTCGAAACTGCTTGCTGCTGAGGCAGTTCAATGAAGGAGGCTACAGCCTCTTGGAAGGATGTCTCTTGCAAGGTCCTCACTCTTCACAACCAGCTGCCTGCGGCCAACGCTACCACATGCTTTCACTCAAGGGAAACTGGGGGGATCAGCATTTTCATCAAAATCTACCAGTGCCTCAATTTGGCAATAATTTCAAGTGAAAAAAATATCACCGGGCTTCCCTGGTGGCGCAGTGGTTGAGGGTCCGCCTGCCGATGCAGGGGACGCGGGTTCGTGCCCCGGTCCGGGAAGATCCCACATGCTGCGGAGCGGCTGGGCCCGTAAGCCATGGCCACTGAGCCTGCACGTCCAGAGCCTGTGCTCCGCAACGGGAGAGGCCACGGCGGTGGGAGGCCGGCGTACCGCAAAAAAAATTAATAATAATAATAATGAAAATAACCAATATCCTATAGGGACCAATCAAAATCCCATCCAAGGCCTCAGAGAAATCTGAATAAAATCTAGTGAACTGTATCAGTATCTTGGTTGTGATATTATACTATAGGTTTGTAAAATGTTACCATTGGGAAAACTGGTGTAAAAGGAATTTCTCTGTATTATTTTTTTTCTTTTTTTCTTTTTTTTTTTGCGGTACGCGGGCCTCTCACTGCCGTGGCCTCTCCCGTTGCGGAGCACAGGCTCCGGATGCGCAGGCCCAGCGGCCATGGCTCACGGGCCCAGCCGCTCCGCGGCATATGGGATCCTCCCGGACCAGGGCACGAACCCGTATCCCCTGCATCGGCAGGCGGACTCTCAACCACTGCGCCACCAGGGAGGCCCTGTATTATTTCTTATAACCTCATGAGAATCTACAATAATCTCAATAAGATTTTCAAACACACATACACACACATAAATGCACAACTAGGAACCAGGTCCAGTTTGAGAGCTTTGCTATGGAATCAGAGACCAGTAAACCAGGTTTATGGACCAAATGGCTTGAGGCTCCTAAGCTTAAGAATAGTTTAAGGAAGGAAGGGAGAAAGTTTCTTACGAAGGAAAAAAATCCATGCTGCTGAACCTAGGGTCAGGACAGGAATAAAGACCCAGACGTAGAGAATGGACTTGAGGACACGGGGATGGGGTACGGTAAGCTAGGATGAAGTGAGAGAGTGGCATGGACATATACACACGACCAAATGTAAAACAGACAGCTAGTGGGAAGCAGCCTCATAGCACAGGGAGATCAGCTCGGTGCTTTGTGACCACCTAGAGGGGTGGGATGCGGAGGGTGGGAGGGAGGCACAAGAGGGAGGGGATATGGGGATATACATATACATATAGCTGACTCACCTTGTTATACAGCAGAAACTAACACAACATTGTAAAGCAATGTTGTAAAGCATTGTATACTCCAATAAAGATGTTTAAAAAAAAGGAGAGAGAAGGCAGCAACTTAAACTCAGCCAAATCTGCTTGTTATCTTTCCCTTCAATCCTGATATATCCTTTTACTTGTTCAGTTTTACCCATCCCACCCTAGCTAGAAACCTCAAGATAATACTAGAAGCCAAGAACAAAGCTGGGGGGAAATCATTTTTCGGACTTTTAAGAACTAAACTTTTTCTCCTCCAGGATCTTCAAAAGAGCATTTCCTTTCATTCACACATAGAAAGAAGTAAGTGATCTTAAGATCCAGTGATGCCATTTCTCTGAATCTACTCTAGAGATACACTCACACAGGTACATAAAGAAGCATCTCCTTTGTAAGGGAGAAAAAATGGAAACAACCTAAAAGTCAATTAATATGACACAGACTAAGTAAACCATGGTATATTCATAACACAGAATACCATGCAACAGCCACAATGAATGAAGTAGTCCTATAAGTAAGTATCAATACAGAAAGCACTCCAAGACTGATTGTTTAGTGAGAAAGGCAATTTAAAGAATGATCAATACTGTATCATAGAATTGGTGTAAAAAAAATAACCAACAACAAATCAACCACCTAAAACAGTAAATTGCTTCCTATGGCTACAATACATATGCATTAAATGCACAGAAAATGGTCTCGGACAATAGACACAAAACTGGTAACGGTGGCTACCTCTTCGGGAAGGTGGGAAGGGAACCGGGGCTGGGAATGATGGTCAAAAAATTTAGTGTTATCTGTATTTAAATTTTTTCACAAGTGTAATAATGCATTCATGTGTACCTAATTCAATTAAAGAATTTAAGAAAAAAAAATCCACAAAGAATAGTCAGCAGAGACCACATATTCTCTGCAAACCCTAAAATACTTACTACCTGACACCTGACATAAAAAATTTAGGGATTCCTGCTCTAGGGAGCTTATTTATGGTTTCACCCTGCCTGTGGAATCATCACATTTGGTCTCCTTTACACAGTTCTTGAAACAGGTCTTCATTTACAGTTGGTCACGTCATAAAGGGCTTGGCCAAAAAGTTCGTTCGGGATTTTGGTACCATCTTACTGAAAAACCAGAACGAACTTTTTGGCCAACCGAATATTTGCAAATAAAAAGCAAAATGTGCTACACACATACAAAGCAATATTAGTCACAAAAAGAAATGAAGTTATGGCATATTCTACAACACGGACGAACCTTGAAAACATTATGCCGAGTGAAAGAAGTCAGACACAACTGTCACATACTGCATGATTCCACTTATATGAGGTACCAAGATACGCAAATTCATAGACAGAAAATAGATCAAAGGTTATCAGGCCAGGGGAAAGCTATTGTTTAATGGTGATGTTGGCACAACATTGTGAATATAATTAATGACACTAAACCATACACTTTAAAATGGATAAAATGGCAAACTTTGTTATATATTTTACCATAATTTTTAAAAATTAACAATGTAGGGACTTCCCGGGTGGTGCAGTGGTTAAGAATCCGCCTGCCAATGCAGGGGACACAGGTTCGAGCCCTGGTCCAGGAAGATCCCACATGCCGCAGAGCAACTAAGCCCGTGCGCCACAACTACTGAGCCTGCACTCTAGAGCCCGAGGACCCAAGGCGGCCAAAAATAAATAAATTAATCAAAAACAAAAACAAAAACAATGTAATATGCCACAAATCATTAAATTATACACTTTAGCGAGTGAATTGCACTGTATGTGAATTATATCTCAATAAAGTCGTTAAAGAAAAAGAAATTAAGGAAGAGATAAAAAGAATTCAAGAGAAAATAAATATTAAAGGCAAGCAAAGATATAACCTATGCATAAGAGAAGTCCTGATAAAGGAGAAATTCAGGGAATAGAATACTAAAAACATTACAAATAAAAGTAATTTAAAAACTTTCTAAAATAAAGATTTGAAACTACATATTAAAAGAGCATATCACATAGCTGAGAATACTGACCAAGAATAACTAATAATACCAGGATATACTCTAAGCTAAATTAAAAAGGGGAAAAAGTTAGAGCACCATCAAATTTTGACAGCAGGGACTTCCCTGGTGGCGCAGTGGATAAGAATCCACCTGCCAGGCTTCCCTGGTGGCCCAGTGGTTAAGAATCCATCCGCCAGGGCAGGGGACACAGGTTCGAGCCCTGGTCCAGGAAGATCCCACATGCCACAGAGCAACTAAGCCCGAGTGCCACAACTACTGAGCCTGCGCTCTGGAGCCCGTGAGCCACAACTACTGAAGCCCATGCGCCTAGACCCCATGCACCGCAACAAAGAGTAGCCCCCGCTCGCCGCAACTAGAGAAAGCCTGCATGCAGCAACGAAGGCCCAAGGCAGCCAAAAATTAATTAATTAATTAATTTTTTAAAAATAAAAAAGAATCCACCTGCCAATGCAGGGGACATGGGTTTGAGCCCTGGTCTGGGAAGATCCCACATGCCGCGGAGCAACTAAGCCAGTGCGCCACAACTACTGCCTGTGCTCTAGAGCCCGCGAGCCACAACTACTAAGCCCACGTGCCACAACTACTGAAGCCCGCGCACCTAGAGCCCTTGCTCCGCAACAAGAGAAGCCACTGCAATGCGAAGCCCGCGCACCGCAACAAAGAGTAGCCCCTTCTCGCCTCAACTAAAGAAAGCCCGCGCCCAGCAATGAAGCCCCAACGCAGCCAAAAATAAAAATAAATTAATTAAAAAAAATTTTTTTGACAGCAACTCTATCTCAAAAGAATAAGGAGTAGCATCTTTAAGATATCCAAGAAAAGAAAACGTGAACTAAAGATTTCATGTCTGGTAAAATTTGTCTTTCAAGTACAAAGGCACAAACTTACCAGCATGTAAGAATTCAGGGAGTAATGTTTCCATAAGCCCTTCCTAAATCTACTACAGAATGGGATTCAGACAAAATAACTAGAGAGATATTAACCTAAGGACTAGTGAGTGAGTGGTGAGCTTTAAATATAAATTAATTACCTGTAGAACTAAGATTAATTAAGGGTTAAGAGTATACTATATAATTGCCATATGTTGACATGCAGAAACAGTATAACTATTTTTTAAATAGCATAAAGTAAGCTTATGCAATAAAAGTTATTAAAAAATTATTTTCAGGAATACTGGGGCATAGTATCCATGATATTTTATCATCCTGTGTGCCCTGAAGAACAGAGATTATTAGTGTGGAAGAAAGAAGACAAAAAAATATCAGAGAAGGGGCTTCCCCAGTGGCGCAGTGGTTAAGAATCCATCTGCCAATGCAGAGGACGCGGGTTCAGCCCTGGTCCAGAAAGATCCCACATGCAGTGGAGCAATTAAGTCCGTCTGCCACAACTACTGAGCCCGTGCTCTAGAGCCTGCATGCCACAACTACTGAGCCCATGTGCCACAACTACTGAAGCCTGCACACCTAGAGCCCATGCCTCTCAACAAGAGAAGCCACCACAATGAGAAGCCCGCGCACCACGGAGTAGCCCCCACTCGCTGCAACTAAAGAAAGCCCGTGCACAGCAATGAAGACCTAACACAGCCAAAAATAAAATAAATTTAAAAAAATAATCAGAGAAGAGGTGAGATTAAAATTCTGTAGTTTTGATCAGGACAAATAAATATGCATTCATTTGTGTGTGTATGTGTATATGTCTAAATGTAAACACGCGCACGCACACACACACACATGCACACTCACACATCCTCTCTCCTTAGCTCTGTCCACAGGCAAATACTAAACCAATGAATGTAGTTACACTAATAAGTGAAAACTGAATCTTGAAGACATAAAGCATTATTATGACTAAAGAAGGTCACTCACTATATTATGGGAAAAAAGGGTTCAATTTACTAAGAATATGTAAACTTTTTTTTCTTTTTTTGCCCACACCACACAGTATGCAGGATCTCAATTCCCTGACCAGGGATCAAACCTCTGCCCCCTGCAGTGGAAGCGTGGAATCTTAACCACTGGACTGCCAGGGAAGTCCCCGGTAAGTAATAATTTAAAATTTGCATTTAATAATATTCCTCAAAATGTATTAAATAAAAATATATCACAATTACAGTGATAAATTATCAAAACACAGAAAGCTAAATACAATTGGAAAATCAGCACAAAGCGAACAGATAATTACAATGCTGGCAATGAAAACACATTACATATCTTAACAACTAACATTTAAGGGGAACAAGTCTTACTTGCAATGACAAATAAAAGCCATCATCTGGTCCTGTCAACTCAGCCCAAATCTTGGTAGCTTCCTCCCAGGACATTCCCCTCTCTACACTTATCTGTAAAAAAAATAATAATAAAATTTAAATTAAACTCACTTCTGAGAATGCTTACCAGAAAATGACATTATACTTGAACGTGCACCTTTTCTAAACTTACAGTGTATAATTCTACATGGCCAGAGGTTGAATATCCTGGAGTCAGAAACTTCTTAACATCACTTTTCCTCACTTTTTCATCTCCAGAACCAAGATCTTGAACAAGAAAAAGCAACATATAAGTATAAAAAAAAAATTTCATCAAGAATACATATGACAGGCTTCCCTGCTGGCACAGTGGTTAAGAATCCGCCTGCCAATGCAGGGGACACGGGTTCGAGCCCTGGTCAGGGAAGATCCCACGTGCTGCAGAGCAACTAGGCCCGTGCGCTACAACTACTGAGCCTGTGCTCTAGAGCCCGCGAGCCACAACTACTGAAGCCCGTGCACCCAGAGCCCATGCTCTGCAACAAGAGAAGCCACGACACAAGAAGCCCACACACCACAACGAAGAGTAGCTCCCGCTTACTGCAACTACAGAAACCCCATGTGCAGCAAAGAAAACCCAATGCAGCCAAAAATAAATTAAATAAATTAAAAAGAAAAAAAAAAAGAATACATATGATGTTTTAAAAATTTCCCAACTTACCTAAGATTCCCATATCATATCTTCCATTTTTTTTGGCATTTTGAACAACTGCAGTAAGTGTGTCTGCAAAATACTGAAATAACGCATTCTGCTGATGCACCTCCATGCCCAAAATTCTATTTAAGAATTTTCCTATGTTGTTATAATCTGCAATGACAGGATTGTATGAAAGATTTAATGCATTCAAATGGCAATTTAAAAAATTTATTCATCTCAGCCTAGTAAGAGTCCCACTTTCTTCTCTAAGCCTTCCCTGACAACTCCTGTACTGTTCCCAGAACAGGGTTCTACTTCGACCACTTCTACCTCTAGCAGTTAGCACGACTATACTAGATGCTCAAAAGATGTTTGCCAAATTGAATGTTTGCATCTTCAGCTTCGCTTATTGGAGTATGAATACAATTTAGCACAACAGAATGTTAGTTTTCCAACATTAAGTCTTAACTCATAAAGTTTAAGTGCTGTTAAGTCAGTGAAGCTCAACTTTGGCTGCACAAGTAAGAATGCCCAGGAGCTTCTGGAAAATTACCATTGTCTGAGCTCCTGCCCTGGCTTCAGTACTTTTTAAAAAGCTCAACAGCTGATCATATACGCAACCTGGTTTGAGAACTGCTGTTATGTAGAGAGAATAGAGATTTAATTTCTTGAATAACCATAGTTATTCATAGCAAAAACCACCCAGAATGCTCTGTGAGCACTCAGTAATGAGGGATTGAGACCTAGAGACTTGAAGCTTCCCCTTCAAGTTGATGAAAGCATAAACAACAAAACGGTCTATAATGATACAGCAACAGTTATGAACATACTTACGAAAGTCATCCCATTACCTTTATCTAGAGTAAGAATTCCTGAACGATCTTCTACATTTATCAGGCCAACTCCTATCAGTCCTTGTCGAACATCTATAATAAAACAAATTTATAAAAAACCTTATAGCCCAGGGCTTCCCTGGTGGCACAGTGGTTAAGAATCCGCCTGCCAATGCAGGGGACACGGGGTGCGCCACAACTACTGAGCCTGCGCTCTAGAGCCCGCGAACCACAACTACTGGAGCCCGCACGCCTAGAGCCCGTGCTCCACAACAAGAGAAGCCACTGCGGTGAGAAACTCACTCGCCACAACTAGAGAAAGCCCGCGCACAGCAACAAAGACCCAATACAGCCAAAAATAAAATAAATTCAAACAAACAAACAAAAAACCTTATAGCCCAAATAACTCAATGAGCTGTTACCTGACTAATCAAACTAGATCAAGTTCTAGCAGATACGACACAGTCTATGTATCTTCCATAGTTCCTATTAGCTGAATTAAATGGAACCCAAAGCCCCTAAAGATCTTTAGACACTTCAAAATCCTAGAGTACTCAAACCTCACATTATATTTTATTATTTCACTAAAATGTCATATCTTTCCAACAACAACCCTTGGCAGTGGAGATGCCTGGCTACAAAGCTGTCACCCACAGAATCTAAACAACTTTGAACATACAGCAGGATACTGATTAAATAATTTATATAAGGAAATAATCATGCTTCCTTCCCAAACGTTACCTATCAGTATTGACAAGGCGATGCAGAAGATAAGCAACATGTATAACTGTCAACATGTTCTGAATTACGTTACTAAGAGGACAGTTTATAAAACTTTAAAAAAGTATTTGTGTCCAGGCTCCAACTCAGACTTACAGTAAAAAGGGTTTAAGAAAGAGAAAAGGATCAAGAGGAAGCATAATTATATCCTATTTACATATTTATTTAATCAGCTAAACTGCTACATGCTCAAAATGTGTAGATTCTGCAGATGACAACTCTGTAGCCAAAGAGCTCCAACGCAAAAAATCCTCGTTTTGGGAACCCATCCTATGGGAGGAAATTACCTGAATTAGAAGGACAGCTGCTATAATTCCAGCACTGTTTGTGATGCAAAAAAATGAAAGCCACTTGAACATCAATAAGGGAAAAACTGAAGAAACTGTTACATAAGCTAGATGTAGAATATTACACAACTGTTAAAATATGTGTTAGTACTATAGCTATTGATTTGTAAGGGATGCCTGTGATGTACCAAGTGAGAAAAGTACGTTGCAAGTAATATTAACTTTTTTTTTTTTTTAAGTTCTGTGTTCAGACAAACGGATAAAGGTGTGTTAAGGCTGCCCCTGGTTCAGACTGTCAACATTTGTAACCTCAGCAGGTGAGACTGGTAGGTGGTAGGTAGTTAAGGAGAGGGTATGGGCTCCTCATTATTCACTTTTAGATTGTTTTCATCACTTATAATGAATAAATAACATGTAATTTTTTGGAATTAGAAATAAATTGGGGAGTTGTTTTTGACAATCCCTCCAATGACCAAATAAAAAGAAAATAAGAGGGAACGAAAGAGAAAGGGAGAAAAAGAACAGGGCCAAGACTTTATTGGTTTTTTGTTTTGTTAAATGCCATCAGTGATTATAAGCACCCCTGCCAGCTATGTCAATATGGACTGTTACCAACACTAAACACCGGTTCAGTTGGAAAGGACTTCCTAGTAAAAAATACTAACTCTATAAGGATAATGTTTCAAATACCTTACACCTGTTTATTTTCTAAAATATTTTAAGTTTGCTGAACTACTGAAATCACCCAGACTACTAATATTAATGGGGTAAAATCTATTCTTCAGATTTGCAAGATACATCTTAAGAATTTCTACAGCATTACTTAGGACTTTTCTTTAAATATAAAAATTTCTAAATACACACAAATGTAAAGAGAATATTCTATGGACCACAGGTACCCAGCACCCAGTTTTAACAACTGTTAATACACGGCCAGTTTTGTTTTATCTGTACCTCCACTAGCCCACACAGATTATTTACCTAGGTACTTTAAATCTTAAAAGCTATTTGGCATAGTCATTTTCAAATTAATCTAACAAAACCATTTTTCCTCTAGTAATCTAGTATTAAACAACATGCAACAAACTCTATCAAACAGTAAAAACACTTCCCCTGAATGAAATTTAATAAATCTACTGCTTATTATAAGACATCAATTTAGGTGTCTGGTAACTATCAATTTCTAAATTTTATACATTTTATGTCCAAAGAAAACTAAAAACAACAGCACATGTTAGAATGAGTTTTAGTACCTTCTTGTCAATACTCATTTTCCTTTGTTATGATTATTTTTAAAAGTTACCTTTAAAGAATTCTCCAGGATAGTCTGGAGGTGGTGATACCATAGGAGAATCTAGGTTTACAATGGATTTCATGACAATTTCTAAAGCATTTCTTCCATACTGCAATAAAAACCAAATAAATTTAACAAGTTTCAGCATTTGGATACTCTTCAATCACATGACCAAGCGAATGCTATAAAAACTATTATTGTACCAAAGAGTCAAAAATAGCGGGACTCGGGGCTACCCTGGTGGCGCAGTGGTTGAGAGTCCGCCTGCCGATGCAGGGGACACGGGTTCGTGCCCCGGTCTGGGAATATCCCACATGCCGCGGAGCGGCTGGGCCCGTGAGCCATGGCCGCTGAGCCTGCGCGTGCGGAGCCTGTGCTCCGCAGTGGGAGAGGGCACAACAGTGAGAGGCCCGCGTACCACAAAAAAAAAAAAAAAAAAAAAAAAAATAGCGGGACTCAATTATTTTTATATATATTTTACACTGCCTAGTGCCTCATTCACACCTTTGTACACAGCAGGCATTCCATAAATAAACAACTTTCTTTACTTCTGGGAACTCACACTTCATCCACAAGTATTTATTATAATCTTATTTTCCAATAGGAATGAGAAGATGATTATATTGCACAGTTGATCACCAAAGATCTAACTGCCACGTGTCTTACAGGACTAGCCATGATTTTATAGCAAAACCGTAAGAGGAGGCAGCTTTAAGTTTTAAACAGCAACCACTTTCCCCTTCTGTTCCTTACAGACACCATACACTGCAATCATTTTTCACAGATAGTGAAAGCTGAAATGTACCTTATTATCAAAGTTGAACCTACTCAGATCTCTGGATTCTGTTGCTCTCCTGTCTCCATGTGTAAGCGCACCCTATCCAAACATAAAATCTCCAGTCAAGGCATAGAAGACAGGTTAACATACATCATCTTTTACACACATCTATATAACTCAAAAACTTACCAAACTCTCAAGTCTTTTAGCAACAATAGATGCAAATCTTTGTTCTCCTGCCAATTCAGAAATCAGAAAGACGTATTCCGGAGCAGTAACTTGGTTTGATCTATGAGTTCGTCCTGTAATGACATTAAAAAAAAAAAAAAAAAAAAAATCGCTGATTGTGTTCTCTAGATACTAGTATTCTGAGACCTATTCCCAGCACTTAACAGTAAGCTGGTATCCAGAAATCTTTAAACCAGAGAAAAAATTAAAGAATGTAACAATTACCCTAACTCCCCAAAAGGCACAAAATCAAAAGCGCCAACTTGAACAACATCTGTATTCAGAACAATACTCCCACTTACGGGGGAGCAAAAAAACCACCATAAAATTATTAAATGATAAACCCATTACTGGTGCTACCCCAGTTTGGTTGACCACAATGGTGCTGATGCACAGCTGCTATGGATTCTCCCAAAATTGTTGCTGTTGTTGTTTTACATCACCAGTTCACAGGGACATGAAGATGGAAGGCAAGGGAGGAGCAATGTGCCCTCAATGAAGCTACCGGGGGTTGAAAAAGACATCAAGTGGCAGTTGCTCTGACATGGATAACACCCCTTGGAGATCTACAATGAAGATACTCCTGAGGAGCCCCATTCTTGAATATAATGCCAGAAAGCCCTACTGTAGGTCTTTTACAGCTTTTAAAACAGCCAAGAAATAAATTCATGATGCCCTCTACATTTTAAGGTATACGCAATACACAAACATCTCCAAAACCTACCTATATGTCACGTTTTAGTATATCTAGCATTAAACTATTTCCCCAGTAATTCCTGGCTATGAAGCGAAACTCAGCGTAGGAACTTACCAAACTGCTGAATTGCTCTATCAGCACTCCATGGTAATTCCAGAGTCATATGAACTCTCCGCCTTTGATTTTTAGCTCTCCTATCTGCTTGTAATGAAATACCTGAGCTGGCAGCTTCGGAGATGATAGCAATATTCTGTATCAAAGATAAGGAGAAAAACCAAAAGATCACTTCTGCACAGACAGGTGGGGAAACATCCACCAATACGTATTCTCCTTTACTTCCTAACGCTCAGTTTTAGCTGTACATGCTTACAAGGACACCCAGAATCAAGATTACATTTCCCAGTCTCCCTTACAGCTAAGTGTGGGCACACTCCAGCCAGCAGGTCACCTGAACAACGTCCAGGAAATGTCCCTAATCAAAGATATGCCCTTCCCCTCCTCTTTTTATCTCTCTGCTGGCTGAAATGTAGAGGTGTAATGACTGAACCTGAAATATGGAGCTAACTAGGAAATGGAAGGCTGCATATTAAAGGAACAAGACAGAAGAGACCTAGACTTCAAGGGGTCATACCAGTCCGGGTCTACCTACTCAAACTTGTACATGAGAAAAAGGCACTTCCACTTTAAGTGAATATGATTTTGGAGTTTCTGTCACTGAACAGCCAAATCTAATCCCAATTAATACAATTTCTAACGCACATGGGCCTAAATTACTAATGAAACAAGTACTTAAAATGACTGATAATACCTCTACTTATAGTCTTTAAAATATGTAACATGAGTTTTTAAATACATTTAAAAGACAACTTGGATCATGGTAATAACTACCATCTATTTTCTAGTTGCAGAGGCAAAACACTTTTGAACTACACAGCAAACTGTGGAGAAAGAGGTAAGATGTTATTCCACCCCTTTCAGATTAAGGAAGGGGGCTGAAGTGGTGCCCTACCTGTGTTTTAGCAAAACGCTTATAGCAATTCCGACTAGATGGAGGAAGAACTGATCTGAGAACCTGAAAATCCATGAAGTTTACGTAACAATAAGAGCATACAGAAAGGGCCTCTGAAGGTGACCACAACCTCCGCAGTGGTCAGTTATGCAAGTGTAATCTACGACCATTCAGAGTAAATCGTCTCAATAGGACACGGCAGAGCAAGACAATAGACAGCAAAATCAAAGGATCCTAGTAATCTGGGCATACTTCAACATATTTCTAGACTCAAAATTACACTGACACTAGGGTGTAGCATTAGATGTAGTGCCACTAAGATGACCTGAGAGAACACAATTTAATATTCTGATTGAAGACTTCAAAGGCCTCCAAAGCTATCAAGAGCTACATCTAATTCTGTGCACAAAACACCACATTCGATTTATAAGAAAATAATGAAAACATGTAAAATGTTCAGTGATTATGTATAATTACTTAAAAAAATAGAGTAAGAACATTCAACAGACATGATTTATATTAAAAGAAAAAACCTAAAGATTAATCTAAAGGTATGGGCATTATTCTTTTCGCCAAAAAGCATCCCAGAAAAACATACCTTATCTCCATCCATAAATCTTTGTTTTTCCGTGATATTTAGTATTTCCACAGGGACGTCAAGTTCAGATCTTGACTCATAAGATATACTTCCATCATCATTGCTTACAACCCTCCCCTTGCGGCCAGTCATCTGCAAAGCCAAACAGCGTCACTTAACAATTAACGTAGCTGACTATGGTGCATGAAGCTCAGGGCTCCCATCATAGAAACTTGGTGGGAGGTGAAAGGGATAATGAAGCCAGCACGTACTGTGCAACCTGTCCTGCACCAGGCGCTGGGGGAGAGAGAACACTGCAACACAGTGCCTGGTTCTGAAAAGTTCAAATTCCAGTGGAGAAAACAGACATGCGGCAATGATAACAAAGCCTGAGGGACAGGTGCAATAACAGAGATCCGTGTCTTGGGGCAGATACTCAAGATACTAGGGGCAGGAATTTACTTGCTCTAGGATGACAACTAGAGTAGAACAAGGGTTCTAAGATCTAATAGAGGATATTAGATAATTATATGATGATACCAAATATATCACTTATTCTAAAGGGTTTGAAAGTGGCAAAAAATTACCTAGAAGAGACACAGCCCTGATCAAGTCATATTTACCTCAGCAACATTCTCAGGGCCACCAAGTTCATCAATAAGTTCATCCAGGGTATTAGGAGGGAGGTCTTCAGCTAATTTTTCTAGTTTATCAAGTAGGTCTTTCTTCATCTGCTGGGCCCTTTCCACGGCATCCTGACTTGTTATAAGGCTATTGTTGCTATTGGTGTTACTGTTAGCTAGATGAAGTACATTTGTTAAAAATCAGTACAAAGTTTAAATATTTGTTTTGTTTAAAAGTACATTTCACAGACAAAGCAAGCTTCCACGTGGATACCTGGTGCACTGTTAGGAGCAGGTGAAATTACTGGTGTAGAAGAAAAACTAGGTCGTTTTGATCCAAGACCTGATGCTAATAAGGCACTTTGAATAGAATCTGGATCTATACTTCTCTTTTTTTTTTTCTCTTTGTTTTTCTTGTGGTCCTTTCTGATTAACCAGGGATCTGAAAATCAAGGAAAGACATGTATCAAATCATTTGTTAACACAAGTACAGAATTTCCAAAGGAAACAACCGTTGAGTTTGTTTGTATTGCTGAGCGACAACTTGTAAACCACCACCAACTTCAGAGGTCCAGCACACCCATACACCATGCGGTAAACTCCATGGTTTGAGGATAAACGTTAAGTGCACAAAATCGAGGTCATGATCTCACATAAATGTGCTGAACCTCCAGAAGACAGACAAGCTTGGAGCTCCCACCAAGCAAAGATTAGAATCTGTGTGATAATTTCTACAGGAAAAAAAAGGTTTTAGTACAATAGCCCATTTCAAATACACATAAATAGGGGCTTCCCTGGTGGTCCAGCGATTAAGAATCTGCCTTCCAATTGCAGAGGATGCAGGTTTGATCCCTGGTCAGGGAACTAAGATCCCACATACCAGAGGGCAACTAAGCCCGTGCGCCGCAACTAGAGTCCATGTGCTCTGCAGCCTGCGTGCCACAACTAGAGAGAAGCCCGCGCACCGCAACGAAAGATCCCGCCTGTCGCAACTAAGACCCAACGCAGCCAAAAATAAATAAATAAACAAATACACAGAAATAACTATCCTTTAGCTTACATTTAATAGATTCATGAACTCACCATCTTCATCATCCTCACTGGACTCATCTCTAAATGGGTTGAAATCGTCGTCATCTCCAGAACTCATGTTTTTAGAGCTCTCGTAGTCACTTTCTTCATTATCGGAGGCATCAGATTCACTTCCACTATCATCAGAACTGCTACCAGTAAGGCCACCTATTTTTCGTGCTTTTTTGGATTCTCGAGTTATTTCTTCACCTATCCTCAAACCCCAAACAAGAGAGTCAGCCCAAACACACTGTTCTAAAGATCCAGGAAGTTACATTTAGTTCATGAGCTAATACACTTAGTTAACTCAAATAAGAAATGCAGAAAAAAAGCATTTGTGTAAGTATATAAGAACAATTAAAAATTCATAAACAAAAGCTAGCCTTTTGGATTCCTATAAGAAATCAGGTTATATTCAATTATTCTTAAGAAGAAATCAGGTACATAAGTACAAATGCAAGACAGCCTTCAAGTGCACAAGTTTCAAAATAAACATCTCAAGACAACAGAGATGAAACAGAATCTCTGGCATTGTCACAATTTGTGTATCAGGTTGAGAGGAGAGGCCTAATAATTACAGATTTATAAAATATGCAAATACTTTATGGAATAATAAAAAAACTAATCTATAAAACTACATTTTTAAAAGTCAAACAAGGTGCTGATCTGAATTATCTTACTGAATACTCATAAAAGATATCTGGAATAAACCAACCAAAACTAAGCAGAACATTAAAATGTTCACATATTAATGATGGTGAGAACATAATTCAAAAAAGGGAAACATGACCATCTATCTATATGACCACTCTGTTACTGACTCTAGGACTCAGCATTACTTTTTGTGCCACTAAAATAAAAAAATACTGTCAATTATATTATAATAGCCAACCTACTTTCAGGCATATTAAAAATGTAAGGGAAAAAAAAGCATTTCTTAGAACAGACGAAAGGTAAGGTTAAACTGTCAGGCACTGTGTTTAGAACACACAGTATGATAGTCTTCACAATATAATGAATTATCACCATTTTAGAGAAAGAGAGCCCTGAGAAGTTAACTTCTGAAAGTCAAAGAGCTTACTTAGTAAGCACCTCAACACAAACCCAAGTTTTGCATTATTATAAAATGTCTAACAAAGATGAGTGTATTCATAATAATTAAATAATAAACTAACAGAAGTCTCTTTAAAGAAGACCACACACACACACACACACACACACACACTCTCTCTCTCTCTCTCTCTCTGACAACAGAAAGGCCCAGATTTTGATTCCCCATTTATCACCCAGTAGTTGTGCCCCCATTTATCACCCAGTAGTTGTGCCAACCTGGGGATATCGCTTAACCATTTAGTCTTTCTGTGCCTTGGTTTCCTCTGTCTATAAAGCTGAAAAAATAAAACCTACTTTCATATGGATCCCTTGCAGGTTGAATGAGATCATGCATGGGCAGTGCTCAATACAGTGCCTACTTAGCACCAGTCAAATCGTTAAAGCCCCAATTTAAAATGGGATTACTTGTGCATTCAAAAACTACATGAGCCAAGGGAATTCCCTGGTGGTCCAGTGGTTAGGACTCCGTGCTTTCACGGCCATGGCCCAGGGTTCAATCCCTGGTCAGGGAACTAAGATTCCGGAAGCCATGTGGTGCGGCCATAAAAATAAAGAAAAGAAAAGAAAAGAAAGAAAAGAAAAGAAGAGAGGAAGGAAGGAAGGAAGGAAGGAAAGGAAGGAGGGAGGGAGGGAGGAAGACACTTCCTTAAAAAACAAAACAAAACAAAACAAACAAAAAAAACTACATGAGCCAATTCAAGGAACGCAGTACGTTCCCAAAATACAGCTTGCATCAAAATGCTCAAGTTTATACTACTTCCAGCACCATTTAAAGAAAAGTGCCCACCTTTCCGCTTCTTTATTTTATTTTCCTTACAAGGACTATCTCTTGGTGAGCTGTTGTTACTTGGAGCTGTCAAATCGATTCCTAGCAAACTATAAAGTTTTTTCCTGTCTGGAGCAGGGAAGTGTTTTTCAATGAGTGACTGCAACACTCCTCTGTTCGAAGAGAGAAAAAGTGACAGTTAGTGGCTCAGTATGCAAAACAGTTTATTATATATAAAGTCTTACTGAATGTATTTGTTTAAAATAAGTATACTTTATTAGCAGCATTTCCAAATTGGATATCAAAAGTAGGTTAGCGCCACGTAATTGTAAAGCTGGCTTAGGAACTCAGCACCAATGGTCCCTGATTCTTTTTCAGAACTGCTGCGCAGAGGAAGACTCCATGAAGAAAAACTGCACATCAGTGACTCGAGTCAAAAAGTGATTCCAGAGTTGGATTCTGAATGTAAAGGACTTTAACAATCCTTTAACCAATTTATTTCACATATTTTTTCCATTTTCAGGTACATGCAAGAGTTACAAATAATAAAATCTATGCCTTACTAAAAAACACATTTGGGGCTTCCCTGGTGGCACCGTAGTTGGGAATCCGCCTGCTAATGCAGGAGACACAGGTTCGAGCCCTGGTCTGGGAGGATCCCACATGCTGAGGAGCAATGGAGCCCATGCACCACAACTGCTGAGCCTGCGCTCTAGAGCCCTCAAGCCAGCTACAACTACTGAGCCCGCATGCCACAACTACTGAAGCCCACGTGCCTGGAGCCCGTGCTCTGCAGCGGGAGAGGCTGCCACAATGTGAGGCCCAAGCGCTGCAGTGAGGGGTGGCCCCCGTGTAGCAATGAAGACACAACACAGCAAAGAAAAAATTTTTTAAATAAATAAAAATGAAATAAAATAATTTTTTTAAAAATAAAAAGTAGGGCTTCCCTGGTGGCGTAGTGGTTGGGCGTCCGCCTGCCGATGCGGGGGATGCGGGTTCGTGCCCCGGCCCGGGAAGATCCCACATGCCGTGGAGCGGCTGGATCCGTGAGCCATGGCCGCTGGGCCTGCGCGTCCGGAGCCTGTGCTCCGCAACGGGAGAGGCCACAACAGTGAGAGGCCCGCGTATCGCAAAAAAAAAAAAAAAAAAAAAAAAAAAAAAAAAAAAAAAAAAAAAAAAATAAAAAGTACATTTTATTCAATCTTACAAAATACTGATAATCCAGCTCAAATGAATTTTAATATTCTAGGCCAAGACTGTCCAACTGAAATATAGTGCAAGCCAAGCACAATTTTTACACTTTCTAGTAGCTACATTAAAAAGTAAAAGAAAACTTGTGAAACTAACTTTAATAATATTTAACTTAACATATCGCTTTAAAATGTAATCAATGAAATGTTTTACATTATATTTCTTTAAGTCTTTGAAACCTGGTGCCTATTTCGTACTTAAAGGTCATTTCAGTTCGGACCTGCCTCTTCAACTGCTTCATAGCTCCCTGCGACTAGTGCCTACCATTTTAGAGGCAATACTAGGCAGGCAAGCACAGGAAAGATACAGATTAGCAGGTGCATGTTTTGCTTAAAAGTAGTTTTAAATTATATCTATCTTAAAAGGAGCCACTTGAATGTGCCCCCTAAGGCAAAAGATAGCATGGCAGCAAAAGTTATTTTGTTAATTTTGCTACCAGAGTTAGAACTGTCTGTTAGGCAAACAAACTGAAAAACAGTGTCTAAAAACATTTTTAAAATCTCTTTTGACTATCTCAGGATTATTTGCAATGTTTATATTAGAGCATACTAAACTGGGGCAAACTAAACTATATTGCTCCTCTGGATAATGGTAGTTTCCAATACACAAAGCCAAAACAAAACTGAATATCTTAAACCAAGCTGTCAGATTTCCAAGATGTACAAAACAAACAAGAATCAAGCCCTTCCGTTAGTCCAAATACTGGACATAATATTGTCAAAATACTTAACATTTGAGCATTTCTATGTTATTGTTTTCCAATAGACATGTTGTTATGCATACATAGGACTGTAAAAACTAAAATCAGAAAAACTTTAAAACACAAAAATTTTGCCTCCAGGAAATGCCAACATTTAAACTAATCTAGGTAAAAACTCAAAACCATAAACATTACTTGGCAGTTGAAACGAAATCGTTCAATTCTCCTCCACCCTCTTCCAAGGCTTCTAATGTTCTAGCTTCTCCCGTAGACTGCAGACCAATCACAACACACTGGAGGCAAAAAAGAATATTATTAATTATAAATAAAAATATCTATGTGGTTTCTTAAGACATATTTTAAATATTTAGTTTAAAAAAAGATTTCAAACAAGAATTACCCATTACTGTACGTGTGTACCAATTTATTTATTCTACATATATTTGAAACATGCTACATGTAACACACTTAGCTAGGAAACAGTATTACAACAGTGGACACTACTGAAGCCCCTGCCCCAGTTCTTTGTGCTTTAACTAAATATGTATTTACCAAAAAGGAAAAAACCTTAATGTAATATATATCCATGTGTTATCAGTTGTTACATCTATGGCTAGCCAAATTATAGTGATGTTTGTTTATATTTTTCTGAGCTATCCAAATTCTTATAAACACGTATTGCTTTTGTTATCTTAAAAATGCATTTTTTAAAGTCTTACTATTAATATTTTTTACAAGTACCCTTCAGAAAGAAAAGGCTTTTTTAAGTAGAAAGCCTCAACACCCAAAAGACTAAAACACATAACCAAAGATGAATCTGTTAATGCATTCTCCAACTTACTTTTCCATTCTTGATTTCTTCTCGAGCTAGTTGAACAACCCTCTTAACTTTAGATGCTATGCACAAGTATTTGAAAAATCTCTGGTGAGCAGACCAGAACTGACCCCACATGGATTTTTTCATTCGTTGCTCAGCATCGATCAGATCTGCAGCTTGCTGAAATCGCTCTCTGGCAATGACCCACTGAAGGTGCACAATCAACATTTTAGATATTTCAATCTTTTGAGTGATTTTAAAATGACTAATTCAATCAAAATAAAGTGCAAGACACCATTTAACATTAACTCAACGAAGCATTTTCACTAACTTGGGAATCTCTAAACAATTGTTTTTTAGGACGCTCACATAGAGCTGTCCCAAAATTCTTATTAACTAATGCAGTCATTTTAGGAAACAGTTACATTGTGATTTTTAAAACTATACAACCGAAATAAATGGCTATTTTTTACAGATTACTTTAACAAAGAGAAAACTTGGAAAATTGGGAAAATAAGGAACCAGTGATTTATCTGTTGTTTTATAGCAGAAATATACTCCTGTGAGCTGAGAGGAGTATATTGGACAAAATATACTCCTGACTGGACAAAATTGGCTAACAGATACATTATCAGGTACATTAGAAGTACTAAGAGTTAATAAAAACATGCTCACCAGTTTGACTGCTTTGTTATACATTTTAACATAGCTCTGAGAAAGAAGAACTTCCTCAATTTTGAAGGTCACTCCAGTAAAGCTCAGCTGTCGAGCAATGTACATTCCTCTAAGCTTCATATCCATAGCAACTATTTCCATGGCACCAACACCTCTGAATAAAATTAAAACACACAGTAACTATCATTAAATATAGTAGAGCTTTAACATACATGGAAGAGATTTTAGCAATAACACCTCTTTTAGATTGCTACTGAGAACAAATAGTGTATACTGTAAATTGCATTACCTCCGTTCTACTGCCTGAATAAAATCACTGAATTCTCTAAATGGAGTTCCCTCACCCCATATTCCAAGACGGTTCATATAGGCCATGTTTCGTGGTTCAGAAGCACCTGAAAAACCCCCAAACAAAACATATTATAGCTGAAAAAATAACGTATGTATCTCTCCCTTTTAAATATATAACTACTCACCAGTGGCACTAGCATAAACAACTCTGGCTTTTGGCAATTTATTCTGAAGTTCTAAAACTGCTAAGCCTGTCTTGGTTGGCTTTGAAGAACCAACAGGACATAAGTTTTTTGCTTTATGACATTCATCAAACACTATCTGTAAGGAGTAAATTAAGGAACATGTCACATTAGTAGCAAGTGTCTCCAATCTTTCGGGAAGAGTTAACTTTTATTTCACTTAGGACTTGGGAAACATCCAAGATTTCTGAGATGGTAGCTGGAGTAAAAAAAAGAATCAAGATTATTAGGGGGAGGGACGCTGTTGATAACAAGCCCCTGAGCATTAACTTTTTTTTTTTTTTTTTTTACTAATACCCACATACCTATCATCTGGTTTTGTCAAACCTTAACATTTTGCTTCAGGTGGTTTTCTTTTTCTGTAAGATCACAAATATCAATGAAGCCCTCTATGTGCCTCTCCTTGATCTCCACAGCCCCCTTCCCCCAGCCACAGAAGCATTCACTGAACTTGGCATTAACCTTAACTGGATATTTAATTTTTTTTTTTGGTATCTAGAAAATTTACTACTGCAGAAAATGAAGACTGCTTGAATCGAATGGGGGGTAGCGGAGGGCCTGTGGTTTTTCTTTTTGATTAACTACTGTAACACTGTCCTTCAGGCGGCTATAAGGGAGTTTCATATTTTGTTTAGACGTCATTAGGCACCGAAGCTCTTGCAGGACAACTTTGAAGCTATATGAATTCTGCCATTTTGCTAGCATTGATATGGCTCTTGGGTCCACCACTCCATTAGAACTATTAACTCCATTCATATTAATTTTTCTTACAAATCTTACAAAGGGGGTTGCTTCTGGGTATTTAGGTCCACATTCTATCTTAACGCTGTATATTCAGTTTTCATAAACTGTCCAAGCCCGTGGTGGCTGCCACCTTGAGGCGCTGTCACTCCTTAACTGGATATTTAATTCTTAATTAGAATGAACGAAAGGATCCACTACGGCTAAAAATGTCCACCACACAGGTAATCTGAGCAAATTTTGTTAAACAGAAGCACAACTGATAACCAACTTAATCAGTACTTCAAAAACTGGTGCTCCTCATGCAGGACAGTAAAAGGTATGCTATGAGCAAGTAAGTTTGGAAATCACTAAGTTAAGAAGGGAATATAGTATTCAGCATGTCCCATACCTATTAACATTTTCCTAAAGCAGGAACTTAAATACTGGCCTCGTATATGACAGCTACAAAACAGAATCAACTTTCTAACTCCCTTGGACTCTATGTAATCATTAAAGCTCTCGTCCCAGCAGTCTTTTTATTTAACCTCAAAATTTCTCTGTGTTATATTTTGTGCCATTAAAAATTATAAAACTTGTTGCAAAGGATACCACTCCATCGAAGTCATCACCGCACCAATGTAGGAGTTGTTTTAACCTTGTTTTGTATTTACCACCAGACTGACTTTCACCAATGAGGGAAGAATAGGTAGCAAAAATCACACCCTTCTTCACACTCCCATTATGTTTGGAAGAAATTTTTCCATATTTAAACTAAAAAAGAAAAGAGAAGAACTTAATAAGTACACTTTTGTCTCTAAAATATTTATCCCACCCAGATTTCTACAGCAGGAAACTAGTGGTACCATGATGGGCTTCAGGAAAGTCAAAGGACCTCTTAAGATCATACACAAAATTTCTCATACACATGTGAACACATACATACACACACACATGAACCCTCTCGTGTGTGTGTGTGTGTGTATATAACTTTAACATACAAGGATCCGGTTTTCATCAAAGTCTCAAAAAAGTCTATCATCAAGAAAAGATTACAGGGCTTCCCTGGTGGCGCAGTGGTTGAGAGTCCGCCTGCCGATGCAGGGGACATGGGTTCGTGCCCCGGTCCGGTAAGATCCCACATGCCGCGGAGCAGCTAGGCCTGTGAGCCATGGCCGCTGAGCCTGCGTGTCCGGAGGCTGTGCTCCGCAACGGGAGAGGCCACAACAGTGAGAGGCCCGCATACCGCAAAAAAAAAAAAAACAACAACAACAAAAAAACAAAAAAAAAAGATTACAAACCAAACTCCCCAAGAAAAGGTCACAATATTCATTCTACAAATATTTATTGTGCATTTACTACATGCAAAGCACTGTAATTAAGATCTGAGGGATATATAAGAATTATGATTAATAGTTACTGTGGTCTTCCTCAATTATGCTGATTTAGAAATCAAAAATATTTCTAGATGCCCCTTACATGTTTTAGTTTTGAACTGTTAGTAGTCATTCAAGACCGAGTACTTAACCCAACAAACCACTCAGTAACCCTCACCCGAAAAAAGCCACTGATGGGCAGGGCAACAACACCAAAGCACTGAACAACACTGAAGCAACTTAGGACTCGCATGGAAAATAGATTTACATTTACTTATTTTCAAAGGGCTAGCAGGGAAGCACCTGCAGGAACTAGGTCTGTCTATTCTACCCATGTGACTCCAGGAATTGGTGCATAGTAGGAGGCTAATAAAGATTTGCTAAATGAACACTGAACTGTGCTTTTTAGATAATGAAACACATTTTCTTCCATTTGACAGAACTGTTTTAACATGAACACAAGTAACGGGTATACAAGTCCACTGAATGTACAAATATCTAAACCAGTCTCCAAACCACAATTCTCTATACGATGCGACGGGCACACTACCTGTCCATATAGCTTTATCACACTGCACCCTTATACTCATAGTTATATGAGCTTCACCCATATACAGTAACTTCAGAAACAGACAAAAACAAACAAACGAAAAACCCTGAAGAGAGAATAAACTCCATAAAAACAGACAATGCCTATGTTGTTTGCCACTACATAACCCTACCTAGCATATTACTTAACACTTAGTAATCCAAAAACCAACAATAGTGGCTAGCACTCACTATGCTTTCTGTGAAATAACTCATTTAATCCTCTTAACAACCCTACAAAGTAGAAACTATTATTATTCCCATCTCACAGATAAGTCAATATTTATTGAATGACCAACTGAATAGAAAACTTTCATACCTTATTTAATGAATGGACCAAAATGTTTTTTGCTCCAATATCCCTCAAATCTCTTTCGGCATCATACTTTAAATCATTTGAAACACTGAACCTGCCACAAAAAAAAGGGAAAAGAAAAACACACAAATTAAATACAAATCCCATCATTCTAGCAATATTCAGGAATAAACCCAGGCCTTGACACTTCAAAAAAATACACCTATTCACGAAGACCCATCCCCATATGCTGGATTATTCACAAACAAAAGCTTCCACAGCCAGTCTTTAGCACTTACCACAAAGCCCTTTTTCTACTCAACAAATAATTTTCATAGATGATTCCTGCTATTGTCCTTCCTTTTCCTACACCAGCACCATCACCTATTAAGAATCCAGCACGATCTCCATTTGGTAGGAATGTTTCATGTTGCTGAAAAAGAAAACGCTGGTAATTATCTATTCCTTGAGATATTTTGGTAATCAGTCTTTCATATCTTGTTTTAGTCATATATTAACATTCTGTTTTTATATAAATGGCATACAGTTGGCTTAGTGTAGATACTTTCTTCACGTAACTATACAGGCATACCTCATTTTATTGTGCTTCACTGTTACTGCACTTCAGGGGATACTGCATTTTTTACATATTGAAGGTTTGTGGCAACCCTGCATCAAGCAATTTTATTGGTGCCATTTTTCCAACAGCAGTTGCTCTTTCGTGTCTCTGAGTCACTTTTTGGTAATTCTCATACTATTTCAAACTTTTTCATTATTATTATTATATTTGTTATTGTGATCTGTGATCAGTGATCTTCGATGTTACTATTTTAATTGTTTTGGGCTGCCATGAACCCCGCCCATATAAGATGGTGAACTTAATTAATAAATGTTGTGTGTTGTATTGTGACTGCTCCACCAACTGGCCATTTCCCCCATCTCTCTCTCTCCTTCAGCCTCCCTATTCCCTGAGACACAACAGTATTGAAATTAGACCAATTAATAACTCTGCAATGGCTTCTTTAAGCATTCAAGTGAAAGGAAGAGCTGCATGTCTCTCACTTTAAATCAACAGCTAGAAATGATTACAACACAAGGAAGCCATGTTGAAAGCCTAGACAGGCTGAATACCAGGTCTCTTGCTCCAAACAGCCAAATTGTGAATGAAAATAAAAAGTTCTTAAAGGAAATTAAAAGTGCTACTTCAGTGAACAAACAATAAGAAAGCGAAACAGCCTTACTGCTGACATGAAGAAACTTTTAGTGGTCTCGAAAGAAGATCAAACAAGCCAAAGGTCCCCTTAAGCCAAAGCCTAATCCAGAGCAAGGCCCTAACTCCCCTTTGATTCTACAAAGGCTGAGAGAGGTGAGGAAGCTGCAGAAGAATTCTGAAGCTCACAGAGGTTGGTTCATGAGGTTTAAGGAGTCATCTCCATAACATAATTGCAAGGTGAAACAGCAAGTGCTGATGCAGAAGCTTCACCAAGTTATCCAGAAGATCTAGCTAAGATAATCGATAAATGTGGCTACATTAAACAACAGATTGTCAATGTAGATGAAACAGCCTTCTTTTGGAAGAAGATGCTATCTAGGACTTTCACAGCTAGAGAGAAGAAGTCAATGTCTGGCTTCAAAGCTTCAGAGGACAGGCTGACTTATTAAGGGCTAATGCAGCTGGTGGCCTGAAGTTGAAGCCAATGCTCACTTCCCATTCCAAAAATCCTAGGGCCCTTAAGAATTATGCTCAATCTACGCTGCCTGTGCTCTACAAATGGAAGAAGGCAGCACATCTGTTTACAACATGGTTTACTGATTATTTGAAACCCACTGTTGAGACCTACTGCTCAGAATGAAAGATTCCTTTCAAAGTAATACTGCTCATTGACAATGCACCCAAGAGCTCTAATGGAGATGTACAACGAGATCAATGTCACTTTCATGTTTGCTTTGTAAAACAGCCTTTCTGCAGCCCATGGAGCTAAGAGTAATTTCGGCTTTCAAACCTTACTCTTTAAGAAACACATTTTGTAAGGCTGTAACTGCCATAGATAGTTGATTTCTCTGATGCATCTGGACAAAATCAACTGAAAACCTTCCAGAAAAGGAATCACCCTTCTAGATGCCACTAAGAACACTCATGATTCATGGGAAGAGGTCAAAATATCAACATTAACAGGAGTTAACCCTCATGGATGACTTGGAGGGGTTCAAGACTTCAGTGGAGGAAGTAGATTCTTGAGATGGAATCTATTCCTAATGAAGATGCTGTGAAGATTGTTGAAATGACAACAAAGGATTTAGATTATATAAACTTAGTTGATAAAGCAGTGGCAGAGTTTGAGAGGACTGACTCCAATTCTGAAAGAAGTTCTGTGGGTAAAATGCCATCAAACAGCACTGCATGCTACAGAGAAATCATTAATTAGTGCAAGGAAGAGTGAATCAGTGCAGCAAACTTCACTGTTGTCTTATTTTAAGAAACTGCCACAACCCCTCCAGCCTTTAGTAACCACCACTCTGATCATTTAGCAGCCATCAACACCAAGGCGAGACCTCCCACCAGCAAAAAGATTACAACTTGCTGAAGCCTCAGATGATGGTTAGCATCTTTTAGCATTAAAGTATTTTTAAATTAAGGTATGTACATTGTTTTTCTGGACATAATGCTATTGCACACTTAACAGACTACATTATAGTGTAAACACCAAGTTTTGCATGCACTGGGAAACCAAAAACTTCATGCAACTCATTTTATTGTGACATTTGCCTTACTGTGGTGGTCTGGAACCAAACCTGCCCTATCTCCGAGGTCTGTGTATTTTTTTCTTGCTACTCTCATATGTAGCAGGTAATTAAAGTTAACAAATTGGTGAGTATTCTTCCATAATTTTTCAAGGACTGTACAACTAAATACGAACTTTTTAATAAAACATAAATATGGGAGATGGTTGCCTATTTATTTTACAAAAATGGAGTATTTCAGAAATCCTTTCAAGACAATTGACATAATACAAAAGCTGGTACAACACCCATATGGTAATACCAAAGGTTATTCAATCACTCCCCAAGGGTGTGAGCTTTCAAATCTTTTCTAGCTTTTAGCCACTGGGGGGAAAAAAAGCTACAACAAATAGCCTTATATATATATATGTTCTTATCTAATAGTTCTATGAAACAGACTCCCATGGAATTGTTAGGTAAAAGGATATAGGTATTTGTAATTTTAATACATGTTCCCACTGAATTCCAAAAAGGTTATGACAATTTATCATTTGCACTAGAAACACATTCCCCATATCCACACTACCCCTTTAATTTTCTAACACATAAAACTTCTATAAAAATCACATTCACAAGATTTTCATGCAAGGAAAACTTAACTTTGAATTAAAACAACTATACTTTGTGAACTAAAATTAAAAATAAAAACTGTATGTAGTTATAAATGATACAGCTTACCTGGGCTGCATATGTAATTGCCTCAAGCTGTAATGCTGATAACCAGCCATTATCAATGGTTTCTTCAGAAATAGATGTTTTGTACCAAACATCAGGAGGAGTAACACTGGATAAAGAACTAGTTTCAACTACAGCATCTGGGTGACGCAGGCCAATTTTTACTAAACAAAAATTTAAAAATACTTCATTTTAATTATTCTAAGTAATAACACTTCCCAGTCTTATCATAAGATATTGCAATATTTCTCCTCTGACAGAGAAAATACAATAATAAGTAACTATACATCCTGGGATCCTATATAAAGTCACTGACTGATGATAAAGTACTGTTTAAATTTGACTAAAATGACCTATTTATCAACTACCTATGGTTTAAATAGAGACTTGCTGATTAAAAAGATCTAGAAAAATACCATCGCAGTTCATACCACCAGGTTCTCCAGTAGTAACAGAACATAATCCTAGATTAAGGCGTCATTTTAAATAACCAGGAAAGTATGGGACCTTGGAATCCATACACAGTTGGTAAACAGAGATTTTTAGTTTAAGTGGTCTTATTGGTGACTTTTTATAGAAAGCCAGAGTATAGGAGAGAAAAATTCTAGCCATAGATTTTTTTCCATCTTATTACCCCCATAAAATGAAAAAGTGAAAAATTTTACACAAAAACTAAAAGTTATTAATTTTCAACTTAATACAGCGGCCACTAAAAAAATGAATCATGGTCAGTATGGGAAAAAAGGAAGCAATGGTGTTAATTTAAACCACTGAATTCGAATAGCAGATTTTATTTTTAAGATTCCCATGTTTTTATAATTTGTTTTAGATAAGCTGTATAAACTATAAAGCTAAGATATGTGTTTACATTTCTGTAATTTACTATGATTTTATAATCACTGCTGATATGAGGAAAATTAACTTGAAAGGAAAAAGCCTTTTCACTCCCGGTTTTAAAAGACTTCATTCCAAAGCAAAGCTCTAAATTTCTGTAGGAAAATTTAAAAACTCACAGAATTTTCATGCAGCTATTTTAAAACATATTATAGTTTAAAACATACTACAAAGCTCACACTTATCAAATCCTGAGGTATCCAACATGGATAGATCTTAATACATAATAATGTGTGTGGGAAAGTTTTTTAAGTTCAAAAGGAACCCAGAAGTCTTTCATTATTTTGACAAATCCCAAAGACATACATTTTATTGGCATATACTCTGCATAGGTTTCCGCATGACCCATTTCTTCTTCATCTTCTTCCTCTGGTTCATCTTCCTCTTTCACAACAGGGACCTTCTGTAACAGAGCAAAATCAGCTAAGTCCAGAAACTGGAGGCCCAGCCAACACACAGAAAAACTCTTCTGTAGGAATACCCACTATCTTCAATCTTGGAAACAGGACATACCACTTCTATATTCCCTAATATCTAGGTCAGAGTCTATGGTTTCCCTGCTCCTCCAAAGATAAGCACAGATAATCCATGACCTGCTCTCATCGCAAACACACAAATGGGTCACCACAAGGCTCCACCACCTTCTCAAACTACTCTCCCCTTCAATATTGCCTGCCAGCCTCCCTGATGCCCAGAAATCTAACCTCCAGTCCTCACTCTTCACTGCAGTTCCAGGAATAGAAAGAACAAGGGGTTTGGAGAGAAAAGGTGGATGAGCCCCAGCAGCACATCCTACAATCTCACGGGCAGGAACTCTCTTTTTTTTTTTTGCATTACGCGGGCCTCTCACTGCTGTGGCCTCTCCCGTTGCGGAGCACAGGCTCCAGACACGCAGGCTCAGCGGCCATGGCTCACGGGCCCAGCCGCTCCGCGGCATGTGGGATCTTCCCGGACCAGGGCACGAACCCGTGTCCCCTGCATCAGCAGGCGGACTCTCAACCACTGCACCACCAGGGAAGCCCAGGAACTCTCTTTAAGTCTCACATCCCACCCTCTTCTCAGTTACCTTCATCTGTTTCTTTCCCTTAGATCCTAAAACCAAAACCCTAGAAAACTCTGGAGTTTAAAGGTTCTTCTAAAAGACAGAGAATTTACTTCAGACATCTGTGTATCCACAGACACAACAACAATCATACAGAATCCTATATCACCTACTCTCCAAACGTCAGCAAATCTGAGAATAAAATGAGGAGTTATTAGTAACTTACACCAGGAAAACAGCAGTAAACCCAGACTGCCCCAGGCAAAGTGAGTGAATGGTCAATATAGTCATGTTACCTTGTGTTTCTCTACAGAATCTTCAAGAGGTAGAGGCAGGGAGGAATAGGGGAATTAAGAAGAGCCTGAAAAAGCTGCTTTTCACTATCAGTAAACCATAAAGGGAAGCTCTTTATTAATGTGGGCTTGATCAAGGAAGAGTGTAGGGAAGAAGCTGTGGGACCCAGTATACCAAGGAAGGGAGGAGAAGGACAAACAGAAAACTTAGTCAGGACCTACAGGTGATGCCAAGGACACATGGCATTAAAATGTAACGTCAGGGCTTCCCTGGTGACGCAGTGGTTAAGAGTCCACCTGCCAATGCAGGGGACACGGGTTCAAGCCCTGGTCCGGGAAGATCCCACATGCTGCGGAGCAATTAATCCCGTGCGCCACAACTACTGAGCCTGCGCTCTAGAGTCCGTGAGCCACAACTACTGAGCCCACATGCCACAACTACTGAAGCCTGTGCGCCTAGAGCCCGTGCTCTGCAACAAGAGAAGCCACCGTAGTGAGAAGCCTGCGCACCGCAACAAAGAGTAGCCCCTGCTCGCTGCAACTAGAGAAAGCCCGCGCACAGCAACGAAGACCCAACACAGCCAAAAATAAAATAAAAAAGTTTATTTTAAAAACAAACAAATAGGGCTTCCCTGGTGGCGCAGTGGTTGAGAGTCCGCCTGCCGATGCAGGGGACACGGGTTCGTGCCCCTATCCCGGAAGATCCCACATGCCGCGGAGCGGCTGGGCCCGCGAGCCATGGCCGCGGAGCCTGTGTGTCCGGAGCCTGTGCTCCGCAACGGGAGAGGCCACAGCAGTGAGAGGCCCGCGTACAGCAAAAAAAAAAAAAAAAAAAAAAAAAAACAAACAAATAATAAAATGTAAGGTCAGGCTCCTCTTTTATTTTATTTTTATTTTACTTATTTATTTTTATTTAGTCTAGAGCAGCATATGATGGCACACAGATGCTCAATAAATGTGGGAAAGAAAAGAGAGATGTGAGATAAACATCCAGCCATCAACCCATGGAGTCCTTAGAAAAAAATCCCAAGAAACTCTGAATGTTCTCAGAAAGTATGCCAAAATAAAACCCAGTTTCAGAAATAAGAGATGAAATGGGGCTGGCCAAAGAAACAGATCCAGACCCCACTTCTGCTGTTTTCTGTGTAGCCTTGGGCAAATTACTTACATTCTGAGTCCTCCCTATCCCCCTTTGCACTTTTTTTTTTTTTTTTTGGCAGTACGCAGGCCTCTCACCATTGTGGCCTCTCCCACTGAGGAGCACAGGCTCCGGACGTGCAGGCTCAGTGGCCATGGCTCACGGGCCCAGCCGCTCCGCGGCATGTGGGATCCTCCCGGACCGGGGCACGGACCCGTGTCCCCTGCATCGGCAGGCGGACTCTCAACCACTGTGCCACCAGGGAAGCCCCCCCGCTTTGCACCTTTTCCTCATCTGTAAAATAGGAATGCGCACTATGCTAAATGACCAGCTGCCTTTCTCCCTCTACCTTGTCTTTCCCTACCTTTAAAAAATATATACCGCAGGTATATAATTGGAGGATTAGTTGGTAACACAATACGGTCAGAAAATCCAAGGACCAGACAAGTAATATGTCTAAGCCAGCTGGATGTAAAATGGCAACTGACACCAAGCTTAGGGTCAAGGAGATAAATGAAAGGGAGGGAGACTGGGGTACATGGGGAATGTGTGACCAACACACAAAGTAGATGTTCACTACTCAACTCTAGGCATGTTAACACGAGGTGAGGAATGTGGGCCCAGGATTGTCAGGTACTCCTATTTTTCAAGAGAACCTGGAAATCAGTATGTTTATGTGTTTGCAACACATTCAAAAATTTTCAAAATAATGTGGAGGCCAAACAAAACACTTGTCAATTGGTTTTCATCCACAGGCTGCCAGTTTGCAATCTGTTAGATGTCTCTTAACTGCTAGGACAATATAGAACTTTTGGCATGTTATGGGCAACATGGGTTGGACTGGGAACGTGAGCAGTAAATAATCTTAAAGAAAAAATGCATTCTTATTTTCCAAAAATCAACTTCCAAGTAAGCTGCTGGCACTCAACTGTTAAGTAAACTGATACTGCCAACACTTGTTCTCCTGGTCCCCATTCAAAACCTCAGGCACAGGTTGCTTTGCTGTCTCTCCAATTCTGTATTTCATTCCCAGTCTTACCAATCCTCTGGTATCATTATGTGCAGTCCCCTTACTCTCTTTTTCCTTTCCCCTCATCCTTTCCAATCACCTTTGCAATCCCTAGAGTTTAGTTCCTTATCACTTCCCTTCTGGACTACTTAACCCACCTCCTAACCTGTCTCTTCTTCCCAACCCATCCTGAGTCACTAATAGGTCCCTCTACTTCCAGTGGCCCTCACTGGTGCTGCTCCAAGTCCCAAGTCCATCAAATTCAATTCAGGACCCTCCACAGAGCCCCCAATCAACCATTCCAATTTCTTCCTGCAAGCCAAGTATCCTAAGCATATAGCTACCACCTCCTCTGTGCTTATTAATGCTGTAGCTCCCTTCCTAAAATGCCCTCTCAAAGTCTCTCCAGACTCGACACCCAAACTCCATGACATCTCTTCCATAAATGAAGTCCTGGGCTTCCCAGGTGGCGCAGTGGTTAAGAATCCGCCTGCCAATGCAGGGGACACGGGTTCGATCCCTGGCCTGGAAGATCCCACATGCCACGGAGCAACTGAGCCCATGCGCCACAACTACTAAGCCTGCGCTCTAGAGACCGTGCTCTGCAACAAGAGAAGCCACGACAATGAGAAGCTTGTGCACCACAATGAAGAGTAACCCCCGCTCGCCGCAACTAAAGAAAACCCACGCGCAGCAACGAAAACCCAACACAACCAAAAATAAAAATAAATTTATTAAAAAAAAAAAGTGAAGTCCTCCTAGGTCATCTGAGTCTCATCTTCCTACAAACTCATAAGCCCTATCGCGAGCATCACTATTTACCTCTTGCTGTACCTTATATTACTACGTAAACCATGTGGTGTTAATTATATGTTTATTAAAAAATGGGGAGCCAGAAACTCACCACACAGAGGCAGGGTTATACACTACGTAATTATTAAATACATGCACAGAATCAATTTACCTGAAGCACATAGCATTTCCAAAATGTAAAAAAAATGTTAACATATAATTACTCACAACTAAACCATTATATGATCTGACATCCCATAACCAACTATATAATAAGGCTCAATCCTAAAATGAACATAATTATCAAATGCTTTTGGTTAACTCCACATTGTCCTTTTTACTTATCAGATGAAATTCACAATAGAAAAGTGTCAGTACTTTGTATAATACTCTATCTATCACATATGTATGTTATAATCACCTTGTTTAGCATATATTAATTTATTCCAGTGAGGTTTAATGCTTGTTCGTTAGTTTATGTGGCTGAGAAGCTCCCCTTCACCCCAAAAAAAGTTTTCTGAGGGCTACACTTAGTCAAGTGTACTTTCATACCACACAAAATTACAGATATAGCTTCTGAAACTCACCATGGTCGGGGAGAAACTCCTCATTTTCATGTCATTTATCCATATTCTTGCTACTTCTTTATTAGAAGACTCTTTCTTTACTGTGCCATTGCTTACATCAGCTGAGGGGGAGAAATAATTTACATTTTAGAACAAAATATCTATTTTCCTACAGTTTTCTAAAAATTCAGTAAAGTTTACCCACTTCACAAACCAAAGAATACCAATCTGCTTATCTCTAACTTAAATTAAGCATAAGGATAAAAATATTCAAGCTATATGTCATTATGGAGGTAAGAATTAACATTAGAAAACAAATTAAAAGGAAACGTATGCACAGGAAATTTGAAAACTATTTATCTAAAAGACACCTTAACCAGAACACTATTTGGCAGTTTATTTCAAAACAATTACCCACAGCCAGCATTACTCTGAGACACTTCACTTGGTGCAAAACCTGGTATTATCACCAAGATAGAATCAATTGCACCTTATCTGGAGGTACTTACTAACTTTCAAGGCAAAATAATTACTTCTGGAATGAAAAAAAAAAACAGTTTGGGAACTCTACTTGTCTTCCCTCAGAATAAAGATCCAAAGAATGAACCTGTTCTTCTATACCAGTGGTTTGCAAATTCTTTTTAGATATAGCACAAGAACCTCTCCATCAAAGTATCAATCAAAGTAGAATTACTGGGCTTCCCTGGTGGTGCAGTGGTTAAGAATCCGCCTGCCAATGCAGGGGACACGGGTTCGAGCCCTGGTCCGGGAAGATCCCACGTGCCACGGAGCAACTAAGCCCGTGCGCCACAACTACTGAGCCTGCGCTCTAGAGCCCGCGAGCCACAACTACTAAAGCCCACGCACCTAGAGCCCGTGCTCTGCAACAAGAGAAACCACAGCAGTGAGAAGCCCATGCACCGCAACGAAAAGTAGCCCTCACTTGCCGCAACTAGAGAAAGCCCGCGCGCAGCAACAAAGACCCAACAGAACCAAAAATTAATTAATTAATTAATTAATTATTTTTAAAAGTAGAACTACTTGGTTGAGAAGTTCTGAGCCCCTGTAACTAGCCTCCATCCTCCAAGTATACCTGAACCACTCTCAGTAGCTGATATTCTTGCCATTACAGTGTGAAAATTACACCAGGAGAACGGATTATGACCTTATGTATTCTACCAAAAGATAGGGAGTATTCGGGTGGTCTGTCACTTGGGACTACAAAATGGGATTAAAGTGTTAGCAAAATAAGGAAGCTGGTACAGAGATAATAAATTTACTTAGGAGCACAGATCTGTTTAATATAACTGTGGAAGAGCCACTGAACAGTTCATAGAAAGAGTTACAGGACTGGAGCTCAACTGAGAGATCAGAATGCAAAGAGAAAGCTAAAGGGCTATGGGCTCCAAAAGGGGCAGAGAACATGCAGGGAATTCCCTGGCGGTCCAGTGGTTAGGACTCCATGCTTTCACTGCCGCTGAGGGCCTGGGTTCAATCTCTGGTTGGGGAACTAAGATCCCACAAGCCATGCGGGGCAGCCAAAAAAAGAGAAAGAGAGAGAACATGCAAAACCTCGCTCTTTGCAGTCTGATACTTTTAACATTACCTCGCTCTTTGCAGTTTGATACTTTTAACATTCTTCCCTTTCAGTAAAAAGATGACCCTCTCCTACAACACAAAAGTTGGTTTATCTTTGGCATTCACTTACCATGTTTCTTTTTCAGCCCTGGTCTAGTCTGACAATTTCTCAGCCTTCCACACAAGGATGGCCTTGACTTGCAATCTTTTGCCTTTTAAGAAGTATTATGCTGGATGTGGGAGACGTTACTGTACGAGCTATTACTCGGTCAGCTCCAAAGCTCTTTTGTTTTGCTCTCTAAACTCTTTCCTCACAATGGCACAGCAGCAGTCTTTCTCCTCATTAAATCCAAAGACTTTAATGAAAAGCAGCTTCTACTAACTGCTGATCACCCCTAAGTCTCCCAGCAGCCATTCCAGATGCTGCCCTGTACCTCAGCTAGGTCAGGGCCGTGGTCCTGTTCTCCATGGCACAGAATGGAAATCAATCCTGAGACAGTTAAAATGATTTCTCAACGGGCATCTAGCTGCCAGGCTCCAGTCAGTTCAGGACAATAACCTTAAGACTACAGCCAAAAGGCACAAAGGTACGGACTCAAAGATTAGATTATCTGATATTTTTAATTGCATTTGTCACTGAAGACAAAGTTAGTTCTGCATCACCTACAAACACTCCTTGCTCATTCCTTCAGAATGCCCCAGCCCTCTACTTTATTATTATTTTTTTTAATATTTATTTATTTGGCTGAGCCAGGTCTTAGTTGCGGCATGCGGGATCTTCATGGCCGGGGTGCGGGATCTTTAGTTGTGGCACGCGGGATCTAGTTCCCTGACCAGGGATTGAACCCAGGACCCCTGCACTGGGAGTGCAGAGTCTTAACCACTGGACCACCAGGGAAGTCCCTGGCCCTCTACTCTATAAACACAAGCACATTAGAACTTCCCAGCAATCAATTCTGCTACAAAATTATAGATCGGGTGTTAAAACTTATCTCTCTCAATTGGAAAAATAAAGCAGCTGTTTAGAAGGAGGAACTCTCTATTCAATATCCAGCACCCCATTCCAAGAGCCCAGTGGGATGCTATGTATTAGTATAAATCACCAGGCAGGGAGTCAAATACTATTTAGCTCAATGGAAAAAGGAAGGAAAGAATATCCCTCTTAAAGAGTTCACATTTTGGGAATTCCCTGGCAGTCCAGTGATTAGGACTCGGCGCTTTCACTGATGAGGCCCAGGTTCAACCCCTGGTCAGGAAACTAAGATCCTGTAAACCGAGTGGCACAGCCAAAAAAAGAAAAAAAAGAGTTCACATTTTTCAGTTTCTAAAACTATACTACTAAAATTTGATATAGCCAAAGTTAAAAAAAAATTCTATTTTACCCTTAAAATTACCTTACTACACTAAATACAAAGCTTCCTCTAAGCATTCCACTTAAATACAACCTCTTCCTGACCCATATTCCATTTTCCATTTTTCTCCACGTGCCTACCCCTATCTAACATACTATATACTTTATTTGTTTATTATCTGTTTTTCTCCACTCGAATGCAAGCTCTATGAGGGCAGAGATTTCAACAGTTTTCTTCCCAGCCATAGTCTCAGAATCCTAGAACAGGGACTTCCCTAGCAGTCCAGCGGTTAAGATTCAATGCTCCCACTGCAGGGGGCATGGGTTCGATCCCTGGTCAAGGCACTAAGATCCCACATGCCTCGCAGTGTGGCAATTAATAAATAAATAAATATCTGTTGAATAAATGAGCAATAAAAAAGCGACTCCAGAGAAGAAAAAATTTTAATTTATACTGTTTTATGCATAAATGAATTCCTAAAAAAGAGTGATCAAATCACTGTTGAGCTTTTTCTCTTTAGATCTAAAGCTACACTTAAAGCACTATGGATTAGCTAGTGGTAATGATTGCACAACTCTGTGAATATACTAAAATCCACTGAATTGTACCCCTTTAAAAGGTACAATGGTACCTTATTAAAAAAGTATTTTGAGTGCTCACTCTTCAAAGAAAATATAGTGACTTACTATTCATTTTCAGTACAATGAAAGTTTATGTATTTTGAAAGAAAACTTACTAAAAAACACGACTACCGACATACAATGAAGCTAATGACAAGCAAAATCATAAAACTGTTAAGAGTTAAAATAGCGAAGTATCAGTTTAAAGCCCATTACACCTCAAGCATGGTCCAAGGACCACCAGCAACAACACCTCTAAAAAGCTTGTGAGAAATGCAGAATCTTGGTCCCCATCACAGACCTACTGAATATGATTCTGTTTTTGTACAAAGATCCCCAAGTGACTCACAGTTTAAAGTTTGAAAAGCACTGATTTAAATGACTGAGAAAAATGTTAACCAGTTATTCACAAATTTATAAAACTGAGATCTCATGGTGTTCATGTAGCCACTTGGTAATTCCACAACTCATTTTAAAGCTTAAGGCTAAGGCTTCTAAATTTTTGCTTCCCTTGAATTGCATAAATACTGTAAGTCCACAGAGTCATGCAGATATCATCTCCTGTCATGACTACTTCTTTTAAAACCTAAGCAAACCCTTAAAAACACACTGACATCTCTTAACGAAGGCAAGCAGTTGACACTATTGAAAACAAAAAGACTTACTAGCTGCTGTTGCAACTGGCTGAGCAATATTAGCCGGTGGCTTCAGTTTCATGAGTTCGTTCAGACTATTATTTTTTAGCAGGTCCTTCAGTTGAACCTGGTCTTTTGAAGGTGCGGAGGTCATGGCGCTTCGTGCTGCTGGTGCTGAGACTGAAGGACGTGTGTTTGCAGTAGTCTGAAGGAACTTTGTTAAAGTGATGGTTTGCCTATTCGTGGTTACAGGTGGTGTTTTAGTCATTACAAGTGTAGATCCCAAAGTCGGAAGCTGATTTATTTGATTCAGCACAAATGTTGTAGTAGATGGAGGCTGCTGCTAGAAAAGAAAACCATATACGTCACACCTGTGAAAAATTCTTTATTCTCTAATGCAACCCATATCCACAAACACAGGAGGCCATTTAAAACTCTAAAACTGACTTATTAAGAATCTTACCCAACCACTGGCACTTTGGTTCTAATAAATATCATTAGATATAAACTACCTAGTTAAAATACACCATTTGAGAAAAAGAAGGTATAGTAGTAGTGTTGGGGGCAGCAAGCATAAAATGAGAGTATCCTAAGCAAGCTGTGATGTATAGTCACCCTACATAACACAAGGACTAGGAACATAATTTCTAATCCCAGCACTGCCCCCAACTAATAAGATAACCTTAAGCAAATCACTTTACCTCTGGAGGCCCGGGCTCTCTGAAGACCATTTTCCATTTCTAACATTCTATGATTCCTGTCCAATGCTTTGTCTGCTATCATACAGACTATACTAACATTTAACTTAATAAGATAAGACCACCAAGCAGAGTTTTAAATTCCTATGCCCTATGAATGATCCACCCAGGTAAATTACAAATATCAGTGATAATGCGGATGCTTCCTTTGAGCCTAAGGCGAAGCTACACAGCATTTTATTTTTATAGTTGGGGGGTGGGAGTTAGGAGTTGGACAAAGATGAAAAAAAAAAGTCAAGATTTGAGGATAACAAATGTCTGTGACTTCAACCAACTAAAGTACAACACAGATTTTTTTTTTTTTTTTTTTTTTTGGCGGTAGGCAGGCCTCTCATTGTTGTGGCCTCTCCCGTTGCGGAGCACAGGCTCCGGACGCGCAGGCTCAGCGGCCATGGCTCACTGGCCCAGCCACTCCACGGCATGTGGGATCTTCCCGGACCGGGGCACGAACCCACGTCCCCTGCATCGGCAGGCGGACTCCCAACCACTGCGCCACCAAGGAAGCCCCAACACAGATATTTTTATAAATTTAAGTCTATTTCTACTTCCTTCCCCCTTCAAATTATTTGTTATTTCTCCATGACTTCTCTAACAAGAATCTTCTAGATTACTATTGATTTTAAATGTAACTCTCAACAATAATTTATCAAAAGTTATCAAATTTTAACCAGTCTAATGATTTTATACCAGTAGAGCTTAAGTTAATAATTGCTATGTGTAGGGAGTTTCCTGTGGCCTACTGGTTAGGATTCAGGGCTTTCACTGCCATGGCCCGGGTTCAATCCCTGGTTGGGGAACTGAGATCCCACAATCCGTGCAGCCCAGCCTACAGTAACAACAACAACGAAAACTGCTATGTTTAGAGCAAGGTCAGCGGAACTCTACATTTAAAGCACAATAACAATCACATAAAAATTATATATACCAATGGACAAAAGCTGAACTAAACAAGTAAAAATGAAAAGTGTAGTGGGTTAACATGTAGTTCATCTTTACTTCATGAATTTTCTATCACTTGCAATAAATAACCTAAAAAAATGGGGGTTTCTTTCCCCCTAATCTTTGGATCAACATAACTACCAGAAGAGTGAAAGAAACGTTTTATAAAGTAGGAGGTGAGAGTAGATAGAATACTGGGAAGGAAGGAGCAAAAAGCAGAACTAGTGAAATAAAACTATTTCGTATTAAAGGTTATTTTCTTACTACAACCCTAAACTATTTTCATAGTAATGCCAAATCTAAATAATTCTTACCCTAACATTTAACAGGGCTGGAGTAGTTAGCGTCTCTGCTTCTTGTTTAACAGGAACTGCTGCTTCAGTCTCCAAACCTAGTTCTAATGCACTAAGTGGCACTGACTGGAGAGAAAACAACATCAGAGAAAGATATAAAGAGTGACGGCAGTGAGTTCTGTTTCAAGAACAAGCGATGTATTTATTTTATTTAAAAACTTTTTCAAGCTTTACATTCGAACGGAATGTAAAATCACTGGTACCAGGTATAAAGTAACAATCTTTGCAAGCACAACATCTTCACTAAACTACGCTAACACCAGAATCTTATTTTTGCTTTCAGAGAATGTGTATAGTGAAACCTCAGAAAAATATTCCTATAAAGTCCAAAGACAAATATTGAGATTAGTGATCCTCCCACAATAACTCTAAGCAATTCATCTCTTACGTTATATATCAAAGCAGAAAATAATGTCTTGATTTTCACTGCCAAGTATTTTCCACTTTGTGAATAAAGACTAATAATCAACATAAAAGTAACAGTCACATGCATATTTAAAATTAAGGCTTAACAATACCTATTTCTATAATAGAAAATAAAATTAAGAAAAAACTCACTTTTTACAGAGGCTTTGGAAAACTCTTACCTGCTGTACAGGAGGGGTAGGTGTTGGAATTGCAAGCCCCGCATCTCCAGCATCAATATCAAAGAGGTCATTCGGACTAATTCCACTCTCGCTCAAAGCAGCAAGTAGTAAATCTTGCCCTGGCTCCACCATCTTTAGAACAAAATATTAAATATTAACATAAAAAAACTTAAAATGACAATTAACTCTCTTCTAAATATAAACCAACATTTTCTACCGGATCCATTAATTCAATATTTATGAAGAACCTGCTACACAGCAGGCAAAAAAAGGATGAAAGAGAAATAGTCTCTGATCCCAAGAAATTCACATTAAAATGGAAAGGACAGAAAAGTACGTAAATCACAGAAAGAGTATATGTTACAAAATGCTGTGGGAACAGAGAAGGAAATGCTGAATTCACCTGGGGAGAGAGATTACAAAGATGACAATGGAGCCAAGCCTCCGGTAAGAAATTGCCAGGTAGACAAGGATCTTCTGGATAGTGCATTCAAACTTATGGGGGCACGAACGATGCTGGCACTCTAAGAAGGATGGCTAGAGCAGTGCAACATGGGTACGGAAGCTCAGAACAGAAATACGAGGTTCACACAGATGATGGCAAGAGACGAAGACGTTTTCGCCCACAGCTCTGAACACCATGCTGGAGAGCTCATTTAATCCTGTGAGAACCATGGGTCACTAAAGGGTTTTCAGACAGAGGACTGCAAAACATAGTCAGATTTGTGACTTAGAAAAATTACTCCACAGCCGTATGGAAGCAAACTGAGAATGGGTAGAGTAAGACCAAGGCAGGGAGACATCTTAGGAAACTGCTACAGCAGATCAGGAAAAAGATGATGTGCTGTAACAGTAAGATGTAAAGAGAAAGAAGGGGGAATGGATTCCAAGATATTTAAGGAGAATCCATAAGACTAAGTTTAAATAAAAGCTCAAAATGGAAGGGAGAACATGAAACACACACAAAAAAACATGAGTTGATGGATAATTAGAGTTAAGCCAAGAGAAAATGAAAAAGGTTGAGCCCAGGAGACCTAAAAGATGAGATATATGGAGTTTAGGGGGAAAATGCCTAATTCGAGCAGGCAAATACACTTTCAGCTGGGGTTTTCCAACTGTACTCATAGGAGCCAAATCAAAGTATTCTACCACTAAGATGGATTTTTATCCATTTTGTAGGGAAAAAAAGTTTAACAGAGCTTTCTTAATTTTAACTTTTCTCATTAATTTATCTGAAATAACCAATTTATATACACAAACATAATTATGAGAAATCTGACTACTTGTATTTATCAAAGAACTAACTTCACATTACATAAATATACTAATTTTCAGCTAG
The DNA here is from genome assembly GCF_964165515.1 of Mesoplodon bidens. Lineage (NCBI taxonomy): Eukaryota > Metazoa > Chordata > Mammalia > Artiodactyla > Ziphiidae > Mesoplodon > Mesoplodon bidens. Next base: position 7,163,929 of record NC_138169.1, on the reverse strand, counting down.
TCCATTCATTCTCAGACTGTGCAATGCAATTAAATGTTTCATTATGTCCTACAAAAAAAAAAGTTGTTAGCCAAGAATACCATGACCACGACTCCCCAGCATAGAAGAACCACTGTTTTAGATCAAAGCAGGACATTTCATAGAGAAATTCTCTACTAGGTAGGTCTACGTCGCTTGTACATCATTTACAAAGATGTTCTAAAGGAAATACGAGTGAGTTTAAAGTGGAAACCACGGACATCCAGGAATGAAACGAAGGGCAGACCTACCGTTTAAAGGATGAGAGGAAGGACAGCCCAAAGGAGATTTCCCCAAAATGTTTCAGAGAAAAGAAAAGAAGTCTAAGGAAGAAAGCATTTTGAGCAGATAGGAGGAAGGGAAGGGAACTGACAGTGACTAAGTATCTTTTACAAGCCTGGCACAGTGTCAGGCTCTTCATGTCCATCACTAGCCCATGACAACCCTGAGCAAGGTAAGTATTATAATTCTAGAAAGGAAACTGAGGCTCAAAAAGCTTAAATTACCTGCCCAAGGTCACACCCAGATCTAGACTGTTAAAATTCCCAAAGCCCATGCATTCTCTTTCCAATGAGTAGATCAAGAAGTCAATATTGGTAACCCGTGAAGTTTCAATACCTAACTTCGGAATAAACGCCTGAGATTAAAACTGGAAAGGGGAGAATTAGTATTAAACAACAAGATGGAAATATGAAAGAACCAGATGACAGAGGAGACAAGGAGAAATGTCACAATATGGGTTTAATATACAACTGATCCATTTTGGGGCTTCCCTGGTGGCGCAGTGGTTAAGAGTCCGCCTGCCAATGCAGGGGACATGGGTTCGAGCCCTGGTCCAGGACTATCCCACATGCCGCGGAGCAGCTAAGCCCGTGCGCCACAACTACTGAGCCTGCGCTCTAGGGCCCGCGAGCCACAGCTACTGAGCCCACGTTCCACAACTACTGAAGCCCGCGTGCCTAGAGCCCATGCTCTGCAACAAGAGAAGCCACTGCAATGAGAAGCCCACACACCACAACGAAAAGTAGCCCCCGCTCGCCACAATTAGAGAAAGCCTGCACACAGCAACGAAGACCCAACACAGCCAAAAATAAATAAATTAAATAAATTTATTTAAAAAAAAGTTGATCCATTTTTCTAATACATAGTTGACCACACTTTACAAACTAGTATCCTAGTACACAGTACAAATATGTACCAAGAGAGCAAACCAATGCTTTAAAAATATTTTCAATTTATAAAATACTGCATTACAACCAATGACCTATGGGAATACAGGGTCTTAGTCCACTTGCTATGGCTAATTTTGACCTAGATTAATAATTCCTGAGACTATCAAAATGTCATCTTTATTAAAGTAAATATTGGAAATAATTATTTACATTTGAAACAAAAACACATTCTTTTAAACCAATGATTCCTAAACTACAGACCACAGAAAGCTTGGAGGCCGAGGGATCCATTAATCCATGTGTTACTGAATTCACGAGAGCTTTCTGAAATATATTTTCTGAAAAATTAGCATTATACGTACAAAAATATCATGGAAGAGAGTTATTTGGGGAATAAACTTATTGGAGTCCATAAGAAATGATGGCAACAGTTATAAGTAACATTATCAGTGACCTACTCAAAATGCATAGGAATCACAATTTGAGACCCTCTGATCTGAGCAGTGACCTAGTACTGACAATGCCTGTAAGAGACATTGTCTTTTACGAGGTATTAATGAAAGAGATTTTAATTTTATATACATCTTATACACAAACAAAATCAAGGGATCCTTTCTCTCAAGCCAATTGGGCACAAATTCCCTACTTGCACTTTTTTTGCATGAGAAGTGGGGAGGGGATGGAGAGGACACATCTATGCCATTCTCTAACTCCATTAAGCGAAACCCTTAATATTTAATCATATTCCTATTCTGAAACTATCAGTATTACAGACTCACAGAATTTCAGTGCTCAAGCTGACAGAGCCCCTAAAAGGTTATATTATGCAACCTTCCCCACATTTTACAAACAAGTAAGATTTATTCCTGAGAGGGAAAAAAACATTTTCACTTTGAACCCACTAAGTATAATGTAAACACAAACACTGTTAGGTGCAAAAGAACTGCTAACTACTAACTACAGAGTGATTCTATCTCAAACAATGGACAAAAAAAAGGTTCCATTTTTATCATAAATACATTTGAAAATACCACCTATTCAAAATAGTACACCTATGAAAGCGTCTATGATAAATAAGGACTAATGACACAGTAGCAGAGAGAAACTAAGAGACATCCTTGGCAGGAAGAGAATCCTGAGAAACAACAGCCAATCAGAAGAATGAAAGGATACAGTTCCCACTGAGAACACCAACACTGAAACCTATCAACAAGGACAAGGTTCCTCTTGTTGAGACCGAAGCAGATCTTTATAGCTCTGGGCAGATACAAGAGATGTACCTGCAGCAGCAACAGCAGTACACTACAGAGGCTGAGGAGACTATGAAGTCAAGGGGAAAACCTGGTTTCAAATACTGGCTACACCATCTGCTAAGTAGTGTAACACAGTTAAGTAATAACTTGTGACTCAATTTCCTCATCTTCAAATGGGAATAAAAATAGAACCTACTTTACAGGATCGCTGTGTTGAGTAAATATTACACTACATGGAATAAATATTAGCTACTATTAACCATCATATTGATAAACATTACTATAATGTTCAAAAAACGTTTTCCTTCAAATTGCTGATACAACATTTTATATCTAGAATACAAACTTTACCTGTTGGCAATTTATTCACTAATTAACTTCCACATTAGTTCTATAAAATACTAGCCCCCTTTTTACTCAAGTGTCATACATCCAATATGTCTAATCAATTAGCATATCTAGAAGAAACTGGTAGACATCTTTAAATGTGCACATATAATGTCATTTTAAAACTATCTTTGCCGGACATCCCTGGTGGTGCAGTGGTTAAGAATCCCCCTGCTGGGCTTCCCTGGTGGTGCAATGCTTGAGAGTCCGCCTGCCGATGCAGGGGACACGGGTTCGTACCCCGGTCCGGGAAGATCCCACATGCCGTGGAGCAGCTGGGCCCGTGGGCCATGGCCGCTGAGCCTGTGCGTTCGGAGCCTGTGCTCCGCCAACGGGAGAGGCCACAGCAGTGAGAGGCCCGCGTACCGCAAAGAAAAAAAAAAAAAAAGAATCCCCCTGCCAATGCAGGGGACACGGGTTCGAGCCCTGTCTGGGAAGACCCCACATGCTGTGGAGCAACTAAGCCTGTGCACCACAACTACTGAGCCTGCGTGCCACAACTACTGAGCCTGCGTGCCACAACTACTGAGCCTGCGTGCCACAACTACTGAAGCCCACGCACCCTAGAGCTCCGAAACAAGAGAAGCCACCGCAATGAGAACCCCGTGCACCGAAACCAAGAGTAACCTCCACTCGCCAAAACTAGAGAAAACCCGCACGCAGCAACAAAGACCCAACGCAGCCAAAAATAAAATAAATTTAAATTTATTTTTTAAAAAAAGAAATATCTTTGCCTGAAAAGGATTTTTCTCTTTACTTAATAGTGCTAAACATGTCTAATTTTTGACCCAACTCTGTTTTGTTTTTTGGGTTTTTTTTTTTGCGTTACGCGGGCCTCTCACTGTTGTGGCCTCTCCTGTTGCAGAGCACAGGCTCCGGACGCGCAGGCTCAGCGGCCATGGCTCACGGGCCCAGCCACTCGGCGGCATGTGGGATCTTCCCGGACCGGGGCACGAACCCGTGTCCCCTGCATCGGCAGGCAGACTCTCAACCACTGCGCCACCAGGGAAGCCCCCAACTCTGTTTTTATGTAGCCTGGATGTCGATGACTGGCACTCAGCTTAAGAATCTGAAGGATAATGATCCACTTAGAATTTAGCTGGTTAAGTCTATCAACAAGTATTCATTAAGTGTCTACTGAATGCTGGTTCCTTAAGAGTATCAGGAGGAAGGGAAGGTAGGTATGAAGAAGTTTGCTAAAAAGGATTTTCTTTACCTAAAAGGATATAATCTGTATTTTTTAACACCTACTTCCCCAAGCAGCGATTGCTCAGTAAAGTGCCCCTCCCCTCACTCTCACTGCAAAACCTATAGGAAGAATGGAATCACAAAGGAATGTGCAGATTATATACAAGTTTCAAAAATGCTTTGAAAAAAAAGCCCAAGAAAGATTTGGGTGGGGGGGACTACTTTCTCCATCACAACATCAAAATCAGATGGCTAGTCTTCTCGACATTCACTATATGGTTGGAATTCTTTAACTCTCAAAATAATCCATGAGTAAAAACTACCCGTTATTCCCTTGTCACAGATGAGAAACAGGCTTAGAGAGATGAACTGTAACAAGGTAACAACAAAGCAAGCTTGGAGCAGAATTACAAACCTAGGAGGGCTGATACCAGCGCCCTGCACCCTGCGCCCCACCCCCCCAGAATTCTGTGCTGTTAAATCCATACCAGTATTTTTCAAACTGCTGGTCACAACAATGTTGTCAAATAATTTAAGTTTGTCATGACCAGTATTTTTTAATATTTCAAATATAGAATATTCAAATATTTTAAATAAAGACAATTAATGCAGCACACGCAGAGAGGGTAAACATTATTTCATGAAACTGAGTTCTATGCATGCATTATGTACTAGGTCACAACGTAAAACACATTTCTTACTGTGGAATGCATTAAAAAAGATTTGAAAATCACTGCTCTGTGCTATATACTGTCTCCCAAGAGGTAAATAAGCAAGTTAATTTGACGGGTTTTATACCATATTTTTTTTTATAAAAGAGAGTTCCTGCTCTTCGAGGGCCTATCCTTTCCATCTACAGAAAATTTCACTGGTATCACAAGGCTGTCCTTATTACTTAGTAAAGCTCAACCACATCAAAGTGGATCCGTCAATTAGCATAAAAAAAGACAACTGCAAAAACTTAAGGATTACATCATCTTGGTTATTAATTGTCTATTTAGTGATAAACAATTCCTCTCGAAAGTATCTTTACACCAATTTTTGGCAGGCAAAGCACAAGAATCCACAGAGCCTCACGAAAAGTTAGGTATCTTGCTAAGAGCAGACCTCAGACCTGTGTGCTGTCTTCCTTCACAGGCAAGGCGGCTAGTCTCAAATCAAAGCTCAATTCAGAGACTAAGAAATGCCAAAATGTTATCTGTACCTAAAGTCTTTGAGGCGAAAAAAGACTTTAAAAAAGCATGAAAAGAATCTCCATACTGCACGTTTTTAAATAATAATCTCAGCAAAACCCTTAAAACATGTAAAACTGACACATAAGAGCATTCAATGGATGGATGAATGCATGGATAGATGAATGGATGATGAATTTACGATCTGGAAGCCACTCACTAAGCCTCCCTTTTTAACATTTACCCAGCAACTAAAATAAAATTTATTTAAAATTCTGGAGGTTTGTATGAAACAAAATTAGACTGGGAATAAAGTTAGACTGGGAGATAAAAAGCAGAATCCAGAGAAAAAGAGTAAAGATGTCTTATTCGATAAGGTAAACTTTGGAAACAACTTCTTTAAACATGAAAATAAAATGTTCCCTTGCTTGCGGAACTAATGTCCCACTCAAGGCAGCAGCAGCAGCAAATTCTACATTTTATCCTAGAAATTCTGTACAAACTATCTTTTGTGCAGTGATGAAGGCTTTCCCCACTGCTTATGAAAAGCAGTTCTGATTGCGGTAAATAACTGGGAAAAAAATGGAATCCCTCCGCACTGTTATCTGGTTTAACTGTCTGCAACTGTTCTGAGGAACCGCGCTAGAGCAACTAGGGGTTTGACAGCTTTCTGGACCCTCCTGGCCGACACTTTAGAAACCCTATTCTGTCTCTAATTCTGGCTGCCTAGAGAATATGAAACATTTAATTCAACATAAACTGCTAATAATCAACTTTCAAAGGTCAAAGGGGACCCAGTTTTTAACCTTCTCTCATCAACACGTGTTTAGTACAAACTTCCGGGTGCGGTTACAACTGGCTGGGCAATTCAATGGCTAAAAACGTTGCTTTATTTGACTCATTTTCTCGCCCGTTCTTTTCCCACGTTTCTCAACCAGCGACTCCCCAAAACAAAAGCCTCCCACAGTAAACGGAGCACGCACATAAAAAGAGCTTCTCTGTGCGAGGATCAAGTTAGTGGTCCGCAAACATTAACCAAACAGAAACACAAAGCCGGGGTGGAAAGGGGAGGAGCTGGATGCCAGGGTCAGGAAAGAAACAATCACAAGGGTTCAGGCACATCCAAACCTCCTCAGCGGTTAAACCGACCCCAAACCACTTCTGGGAAACCACCAGCATACACTGGTTTGGGGAACTTTAGATGCTCGGTACGCCAAACACTCTCAAAGTAAGCCAATTCCCAACCGCCTTTCCTCTCCACATAGATGCTTACTTAGGGTCCAGGAGGCGAGCTCGCTCGCTCGAGGCAAAATTAACCTAATCACCGGGTGAGGCGTGAAGGTGGCCCCACGTGCCCCACGTACCGTCCCCATCGCCCCGACAGCGAGGTAATCAGCAAACTGCAGGTGCGGGGGTTCAGATCTGGGGCGACCCTGTCGCCTCCCGGACTCGCCCTGAACCGGAACAATCATCCGGCAGGACTTCTGAAGGATTACGGAGCTCACTTTCCTGAGGGGCCAGGACCTCGCAGCCCCCGGGTCGAGCCGCGGAAGCAAGGGGGGGGACGGCCCAGGCGGAGCCGGAGCCGGCGTCCGCAGACGCTGCCTCCTCGCCCAAACGGGGTGCCTCCGGCCCGGGACAGCGGGGCCCCCGGGGCCGGAGAGCCCCACGCGCGGCGACCGCAGGGCCCGGCGCTGACGGGCGGAGGAAGCGAGCGCGTCGGGGCCGCCGCCGGGACCGTGCCCCCGAGGGCCCCCAAGGCACGCAGCTGAGGGGGCTGCGAAGGGCGAGGGAGGCCCCAAGCCGGGGTGAGGTGGCGGCCCCCCCCAGCCCGGCCCCGCACGGCCCCCTGAGGAGAGTGGGAGTGGGAGGCTGTCCGGGAGGGGGAGTGTAGAGGTAGAAAAGGGCTAAGGAGAGGACTTACTTTCCCCGCGGGATCCGACGCCGGAACAGCTTCTCCGGGTGGCGAGAGCTTGAAGAACCAGAGGCGACTGGAGCGGAGGCGGCGGCGGTTGCGGCGGCGGCAGCAGCGGCGTCCGGCTCTGCCTACCTCCCCGCCGCCATCTTGACGCCCCTCCCCCCCAGTACCCCCGCCCCGCCCCGCCGGGAGGGGGTGGGGCGACGGATGAGGCGCCGCGCGCACGCCCCACGTGACTTCCTCCCTCCCCCACCCCACTCCCCAGCGCCCCTCTCCGCCCCGCCTCCCTCCTAGGTGAAGGAAGATGATTCCCCCCCCCATCTTGACCGCCCCTGCCTTCGCTGCTAAGCACGGACTCCATCGCTCCTGCCGACCCGGTATCAGTGGTTGGATCCAAGGGAATTCCGGAACCCAAATCGTCCATTACCGCGGCTCCGGGGTGGGCGAGGGGTGAGGGGGCCGGGTTTCCGAGGAAGGGGGAGGGGGGTAGACGAAGGCCGCCTAGGAGAGTCACGTGTCTACTGCTTCCGCCGGCGCTCGAAAGACCTCGCGAGAGTTCCGTTCCCCCTCCCTTTCTCCCTCGCGGGCTGTCGGGAAGAAGGTCCGTGATCTGGGTTGCCACCAGGAGGTCAACCGGTGGGCCGGGCGCATGCGTCCCACACCTGCTTTCAAAGTCAGGCTAGGAGGGGCCCGAAGCTGTTTTCAAAACCTTTTTGGTGTGTGGCTTTGGGCCAGGAAGTTACCTAGTGGCGTCTCTGTCACTTTGAAAAGCTCGTTACCTTAGTTAATTCTAGAAAAAAATATTCGCATACTCATTGCTTGTTAGGCTTGCTCAAAGCACTTTATTCAATGTGAAACCGCAAGTAACTCGGAGCCCCTCGGCTGGTCCACTGCCATATTCAGATCCTAAGGAGTGAGAGCGCAATCAGCCCCACTTTTTTATTCACACACACCCGGTAACCTGAACAAACTATTGCTCTGAATTAATGACTGCTGCAGATCTGTCGCTACTACCTCTCACTTCCTTATTTTCATATTCTCCATTATGATCATTATTACTGCTACTACTACTAAGTGACCTGACACAGAATAAACAAATTAACTTCTTGGTAACCCTTTTGTAAAGTCATTCTGAGAATGCTCTTTGAATCCCTTGCTTAGGTAATGGGCACGCCTGGTTGATTCTTGCCCCCTACCGGCCGCGCTTCGCACTCGCCTTGAAAGCAAACCTACTGGTTTGGTTAACTTGGAGGTTAAGGTGTGAGCTCTTCAAGAGACAGTGTGGGGCTGGGGGAGAGGAAAAAAAATGTAGTCATGGCAAGAATAATTATGACTCTTCCAACATTGTGTTTATATACGTGAATATGTATTATATATGTATACATGTAAACAAGCATTTTAAATTGCAGATTTGCTAATCACTGTACCTCCATTATTTGGTTTAATCCATACACACACAAACCTATAAAGGTAAAAAAAATAAAAATAGTTCCATAAGAACAAGGCCTTGGGGACTTCCCTGGCGATCCAGTGGTTAAGACTCTGCGCTTCCACTGCAGGGGCACAGGTTCAATTTCTGGTTGGGGAACTAAGACCCCGCATGCTGCTTGGCGTGGCCAAAAAAAAGAACCATGGGAGACCAAGGCCTTCATCTGTCTTGTTCACTACTTTCCCCTAGCCTAGTTTATGGTCTAGTGTAGATGACAGCAAACAAGCAATTGTCACATTATAAAAAGAGAAAGAATACAACAAAAAAACTAAGACATTGTATTGATAGTTAATGCATCAGTGCCTTTGAAGCTTGGTTGGAGCAATTCAGTTTCCAAGTGGCCCCCAAACTCTAGTTGTACACCAGGACTAGATGAGTCCTAGATTCTGAAGACAGAGGTCTAACCTAGGAACTTCCACCTTTTGAGGTACTTTCTGATCATCTAAGCCTGATCCTTGCTGCCATATCTGCATAATCTCTTTACCTTGAACCAAAGTAAAAGATGGTGTTTCAAGGGATAGTTATAATATAACTGCACATATGCACACAAATGTTATGCACAAGGTCATTCATTGCAACAGCATTTGTAGAAGGAAAAGATGGGAAACAACTTTAATGTCTTTGAGGAAAAGACTAACTAAACTATGGTACTTTCCTACAGTGAAACAGTTGTTCAAAAGAATGAAGCACTTCTGGGACTTCCCCAGTGGCGCAGTGGGTAAGAATCCTGCCAATGCAGGGGCATGGGTTCGATCCCTGGTCCAGGAAGATCCCACATGCCGTGGAGCAACTAAGCCCGTGTGCCACAACTACTGAGCCTGCGCTCTAGAGCCCGCGTGCCACAACTACTGAAGCCCACGTGCCTATAGCCCGTGCTCCACACAAGAAAAGCCACCACAAGGAGAAGCCCGCACACCACAACAAAGAGTAGCCCCCGGTCGCCACAACTAGAGAAAGGCTGCACACAGCAACAAAGACCCAACACAGCCAAAATAAGTAAGTAAAATTTTTTTAAAAGTAGAATGAAGCACTTCTGTCTATGAGAATATATATTTTGCTTGCATGTTTGCGTGGAGCATCTCAGAATGACAACACAAGTAGCAGTTGTATCAGGGGATGGGAACTGAGGGACTGAGGGTCCGAGGCAGGACAAAGACTTACAAGCTGCGTCCAGAACAGAGATACTACTGGAAGCAGATAATTCAGAAAAAGCCCTATTCAGGCATGGTATTGACTCCCCCTGACTCAGGGGGTGCTATTTATATTTACACTACACTTCTCATTTCACTCAACAAATATTTGAGCCAGATACCATGTTAGAGGTATTGTGTTAGGGACACAAGTTTAAGAAAAACAAATCAAGGGGGATGTGAGGGATGGTGCCTGCCCTTGAGATAAATGCCCTTACAATCTAGTGGGCATTAATCCCAAAATTACACAAAATATAAACTTGTAGCTGTGACAAGGCTACATAAAAGCTAACAGAGCCTATTATAGAGTAATTTGACCTCATCAGGGAAGTCAAAGAAGGCTGCTTTGAGGGAGCGATAATCCAGATAAGATTTGAAAAGTAGGTGTTAACTAGGCAAAGTGAAGAGAGAACTGCACTTGAGAAAGAGGAAACAGCACATACAAATGTCCTGAAACAGGAGCAAAGCAAGTACACCAGGGACTTCCCTGGTGGCCCAGTGGTTAAGACTCCACAGCCATTGCAGGGGGCATGGGTTGGATCCCTGGTCGGGGAACTGAGATCCTGCACGATGGAGCCAGAAAACGAAAAAAAACACAAAGCAAGTGCACCAGTTGTTAACATAATGTTTCTCAGCTCCAAACCCAAGCATCTATGCTCTGCTTTGTGATGCACTGCAGAACTACATTTCTGCTTTGCCAGCTGTTTCAGTGCCGCTAGGCTAGAGCAGAAAAAAGTTTCCTGTGAATGTCATCCCAGCAACACCTCTTCACCCTGGCACGTGCATTTCCCTCCAAAGTGATACCGCAGCGGCTATATCCAGTTTGCAGTTTTTCCCACACTTACAGACCTTGGCCTCGTCACACCAAACTGTCCTCTCAGACACGAGGACCAGTGAGAGCATCCACAGGGCCACCCTCCAAGCTCAGAGACACTAACACCAGTTGAGCAGAGCCCCCTCCTTGGAGTTTCGGTTTCAGCAACATGGGGCCCCTCTTCTACATTTCTAAGTTTATTTTTTTTCAAAATATTTACTTAGCTGCCTCGGGTCTTAGTTGCGGCACACGGGATCTTGTTCCCTGACCAGGGATCAAACCCAGCCACCTGCACTGGGAGCATGGAGTCTTAACCACTGGACCACCAGGGAAGTCCCATTTATGAGTTTAAATTACACCAACCCCTTCCCTTTGTCCCCTTAGCCTGAGTGGTGAGAATTTCTTTCCACAGTTGCAACGTCTGTGATGCCTTCAAGTTCTCTCTTTACCCTTTCAGTTACCTAGTTCACCAGTTTATACCTAGTTAACAAGTTTTTTTTTTTTTTTTTTTGCCACACTGCGCGGCTTGTGGGATCCTAGTTCCCTGACCAGGATTGAACCCGGCCCCTCGGCAGTGAAAGCATGGAGTACTTAGCACTGGACTGCCAGGGAATGCCCAACAATTTCTTATCTTAAATTTTCTTCATTAAATAACTGGTGTAGTGTCTGCCTTCTGCACCTTGATTGATATAGAAAGTAAAAAGGAGTTACTAGTAGGGTTGCAAAATTAGATAAAGATCATTCTCTACGAGCCTTTTATAACTGAGTTTGGACTTTATTCTGTAAGCTACAAAGAACTCAGAAGCCTGTTATGCAGAGAACTGCCATGGTTAGGTATGTATTCTAGAAGAATCACTCTGGAAGCAGTGCAGCAGTTGGATCTAAGAACTGGGCTGCAGGTACAAAGACCAGACAGGTCGAGAGGAGAGAAGAACAGAACCTGAACTGGAGCAAACTTGTTGACCAATAGAAGAAGGCCAAGTGCCATTAGCTGAAACGCTGACCTCAGGAAGACAAACAGGTCTAAAGAGGAAGATAATGAGTTCGGCTTTAGATACGAGGAATGCTTTGCTTACCTATTGTTAGGTAAAAAATGACCCCCAGATGTAATGACTTAACAACTGCAATGTTATTCTCATGATTCTGCAAGTTGGGCTGGGCTCAGCTGGACAGTTCTTCTGGTTTTGCTAACAGTCACTTGTGTGACTGTAATCAGCTGGTGGATCAGCTGTGGGCTGGGCTCAGCTGGGATGCTGGGACAGCTGTATTTCTCTCTCTCAAAGTGATCTCTCCAGCAGCCTCTCCATGGTTCTTGTACTGTGGCTCAAGACTCCCAGGAACGTGAAAGCAGAAGCTTCTAGCCTTTCTTAAATTTTAGGCTTTCAAGTGACACAGTGATGCTTCCACCATATTCTGTTGGTTAACAAGGCAAAATAGGACTCAAGGAAAGTCACACGAGGGTATGAATAGTGGGAGATGCTGTTAGCTGGAGGCTATCAAAGTAAGTCTATCAAGGAATTTTGAGAGGCCTGTGGGAATCCAAGTGGAGATGTCTAGCAAGCAGTTGAGTCTACAGCTTGAGGATCCAGATGGGGATTAAAACATGAGAGAGGATAAAACTGTACTCAGAGAATGCAGAGAGAAGAGCAGGGGGCCAAGGGCAGAAACCTGAGGCCCTATATCTAAAAAGTGAATATGCAATGAGACTTAGAAAGATCAATCAGAGAGGTCAAAGCAGAGCCAAGGCAGTGGAGTTTTAAGGAATGAGTGATCAAGCAATATCTAATGCAGCAGACAGCACCAGAATGTGGGCTGAAGCGTGTACTGGATTTTAGCAGGTGGTAGACATAACCGCAGGGAGCGGTATTGTTGAAGATTTTATTTTTTAGAGAAGTTTTAGATTCCCAGCCAAACTGAGGAGAAGGAACAGAGATTTCCCATCTACCCCCTGACCCCACATTTGCATAGCCTCCCCCACTATCCACAGCCGCTGCCAGATGGTACATTTGTTACAATTGATGAACCTACATGGACACATCATTATCACCCAGAGTCCATGGTTTACTTCTTCTTGGTGGTGTACATTGTATGAGTTTGGATACATGTATAATTATGTGTCTGTCATTACAGTATCATTCAGAGTATTTTCACTGCCCTAAAAATCCTCTGTGCTCTGTAACAGCAGTTGTTTTGACTGCCCAGAATCCATCTCTCTCTCTTTTTTTTCTTTTTGGATCCCACAAGTGGGATCCCCAACCAGGGATCGAACCCGCACCCCCTGCATTGGAAGGCAGATTCTTAACCACTGCACCACCAGGGAAGTCCCGTCTCGTGTATTTCTTGCCCCAGGCTTAACCACTGGACCACCAGAGAAGTCCCACCTTGTGTATTTCTTGCCCTAGGCTTAACCACTGGACTGCCAGGGAAGTCCCTAGAATCCACCTCTCTTTCTTCAGAATTTATCATGCCCTCTCAAAGTCCATGTGGTATGGAAAGGGCTAACATTCTCTCACATACATCACTCCAGGGTAGAGCATGTAATCTGGGTCTGGCCAATTGGAATACTGGATCTACTGTCAAGGCCACTTTGATTGGTTTAGTGCCAGCCAGTGAGTTTCAATTCTAGAACTTTGTACTGAAAATAATAGTAAAAAGACACTCCCTTGCCAAAACAACATTGGGAAGTGGGGGCAGAGGCCATGATGTGGAGCTGGAGACCGGTCTGTGAAGCCAACCTAGAAATCAGTGGGGCAAAGAGCAGGATGGGGAGAAAGAGGGAGGGACTAAACCCTGATGATCTTCTGATGACATCCTTTGAGTCCCTGGATCATCCTGTCATGCCTGAAGCTACTCATACCCTGAACTTTTCTGTTATGAGAGACAATAAACTCCCTTTTTTTTTTTTTTTTTTTGGCTGCATAGCATGTGGGATCTCAGTTCCCCGACCAGGGATTGAACCCGTGTCCCCTACAGTGGAAGTGTGTAGTCTTAACACCTGGACTGCCAGGGAACTCCTCCCTTATTTTCTTAAACTAAGTTGAGCTTTGTTTCTCTCATTTGCAATCCAAAACAATCTTGACCGGGCGTCCCTGGTGGTGCAGTGGTTAAGAATCTGCCTGTCATTGCAGGGGACACGGGTTAGAGCCCTGGTCTGGGAAGATCCCACACGCCGCGGAGCAAATAAGCCCGTGCGCCACAACTACTGAGCCTGCGTACCTGGAGTCCGTGCTCTGCAACAAGAGAAGCCACCGCAAGGAGAAGCCCGCGCACCGCAACGAAGAGTAGCCGTCACTTGCCGCAACTAGAGAAAGCCCGTGCACAGCAACGAAGACCCAACAAAGCCAAATAAATAAAGAAATTTATTTATTAAAAAATAAATAAATAAAAAATGAAATAAATAATTTTTAAAAAATTAAAAAGAAAAAACAATGTTGACCAATACAGATACTAATTAAAATGCAATTTTGAAAGGTTCATGTATATATTTAAACTAATTTTTAAAGTGTTTTTTTAACTTCTCTATTTTATTTATATATTCTTGGCCACGCAATGTGGCAAGCAGGATCTTTAGTTCCCTGACCAGGGATTGAACCCATGTTCCCCTGCAGTGGAAGCGCAGACTTAACCACTGGACAGCCAGGGAAGTCCCTAAAGGTTTTGTTTTGTTTTTAAGATTTTTTTTTGATGTAAACCATTTTTAAAGTCTTTATTGAATTTGTTACAATATTGCTTCTATTTTATGTTTTGTTTTTTTGGCTCTGAGGCATGTGGGATCCTAGCTCCCCAACCAGGAATCAAACCCGCATCCCCACACACACTGGAAGGCGAAGTCCTAACCACTGGACTGCCAGGGAATTCCCCTCCGTCATTTAATTCTAACAATAAACCCATGAGGTAGAAAGAGTATTGTTTTACTCTCGCTTGCATTCCAGGTATATTGCATACATTGTATATATGCATATTGCACATATTAACATATACGTGTATATATACATATGGGGGAAGTTTATATATTTATGTACCTGTGTATATCTATCTATCCATCCATACATATTTATATATATACACACACATACATATAATAGGAAAAGGTATGTATATTATTTATACTCACAGATGAATGGAAGGAATTAGTAGATCACAGTGGTCACCAGCTGTGGAATACATGTCCCATTCGGTAGAACCTTTTAAGAACTGATGCTGGGACTTCCCTGGTGGTCCAGTGGTAAAGAATCCGCCTTACCATGCAGGGGGCACGGGTTCGATCTCTGGTCGGGGAACTAAGATGCTCCATGCTGCGGGGCAACTAAGCCCGCACACCACAACTTCTGAGCTTGCGCACCCCAGTGAGAGAGCCCGTGTGCCGCAAACTACAGAGCCCATGCGCCACAACTAGAAAGAAGCCCACGTGCCGCAACGAAGATCTGGAGTGCAGCAACTAAGACCAGACGCAGCCAAAAATAAAAATAAAATAAGTAAATAATAAATTTTTAAAAAACCTTTCATTAAAAAAAAAGAACTGATGCTAATAAAAAAGTATTAAACAATAGCAAAAGCCTGGAGCAAATATTAATTCAAAGATAACCCTAGAGTAAGGAAAGTCATCTCAGCACTGGTGAGATTTCGCCCACGGCATGTTAGGAAAATGGAGATCGGTAAGCAGGCAGGCAGTCCTGAAGCATGTCACATTTTTCCTATATCCCGAGTCTCAGTGCAGATTACTGTAACTGTAGCTATTTGCAATCCTTCTGTTTGCATAACTGTTTGCAAAATTGCTGTTCAGATTGACCAATCTATCCATCTACCCTTGGCTTAAAACCATGTAGTGGCTTCTTATCAGATTTGGGATAAACGTCTCAGTCCTTACTAATGGCTTTTGTGTCCATCAGGGTCCAGTCAGGAAAACAGAATTTAAAATAGGAAATTCATTAACCAGGTGGTGGAGGACCGAACAAGCAGAAAGGGAACACTGAAGTCATTTAATAATAACTGCAGGAGGCAGCTCCCATTTCTAGGGCTGGAGAACAAAGAGACCCTTTGGGGTTAGCAGAGGAGAAGAATCAGAAGAGGATTCCTGGAGGGCTGGTTCTTATGCCTCTGAGAAAGGGGCACCATGACGTTGGCACTGGCCCTTCAAGGGCTTACTGGAGGGGCCTTGCAAAGCTGGGGCTCAGAACTCTGAAGAGGGGCTGCTGCTGGTACTTCTGAGGTAGCACGCTGAGGCTATTTCTGGAAAAAGCCTGGAGAATGAACCGAATGGCCTGTCAGAAGCAAAATGTCATTACTTACCCTGACAGGAATAGCAAGCAAATGGGCAGGAGTGAGTCCCTCCCCCTGCCTTCCAGTCTCCCTGTAGCCTCGCCTACTGACAGAACCTAACACTAGCTGACAAAGGTGCACTACAGTTTGCAGCCCAAATATTGCAGAGCAGGGTGGAGAAGAGTGAATTTGGAGCTGAGAGACCAGCACAGCCTTCAAGGGCCTATGTGATCGCTGCCTACCTTCCCAGCCTGATCCCCTCCATTCTCAGCATACACTCAGTTCCGATCACATTGGGTTTCTTTTTCTTTCCCCAGACAACCAAGCTTATTCCCACTTCTGGGGCATTTGCGCTCACTATTCCCTCTACCTACAAGTACCTTCTCCCTTGGGGACTCACTTATTTAGGGTATAACCTAAAGCCACCAACTCAAAGAGGATTTCTCTGACTTCACCAATCCATAGAAGCAATGATCTCCCCACTCACACTCTGTAAAATTCCCTGTTTTCATTTTACCCATAACATTAATCACTATTTAATATTTAAAAAGTGATTTTTTGTTTGTTTCTGTCCTGAAAAATGTAGGGATCTGTGTTATTCGCCACTGTATCCTTGGGGAACCAGACAGTGTCAGGTATACAGCTCAATAAATGTTGAATTAATGCATTTTAGAGAAAGTAAAAACCTCTCTGTATTTATGGAAGCTGGAAGGAAACTTGGAGATCACAGCTGACTCCATCATTTGACATCTGGGTAAACCAAGGGACAGAGAGCTGAAACAATATACCAAAGGGCACACAGTGAGTGAGAAAAGTGTTGCTTCCTACTTTTCCCGGTGCTTTCACATATATCACCTTATTTTGCTCTCCTACTTTCCTGGTGCAATGGTAGGGTACTTGGGCAATGGTGGATATTCCAAAATCTTCTTGGGGACCGAAGAGAGAGAATGGATGAGTGACCTCTCCTCATATGTCCAGGAGGGGTCCCCAGGGAAGAGCTGTAACTGGACACCTTACCTGTGTTCAAAGCAAAGAATACCCAGGACACCTGTGTTTCTCTGGGGCCTTATGACCGAGCTCCCCTGGGTGGAGAAAGTGCCCGGTTGTTTCCGTGGGGTTGAGGTAGCCCTCTAGTGGACTAACAGTCAAAAGACTGATCCAGGACCTGCAATTAAATTGCTGGGTAACACTGGGCAGCAAGTTAGTTACCTGTTCCTGCTGGTCCTCTCTTTCCCCATCTGTGAAACGGTTGGGGTATGTTGGGCTAGGATCGCTGTGGCTCAGCGAGGCTGACTCAGTTGGTTAAGAACTGTGCCCGCGGGTTTTGAATACTGTAAGAGTGGACTCGATAAACCTTTCAATTTAGGAATGAATGTATTAAACTGCTGGAAAGGTCAAGGTGGTGCAGATGTTAAACAGTTGGGACCCAAGCTTCCCAGGTCATAAGGGGAGATCGAGGGGTCAAAGGTCGGGTTCCGGTCAAACGCCTGAAAAACCGGAAGTCCCGAATGGGTCTAATCCGAGGCCGGGCCTCCAGCCGCGTGACTAAATCTCTCTGGGGCGGAGCTGCAGCACCGGGAGAGGGCGGAGTTTGGGGCCTCCCAATGGCAGCGCGGATGTCCTTAAAGCGCAGCCAATCAACGTGGGAACACGGTAAAATTTAAACCCCCTCCCACGTCCTCCGCTGAGACCTGTCCTGAAAGCGTTTGTATGAAGTGCGGCCGCTTGCCCCGCCCCCGCCGGGGAGGAGGGGAGAAGGGCGGGCTTTCCCTCTCGAGTTCGCCTATCACGGCGGGCAGCCTGGGGAAAGGCGGGCGGCGGCGCCAATCAGGGCAGCGCCGGGGGCCGGCGGAGCAGTTGGCCACAGTTGTTGTAACTTTTTTCGAAAGCTGCGTTTCCCGGGAGATCCTAGGTGGTGACAGAGCGCGGCCATGGCTAGAGGTATTGGCCCGGGTGGCCAGCGCCGGGGCAGCTGGGATAGGGGGTCGCGCTGGAGGCGGGACCGAGGTGGCGGGAGCTGCGGCAGGGAGGTGTTCTCCCGCCGGCTGCTCGCGCGGAGCGCGGGGACAAGCGGGGGTGCGGGGGGGAGGGGCTGCGGAACCTTCCCCACCTGGTCCCCACCCTCGCTTCCGAAGCCCCCAGAAACCCCTCCCACTCCCGTGCTTCGGTTTCCCCTCTTTAAAGTGGGGGCACCTGGTGGCCTGCCTCTCCCGACGCAATGGGGCCATATGTCAAAGCTGTTTGGAAACTAAAGCGCAGGGCACCTCCAGGGAATGGTTGTCATTGATACAAATGGGGGGAGGGCGAGGCTTCGCCTGCTTAAGGGCTCTCTCTTGTTAGGAAAGGTGGTGACCCCGAGGCGAGGGCGCAGATCGGTAACCTACATGGTGGGGAGCGCGTCGGAGTGGACCCCGCGGCAGGCGCCTTCCTTTCCCTCCCCACTCCCTGAGTCAGCTCTGCGCCGCCGGGGCGGGGACGGGCCCCGCTGGCCCACTTTGGGGTGAAACAGGTCCCCTGGCACCTCCCGGGGTGGCCCTTCGCGCCGCAGCTGATCAGTACTCCTGCCCGCGGGAGATGGCTTGGGTGGGTTTGTGCAGCCTCGAGGGAGGCGATGTCCCTGCCTGAAGTTCTTCGCAGTTAGTTTGCTGTCAGGACAGTAAGACCCACGTTATGCGGCAAAGTGATCAACAACCGCTGGTCATTTCCAGCCGCTGTGTCTCCTTCATGCAAAAACTTGAGCGTGATGCTTCACTTGAATTATTATTTAAAAGAAATAAGTTGAGGTTTTACATTTTTCTCAAAATTCTCAGGGTATTACATATTAGTAGGAATTTGCGTTAATGCAGTATGCTCACTGCGGCGATCATAATGAATAAAATAAGGATTCATTCAGCACATATTTATTGGGCTTCTTTGTTTTCAGCCCCTGCACCCAGGTGCATCATTTATTCTCCCAGCATCCCTTTACGGTCTTTTGGGACAAGATTTACCTAGATTATGATTAAGAAATGAGGCATAGTGAACTTCATGTTAAAGAGCTTCATAACCCAGTCCACACAGAAAAGTAAGATGCCTTAAATATTTTTCTTCAGAAAAGGGTTAAGCATCTAAAAGTATAGTTAATAATATCTGACTAATTTATCTGACATATCTTAATAAAGCTATGCTTCCCTGATTCATTTTTCCCGTCACAGCAAAATCATTTAAACTACCTGTTTTAACAGTAGTGCATTAAAAAAAAAATAGCTTGCTTTAATTAATCTGTGGGGGGAAACAAAGTGAACCACTTTGCCATTGAAATACTTAAATACTTAATATGGGCAAGTAATAATTACCATTGAGGGCCAGGTGCTTTATGTCAGTTAATCTTTACAAACCGTTACTTCCATTTTTCAGAGGTGGAAGCTGAAGTCCAAAGTCACTGTCCAGACTCTGGCCATTCTGTGTCTTTGTTTGTTCCACTCTACCTCCCTTATTTAGCCAAAGTGAAGATGAGTGTTCCCAGCTTCTACCATAACAGGTTACAAATCACCTTTGTAATGTACTGGTTAGTGATTCTCAGTGACTCACATGACCACCCCCCCGCCAATGAAGGGTCAGTCTTTTTCTTCTAGAAAAGAGGTCTTTGTTCCTAACTTGTAGTTCACTTTGAGAGCCCTGCGGAGTCACATGAACAAAATGTTCAGATACCGGGTAACTCCTCTCTGGTTTTGAAGTTTTACAATCGTGTAAATATTTACAGCCTCAAGGATATTACTTTGGGCAGGATCCGTCCATCTACTTTTCCCCATTTCTACTGCCACTGTCAGATGGCCTCATACTTGGTCTCCCTCTTCCCACTGTGACCATCTCCAATTTATCGTGCCTCAGCAGCTAGAGTGATCCCCAAGAACACAGATATTTATCATGTGACTCTCACCACTCCTTCCACCCCTAACCTCCCCTTTTGTTCTTAGGATCAAATCTACAGTCCTCACCCTGGCCTGTAAGGGGCCTACCCACCCCTCTGGCCTCAATGTGCTCCATCTCTGTCTGTGTTCATTGTTGCGTCTTTAGCACAGGGCCTGGAACACAGTAGGTAGTCAATAAATGCTTGTTGAATGAATGAATTGGTATTTTAGTGTCTGAGTTTGAGGAAAGCAATATACATTTTTTTATGCTGAAGTATCCTCATATCCATCAGTATCTCAGTCATGTGACCCCTAGGCAAGTGATTTATTTTCCCCAAGCCTCGATTTCTACATCTGTGAAATAGAATAGTACCTTCCCATAAATGGTTGGGAAGGTTAAATTAAATAATGCATTATTGTACGGCCTGACACAGTAAACATTCAGTAAGTGCAAGCTATTAGTATCATTGCTGTTGGATTCTATTTCTATGAGACCCTGGGCAACAATAAGAGTTTTTATTTCTGTGACTGGGTATATGTATTTGTTATGCACATATGAACACCTCATGTACAGACAAAACAAAGTGTTTTGAAACTTTACGGAAGGATTTGAACTAAATTTTCTAGCTACTAGAGCTGCAGAGTTGAGAGAAATGGGTGCTAGACTTGTATTTTAATGTATCCCCTGCATTTTGTGGGCTATGATGGAGAAAGCTATAGCCCTGAGTATGTGTGTGTAGTGGGGGCGAGGGAGTTAAAATAGTATGAGAAATGGACAAGCTGATCTGAGCAGCTGCTTCCTGCCTCCAGACCATGATTCCCATGACAGTTTGGCAACAAACTACAAACCTCCTCTGGCCTGCAGAGGTAACAGACACTGTTTCAGATGGCTCAACCTGGGTGTCAGAGTGTCACTTTAGAATCCTAACTCTGCATAGTCTCTTGGGTATTCAAGTGGGCAGACTACCCTACCCCACTGGAGTCAGTGGTTGGATGGGTATGGCAGGGGTTCCCCAGCCCTGCTCTGAAGGATTCTAAAGCACAAGCTGATTTGGGAGGTGTTGTCCTGAGCACTGTCTTGGCAGTTAATCCACTGTCTTATCCCTTCTAAGGGGAGGCAGCTACTTAAAGTGACAGCCATTAGTTTATCTGTGGATGTCAAAGGTGCCCTGGGTACGTTATGGAATTCATAGTTCTTAGTTTTGTTTTGTTTTTTTTTTTTGCGGTACGCAGGCCTCTCACTGCTGTGGCCGCTCCCGTTGCGGAGCACAGGCTCCGGACGCGCAGGCTCAGCGGCCACGGCTCACGGGCCCAGCCGCTTCGTGGCATGTGGGATCTTCCCGGACCGCGGCACAAACCCGTGTCCCCTGCATCGGCAGGCGGACTCTCAACCACTGCGCTACCAGGAAAGCCCCATAGTTCTTAGTTTTTATCCAGGAGGATGCTGAGGCCTAGTCTGGGGAAGGGACTTGGCTATGGTCACAAAGCACCTCTGGGGCAGGTGCAGGTAGGGATACCCAGTCTTTGCCTCCCAGGCCATAACCCAAGGCTAGATGCCCCAAGGTGTCTTGTTTGCATTATGACTCTGCACAAATACAGGGACTCTTATGGCCATGGGCCTTCAAACCCTAATGGCTACAGCACAGTGGTTCAGGGCAGTAAGGTATACTGGAACCCCTGCCTCCCAGGACATTTCCTCGTGGACAGGAGACTTGGGTGACTTGCTAAACCCTCTGCAACACCATTTGCTCCTCCATGTTTATTTTCTCACCTGTAACCTGGAAGTTAGTGGCCGGGAGTGTAGGCTCTGGTCTGTTGGCCTGGTAATCTATTTCTAGTTCTGAGAACTTGGCCAAGCTCCCCACTTCTCCGAGGTTGTTTTCCATGTCTGTGGAAGAGAAAATAATGGTGTCTACCTTCAAAGGGCTGTTGTGAGGTCTGAATGGCATAAGGTATGCAAGAGAAGCACCCAGCAAACATACCGTTATAATTCCTGGCTCTATTTCCCCAGGGTCCGGACCGGTCAGGTGCAGACCGCCTGGGTTTGACACCTGACCTGATCGCTTTCTAGTTCTGTGGCTTTGGACAAGCCTCTGCACCTCCTTGGAAGCTCAGTATCCTCCTCATAAACGGGTTAGCCACAGGACCTGGCCCCCAGGGGCTAGCCGGGAAGGTTAAATACCCAGGAAAACACTCCGTGAGCACAGGCTCGGGCACACAGGAGGGATCTCGCCTGTCGCGTTCACCGCTGCCGACTGCGCCTGGCACGGACGGGTTTCCCGAAATAGTCGTTGACCAGCCAGAGTAGGAGCCGGGCCGGCCCAGAGCCCGGGCTGTCATTATCATGTTTCCCAACCCTTCCTCCCCGAGTGGCTGAGGACGCGCGAGAGGGGGCGCGCCCGAGTCGGGATTCCTCGCGGCCGCGGGGCCCGCCCTCCTTCGTTCCCTCCCCTTCTCCCTCCCTCGCTCCGGAGGAGCCTCGCAGCGCCGCCCCTGCCAGCCCCTCCCCGGCCGGGAGCGGACGGTGGGTGGCGGCAGCGGCGAGCGGGCGGGCCGCGGAGGACGCGCCGCCAGCGCCTCCCTCCCTGCGTCCTCGGTCCCGGGCCGGCCGGGGCTGCCGCGGCGCGCGGGTGCCGGGCTCTGCCTCGCAGACCATGGGGGAAGGGGGCGCCGTGGGGCGCCGCCGGCCCTTCCCCGGGGCGCCGCGGCGGCGCTGGTGGCGGCGGCAGCAGCAGCAGCAGCGGCAGCGGCAGCGCTGGTGGCCGGGCCGCGGCGGCGGCGAGGGCGAGGGCGCGGGGCGCGCCGCCATGGGCCTGGCCGGGCTGCAGGTGGGTGTGTCGGGCCCGGCCGCGCGGGGGGCGGGCGGCGCGCGGGGCCCGGCCGGGCCGGGCGGCGGGAGGGCGACTCGGGCCCCGGCCCGGCCCCGCCGGCCGGCCCCGGCCTCCCGGCGGCGCGGGCGGCCCACCGCCGCCGGGCCCTCGGAACATGGCTGCGGCGGGAGGCGCCGCCGCGGCGCCCGGCCCGGGCGGCCCCGCTCCCCGCCCCGCCGCGCCCTGAGCGCCCCCTCCCCCGCTTCCCCCGGGTCCCCCTCTCCAGGCAGGAAGATGTCCAAGCCCCGCGCGGTGGAGGCGGCGGCGGCGGCGGCGGCGGTGGCAGCGACGGCCCCGGGCCCGGAGATGGTGGAGCGGAGGGGCCCGGGGAGGCCCCGCACCAACGGGGTAAGCAGGCACCCTCCCCGCACTCGCTCGGCGCGCCCCGAGGGGCCGTGCGGCAGGGCGCCCCTGCCAACCCCGCTCCGAGAGCACGTGGGCGCCCCCGCGGCCCTGGGGCGGGGGTGCGGGCGGGGTGCCCGGCCGGGCAGCTTCCTTTTCTGCTGCCTGCCTGGGAGTGGCGTCCACACCCGATCCGCCATGACCCTGGCAGTGTTTGACCTCGGAAAAGTTTGTGCCTTTATGGCATTTCCATGCCCCGAGACCCAGCCACCCCGGTGGTGGCCGCCTTCCCAGAGTGTGCGGGGCCTGCCCGGGGCCCTCGGGGAGGTCACGGGGTCTCGCTGACTTGGTGTCGAATGGCTCACCAGGCAGAAAGGCTCAGCAGGGTTTCTGGGAAGGCCCTCCTCCCGTCTCTGCTTACTCAGAGGAGAGGCCGCACACCCAGAGACACCAGCAGTGACCTGTCCGCCCCACCGGTCTGCCCACCGCAGTCGAGTAACCTCCCTAAATGCGCCGGCTCTAGGCGTTTCTTCCATTAGCTCTGCACCCCCCAGTTAGCCCGAGAGAACTACCCCAACCGCAGCCCAGTCCCGCAGTCCTTGGAGGCTGCTGGGCTGCATGATTTGAGAGGGGCCAGGCTTGGGCACACAGAAGGCTCAGGCAGTAATGGCAAGTCCTGCCAGCTGACCTCAGGACTGAGAAGTGGTTGATCAGGTTCCCTGAGGCCCGCTTCTGTGCCAGAGTCCCTGGAGCTCCTGCCAGGGCAGTCGGCTCCTGCATTAGGCCAGCCCTTCCAGTCCCGACCTTGTTTACCCTGGTCCTTCTGACCTCCTTGCTACGGGTAGGTTGCCTCCTTCTTATATAGACCTTTGTGGACGGCTGGTTCTGCTGGCCAGATGTCCCCCCTTAGCGAATGGAATTAGAGACGGACTTGGACCTGGGGGATTCTGAACCTTCCACTTCTCTGCTGGGGCTGGCTTCGCCTAGTAGCCCAGTTTTTGAGACATGTTGTCTATTTTTTGTCTTTTGTATTCTGATTGCCCTCTTGTCTGCCTAAATCTTGCGGGATCTTCTTCTTCAAGCCTCTTTCAGAATATGCATTTGTCGTTTTAGGAGAATGTATTTACCGGGCAATCAAAGATCTATACCTACATGAGCCCGAACAAATGCTCTGGAATGCGTTCCCCCCTTCAGGAAGAGAACTCAGTTGCACATCACGAAGTCAAATGCCAGGGGAAGCCGTTAGCCGGAATCTACAGGAAACGCGACGGTAAGCCTCTGAAACGGCCCTGTTCTGACCACAGCTGGCGGGCTCGCGTCCTGCACAATAATGTGCTAAATTTTTATCCAGCCTTTTCAAGCCAAAGTTCAAAAGGTTTGAACCATGTTTTGTCTTGCTGCTAGGAAACACAGACAAGGGGGAAAGAGCTGCCTGTTCCAGGGCGTGTGCCCTGTTGGTCTGACAGGTTCTCCCTGCTTTCACAAGAGTTAGCGTGTCCTTCAGGCTTGATTATCTTGCCAAGTTGCAAAGATATGGCACCTGGCCTGCTGTTAGAGAGGCTCACAGGTGCTAAAAGTACAGAAATTATGAGTCTAGGTTGTTCGGACCAGGCGCTTGCACTCCCGCTGAGTCGTGTGAACCTAAGGAACTGATTTCCTTCCCTTTTATGAGCTGGCCTTGACCTCAGTTCTAAAGTTTCTTCCTACTCAAGTGTTCAGTGCTAGTCTCTGGAGCATCATACTCTGGAATGAGATATGGGGTTAAAATATTGAGCAAGAAAATTAATGGTTACTGAAAATTCTGTCTGGCCCTGCAAAACATGCTCAGACCTCTTACAAATCTTGCTCTAACCCAAATATTCCGTTTTAAAGCTGAGGGTGGGGCGGGGGCGCCAATGCACGTGAGCTTTCCCCAATTCACCGTGCTCCCTTCTGATTAAACCTTGCCTTAGAGAAACAGAACTCTGGCTCTCAGCAGCTCCGTACAAGGAAGCTTTGTATTCGTTAACAGAAAGTGCCGTAAGGGATGGGGTAGCCCAACCTCTGGGCCAGATCTGAGACCCAGGGGCAGGAGCCAGCCCTCTGCCTGATTCCCCCTGGTACCTAGGGTGATGTTATTTCATATGACTTAGGTTCCAATCGTAGCTCTGCCATTTATGAAAGGAAGGGACGTGGGCAGTTTGCTACTCTTTTCTGAGCCTCCTTTCTCTGTGTACAGTGGGAGAGAGAGGAGTCCTACAGGACCATTCTGCTTTTTTTTTTTTTTTTTGGCGGTACGCGGGCCTCTCACTGTTGTGGCCTCTCCCATTGCGGAGCACAGGCTCCGGACGCGCAGGCTCAGCGGCCATGGCTCACGGGCCCAGCTGCTCCGCGGCATATGGGATCCTTCCAGACTGGGGTATGAACCCGTGTCCCCTGCATCGGCAGGCGGACTCTCAACCACTGCGCCACCAGGGAAGCCCTACAGGACCATTCTGAAGACGAGTTAAAGGGCAGGTGCAGGTGGGCTTTGTGAGGGAATTCCCTGGTGGCCCAGGAGTTAGGACTCGGCTCTTTCACTCCCCTGGACCCCGGATTCAGTCCCCGTTCGGGGGAATTAAGATCTCAAAAGCCATGCAGTGCGGCCAAAACAAGGAGTGGGGGCCGGCTTTGTGAGCGCTCCATACATCAGCCTGTTCTCCGTTGGGCCGCAAGCATCATGGCCTGCCCCTCCCCACGATTCAGCGTAGGCAGCGCTCAGGACAGCACTCACCACGCTGGGTCGGGGAAGGGGCTCTTTTGAGATGGCGCTCAGCCAGTCTCGCATCCCTTCTGGAACGGGGCAGGATGTAGGTTGTCCTAAATGGGGACACAGGGCACAAGCTAGCTGATTTGACTCGTAGTGTTACTTACTACATGGCAACAGTCAGAATTGGGGGCTGGAGGAACACTGGAGGAGACCCCAACGTCCAGGTTCTTGTCCATGATCCTAGACCTTTTTCCTGCCTTGATGCAGACTCAACATGTCAGCTGATGTTCACGAGTACCACCCACTTCTAGGGTCACGCCCGACGCCGTACCTCCACCCAGGAGGGCGCACAAGGAGCAAGGATGGTCTGGATGGGTGCTGATGTATTTATTTTTCTCTTTTGTTTATCGAGATACAATTCTGATATCCTGAAGTTCACCGTTTTAAAGGGTACAACTCAGTGGTCTTTAGCATATTCACAGATACGTACAACCATCACCTCTGTTAAACTCCAGCACATTTTCATCACCCCAGAAAGAAACCCTGTACCTATTCACAGTCACTCCCCATTCCTCCCTTCCCCCAGCCCCAGGCAGCCACTAATCTATTTCCTGTCTCTGGATTTGCCTCTTCCGGACATTTCATATAAATGGAATCATCTAATACGCGCGGCCTTTTGTGTCTGGCGTCTTTTACTTGTTATAATGTTTTCAGGGTTCATCCGTGTTGTAGCCTGTGTCAGTGCTTCGTTCCTTTCTGTGGCTGAATAATATTCCATCCTGCGGATGTACCGCATTTTATTTACCCATTCATCATTTGATGGACATTCAGGTTGTTTCCATTTTCTGGCTATTATTAATAAGCTGCTGCAGACGTCCATATACAGGTTTTTGTGTGGACATCTGCTTTTAATTCTCTTGATAGATTCCTAGAACTAGAATT
This sequence comes from Mesoplodon bidens, assembly GCF_964165515.1. Taxonomy (NCBI): domain Eukaryota; kingdom Metazoa; phylum Chordata; class Mammalia; order Artiodactyla; family Ziphiidae; genus Mesoplodon; species Mesoplodon bidens. The sequence continues at coordinate 7,137,297 of NC_138169.1, read as the reverse complement.
GCTGGGTCATATGGCAACTCTATGTTTAACATTTTGGAGAACTGCCAAATTCTTTTCCAAAGTGACTGCACCATCTTACATTCCCACCAGCAATGTATTATTTAATTATCTGTTAAGAGTAAAATCTTTGTTGGAAAAAAATAGTCCCAACACTGGTGCTCCACAACTATTTTTAGTAACAAGTCATTGGCGACGTCCCTCACAACACACTGACTGGTGTCGCAGCACCGAGCTGGGAACCACTGTGAACACTGGGCTTCGACCCTGTTAGAACAGGGAATTTAAAAAAAAAAAAAAAGAAAGAAAACGAGTCTGAAATGAGTCACGCCAGGCAGCTAGCTCTTGGGGAAGAGGTCTTTGCTGGGGAGAGGTTCTGCTTTATTGCCTTACTCCTGTCCACCAACACTGGCCCACCCTTTAGGAATTTAGCTTTTTTCCCTGGGGTCTGCAGCCCATTTCCTGAAAAGCCATTGGTCGAGCCCTCACGCCAGTGTTGCCGGCCGTGGTGCTTCTGCTTCAAGGGCTTTTTCCCTCAAGATGCAGAAGGCCCGATGTGTTGATTAATTAGATGAGAGGGATCCACTCACAATGCATATGTGGACTCATCGTGGTGTAACACTTCAAATATCTTATAATTGTATTTATCAGTTATACCTCACAAAGCTAGAAAAAGAAAAAAAAGATGCAGGAGACCAAAAGCTGCACCCAGTGTCTGGGTCAAAAAGGAAAGCCAGATGCTTTGCCCAAGATACTGGTTAGTGGACACCAGGCTTAACAGCCCAAGGGCACGGCTGCCCACCACGCCCCACCCCTCTCTTCTCTCCAAGCCTGTCTTAGCATGTGGCTGAAGGCTGGAAAGTGGGAGCCGGTGGGTCCAGAGTCAGCCTGTCTCTCCCCACCCTCTGCCCACAGAGAAAAGAAACTCTGGGAATGCAATACGAAGCTCCATGAAAGCCGAGGAACAGAAAATCAAAGACGCCAGGAGAGGCCCCCTGGCCCCTTTTCCAAACCAAAAATCTGAAGCAACAGAACCTCCCAAAACCCCGGCCTCGTCTTGTGATTCTCCTAATGCAGCTGCCGCCAAGCAAGCCCTGAAAAAGCCCGTCAGGGCCAAACAGGCTCCCAGGAAAAAGTAAGTGCCCCCTGGAGGCCACCCCTAATCCAGGGCAGCCTGCCCGGTGCCAGCCGGGGTGAGGCCGCCCACCCTCTCAGCCCCTTGAGCTGTCAAGACTCAGATTCCTGAGTTGCCACCGGGGACACCACTGTTTGTCAGCATCTTGGTCTGTCACGGGTCCAGAGCTCAGGGGCCCGCTCCCCACCAAGGGTAGGCAGCCTGTCTTTGATACTCTCTCTGAGGCCCCGTGGGCAGGTGAGCCTGAGTGACCCTGGGCCACAGTGGACAGAGGTGTTGAAGTGACATAGTCTCCAAGGAGCCTGCTGCTCAGGGGTTGTGTGCCTCCTGGACGTGAGTATGGTCTCGGTGCTAATACTTGTTTTGTCTTCTTCCTTTCTCACCCCAGAGCTCAAGGAAAAACGCAGCAGAATCGTAAACTCACAGATTTCTACCCTGTTCGAAGGAGCTCCAGGAAGAGCAAAGCTGAGCTGCAGGTAGAGTCACGTGGTTTTGATTCCAGCTCTCGGAAGGGGCAGGGCATCCCAGTGGGCGGTGCTTGCCGTGCACAGCCTGAGCTCGCTTTGTTTCATCTTGGGACAAGTCTCTTGGCCTCTGTGGCCTCGATATTCTCCTTGGTCTAGTGGGGGTCGTCATAACGCTCTGGGTCACCATGAAGCTTAGTTACGATGCCTCTGTGAAGGAGCCTTGTCACCTGTAGCATATGGCCTGGAAAGTCAGGACTTACCGTGAAAGTGGCTTTGGCAGGGCCACTGGAGCCTAGGACCATGAAGGCTGCATGCTCTTGGGAGGCTTGTTTTTCTGCTGTCCAGAAGTTTCACGTCTTGAGATGGTGAAGAGCAGTGGCTTGGGAACCACTTCCTGGTTGTATGACGTCGGGCCAGTTACTTAACCGCTCTGTGCCTCTCTGTCCTGTCTATAAAATGGGATAATAAAGTAGTACCGTGTGCGGTTGTTGGGAGGGCTACGTTCTTAAGTTAACGCACATAGAACACTTAGAACCGTGCCTAGTATGCACTGAGCACCTGTTAACTATTGTCACTGTTGCTTCCCCCGTGTTGTCCCTTCCCGGGGCCCCTCTCTGCTCTTTCCCACCCAGCCACTGTCCCTCGGAACGTGCGAAAACCAGGCGGGAAGGCTGACTGGGCTGTGAGGCCCCCGCCTGCCGTGTTTGCAGAGTGCCGAGCTGTGCACAGTCGATCAATATTTGATGCAGTGAGGTGTGGTTATTGCCTTTCTGTTCGGGAAACCCAGGGTGTGGCCGGGCCCTGCAGCCCCCGGCTGCTTCTGTCCACCCTCCCACCCCGGGGGCGGCAGAATAACCTGCAGGCTTGGGAGTAGTGCTCAGGATTGCCCCCCACAAGGGAGGTGGGGGCCCTGGCCTTTCAACCGGCACAGACCCCTTCAGCCTTTTGATGTGAGAGCCGTGGCTGTGCAGATGGTGATCTAGCCTCTCTCCGCCCCCCACCTCTGAACTGGCAGGACTTCCTTTAAAAAGGGGGGGAGGTCCATCTTTCCCCCTAGAGAGAAGCTTTGGCGTTATTTCCTTAGAAAGGCAGTGTCTTTCAGCCAAGAACAAGCTGTTGCAAGCTGTTTGCCTGCAGCGGGAGGCGGTGTGAGGTCATCGTAGAGACAGCACTGCAGAGGGCGAGGCGGTGCCAGCCCCCAGAACCCGGGACGCCGCCCAGCCCCGCTCAGAGCTGCCACGCCCACACAGGGAGCCTGGGGCTCCACCAGGCGCCGCTCTGGGCTGTGGGGCGGGGGGGGGCAGCTGAGTTGGCCTTTTTAATTAAAAACAACAACAACGGGGGCTCTCTGTCGGGGCAGTGGAGGCTGCAGCGGGGTGCGCCGCAGGTCTGCTGGACCCTGCAGCAGGCGGGCAGCGAGCAGCAGGCGGCACAGTAAAGCTCACGCTGTCCCTGGACGCAGAGCCAGTGGCGAGGGAGAGACACGCTGTGCCCGCCGCCGTTTGTGTTGGCTCTGCCGCACGCGCACTGCGGCCAGGTGGTCGCCGGCCAGGACGGCGAGGCAGCTGTTGGCCGGGCTGCTGGGGCTGCGGCTGCCAGAGGTGAAGCCCAAGGGCGGGGCAGCTGGGCCTCGTCTCAGGGGTGAGGTCAGGCCTGACCTGCCTGCCTTCCGGGGCCGGCCGAAACCGAGGCCCGGGGCTGGGTGTGGGCAGCGGGGTTGAGACAAAGAGCTCCGCAGACACCTCGCTGTGGCTGGAGACGGAGCAGGCAGGTCCGGGTTCAGGTCTAGGGTCCAAGGCCAGGGCCAGAGGGTGGAAACTGGGCCTTGGGGAGATGCCCTGAATCCCTCCTTGCTTCTCTGGGGGGGCCCCTTCTCTGGTTGGCCTGACTGTGGATGGGGTGACAGCCAGCACTGGGGCAGGGACTGCAGTGCTGATGGTGCCCTGGCTGTCAGCCGCCGCCCAGCCCAGCCCAGCCCAGCGCTGGGCCTGATGTGCCGGGCAGCCTGCTGACTCCGGCTGGGAACGTCTCGAGTCCGTCCCTCCTTCCTGTTCGCCGCCTTCACCCTCGTTCACACCTTGCTCCCTTCCCGCCTGCTCAGGCCCTGGGTCCCCCGTGGGCTGCTGCCAGAATCCTCTTTAGGACGCTCAGAGCCGGTTGCTCACATGCCCCAAACCCCCGAGCCTCCAGAGTGAAACTCAGGGCCGTGCATTCAGGGCCTCTCCATGGCCCCAGCTCTCCTCAGCTTGTCTCCTCTGCCTTGTTCTGTCACGGCAGGAAGGTCCCCCGTCGCCTATCCCAGTTCTCCCACGACTACTCCCATTTATCTCTGCACACTTGTAACTGATTCATCATTTAACAAGGTAGCTGTGTGTGTGCACGTGGGGTGGCGGGGGGCCGTTGTTGCTTTGAGGGCTCACTGTGTGCCAGACACTGTTCTAGGCCAGAAGAGTCCGCAGTGAACAGGCGGTGGGCACACGCACCCCGTCTGAAGGGCGCAGCCTCTGAACAGCCCTGGCTGGTGTCGTATGAAGTCAGAGTCCTGATTTTTAGATGTCAGCAATTTTGATATTTTTTAAAAGTCTGCGTGGGCCAAACAGAACATAGCCACAAGCCTGATTCTGCCCTTGGGGCCACCACTGTCTCCCTCTTGGCCTCTTTAAACCCCAGGTGGCGAATGGTCCGCCTCAGATGGGCAGTGAGGAAAGGATGGGGGCTTGGGGGCCTGGGCATCCCTTGGGACCGATGCCCTGGAGGCCAACTGCAAGTGACCTGCGGGCGGCCGGGGCTCCTGGCATGGCCTCGGAGAGAATGCTGATGCACGTCTCATTTTTCCTTTCCTCCCCACCCAGTCTGAAGAAAGGAAAAGAATAGACGAATTGATTGAAAGTGGGAAAGAAGAAGGAATGAAGGTAAGGGGCCGCAGGGCCCGCTGCGTGGAGGTTACGGCTGTGAAGTCGCACCTTCCCTGGCGCAGAGGCTCACGTAGGAGCTGCGCTGCTTTAACCCCCTGATGGTCACTGTGACCAGGCGGGCCGTTACAGGTTGTCGAGGGACCAGATGCTAAAAGTATCGTTAAAGGGAATGCCTCACGAAGGAAACATGAGATGTTACCCTGAGGAAACTTTTTAAAAGTTACAATGAAATAACACGCAACATAAAATTTACCATTGTAATCATTTTCCAGTGTACAGTGAAGTACATCCTACAGTCACAGTTGTGCGATCATCACCTCTGTCTAGTTCCAGATCTCTTTCATCTTCCCAAACGGAAACCCCGTACCCATCTGCACTCGCGTTCCCTGCCCTCAGCCCCTGACAGCTGTCCGTCTGCTTGCTGTCTCTATGGGTTTGCCTATTCTGCACGCTTCATACAAATGGAATCATAGAATGTGTAGCCTGTTTTAACTGGCTTCTTTGATTTAGCATGATGCTTAGGGAAACTTTTAAAAGGACAAACTGATCAAATTTTTCTAGACTGTTTTCCTGGGAAATGGCAATGCCCAGGAGATTTGCTTTTCTCTTCGTATATTTCAGACACCCTGGGTGGATGAGAGGGGAGCAAGTCTCCATAGTGGTGGCCAGATGGCCCTGGACTAGGACCCAGGGGTTGGAAAGCTTCAGTTTCCACCCACCATGGAGGGGGATCTGAATTTTTTTTTTTTTTTTTTTTTTTTTTTGGCCCACACCGCACGGCTTGCGGGATCTCAGTTCCCTGACCAGGGATCGAACCTGTGCCCCCTGCATTGGAAGCTCGGAGTCCTAATCACTGGACCGCCAGGGAATTCCCTGGGGCAGGGGCCCCCAACCCCTGGGCTGCATGACCAATACTGGTCCCCGGCCTGTTAGAAGCCGGGCCGCACAGCAGGAGGTGAGCAGCAGGCGGGCGAGCGAAGCCGCATCCCCCCCGCCCCATCGCTCGCATCACCTCCTGAACATCCCCACCCCCGTCCATGGAAAAATTCTCTTCCGGGAAACTGGTCCCCGGTGCCAAAAAGGATGGGGACCGCTGCCCTAGGGGGATCTGAATTTAAGTCTGGACCCCTCAAGCAATCACCCTCCATCTCCATTTAAAATGGAGTGAGGAGAAACCCAGGAGGGTTAATTATGGGATAAAGGAGAGACTCAGAACACTGGGTCCTACTGCTCCCCCGAAGAGGCCAGGACGTGGACTTGAGTCTATGCTACACGGCTTCCTAGCTTTGTGGCCGTGGACACGACGCTGCCTCTCTAACCCCGTTTTCTCACCTGCAAAATGGGGCAGCACCCACCTAGCAGACCTCTCAGGATCTGGCGTAACAAGGCTCTGCACATGGGCACAAGGGAACTCTTTGGGGTGATGGATTGTGGTGATAGTTGCACAACTGTATATGTTGACTGATACCCATCAAACTGTACATGTGAAATGAGTGAATGTTATGGCCTGCCGTAGTAAAGCTGTTCAGAGAACACGGTGCAAGCCTCCCGCCCCCTGGAAGCCGGCCCTGCACGGTGGCGTTTGTTGCTGTTATGAACCAACCCTCCCTCTTGGCACCACCCAACAGATTGACCTCATTGACGGCAAAGGCAGGGGCGTGATCGCCACCAAGCAGTTCTCCCGGGGCGAGTTTGTGGTGGAATACCACGGGGACCTCATCGAGATCACCGACGCCAAGAAGCGGGAGGCTCTGTACGCGCAAGACCCCTCCACGGGCTGCTACATGTACTATTTTCAGTATCTGAGCAAAACCTACTGGTAAGTCCCCCAGTGCTTCGAGTGGCTCTTCCCCGCCCCGGCGGAGGTCCAGCCAGAGGGCCACCGAGGGCATCCTGACTCTCCTGCTCCAGCTTCTTGTTTAGTTCTTGCTACCTTTTTTCAAAGCTGTGATGCAGCTCCCCCACTCCCCCACTTCCCATGTTTAATGTTGGGGATCGGAGTGGTTCTGGGTGCCGTCTCGTGGGACAAGACGTAGACCAGTCTCATGAAAGCCTGCGTAGGGGCTCACCTGGCCTCTCCTCTGGGACCCGTGGCCAGAACAGCTCTGAGAATTGCTGACTTCTCTGTCCCCAGTGTGGCAGTGTCACTGATTGCTTTTTCTTTAATAGACTGTACTTTGTAGAGCAGCTTTAGGTTCCCAGCAAAACGGAGTAGAAAGTACAGAGCGTTCCCATGTGCTGGCCGCCTCCACACCCGCTGGCCTCCCCCCACCGTCAACAGAGTGGATTTTTATTCACTTATTTATTATGCAGAACTTCCACAAAGAGCCTTTTGCATTCCTGCCTAGGCCTGCCCCCTGCCTCGGATACCCCACACCGGGCACCTCTCTGGGCTCTTAAAGATTTTTTTTTTTGAGTTACTTCGCTTTCCCAAAAAACGTGGCCCTAAATAACCGTCCCACCAGAGCTGAGAGCAAGCGTGACTCTGACTGGGTTCAAAACCCTCTTTATCAGTGTAATCCTCTGTCGCCCTCCCTCCCCACCAGCGTGGATGCAACCAGAGAGACAAATCGCCTGGGAAGACTGATCAATCACAGTAAATGTGGGAACTGCCAAACCAAACTGCACGACATCGACGGCGTGCCTCACCTCATCCTCATTGCGTCTCGCGACATCGAGGCTGGGGAGGAGCTCCTGTATGACTATGGGGACCGCAGCCGGGCTTCCATCGAAGCCCACCCCTGGCTGAAGCATTAACCCCACGGCCCCTCCCCTCCCGCCTCCCTTCCTCAATGGACAAAGTGCCCTCAAAGGGAATTGACTTTTTTTTTTTTTTTACACATTTAATCTTAGCAGATTACTTCAGATGTTTTTAAAAAAGTATATTAAGATGCCTTTTCACTGTAGTATTTAAATATCTGTTACAGGTTTCCAAGGTGGACTTGAACAGATGGCCTTATATTACCAAAACTTTTATATTCTGGTTGTTTTTGTACCTTTTTTGCATACAAGTTGAACGTTTGTGCTTCCCGTGCATGCAGTCAAAGACTCAGCACAGGTTTTAGAGGAAAGAGTCGAACATGAACTAGGAAGCTGGGCGATGCGCCTGCGTCCACCCGAGGAGCCGGGACTCCCTCCCCTCCTCAGCCCCGACGTCCCAGTGCCAGGCGGGCGCGAGGAAGAGCTGCCTCCCCACGGCCTGGACGGGATGTTCCCAAGCTCTTGTTTTCCTGACATCTCGACAGGCGCACATGGAAGTGTATGAATATTTTTTAAAAAGGTTTCACAGTAAGATAGTCTTCCCCTCTGCTTTCTCGAAAGCTTACTGACCCGGTGGTTCACAGGCCGGGCCTAGATTTACTCTTCCACGGGCTGCCGCTTTTCTGGGCACCTCGAAGCATCAGGGCGGGGAATCAAAGCAGATGTGGGCAGGGACAAGCACTGCTTACCTAGCCCTGCCGGGCAGGGGTTCCCGAAACTGGGTTAATTTCTTTATAGAAATGTGAACACTGAGCTTATTTTAAAAAAAATAATAAAAATCAAAAAACAAGAAAAAAAAGTAACCACAGAAGACAACTTACATGTATATAGGTCTTGAAGTGAGTGACGTGGCTGCGTTTTTGTTTGGGGGTTTTTTTTAGTTTGGCTTTTTTTCTCCCTCTTGGTTTTGTTTCTGTAGAAGAGATTTGAGATGGTACACTATTCTAATCAAAAATAAAGTTTTGTAGTGTGACCAGAAATGACTTACCCAATTCCCCACCTCCCCACCCCCGCCCCAACCTGATTCTGCTGGGTGGAAAGTTCCAGACCTGCTGTCAAGGCTTTTTTTTTGTCAGGCCCCCTGGTGTCCTTCCTGTGAAGATGCAGCCATGAACCAAAGGGTGAGCCTACAAGCCCCGAAATGCAGGGTCCCCACCCCAGCTGCTGGCGTGCAGGGGAGCAGGCAGGCCCAGCGGCCCAGGGATCACGGCTAAGGGTACAGTTTGCACCTCGAGTTGTGACAGCAGGGAGAGCAGGTAGCTTCCTCCCAAAGGGGAGCTGATGCCCACTTCCTGTTAACCTGTAGTTCAGGGGCCTGGGGCTCTGGAGCCGTGACGGGGGGTCTCCTGGCCCCCTGCTCCCAGGTAAATGTGAATGGAGACAGGTATGAGAGCCTGTCCTCAACTTCAGTGCCCCCTGCCCCGGTCTCACGACGGTGCTACCTAAGAAAGTCTTCCCCCCACCCCACACTTGCCTGGTCAGTGGTCAGTGAATTGGAGGAGGATCCGATGGGAGTGTGTCAATGTGAGATAAAATGTCTTGGTTGTACCTGTTTGTGGTTTAGCTTTGTATTTAAAAAAAAAAAACTTGAAAATTATGTCATCATAAAAATGAAATGAAAATTAAAATATTTATTGCCAGGCAAGGCTACACGTGTCATTCTGGTTTTTTTGTGGTTTTTTTTTTGTTTGTTTGCTTTTTACAAGGCAGAGGCAGAAAAAAGGTTGCATTTTTTTGGTTTTGTTTTTTGTTTCGGCCACACTGCACGGCTTGTGGGATCTTAGTTCCCCAACCAGGGATTGAACCCTGGCCCTCAGCAGTGAGAGCTTGGAGTCCTAACCACTGGACTGCCAGGGAATTCCCATTTTATTTTACAAAGGGCCACACACCAGTGTGAAGCAGTTTTGGTGACTGTCCTCCTAGGGGACAGTCTCTTCGTTTTTATCATGTGGGGGGGGGTCAGAGGTTGCTTGTGGAGATTAAAAGTTAAACATGTTGCCCCCTTAGAACAGTGCCTGGCAAGTAGCGTACATTTTAGCTGTTGTAACTGTCGTTGTTTCTAACGCACTAGACTTGATTCTCAGGTAGCCGTCTCAATGGTGCTGGAAGTCGTCGTGTCCTCCCCGCCCCCCGCCAGCCTAGATCGCCATCCCCACGGCACACACCACCACCCGCCCCTGAGAGGCTTAGTTCCCTCAGCCCCAGGCATTAGAGGCAGGTTGGGACTGTGGGTAGAGTCCTTGGTTTACAGGCAGAAGATACATTCCCAGCGTCTATCAGCTTTAAGCATTTGTCAGCTGTCACCCTGAACAAATCACTTACCTTCTGAAATTTGTCCATCAAGTTCGGAATAGCCTCTGCCCACCTGCCTTGCAGGGGTTTCCACAGGATTCAGTCATCATGTCTACCTCCTCACGTTGGAGGGGAAGTGTGGTCTGGTGGCCAAGTGCTCAGCCCTGGAACAGAACCTCAGGTTCCAGCCACTTAGCAGCTGTGTAACCTTGGGCGGGTTACCTAACTACCCTGCGTGCCACTTTCCTCCTCAGTGACATGAAGATGATAGTGGTGCTTGTGTCGGGGTGATGGTGAGGATTGGATGAGTTTAAGACATAAAAAGTACTTGCACATAGATGATCCTCGGTAATCAGTGTTAGCTATTATTAGGATGAAAATTTGGGGTGGTTTTCTATCATTCACTGTTTACAAGTGCCCAGGACTGATAGATACTGCCTCTAAGCCTGCTCCTCCTCGGGTTGGGTTTGGAGTTGGAAGCCTGCAGTGTGGGAGCGGTCGTGTCTCTGCTGTCTGTGGTCACACTGGGCCCGGCTCCAAGAACTTAGCTTCTGGCACTCCAACGGCCACACCCCAGCATCTGCGGTTCTGAAGTCAGGATGCTCGGGTTCGTTTCCCAAGTCAGCTCTCACCTCCAAGGTGCAGAAATCCTCCTCCCTCCCTGCTGTTAAGAGGGCAGCAACCAGTCAGGGTTGCAGCGTTACACGGGGTTACAGGAGTCAGGAGCCCCCGATCTAGGATGCTGTTGAGATGGCATTCTGGATCAGACACTTGAACGTTGCCAACTTTTCTTGGGAGGCAGAGTGGTTTTGGCCTTGGCACCTGGGTTCAAGTCCCACTTTTATCACTTTCCAGCTAGGGCCTTAGACAAGCCCCTTAGCCCCACTGTGCTGGCACTTGCTTGGGTGAACCAAGGGAATAAATATAACGCCCATCCCATAGGGATAAGGTGAGGCAACATATATAGGTGTGGGCAAGGCATACAGTAAATTGCACTCATTATTAATATTTGCACTTTTTGCAGAATCCGGGTACATAGAGCGTCACAGATAAGAACCGAGGGCTTAGAATCAGGCCTGCGTGTGCATTCTGGGCAGTAACTTCCCAGCTACATGACCTTGTGTAAAGTACTTTAACCTCTTGGAGCCTTGGTTTGCAAATCTGTAAACTGGACGATTAGTATTGGTCCCCATCTCCTCAGATGTTATAGGAATAAATGAGATAATCCAGGCAGCAGGGAAACACGTTCAGTAAGCCAGTGTTATTCACTAAGAAGACAGGCTCATAGGTGAGTTCAGCAGGCTCATCAGTTTCTTTGCAAAGTGTAGTCTCCTGCTATCTACAGACTGTATTTCATTGATTCCTAAATGCACTTATTTTTTTCCACATTTTAATGTTGCTGAAATCAGGATGAGCCTTAAAATCAATAGCATCTTAATGTTATAATTTGTAGCATTTTTCCTGTCATAGCAACACATAGCAACATGGTGCCTCACTTAGATTCAATGAGATGTATGTGCACCATATATATATATGTATGTAGGTATACATACGTTATATATGTATATATACGTGTGTGCGTGTGTGTATTTGGCTCTTGAACAATGCAGGGAGTTATGGACACCCACCCTCTCCACAGTCAAAAACTCCGCATACAGCTTATAGTCAGCCCTCCATATTCGAGTTTCCTCCGTATACGCAGATTCAACCAACTGCAGGTCGTGCAGTACTACAGTATTTACTATTGAAAAAGGATCTGTGTGTGAGTGGACCTTCGCAGTTCAAACTGTGTTATTCAAGGGTCAACTGTACACAGTTCACAGATTTGGAAACCAAGACTCCAAAAAGCTGAAGTAACTTACACAAGGTCACGTAACTCTAAGAGGCCACTCTAAAACACAGAAAGTGTAAAAGTCATTTTACTTTCATAAAAAAATCATGTAAAGAAAGTCACATTAGCAAAATCAAATAGTCACTAAACATCAGTGAAGTCATCACTGCAAAGTCCATACCAGATTTCCCGGCATCCTCTTCTCCCCACCCCGATTTGGGCTGGTGTATTGCACAGCTACGCAGTAAAGTCCTGGGTTGTTTGTGAGCCCTGAGAAGCAGAAAGCACATCCGCACGCTGGGGGCCTCTTGGGGGGTTGAAGTGGGACTACAGGTGCCCCCGTTTCGCTTTCCTTCTGCTTTCTCGATTTCTTTGTGCCGCTTCACTCGCCCTGGCCCAGCCTTCGGGGGTGTTCAATTCTGCAGCTGGGGAGAAAACCTCACCCGTTCCTCCTCACACAGCTTTGAGGGGAAACAAAGGAGCAAGTGCAGTGGGTACGCACTGGTACTGAGAGATGATTTTTGAAGTCGTCTTCTGAGAACTGAGACATGGTCCCAGATCTATGTCTGCTTCCCTGATCGGAAAGAGAACCTGGGTGGAGAGAGAGAGGGGTCAGAGGGAACAGAGCGAGTTCTGAAGCGGGAGGTGCAGAACCTCCTGCAAAATCTGTAAGCAGCTCCTGCAGGCCATTTCCTCGGGGCTCATTATGGGACAGGCACTGTTCCAGGGCTTTCCATCTACTAGCTCATTTCAAACTCATAACAACATGAGGAGGTGAGTACAATCAATACCCCCATTTTATAGATGAGCAAACTGAGGTTATGGGAGGTTAAGTAACAGGCCCAAGGTCACACAGCATATCTTGGAACCACCGGGACTTGGGCCCAGAGCCCACATAACTACTGTGCTAGACTGACAGATGGAGTCTGGAACCTTTTTTTTTTCTTTAATTTCTGATTTTAAGTGGTTTTTATTGTACAGGAAGTGATAACTTCTCAATGGTACCTACAATTATAAAATAGATATTTGCAATGAATAAAGAGTAACATGTAAGTTCTTGGATATAACAGATAAAACATATAAAGATATCCCCTGAGGCATGAGTAACAAACTTTCAGTCCCCCTCATGCCAAGTTTTGAAAAGGAAGAATGACATCTGGGGGCTTCCCTGGTGGCACAGTGGATAAGAATCTGCCTGCCAACGCAGGGGACACAGGTTCTATCCCTGGTCCGGGAAGATTCCACATGCTGGGGAGCAACTAAGCCCATGCGCCACAACTACAGAGCCTGCCTGCCATAGCTACCGAAGCCCGCGCGCCTAGAGCCCGTGCTCCGCAACAAGAGCAGCCACCACAATGAGAAGCCCACACACCACAATGAAGAGTAGCCCCCGCTCACCGCAACTAGAGAAAAGCCTGCGCTACAACGAAGAGCCAGTGCAGCCCAAAATAAATAAATAAATAAAACTTTAAAAAAGGAATGACATCTGGGGTTGATCAAAGTACAGTGACACAAAGTACAGGGTCAATGCTATTTCCAGTTGTAGGAAAGATGCAAAGATGGCTGGTGGGCTGAAAAGTCAGTGATGGGGATACGGGCTCCTGCTTCCAGTCAAAGACAAACCTCCTGGGCACCGCTAGCAGTTCTGCCAGCAGCGGCAGGACGAGCCCTTGACTCACGTGCGGATACAGGCGTTAGGGCTCCACCGCCGGCCCCCTGAGCCTGCGCATACCCCGCCAACCCCACTTGCCTGTCTCAGGAAACGTCATCTTTCCCCACCCAGTCATTCAAGCCAGCAACCGGGAGTTGCTCTCCACTCGTCTCCCCTCAGCCCACCTGCTGTATTTTAGTCACCACGCCCCAGCTGTGTTCTGATCCCCCCACCTCTCATCTCCTCCACTGCCACACGCAGGCCAGGCCACCAGGAGGAGCGGAACAGCCTCCCCTCCCCCCACAATCCACTCACGCGGCAGCCAGAACGACCGCGTCACTGTGCAGAGCTCAGGCACTCCTCAGCTTAAACCCTTGCATGGCTCCCCACTGTCCTCAGGACGAAGACAAAAATCCTTCTCAGCATGACCTACTTCTTCGGAGAGTCGTCCATTCATTCATTCACTCATTCATTCCATTAGCTCGGTAATCTTGTCTGATCGTGAAATTGTGGCCTCACGCTCTTTGAAACCTGTGTCCTCAGGCTGGCTTACAAACATTGTATTTTTGCCGTACCAGGCTCAAACTCCAATTAAGTAACCCAAAGAACTCCCCTAGAAGAGGCAGAAAGAAACCAGTAGCTTATGGGGACTTCCCTGGTGGCCCAGTGGTTAAGAATCCGCCTTCTGGGCTTCCCTGGTGGCGCAATGGTTGAGAGTCCGCCTGCCGAAGCAGGAGACACGGGTTCGTGCCCCAGTCTGGGAAGATCCCACATGCCGCGGAGCGGCTGGGCCCGTGAGCCATGGCGGCTGAGCCTGCGCGTCCGGAGCCTGTGCTCCGCAACGGGAGAGGCCACAACAGTGAGAGGCCTGCGTACCGCAAAAAAAAAAAAAAAAGAATCCGCCTTCTGATGCAGGGGACACGGGTTCGATCCCTGGTCAGGGAACTAAGATCCCACCTGCCGTGGGGCAACTAAGCCCGCGTGTGTCGCAACTACTGAGCACGCGGGCCACAGCCAGAGAGAAGCCCATGCGCCTCAGCAAAGGATCTCGTGTGCCGCAAAAAGATCCCGGATACCGCAACTAAGACCGACGCAGCCAAAAATAAAATAAGTAAATAAATATTAAAAAAAAAAAAAAAAGAAAGAAGGAAACCAGTAGCTTATGGGTCTGGAAGCCTTGTTTACAGTGAGATCCTCAGCCAATGAATGTCCCAAATAAACACCTTCAGATCTGACACCTGCTGTAGGGTGGAGATGCTCTTTCATTCATTATCTTACCTCAGGAGACCCTTTCTTGGGGAAGAAACACTCCCACTGGCCCTACTTTGTCCCCTCAACCCTTCTTCACAAAGCAGCCAGAGTGAGCTTTTTATAGGTGAATAGGGACATGTCACTCCCCAGCTTAAAACCTTCCAAGGTCTTTCCAAAGCACTTGGAATGAAACCCAAAGTCGTCACCGGGATCCACTCGGCCCCGAATGACCCGCTCCCTTCCCTTCTCCAACCTCACCTCCCTTCTCTTTGCTGCTCCAGCCACCGTGATCTCTGTTGCACAAGCTCTCTCCAGCCTCTGGCCTTTACACCTGCTGTTCCCCCTGCCAGGAAGGCAGGGAAACTCAGGTCATTATGGCCTTCCAGGGCTCAGCTCGAATGTTGCCTTTCCATAGAAGTCTTCCAGGACTCCCCAAATCTAAAGTAGCTCCCTATCGGGAACTTCCTGGCGGTCCAGTGGTTAGGACTTCGCGCTTTCACTGCGCAGGGCCCGGATTCGATCCCCGTTTGGGGAACTAAGATCCCATAAGTTGAGGCCAAAAATGACTTAAAAAAAAAAAAAAGCAGCTCCTGATCAACCTCTCTCTCAGCACCCTATTTAACGGTCTTCAGCACAGGTAGGGCCATCTGAAGCTGTCCCGTTAGTACATTTCCTGACCGGTTCACTCTCTGCCTCCCCTACTGGAATGTAAGCGCCATGAGGGCAGGGACTCCGTCTTGCTCACTGTATCCCCAGCACTTAGATCAGTGCCTGGCACATGGTAGGCTCTCAATAAGTATTTGTCGGAAGAGTAAGTAAATGTGGTTTCAGGTGGTCTTGTCTGATAAAGCTGTTTCATGCAGCCATTCAAGAAAGCCTGGTGATACTAACTGAACTGAGTAGACACGCACTCTGTGGGCTGTTTGCCCCTGCAGAAGCATCCCCTCTCTTCTCTAGCCTGCGCCTCCAGGAGGCTGAGCTCTGTGGGGGATCTCAGCAAGCTCCCTTGTCCTCCAGCTTTCAGCTGGGCTCAGCCAATGGGAAGCACCTGCGCGCGCGGGGAGGGCGGGAGGAGAGAGAGGCGAGGGCGTTCACTCCCTGCTGTGTCCCTGCCAGGCTCTGTGTGCTCCTCTGCTGAAGGCCACATGCCTGTATGACTCTCCCCCTTCCCCTCACAGCTCCCGCCTCTCGCCCCTCTATTGCCGCCCCAGGATGCTTCTCCATGCTTCTCCAACCCGTATCTCTGTTCCCACATCTGTAAAATGTCCCTTCTTTAAATCTTTTCAGTCACTCCTTTTGTGTGAGCCTTTGTTTCTTGATAAGCAGGAACCCTGGATGATAGGCCCCATGGCCCTGCAATATCACTTCTGGGTGTATATCCCTGGGAAATTCACACCCAGGTCCATGAGAGGACATGAATAAGCATGGAGATATTCACTGCAGCACTGTCCACAGTGGGGGAGGCAACCTGCGATCCCATCGCTGGGGTCAGAAACAAGTTGGATGTCTACACTGCTATATGGACAGCTCTTAAAAACTACTTAATGTCCATCAACAGATGAATGGATAAATCGAATGTGGTCTATACACACCATGGAATATCACTGGGCCTTAAAGATGAAAGAAATGCTGACACGTGGTACAATATGGATGAACCTGAAGACATTATGCTAATCACATAAGCCAGTCATGAAAGGACAAATACTGCATGTCTCCACTTATATGAGGTCCCAAGGGTAGTCAGATTCATAGAGACCGAAAGTAGAGTGGTGGGTG
This sequence comes from Mesoplodon bidens, assembly GCF_964165515.1. NCBI lineage: Eukaryota > Metazoa > Chordata > Mammalia > Artiodactyla > Ziphiidae > Mesoplodon > Mesoplodon bidens. Next base: position 7,121,222 of record NC_138169.1, on the reverse strand, counting down.
CCAGGGGCTGGAGAGGGGAACAGAAGAGTTAATGGTTAATGGGGACAGAGTTTCGGGACAGGATGACGAAACAGTTCTGCAAATGGATAATGGTGGTGGATGCACAGGATCTTAATGCATTTAATGTGACTGAATTGTACACTTAAAAGTGATTAAAATGGTCTCACAGACAGAGAAAACAATCTTATGGTGAGCAAAGGGGAAGTGGCGGGGAGGGATAAATTAGGAGTTTGGGATTAACAGATACAAACTACTGTATATAAAATAGATAAACAACAAGGACGTACTGTACAGCACAGGGAACTATATTCAATATCTTGTAATAACCTATAATGGAAAAGAATCTGAAAAAGAATATCTATATAAGTGTAACTGAATCACTTTGCTGTATACCTGAAACTAATACATTATAAGTCAACTGTACTTCAATTTGTTTATTATTATTATTATTATTATTATTATTTTTTGGCTGCGCCACATGGCATACAGGATCTTAGTTCCCCGTCCAGGGATCGAACCCGCAGCCCCTGCATTGGAAGTGTGGAGTCTTAACCACTGGACCACCGGGGAAGTCCAACTATACTTCAATTTTTAAAAAAATAATTTAAATGGTAAATTTTATGTTAGGTATGATTAAAATAAAAAACACTTAAAAAAAAAAGATCATTCAAACTCAGTTCTCAAAGCCCAAAGCATCTGACCATATATCGGCTAAAGCCATGCTGTCCAATACAGCAGCCACTAGCTACACATGCCTTTTTTTTTTTTTTTTTTTTTGCGGTACGCGGGCCTCTCACTGCTGTGGCCTCTCCTGTTGTGGAGCACAGGCTCCGGACGCGCAGGCTCAGCGGCCATGGCTCACGGGCCCAGCCACTCCGCGGCATGTGGGATCCTCCCGGACCGGGGCACAAACCCACGTCCCCTGCATCGGCAGGCGGACTCTTAACCACTGCGCCACCAGGGAAGCCCTACACATGCCTTTTGAGCCCTTGAAACATAACGAGTCTTTTTTTTTTTAATTAATTAATTTTATTTATTTTTGGCTGCGTTGGGTCTTCATTGCTGCGCACGGGCTTTCTCTAGTTGCGGTGAGTGGGGGCTACTCTTTGTTGCAGTGCACAGGCTTCTCATTGCGGTGGCTTCTCTTGTTGTGGAGCACGGGCTCTAGGGCGCGCAGGCTTCAGTAGTTGTGGCGCACGGGCTTAGCTGCTCCGCGGCATGTGGGATCTTCCCAGACCAGGGCTCGAACCCATGCCCCCTGCATTGGCAGGCGGATTCTTAACCACTGCGCCACCAGGGAAGCCCCATAACGAGTCTTAACTGAAATGTGCTGTCAGTGTAAAATACATATCAGATTTCAAGGGCTTTTACTATTTTAAAAAAAGAATGTAAAATTTCTCATTAATAATGTTTTATAGTGATCACACGTTGAAATGATAATATTTTGGATGTGTTGGGTTAGTAAAATATATTATTAAAATTTGAAAAAGAGGGCTTCCCTGGTGGCGCAGTGGTTGAGAGTCCGCCTGCCGATGCAGGGGACACAGGTTCGTGCCCCGGTCCGGGAGGATCCCACGTGCCGCAGAGCGGCTAGGCCCGTGAGCCATGGCCGCTGAGCCTGTGCGTCCGGAGCCTGTGCTCCGCAAGGGGAGAGGCCACAACAGTGAGAGGCCCGCCTACCGCAAAAAAAAAAAAAAAAAAAAAAAAAAAAAATTGAAAAAGAGTTCCTGAGGGAATTCCCTGGCAGTCCAGTGGTTAGGACTCTGCGCTTCCACTGTAAGGGGCACGGGTTCCAGCCCTGGTCTGGGAACTAAGATCCCGCATGCCACGGTGCAGCCAAAAAAAAATTTAAATATATATTTCTTTTTCTAAAAAAAAAGAGTACCTGATAAAAAAGAAAACAACAGTGCTTAGTGAAGAAAAACAAATACGAGGAAACAGAATGAAGTGTTAAACAAAATATCAGTTACTATTGAAAATACATCCACAAAAGACAATACACAATTTTTAGAACATGGTAAATAAATACCCATATGAGACTGGCTGAGGGGGAGGGGAGCTGGGAAGCAGAATGGGAATGGGGGATGGGGATAAAGAGGGAACAAATAAAACCAAGAAGAAAGGGGTCTTACGCTCACAATGAGGTGCATTGTGCCATGAGTTGAGACTCACTAATGCAACCCTATGTTCCTGAGATCCAAAAAGAGAAAAAGAAAAGAAAAAGTTTCTCCTCTCTCTTGAAACAAAGGCATCTTAATTAAACCTGCCCTGGAAGGTAACTCAGAATCTCTGATCCCTCAAAATTATTTCCCTGTGAAATTGGAGTCTGCGAAGTCCTTGCAGAATAGGTCATTGCAGCACCCCCAGCTTGAGCACCACACCTGGTGCACAATATAGACTCAGTGAGGGTTTGTTGACTGGTTAATGACTGGATGAATGGAAGAAAACGAGGTCCCCTCAGCCCTCCCTGAGAAGCAGGAATAATGGAGCGAGAGCCAGATGGCGGCCTGGGACCTGACACAGCCTGCGATGGTGGGCCATTTGGATCGTACAGTCTTTATTTTTAATCTTAAATTATTTGCCGGCATTTGGAAATCAGATTCCATGAACAAATCCGGCTTCTCAGCTTCACTCAAGAAGCGGAAGCTCTGGTAACATGTTATTCCTAGGCCAGACAGAACTGAGGGGCAACTGTCCCCTACCCCACCCCACAGCCCCATCACTTATCCACATTAAGTGCTTGGCCCCTGTAGGCTTTCTAGTTTGAGATCCCTGATCGAGGCTGTTTCTCACTTTCGATCCAAAAGACCAGGAGCTGATAAACTGTCACCAGGCCGGACATTCTCAAAGCAACCAAGGCAAACCAGCTGCTCCCTTCAGCATGGGGTGGAGGAAAGGTGTGCCTAATTGTACTGACATCTGTAGACAGAAAAGGCGCATCTCAAGGTGTGGTCCAAGGGCTCCCCACATCAGGACTGTCTGGGAATTTAGTAAAAATCCAGATTTCTGGGCCTCATCCTAGAACCAATGAGTTGATATCTGAGAATCTGAATTTTAACTAGTGTCCCACACTCTACGGTTTGAGGCACAGCAACCAAAGAAACAAGGGATTAACGATGGTGCATGAACACGAGGGGAGTATTCAGGGGACACTGCGTTATGGGTCCCCGCACTGGGAGACCCAGGGTCCTCCAAAGTTGGTGATGAACTAGCCCCCTTAAACTCCAATAATTATTGTTACTGTGTTTTTCTTGTGGTTGTAATATTATTATTATTTGGTTATTGTTATTATATCATAGGGAGGCAGTAGGGTGTGGAATCTGGATTTCCTTGGGTTCAAATCCTGACTTCACTATTCACTATCTGTGTGACCTTGGGTACGTGATTTTACTTCTTGGTATTGACTTCCCCATCTGTAAGTTGGGGAGTGTAATAGTTCCTACCTCATAGGGTTACTGTGAAGAGTCGATGAATTAACATATGTTAAGTGCTTACACTACTGCCTGGCAGATATTATAATACACCAGAAATGAGTTTTCATATCAGCTGCAAGACCACCACCAGGAGAGCAGGACCTCCTTCTCTCACCCCCACTCCTTCCTTTAGTGATTATGTAGTGGCAACAGGGGGCAGCCAGGTGACTTACAGCTTCCTTATGATTGTCTTCTCCTCCTTGTTATTGCTGGCATTGCTGGCCCTGGTAACCAGAGCATCTTTTTCTCTTCTTCCTCCTGGGCCTTCTCTTGCTGGGATCAGGCCACTAGGAAAAAGGAGACAAATAAGTGGGTTGTTTTTTTTTGCAGATCTCTTATCTGTGCAGCTCTGAAAGTGAAGGTTCTTAATAATTATTATTATATTAATAATATTATCATTGAAATGCTACAGTTAGACATTCTGACTCGGATGATTAGAATCTTCCTTCCACATTTCCACCGTTGACACCTCTTCTTTCTTTCCCTTGGCTAATTCCATTGGCTGGTACTTTAAGCTTCTCCAATTGCTAGAAATATAACCATGTATAAATCCTCTAACTTAACCGTTGATTTCCTAATTAGTAAAATAAGGATAATGAAAGTACCTAATTCCTAGGATTGAGGGATTAAGCAAGATAATAAATGGAATTCATTCATTCGTTCAACAAATATTATTAAGCTACAAATTGTACCAATGTATATAGATATAGCAATTAACAAAATAGATAAAATATCTTCTCTCATGCAATTTATATCCCATTGGGGAAGAAAACAGTCACGAAACAAATAAATAAGTAAAATTTAAAAATATATAATAAGTCAGATGGTGATAAGACCTAGACTGATATTGATCAATAAGATATTTAGGTCAGGTGACCCAAAGAGGGCCAGAGTATTTCCCTGGATTTGATGTACAGAACTTGGAAGAAGGCTATTCTCTCTCACTTGCTGATTGCCAGCAGCCATGCTTCCTAAGATTCAGAGAAGGGCTGTCTTTAATACAAAATAATAAGGCCAATAAAGAGAAGCAAAGAGGAAAGAAAGAGGCACACAGTCCCTGATTCCAACCCTGAGGCCTTAGTTGCAGTTTTTTCTTTATTTCTGAGACCAATTCCAGGATCCTTCCCAGCTATGTGAGCCGATAAAACTCCCTTTTGTGCTTAAGTTAGTTTGAATTGGATCTCTGTCACCTGCAACCAAAAGAAGCCTGACCACAGTGAAGCATTTCAATGTCTGACCCAGGGACTTCCTTGGTGGTCCAGTGGTTAAGAATCCGCCTTCCATGGGACTTCCCTGGTGGCGGAGTGGTTAAGAATCCGCCTGCCAATTCAGGGGACACGGGTTCGAGCCCCGGTCCGGGAAGATCCCACATGCTGTGGAGCAACTAAACCCATGCACCACAACTACTGAGCCTGCGCTCTGGAGCCCGTGAGCCACAACTACTGAGCCCCCGTGCCACAGTTACTGAAGCTCACGTGCCTGGAGCCCATGCTCTGCAAGAGAAGCCACTGCGATGAGAAGCCTGTGCACTGCAATGAAGAGTAGCCCCTGGTCGCCACAACTAGAGAAAGACCGCATGCAGCAACGAAGACCCAGCGCAGCCATAGATAAATAAATAAATAAATACTTTTAAAAAATATTAAAAAATTAAAAAATAATCTGCCTTCCAATGCAGGGGATGCAGGTTCAATCCCTGGTTGGGGAACTAAGATCCCACATGCTGTGGGGCAACTAAGCCAGGGCCCCACAACTAGAGAGCCCACGCGCTGCAACTAAGACCTGATGCAGCTAAATAAATAAATAAATAAATATTAAAAAACAAAAAGTCTGACCCAGTAAGCTCATTAGATCCACTTGGGTATTTTGTTGTGGTACCTACTGGTAAATTTATGTCCATGCTACCGGCATCAATTTTCCCCTTACTACAGACTGAATTCATATGTTGAAGCCCTAACCCTTAATGTTATGGTGTTTGAAGATGGGACCTTTGGAAGGCAATTAGGTTTACACGAGGTCATGAGGGTGGGCCCTCATGATGGGATTAGTGCCCTTGCAAGAAGAGACACCAGACGGCTTGCTCTCTCTCTCATTCTCCCCACCATTTGAGGACACAGCAAGAAGGCAGCTGTCTACAAGCCAGGAAGAGCCAGAACCAACCATACTGGCACCTTGATCTTGGACTTCTAGCCTCCAGAACTGTGAGGAAAAAAATTTCTATTGTTTAAGCCACCCAGACTCTGGTGTTTTGTTATGGCAGCTGGAGCTGACTGAGATACCCCTGTAGGTATGCACATCAGATAGCAGAATTTACCCCTCTCTCTCTTTCTTTGCAAAGAGTGGGCTCTTATTACTTAATATTATTTCTATTTTTATTATATATATTTATTATAATAATATTCATATGAGAATCATCTAAAAATTACCTTTTCCCACTATCTACCATTACATAACACCCTAAAACTTAGTGATTTAAAACTATGATGATTTATGACTTCTCATGATGGCTCTTTTTCTTATGGTTCATTTGGTGGTTCTCCTGATGGTCTAGTTTGGGGTTCTCAACTGGCTGCATTCAGTTGGTGGATCAGCTGGGGGCTGGATGCAGCTGGGGCTGTCATATGGGACACCTTGGTTTTTCTTCATGTCACCTCTCCATGTGACTACCTGGAGCTTCCTCATAGCATGGTGGTCTCAAGGCAGCAATCTGAGAGCACAAACATGGAAGCTGCTAGGCCTTCAAGAGCCTTAACCTAGGAAGCCAAACAGCATCACTTCCACCAAATTCGATTGGTCAGAGCAAGTCATAGGGCCGTCCAGATTCAAGGGGACGGAAAATAGACTCTACCTCTAGTACCTCTACTCCGATGAGAGGAGTGGAAAAGTCTCATTGCAAAAGAAATGCAGGGGGACTTCCCTTGTGGCACAGTGGTTAAGAATCTGCCTGCCAATGTAGGGAACACAAGTTCGAGCCCTGGTCCGGGAAGATCCCACATGCCGCGGAGCTACTAAGCCTGTGCGCCACAACTACTGAGCCAGCGCTCTAGAGCCCGTGCGCCACAGCTGCTGAGCCCGTGTGCCGCAACTACTGAAGCCTGCGCGCCTAGAGCCCGTGCTCCGCAACAAGAGAAGCCACCGCAATGAGAAGCCTGCGCACCGCAATGAAGAGTAGCCCCAGCTCGCTGCAACTAGAGAAAGCCCGCGCGCAGCAACGAAGACCCAATGCGGCCAAAAATAAAATAAATAAATAAATAAATAATTTTAAAAAAAGGAATGCAGGATGGGAAAAACTCTTGTGACCATCTTTGGAAACAGTCGACCATATCTGCTTTCAGTTAAAACTATCATTAGGGGCCTCCCTGGTGGCGCAGTGGTTGAGAGTCCGCCTGCCGATGCAGGGGATACGGGTTCGTGCCCCGGTCTGGGAGGATCCCATATGCCGCGGAGCGGCTGGGCCCGTGAGCCGTGGCCGCTGGGCCTGCGCGTCCGGAGCCTGTGCTCCGCAACGGGAGAGGCCACAACAGTGAGAGGCCCGCATACCACAAAAAGAAAAAAAAAAAAAAACAAAAAACAAAAAAAAAACTATCATTAGTATGAGCTTGGGCCTCCAAATTGATGCAGTTGCTAAGAGAACACCTCAGTTGACATGCTGGTTTCTCCAGAATATATAACACAGGAGACTAAACAGAATCCTGCTGTCTGTCTCTTGGCCTGTACCGGATGGGGAGTGCACATCTGTTGTTCTCTGGGAATTCAAAACTGGAACTAACATGTGTTGCTTTATTCACCAGCACGCTGCTCATGGCACCGGCAGTCTAGCAGTCCCTCTTTTTAACTAACCGTGTCTGGAGTACTTATTAAATGAGATGAAGACAGGTCTTTCCATTAACAGCGTTCCAACCTCAGCAGAAGGAAGACAATTAAATTCCTGTTGGCAGAACTCAGCTCTTTTGGATTTAGCTTCCTAGGACATTTTTACTTTGATGCTCTCTTAATGATGCCACATTGAATGAATTTAAAGAATAATATCATTGGGGCTTTGTTTTGTTTTGAATTAGAGTATGTCCTTACTTCCAAACTTTCTGAGTCCAAATGTGGCATGATAATTAAAAGCTCAGGCTCTAATGTCAGGCTGTCTGACATCACGTCTCAAGGTTGCCACCACCAGCCCTGGGACTTCAAGCAGGTACTTGACCTCTCTGACCCTTAGATCATCTTGGGGATAACATTACCCTAACTCATAGGCTTGCTGTGAACACTAATTGAAATGATGCTCGGGATACACTTAGCACGTGGTAAGCATTGATAAATATTAGTTGGCAATACGTTTTGTTTGTTTTGGTTTTTACTTTTTGGCGGCACCCTGAAGTATGTGGGATCTTAGTTCCCCCACCAGGGACCGAACCTGCGTCCCCTGCATTGGGAGCTCGAAGTCTTAACCACTGGACCACCAGGGAAGTCCTGGTACCATGTTTTTATTCTCTTGATCTTTCCTTCTCCTGCCTCTAAGGAAACCTGCTTTGTTTAACTCAGTGTTTCCCGGAATTATTCAACCACAGAGCTCCTTCTGGTTGTGCTGTGTGGCTTGTGGGAACTGAGTTCCCCGACCCGGGATTGAACCTGGGCCACAGCAGTGAAAGTGCCGAATCCTAACCACTGGACCACCGGGGAACACCCCAGAGCTCCCTTTTCAAGAAACACCTACATAAAGTAAAACTATTTGGGGAAACATGGTGCAGAAGGATAAAGCGAGGTCCAAACCTGCTACGTCAATAGCTTCCTTATTTCCTTTCTTGCTTGTCCTACAGTTCCTCCTCTACCCAGGATTACTGTGATCTTTTCTAACTTTTAATTTTTATACAATTTCAAACTTAGAGAAAAGGTGTAATACTAGTACAAAAACTTCCCGTACATCTACCCAGATCCCTCAAATGCTTACCCGTGTATCTATCTACCCATCCATCCACCTATCCACCTACCTACCCATCCACCCATGCAACCATCTTCTCCCTGAACCACTTGAGAGTAAACTGGAGACATCTTACCCCCTCACTCCTAAATGCTTAAATGTCTTTCCAAAGAACAAGGACATTCGCTCACATAACCAAGTCATTCAGTTATCAAAATCACCACACTGATCTTTTAAAATAGTAAATCAGACTGTGTCATTCCCTTAAGACTTCCCAAAATCTTCTCATTACACTTACAATAAAACTAGAGCTCCTGGGCTTCCCTGGTGGCGCAGTGGTTAAGAATCTGCCTGCCAATGCAAGGGACATAGGTTTGAACCCTGGCCTGGGAAGATCCCATATGCCGTGGAGCAACTAAGCCCATGCGCCACAACTACTGAGCCTGAGCTCTAGAGACCGCAAGCCACAACTACTGAAGCCCGCATGCCTAGAGCCCGTGCTCCGCAACAAGAGAAGCCACAACAATGAGAAGCCCACGCACAGCAATGAAGACCCAAATAAATAAATAAATAAATAAATAAAAGTTAAAATCCCAAATAAATAAATAAATAATTTTTAAAACCCTAAATAAATAAATAAATAAATAAATAAATAAATAAATTTATTTTTTAAAACCCCCAAAACTAGAGTTCCTTCCTGTGGCCAAAAAGGCCACTCCTCGGTCTCTTCTGGACCATCCTCTACCTCACATTCCAAGTTCCACCATGGTGGGTCTCTTAAATTGGCCAAATGGGTTCCTACCTCAGGGCCTTTGCACTTCTTGTTCTACTTTTATGCAACCAAATCTTTACATGGTTGGCTGCTTCTTGTCATTCACCTCAGGGGGGGTCTTCCCTGACCACCCAGTCTAAAGCAGGGCCCCCCCAGCACTCTGCTCTCTGTCATGTCACCTTGATCTACATTCTCTTCAGCATTCACCACCATTATCCTGTGTGTTCATTGCAGGCCTCCTGGCTGATTGCCTGTCTTCCTCCTAGACTAGCACAGACTTTCTGTTTTGTTCCTGCTCTACCCTCAGTGCCAGGAATAGTGTCTGGCATATAGTGGGTCTTCAATAAGTAGATTGGATGAACATAAGAACAGATATGTAATATATCAAGGGATTCTAGGCAGTGTCTTGCTCTGCAGTGTAGGAGCCCCAGGCAGCACAGCCCACCTCTTATAGCACTGCAGCTCTTCCTGCACCAGCAGCAGCTGCGACTTGAGTTTGTTGCGCTCCTGTAGCACGTCTCTCAGCTCCTGTAGAGTAAAGCGTGGTCGGTTGGGATCTGTCAGGTCAACCACCATTTTGTCTGGTCCCAGGTTCACCTGTAAGAAAAGACATCACTTATACAGTTTCCCTCATGAGGATGGACTGTCTATCCCAGAAAGGAAAGTTCTCTTGTTCTGTTACTACTCCCAGGGACCCGATGAGATGAGACGTTGCCTGTTGGAAGTGTTTGGTTGATGGTAAAGAGACAAGAATTCTAAGTACCATTCTCCAAGAAAGGAGCCAGGGCTCCTTGGAGAATAGCTGAGTCCAGGGCTGGAACAGGGAAACTCCAAGTTGAGTCTGGAACATTCCACTGTGTAAGGGATGGAGACAGATCAAAAGGACACAGTTTGAAGGCACTCCTACTGGCCAAACTGAACGACTTGAGTATCCGCGTGAATAGTAACAGGAATGGATAATAACCCATCAAATAAAAACAGGATTCAGGAATCCATACTTAAAATTTTTAATTTAGGGAATTCCCTGGTGGTCCAGTGGTTAGCACTCCAAGCTTCCACTGCAAGGGGCATGGGTTCAATCCCTGGTCGGGGAACTAAGATGCCACATGCTGAGTGGCGTGACCAAAAAAATAGAATAAATAAAAATTTAAATTTAAATTAATTAACTAATTAATGGGGATGTAATGGCTAATCTTATGTGTCAACTTGCCTGGGCTAAGGGATGCCCAGACAGCTGGTTAACCCATTATTTCTGGGTGTGTCTGTGAAGGTGTTTCTGGAAGAGATTAGCATTTGACTTGGTGACCTGAGTACAGCAGAGCCTCCTCCCCAGTGTGGGTGGGCATCATCCAATCCATTGAGGGCCTGAATAGAACAAAAAGGCGGAGAGAGGGTGAATTCACTCCCTGCTTGAGCAGGACATCCTTCTTCTCCTGCCCTTGGACAGTGCGCATCAACCCTCTTGGTTCTTGGGCTTTTGGACCTAGACCAGGACTTATACCATCAGCCCCCTGACACAAGCCTTCTGACTTGGACTGAATTACACCACCGGCTTTCCTTATTCTACAGCTTGCAGGCAGCAGACTGTGGGTCTTCTCGGCCTCCATAACCACGTGAGCCGATTCCTATAATAAATATTCTCATCTGTGTCTATATCTACATCTATATCTCCTATTGTTCTATTTCTCTGGAGAACTCGGACTAATACCAGAAAGGAGGAGGGGGATCTGTACTTTACAGAAGAATGCCAATTAATACGTGTAGAAGATGATAGAGTTAGAAAATCATCCTTTTGCAACCAACGCAGTAATAATTGATTCAGGCAAGACGAATGAATGGACCTAAAACTTTTGGGTGAAAGTTTGTTGGGGAACAGGATATTTCACAGTTTCAAAGTACTTTCCCATAGGCTACTTATGCATTATTACAAAGGGAATAAAGACACCGTTACAGTGCAGAAATCTTGCAGACACCACCTTAACCAAGTGATAGAAGTTACCATCACCAATAACGACAAACTGAATCAGGTGCCTCCTGATATGAGGCACTGAGATGGACACAGCATCACTTAAGTGGTGTCCCTGCTAAACATGTATAACTTGAATCTAACCATGAGGAGACATCAGAACAAGCCCAAGTTGAAGGACATTCTACAGACTAACTGATATACAATCTTCAAAAATGTCAAGGTTGGGGCTTCCCTGGTGGCGCAGTGGTTGAGAGTCCACCTGCCGATGCAGGGGACACGGGTTCGTGTCCCGGTCCGGGAAGATCCCACATGCCGCGGAGCGGCTGGGCCTGTGAGCCATGGCCGCTGAGCCTGTGCATCCGGAGCCTGTGCTCCGCAACGGGAGAGGCCACAACAGTGAGAGGCCCATGTACCACAAAAAAAAAAAAAAAAAAAAAAAGTCAAGGTCATGAAAGACAAGGAAAAGCTGAGGAACTGTTCCAGACTAAAGCTGACTAAAGAGCTATGTCCTAAAGGTACCGTATAACCCTGCATTGGATCTTGCATCAGAAAAAAAAAATGCGATAAAGGACATTATTATTATTATTATTATTATATTTTTTTTTGTTACGCGGGCCTCTCACTGTTGTGGCCTCTCCCCTTGCGGAGCACAGGCTCCGGACGCACAGGCTCAGCGGCCATGGCTCACGGGCCCAGCCGCTCCGCGGCATGTGGGATCTTCCCGGACCGGGGCACGAACCCGTGTCCCCTGCATCGGCAGGCGGACTCTCAACCACTGCGCCACCAGGGAAGCCCAAGGACATTATTATGAATTTTGAATAGGGATGGCATATTAGATCTTAGTATTCTATCAACCTTTCTCCCTGAATTCAATTATTTATTGTGGTTATGTAATAATATATCTTAGGAGATACACACTGAAGTATTTAGTATTTAGGGTGAAAGATCCTAATCTTTTACTAACTCTGCAGCTAACATAATGTCTGAAGATTTTGAGTGAATAAATAATGTATAGACATAAATATCTGTTACATATGAGTAGATATGTGCATATATACATGTATGCATGTGTGTATATACTTCAGTGTGTATCTCTTAAGACGTACCACACACACACACAAACACATACATACATACACCTGAATATAACACCTGAATTGATGTGAAAGATATACAAGTGTTCATTGTACTTATCTTGCGACTCTTCCATAGGTTTGACATTTTTTCAAACTAAAGTTAAAATAAAGCAAATATTTGAAAACAACCTAAATGTCCATTAGCAGAAGTCTAGTTAAACAAACTAAGGCACAACCACACTCGGGAATATTCTACAGGTGATAAAAAGAATAAGCCACACTATAAAGAGACATGCAATAGTGACCACATTCCTCCTCTCGGATTGATAAACATCAGCATGTTTGAAAACACACTGTGTTGTAAAAGCTGTGGGGAAACCCGTTCCTTCACTGATTGCAGAGGGAGCCAATCTCTTTAACCCCTTTGGAGTGCAACTTGATAATGCTTCTTAAACCTTCCAACGTGGGGGACTTCCCTGGTGGCGCAGTGGTTTGAGAATCCGCCTGCCAATGCAGGGGACATGGGTTCGAGCCCTGGTCCGGGAAGATCCCACGTGCCGCAGAGCAACTAAGCCTGTGCGCCACAACTACTGAGCCTGCGCTGTAGAGCCCGCGAGCTGCAACTGCTGAAGCCCACACACCTAGAGCCCGTGCTCTGCAACAAGAGAAGCCACCGCAATGAGAAGCCCGTGCACCACAACGAAGAGCAGCCCCCGCTCGCCGCAACTAGAGAAAGCCCGCGCACAGCAATGAAGACCCAGTGCAGCCATAAATAAATAAATAAATAAATTTTTAAAAAAAACTTCCAGCTTTCCTTTGACCCAGTGAATCCACTTCCCCTAGATACTGAGGGGGCCAACTGCTATAAGTCAGAATAATTCACTGTTGCATGGGGTCGGAGCAAACGACTGGAAAATGAAGGTCTTTTGATAAGAAACTGGTTAAAGCAGAGATACTGAACCTTTTTTTCTTCTGCCGTGGACCCTTATGGCAGCCTGGTAAAGCCCACATGGATTCCATCTCAAAATACTGATTTTAAATGTATAAAAGGCATAGAATTACAAGAAAACCAACTAAGATAACACATTCATCAAAATCTTCTAAAAATAAATTTGTGATTCCTAGACCTGCTTCTTTATTAAATAACATGATGTAGCCACAGGTCTAATAAGATACAGAAGGAAAACAAAGTTTTGAGATCTGCACTACACTGTAATGGGATATGAAAACATCTGTGATTTCCATTGGCGATTGTCACAGGTACTGCTAATACTACTGTGGTTTGTTGCCTATAGTCATAACTGAAGAAAGTGTTATGTTTCAGATGGAGATTGGTGAAAATAAAAATACAATTTCTTCTCATGCAAGTTCATAGATTTTGCGGATTAGAATCATGATCCTCTTTGGGGGTTCCAAAAACTCCAAGTTAAGAACCCTCACATTGAGCAATTGATAATACTGTACAATGGAAGTTTTCAAAAGCCATTAGAAGGTGAGGAAGCTCTTTATATTCTGATTTAGTACAACTTTCATGCCACGTTAAGTGAAAATAAGCAAGAAGCAGAACGGGGTATATATTACAATATCATTTGTGTGAATAATGGAAAAATATATTCATATCTGCTTGTGTTTGCACAAAGTATCTCTGGTTACTTTAAGAAACTGATCATTTTAATTTTTTCTAGGGAGGGGAAGTGGTGGCTAAGGTGGACAGAGATGGGGAGGGAGCTTTTCCAAGGCAAACACTTTTGTAACACTTGAATTTTGAACTTAAATTTTTAAAAAAGAAAGGAAACAAACTATTCTCATACCCATTGTGATGGCTACTGTAATCAAACAAGCAAAACAGAAAGTAAGTGTTGTCAAGGATGTGGAAAAATTGGAACTCTTGTGCGTTGCTGGTAGGAATATAAAATGGTGTGGTCACTATGAAAAACTGAATGGCAGATCCTTTAAAAATTAAAAATAGGGCTTCCCTGGTGGCGCAGTGGTTGAGAGTCCGCCTGCCGATGCAGGGGACACGGGTTCGTGCCCCGGTCCGGGAGGATCCCACATGCCGCCGAGCGGCTGGGCCCGTGAGCCATGGCCGCTGAGGCTGCACATCCGGAGCCTGTGCTCTGCAACGGGAGAGGCCACAACAGTGAGAGGCCCGTGTACCGCAAAAAAAAAACAAAATTAAAAATAGAATTATCATGTGATGCAGCAATTCCACTTTTGGGTATATACCCAAAAGTCTTGAAAGCAGGGACTTAAAGAGAGATTTATAGATCCACGTTCATAGCAACATTATTCACACAAGTCAAGAGGTGGAAGCAACCCAAGTGTCCATCAACAGATGGATAAACAAACTGTGGTGGATCCATACAATGGAATATTATTCAGCCTTAGAAAGGAAGGAAATTCTGACACATGCCACAACATGGAAGAACCTTGAGGACATTAAGTGAAATAAGCCAGTGGCAAAAGGACAAAGATTATCCGACTCTACTTATATGAAGTACCTAGAATAGGTAAATGCATATAGACAGAAAGTAGAACAGTAGTTACCAGAGGCTTGAGGGAGAGGGGGCATTTGGAGTTAGTGTTTAGTGGGTACAGAGTTTCAGTTTCGCAAGACAGGAGTCCTGGAGAGGGTGGTGGTGATGGTTGCATAATAATGGCTGCGAATGACTTAAGGCCACTGAACTCTGCACTTAAAAAGATGGTAAATTTTATGTCTACCACAACTAAAAATGGTAACTAAAAAAACAAGAAGGAAAGAAAGAAAAAAAAACAACACTAGGGCATATTTTTACAAACTGTCTAGTGACACTAAATATGCATTTTCTCTACCTTTTGCCCCACCCCTGTTCTTAAGACTACAGTTTGGGAGGAAAATGTGGCAGCTCATCTGCTGGCTGACGATGTGTCTGCTATGCCCCAGACAGGAAATGACCCGGCCCGCGTGCAGACCACACTGTTCATGGTCCGTGATGGGGCTTTCTCCATATCCTTGTGTCTGGAGTTGGAGGTGACAGGAAAAGAGCACAGAATGTGAGCTGAGGGATCTTAGGCAAGTCATTTAACTGTTCTTGAATCTCAAAAGTCAGGCTACTGGGCTTCCCTGGTGGCGCAGTGGTTGAGAGTCCGCCTGCCGATGCAGGGGACGCAGGTTCGTGCCCCGGTCCGGGGGGATCCCACATACCGTGGAGCGACTGGTCCCGTGAGCCATGGCCGCTGGGCCTGCGGTCCGGAGCCTGTGCTCCGCAACGGGAGAGGCCACAGCAGTGAGAGGCCCGCGTACAGCCAAAAAAAAAAAAAAAAAAAAAAGTCAGGCTACTAATCATGACACTCAACCATCTCATATGATGGATACTAAAGAAGAACCTTATCTACAAATATAATTGTCACCGTGAGCAATGAGTAGGTGAAATAAAAGAGTACCAAGGAAGCTACCAGAAACCTTCATTCTTCCCTATGAGTTTCAGCCACCCAGTTCCTGTTGTCCTTTCATGGCATACTTCTCAGTTTTTAATCTTGTGGTCTAGTTTTGGAGGTCTGTGTGTCTTGCCTCTCCCACTAGATGTGAAGCTCCGTGAAGGCAGGGTCCTTATCTAATTTAGCGCCATAGCTCCAGAGCCCACACAGTGCAGTCACTCATCAAATGTTACTACAAGAAAGGTCATAGGTCTGTATTTTAGTACAGTGTGGTTATGACTAGCATCTCTGAGCTCAAATCCTGCCTCCACCTCTTACTTGTTGTTAAGTCCTCAGGCAAATTACTTAACTGTTCTATGCCTCCATTTCTGTAAAATGGGAATAATAATAGTATGAGGATTAAATGAGATAATCCCCTTGGGGCGGTTTTTTTTTTTTTTTAACTGTAGCTGGAGATTCACTAATGAGTCATGATATTAATTCAGTGAGTTGCAAAATAATTTAAAACTTCATAAAAATAGAAGAGGAAAGCATGACTGTACATCATGTTCAGTAAGGGAGAGTTAGGGTAAATCGTTGAAACTTTTGTTTCATCAATACTGGATATCAACGTAAAATGTACTTTTGTAAAATGGGGGTATAACATATATACAGAAAAATGCACTAATCTTGAGTTTATAGCTTGACAATTTTTACCATATGTGTACACCCATGTAACCACACCTGGATGAATTCTCTATAAATGTCCCTCCTGCCCGCCCCCCATCCCAGGGCTACCATCAACCTGTCTTCTATAAGTAAAGATTATTTTGCCTGTTCTTGAATTCCACATGCAGGACGCTCTCTTTGGTACCTGGCTTCGGTCTCTCAATGTAGTATCTGTAGGACTCATCCATACAGTTGTGTGTATCACTACTCTGCTCTTTTTCATTGCTGTGTAGTATTCCATCATATGAATGTACCACAATTTAAAAAATTGATTCCTCTTTTCCATTTGGATTGTTTCCAGTTTTGCACAATTCTGAATAAAGCTGCTCTGAATATTCTTTTTTTTTAAAATTAATTAATTAGTTTTTGGCTGAGTTGGGTCTTTGTTGTGTGTGGGCTTTCTCTAGTTGCCGTGAGTGGGGGCTACTCTTCGTTGCGGTGTGCGGGCTTCTCATTGCGGTGTCTTGTTGTGGAGCACGGGCTCTAGGCGTGCGGGCTTCAGTAGTTCTGGCTCGCGGGCTCAGTAGTTCTGGCTCACAGGCTCTAGAGCACAGGCTCAGTAGTTGTGGCGCACGGGCTTAGTTGCTCCGTGGCATGTGGGATCTTCCCGGACCAGGGCTCGAACCTGTGTTCCTTGCATTGGCAGGTGGATCCTTTTTTTTTTTTTTTTTGCGGTATGCGGGCCTCTCACTGTTGTGGTCTCTCCCGTTGCGGAGCACAGGCTCCGGATGCGCAGGCTCAGTGGCCATGGCTCACGGGCCCAGCCACTCCGCGGCACGTGGGATCTTCCCGGATTGGGGCACGAACCCATGTCCTCTGCATCAGCAGGCGGACTCTCAACCACTGCGCCACCAGGGAAGCCCGGCTGGTGGATTCTAATCACTGCACCACCAGGGAAGCCCTTAATATTCTTATATGTATATTTTTGTGGTCATAAGTACTAATTTCTCTTTAGTTAAAAAGTATTTCTTACCCTAGGTCAAAGTTTCTCAAAGTGTGAAACCTGGACCAAGAGAATCAGCATCATCTTGGAACTTGTGAGAAATGCAGATTCTCAGGTCCCATTGCAGACCTACTGAGTCAGAAACTCTGCAGCTGGGGCCGGGCAATCTGTGTTTTAACGAACACTCAAGGTGATTTTGATGGCTGCCAAAGCTTGAGAACCACTGCTCAAGGTCCTGGTCAAAAATGCTGGAAGCCGCTGCTTTAGAACACACTCGGCACAGGGTCCAGCACCGAGCAAGTGCTCGATTAATGTAAACCATCTTAACGCTTCTAATCTGAGGACTGCATACTCGTAGTGATTTGTTTTGAGGGGCTTGGATGTTCAAGAGAAGAAAGCGTCCCCCCTGCCAGTGGCCGCTCCCCGCACTCACCTCCCTGCCGGCCGCCGAGCCCTCTCTCCGCAGCCCCTCCACCTCCTTCCGGAGGTTGTCCCGCTCCATTCTTAGCTCCTCCACCGTCAGGCTGCCCTCATTCACCAGCGTCTCCAGCATCTCCAGGACACGGACGATCTTGAACTGCAGCTGTGTCACCCGGGGGTCGCTGCCCAGGGCCATCAGCTCGCGGCCCATCACGTAGGAGATGTCATATACGTCCTCGGCGGTCAGCTGGAAGGGGCTCTTGCCCAGGGCCCCCTCGGGCCTAGCCTCGTCCCCCTCCTCCTCTTCCTCCTCTCGCAAAGGGGGCTCCTCCATGGCCGCCCAGACCCCTGCAGCCTCCGGAGCTGCTTTCTCGGAGTTTCCGAATGTCCAGCTTCCTCCCGGCACAGAAAACTTTCCGCGGGGCAGTGGACCCTGCCTGTTCAGGGTGGGGCAGGAGCAGCCAATCAGCGCAGCCGAGGGGCGGGCCCGGAGAGAGGCTGTAGGAGGAGGCCACGCAGGGCAGCTCGCAGGCCAGGACTCCCGGTGCACCGTCCCAGCGGAGTCCCGTGCGGGAGTGCGGGCTCCAGGTTGTGGCTTGGGGCACGAAAGGACAAGGGAAAGGGAGGGCCGCCGCGAAGAGGAACAGAGAGGTTAAGGGGTGACAGTGATCGCTCCCAGCCCGAGAGCTGTTGCAGACAGGGGGAGGGGCAGCGACCCCAGCTCCGCCCTTGGTGACAGCCACCGCAGAAGCCGGGTTTCCACGGAGACAGGGGCGGAGTTTCCACCGCATTCTGGGAAGGAGGCTAAAAAGCACACAACTCTTCCCTTTCTGCACTCATGTTTTCCAGCCATAGAATTTGCATGGTACGGGGAGGCACATCCGGTCTCTGAGAATATTTTCTGAAGCGTGCGGCAAATCAGAAAACAGTAGTTGGTGGCAGCGCGCGGGAGTCTAGTGGTCTGTGTTGCGCAGAGCTTCCAGGCCTATGGTCACCGGGACCGGCGGCATCTGACCCTCAGTTAAATGGAGATTCCCTGCGCTATGCACCTGGCTCTATCCTGGGTTCCTTCACTTGACCAGCGTGTGGCCTTTGCAAGTTACTTAACTCCTCCTAGCGTCACTTTACTCCTGTGTAAATAACCGTACCTACGGAGTAGGGTTGTTGTGAGGAATATATGAGATCATGAGACAATGACTGCGACAAAAAGCACTTAGGAAAGGCTCAAAAACTGTCAGCGGGTATTCTGGATTCTTCCCTCCAACAAACACTAAGCTTGTGTGCCAGGCGCTTGGCACTTGGGTTGGGGAGGGAGGAGTAATAGATAAGACAAAAATCACCCCTTTGAAATTAGAAAACATTCTGCAGCTACACAGGATATGACTGAGAATATTAGCAGTGTGGATTACAAAACGGGTTATTTTAGATTTAATTCAGGGTTTGTAACAGTCATAGGCAGACAACCCAGCAATGGAGCTTGTCTTTCCCAGGAATGTATTGGCAGTTTTCTTCGTGGTAGGTGTACCAGATTTTCTCCACAGTGAAGTTGTGGAGTCAAAATGGAGAGTGGATAAGGATAAAACAAACAAACAAAAAGCAAACAGACACTATTTTCAGATGGTACAATGGTACAGTGTTTTAATGATCAAACAAGGCCCCGGGCAAGGGCTCAGTAATCCATTAATCAGAGACCTGACAACACCCTGTGATTAAATATGGAGAAATATTAGGTTTACCGTAAGTATAATATGGTATATCCATACAATGGACTATTATGCACTCATAAAAAGGAATGAAGGAATGGAGGGTCCAGAAAGAAACCCTCACAAACACGGTCAAATCATTTTCAACAAGGGTGCCAAGACTGCTCATTGGGGAAAGGATAGTTTTTTCAACAAATGGTGTTGGGAAAATTGGATACCCACATGCAAAAGTGTGATGTACCTTACCTTACACCATATACAAAAATTAACTCAGAATGGATCAAAGGCCTAAGCTATAAAACTCTAAGAAGAAAACATAGTGGAAAAGCTTTATGTCAATGGATTTGGCAATGAGTTTTTAAAAAACACAGAAAAAGAAACAAAAGAAAAAGTAGATAAACTGGACTACATTGATGAAATAAAATTTATATCTTAAGGCAGGACAAGAAAATGTAAACATAAAATTCTCTCTCTGTCCATTTGGGCCTCCTCTCTCCCTCTCTCATTTGCATTATGCATTATACATTAACTAGACCTCCTCAAAGGTGGGAATGCCTGCTTGACCACAAAGGTCAACTTTTTTTTCCCTTTCTTCTGATGCTAGCAATATAACCGCTTAAAAGATCAGCACTGTTTCCAAACTCTGTAGGGAGTCATGGTGACTTAATTGCTTGCTTACCTGGACTATGTGTCTTTGGTGAAGTTTATGTAAAATGTCAGTATGTCATTTTGATGTATGATCCTTTGTCTCAAAAAGGCAGGGGACACGGGTTTGAGCCTTGGTCGGGGAAGATCCCATATGCCGCGGAACAACTAAGCCACAGCTACTGAGCCTGCGCTCTAGAGCCCGTGAGCCACAACTACTGAGCCCGCGAGCCACAACTACTGAAGCCTGCGCGCCTAGAGCTCGTGCTCCGCAACAAGAGAAGCCACCGCAATGAGAAGCCCATGCACCGCGACGAAGAGTAGCCCCTGCTCACCGCAACTAGAGAAAGCCCGCGCACAGCAACGAAGACCCAACACAGCCATTAAAAAAAAAAAAAAAAAAAAAAAAAAAAAAGGGGTTCCCTGGTGGCGCATTGGTTGAGAGCCTGCCTGCCGATGCAGGGGACACGGGTTCGTGCCCCGGTCCGGGAAGATCCCACATGCCGCGGAGCGGCTGGGCCCGTGGGCCATGGCCGCTGAGCCTGCGCATCCGGAGCCTGTGCTCCGCAACGGGAGAGGCCACAACAGTGAGAGGCCCGCGTACCACAAAAAAAAAAAAAAAAAAAAAAATCCCGCAGCTGCAACCAAGACCCGATGCAGCCAAAAATAAATAAATAAATACTAAAAAAAAAATCAATCTATGTAATCCACCGTATTAACAGGCTAAAGAATCCACAAAAAAACTATTAGAGCTAATAAATGAGCTCAAGGTTGCAGCATACAAGATCAATATAAAATATCAATTGCATTTCTTTTTCTTTTTTTGGCCACACTTTACGGCATGTGGGACCTTAGTTTCCCAACCAGGGATCAAACCTGCATCCCCTGCAGTGGAAGTGCAGAGTCTTAACCACTGGACTGCCAGGGAAGTCCCTGCAGAGCAGAAACTGAGACACAGATGTAGAGAACAAACGTATGGACACCAAGAGGGGGAAGCGGCGGGGGTGGGAGTGGGGTGTGTGTGATGAATTGGGTGATTGGGATTGACATGGATACACTGATGTGTATAAAATGGATGACTAATTAGAACCTGCTGTATAAAAACATAATAATAAGATGAAAAATAAATAAATAAATAAAATGAAAAATAGAATTATCATATGATCCAGCAATACCACTTTGGGGTACATATCCAGAAGAATTGAAAGCAGGGTGTCATATGTGCACACTCATGTTCATAGTGGCACTATTCACAATAGCCAAAAGGTGGAAGTTACCCAAATGTCCATCCACAGATGAATGGATAAAAAAAATGTGGTGTATACATACAATGGAATATTAATCAGCCTTAGAAAGGAAGGAAATTCTGACACATGCCACAATATCGATGAATCTTGAGGACACTGTGCTAAGTGAAATTAAGCCAGTCATCAAAAGATAAATACTATATGATTTCACTTATATGAGATATCTAGTGTACAAACTCATAGAAACAGAAAGTAGCATGGTGGTTGCCAGGGGCTGGGGGAGGGGGGAATGGAGGGTTGTTGTTTAGTGGGTATAGAGTTTCAGTTCTGTAAGGTGAAAAAGTTCTGGAGTTTGGTTGCACAATATGAATGTACTTAACACTACCGAACTGTACACTTAAAAATGGTTAAGGTTGTAAAATAAATTTTGTGTGTACTTTACCAGTTTTCCTTCTTTTAACATGTGAGGAAACTCTATGGGTTGATGAAAATGTGCTACATCTTGATCTTGGTGAAGGTCACATGAGTGAAATATTGCGGAACTGTATGCTTAACACTGTGTATTTCCTTTAGGTACATTATACCTCAATAAAGTGCTGGTAAGGAGGTAAGGAATGAAACACTGACAGATGCTACAATGTGGATGAATCTTGAAAACATTTTTTACTGAGTGAAAGAAGCCAGCCACAAAGGCCACCTATTGTATGATTCCATTTATATGAAATGTGCACAACAGCAAATCCATAGAGATAGAAAGTAGATTAGTGGTTGTCTACAGCTGGGGGAGGGGGATGGGGAGTGAGTGCTAATGCAGACAGGGCTTCTTTTTGGGGTGATGAAAATGTTCTAAAATTAGATTGTGGTGATGGTTGCACAACTCTGTGAATAGACTAAAAACCACCGAACATCATTGTTGGAATGTAGCCTTCGCAGAGCAATGCTTATCAGAAAGAATTTAATGTTGCTGCATTTATTTTTACCATCAGGATCCCCAGCCACCACTGCTGGTATGAATCTCTTCTGCACCACTGTCCTTTTCAAAAGTTCCTTCTGCCTTGAAATTTCTCTAGAAATTCATCCTCTAAGGCACCATATCTTCCTTCCTTCTTTGTTACACAGTGAAACCTGGTAAATCGCACTTTTAAAAAGTCAAAGTCTTCCATTGAGTAACTAGGATTTTGATATAAAAAAAAGATTCTTTTGTTCATTCATTTGACAACTTATTTACTGAGCACCTACTATGTGCCAGGACTGTAATGTAGTAGCCAACAGGGCTGTGGAGTTAAGTAGTTTTGCCTTGAACCTCACAATTGTTACTTCCTGGTACATAAGTTTGATCAAATTCTCTAATCTCCAAATCCCCATTTCCTACAGTCAATGTGGAAAAATAAAAGTATTCCCCAAAACTGGTGTGAGGATTAAATGAGATAATTTGTGGAAAGTGCCTCATCCAGTGTCCAGCACATCATAAGCATCAATGGACACTGGTTGTTATTATCAAGTGTTAATGATCTTAACTCTTAGATCCCTCATAGAACTGGACAATCTGTTGGTAGATAATCATGACCCTTCTCTCTCCGTTGGGAAATTATGAAAACAATTCTGAATTACAGCTGCTAAAAAACAAAATTCGGGACTTCCCTGGTGGTCCAGTGGGTAAGACGCCATGCTCCCAGTGCAGGGGGCCTGGATTCGATCCCTGGTCGGGGAACTAGATCCCGCACGCATGCCACAACTAAGAAGTCTGCATGCCGCAACTAAAGATCCCGCATGCCACAGTGAAGAACCTGTGAGCCACAACTAAGACCTGGCACAGACTAAATAAATAAATAAATATTTTTAATTTATTTCTTTTAGTTTTGTCTGCACTGGGTCTTTGTTGCTGCGCGTGGGCTTTCTCTAGTTGCAGCGAGTGGGGGCTGCTCTTCCTTGTGGTGCTCAGGCTTCTTATTGCGGTGGCTTCTTTTGTTGTGGAGCGTGGGCTCTAGGCGCGCGGGCTCAATAGTTGTGGCTTGCAGGCTCTAGAGTGCAGGCTCAGTAGTTGTGGCGCACGGGCTTAGGTGGTTCGGGGCATGTGTGATCTCCCCAGACCAGGGCTCGAACCCGTGTCCCCTGCATTGGCAGGCGGATTCTTAACCACTGCACTAGGGAAGCCCCTAAATAAATATTTTAAAAAAAAATTCAACTGAGTATATTTGAAAATCTCCTTGGCTTTATTTGATGATTCATGAATTGGGCAGCATCTCATCTAGCAAGTAGAAAAGAGCTTCAGAGGAGCTGTACAAATGGAAGCTTTTTAAAGGCAGAAAAGGGGGATAAGACAAGGAAATCATAAACAAAGGAAAGGATTTCAGGTAAGGTCACTTTCCCTTGGGAGTAAAGGTGGGGAGTCTATCAAGCAGGTTACCTCACTAGGGATGATCAGGAAATTCCAGACTGATTGGTTTAAAATTCCACCCCTGGGAGAGGCTGAAACTGAAGTTATATATTAAGTTTTACTTTGCTGCCGTGGGGCTTAGCACAAGTGATTCCATTTGGGGCCTGTTTCTTTTTTCACCCAGCAGAGGTTCTTAAAGTGTGTTTCCGAGACCAGCAGCATCAGCATTACCTGGAAACTTTTCAGAAATGCAAATTCTTGACCCACTGAATCAGAAACGTTAGGGGTGGGCCCCAGCACTCTGTGTTTTAACAAGCGCTCTAGGTAATTCTGATGCACATGCACCCTCAAATTTGAAAAAGTGAATGATACTGTAGTGTTCAAGGTGGATTCTAGACCAGACCACAACTGTTCAGATCTTGACTGGCTCTGTCACTTGCAAGCTGTGTGATCTTAGGCAAGGAAATTACTTCTCTGGGGCTCAGTCTTCCCAGCTATAAAATGGGGGTAAGGATAGAAGCCACTTTATAAGATTGTCGTGAAGTGCTTTAGAACAGCGTCTGGCACACGGTAAGTGCTCAATACATGTTGGCTATTATTATTACTATGACTATTATAAACTACTTTATCTCCAGAATATGAAGTATGAGAAACTCCCCAAGTTCATATGATTATTTGGGAACAAGATATGAAAAGCTGGATCAGTAACACACATAGAATATGTCTACAACACAGCTTTTTAAAAAGTCCAAGTGATACGTCATTATACGAAGTTTTAAAAATAATTTCAGGAACACTCATACCCTGAGAGTTAAGGCAGGCCTGCACTAGTGTGCAGCTGTGCTTTCCCCACCCCCCGCCTTTAAGTAGGAACAAAACTGACTGCAAAAAGGAGCATAAAGTAAGGTATCGCCCAACTCACATGGGAAACAAAAGTAGTGGGTGGCTCATGCTTCATAAAAATGGAACCATAAGTGTTTGGGGGTTAATTCCACCCATAGGAAAGTTCCATTAGCAAATATCTGGTGGTCCTATTTTGGTACATCAAGCAGAGTAGGTCTCATGCTCTTCTGAATACTGGTGGCACCATCAATTTCCTGAGTGGTACACTCAGTCTGTCTTTCTTCCTGTTCTCTTTTGGCTTAAATGCCTGCAATGCTGGGTCAGTGACTTCATCTTTAGGAGCTGAAAGTCTTTAGAAAAGAATTTGGTTGCAGGAAGGGTGGTGCCCAGAGCACTTGTTTTCAGCCCGTGTTTGCATAACAGCACACTTTTTTTTTTTTTTAAACTTAGGTGAAATGTTTATTCAGGGTGATGAGTGGGAGGGTGGGGTGTGCGTGTGGGGAGGTGGTGTAGGTGGGTGAGGGAAGCATTAAAGGAGACTACGGCCAAGGGGCTAATGTCCTCCACCCTACTCTCCAGGCCAGCTCTTGTTCCGCCCTGGAAGGTAACAGTACACCCTGCAAGGAGTTGTTGAGAGAGTGAAGTGAGTTTAGCCCAGTGTCTGGCAGGTGATGCTAAATGTTTGTTTTAAGATGGTATTAGTGTGGTGGTGATTTTGAAATGTACAGAAATATCGAATCATAATATTGTACACCAGGAGCTAACATAGTGTTGTAGGTCAGTCATACTTCAAAACAAACAAACAAACAAACAAACAAACTCATAGAAAAAGAGATCAGATTTGTGGTTCCCAGAGGTGAGGCCTGGGGGTGGGGGAATTGGACGGAAGCAGTCAAAAGGTACTTATTTCCAGTTATAAATTAGTACTAGGGATGTAATGTATGATATGATAAATATCTTTTTAACACTGCTGTATGGAAAAATTTGTTTTTCTATTTCTTTTATTTTGTATCCATACGAGATGACAGATGCTCACGAAACTTACTGTGGTAATCATATCATGATGTATGTAAGTCACCTTAAACTTATATAGTGCTGTATGTCAATAAAACCGGAAAAAGGAAAAAAAGATTGTATTAATATGAAACTTCTATAGAAATCTCTAGGAGGGTTGTTCACGTTGCCCTTCAGATCTTCTGCTTGGTTTATAAAGTACTTTGTTATGTAAGTAATTTTGTATATAATTAAATTTTAATTATATACATGTGGTGGTCATGGAGATGCCTTTCAGATGACCCTTCAAGAGGCCACCAAGCATATTAAAAGATGTCTGCAGCACCTTCAGACTCTGCAGCAGCATTCATGCTGTGGATGCACTTTTCCCAGAAGCCTTCCGTTGATAAGCCAGTAGAGCAGAGATACTGGGACCACAGTATTTCTTTTTTAAATTTAATTAATTAATTAATTAATTTTAAAATATAAGTTTATTTATTTATTTTTGGCTGCACTGGGTCTTCATTGTTGAGCGCGGGCTTCCTCTAGTTGCCATGAGGGGGGCTACTCTTAGTTGCGGTGCGCGGTCTTCTCATTACGGTGGCGTCTCTTGTTGCGGAGCATGGGCTCTAGGCGCCCAGGTTTCAGTAGTTGTGGCACAGGGCTCAGTAGTTGTGGCTCGCGGGCTCTAGAGCGCAGGCTCCGTAGTTGTGGCGCACGGGCTTAGCTGCTCTGTGGCATGTGGGATCTTCCTGGACCAGGGATCGAACCCGTGTCCCGTGCACTGGCAGGTGGATTCTTTTTTTTTTTTTTTTTTGCGGTACGCGGGCCTCTCACTGCTGTGGCCTCTTCCGTTGCGGAGCACAGGCTCCGGACGCGCAGGCTCAGCGGCCGTGGCTCACGGGCCTAGCTGCTCCGTGGCATGTGGGATCTTCCCGGACCGGGGCACGAACCCGTGTCCCCTGCATCGGCAGGCGGACTCTCAACCACTGCGCCACCAGGGAAGCCCTGGCAGGTGGATTCTTAACCACTGCACCACCAGGGAAGTCCTAAATATGAAATTTTACACTATAGATATTGCTCATTTTTTTCCTCAATACATTTTATTAATATATTTCAAGAAAACGTACTTTAAAGAAAGCTATAGATATTCAGAACCTATGCTTCACCTACATAATAAAGATTTGATAAAAACTAGGTAGCAGTAATACATCCTTAGTAGCTGGTGATTGGCTTACCTTCTAAGAATAGGACTGGAATCAAAATGAGATCAGCTGTTCGCAGAAATGACCCACTTGTAAGAATTAATCAGAAAATGAGTGGCTGAAGAAATCACGAGACTCATCATGAAAAGCACAACTGTATCGACATTTCAAGTTGTACCACAAGTCGTAATCTACCCGAATATTTTGACCTAACAAAAAAGAAACACGACATAATCTGAATGCATACATCTACCCGTTCTACACAGATTTACTGACCACACGGTTCTCCCCTCTCCCTCCCACGCTTAGGTTTTAAATCTGGGCTTCTTAACCGTGACTCTAAAGGCAGGGGTCCTCAGAGTCATTTGGGGACTTGCAAAAAATTGCAAATTTTCAACGATTCTGAATTCACTGACTCCCTGCGGGGCCCAGGGAACGGCATTTAAACCAGCTTCCACGCGATTCTTAAGTCAAAGTCTCCAAACTGACTGTGAAGAACTGTTTTGCTTGTGTGGAAAGCGAACGTGTTAAATTCACGGGTTAGAAAAACTCTGGCAAAACATACGTACAAAGTTTCCTTGTGAACCGGCATACGCATTTTCTGAGTAAAAAACCCCCCCAATATGAATCAAATTCTCAAAGTGAGTCTAAGAACTAAAACTCGCATCGCGCTGAAACACCTCTTTGCCACGGAGAGAAATTCAGCGGCTCCCAGACAACTAGCTGCACATTCGATCGTCTTTCAACTTTTGTTCAATTTAGCAGTTTCTGTCTCCGTGAAAATTTTTACAGAAACAGAAAGTTCATTCTCTTCGGAGACGATATGCAGTCGATGCTCAAGGCATGTGATTAACTTTCTTAAAATAAAAGCAAAAACGGAAACAAGGCCCGTGACGAATCTGCTACTTCCGATGTAAAGGTCCTGTCCGTCAAGGAGGAAGAATCTTCCGTCGCTTCCAGCTCGGCACCAGGCTCCGTGGGAAAGGAAGCCCGAGCTTTGCTGAGGTGAGCGGGAGCGGTCTGGTGGGAGTAGGGCCCACCCTGGCGAGAAGGACGAGAGAATTCGGCCTGCACGGTATGTCGGCGCGTGCGTTGGCCGCCATGTTGAAAGCGGGCAAAGGGGAGGGGGGACCTTTTGGGGTTGTGTTGCCGGGAGCGGGGGCGACAGCTGGGTTGGTAGGATGGCCCCTTCCATCCTGTGCCCCCTCGGATGGTGACGGGCTGAGGAAGGCAGCCCTGAGGGCCGGCGGCCGAGACGGAGGCGCTGCGGGGCGGGGCGGGGGGGGGGCGCGGATCGGAAGTATAGACTTTTTCACGGAGACTTCCGCGTTAGCGTCCACGGCCTCACTGCGCGTGTTCGGACGGCTCTGGGCGCCAGCCTTCAGTCTGTTTCCCACCTGGTGGGAAGCGTCGGTTGTTCTGTTCTGCAGACTCAGCCTGGGGACGAGTGCTTTGTTTGCTTGCTTAAGAATAGCTTTTTTTTTTTTTTTTTTTTTTTTTTTTGCGGTAGCGGGCCTCTCCCTGCCGTGGCCTCTCCCGCTGCGGAGCACAGGCTCCGGACGCGCAGGCTCAGCGGCCATGGCTCACGGGCCCAGCCGCTCCCCGGCATGTGGGATCTTCCCGGACCGGGGCACGAACCCGTGTCCCCTGCATCGGCAGACGGACTCCCAACCACTGCGCCACCAGGGAAGCCCAAGAATAGCTTTTATTTTTATAATAATTTATAATTAGAAAGCGCTTTCAAAGACAGTACCTTCTCATCTTCACAAAAAAACGCTGTGAAGAGGCACTTAGCGTTTAACAGGTGATTTAAATTTTGCGGAAGATAACACTAGGTCTTACACCTGGGTGTTCTGAGTCCCAGTCCAGTGCTTTTTCACTTTCCACACGTCTGTCTTTAATGGTTCATTGCCCCACTCACCTCCACCCCCGACGATTCATCTCTCACATCCCATCTCCGTTTATGAAGTAATGACGAGAATCTAAACATCCAGAGAGATGGTGGTAGAAAATCTCAATGCAGTGTTGCAACGGAGGAAATACACGTAGAAAGATGAACGAGAAGCTGTGAAGCCCGCTCTTCTCTTGGTATTTAGTATTGATAGGAGCATGCATGTGAGGGAGAAAACCGGCAACTCATCTTTTATCCCTTTGTAATTTTTTTTCCAGAGTTTAATTTGAGGAACTCTTAAAGCTTTGAACAGGAGCTCTGTGTACAGCAATGTCAGCTTTATTTGGTGGATCTTTGTGACCTTTTCCTGTGGCATGGGGACGGGTTCCTTTCCCACTTGGCTGCGAGGGGGCTCTCAGCCTCAGACACCCAGACGTGGCCTGCTTTTTCCTGTCCCCATCTCAAGTTTTATATTTTATGACAGCTATCTAAGGAAAGCGTTAAGAGCTCAAGCTCTGGAGTCAATAAAAGCCCTTGGTTCTAACTCCCCCGCTGGGCTACTTCTGTGATTTGGGACAAAAGACAATCTTTTTGCATCTCACCTTTGGCACCTGAAATGGCAATAATAGAAATGGGTGTGTCCCGGTATTGCTGAGAGGTGAGGGGAGTTAAGTGCTTAGCACAGTGCCTGGCACCGCCTAAGTGTTCGATACAGGTTAACTATAATTATTATGGTCTCTGTTTTTTGTTTGTTTGTTTTTCCTGCAACCCTGCGATAGAAGAAGGAAGATTAGAATCTTAAGAATTTGGGGGCCATTTAGAGAATACCAGAGCAGAGATCCAAACAACACTGTGCTCTCTCTTTCTTTTCCCCCATGTGGAGAAATTACAGCCATAATAGACAAAAGACACAAAGTGAGTTAGAGGCAGAACCCAGACCGGACCAAAAGCGTCTCACTCTTCTCGTGCTCCTTCCCTTGTTCTAGTTGTTTATCATCCTTTTACTGATAAGGATACCAGAGGGGTGTCTTCTCCAAAGTTGCTTGTTAATGATGAGACGCATGTATGCCCTCCTTTTACAATTCGGTGGCAGATGGTGTAATGTCCTGCCTCTCAATTTTCTTTCTTTTTTAAAAAAATTAATTAATTTTTTGGCTGCGTTGGGTCTTCGTTGCTGCGCGCGGGCTTTCTCTAGTTGGGCGAGCCGGGGCTGCTCTTCATTGCTGCGGTGCACAGGCTTCTCACTGCGGTGGCTTCTCTTGTTGCGGAGCACGGGCTCTAGGCGCACGGGCTTCAGTAGTTGTGGTATGTGGGCTCAGTAGTTGTGGCTTCCGGGCTCTAGAGCGCAGGCTCCGTAGTTGTGGCGCACGGGCTTAGTTGCTTCCCGGCATGTGGAATCTTCCTGGACCAGGGATCACACCCGTGTATGAAGTGGTCCTTTTTGTCTGATTTGGACCAAAATAAGTTCAGTGAATTTTGTTTGGAGTTGGTTCAGTTGCCCAGCATTTATCAGGAAGTGTCCTAGGATCTGGAGACACTGGGTTGAAGAGTGTTTATTGTGTGTTGGGCAAAACGTGATCAGTATGACAGAAGAGGTACCGCGAGCTGTGGGACCAACGGATTTGCTTCATGGGGAAGAGGCTGGAAGCCGGACTTGGAAGGACCAGTAGAATTTCCACAGGTGGAGATGTGGGAGGTGGAAAGGAAGGGAATATTCCCAGCAGAGGAAATTGCACCAGGAAAGACACAGAGACAGGGGATTAGGGCACGTTCAAGGAATGAGGAGCAGTCCTGGGTAGAATAGGTTCTGCAGTGGAATATGGGGAAAGGCTAAGTGAGAGTCAGAATTCTTGAGTTCATTGACTTTGGGTTTTATTCTGTAGGTGTTTTACTTTTTTACTGGGAAAAGAAATTCCACTGTGATCACTCCCCCTACATAAACTGAAGAACAAAATTGAAGGACAAAACCAAAAAAGATCCTTGAGGAAAATTTGAGAGAGGGGGGAAAAACTATTGATACCATTTTAATAAATATCATGGAAAGATGCTGTTAGGGATGAAGATCACCAGATATATTTGACAGAGCCCTTGTTTTTAAGTAACATATTTCAGCCTTGGCTCTAAAGCTTTGCAGAGGTAGTCACATGATTACTAGCAGGGTCTGAAATGTTGGCAAGCACCGAATTATTCCAGCAAATTCACATGAATCAATTATCATGTGTCAGACTTAAACTTACCCATCCTCTTTCAAACAAACATAGAAAGATCTTCTATCGGAATGAATGACAGTTGCAGTGTGCTTGCTGAACTAAAATTACCATTGCAATCAGTTCTCAAGCTCCAAAGCATAAATGGATTATGAGCTAGGGAAGTGGGAAGAAATCCCATCTTCCTTTTTTTTTATATAAAGTTTCTTTTTATTTATTTATATATATTTTTTGGCTGCGTTGGGCCTTCGTTGCTGCACACGTGCTTTCTCTAGTTGCAGCGAGTGGGGGCCACTCTTCGTTGCAGTGCGTGGGCCTCTCATTGCAGTGGCTTCTCTTGTTGTGGAGCACAGGCTCTAGGCACGCAGGCTTCAGTAGTTGCAGCACACAGGCTCAGTAGTTGCAGCACGCAGGCCCTAGAGCGCGTGGGCTCAGTGTTATAGCATGCGGGCTTGGCCGCCCTGTAGTATGTGGGATCTTCCTGGACCAGGGATCGAGCCTGTGTCCCCTGCATTGGCAGGTGGATTCCTAACCACTTTGCCACCAGGGAAGTCCCCCGTCTTCCTTTTGAACTAAAGAGACTATGGCTGGGTCACTGTCATTTTGGCTTTGCTCCCTGTTTACTGACAGATGCAAAGTGCTGCATTCAGAGCAGCATTTTCCCGTGTAGTTTTTTTTTTTTAAAAAGTCCTTATCAGAATAATCTGGGGGAGACTCCCCTGGTGGTCCAGTGGGTAAGACACCACATTCCCAATGCAGGGGGCCTGTGTTCGATCCCTGGTCAGGGAACTAGATCCCACATGACGCAACTAAGAAGTCCCGCATGCCGCAAGTAAGGATCCTGCCCTGGGTCTATAAATAAATAAATAAATAAATAAAATAAGTAAAATAAGTAAACAAACAAACAAACAAACAAACATTTATTTATTTATTTAAAAAATCTGGGAGCGGGTATGTGGGGAGCACAGATGAAATAAGACAGGCCAGGTGTTGGTCATAGTTGGAGCCGGGTGAGAAATTCATGGAAGGTTATGCCATTGTCTACACTGGTATGTGTTTGAAACTCTTGGTTTGTAAAGAGTTTTTAATTTTTACTAATGTTATTATTATTATTATTTATATATGTATATTTGGCCGAGCCGTGTGGCTTGCAGGATCCTAGTTCCCTAACCAGGGATTGAACCCGGGCCCCGGCAGTGAAAGCATGGAGTCCTAACCGCTGGACTGCCAGGGAACTCCCATAAAGAGTTTTTTTAAATGCCCTTTTCCACAGAAGTTCCCAGGCTGGTTTCCCTATGACCATTTTAAAGTCTCTGAAAGGTGAGCCTGTTTTTTTTTTTTTTTTACATCTTTATTGGAGTATAATTGCTTTACAATGGTGTGTTAGTTTCTGCTTTATAACAAAGTTAGCCTGGGTTTTGATTCTGGATTTTGATCCGTGTTGCCACGTTATAACAGTTTGTGTGTGCCCTACCGTGGCTAAGCTGGATGATACACGTGTGCATCAAACTCAGGCACGTTGCCCTCTGCTTCTTCCGGGGAGGGCTGATGGAGGAGTGAGTGAGAGCGTTCTGGAGCCCCGCTGCCTGGCTCTGATACTGTGTCCCCTGCTTTCTAGCTGGGAGGCCACAGCGTCTGAAAACTCCTCTTCCTTCCCTGTTGGAAGAAGGGGTGAGAAGCAGTATCTACTTCATGGGGTTGTTGGAAGGATACGTAGCTCACGGTAGATGCTGCCTAAATGCTTGCCGTGCTTCTCCTTAGAACATGAACGATTGGATGCCCATTGCCAAGGAGTATGACCCGCTTAAAGCTGGCAGCATTGATGGCACCGACGAGGACCCACACGATCGAGCTGTCTGGAGGGCGATGCTGGCACGATATGCCCCCAACAAAGGTGTCACAGGAGACCCCCTCCTCACCCTGTTTGTGGCGAGACTGAACCTGCAGACCAAAGAGGAGAAGTTAAAGGAAGTATTTTCCCGCTATGGGGACATCCGGCGGCTTCGGCTGGTGAGGGACTTGGTCACGGGCTTTTCGAAGGGCTACGCCTTCATCGAGTACAAAGAGGAGCGTTCTCTGCTCAAAGCTTACCGGGACGCCGATGGCCTGGTTATTGACCAGCATGAGATATTTGCGGACTATGAACTGGAAAGGACTCTCAAAGGGTGGATTCCTCGGCGACTTGGAGGAGGCTTGGGGGGAAAAAAGGAATCTGGGCAGCTGAGGTTTGGGGGGCGGGATCGGCCTTTCCGAAAACCCATTAATCTGCCCGTTGTTAAAAACGACCAGTTTCGAGAGGGAAAGAGGGAGAGAAGGGAGCGATCTCGATCCCGAGAAAGACACTGGGACTCCAGGATGAGGGATCGGGACCACGACAGGGGCCGGGAGAGGAGGTGGCAGGAAAAAGAATCAACTAGGGTGTGGCCAGAAGGTGACCGGGACAGAGAGAGGGACTTCAGAGATGACAGGGCCAAGGGGAGGGAGAAGAGGGACAGAAGTAAGTAGACTCCATCCCCTGCCAAACCCAAACGAAGGCGCCCGGCCAGTAAGAGTGCAGGGAGCCCTGCACGGCGTGTATACAGAATCCAAGTCCAGTGGTCGAATAAAACTTACTGAGGAAAACAAAAACAAAACAGAAAACGCTTATTATGATAATGCGGTTGGGTACGTTTTTCTTTCGACTCCGGAATGCAGGTTCAAGATGAACACGCTGATATTTTGAATTTTCTCTTCTTCATCTTATAGTTTTTGTTCTTGGTTTTTGGGGCTCATGGGCGGTTTGCGGGATCTTACTTCCCTGACCAGGGACTGAACCCGCGCCCTCAGTAGTGAAAGTGCAGAGTCCTAACCATTGGACCACCAGGGAATTCCCTTCATCTTACAGTTGTAAGGACCCATTATTTGGTAAGCTTGAGAAACAAGTTTTCAGTCACCAGCATCTGTACAGAAAGGCCTGTGTAAGGAGCCACCACTCTTTCTTTCTTTCTTTCTTTCTTTCTTTTTGGCTGCGTTGGGTCTTCGTTTCTGTGCGAGGGCTTTCTCTCGTTGCGGCGAGCGGGGGCCACTCCCTGTCGCGGCCTCTCGTTGTGGAGCACAGGCTCCAGATGCGCAGGCTCAGTAGCTGTGGCTCACGGGCTTAGTTGCTCTGCGGCATGTGGGATCTTCCCAGACCAGGGCTCAAACCCACGTCCCCTGCATTAGCAGGCAGATTCTCAACCACTGCGCCACCAGGGAAGCCCGCCACCACTCATTTAAGTTGGCGGTACGGAATTTGCTTTTTCTCCCATCTATTGGAAATGACCATTTTGAGGGCTTGGCAAAAAGAGGTGATGACTGAAAACCATTTGCATTGATCTGTGACTCCTGGGAACCCAAATCTGGTCAGAATCTAAGTTGTGTGTTTTCCACCTTTATGTCCACAGTGCAGGGTTTGCTGCAGTGGAATAAAAATGGGATAGAAAAATGAATCCAAGGAGAATGTCCAGAGACTTAGCACCAAAAGCCAGTCTTAGCAGTGATCTGGGTCAGCAACCAGCTTCTCTTGAACAAATATAATTCCATTCTCGAGCCAAATGCTGACTACCTTTTTTCCTTTCCTCTTTTTGGCGGGATGGCTGGCGTTTAAAATGAAAACCCAGAGTTGCAGGGCTTGGGGACTATGGTCTATGGCAATCCTCCAGCCCTTGGAAAAGAGAAAGCTCAAAAGAAGTGAGAGTGAAATGAAAATGAAATCAATGAAAGGTTAGTAGCTAGTTCTGATGGACTGATTTGCCTTTTCCCTCTTGATCATCCAGCCTCTGGTTTGTTTGAAACTGGACCTATTGACCTGAACTTCTGAGAGCTTTGAATAAGTACCATACTGTTCATGTGATTTTTCAAGAAAGTGACATTCAACATTTTTCTTTTATCCATGGCTGTGTCTTTGAAAGTTCAGGGTCTTAAAATTCAGGATGTCTCATGTAAAGTAAATGTCTGATTTAGTAGCAAGACTCACACATTCATTACTAGGTTTTTGCATCAGGAGTATGAATCTCATTGTTACATAGGGGACCTACGATATCTTAAAATTGCTGTCAGCTGTTAGAACTGTTTTAGAAAAATATGCTCTTTCCTTTGTAAATTTCCAGTGCAGAATTTTACTATTCTCCTAAATCTCAGACCACCTTGCAGGAACACCTTTATGATTTCACCCATGCTTCATTTACAAAGCATGTTATGGGCTAGAGTTGGTAGGTACATTAGGTAAACAAGCTGCTCCACATCAGGGAAGCTGAGTTGTGAGGCAGCTTCAGAAGAAACACACACAGGGGCAGCAGTGTTTACCTAGTGTTTACAGAGTCTAAGCTGGCGGTTACCAACCCTGAGTACCAGGATACCGATGGATGGGAAAAATAGGCACATTCAGGGGCTTCCCTGGTGGCGCAGTGGTTGAGAGTCCGCCTGCCGATGCAGGGGACGCGGGTTCGTGCCCCGGTCCGGGAAGATCCCACATACTGTGGAGCAGCTGGGCCCGTGAGCCATGGCCGCTGAGCCTGCGCGTCCGGGACCTGTGCTCCGCAACGGGAGAGGCCGCAGCAGTGAGAGGCCCGCGTAGCGGAAAAAAAAAAAAAAAAAAAAAAGGCACATTCAGTCCCCACCCCTGGACATTTGGGCTTAGTCTTATAATGGCCCTGGTAACTAAAAAAAAAAAAAAAAATTGGTAGAACCCCCCTGTCAGGGACTGTAGTTGTCAACATGGCAAAGGCAGATACCCTCTGACCCGGCAATTCTGCTGCTAGTTTATTCTGCAGACGGATGCACGTGTGTGAAAGTGTGCAGCGCTGTTTTAGAAAGATTGGAAGCTACCTGTCCACCAGTGGGGCCTGGACAAACGTGAGCAAATTACACTAGATGGTCGACCAGGGTGCCTCAGTCTTGGCACTGTTGACATTTGGGGCTGGATAATTCTTTGGCATCGGGTGCCGTCCTATGCACTGGAGGATATTTAGCAGCATCCCTGGGGCCCTCTGGATGACAGCACCCACCCAGCTGCGACAACCAAAAACGTGTCCAGTGAATGACAATCATCCCTGGGGGCCAAAATCACCCCTGGTTGAGACCCACTGTCTTTTATTGTGGTGTGAAGTCATGTCCAGGGTATTCTAAGGAAAGAAAGGTATGGGATAGCATGTGTATAACACGCTGCCATTTATGTAAAAAGAGAACAGAAATATATCTGTATTTTTTTACATGATTGCATGTGTATTTATAAATTATTTCAGGAAAGACACCCAGGAAACTACCAACACTGGTCACCCCAGGGGGAAGGCAACCAAAGGTGATGCGGGGAGGGGGATTCCTCAGCACACATGCTTTTATACTCTCTGAGAATAAACTCTAATAGTTCTAATGGGCAGTCAGGTTGGAGAACCACTGCTCTAAACCAACATTATCGTGTCTGGTCATTTTTCTCAGCGATCTGGAAACGGAGTTCATGTAGATTCTATAAACCGACTTGATGGTTTCTTAGCAAACCATAGTAAAATGTGTAGAGAGCAGCCCAGTCAGATGTACTTGAGTGCCCTGTTAGGAAACTGTACCTCTCTCAATCCGTGAGCACCCAGTCTTGCACCCTGGGTGCTCCGTGGGTGGAGAGAAAACATTATTTGGGTAACCCCCCAACTTGCCAGTTGCAGACGGGGCATGTGGCTCTCCGTCTCCACTGCAGCCCCATGAGTCAGCCAGACATTTGGTCCCCAAGCCATCTTTTCACCCACCGCCATTGCTTTGGCAAGTCTACCCTACCCACCATCTGGCATCCCCTAGGGTTCCACACACCACACTCAATCCGCCTTGGGACATTTGTCTTCTCCGCAGGGGACTAAGTATTTGACACAGTGAATGCTGAAACAAGATGCCAAGAAAAAAAGAATCCACACAAGAAATGTTGCAATGTCTCATCCTTAGCAACTTTGTTTGGTTAGTACTGCATAACTCACAGCAGATTCCAAGGCACTGGCCTTGAACATTGCTACATGCTCTAGGCATTATCAGTAACAAGGTGCAATAGAGAACCACAGGCTCTTGCAAACTTGTCTCCAGTTTCTGGGCAGGAGGACTGTCCTCCCTATTTTCTGTTTGCTTTGTGCCTAAGCTGGGCCAGCTCATCCTGTGACTTCGGAGGCCCTGCCTGTCTAGTCGATGCTTCCTATATATTATGCTACCACCATGACCACGTCATGAACGTGACTAATGAAAACCTACCACTTCCCTGCCTCCCACTTAAGTATGACAAATGTGATCATAAAACCTCTACACAAATAATTTCATACAAAGCAAGTCAAACAGCAATTATAGCGGCATGTGATGTATCTGGCGAAGCTTGCGTTACTGAAGTTAATGCAAAAGTCAGCTTCCGCTCGTGGTCTTATTAAATATATATCCTAAGGGATCAGAGTCATCTATTAGAAACGGTGATAGCCCTGGTATAAATAAACGTTTCTTTAGAGTTTGGCATCAGTTTTTTGACGTGCTCCCTCAAAGCAGACAGTTTGTTGGAGGGGTCAGGTTTGAGGGTGTGACACCCAAGGCGGCCAGGTTCTGTTGCAGGCGCTGGTGGTTCAGGTCCAAGGACAGAGGTGGGTCACAGTCACAGGTGCTGCAGGGCCTCCTGTCCTTGCTCCGTGTAACCGTCGTCGCGGTGGCAGTTGGCCCACTGGCCAAAGGACTCGTGGATGCGCACATTTCTCTGCGTGTTGGCCAGACGCTTCTTATCTCGGGAGAAGAAGCTAAACCTTTGAGAAGGGAAAGAAAGAAATGAGAGGCTGCCCTTGGCCATGCACGTCACAGTTTTTGCAAGCCAGCAGCAAACGTGAGGGAGCAAATCAACTCGAGGTGTGAAAGAAAAAGTTCGGGGTGCGGGTCAAAGTTATTCCAGAAAGCAGCAGGGCATTCTGTGTGTCATTGTCACAGTACCTTGGAGGTGACACAGTGTGAGCAGGGTGTGCACACAGGTGATGTATCTCCCACCTTAAGCACTACTGAGGACTTCTTCTCATGACCAGTGGAAATAAAAAGCTACTGGAAACATACATCATGGGTTTCTTTACCTTAATGATGCACAGAAAGGAATACTTGAAAGCCATATGGTACGTAAGACGATTCGGATGTAAAGAGACGAATATTTTAAATTTAAGTAACTATTTATTTCATGTGGATTGGGAAACTAGGTAAGTAGCACATCAAAGCCCAAATTTCATGGATATTACTACAGCTTAGGATGAGGTAAAAGTAGGTAGTTAAGCAAAATGAGGCAATTAAAATATACATTAAGGAATAGCATATGTGGTTCTCTGATTAGATGAACATTATGAATATAGTATGTGAATGAAATGTGGGAAATATTAATTTGGACAAGTGACAAGAACTGATTTAATGGTGATTAAAACTGATTTAATTTAAAGGTGAAAGCCTTTAGAAGTTATCACAGTAACTATCTACATAGCAACAGCTAAAGTAGACCAAGAGGTCTTTTCAAAACAGCTGTGACTATTGATCAATCTGAGTGAACCATCTGATTGATGCCTAAAAGATAAAAGTAGAAATCTCAGGCCAAAAGCTGATAATGTGGCCCATTTAAAACAAAGTCAGCTTAAACTCCACCTAAACAGAGACTAGGACCCTGGCCAGTAAACCTGAGTTGGCCTATTTTGAGTATTTCCCTAAAGCCCTCTCTAAGCTGCCAACTGTTCTTCTGTACTCTCTGCCTCTAATTAAAGATTCTTTCTATTTTTACCAAGTTCCCCTACTCTTGAATTTTGGTTTCTGAACTTGGTAAGAAATATGGTAGCTCTGTTATGTTTTCCAGGGGCAGGAATAGGAAGGAACCCCTGAAGAAGTCAGCACTTCAGATCAACTATTTTTAGTTCCCTCTGTCCGTTTACCTATTCGTTTTTTGTTTTGTTTTGTTTTTGTTTTTTAGTGCTGTGGCCTATGGAGTTCAGTTTTAATCACATCTGAGTGAAAATGATTTTCCTATTCTGTGGTTACTGGATCCTACAATAACTTCCTAGCAGGAATAAAGTGGTTTTTCATTGAAAAGCTGGGGCAAGCCAAGTTTGTCTAGAGAAATTCTCCCTACCAGCTAAAGTCTCTTTTTTTCTGCAACCAATATGTGTACTGGCAAATGAAGGCATTCTTCTCATTCTGGGTTATTTGTGAGTCCTTTCCATAGTGTAATCAAAGCAATTAGCTGGCCAGAAAGACAGCAGCGCTCATCACTGTTACATGTCATGTCTATATGATTCAAGCAGGAAAGCCACTTGCCACTTCCTGTCCAAGGGGACACAGAAAGAATCAAGACAAAAGTCTCCTCCTCTGCTTTTCCTGTTTTAACAAGATCAAATGGCTTGCTGACTATGGCTTGGCAAAACAAAGCGGTTTAGAAAGCCAGGGTGTGAAGATCAAAAACACAGCGTTAGTGTCACTTGGGGGGGGGGCGCGGGGATGGGTCATGGTGGGCGTTGATTACTGACCCGTCACTTAAAGGACCTTCTTTACTGGATCATGGACAAGGTGGTTTTAGAATGGAAACAGAAAAGACAGAAAGAATTATTGGTGACAGAGATGAGAATTCCGAGGCTTCACTCGTGCATGTGGAGCGTCATGAGCTACACGTTTGAAATCGCACTCCACACCCACTTCAAATGGGAACACGCAGGTGACGGCCATGCAGCTAAAGGGGCCAGAGGAGACAGGCCAGCCCCAGCAGTAGCTGCAGCAGACATTACAAAGGCACAGCTCAAAAGGAAACCAGAAAAATGCAGTGCCTACGAGGGACACAAGTCGTCGGACAGGCTGCAGTGTGGGGTCATCTATTATCAGTCCGGCTGCTACCATGGGCATTATGGCTGTAAACATCCTGGTTAGAAAAGTACAGATAGACACAGAGAAGATAAAAACAGGGGCGGCATGAAAAAGAAACATACTCCATAGACAGGTCAGCCGAAGGGTTTGCTTATGGTTTATGTGGAATTATGGCCCCCAACGCCCCCCCATTCATACTTTGAGAAGTCCTAACTCCCAGGAGCTCAGAATGTCACCTTATTTATTTATTTATTGAATGTCACCTTATTTAGAAATAGAATCCTTGTAGATGTAACTAGTTTTGGTGAGGTCATACTGGAGTAGGGTGGCCCTATTCCAATACAACTGGTGTCCTTATAAAAGGGGGAAATTTGGACACAGACACACACACAGGAAGAAGGCCATGTGAAGATGGAGGCAAAGTTTGGGGTGATGCTTCTACAAGTGAACAAAGGCCAAAGATTGTCAGCAAACCACTAGAAGCTAGGAGAGAGGCGTGGAGCAGATTTTCCCTCATGGCCCTCAGAAGGAATTGACCCTGCCAACACCTTGATCTTGGACTTCTAGCTTCTAGGAACTGTGAGACAATACATCTCTATTGTTTTTTGTATTTTTTTGCCCATGCCACTTGGCTTGTTGGATCTTAGTTCCCTGACCAGGGATTGAACCCAGGCCCTCGGCAGTGAAAGTGCGGAGTCCTAACCACTGGACCGCCAGGGAAGTCCCTGTCTCTGTTGTTGAAGCCAACTCAGTTTGTGGTACAACAGCCCTAGCAAACGAATACAGCGTGTGATAACCATGTGGGGAAGACAGGGTGGCCTCAAGGGCTGAAAACGCAGGCCTGGGTGCGGGGAAGGAAGTGTCAAAACCTGCCGTGGGATTACGTGGTGACACTCTTGGGTGTCTTCCAGCACGTCTCCCCCAGCTGCCATGAGCTGCAGGCTATGTGCCCTGAAGGCAGCCAGGGGAGACCCAGGAGAGAAGGTGAGGCAGCCAGGATGGGCCGGGCAGGAGAGAGCCTGCATCATCACCTGCCTGGTAAGTCAGAGCCGACAGTGAATGCTCATTGGTTCCTTGTCTGGGCAAGGAAAATGAAGAAGAAACTCCAACTAAGCCTCCAGAGCTTATTTTGAACAGCTTTGATTTCTTTTTTTTTTTTTAAGAGGTTGGCTGAGAAAAGATATAATATGATTATCTCAAATGAGGTTTGAGAATTAATTCTCTGCATCTGGATCACCTTTGATGCAACTTCACAGACTAGCTGGGTGTTGGCACCTTGGCAAAACTACCTGGATGGCTTCTCAGAGACAACCAGAAGGGGTTCCATTTGGTAAATGAATGGGCCCAATCCCCAGGGGCCAGGCTGGCGGGTACCATTAGCTTTCCAGGGGCTCTAAGCCACAGGGTACTGCACCCACCTTTACCAGGACCCCTCTCTAGCATAACAGGGAGCCCCCAAAGACAAAGTCGTTGTTTGGGGGATGGCCCCAGATGTGCAGGGTAGGTATTTTTCCTGGACAGGTGTTTGCCCACTGGGAAGTGCTGGACTTCCTTTGGGGCCCAATCAGGGGCCAAACTGATGCACCAGGGCCTTGGGACACCTGGGGTGTTCCAGCCGAGCTATTCTCTGTGTGTCTCGCTGGGATCATGGAACGGACGACCCCCTTCCCTCTCTATTCCAGGTGCCTTGCTGCAGGAGCCGCCTGCTCTAGAGGGACAGCCACTTCCATGAAAAAAGGCTGGCTTGTTTTGGGCAAAAGTTGTCTCCTGGATACGATGTAGCTGGTTTCAAACTCCCCTGAGCCCCTGCCACCACCCCGCCCTGTGACAAATTATTTCTGGAAGACTCAAACCAAATGAAGTTCTAACAGTGGCATTTCAGACAGTGTGATGGGCGGCTGTAAAGAAGCTATTTCTGGGCTGCAGTGAGCAGGGCGGTGGGTAGGGGGACAGGGAGAGAATGCCCTGTTGTTGCTACCGTCGGATACTTGGGTGGCTGCCTGGTCCGAGGCCAACCTTTCCAGTGTGTGAGGCCAGTTGTTCTGATCGCAGCTTCCCTGGCTGTGCCTCTGCGCCCCCTGCCAGCTGCCTGCCTCTCAGGTCAGCCCCCCCGCCCCTGCTCAGCAGCGAGCAGCTGTGTGTATACCTGTCAGCCCAGGATTGAGAGCCGGGCACCACACAAAGGGGGCGCTGGTGCCTGGTGTCCACTGGGGATGAGGCTGGAGCCACTCAGGCGCTCCCTCGTGACCTGCCCAGCCAGTGCCAACCCAGACTGTCTGGCCAGCAGCTGCTCAGTCACAAGCTATTCTTGGAAGGTTTTCTGGGCACACTGTTTTGACAGGCGGCAGGAGTTTCTGGTTCCCTTGACCAGTTCAGCCCAGAAATGTAGGCCCTGGTGTCTCTGGCTGGTGGTGCATTTGAGAGATAAGGGAACTGGGCAGCCAGCCGACAGCTGGTGACTCGGGAAATGGGGTGAGGAAAAGGGGGGTGGGGAGGCCGAACGAGACGGCTGGGGCAAGCACTGTCTTGTCTTGGCCAGGAGGCAATCAAAAGGCATGGGTTCCAATCCCGACTCCGATCCATCCAGCAAGGTGATCGCAGTGAAGTCAGTGGGCTTCTCCGGGCCCCAGTTTCCTCATCTGAGAAACGGGGCTAATTGTCCCAGCTCTGAATCTCGGACAGGGTGGAAGCTACCCTAGTTCAAGTGCTCCAAGCCAATGAAGCCCCTTCGAACCTCCATGGTAGTTACTGCTTACTTACTGGAGGGTGGGGAAAAGTGGTCGAGGGCGAGAAGCTGAGCTGGAGAACAGCTGTGAGCTGCACTAAAGAGGCTGTGTGACTCATACTTCACAAAAGCAAGGACAAAGGGACGAGACAGACCCAGATGGGTGCCCGAGAGTGAAGGATGGCGAGGGAGACAGGCATGGAACCGTCTTAAGAACTGTCATTCCCTTGCCCCGGTCCCCAGGGAAGATCCATCCCTGCCCCAGGCTCTGAGCTCCTGGCCATATTGATGCAGCTTCCGGTCAGTGGCTGAGGTGGACAAACTGACCAGTGTCCTGTCTGGGCTG
This sequence comes from Mesoplodon bidens, assembly GCF_964165515.1. Classification (NCBI taxonomy): domain Eukaryota; kingdom Metazoa; phylum Chordata; class Mammalia; order Artiodactyla; family Ziphiidae; genus Mesoplodon; species Mesoplodon bidens. Next base: position 7,078,512 of record NC_138169.1, on the reverse strand, counting down.
GTCAAAAGCCTTTTGTACCATTTGGATCTTCCACTTATCCCCTACAAGGCCGGGGCAGCCATGGGACTGGCCACCTGCACCCCGTGGACGAGAGATTCTGAATTCTCTCTCCCTCTCTGTCTCTGACTCCCAGATTCCATCTGCTTCTCCTGCTGGGCTCAAAGCCCCAGGTCTTGCTGAGCAACCAGAAGCCAAACTGAAGGGGAGAAGGGTTTGAGAACAGGGCCACAGGGTCCTTTCTGGAACAATCTGGAAAAGAGGACCAGACACCATAGCCTACTCGTGTGTGGGTAGAAGAACTAGTGGGAAAAACATTGTTGGTTAATTCTGACAACTTTCCTCTGGATTTTTTTTTTTTTTTTTTTTTTTTTTTTGCGGTATGCGGCCTCTCACTGTTGTGGCCTCTCCCGTTGCGGAGCACAGGCTCCGGATGCGCAGGCTCAGTGGCCATGGCTCACAGGCCCAGCTGCTCCATGGCATGTGGGATCCTCCCGGACCGGGGCACGAACCCGTGTCCCCTGCATCGGCAGGCGGACTCTCAACCACTGCGCCACCAGGGAAGCCCTTTCCTCTGGATTTTACCCAGTTTGAGATTTGCAAAAACCAACTTTTAAGTACCTGTTTTAGAGAAAGGGGGCTGGAGTGGAAAACTAGAAAGTCAGAACATCCCCGCTTCAGAAGGAAGTCTTAGAATTACATATGACTTGGAATTACAGTGCCGGAGATGCTGTAAATGCAGCACACTTGGAGCAGAGATGCCAGAAAGGTCTGATTGTTAAAGGGAAGGAACTGCTGAAAGAAGAAGATAGATGCTGGTCTCTTGGTCTCACCCCTCCCTTAGCTAAGGGAGGAACTGTGTGGGCTCATGAACTCTTTCTCAATTTCCCCAGGTTTTAACCCAAAGCATTTAAGATCACTTCTGCTCATCCTTACCTGCAAGTGGGGCTGGTGGACAGGTCAGGCTCTAAGCGAAGTCAGTCCCATTTCTTAGCAAGCACGGGATGGGAAACCCTAACCAAGGATACTGAGTACATCACAGAATTGAGACCAAAGGGCTCCCTCTCCCCCAGGATGAGGCTACAGTGGACGCCGGTTACTTCCACTGCTCAGCAAACTGATCTTGCTTGGGGTCTGTCCTTCCCCAAATCCCTGTCCATGGGAACTCGATGGAGTTAAGCTACTCTAAGTTTCAGGCGTGAGAATGAGACCCAGGCCAGACGTATGGATGCACTGCCCTGTGGGGTGGTCATGTGACCCAGTCAGAGCCAAGGAGCCTCAATTCTGTGACTTCTGTGGGAGATTCTCTCCTCCCACCGGAGTTTCAGACAAGAAAGCAGAAGCCTGAGCTGATGGCGGCCATACTGCCACCCTGAGGGGACAGCATGCCCAAGAATACAGCCCACAGAAAGGAAAACAGGTAGAGGCGGAAGGAACCAGGCAGATCCCTGAGAACGAGACCTGGGTCCAGCTGAGCCTGAAGCCAGGATGACCGGAAAATCTCTAGCTGCTTGGCCAACAGTTTTTCTTTCTTTAAATTACTTTGAGTTGCGTTTCAAGTGCCAGTGGGAGATTACAAACTAATACGTGGCCAACGTGGTGTTGGGATCCAGAGCAAGTCTATCTGGTTCCAAGCTTCACCCCCAGGAAATATTTATCCCTAACCAGAACTGGGGACCACACCCCCTCCCAAATCCAGCGGATCTGCTTGACCAAGGGCCGAGCAAACAAGCAACGTGAAGCTGGCAGGAGAGGCTTGGAAAGGAGCCGCGTGTTAATCCACACACTCCAGAGGGCGGCTAGCCTATCTCAGGGCTCGGCATCTGAACAAGTTACCCCTTTCTAAGAGCAGAGGGTCCAGCAGTTACACACATTTTGCGTTCCCTTCCTATCCCCCAACACCGAGCATTACGTCAACTCACAGGATAAGAACTAGCCAAGAATTTCCAAACAAAAGTGGAATTTAAAGGTTGAGGCGGGGCTTCCCTGGTGGCACAGTGGTTGAGAGTCCACCTGCCGATGCAGGGGACACAGGTTCATGCCCCGGTCCAGGAGGATCCCACCGCGGCTGGGCCCGTGAGCCATGGCCGCTGAGCCTGCGCCTCCGGAGCCTGTGCTCCGCAACGGAAGAAGCCACAACAGTGAGAGGCCCACATACCACAAAAAAAAAAAAAAAAAAGGTTGAGGCATCCGAGTAACACCCCAGTTCCTCTCCCCACACACCCCAGTTGGCTTTCCAACCCATGCCACTCGCCTTCACAAAGCTTCTACCAGGGTTTGGGGGTAAGAACCGAAGCCTCTTCTGTAAGAAGGTGCAAGGCTGAGAGTCAGGAAGACCCTCTCAGGGGACAAAACGAGGCCACAAGACAACTGGGAGCAGAAGGCCCTCCTGCAGAGTTTGAAACGTGGGCTCTGGGCCAGGCTGCCTGGGTTCGAACCCTGGCTCTGCCTCTTATTAGCTGTATGACCCTAGGCAGGTGATTGGCTTCAGTGCCTCAGTTTCCTTAACTGTAAAATGGGGATGACAGTGCCCTCGCCTCGCAGGGCTATGGTGAGGACTCAGTGCCATTATCTGCAGGAATGGTACCCGGCAGATAGGTTCTTAGTAGATATTAGCACACAGTAGGATCTTACTAGATATTAGCACATAGTAGGTTCTTACTAGATATTAGCTAACTAGACCAGAGCTTTAACCCTTTATCTGAAGGGCTACAGGGGTCAACGAACCTAAAACTGTAAGACTGTATGACTCCCCCCTCACACACCCCCCTGCCGCTGCCGAAAGGGTCTGCAAACTCTCATTCAAATCTCAAAGGAGTCTTTTGATGCAAGGTCTCCGAAGTAGCTTTAAGTCTAATTGAGGGCAAGGACTAGGCCGCTCTTTCTCTTGTGTGTCCCCCACAGCCACCAGGGCCCAGCGCTGCATGTATTATGCACCAATGAATACTTAATGGAGAGACAGATGGATAGGTGAAGTCATCACAGAAAAGTATATATGGGGTGGACCCACGGCCATTCGGACACCTCGGAGCTGGGGTTTCAAGGCCTTAAGATGTGTGAACCTTTCTCACCATGCAGTAGTTGCTGTCCTCAAAGACATGCCCCGCCTGACACACTCAAGCAAGCCCAGGCCCCAGCCCTTTCCCACCCCCTCGGCCTTCCCCAAACCTCTCTGCCCAGGGATGCCCCCCAAGGAGGAACTCAGACTTCCATGTACAGAGGTGACTCTGCAGTCAAGGGCCAGGCCCCGCGGGAGGTGGTTAGTAACAAGCCCAGCCCTGGAGCAGGTGCCCAGGAGAAGTGAGAGGCCGTGTGAACCGCCAGCTCAGCCGCGAGCGAGCAGCCCCGGACGCCGGGAGCGCAGCACTTACAGTCGCTTGATCCCAGACTCCGGCTGGGGGGACATTCTCGGGTGGGTGACGGGTGGAGGTTGGGGTATTCGATTTTCCTCTTCTATTTCTTCACTGGAAGGAGTTGAGAGGTGTGAGATAAGAGTCAAAAATTCCATGAGAGCTGGAATATTCTCTCTGATGGCCTGGGAGGGCATGTACTTTTTCAGGGTAGTGAAAATAAGGGACCCAGGAGGACAGCAATGGTGGCCTTTGCCCCACAGGCTCTCTGCCTCGGGGGCTGGCCTCTGGAATGGCCAGTTAAGAGGAGGGATCAGTCCTGGAGGCAACGGACACAGGTGCCTGCAGGCCCTTTGGCCCAGTTGGTCACACGTGAGAAATTTCAGGAAGGTACCCACATCTCTATTTTAAGTTTACTTTGGAGATTCTAGCCGAAAAGAATGGCTTCCTATTTTCTGTTCTTGCCAAATGCTTCCTTGTCTCCACACCTTTGTGGTTTATTCTGCCTGGAATATGCCACCCACAACATCTCCCATACCTGAAACGTACCCCCCTATCCTTTAGGGAAGGCCCAGTTCAAATGCCACTTCCTCCAGGAAGCCTTCCTGATTTCCGCCCCATTCCCAAGCCAGAAGTGATTTCTCTCTTCTTTGAACAGCCAGTGCACACACTGTCATAAAACTTTCTTATGTGGCAGACCCACAGTGGGTTTTCAATAAAAATGTGTGGCACTGTATTTTCTCTGATGTCTTATCTTCCCTCCTGGGGCAGGGACCACATCTGGTGCATCTGGCCTTCCTTCCAGCTTTCCATTCAACAGGTAGTTGTTGTGCGTCTACTCTGAGCTAAGCTGCATCCTAAGTGCAGGGAACTTAGTCATGAACAAGACAAATAAGGTTTCTGGTCTCATGTTGTTGCAGTCTAATGCGGAAACAGACAATAAAACAAGCATGTTCATAAACAGGATAATGTGAGACGGTGAAAAGAGCCATGAAGGAAGTAAAGCTGGGTAAAGTGATAGACAGTGACTAGGACAGAGCGCTCCTTTGGAGGGGTGTTGATGGAGAAGGAAGGCCTCTCTCAGGAGGTGACATCTGACCCGAACCCCGAATGACCAGGAGCCAACCATGGGAAGAACCAAGGGGAATGTTTTCCCAGCTGCAGGAGCAGCATGTGCAAAGGTCCTGAGGTAGAACCAAGCATGGTGTGTTTTGAGGAACCAATAGAAGGGTAGTGTGTACAAAGCTGAACAAGTGTGAGGTGGCATGGTATTAGACGGTGCTCTAAGTCAGGGGCAGTGCTGTCCACAGAACTTTCCTCGAGGATGGAAATATTCTATATCTTCATTGTTCAGTACAGTGGCCACTAGCCACAAGTGTCAATGGAACACCTGAAATGTGCCGAGTGCAACTGAGGAACTGAATTTTACATTTTACTTAAGTTTAACTCATTTAAATTTAAATAGCCACAAGTGGCCAGTGGCTAGTGTATCAGACAGTGTGGCTCTAATATGTACAAGGAGTTCACTGGCCACGGATGGACTAAATGATCAAATATTAGGCTCTATCGCTCCACCATCTCTTATCTCTAATTCCAAAATCCAAAAGGCTCTAAAAACCAAAATTCGTTTTGTTTTCTTTTAATTTTGGTCATTCACTTGGTGGCAAAACCTGAAATGAAATCTCGTGAGGCTGTTTATAGTCTTTATTTATCCAATTTAGTAGGAATGTTCGTATCTTTTGCTTCAAAAATATTCACGTGTTTGATGTTGGGAGAGCTGCCCCAGAACTCGCTGGTAGTGTAAGGTAATGAGGTAATACAGTATATGTAGTATTCTTTTCTAACAGGAATGCACCTGAGCCCAAGAGTTTCAGAAAGGAATCATGAGTTGGTATGTGTGTGCTTCAGGCCAGAGACGGTGCAATCCTTGTCTTCCAGGTGTGAATTTGTCCCCAGACTCTGTACAACTGCAGAAAGGAGCCAGCCTGGGAGCTCCCAGGGGCACTCACCTCTTATAGTATGCCAGCTCCTCCTGCAACAAAAACACTTTGGACTTGAGCTCGTTCCTCTCGTGCAGCACGTCCCGCAGTTCCTGCAGCGTGAACCGGGGGCGGTTGGGGTCCTTGAGATCCATGGCCGCCTTCTCTGCCTCGGAGACACACCCATCTCCGCCCAGCTCCATCTGGAGGAGGGCAGAGATGCTGCTAATGAATTCCTGGCCGCCGCCACCAGCACCCACTCCGCATCCTGCCGGAGCCCAAATTTCCCACCCTCCCAGGGCCTGAGCAGCTTGCTGAGAACACTATTTTAAGAACTCGAGGGTGGCCTCTGCTCATGTTCTGTGCAGTCAGCGTCCCTCGGGAGGCCAAAGCCAGCGGCCACCTGCTCATTGTTTGCCTTCTCAAAAGCCAGACCCGCAGTCCTGGCGCCTCCCCACCTGACCCAGGGTTTTATTACAAATAACATTAAAAGGTGTCTGAGGAGAAGAAACCGCGGCCTACCCAGTGCTGCCACCCTCTTCAATCTGCCTGCTTTCCCTTTCCCATGTTCTTGACTCATGTTCTAGCCAAGTGCATTGCTAATTTGGCCAAAGTTGTTGGAATCAGAGCCAATGCGCAATTCTCTATTCCTTTTCATTTGATATTAAGTCATATACAGTTTCCTATTTGTTACTGGCCTTCTGGTCAAGCCTGCCCCTCCCCAGTGGCTGTGAGCATCTTCTCACTGGAGTTTGGTGGAAGCCCTGGTTGGGGCGGGGGGGTGGGTAACATCCCAGCCAATGTTCACATGCAGGGCATTTATTTCTTTTCCACACAGGTCACACAGATGGATCCTAGCCTGTTAAATCACCTGCTCCACATCCAAATCCCATCCTCCCTGCCCTCTTCCACAGCAAGGAGCTTTTTTTAAAAAAACTTTGTGATAAAATTCACTTGACATAAAATTTCCATTTTAAAATGCGCAATGCAGTGGGTGGTGCTTAGGACATTCACAGTGCTGTGCAACTACCACCGCTACCTAGTCCCAAAACATTTTCCAGAGGAAACTCCACACCCATTAGCAGTCACTCCCCATCCACCCCTCCCCACCCCCAGCCCCTGGCAACCACCATCTGCTTTCCACCTCTATGGATCTGCCTTTTCTGGACATTTCCTAGAAATGGAATCATATGATATGTGGCTTTTTGTGTCTGGCTTCTTTCACTCAGCATCATGTTTTCAAGGTTCATCCACATTGTGGCCTGTGTCAGTGCTTCATTCCTCTTCATGGCTGAATAATATTCCACTGTGTGAAGAGACATTTTATTTATCCTTTTATCCACTGATGGACATCTGGGTTGTTTCCAGCTTTTGGCTATTGGGAACAATGCTACTATGAACATCTGTGTATGAAGATTTGTTTGAACACCTGTTTTCAGTTCTCTGGGGTATACACCTAGGAGTGGAACTGGGGGGTCATATGGTGACTCTATGTTTAACTTTTGGAGGAACTGCCTGTTTCCCACAGTGGCCGCCCCATCTTACATTCTTGCTAGCAGTGTAGGAGGGGTTTGACATTCTCCACATCCTTGCCAACATTTTTTTCTTTTTTGATAGCAGGGAAGTTTTGGCAAGCTTTCCAAGTCAGCTGGCCAAATCTGCAGGTGGCCCCCACTCTCCAGGCCGTGTACAATTCCTGACACCTTTGAGCTGCCAGTGTCTTGTGATCGTCTAGAAGGAGTGGACAAAAGCTTAGGACAACAGTGGGAAAGCTCTGGAACAGGGGAAGAAGGGACTGAAATACAGAACTGCCCCCCACCCCCACCCCCCCAGAAAAAAGTCCCACAGAAGCAAAAGGAGAAAGGGACTCCCACCTAGATGGGCCAGGATGCTGAAGGACTCCAGAAGGCAGAGCTGAGAGGCCTCACGTCCTGGCAGAGTCAGGGACGTGCTGTTCTGGGAAAGGACACTTGAAAGGAGACACCTCCCACCAGGGCAGATCAGGTGACAGAAGAGCCACCCGGCAGGTCAGCAGCTGAGCAGCAGGCAGCAGGGGAGGCGCCTCATGGCAGCAGAAAACTGAAACCTGACACACGCCGCCCCCTCAGACCGGCTGGGCATCAGAGTGGGGCCTCTTCCCACCCACGAACTTGGGGAGGAAATGGTGGAGGATTTAAGTTCCTGAGAAGGCACTCTAAGGCATCTGCTGATGCCACACCTTCGGGGGGCTGTGTCCTCAGGGTACATCTTCAGTGTTTGACTCCCTCTGCAGACCCTTGGGGGCTGCTCCTCGGACGACCTGATGGCCACACATTCAGATGGTACCCCCTACCCAAGCTCCGTAGTGCAAATGCCTAGTATACAGCAGGCGCTCACTAATGCCAGTTCCCTTGTCTTCCTCTGCCCAGGTTAATCACAGAGCATCCTCGGATGTCTAGTTTTTTTTTTTTTTTTTTTTTTTTTGCGGTACGCGGGCCTCTCACTGTTGCGGCCTCTCCCGTTGCGGAGCACAGGCTCCGGACGTGCAGGCTCAGCGGCCATGGCTCACGGGCCCAGCCACTCCGCGGCACGTGGGATCTTCCCGGACCGGGGCACGAACCCGTGTCCCCCTGCATCGGCAGGCGGACTCTCAACCACTGCGCCACCAGGGAAGCCCGGACGTCTAGTATTTACTTAACATTACTGGGCATCAACTTTGTGCCTGCTGGTCACTGAGCTAATGAGACGAATAGGACAGTTGGTGGTGGAGGAAAGATACACACAAATTTACAAGGTAATATAATTAAAGAGGTACAAGGACATCAGGCTCCGAGAAGGATCATGGAAGACGTTACTGCAGATGTGGTCTCTGTGCATGGGGTCTTGACGAATGTGTAGGAGTTCACCAAGAACTCTGGGCCCACCCCGGCGGGGGCCCCCTCCCCCATTTTGTTTGGCCTTCACTGTGTTCTAAAACTCTTTTGAATTAGTTGCCAATGGTTTTACATCAGGAGATTTCACACTGAAGTTTGGGTTTGGGGCTTCCTTTTGGGAAAAAATTTGGAAGACTGGGTCACACTGGGTCCACATGGCAGCACTGGGCTGGTAACTGCATAGCAGCTGCTCCCTTTTACATGCTATTTCTATGGCTGCCCACTGCCCTTCCCTGCCTGTGGACTCCATAGGTGCTGGTGGCTTCAGACTCTAATCTCAGGCTCACACACTCCCTCCAGCCCCTCCCTCCCCAAACAACTCAAGCCCTGACATTCACTGGGCAAGTCCCCTGACTTTCGGCCTCTCTGGGAAGGGCCGGCTGATGGGTCCACACGCCCCTCACTTTCCAACGGGACACTGGGCAAGCTGCTTGCTCCTCCCTGGGCCCTTGTTTCCCCATCTAGCCCTCAAAAACCCAATAAGGACTTCCCTGGTGGTCCAGTGGTTAAGACTCCATGCTGCCAGTGCAGGGGGCGCAGGTTCGATCCCTGGTCAGGGAACTAAGATCCCACATGCCGTGCAGCGTGGACCAAAAAACCAAAAAAAACAAAAAAACCCAATAATATTTCTAAGGGCCCTTCCCACCCTGACATCTGGAAATTCCTATGAACACAGGCTTTCAAGGCACAGCAGTTCCCATGGGTTGTCATCACCCAGGACATCAAAGGGCTTCCTTAGAACCTGAGTTCTTTTCCTCTGGACAGCTTTTTTCTTTTTTTTGGCCGTGCCAAGCGGCTTGTGGGATCTTAGTTCCTTGACCAGGAATTGAACCCGTGCCCCCTGCAGTGGAAGCGTGGAGTCTTAACCACTGGACCGCCAGGGAAGTCCCAGGGACAGCTCTTTTATCAGAGGAGCAACCTGATTCCCTTATAGCTTGGGGGATTCCCAGACAGGTTTGCAAAACAAGTCCTGACTTCTGGGACCATTGCCTGGAAGTGCAGAAGAGGGTAAGCTTGGGGCTCCAGCTCTTCTGGAGACCAACACAGGCACTGACACAGCCCAGTCCTCAAGAGACACAGCGAAGGCTCTTCCCAACATGGCAATCGGGCTAATCAGCAGCGAGCCTTCTAGGCTTATTCCACGAGGGACCACGGAGGTGGCTCGGGTTATCACCGATTGTCTGCTGGTCCCCTGAGGATCTCCGGGCACAGCTTGAGAGAGGTGCCCGAGGCCCCAGGTGCTCCCTAGGGAGGCCCCAGAGACTGGCTGACAAGCAATGGGGCCTCGTCATTGGTGGAGGGAGCCGACACCCTCCACCAGGGCTCTCCATCCTGAGGCCTGGCCTCCTGGGCACACTCCCCACTGCCTGGGCACAGCAAGGCCACTTCCTGTGCTCTTGAAGGCCACTGAACATACTTCTGAGCAGCCTCTGGGCCGGCAATGGGGAATGACTGTGCTTTGGTCACCCTTGGTAGCTCCAGGCTACCGCGAATGAACTCAGCCTGAAAACGCTGTTTCACAGGCCAGCCATCAGGACCCTATCTGCTTTCCCTATACACTTAAAAAAGAAAAAACCCTAACTTACTAAGAAATCAGAACTTGTAAGGCAGAGACAGTGACATCAAGGAGGTACTGTTAACTTTACAGTTTTCTTATTGATTTTATATAAAGTCCCTTAGACAGGAAGCCAACCTCATTTTCTTAAGGGTTTATATGTCTAACTGTCAAAGGCAGGAAAACCATCAGTTAAAATATGAGGAGCTGGATGAACTAGAAAACATGCTGAGTGAGAAGGCAGTCAGGATCACATGTTGTATGATTCCATTTCCATTTTGGACATTTTTGGACTTTTTTTTTTTTTTTTTTGCGGTACGCGGGCCTCTCACTGTTGTGGCCTCTCCCCTTGCAGAGCACAGGCTCTGGACGCGCAGGCTTAGCGGCCACGGCTCACGGGCCCAGCCGCTCCATGGCATGTGGGATCTTCCCAGACCGCGGCATGAACCCGTATCCCCTGCATCGGCAGGCGGACTCTCAACCACTGTGCCACCAGGGAAGCCCTGGACATTTTTGAAATGTCCAAAAGAGGCAAATCCATAGAGACGGAAAGTAGATTAGTGGTTTCGAGGGGCTGGGGGGAGACAGAGATGGGGAGTGAGTGCTAATGTATACGGCATAGCTTTCTGGGGTGATGGAAAAGTTCTAGATAGTAGTGACAATCTCACAATATAGTGAATATACTAAAAAACACTGACTTGGGGACTTCCCTGGTGGTCCAGTGGTTAAGATTCCGCCCTTCTAATGCAGGGGGCGCAGGTTCGATCCCTGGTCAGGGAACTGAGATCCCACAGGCCATGCGGCGTGGCCAAAAAATGAAGAAACTAAACAAAATGAAAACCAAACAAAAAAACACTGACTTGTACACTTTAAATGGTTGGATTGTACAGTCTGTGAATTACATCTCAATAAATTCCACCTCAATAAATATGTTATAAAAATATACAAAGAGTCTTGCCTACTGGAGATCACACTGAAATGACAGTGATGCATCTCAGAAAGAATCATATGAATCAAGAGGCAATGATAAGAATGGATTCCTCCCCGGCTCTGGACCCCTCCATAGCTCCCACCTTCCCTCACCAACCTGGTGCCAGGACTAACCACAACCCCAGCCACACCCTGCACGTTCTCTAGCCTGGATCATGCTGTTCGTCCTGCCTGGAATGGCTTGCCCCACATTCTACCCCTGGACATCCTACCCGTCCCACAAGACCATCTCAAGGCCCTGAAGACCTGCACTGCCCTCTCCTCTCCACTCAGAATTCACTGTGTCCTCTGATCCCACGGCCCTCTATCCCTGCCACACTAACTTTTAGACCGACTGAATCAAGTCAAGTTCATGTCCCTCACTTGTCAGATAGGAAACTGACCATCAAAGAGATGGACAGGCCCCAAGTCACATGGCAGCAGGTGATGAAGCCACCACTACCTGCGGTTTCCCTGTTTGAGTGACAAGCATCCTGAACGCCACTCAGCTCCAAGGGATGCCGTCAAACCCCGCAAAGATGCCCTGGGTTTGGGAACAGACGCTGCAGAGAAGCTCAGTGGGTTAGTCATAACTGCTACTGGATTTTACTCCACTGTTTCTGTCCCACCCCCACCGTGCCAGAAAGGAAACTGCAACCGACTGGCAGCCGTGCCATGGAGGTGTGAAATGTCCTTGTCCTAAAGAGACCTGGAGCGGGGCTCAGAGTCTTGTGGCTGGGGTGATGTCCTCAGGACCCAGGTTTGGACCAGGCCCCACCTGCCCAGCCGGAGACAGGCCTGAGCTCTCGTGGGGCTCAGGAGGTTGGAAGGGGTACCCAGGGCAGGCTGGGGGGTGTGTGTGACGGCCCCAAGCTTCTCCCCCTGGCTTCTCTCCATCCCCCTGCTATGGTCCAGCCCTCACCTCTCTTGCCGGGACTACTGCAAAAGGTTCCCGACAGCCACGTCTGCCACCAGCTCCTTGTTCAAACTGTCCTCCATAAGCTCAGAGCTGATCCTGTCACTCTCCTGCAGAAACCCTGTGAAAGAATCCACATCCCTCACTGCTCAGCGTTTTTTGTGTGTGGCATTCTCAGCCCCGACGCTCTGGCACTGACGATTATCATCTGTTGTCTCCAATTGGCCTGTATCCGTTCCCACACATCTTTGGGCTGAGTCATTGCGATTTTCCTCTGGAGAAACTTCCCTTTCCCACTCTCTGTGAGTGTGGCTTAGATGGGTGCCATCTCCATGTGGCTCAGGAATGGATGACATGCATATTCCAACCTCAGACCACAAAGACTGATTCAGTGGTGGGCTAACAAGAGGCTCCCTGAGACTCTCGCTGAGAATCTGGGAAAGAAGCAATTTCTTTCTGCTGGGGTTGCAAAGCTGGTTGAGTACCAGGGGCCACGATATGGCAAGAGGCTGCTTGAGAATGACAAAAACACAGAGGAAAGCAAAGCTGAGAGAAGGTCTGAAACAAATTCCTGACAGCACCATTTGGGCTCCTGGAACCAGCTATATATACCTGAAGCCATCATTAACTCAAAGCTTTTAGTTATTCAGCCGAAAATTCCTTTAAAAAAAAAATCCTTAAACCATTTTAACTTAGGCTTCTGTCACTTTTAGCCAAAAGCAGACTCTAACCTCTCCCTTTTAAGACTTCTCTCCCTTACTTCCCTATCTGTAACCTGGAGGTTCTTGTCCTTCCAAGAACCTAGAAGTGTATGGCCTGAATTCACAACATACTTAATGACTGTGCTGGGACTAGAGCCAACCTGCTGGTAAGCTCCTCTGTCTAACCTCCCCCACCTGTAACCCAAGAGACCAGCACAGTGCCTGCAAACCAGCAACAGTCAATAAATATTTGTTGGAACAAGTGGCAAGCGCTGAGCTTTCCTGTAACGGTTCATTATACTCTTCTGAAACGGCACATCCATCTTCTACACCTACCTGTCAAAATCTTAGCATTATTATCACTGACATCCAGCTGAAGCAAGAGCTGGTCCGTGAAACTCCACGCCACCCCCACAGGATTAACCGCACTATCTCTGTGTTCCTGGCGCATTCTGGGGGCACATCTACGTGGGAGACACCTCTGGTGCCCCGTGTCACATCCTGGGCCCACCTGAATTTTGCTGCAGCTGTGGTGCAGTTCCATCCATGTGGACAGGGGCCCACCTCAAGCGCACACTGTATGTCTTTCCATTTTTGCTCCAGTATCTGCTTCACAAGCTCTGCCCAGGAGTGTTGGGGAGGTGACACCTCCGGGGGCCACTCTTAGCTAACTGGGGACAGGCATTTGTGGATAACTGTTCTAAGCCTTTCTTCTCCAGAAAGACAGTTCTGGGAGGTGTTCTATGGTGCTTCTCAGAGGTCCCAGCGGGACTGAGCTCCCACTGTGACCTCAGTGACACACCCTGAAATTCCCTTTTCCTCCTTCCCTCACTTCTCTGGTCTTTGGGATCACCTCACAAATTAACCTCCTGCCCAGAGTCCTTTTCTCAAGCTCTGCTTCAAGGGAACCCAGACTAAGACAACCTCTTACCACTAAGACAACCCCCTTCCACCTTAAGTGTGGCTGCTGGTCTCCAAATCTGTCTCCTGCACTGGGCTGTAAGCTGCTTGAACCTCCACAGCACTCAGCACAGTGCCTGCAGATAAAAAAGCAGACTTCTCTCTGCAGCTTACCTGGCCTGCAGCACTGGCCCCTGCCGACCTCTCTGACCTTATTCAGACCCTCTCCCTCATCATCAGCTTACACAACAGGCACCCTTGCCTTCTTATACTTTCCTGACTGCACTGCAATTTCTCCTGCCTCAGGGCCTTTGCACATGCCACACCCCCCCCCACCCCGCTTCACCTAGTTTACTTTCACTCATTCTTTTTTTTTTTTTTTTTTTTGCTGTATGTAGGCCCCTCACTGTTGTGGCCTCCCCCGTTGCGGAAGCACAGGCTCCGGACGCGCAGGCTCAGCGGCATGGCTCACGGGCCCAGCCGCTCCGCGGCATGTGGGATCTTCCCGGACTGGGGCACGAACCTGCGTCCCCTGCATCGGCAGGCGGACTCTCAACCACTGCGCCACCAGGGAAGCCCTTCACTCATTCTTTTGATCACCTCCTTGAGGAAGCCTTTTTGACTCCCCCAGACTATCATGGTAATAATAACAACAGCTAACACTTTAAATGAACTAACTCATTTAATTCTCATAACACCAATCTGGGGGTAAGTATTATTATTAGTATTCCCATTTTAGAGATGAGAAAACTGAGGTGCAAAGAGGCTAAATAATTTATCTAAAGACACGGAGTCAGTAAGGAACCAAGGCAGACTAGCTCTAGAGTCCACACAGTTAGTTACGCACTCCAGACCCTCCCTCAGTTATGGGACCTTCTGGCATCATCCCTCTCCTTTAGCATGAATCACCTTTTTTATTTTTTTTTTTTTATTTTTTTTTTTTTTTGTTTTTTTTTTGTTTTTTTTTTGTTTTTTTTTTTTTGCTGTACGCGGGCCTCTCACTGCTGTGGCCTCTCCCGTTGCGGAGCACAGGCTCCGGACACACAGGCTCCGCGGCCATGGCTCGCGGGCCCAGCCGCTCCGCGGCATGTGGGATCTTCCGGGATAGGGGCACGAACCCGTGTCCCCTGCATCGGCAGGCGGACTCTCAACCACTGCGCCACCAGGGAAGCCCTGAATCACCTTTTTTAAAAAAAATCTAGATATAATTCACTTACCATAAGATCCATTCTTTTTTTTTTTTTTAATTGGACGTGCCACGCAGCTTGTGGGATCTTAGTTCCCCAACCAGGGATCGAACCCATGCCCCCTGCAGTAGAAGCATGAAGTCCTAACCACTGGACCACCAGGGAATTCCCAAGATCCACTCTTTTAAAGTATAAAATTCAGAGAGGGACTTCCCTGGTGGCGCAGTGATTAAGAATCTGCCTGCCAATGTAGGTGACACGGGTTTGAGCCCTGGTCCGGGAAGACCACACATGCCACGGAGCAACTAAGCCCGTGTACCACATCTACTGAGCTTGTGCTCTAGAGCCCGCGTGCTGCAACTACTGAGCCCACGTGCCACATCTACTGAAGCCTGCATGCCTAGAGCCCGTGCTCTGCAACAAGAGACGCCATCGCAATGAGAAGCCCACGCACCGCAACGAAGGGTAGCCCCCGCTCGCCACAACTAGAGAAAGCCCGTGTATAGCAACGAAGACGCAACGCAGCCAAAAAATAAATAAAAGTTAAAAAAAATTAAAGAAATTCACAGATTTTTAGTACATTCAGAGCTGCACAACCATCATCACCATCTAATTCCAGACCATTTCCATCACCCTGAAAGAAACCCCGTACCCACTAGAAGTCACTCCCCATCCTCCCCTTTCCCCAGTCCCTGCAACCACAAATCTGCTTTCTGTCTCTATGGATTGGTCTATTCTGGACATTTCAAATAAATGGACTCATACGGTATGGGGGCTTTTGTGTCTGGCTACCTTCACTTAGCATATTTTTGAGGTTCATGCAAATTATAGCATGTCTCAGTATTCCATTCCTTTTTATGGCTGAATAATGTTCCACTGTATGCATAGATCATATTTTGTTTATCCATTCATCAGCTGATGGACACGTAGATTGTTTCCACCTTTTGGCTGTTGGGAATAGTGTTGCTATGAAAGTTTGTGTACAAGTTTTTATGTGGTCATATATATATATATATATATATATATTTTTTTTTTTTAATTTTTTTGCGGTAGCAGGCCTCTCACTGTTGTGGCCTCTCCCGCTGCGGAGCACAGGCTCCGGACGCGCAGGCTCAGCGGCCATGGCTCACGGGCCCAGCTGCTCCGCAGCGTGTGGGATCCTCCCGGACCGGGGCACGAACCCGTGTCCCCTGCATTGGCAGGCAGACTCTCAACCACTGCGCCACCAGGGAAGCCCTGTGGTCATATATTTTAAGTTTTCTTGTGCATATGCCTAGAATTGGAATTGCTGGGTCACATGGTATATTATGTGATTATTTGACTAATGTCTGTCTCCCATACTGGCTGTAAGCTCCATGTGGACAGGAACCAGTTCTCTATTTTATCCCCCATGCCTGCAACACAGTCAATAATTATTTGAAGAAATGAATGAATGAATGGCAGATGCCCATTAACCACCACCGAGCTGGACACCCTGGGCTAGAATGCTGGGAGTCCTGGGTCCCAGGCTCAGCCCTGCCTCTGCCCAGCTGTGTGTCTTCTAGCCAGCAGCTGGCCCTCCCTCGGCCTCCCATTTCTCTCAGGTGTAATGGGGAAACAGCAAGGCAGCCTGGCCCCCTGGAGCCAGCCTGCAGAAGCCAGCTTCCCACTCACCACAGGCTCCTCCTCTCCGTTCTGGCTGAGCTCGCCCTGCAGCTTCTCTCTCAGCTTCCCGAGCTCCGCCCGCAGGCTGCCCATCTCCTGCTCCTTGGTTTGCAGATCTGCCTCCAGTTCTACCTTCTGTTCGATCAGGGCCTTCCCCTGGGCCTCCACCACTGTGACGCGGTGCCGGAGGTCGTGGTTGATCTTCATCAGCCGGGTCTGCTGCTGCTGCAGCTGTCGAGAGAGGAAGGCTATTGGATGGGGCCGCCACATCCAGTAGCTCATGTTGTATACTGCACAAGAGCAAACCATCTACAGGCGTGCCATTCATACTGTAGATGCCTTGATTTGTTTGAAATTTGTTCACGTTCTTACAACTCTGTTGATGCCAGAGATGGGCAATGTGTATATTTACTAGGATAATTTTATGACAGATGGAAGACAAGTGTCTTGTTAGTATATTATGACAATTTCCCAACAGAGGGAAGTAACATACCTTGAGAAAGGGGCGTCTTTTTCTAATTTAGGCAGAGACACCGTATAGGTTCCCGGAGCAGCCTGAACCATGCTGGGGCATGACGGGGATGGGCTGGAGGAAGCCTCAGGGTCAGAGCAGAGGCTGACCGGGCCCTGGGACCTCCTTGGTGTGTGGAAAGAGTCAGGTCACTGGGCAGTGCCATGTTCCCTCCTACCGCTCCAGTGAAGCCTCGGCCGAGGGTCCTCCGCATGTCAACTGTTTCAGGGCTGGGCCTCTCAAACCGTAAGCAGGATCCCCACCCCACGGAGCCCATGGAGTGAGACCGACAGGGAGAAGGGGTGCTTCCTGAGGGGAGGATCCCATCTCGTGCTGGTACCCACTGGCCGGGAGGGCGGACACAGGGCCGGGGCTCAGCACTTACAGCCTCGACATCCTCGTTCTTCAGCCCGAGCTCCCGATCCTTGGCGCGGATCTCGTCGCGCTGTTTGTCCACCACCTCCTTCAGCTTCTTCATCACCTGCCGCTCCCGCTCCGACATGCCTGGGGTGGGGTGAGAGGGACCCGTGGGTGCGTCCACCTCCCTCCCCTGCTTAAACCATCTGGCGGCTCCCCACCGAGATGAACCTGCCCCCACCTCCTCCTGGACTCATCTCTGCTCGTCCGCCCCTCCATCCTTCCCCTGCTCATCCCCACCGCAGGGCATTTGCTGTTTCCAGCTTCTGCAAGTCCCTTCCTACCAACCTCCCCCAGGCTGGCTCCCCTTGATTCTCAGGTCTCAGCTCAAAGTCACCTCCTCCCAGAGGCCTCTCCTTCCCTGACCACCACCCTCCAAGTAGCCCCCTCCTCCCACCCCGTCCATCCCCTCACTTTTTACAGTGGCTAAGTGTCTGGTACATCCTTTCATCTAATGAAAGATGATACTGCATAGTGATTCAGAGGGTCGGCTCTGGAGATCAAACACTGGTTCTCCCATTTATTAATTGTGTGGCTTTGGGCTACCCAACCTGTGCCTCAGTTTCCACATCTCTAAAATGGGAATAACAGTACCTACCCCATAGGGCTGCTGCGAGGATTGCTCTTGTTAATACACATGAAGCCAATATTGAAGAAGATGTCTGGTACACAGCAGGTGCTCAAAGGGTGTTGTCTGTTACTTACTTGTTTGTTGTCTGTTCTCCCTGCCCCTCGTCCCCCAAGTATACGGTCAGCCCAGGAGGCAAGACCTTGCCTAACCTATTCACTGTGTATTCCCTGGACTAGCATAGTGCTTGGCACACAGTAGGTGTCTGCTCAGGGCTTTGGTGAATTAAGGAACGTGAGGATGGATGCTGTATTAGTTTCATGTGCTGCTGTAACAAATAACCAACAAATTTTGGTAGCTAAGAGCATCAGAAATTTATTTTCTCAAAGTTCCAGAAGGCAGAAGTTTAAAATCAGTCCAATATCGAGAGTTCCCTGCTGGCCTAGTGGTTAGGATTCCGGGCTTTAACTGCCGTGGTCTGGGCTCTATCCTTTTTTTTTTTTTTTTTTTTTTTTGCGGTACACGGGCCTCTCACTGTTGTGGCCTCTCCTGTTGCGGAGCACAGGCTCCGGACACGCAGGCTCAGCGGCCATGGCTCACGGGCCCAGCCGCTCTGCGGCATGTGGGATATTCCCGGACCAGGGCACGAACCCGTGTCCCCTGCATCGGCAGGCAGACTCTCAACCACTGCGCCACCAGGGAAGCCCCAAACTTGACCTTTTTTTAAAAAAAAGCAAAAGACAAGTGACAAAGTCACTGCAGCACTATTTACAATGGCCAAAAGATGGAAGTAACTCAAATGTCCATCAACAGATGTATGGATTAAAAAAATGTGATCTATCCAAATGATGGAATATTATTCAACCGTAAAAAGAAATGAAGCACTGACACAGGCTACAATGTGGATGAACCTTGAAAACATGATGCTGAGTGAAAGAAGCCAGACACAAAAGGCCACCTATTGTATGAGTCCACTTATATGAAATGTCCAGAGTAGGTAAATCCATAGAGACAGAAAGTAGACTAGAGGTTACCAAAGGCAGGGGGGAGGAGGGATTGGGGAGTGACTGCTATGGGTGCAGGGTCTCCTTTGCAGGTGGTGAAAATGTTCTGGAGCTAAATAGAGGTGATGATGGCACAACATAATAAATACATTAAATGATGTACTAAATGCTGCTGAATTGTATGCTTTAAAACTGTTAATTTTATGTTCTGTGACTCGCTTGTCAATTTTTCTAAAAGGGCAATCCAAATAGTAAATACATAATTTTAATTTGTTAAAAAAAAAAAGGCAAGTGACAATCCATACAGCATAATCCCTTTTATCTTAAAAACAAAACACATTCCCTGAAATGTCAACGCCAGCACTGTAGGAGCTTTTTCTTATTTAAAAACAACATGCAGGCTTCCCTGGTGGCGCAGTGGTTGGGAGTCCACCTGCCGATGCAGGGGACACAGGTTCGTGCCCTGGTCCGGGAAGATCCCACATGCCGCGGAGCGGCTGGGCCCGTGAGCCATGGCCGCTGAGCCTGCGTGTCTGGAGCCATTGCTCCACAACGGGAGAGGCCACAGCACTGAGGCCCACGTACCGCAAAAACAAAACAAACAAAACAAAAACAACACGCACATGGAATATGTGTGTAAATGCATAGAAAGGGATGGTTTTCCCTCTGGTGAGTGAGAAGGAGGCAAAGGGAATTTTCATATTTTTCTTGAGTTTTGTTTCAACTTTTACAACATGAATGAATATGTAATAGTTTCTATTGTTAAAGACCAAAACAATCACCAACACCCACAACCCCATATTGTCTGTCCCCCTCAATCTCTGCAAGAAGAAAACACCCTGAGAAGATTGAGCTGCTTGCCCCCAAATCTGCTAGTTAGTGGCCATTTGGAGCATAATCCGGGTCTCTTAGTACCAGACCCACACATTTTTCACTCCCCCAGAGCCAGAAAAGCGCCTTTGATACTGGATGGTGAGGATCACCAATGTTTATCAAGCACCTGCCGTCACCAGCTACTGGGCTCAGCGCTCACCGTGGAATAAGTGGTGCTCAGACCCCCTCGGATCCCCGTGTTCACCCCTCGCCCCTCTTCAGTGTGCTTTTGCTACTGACCAGGCACCCTGGGCTCCCTGGCTGGCAGGCTCTGTAAGGAAGTCCAGGCCCCGTGCCTAAGGGCAGGGCAACTCTGAGGCGTGACTCCCACTCCAGAGCTCGCTGCCCTGCATGGACTCTATTGGGCTTCCTCCTTTCCCCGTCCTGATCCCTTCACTTCCCCAGTAGTCTTTTCTAGGGCTGCTTCCTTAATAAGTCACCTGCAGAGGAACATCTTCGCCTCAGGTCTCCTTCTAGAAGATGCTGACATAAGCAGAACTTAACTCATTTTATCCTCAGAATACTTTACGAAGTAGGACCCCTGCTGCCCGCCTTGTATAGCCGGTGAACCTGAGGTGCACAGTAGCTTGTTAACTTTTACAAGGCCACACAGCTAATACCAGGATTCAAGCTCCGGCAGTCTGGCTCTAGGATCCACACTTTTTTTTTTTTTTTCTTTCACGTGGTGGTGTGTATCAGTGCTTTATTCCTCTTTACGGCTGAATGATATCTCATTACATGGACAGACCATCTTTTATTCATAGTACTTTTTAAACAATATTTATTTATTTATTTGCTTGCGCTGGGCCTTAGTTGCAGCATGTGGGCTCTAGTTCCCTGAGCAGGGATCAAACCCGGGCCCCCTGTATCGGGAGCGAGGACGCCACCAGGGAAGTCCCCAGAATCCACACTCTTGCGACCACTCTACTGCCTGTCAAAGTCTCACAGCCCAAGCTCCTATGTGATCAGCAAGTGTACTGGAGAGAATAATGTCCCCTCAAACTTCACATCCACCTGGAACCTCAGAATGTGACCTTACTTGAAAATAGGTCTTTGCAGATGTAATTAAGTTAAGGGGAGGTCAGGCTAAATGAGGGTGGGCCCTAAATCCAATGACTGGGTCCTTATAAGAGAAAGGAGAGGGAGAGTCAGACACACAGAGGAGGCCACGTGACAACACAGGCAGAGTTTGGAGTGATGCAGCCATAAGCCAAGAGGTGCCACCTGGAAGAGGCAGGGAGCTTCCTCCCCTAGAACCTTTGGAGGGAGCACAGCCCTGCTGACACCTTGATTTTGGACCCCTGGCCTCCAGATCTGTGAGAGAATACATTTCTTTGTTTGAAGCCTCCCAGTTTGTGGTCATTTGTTACAGTGGCCCCAGGAAACGAATACAGCAAGCATACGGAGAAAGTCCTATATAGAAGGTGCACAGACGATTTCTATTGAGGTGAAATTCAAATCAGCCACTCTCGGGTCCCACAAAAGGTTCAACTGGTAGGACAAAAGCGACGTAATTGCCCTCAGGGCTATCTTTCATTGACTAGTTCTGCGTTTGATGCTGTATGTATTTTTCTCAACAGTCCTGGGCGTCAGGAGTTGCCACACCCACCTTACAGGTGTGGAACCTGAGGATGGGAACAAGGTGACCCATTGGTAAGAGTGGGTCTGAGATTTAAACTCAGGTCCACCTCACTCCACAGCCCATTCCCCTTATAATGGACTGCTCTACCCAGACACATCTCCTAGAATATTCTAGCTCTGTGTGCCCAACTCAGCAGCCACCAGTGGCAACGGAGCACCTGAGATAGGGCACGTCCAAATGGACGTGTGCTGAAAATGTAAAATACACATCAGCCATCAACGGATGGGTAGATCAACAAAATGTGGTCTATCCATACAACGGGATATTATTCTGCCTTAAAAAGGAAGGCAATTCTGACACAACTACAGCATGGATGAAACTCAAGGACATTACGCTCAGTGAAATAAACCAGTCACAAAAAGACAAATATTGTATGATTCCACTTATGCGAGCTACCTGGAGTAGTTCAAAATTATAGAGACAGAAAGGAGAATGCCAGTTGCCAGGGGCTGGGGGAGGGAGCAATGGAGAGTTATTGTTTAATGGGGACAGAGGTTTACATTTGCAAGATGAGTTCCAGAGTCTGGTTGTACAACAATGTGAACATTCTTAACGCGGCTGCACTATACACTTAGAAATGGTTAAGATGAGAAAATTTTTTTAACCTCTTTATTAGAGTACAATTGCTTTACAATGGTATGTTAGCTTCTGCTTTATAACAAAGTGAATCAGTTATACCTATACATATGTCTCCATATCTCTTCCCTCTTGCATCTCCCTCCCTCCCACCCTCCCTATCCCACCCCTCTAGGTGGTCACAAAGCACCGAGCTGATCTCCCTGTGCTATGCAGCTGCTTCCCACTAGCTATGTATTTTACATTTGGTAGTGTATATATGTCCATGCCACTCTCTCACTTTGTCCCAGCTTAAGATGAGAAATTTTACGTGTATGTTACCACAGTAAAACACACATATATATATTTTATTATATATAAATGAATAACCCACCAGATTTCAAAGACTTAATATGAAAAAAATGCAAAATACCCTACTGATAATTTTTATTTTAAAAATTTAAAATTTTTATTTATTTCTTTCGGCTGCACCATGCGGCTTGCAGGATTTTAGGTCCCTGACCAGGGATTGAACCCAGGCCCTCAGCAGTGAAAGCACAGAGTCCTAACCACTAGACCACCGGGGAATTCCCCCCAACTGATAATTTTTGTTTGTTTGTTTGTTTGTTTTGCGGTACGCGGGCCTCTCAGTGTTGTGGCCTCTCCCGTTGCGGAGCACAGGTTCCGGACGCGCAGGCTCAGCGGCCATGGCTCATAGGCCCAGCCGCTCCGCGGCATGTGGGATCTTCCCGGACCGGGACACGAACCCGTGTCCCCTGCATTGGCAGGCGGACTCTCAACCACTGCGCCACCAGGGAAACCCCCAACTGATAATTTTTAAATTGATTACATGTTGAAGGATGATATCTTGGATCTACCGGGTTAAATAAAAATATTAATGAAATTACTTTCACCTGTGCTTTTTACTTTCTTTTAATGCCACACCTAGAAAAATCAGAGTCACATCTGTGGCTTGCCTTACGTTTTTTCTGGACGGTGCTGTTCTCAGCTGCCCTTCCGAAAATGGATACGTGGTCAGTTTTCATCCTCTCCTGTGACAGAGTTGTTTGTCCAGAGCCCAAGAATTTTTTTCCAGACGATTGAGTGTACCTCTGCACCCCCATGCCCCCAGTCCAACTGCTTCCATAGCTGTAATTCATCTCCACATGTGCTAACTAGTAGTTTCCAAGTGCTGACGAGACGATTTCCAAATACAAGAAGTAGGGAAGTGCTTTTTAATCTGGAGACTTCCAGGGACGGGGAGACAGGAGACTGGCAGGTGCTCTGAGCGCACTGCCCAGTATTTTTTTTCTTTTTTTTAAATTAATTTTTATTGGAGTACAGTTGCTTTACAATGTTGTGTTAGTTTCTGCTGTACAGCAAAGTGAATCAGCTCTACGTACACATATATCCCCCCTTTTTGGATTTGCTTCCCTTTTAGGTCACCACAGAGCACTGAGTCGAGTTCCCTGTGCTCACAGTAGGTTCTCATTAGTTGTCTATTTTATACACAGTGGTGTATATGTGTCAATCCCATTCTCCCAATTCATTCTACTCCCCCTTCCCCCCTTGGTAGCCATACGTTTGTTCTCTACGTTGCCGTGCCCAGTATTAATGGCTGGGAAAGCAGCGCTGTTCCGGTCAAGGCTGGCTGTTCTAAGCGGGCATCTCAGCCCACTCACCCCCCTAAATCCTGTGTTTGCACCTAGGCCTTGCCCCACTGCCTAAGTGGGGCCAGACACACAGTCTAACTTCATGGGCTGCACCTCCTCCCAGGGACCCCTCGGCCCAGTGTCTGTTCCTCTCACAGGTGGAAGACATGCTTTTGCCCTTATTGTGTTCCCATGGCTTCCCAGGCAAAATAAAAATAACTGTGAAAGGCATTCCTGGCATCTGCCCAGTTTCTCCACTCGGGTGAGGGCTGCTGTCGAGCTGAATACCGGAGGCTCCCCGAGCTCACCCCCGGGAGCTGGACCCACGCGAGATGCCAATTAAGTGCGTCTCAGATGGCACCCGTGTGGGCTGTCTGATGAAGAGCTCAGCAGGGATGCAGAGAGCCGAGGCCAAGCTCTCCCACATGGGGGGTGCCGTGTGCACACACATGCAACCGAGCACCGAGGAAGCGGCTTAGGGTGTTCAGGCCCGTGCCTGGGGGACCTGCGGCCTCCAGGGCATCACTGGGGTAGGCAGGGGGAGTTCCAAGGTCACCCCTGGCGGCCTCTGGGTGCCCTGCAGAAATGTCACAGACCAAAAGATGGCTATGGGGACATCCCTGGTGGCGCAGTGGATAAGACTCCACGCTCCCAATGCAGGGGGCCCGGGTTCGATCCCTGGTCAGGGAACTAGATCCCACATGTGTGCCACAACTAAGAGTTCACATGCCGCAACTAAGGAGCCGGCAAGCCGCAACTAAGGCCCAGCGCAACCAAATAAATAGTAAATATTAATAAATAAATAAACAAAATAAAATAAAAACCACCAGACCATAAGGTAGGATTCCAAACGATATTAATTAGGGAGACGACTAACATTTAAAAAACAACGATGGCTGTGAGCACCTCACTAAGTTCAACAGAGTTACCACAGGACTCAGCAATTCCATGCCGAGGTATATACCTCAAAGCACCGAAAACACATGTCCACACAAAAACATGAAGGTACCAGAACCTTCACAGCGGCACTCTTCACAATAGCCAAAAGTTGGAAACAACTCAGCGTCCATCGGTGGATGAATAGATAAATGAAACGTGGTCCAAACAGACAACGGAGTGTTACTAAGCCATAAAGAGGACGGATGAACCCTCTCAGCCTGTTTTCCTCCTCTTTTCAAAGAGGAGATTGGATTCGATAACAACAGCTCATACTAACAACAGTTAACACTTGCTGAGTGTGGGCACCAGGTACTATTCAGTTTACACGTATTAATTCATTTAATCCTCACAACAACTTTATCAGGGAGATATGGTTATTTCCCCCATTTCT
Organism: Mesoplodon bidens; assembly: GCF_964165515.1. Taxonomy (NCBI): domain Eukaryota; kingdom Metazoa; phylum Chordata; class Mammalia; order Artiodactyla; family Ziphiidae; genus Mesoplodon; species Mesoplodon bidens. Next base: position 7,053,850 of record NC_138169.1, on the reverse strand, counting down.
ACATGGGGCACTTAAGGCACACCAAGGTCAAGTGACTTGATCAAGGTCACTCAGCCAGTGAGTGCTGGGTTAGGATTCACACCGGGCAGTCTGGCTCTAGCACCAACACTTATCACCGCTACGACTTTTGTTTTCACTGCACGACTCACATCTCAACAAAGGAAACCCAAGGAAAAGAGGATGCCAGCACCCAGATCAAACATTTCCTTTTTCCTTGGTCCCTACGGTCCTTATACAGTGTGCTACTTTATTCTCACAGAGTGGTAAACACGAGTTCTGAACTTCAGGCCCCCACGGAAGTCCACCCCCTTCCCAACAAACGTGAGGAGGGGGCTTGTATAGGGACCCAGTAAGTTTACCCAGACTAAAGAGTTGGGCCTGAGATTCCTTGCGATCAGGGCCAGCTTCTGAATGAGGAGGAGGCTGCTGGGGGGCCCACAGCTGATGCAGCCCACGGGGGCCCAGACCAAGCCCCTCTGTCTGTTTTTGCTTCTCTAGCACCAGCAGAAGGCCTGGAGTCAAGGTTCTAGATAACTGTTCGTAGGATGAATGACAGTAGGGGGACTCCAGCACCATTCAGATCTGGGTGGCCACCCTGGGTTGCTCATTGTTAAACGTGTACCCGTGACAAGCACCTCAAATTTCTTCCCAGCACACTTAGAATAAAATCCAAACCTTGGCCTCTAAGGGGCTATGTGATCTGACCCCTGCTGACCCCACTGACCTCATCTTTAACCACCCTTGGCCTTGATCATCTTCTGTGACACTGGTCTCCTTGGTTTCCATAAACAGTCATGCCCCAGGGCCTCTGCACCTGCTTTCCCCCCAAGATATTTGCATGGCTCACTCCATGACTTCATTAGGGCTCAAATGTCACCTCATCAGAGAGGCCCTCCTTGATCACCATATCCAAAGAAGCACCCCACCAAGCCACCCCTATCATATCCCCCCCAGATTTTTAGTTCTTCCATAACCCTGGTCAGAATCTGGAACTGTGTCATCTGTCTGTTTACATAGTTATCACCTATCTCCTCTGCACTAGAATGTAAGCCTCCCGAGGGCAGTGGCTTTGTCTTGCCCAATGTGTATACCCAGTGCCTAGAGAAGAGGCTGGAAAAGTGAGGACTCTTGAACAATTTGTCAAATGAACCTCTCGGTTTCATCACCTGTAAACCAGGCTACACAGTGTCTCTCGGGCAGAGTGATGGTGACATGAGACACCATTGACACCACATGACATGAGACACCATTGCTTGGGGACCACGCTCCTGTCACTGGTGATGCCGGTGGTGGCAGTGGAAGAGCCTTCCCCTCACCTCCCACGCTGGCCCCTCCTCTTACCTTCATGCTTCTGGAACTCCTCCTCGGAGAAGCTGACGTCCTTGTGCGAGAGGTTGGTCATGAGCTGCTTGTTCTCCTCCTGCAGCTGGGCGATCTGGGAAAGGAGGTCTTGCGCTTCCCCTCGCCACACGTCCTCCACCAGCTCCAGCTCCTGTGGGGGAGAGGGGCCGGAGTGGGGTCACAGCCTGCCCAGGGCAGCAGCCTTACCCCCCTGACCCTCGGGAGCAGCTCAGGGTTGCTGGGGCTTTGGGTTGTTCCCTTCTCCATGAGAACCAAGCATCGGCAGGTGGGCAGATCAGGCCATCAGTAGCCCACATGGCAACTTTACGAAAAATAGAAGGCGTCCTTCCTCTGGGCAAGGTGTGCATTTATGCATTTAGGACCTGGTCAAGTTAGAAGTGCCCTGAAGACAACAATGGCATTGGAACTGTACCTTCTAACTATCTAGACAGGAGAGAGAGGGTGGAGGGGCAGCCCCAGGCTGCAGGGACCCAAACATACCAATCTATCTAGGGAGGTCATGTCCCTGATCTTCGGACAGACCCTCCATCAAGACAAACCTCTCTCCAAGGGAGAAAGAGGCTGCAAAGATCCCAGGGACACCACCTGGCCCCGGAGCTCCCTGTATATCTGAAACAGGAATCTCTTCAAGCAGACTTGGACGACTCACTTTACAAATCTGAGGCTGTTTCCCTTAGTTGGGGAGCCCTACTATAAAAGCTCACAGTGAAGAAAACAAACACTAATTTGAAAAGATACATGCCCCCCTATGTTTACAGTAGCATTCATTATTTACAATAGTCAAGACACGGAAGCGACCTAAGTGTCCATCAACAGACGAGTGGATAAAGAAGATGTAGTACATATATACAATGGAATGCTACTCAGCCATAAGAAAGAATGAAATCTTGCCATTTGTAACAACATGTAGGGACCCAGAGAGTATTATGCGAAGTGAAATAAGTCAGACAGAGAAAGACAAATACCATACGATCTCACTTATTTGTGGACTCTAAAAAACAAACCAAACGAACAAAACAAAATTAAAACATTCTTAGATACAGAGAACTAACAGGTGGTTGCCAGACGGGAGGCGCTGGAGGGGGAGTGAAATAGGTGAAAGGGATTAAGAGGTACAAACCTCCAGTTACAAAATAAATAAGCCACAGGGATGTAACATACAGCATAAGGAATGTGGTCAGTAGTATTGTAACAACTTTATACAGGGACAGATGGTTACTAGACTTATCTTGGTGATCATTTCACAATGTATGCAAATGTTAAATCACTGTATAGCACACCTGAGGCTAATATAATATTGTGTCAACTGTACTTCAGTAAAAAAATAAAATAAAAAAATAAAGGCTCACAGGGTTGAATAAACAAGATGTCTATAAAAGTTATTTTGTGGATGGCTGTAATGAGAGAAACACATAATAACAAGTGTTGGCAGGAATGTGAAGAAACTGGAACCCTGTGCATTGCTGGTAAGAATGTAAAATGGTGCAGCCGCTGTGGAAAACAGTCTGGCAGTTCCTCAATCAGTTAAACATAGTTGCCCTATGACCCACCAATTCCACTTGTAGGGTCTGAGAAATGAAAACATGTGTCCACACAAAAACAGGTACATGAATGTTCAGAGGAGCACTATTCATAATCGCCAAAAGGTAGAAACCACCCAAATGTCCATCAGTTGATGAAAAGATGAATAAAATGTGGTGTATCTGGAATATGATTCAGGCAAAAAGGGATGACATACTGACATATGCTACAATTTGGATGAACCTTGAAAACATGATGCTGAGCAAAAGCAGCTGGTCACAAAAGGGCACACAGTGCTTGACTCCATTGATGGGAAATGTCCATAATAGGTAAATCCATAGATACAGAAAGCACACTGGCAGCTTTCTAGCGGCAGAAGGGTTGGTGGGGAGTGAGGAATGACTGTTAATGAGTCTGTGTTTTCTTTTCGGAGTAATGAAAATGTTCTAAAATTGATTGTAGTAATGGCTGCACAGCTCTGTGAATAAACTAAAAACCACTGAATTGTATGCTTTGAAAGGGTGAATTGTATGGTATGTGAATTATATTCAGTAAAACCGTTGTCAAAAAAAAAGAGAGGTATTTTGTAAAATCATAAACCGTATAGAATGCTGGTTTAAAGCATGGATACTGGAGCCTGTTGACCTGAGCTTGAACTCTGTTTCCGCCACTCACTAGCTGATCTCGGACAAGTTATTCAACCTTAGGGTACCTTGGAAATGAGGAATACAGTGTTTTATCTACCCCCGGGGGGTGTCATGAGGATTAAATGGTTAATATATGTAGATGTTTGGAATAGGGCCCAGTACCCAGAAAGTGCTAAACATATGTCTGCTGATTTCTGGTCCTCCTACAGCCCATTCCAAGCTGGCCCAGGTGGCCGGATGTCAGCATCGCCTCCTTTCATCTTTTAAATAGGTGCCTAAATCCCATCTCCTTTGTCAGGAAGCCTGCTGCACTGGGGAAATGAGAGGGAATAACTAAGTATTCGCACAGCTGCTTCAAGGTCACCAGGGGAGGTGAAAGGTGGGGCCAGAGGGCGAGAGTGGTGGTGGAATGATGAAGTAGCCACGGGACCTTCCCACAGGCAGGTGTGGGCTGGAAGCAGAACCAGGCTCCTCTTGCCCTGGTCCTCTCTGCTCCCACCTGACACAGGCTGAGCACACAGAGGGTCCCAGTGCTGTCTCAAGTGTAACTGGCTGGGGTAGGCGGAACAATGGTCCCCAGAGAGGTCCACATCCTAATCCCTGGAACCTGAGAATATGCGAATTTACACGGCAAAAGGGATTTTGCAGATGTGATTCAGTTAAGGACCCTGAGATGGGGAGATGCTCCTGGGTTATCCAGATGGACCCAATGTAATCACAAGGGTCCTTAAAAGTGAAAGGAGGCAGGAAGTGCAGAATCAGAGACCACGTGGCGACTTCCCTGGTGGTCCAGTGGTTAACACTCTGTGCTTCCACTGCAGGGGGCGAGGGTTGTCTCCCCAGGTCGCGAAGCAGAGATCAGAGTTAGAGATTTGAAGATGCTACGCTGATGACTTTGAAGATGGAGGAAGGGGTCACAAGTCAAAGGATACAGGTGGCTCCCAGGAGCTGCGAAAGGCAAGGAAATGGATTCTCCCCTAAAGGTGCCCGCAGGAATGAATTTCCTGACACCCGATTTTAACCAAAGTGAGACTCGCTTCTGACTTTTGACCTCCAGAATTTTATCCAGTATTACCCATACTGATATTATTCATAATATCATGGTATCCAATGTGATAATAAATTTGTGTGATTTTGAGTAAGTTTGTGGTAATTAGTTATAGCAGCAATAGATGAATACAGACTTTAATCCTCAATTCTTTTTTTTCTTCTCTCAATAAACTAAAGTTGATGCTGGGGGAGCTGGTTCTTGCCTCTGAGCTGACCAGGGAGAATTTGATCTTGCCTCGATACCAGCTAAAAAGGCTCTTCCAGGAAGTGGCCCCTGACCGATCACCTCGTTAGCCTCCTCTCAGCACTGTCTTCTAACTCCTTACGCTGGCCTGTGAGGCCCAGAATTAGCAGACCCCTGTACCTCCCTGACCTCATCTCCTACCCCTTTTCCTCACTCGCTCTGCTCTTGTCACACCAGCCTTCTTTGTTCCTTGCACACACCAAGCTCACTCCTACCTCAGGGCATTTGCACTTGCTGCACCTCCTGCCTAGAATGCCCCTCCCCCAGATCTCTCTATGGCTGGCACCTACACTTCATTCAGATCTCAGCTCAGATGCCACCTCCTCAGGGAAGCCTTCCTGACTGCCCCATCAACTAGACACCATCCCTGGCCAGTCTCTTTTATAGTTCCCTGTTTTATCTTCTTCATGGTACTTATCATAAGCTGAAATTTTTTAGAAGTTAAAAAAAATCTATCTCCTCACACTAGAATCACACCATTCCATTAGAGTAGCCACTAGCCACATGTGTCTGCTGAGCACTTGAAATGCTGCTGGTCTGAATTGAAACATGCAGTGAGGGTTAAACACTCACTGAATTTCAAACACATAATAGGAAAAAAAGAATGCAAAATACCTTATTAATAATTTTTTTGTAACTATGTGTGGCGATGGATGTTAACTAAACTTATGTGGTAATCCTTTTGCAATATGTACATACTTGGTCAAATCATAATGTAAGCCTAAAACAAATACGTTATATGTCAATTATATCTCAATAAAAAATAATTTTTTACATTGATTACAGGTTGAAATAATATTTTGGAACGACTGGGTTTGATATGTTATTAAAATGAACCTCATCTGGGGAATTCCCTGGCTGTCCAGTGGTTAGAACTCTGCGCTTTCACTGCCAAGGGCCCGGGTTCAGTCGCTGGTGCGGCCAAAAAAATAAAAATTAACGTCATCTGTGTCTTTTTATCAATGTGACATTCCACATTATATATCTATGGGACAGCACTGCACTAGAAAGTCAGGTCCTTGAGGGCAAAGACCTTACCTGTTGTGGTCACCACTGTCGCCCAGAACAGTGCCTGGCGATTAGTAGGTACTCAATAAATATATCTGTTGAATGAATAAATGAACAACGTATGCTGTTTATATTATATGCACTTGTATCTGCACAGCCACTGCTTTCTAAAGTCTCTTTGTGTGTTTTTCCTGTCTTCCCTGTTACCCACCCACTGCCTGAGATGAGGACCTGGTTTTCCTTTCCCTTTGCATCACCCAAGTCACCTCGAAAGGCACTTTGCAAGCTGCAGTCGGTCAACAAGGCTGCAGATGGAGTAACCAGGTAGAACATGATGAGACTGTGGCCTAGGTCTGAGTGATGAACAGAACTGAGTCCGGGGATCTTTTGGGAGGAAGAGTTGGTGGAAGAGAGGGTGCATGCTTTACTGGAGCCATATTTGTCAAGAGAAAGAGAGAGAGAAGGAAGAAAAAAAGGAAGGAAGGGAGGGAGGGAAGGTGGGAGGGAGGAATGAACGGATAGACAGATAAGACGAAGGACAGGCTAAGATTTCTGTGGAAATAACACCTTGAAGAGCCTTTGAGGCTTACGGGGTGAGGGGAATCAGACGAGTCTCTCTTGATCCCAAGAATATGAAGTAAAGGGGACTGAAGCGGGGATGGGGAAAAAAAGGATTTTGTCCTCCGAATTAGAAAAGATGATCCTCTGTATTTACAAATGAGCCCTGGCTTTGAACACACTGGTGTTTACTTCCTGGCTGATAGCATTCCAGAAGTGACAAGTGCAGCTGGCTGGGAATTCCACCTGACTCCAGGCCTAGTGGCCTCCAATGGCTCCCAAGGGTGTCTGCCAGTCCAGCTGCGGAAGAACTAAAGTGCTAGGGGTGGGGACGTAGGTGCCAGGACTTCTTGTGTGACTTGGGCTAAGTCCCTTAGTCCCTGTCAATAAGAGGCAGTTGTATGAGAGGATCTCAAGGTCCCTTCCTTCCCCAACCCCCCGGGAGAGATGGAAGGATCTGGGGTAGGAGTAGGGGTATCTGGGGTGGGGGTGGTGTCTCCAATATCAGCCTAAGAGCCCTCGGTGAAAAACTCTCCCAGCCTAAAAACAATAGTTAACAGTGGTAAGGCCCTCGAAATGGCCCAAATTTTGTCCTGAGCACTTTAATTCTCACCACAATCCTATGAGATAGGTATTATTATTATCCCCATTTCACAGCTGAGGAAACTGAGGTACAGAGAGACTAGGTGACTTGCCCAAGATCACACAGCCCATGAGTGACAGGGCTTGAAACCAGGCTATCTAGCTCCCAAGTCCCTGCTCCTGGGAATCTTGACATTAATTACAGGGCAGGGACATTTTCAAGCTCCCAGTGTGATCCTGGAAACTTTGCCTAAGGCTTGGGAGCTTGAATTTCCTACCTGACCCCAGGGCATAGGGACCTTTGAGGACAAACACAATCAAACCTCCAAAACACTAGTTCTCTTAATCACCCAGGGGTCTGCCCTTAGGTTAAGACTGCAAACACAGCCGGGGCTCTGTTCCTTGAAAAGACACAGACCTCAAAGTACACAGTATGTGACGGCTGGCCAGAGAGTTTCAGAGAGGCCAACTGGATTTCCTGAGGCCACACAGCAAGTCAGAGTTTGCTCAGACGCCCTGATCCCCCAAGGAAAAGCGTTTCCTCCCATTCTCAGTCTGAAGGGAGCGTCCCTGGGCTGAGGTTGGGGCAGGAAACCACATGTCTCCCACTTCCTTCTCCCCAGACACCTTGTCTGGACTCCCGGCCCAGTGAGGAGTCCCTGATTCATGAGCCCAGCGCTTGTTCGCAAGGCAGAGGCTTAGCCTTAAAGCTGCCCCAAATCATCTTCCTCCAATTCAAAGAGGGTGGGGAAGAGGCACTAGAATTACCTCCACTGGGGCTGAGACTCTCAGCACTACCTTGGGACAAATCCCCCCCTCACACACTCTGATCCTCAGTTTCTTCATCTGTAAAATGAAGAGAATAATCCCTACCTCACAGAGTAAAATCGAGGTGGGGAAACCACCTCAGGTTAATAAACTAGAAGGAACCCTGGACTGGGGTTCAGGGTTCCTTTTTGCAAATTAGAACCCAGAGACTGGTGGTCAATAAGCTCAGTGACTGGAGGTCACATCCCCTTGGCTCTGGAGGGTTCTGGAGTGGGATGAAGAATGGGGCCCGGTATCACATCTTCTCGGGTAACACTGAAGGGCAGGGGCGCTTATTTCATTTCTGGAAAAGAATAATATTATGTAAGCACTTTAGATAGTATCCCGTTTAATTTTTATAAGGCGGGTCCTATTAGTATCACCATTTGATATGTGAGGAAATAAAGCACAGAGAGGTTAAATAACTTACTTAAGGTCACACGGCTATTAAGTGGTAAAGGTGGGATTGGAACTCACGTCTGACTCCAAAGAACTACTCTTCATCTCTGGGGGTGCACAGGCTGGGCAAAAGAGGGCCAGGGGCCTCCCTCCTTCCCTCACCCAGTCCGATCGTCTCTCGTCTATTCCCTGTATACACACGTGTGCACCTACAGCTGCCCGATGCTGAAGGACCCCTAGGTCCCAGCGGCCACGTTGCCGGGATGGGCAGACTGAGGCCACCGCCCACCTTCTGGTGCTTCCGCTCCTTCTCGATGCGGTCCATCCTCTCCAGGCGCAGTCGGTCCAGCTCGAGGCGCAGCTCGTCCAGCTCGGGCGCGACGTGGTGGCGGCTGACCAGTACCTCCAGGATCTCCAGGACACGCACGACCTTGGGCATGAGGCGCGCGATGGCCTCGCAGCCGTGCTGGTCGATGACCCGCTCGAACTCGTGGCCCACGAGCGACGCGATGTCGTACACGTCCATGACGGTCAGCTCCGCCACGTTCTTCTCCAGCGCCGACTCGGCCGCCAGCGCCGACCCCCGGTCCTCCTCCATGGCCCCCAGCCCGGCCTCTCCCCCACCCCGCAAACTAGTGCAACTCCCAAACTTGCCGCTGTCGAGGGCAGCGCCGGGCCGGGCCCACCTCTCGCCGCCGCCGCCGGCCCGCGCTTAGCTGGCCCTCGAGCGAGGGCGCACCGGGCGGGCGGCGGGCGTCGGCATGGGCGGAGGCGGCGGGCCGGGAGCCGGGGGTCAGCGCGCGGGGAGCGGGTCTCTGCACCCGGCTCGGCCCGGAGCCTGCTCCCCAGTGGGGGGAGGACGAGGAGAAGGAGGAGGAGGAGGCGAGGAAGGCGCGCGCGTGCGCAGGCCCGCGGCGCCTCCCAAGTTGGGAATCCGAGTTGGGCGCAATGGAGGCGCGGGGTCTGGCTGGAGAGCGGGCCCCGCTGTCCTCGGAAACAGTCCTCGCCGGCGGCTAGTCCCCACGCCCGGGGCCTGGCAAGGAAGGGCGGCCGTGGCTCCTCCGGGAAACTTTGGCGGCGGCGACGCCGGCTGATCAGACCCCCCCCGCGGGGATACCGCGCGCCCCGCCCCGATCCTGGCCTGGAGAGGGGCGCGCCCGGCTTCCGCCGCCCGAGGGCGCCCCGGGGTCCCCACGGACACCGCACCCTCACCCACCGGCTCCGCAGCCCCCCGCCCCCCCGCTCCACCCGCGGGACCTTCCTTCCCCGCCCCCCCCGCTCCAGCCGGCCCCCCCCGCGCCTCCGGACGCGCCGCCCCCTCCTCCAGTCCGGTCCTGGCTCCTCCTCTCCCACTCCCGCCCCGGCGGAGTCGAGACTATCCCAGAAGAGAAGGGGAGGAGGTGGTAGGGGTGCGGGTTGCTGGTCTCTCTGGACGATTCACAGTGTCGGGGGCGGCCCCCGCGCTGGAGAGAAATGGAGGGCTCAGGAGGTGGACTCCGGGCTGCGGCCCATCCTGGGGAGGAGTCGAGGACCCCACGGCTCGTAGACCCTCCAGGCCGACCTGGCGGCGCCGGACCCTGCGCTCCAGGAGAGGCGCCCGGGAGAGGGGCAGGAGGGTCGAAGGGTCCTCTGGCCCCTAAGCGGCCGGGCTACGCTGCCCGCCAGCCACGTCCATTAGCGGCTCCTTGTGACCTAAAAACCACTTCACAGAGGAGGTGAGGCCGGGATTTGGATTTCAGCTTTCTTGTCCCAAGCCCTCTGTCCTTCTGACCTGGCTAGATCCACCTGTCCATCAGACCACCCCTCCCCGCCCAGGCGAGCCTTCCCTGAACACCCCCCCACCCCACGCATGCGTAATTAGGCGCCCTCCTGTGCATCCCCACATCCGCCTCCTACTCCCATAAAACTGCTCTTTGCGTAGTTTTAGCCGTGGGTACACATACGCCTCCCCCCATCAGGCTGTTAGCTCCTTGAAGTCAGAAAAAAACCCTGAACGCCGTTGTAGCTGTAAAAACCCACCCCAACCTGACACGTTAATTAAAACTAAAAATTTTTAAGGTTTAAAATGCATCGAGCATTGGCTTTACATTTAGTTTAAAAATGCAGAGTGTTTATTATGGCCAGGCATTATTCTAGGTACTTTACAAATATTTCCACATTTACTGCACTACTTCTCAAAGTGTGGCCTGAAGACCACCAGGGTTCCCCAATACCCAAAGGGTCTCTGTGAGGTCCCTTTTGCCGGCTATATATCAGTGAGAGGCTAGATGTTCTTCATATACTGAAACACAGATCAGCATATCCTGACTGACTGAATATGCGGATGCAGATTTGAGGGTCCAGCTCTCTGACGATGAGCTAGACATTAAAGAGGTTTGCAAAAATGTGAGACAACGCCACTGTTCTTGGTACTTGTTTGTTTGTTTTGAAGCATGGTTATTTATTTATTTATTTTGCAGTACCCGGGCCTCTCACTGTTGTGGCCTCTCCCGTTGTGGAGCACAGGCTCCGGACGCGCAGGCTCAGCGGCCATGGCTCACGGGCCCAGCCGCTCCACGGCATGCGGGATCTTCCCGGACTGGGGCACAAACCCGTGTCCCCTGCATCGGCAGGCGGACTCACAACCACTGCGCCACCAGGGAAGCCCGGCATGGTTATTTTTTATTAAAAAATATTCATGTTAGGGACTTCCCTGGTGGTCCAGTGGCTAAGACTCCGTGCTCCCAACGCAGGGGGCCCGGGGTTCGATCCCTGGTCAGGGAACTAGATCCCGCATGCCGCAGCTAAGAGTTTGCATGCTGCAACTAAAGATCCTGCATGCCACAACTAAGACCTGGCACAGCCAAGTAAATAAATAAAAATAAATATTAAAAAGAGAATTCATGTTAACATGTCATGTGTCTATTTTAAATTAATTTTTAAAAAAACAGCTTAAATTTCTAGTTACAGTAGATATCAATAGATATAACATATCTAACAAAATCTCTTTAGGGTCTTCAATGGTTCTTGAGAGTGCCCTCGGAAAAAGGTTCCTGAGAGCAAAAAGTTTGAGAACTGCTGCCTTACAACATCCAAAGAAGTATTATTCTCCCTATTTTACAAAAGAGGAAACAGGCACAGAGAAGCCAAGTCACTCGCCCAAGGCCAGGCAAGCTGGTAAGTGCTGAAACCGGGGTCAGATCTGTGCACAGCAATCCAATAAAGTGGACCTAATGATTATCCCCACCCTAAATCAAGCACAGTGAGGAAGAGGGAGGGACATTAACTTCCTGTGGCTACTGTAACAACTTGCCATAAACTTGGTAACTTGAAACAACAGAAACATTCTCCGCCAGTTCTGGAGGCGGGAAATCTGAGATCAAGGTGCTGTCAGGGCCCTGCTCCCTCTGATGGCTCTAGAAGAGGATCCTTCCTGGCCTCTTCCAGCTGCCGGCTTCCTTAGCTCGTGGCAGTATCATTCCAATCTCTGCCTTTGTCTTCACGTGGCCTTCTCTGTATCTCTGTCTACTCCTCTGAATCTCTTATAAGAACTTATATCGTTGTAAGATATAAGTTATAACGATAAGAACTTATAACGATAAGAACTCTTATCGTTACATTTAGGACCTACCCACACAATCCAGAACGATCTTATCTCAAGATTCTTAATCATATCTGTACGGACACTTTGAAAAATAAGGTCACATTGACAGGTTCCAGGGATTAGGATGTGAACATAGCTTTTTTTTTGGGGGGGACGGTGTGTGTCTGGAGGGGTGGCACCATTCAACTCACCACAAGAGGTTAAGTAACTTGCTTAGGGTACCACAGCTGGGAGGGATGGAGCTGAACCCAGTGGGTGCCCATGGTGAACTAAGGGATAAATAATGAATGCCCAGATTGGGGCAACTTTACCCTCAAGATAGCAAAGATGTACTGAGAGTCTGCTGGGAGGGGACAAGGAAAGAGGAGCCACAGTGCCAGCCTGCAGCCTGAGCCCCGGGACCAGGGCAGGAAAGGGATGGGAGAATGGAAGGGATGGAAGTGACTTTAGGAAGGGAAAGAGGAGGCAAGGGTCCAAGGTGACCCCCCCCAAATGATGAGCCTGAGGGCTTAGGAGAATGCTTGCAATCTTAAAAAATGTAGGGAGAGGCAGTTGATCCTGATGCTTAAGCATCCAGACCTCTCTGCTTTGTAACCTTGGTCCAGTCACTGACTGGGTGTATCATAATCACACTTGAAAAAATTAATTTCTTCATATCAAATATCCAGTCTTCAAAATTTCAATTGTCTCATCAGTTTACTTCTTTAAAGTTTGTTTGTTTAACCCAAGATCCAAATAACATTCACATATTGCAATTGGTTGATATGTCCCTTAGTCTCTTTTAATCCTCCATCTCTTCTTTTTTTTTTTTCCTCCTTCCCTTGAAATCTATTAGTTGATGAAACAGGATTATTTGCCTTTTAGAGATTCTCAGTCTGGATTCTGATGATTTCACCACTGTGAAATTTCACCTTTAATATGTTCGTTCCCTATATTTTTTTAGACTGGCGTTGGATGGAGAGATTGATTTGATTTGAGTTCAGTTTATTTGGTGGTGATGCATGCATTTTTCTTTATTTTGGAGGGGTTCTGTTCTGTTTATTGAGCTATAGATCACATACAGTGACATTAACCCTTTAAAGTGTGCAATTCGGTAGTTTTTAGTACATTTACAAGGTTGTGCAAGCATCACCACTCTCTAATTTCACATTTTCATTAACTTCCCCATAAAACCCTGTACCCGTTAGCAGTCACCTTCCATTCCCCTCTGCCCCCAGCCCCTTGTGACCACGAATCTGCTTTCTGGGTCTACAGATTTGCCTCTTCTGAACATTTCATATAAATGGAATCATAGACTATGTGGCCTTTTGTGTCTGGCTTCTTCCACTTAGCATCATGTTTTTAAGGTTTATCTGTGTTGTGGCCTGTGTCAGTGCTTCATTCCTCTTTATGGCTGAATCATGTCCCGTTGTAAGGATGGACCACATTTTGTTTCTTCATCCACTGATGGACTTTTAGGTTGTTTCCACCTTCCCTGTTGTTTTGCCTGTTGTAAAAACAGTACTTTTCTTCAGATCACTTTGTAGGAGCATCTTCTCCTCACAGAACTCCTTGTTTCTGGGAGATGACACAGGCTCCAGAAGAGGGTAGGGAGGAAGTGGGAAAAGGGCTTTATCCAACCAGGGAGCTCACAACTATTGAGTGAGTACCTTCTGTGTGCCAGGTGGGGCAATCCTGCGACCACCAGGCTGCTTTCTCTCTATGCATCTGCCTATGCTGGACATTTCGAAAAAATGGAATCACACCATATGTGCAGGAATAAGAGAAGACCATAGACCATGTGTGTGAATCCCAGGTAGAAAATAGGCTCTGTTTGTGAGAGCCAGCATACTGGATTGGATGGGGCACATTGGGGAGCGGTGGGGAAAGAGGTTGAAGAGAGGATCAGAAATTGATTCTGGGGCCAAGTTCATATTTGATGCAGTAAGTATTGTTGAAGCTGGGTGATGGGTACATGGAACTTCATCATACTATTTTTCTTCCTTCTGTAATATTAGAAAATTTTCATTAGAAATTTAAAAAAATTAATATAGACTATGGACTTGAGTGAATGGCAAAATATTAGCTTTCCTTGGATGAGTTTTGTTTCAGCCATGGGTAAAAGAAGAGAGATTTGATGCCACCCACAGGAACAGAAGATCTGGAGGGTGGGGGGAGAAAGGATGAGTGGGTGCTGGGACCTCCCAGGGTTATAGGGACAGGAGGAAGAGCCAGTTGCATGGGCACGTGGCAGAGAGAAGCAGTGATTATGTGGAAGGAGAAGTTACTGCTTCCTGGAAAATCAGTGCCTGAGAAAGCACACTAGGACTTGAGAGGGAACTTTGGGGCACTAGAGTGTAGCTCCCCTGTGCTGTTGCCATAGACTATCTAATAGATTGAATGTCTGTGCCCCGCAAATTCATATGTTGAAAACCTAACCCCGCAATGTGATGATGTTAGGGGGAGGGGCCTCTGGGAGGTGATGAGGTCCTGAGGATGGAGCCCTCATGCATAGGATTAGTGCTCTTATAAAAGAAATGCCAGAAACTCCTCACCCCTCCCACCACGTGAAAAGACAGAGGTCTGTGAACCAGGAAGGGAGTTCTCACCAGACACCAGGTCTGCCAGTGCCTTGATCTTGGACTTCCAGCCTCCAGAACTGTGAGAAATCAATTTCTGTTGTTTATAAACCACCCAGTACATTTTTTTTACCTCCTTTTTAAAACAATTGAGGTATAGTTAACATACATTGTGTAAGTTTAAGGTATACAACGTGTTGATTTGATCCCTTTATGTATCGCAGTATGACTGCCACCGTAGCATTAGCTGACATCTGCATGTCTATGGTTTTTTGTTATAGCAGCCAAAGCTGACGAAAACAGACTAGTTTACGAGGACCCTTAGTTTTCAGGAGGCTGAGCAGGCTTCTGCTTTACTTACCCTGCCCCTTGGGCTCAATCCCAAGGGCTGACCACCTGAAATAGCCTCACACCCACTCTTCTACCCACGACAACCTTGACTTCCCACGGTTGCTAATCTAGATTATCCTTCCTCTTCCTTACTCCCCCCCTCCTCCTCCTTTAATTTGATAGACTTGAGATGGTCATGAACTGTTCTGATATCGTCATTACATCTTTAAACACCAGAATGTCACGCGAGACTCAGTTTGTTCTGCAGTGATTCTACTTAATGGTCAACTCCCGCCCCCCAACTCAAGGACATTATATGGAAGATAATAATGTCCCCAAACCCATCATGGTAAACCTTAGTAACAAGAGTCTTTAAAGTGCATTGGGCACGCTCTCTGAATGTCAATATCTGTTTCCACCTGAACAGAGATTACCTGTAAATACTGGGTCTGTGTAGATTTTCCATTACAGTGACATTAATTTGGTAGCACTTCTCCGCTTTGAGGGTCTCATCCACTTAAATGGTTGGGCTCTTAATTAAATAAAATGTTTAAAGAAAAATATTTAAAAAGTAAAAAAAGCACCCACTGCCTTTGTATGGGTTCCTTAAAAAGCTTATGAGTTAATGCTTTACTGCAGGGTATGATACCAGGGAAGCAAGAGTCAGGGAAGAGGGGAAGTGTGGCCGAAAAGGAGGGAGAGCAAATTCAAGGTGGAATATTACCGAAGTTGGTCCAGCTTTGCAGGAGCACTCAGCCGGATGCTTAATCTAATGGGAGGTCTCTGGGGAGAACGTGTGAAACCGGTGAATCTCAGAACTGTCCAATAGCACGGACAGGGGTATTGGGAGGGTATGTGGAGGGTGGGGGGAAGATGAGCGATTTCTCTGCCCGCTCCTTTATGTCTCTCATTAGCCCTCCCCTTGGGGCATGAACCTCCCCGCTTCTCTAGGCAGACCTCCCCTAGCTGGGTTGCTCCTGGGTGCTGAGGCAGCCGCAGCCTTTGCCCCTGTGGTCTTCTGAGCCCATCAGAACTTGTAGAGGCTGAGGTGACCCTGGCACTGCACAGGGTTCTGCCACCACAGGAACAGTGTGAGCTGTAGCTGATGCTGTTCATGCCGGGAGGAGAGGCAAGTATCCCAGGTAGAGGTGGGGGAGGGTACAGGCGGGACAAACGGCTCTGGGTCTGCCACACCCATAATCTGTCCATTTACAAAGTTATGGATGCAGTAGGCTTCCTCCCATCCCATTTCACTCCCAGGCAACTACTGTTGACAGTCTGATCCATGCGCTTCCTGATTTTTTCCTGAGAATATCTAAACACACATTTATTTTTTAAATGGAAGCATGACATACATATTAGTATGCAATTTGCTTTTGTCACTTCACATTACCCTGCAATTATCTTTCCAGCTCAGCATATATACATCTACCTCGTTCTTTTTTCTTTTTATATAGATAATCCTGCCTCATTCTTTTAAATGATTGTATAGTTTTCTGTTGTAAGGATGTACCGTAATTTACCTGATTATGTCTCCCTGGATAGACATTCACAGTATTTCCCTGTTTGGGCTATTTTAAACAACATTGTTGTGTAAGTCCAGGCAAGTTTTGGTTCTTTCAGTTTGATGGGAAATGAGTGGCTAAAATACGTACATCCTCATCTGCCCAGCACCTCCATTGCTGCCTATAGATTAGGCAGTAAGGGGGCTGCAGACCACAGCTCACCCTGCAGAGAGCCAGCCCCGGGCTATGTTGGTGCGGGCCGGGGGCCGGGGTGGGGGCTGGGGGAGCGGGTAGGGGGTCCCCCCCCTGCAGCCACGCATCTTTCTAAAGTGTAGACTGTAGTGTTAGGAACTACAGGATTTGGGCTTTGGTTGGGTGACTCCAGGGAGAGTTTAAGGATCTGGGAGTTTGCTCTAGAGTGGGTGCTGTCAGGAAGCAGGGACCATTCTAGGATCCGGGCTCTTAATAAATCTTATCTATACGGAGGACAGACTGGAGAGAAGCTAAGGCTATAATTGGTACAGAAGCAGCCGTCACTCACATTCGCCAAGAGAGGGATAGGTCTGGCATCTTGTGGCCTGGACCACGTTCCTGTTAAGTCTTGTTCCATCACCGTCCCGGAGCGACCTTGGCTGATGTTGCTGTTCTGTGAAATTGTTATCTCAACGGGAGAACAGCAAGGCCAGCTGATTGTGCCAGGTCAGCAAGTGTACGTCTGGTGCTGCTTCTCTCTTTCTCAAAGCTGTGAAGGTTGTTTGATATTCAAGGTGGAAGTAGGGTCTAGGAAAAAGCAAAACTTGACCCTGACCAGCTTCGGAACGTGATCAAATGTCAAAGGCACAACCTCTCCTGGATGCCTTTATGCCTGGACCTGGCTGTTTCTGGATACATCTTGGACAGATGAGAACTCTTCCCTGTTATTTTAAATAGCTTCATTGAGATATAGTTCATATGCCATAATATCCACACATTTAAAGGGTACAATTCAATGGCTTTAGTATGTTCACAGATAATGCGCAACCATCACTACTATCTAATCCCAGAACATTTTCTTTTCTTTTCTTTTCTTTTTTTTTATGGCTGAGTTGTACAGCTTGCAGGATCTTAAGTTCCCCGATCAGGGATCAAACCCAGGCCCCAGCAGTGAAAGCACTGAGTCCTAACCACTGGACCCCCAGGGAATTCCCATTTCTTCTGTTTTCATTGCTCCAAACAGAAGCCCCTACCAGGGGTGAAGGCAGGGAAGGGATAAGTTGGGAGATTGGGATTGACAGATACACACTACTATATATAAAATAGATAACTGGGAACTCCCTGGCAGTCCAGTGGTTAGGACTCTGTGTTTCCACTGCAGGGGGCATGGGTTCGATCCCTGGTTGGGGAACTAAGATCCCATACGCCGTGAGGTGTGGCAAAATAAAATAAAATAAAAAATAAGGAATAATGACCTACCGTATATCCCAGGGAACTCTACTCAATACTCTGTAATGGCCTATATGGGAAAACAATCTAAAAAAAGTGAATATACATATGTGAATAACTGATTCACTTTGCTGTACAGCAGAAACTAACACAATATTGTAAATCAACTATACTCCAATGAAAACTAAAAAAAAAAAAAAAAAATAGAAGCCCTGTTAGCAGTCACTTCATATTTCCTTCACCACAGACCGAGGAAACCACTAATTTACTCTCTGTCTCTATGGATTTGCCTATTTTGGACATTTCATGTAAATAAAATCATACAATGCATAGCCTTTTGTGACTGGCTTCTTTCACTTAGCTTAATGTCTTCAAGGACAATCCTTGTAGCAGCAATCAGTGTTCTATTCCTTTTTATGGCTGATAATGTTCCATCAGAGGGATAGACTACATTTTGTTTATCCATTCATCTATCAATGAACTTCTGGGGTCAATGGGCTTTCCCTGTTGTTTGCTGGTGGTAAAAACAGTACTTTCCTTCTGGAAGCTCAAGACACTTTGTAGGAACCTTTACCTCCTCATAGAACTCCTTGTTTCTCAGAGATGAACCAGGCTCCAGAAGAGAGTGGGAAAGAAAAGGGAAAAGGTCTGGAATTCCCTGGCGGCCCAGTGGTTAAGGCTCCACGCTTCCACTGCAGGGGGCATGGCTTCAATCCCTGGTCGGGGAACTAAGATCCCACACGCTGCGAGGTGCGACCAAAAATTTTAAAAAAAGGAAAAAAGAAGAGGGAAAATGGCTTTATCGAGCCAAGAAGCTCACAGCCATTCTGTGTGCCAGTCCCACCTGCAAAGATAAAGTGCAGTCCAAAGTGCAAAGATAAATTAGGACAGGAGACACTGCCCTCAAGGAGTTCGTAGTCCAGTGAGTAGAGAGGGTACATCTGTTGTTTTGCCTGTCAGGATACATCCTATTTTTCGGATTTTCCTTGGGGGAACCACCCTTCTCTTGCTCTCTGGTTCCCAGGAAGGAGAAACCAGGGCCTGACCAATCCAACCTGTGGGGCTAGTGGTTCACTCAGGGGTGGGCATTGACTTCAGACAGTCCAATGAGATTCCATCACACTTTTATTGGACCTCTTGAAAAAGGCAAATTTTTGTTTTGGTTCGTTGTTTTTTCCTATTGGGTTGCTGAGAAAATAGGCTGGAAGCCTGGGGCTGTTGGTGGCCATTTTGCCATGATCTGGGGAGAGCCAGTATGGGTAAGAAGTCAACAGGGAGGAAAGCAGGACTAAGAGACAGGAGAGTAAACCACATCCTGGGATGTGATTTGAGCAGCTGGATCAAGCTGTGCCTTATTTTTTGCTACCTCTAGGCTTTTCAGCTATATGAACCAATAATTTTTAAGAACTAATAAAAAAATTAATTGTGGCAATGGTTGCACAACTCTGTGACTATAACTAAAACCATTGAATTGCACACTTTAAAATGGGTGAATTATATGGTATATAAATTATATCTGAATAATAAAAAAATAAAATAACACAAGGTAAGGACTATGATAGGTCCATTCACAGGATTGAAACCCAAAGTAACAACAGGTCAGTCTGTGGAAAGGAAAAGGCAAGCAGCCTTCCTGAGGAAATATTACTCCATTTTACAGGTGAGGAACTAAAGACCCTCTCAGAAAGGAACTGAGTATGAGCATTTGAGTGAGTGACAGGGCTAAGAATTAAAGGGATTAGTACTTTCTAGCCCATGACCTAGTCTCTGAAAACATAGTCTCTACTTATGCGCTGTCAAAATTTCTAAGCCATGCCACCAATTAATTGACCTAAATTATTTTAAAGCATTTATAACATCGAGCCTGCTCACACAAACATCTGCAAACAGACATGGAGGAAGTCTTTGTAGCTGTAATGTCTCTTGTTTTGGATTTCCAGAGTTTGTTAAAACTCTTCCACAACTCAAACTGGCTTAAGCAAAAAAGTTATATAAATAAGAGATCCAGCATGTGGACTTCAAGCACAGCTGGATCCAGGGGCTCAGCTACGTCATCTGACTTCTGCTATTCTCTGCCCCTCAGCTCCAGGTTTGCACCATGTTGATGTCACTCTTGTGCAGGCTTTCGACACATGGTGGCAAAGGTGGCATTCAGGACCTCTAGGATTACATCCTACCTGTTCAATGACCTCAGAAAATTCAGTGGATTTCCATTGCATATCATTAGCTCAGCTTGGGACACATGCCCACCCCTGGACCAATCACTGTACTTAGGGACATGGATGTTGCTGATTGGTGAGGCTTAGCACCAGAGGCTGGGGGCAGTCCATCTGAGTGGCATGGGATAAGATAGGAGGGAGGAGAATCCTCTTACAGAGGGGAGAATGGATGTTGAGCAGACAAAGTAAAAATCAATATTTAGTTTGGGACCAGGAAGCTGATAGTACTTGCTCACACTGTAGAAAAATAGCCATCTGACAAAGTTGATATTAAAAACTTTCTTTTTAATACTTCAATTTCACCTTCATGACCTGGACTATCCTTTTCTTTTCACTTAATTATCCAAATCTTCAAGTATTGTTCCTCCCTCTTCACTAATGTCCTCACCAGTGGCTCCTAGGATCAAGAATGGCCCCCTTCTGACACTTCCCTGGCAGTCCAGTGGTTAAGACTCTGCTTCCAATGCAGGGGGTGCAGGTTCAATCCCTGGTTGGGGAGCTGGGATCCCACATGCTGCGTGGCATGACCATGAAAAAAAAATGAAAAGAATGGCTCCCTTCTGTTCTGTAGCATTTTCTACTTGGATTACCTCCTTCAGCCTGTAATTAATTACTTCCACATATTGTTCCCTGTGTGTATGCAGAACCCATCACAGGGGCCCAGGGTCATGTGACGCAGCCTTCACATTCAGCCACAGACTCACAATTAGACTTTTCATTTGTACAGAAGCTAATTTGCCATTGTGTTTACCATTCAGGACAGGAGTTTGTATCAGTCAGAAAATAGAACACACTTGAGGTCTTTCCAACAGAAAGTTTTAATGTAGGAAACCGGTTAAACAGATGCATAAGTTATCTACTGCTGTGTAACAAGTTGCCCCAAAATTAAGTGGCTTAAAACAACAATAATCATTATCTTTCTTTTTTAAAAAATAAATTAATTTATTTTATTTATTTATTTTTGGCTGTGTTGGGTCTTTGTTGCTGCATGCGGGCTTTCTCTAGTTGCGGTGAGCAGAGGCTACTTTTCGTTGTAGTGGACGGGCTTCTCATTGTGGTGGCTTCTCTTGTTGCCGAGCACCGGCTCTAGGCACGTGGGCTTCAGTACTTGTGGCTTGCAGGCTCTAGAGTGCAGGCTCAGTAGTTGTGGTGCATGGGCTTAGCTGCTCTGCAGCATGTGGGACCTTCCCGGACCAGGGCTTGAACCTGTGTCCCTTGCATTGGCAGATGGATTCTTAACCACTGCGCCACCAGGGAAGCCCATAATAATAATTATCTTTCATACTTTCTGTTGATCCGGAATTCAGGAGCAGTTTGGCTGAGTGGTCCTGATACAGGATCTCTCAGGAGATTGCAGTCAAGATATTGGCAGGGGCTGCAGCATCTGTAGACTTAACTGGGTCTGGAGGAGCCACCTCCATGCTGGTGCCCTCACATTGCTGTTGATGGGACGCCTGAGTTTCTCTCCGTGTGGGGATCTCCCAGAGCTGCTTGAGTGTCCTCATGACATGGTAGATGGCTTCCCCTAGAGGAAGTGAGTCAAGAGAACAAGAGAGAAGACAGCAGAAGCAAGAAGAGCTACAATTCTGCAGCCTGTGGAAGGAAAACCACATTCACATAGAGATTGACAAAATGAAAAGGCAGAGGACTTTGTACCAGATGAAGGACCAAGATAAAACCCCAGAAAAACAACTAAATGAAGTGGAGATAGGCAACCTTCCAGAAAAACAATTCAGAATAATGATAGTAAAGATGATCCAGGACCTCGGAAAAGCAATGGAGGCAAAGATCGAGAAGATGCAAGAAATGTTTAACAAAGACCTAGAAGAATTAAAGAACAAACAAACAGAGATGAACAATATAATAACTGCAATGAAGAATCAATAGCAGAGTGACTGAGGCAGAAGAACGGATAAGTGACCTGGAAGACAGAATGGTGGAATTCACTGCTGCGGAACAGAATAAAGAAAAAAGAATGAAAAGAAATGAAGACAGCCTAAGAGACCTCTGGGACAACATTAAATGCAAAAACATTCTCATTATAGGGGTCCCAGAAGGAGAAGAGAGAGAGAAAGGACCCGAGAAAACATTTGAAGAGATTATAGTCAAAAACTTCCCTAACATGGGAAAGAAAATAGCCACCCAAGTCCAGGAAGTGCAGAGGGTCCCATACAGGATAAACCCAAGGAGAAACATGCTGAGACACATAGTAATCAAATTGACAAAAATTAAAGACAAAGAAAAAGTATTGAAAGCAGCAAGGGAAAAATGACAAATAACATACAAGGGAACTCCCATAAGGTTAACAGCTGATTTCTCAGCAGAAACTCTACAAGCCAGAAGGGAGTGGCACAATGTATTTAAAGTGATGAAAGGGAAGAACCTACAACCAAGATTACTCTACCCAGCAAGGATCTCATTCAGATTTGATGGAGAAATCAAAAGCTTTACAGACAAGCAAAAACTAAGAGAAATCAGCACCACCAAACCAGCTCTACAACAAATGCTAAAGAAACTTCTCTAGGCAGGAAACACAAGAGAAGGAAAAGACCTACAATAACAAACCCAAAACAATTAAGAAAATGGTAGTAGGAACATACATATCGATAACTACCTTAAATGTAAATGGATTAAATGCTCCAACCAAAAGACATAGACTGGCTGAATGGATACAGAAACAAGACCCATATATATGCTGTCTACAAGGGACCCACTGCAGACCTAGGGACACATACAGACTGAAAGTGAAGGGATGGAAAAAGATATTTCATGCAAATGGAAATCAAAAGAAAGCTGGAGTAGCAATACTCATATCAGATAAAATAGACTTAAAATTAAAAAATGTTACAAGAGACAAGGAAGGACACTACATAATGATCAAGGGATCAATCCAAGAAGAAGATATAACAATTATAAATACATATGCACCCAACATAGGAGCACCTCAATACATAAGGCAACTGCTAACAGCTCTAAAAGAGGAAATCGACAGTCACACAATAATAGTGGGGGACTTTAACACGTCACTTACACCAATGGACAGATCATCCAGACAGAAAATTAATAAAGAAACACAAGCTTTAAATGACACAATAGACCAAATAAATTTAATTGATATTTATAGGACATTCCATCCAAAAACAGCAGATTACACTTTCCTCTCAAGTGCGCACAGAACATTCTCCAGGATAGATCACATCTTGGGTCACAAATCAAGCCTCAGTAAATTTAAGAAAACTGAAATCATATCATGCATCTTTTCCAACCACAACACTATGAGATTAGAAATGAATTACAGGGAAAAATCGTAAAAAGTACAAACACATGGAGGCTAAACAATACGTTACTAAATAGTGAAGAGATCACTGAAGAAATCAAAGAGGAAATCAAAAAATACCTAGAGACAAATTACAATGAAAATACGATGATACAAAACCTATGGGATACAGAAAAAGCAGTTCTAAGAGGGAAGTTTATAGCAATACAAGCCTACCTCAAAAAACAAGAAAAATCTCCAATAAACAATCTAACCTTACACCTAAAGGAGCTAGAGAAAGAAGAACAAACAAAACCCAAACTGAGCAGAAGGAAAGAAATCATAAAGATCAGAGCAGAAATAAATGAAATAGAAACAAAGAAAACAATAGCAAAGATCAATAAAACTAAAAGCTGGTTCTTTGAGAAGATAAACAAAATTGATAAACCTTTAGCCAGACTCATCAAGAAAAAGAGGGAGAGGACTCAAATCAATAAAACTAGAAATGAAAAAGAAGTTACAACAGACACCGCAGAGATACAAAGCATCCTAAGAGACTACTACAAGCAACTCTATGCCAATAAAATGGACAACCTGGAAGAAATGGACAAATTCTTAGACAGGTATTACCTTCCAAGACTGAACCAGGAAGAAATAGAAAATATGAACAGACCAATCACAAGTAATGAAATTGAAACTGTAATTAAAAATCTTCCACCAGGGGCTTCCCTGGGGGCACAGTGGTTAAGAATCCACCTGCCAATGCAGGGGACATGGGTTCAAGCCCTGGTCCAGGAAGATCCCACATGCCGCGGAGCACCTAAGCCTGTGTGCCACAACTACTGAGCCTGCACTCTAGAGCCCATGAGCCACAACTACTGAAGCCTGCATGCCTAGAGCCCATGCTCTGCAACAAGAGAAGACACCGCAGTGAGAAGCCTGTGCACTGCAACAAAGAGTAGCTCCTGCTCTCCGCAACTAGAGAAAAGCCCCTGCGCAGCAACAAAGACCCAATGCAGCCAAAAATAAATAAATAAAATAAATTTATTTTAAAAAATATGGCTTAAAAAAATCTTCCAAAAAACAAAAGTCCAGGACTTTTGGCTTCACAGGTGAATTCTATCAAACATTTAGAGAAGAGCTAGCACCCATCCTTCTCAAACTCTTCCAAAAAATTGCAATTCAAAAAAATTGCAATTCCAAAAAATTGCAGAGGAAGGAACACTCACAAACTCATTCTAAGAGGCCGCCACCACCCTGATACCAAAACCAGACAAAGATACTACAAAAAAAAAAAAAAAGAAAATTACAGACCAATATCACTGATGAATATAGATGCAAAAATCCTCAACAAAATACTAGCAAACCGAATCCAGCAACACATTAAAAGGATCAAACACCATGATCTAGTGGGATTCGCCCCAGGGATGCAAGGATTCTTCAATATATGCAAATCAATCAATGTGATACACCATATTAACAAATTGAAGAATAAAAACCATATGATCATCTCAATAGATGCAGAAAAAGCTTTTGACAAATTTTAACACCGATTTATGATAAAAATTCTCCAGAATGTGGGCATAGAGGGAACCTACCTCAACAAAATAAAGGCCATATAAGACAAACCCACAGCAAACATCATTCTCAATGGTGAAAAACTGAAAGCATTTCCTCTAAGATCAGGAACAAGACAAGGATGTCCACTCTGGCCATGATTATTCAACATAGTTTTGGAAGTCCTAGCCACAGCAATCAGAGAAGACGAAGAAATAAAAGGAATACAAATTGGAAAAGAAGAAGTAAAACTGTCGCTGTTTGCAGATGACATGATACTATACATACAGAATCCTAAAGATGCCATCAGAAAACTACTAGAGCTAATCAATGAATTTGGTAAAGTTGCAGGATACAAAATTAATGCACAGAAATCTCTTGCATTCCTATACACTAACAACGAAAGATCAGAAAGTGAAATTAAGGAAACAATCCCATTCACCATTGAATAAAATACCTAGGAATAAACCTACCTAAGGAGGTAAAAGACCTGGACTCAGAAAACTATCAGACACTGATGAAAAAAAAAAAGATGACACAAACAGATGGAGAGATATACCATGCTCTTGGATTGGAAGAATCAATATTGTGAAAATGACTATACTACCCAAAGCAATCTACAGATTCAATGCAATCCCTATCAAATTACCAGTGACATTTTTTATAGAACTATAACAAAAAAATCTTAATATTTGTATGGAGACACAAAAGACCCCAAATAGTCAAAGCAGTCTTGAGGGAAAAAAACGGAGCTGGAGGAATCAGACTCCCTTACTTCAGACTATACTACAAAGCTACAGTAATCAAGACAATATGGTACTGGCACAAAAACAGAAATATAAATCAATGGAACAGGATAGAAAGCCCAGAGATGAACCCACACACCTATGGTCAACTAATCTATGACAAAGGAGGCAATGGAGAAAAGACAGTCTCTTGCATAAGTGGTGCTGGGAAAACTGGACAGCTACATGTAAAAGAATGAAATTAGAACACTCCCTAACACCATATACAAAAATAAACTCAAAATGGATTAGAGACCTAAATGTAAGACCAGACACTATAAAACTCTTAGAGGAAAACATAGGAAGAACACTCTGACATAAATCACAGCAAGATCTTTTTTGATCCACCTCCTAGAATAATGGAAGTAAAAACAAAAATAAACAAATGGGACCTAATGAAACTTAAAAGCTTTTGCACAGCAAAGGAAACTACAAACAAGATGAAAACACAACCCTCAGAATGGGAGAAAATATTTGCAAATGAATCAACGGACAAAGAATTAATCTCCAAAATATATAAACAGCACATGCAGTTCAATATTAAAAAAACAAACAACCCAATCAAAAAATGGGCAGAAGACCTAAATAGACATTTCTCCAAAGAAGACATACAGATGGCCAAGAAGCACATGAAAAAGCTACTCAACATCACTCATTATTAGAGAAATGCAAATCAAAACTACAATGAGGTATCACGTCACACCAGTTAGAATGGGCATCATCAGAAAATCTACAAACAACAAATGCTGGAGAGGTTGTGGAGAAAAGGGAACCCTCTTGCACTGTTGGTGGGAATGTAAATTGGTACAGCCACTACGGAGAACAATATGGAGGCTCCTTAAAAAACTAAAAATAGAATTACCATATGACCCAGCAATCCCAGTACTGGGCATATACCCAGAGAAAACCATAATTCAAAAAGACACATGCACTCCAATGTTCACTGCAGCACTGTTGCATTAGCCAGCACATGGAAGCAACCTAAATGCCCATCGACAGATGAATGGATAAAGCAGTTGTGGTACATATATAAAATGGAATATTACTCAGCCATAAAAAGGAACGAAATTGAGTCATTTGTTGAGACGTGGATGGATCTAGAGACTGTCATACAGAGCGAAGTCAGTCAGAAAGAGAAAAACAAATATCGTATATTAACGCATATACGTGGAGCCTAGAAAAATGTTGCAGATGAACTGGTTTGCAGGGCAGAAATAGAGACACAGAGGTAGAGAACAAATGTGTGGACACCAAGGGGGAAAGTGGTGGGTGGTGGGTGGTGGTGGTGGGATGAATTGGGAGATTGGGATGGACATGTACACGAATATGTATAAAATAGATAACTAATAAGAACCTGCTGTATAAAAAAATAAATTAAATAAAATCCAAAAATTCATAAAAAATAAAAAAAGAAAAAGTCAAGAGAGAGAGAGAGAGAGAGCACAAGGGAGAAGCAACAACAGTTCCTTTTCTGACCTTAGCTTTGGAAGTCAGACTGTCACATATTCCACATTCTCTTATGCAAAGGTCAGTCACTAAGGCAATTCTGCCTCCCATTCCAGGGGAGGAGAATTAAGCTCCTATATATATATATATATATATATATATTTTTTTTTTTTGCCTGTGCCGTGCAGCATGTGGGATCTTAGTTCCGCGACTAGGGATCGAACCCGTGCCCCCTGTAGTGGAAGCGCAGAGCCCTAAGCACTGGACCGCCACGGGATTCCCTAGACTCTACCTTTTGAAGCGAGGAGGATCACGGAATTCCTGGATATATTTTGAAAGCATCATAACAGGCAATGATAGAGCTGAGGAACCCAACAGGATGGTGAGACAGTGCACAGATTAGCAAAAGCAGAAAAACACCAACCCACTTAGGACTAGAGAAAGGAAGGGAGGAATTAGGACTATCAAAGCTCAGGACCCAGGACCACCCAGTGGAATCGGGACCTTCAGAGGAGCTGGAGCCTTGAACATGCAGTCACTAGCGGAGGTGCTTCCCAAAGCAGTGAGGGAGACGAATGCTCTGGCTTCTTCCTTCCTCCGCCCTCTAATCTTCCGCCAGTGCCTGGAACCGGCTGAACCTACCAGGAAGCAGAGTGAAAGGGGGCCTGGGAAACAGATTTCCTTGTGATGCAGAGGTGAGCAGAGAGGGCTGGGATGGGTATGAGATTAAAGGCCTAGCACGGAGTCCCCCAGAACAGCTTATTTGATTAAGTGCTGATGTTGTGGTCAAACTTGTATTGAATTTTCATTATTTTTGTATATCAATATTGGTTTTAATAAAGTGACTTAAAAATTTTTTTTGGTTGTGTTTTCGTTGCTGCGCGCGGGCTTTCTCTAGTTGCTGCGAGCAGGGGCTACTCTTCCTTGTGGTGTGCGGGCTTCTCACTGTAGTGGCTTCTCTTGTTGCAGAGCGCAGAGCACAGGCTCTAGGCACACGGGCTTCAGTAGTTGTGGTATGTGGGCTCTAGAGCGCAGCCTCAGTAGTTGTGGCGCATGGGCTTAGTTGCTTCGCAGCATGTGGGATTTTCCCGGACCAGGGCTTGAACCTGTGTCCCCTGCATTGGCAGGCGGATTCTTAACCACTGCGCCACCAGGGAAGTCCCTAAAGTGACATTTTAAAACGGAAAATGAGGGACTTCCCTGGTGATCCAGTGGTTAAGACTCCGTGCTTCCACTGCAGGGCCCACGGGTTCCATCCCTGGTTGGGGAACTAAGATCCCACACGCCGTGTGGCGTGGAAAAAAAAAACCTGAAAAAAGAAAAGAAAAATGAAAGAAAATTCTCCAGTCTCCTTTACTCTTTCCTAATTTTAAAAAAGACTTCTGTGGGACCAGAAGGGAAGGGGAATGTTAATGCCCAGACAGGAGAAAGCTGATTTAGCCTTTCTGTGGAAACAGCCTTTGTTATTCTCTTTAAAACTTGTCAGCATTGGAGAACTGACTATGCAACTGATACAAATCCCTCATCACATTCTAACCTGGGTTCCTAGTCTCTGCCACAACAAGCCTCTGATTCCAAGAAGAAATAATTTATCTTGTCCACTCTATGTCCATACAGTAATGTGTACGTGAATGTTCATAGCAGCTTTCCTAATAATAGCCAAAAAGTGGAACCAACCCAATGTCCATTAGTGGGTGAATGGGTAAACAAAATATGGTCTATCCACATAACACAGTATTGTTCTGCCGTAGAAAGGAATGGTATACTGACACAGGCTACAACATGGATGAACCTTGAAAACATTATGCTAGATGAAAGAAGCTGGTCAAAAAAGGCCACATATTGTATGATTTCCTCCCATAGAGACAGAAAGTAGATCAGCCTGGGGTGGGGGGCGGTATGGGGAATGGGGTATGACTGCTAATAAGTCAGCATTTCTTTTTGGGGTGATGAAATGTTTTGGAACTAGATAGTGGTGATGGCTGAACAACTCTGCGGGTGACCTGACAAATCCTGAGAGCCTGTAGTTCTTTGAATTAATTTGTCTTCAGATCCTGAAATACTGTTGAAAGATACTTGATGAGTAATTATGACAAGGATGCTAATAAGAAAAACCTGAGCAAAGAAGAAAATATACCATGTAGTTGATAGATTTTATAGTTTTGTGATTAGAGTTACTTTTGTCTCTTCTCCAATTTTTGATAGCACCATTACTTTTATAATATAACATATAAATTTATAGCTGACTTCTGGCTGCATCTTTGCTTTGGCCACCACCATGTTTTCAAAAATTGGAGTTGAATGTATTTAGATACAGCATCTATGCTTCAGTTTGCCACAGTCCTCCCTACTCCCTATTGCCTTAAGCTGATGCCATCTCATATAAACTGCCTGATCCCTGAAGGCATTTGAATTTGGGTCCCATGACTTACATAATAAAACCTCCATAATATACAATTCACTGTGGTCCACTGAGATGCTAAGTGTCCACATTTTAAATCCCTGACAAGTGGAGTTAGAATGTTATTTAATCAGTTTGAAAATGAAAATTAACATTTAACATCCAGATAAAAAGAGAGTTGTCCTTGGTACTTTTCTACAGAGTTGGGTTGCTTGGGAAGTCAAAAAGGCTATATTTGTCAGTTTAATTCACTTTAATAGGAAACCTCTTAAGGTATTACAAGCAGAAAGAGATTTACTATAGGGAAATAGTGGCTTCTAAATGGGCTGGTGAGGCTGGAGAAGCAAGCTCTAGGCTGAGCCTCCCTCCAGTGAAGGCTGCCAGGATAACATTACAGAACTGACCTGCTAGGAAAAGCAGGGCCTTTGCCATACTTTGCAAGGTGGGGAATCAGGGGACCATTACTAGAACTCTGAGTTCAGTAACACATTATCACAGCCAGGAACCTTCCATCAACCTAGCTGCACCTGTTTCTTGACACCTGAGTGGGAAACTGGATACTGGGCCACTACTGCCCCCTATTGCCTGGTAGCCTTTGAAGAAATAATCCCTCAAACTTGCACAGCACATTTATGTACATAGTGTCACCGGATCCTCATGATAACTTTACCAGATAAGCAAAGAATGTGGTGGCACATTTTTTATAGATAGGGAAATTAAGGTTCAGAGAGGTGATGGAACATAATAAAGGTCACACAGCTATGTGCAACACTGGAGTAACAACCCAGATCTCATCTTCAGGCCACTTCAGTGAACTTGATATGTCAGCTAACATGTCATGAGTGAGGTTTTTTGTGGCCCTATGCTACAGCCTAAGAGCATAGTACACACATGCCAGGACTAGTGCCTCATGAGTGACACAGACTCAGTAGGCACAATAACGATAACTCAGTAGGCACAAATCTGCCTTGTAAGCACAGAGGAAGGGTCTAGTATTTGGCAGAAGGAGGTCTGGAGAGGATATCTGAGTTGGGTTTTGAGGGATGAGTAGGAGTATGCTAGGAGGCAAAACTGGAAAAAAATTGTCTTAGTAGCTGGCAAGAGCTAAAGGGGTGTGGGGTGTCAGCAAGACTTTGGGGTGGTGAGAGACTTCTAATTTTGGAGGATGTAGACAAGGCAAAGTTTGTTTTTTGTTTTTTTGTAGTTGTACTATACACATACAGTAAAATACGGAGCATTACTCTTAAGTATACAGCTTCCTGAGTTTTTTTAAAAAAGCGTACGTAAACACTCATGTACCCATCATTTAGGTGACGATATAAAACATTTCCAACATCGCAGTAGGTTTCCTCGTGCCCCTTCCCAGTCTATACCCGTCCCCATCCTTCCCCAGTCGGTTGTTGCGAGGTGAGGGGAGGCTAACACAAAATTTCAAGTCCTTGGCTTCAGCCCCATTCCTCCTTCCACTCCTGTTGCTGCCTCCAAATCTTTCGCCGTCTTTATGGATAATCCTAAGAAGGGCGTGCATGGGGCGAAAGAGGTTTCTTGATACTACCGCTTTCTAGTGTGCTCCACGGAAACTTAGGCTGTACGCGAACGGGAATAGGGATACGGACGATGGTTTCTGGTCCTTCGGAGCCACCGTCCAGGCTCGGGCCGCGCAGAGCCGCCTTGTCCCTCGGCGGCCGCCGTGCGTCCGTTACGTGGCAGCTACTGGCGCCCACCAATCCACGGCGCCCGCATCAGCCCCCTCGGGTGGCGCAGCCGGAAGGGGCGGAGCTGAGGTGGCGGCGGCTGAGACGACAGCGGTGGCAGCGGCGACGGCGGCTCTGGAGGCCGCAGTCCCGGTCCTGGCTTCGGCCCCAGCCCCACCATGGTGACGCTCGCTGAGCTGCTGGTGCTCCTGGCCGCCCTCCTGGCCACGGCCTCGGGCTACTTCGTCAGCATCGACGCGCATGCCGAGGAGTGCTTCTTCGAGCGGGTCACCTCGGGCACCAAAATGGGCCTCATCTTCGAGGTGGCCGAGGGCGGCTTCCTGGACATCGACGTGGAGGTGCGGGCGCGTTGCCCGTGGCCGAGGCGGGGTCGCGCGGTCGCTCGGGGTTTGTCGGCACCCGGGGCCCGCGGGGGGAGCGGGACACGGAGGCCGCTGTCCGAGTACTGGGAGGGGCCCGAGCCGCCACCCGGCGACCCCGTAACGGCCCCTTTGCCCGCGCCCGCCCGGATTCCGGGCTCCTCTCGGGATACGGAGCCGTTGTGTGGTTGCTTTGGATTCTCAGCTTGAACGGCGTGTTCCCCTTGGAACCTCTCGCCGAGCTTTGTCGACCAGGCGCCGCGTGTCAGCTCCGGGCCCGGGAGGCGCTTCACAGTCGCGTTTAGCTGGTGGCAGGTCTCGATCCGGTCATCAGCTACTTCCCTTCATAGCGCAAATTAAAGTTGGGACGTGGCATGGAAACTTCTGAAAAAGTATATCGGAAGCTAGGGAGGAGTGCTAGGCAGACGTTCGCGTTGTGTTTGCCTTTATTTTTTCACCCGAGTTAACTCGTTCTTACACAAACCTCCGGATACCTCGTTTAGCCATCTCATGACTAGGAGAGTGGAGTTGGGTCATGCAGTTTAGAAGTGACCGCAGCGTAGTATCTGGAGAAAACGGAAACTTATTTTAAGAAACTGGCAGTCCCTAAAATTTCTCCTGTGTCTTTCTTTCAGTCCAGGGAATGACTCGCCTCTGAAACCAGATGTAATTACTATTTAAATTCACCTGTTAGCGTGATTAATTGGGTCTAAGGATTTTCCGTCTGACAGTGACCATCAGCTGAGCGGGACATAAATGGCACAAAACAAGTGCAGTCCAGAAATGAGGAGATGACGGGAGGAATGACTGTTAAAATTAGCTAAGATCTTAAGACGTCAACTATTTCCGTCTGCAAGTTTTACAGGTGGCACGGGCTTCATAAGAGGATCCGGCTTGTGCAAGGCCTGACAGTGGGGTAACACACTGGGGTGAGAACATGGGGCTCCCAACTTCCAACCTAGTCCTTGCCCTTAGGCCTTCAGGCGTCTCAGATAAAGCAGATTCCTTTACCGTCAGATCAATCAGGAAAACCTAGACGGGTAGCTTGCTCAGAATTCTCAGTTTTAAAGAGATTTCTTCTTTTCTAGTTTTGATATTAACAGCTACATATTTGCCTGTTTGTTGGTGGTATTGGGCCGCTTGAAGACAAGTGTAAGGTGTGTTTCTGAGGGATTTACGTTTAAGTTGGACAAATAAGACAAATGTTGTCACGTAGACAAATGTAGAGTTGAAAGGTGTTCAGAGAGCCTTGTTCCTTAAACGGGAGAACTGCGGCCCAAAGAGGTTACTGTCAGTAACCGAAGTGGAGGCGACGGCCGGTTACGTTTTCTTAGAGAATGTTCTGTTGCCAGCAGACATCACTTACGATTTTAAATCTTTTGAGCTATCTCACGCATTTCTCTCCTGCTTCCAGATTACAGGGCCTGATAATAAAGGAATTTATAAAGGAGACCGGGAGTCCAGTGGGAAATACACGTTTGCTGCTCACATGGATGGAACATACAAGTTTTGTTTTAGCAATAGGATGTCCACCATGACTCCAAAGATAGTGATGTTCACCATTGATATTGGGGAGGCCCCCAAAGGACAAGACATGGAAACAGAAGGTGAGATGAACATTCAGAAGATTGATATCCCATTCTAAGAGTTAATAGTAATTCTGTACATTTTATCCACCTGAGTGGAGTGTTTGATTTTTTTAGGTTCACTGACTGTATTTACGACCAAAAACCTTTTGTGAAATACACTTTTTATTTATCGAAATCTCCTAATTAACAAAAAGAAGTTATTGGAGGTTCATGTTTATATTTTACTTCTTTACAATTGCCATTTCAGGCAGCTTTTCTTAGTCACTTGTGCTCTTGTAAGCACGTTGGTTACATGTGTCTTAGGTTGTTTGTTCTGTTAATTTGCTTATTCTGGTATATACATTTTTAGTTGCTCATTTGTATACATGACTAGTTTAGCTAAACTTTTTGTGTGTGTGTTTATATCTTACACTCTTCTTCAGGTGGTGGAGATACCTGGGATGGTATGTGGATTGATTTTTGACAGCATCCTGTCTTTCTGCCTATCTTTGTTGGCTACTATCTAATTTCTGCTTTCCTTCTTTCTAACCTCAGTTTGTTAGCATGAGAGTGTTTTTTCTCTTAGTTAAAAATAAAAACCTACAGCTAATTTAGAGTTTTAGAGTGGTGGTTTTTTGGTGGTTTCTATTTGGTTACAGGAGATACAGGTTAGGTCATTTGAAACTTGGTTAGATGTGAAATGCAGTTCTCGGAGCCATGTCTAGATGAGGTGACAAAAGCTTTGTCAGACATATGTTGCACTTGGATTAAGTTTTATTCCTCAACTGACCAGCAGTGAACCCTAAATTGATTCTTCTGGATAAATTGCTTACCAGGAACCAGCACGTAGGGATTAAAAAAAATTTTTTTTTGGCACAGTACGTTTCAGGATTTTTGGAAACTAGTAGTAGTAGTAGTAGTAGTAGTTTTAATAGTACTTCATAGTATTAATATGATATCCTTTGCCCTAGATAGTGAGCACTTAGTAGAGTATTTACATTAAAGAACGTGAACTGTTTTTAGGTGTTGAAATCTATAGAATTTAGAGAATCATACTACTAAGAAATTTCTGTGCTTGCTTTCCAGGGTCATTTGCAGTTCAGGACTTGGCTAATTCTCAAGGAGAATTAGGAGTTTTGAAGGGCTTTGACTTTGTTCACTTTCTGGAAATTAGTCCTTTCTAAATAGTCAGAAAATGTTGGCTGATGAATGTGAATACTCTTCTTAAATCTTAACACGATATTTAAAATTCTCGCTTTTGCTTGTTAATATCAGTGAATGGCAGCTGTAAAACCAAGCTTCCCTCTAAAGCAGTGGTTCGTTCTCAGGTTGGGATGATTTTTGCCCCCCAGGGGACATTCGACAGTGTCTGGAAACATTTTTGATTCTCGTGGCTGGGTTGGTGCTTGTACAATGCATTGCATTGGACAGCTTCCCACCGCCAAGAATTATGTGGTCCAGAATGTCCCCAGTGCTTCTCCTGAGAAACCCTGCTCTAAAGGTTCCACCTAGGGCATGGGCTTCTCACATGAAGCTAGTGAGGGATCATTTGTGATTCCAGCCCAACTACCTTAAAATGGTAGAGGCTCTTGGTTTCTCTTAAGAAATGTAGGATTATCTGTGGCAATTTGGAATTCAAGATGAGGCCCAATGTTGGGCAGTCCTGAAGAAACCCCTCCGATGCAGTCTTCCCTTGTGGTATATTTTTTTCATACCTGTTTGTTCATTGTCATAATACAGCATTACCTAGAAGCATACACTTATTTTTCAGAACTGTTAGTTTACCTTGCTAAAGAGAATACCTGCTTTTAAACCTTGTGCGGCTGAGAGCTTGTTTCTTCACTTGCAGTGCCTGCTGTTTCCCACTATAGTGAAATTATTGCTTTGACTGTAGTAGAAGAATGTTGAGTTGGTGTGGATTTTCCTCAGAACGTCTTCATGTTTTTCTCTGCTCAGCTTCATAAAGATTAAAAGTCAGTTTTGATACTACTCCTAAATTAACATTAGAGTTATATGATTTTTTAAGAGTAGATTTTGATTTAGTTTAAATATTGTTATTTGTAGGATTATTATTAGGGGTCTGTTTATTTTATGTTTTGTGGCACCCCCTCCCCACCCCCCCGCCAGTCGTTTTTTTTCCTCCACTATGGTTAGCAGTGAGTTTAGTGAACTTCACTTAGGAATTCCTTGGAAGACATTTCTTAGGGTTGTAGTCCTTTAGTTAGTAAACGTTGTATAGTATGTTTCCTACTCTGAAAACGGTTTCTCTACTGGGAATGAACTTTAAAAAAGGCGTTGAGAATTAAATTGTCATCAGTGGTCCAAAATGATGTCTGAGCCATTTCTTAAAAATAGCTTCTTTTGGGGCTTCCCTGGTGGCACAGTGGTTAAGAATCCGCCTGCCAATGCAGGAGACACGGGTTTGAGCCCTGATCCGGGAAGATCCCACATGCCGCGGAGCAGCTAAGCCCGTACGCCACAGCTACTGAGCCTGTGCTGTAGAGCCCGTGAGCCACAACTACTGAGTCCGTGTGCCACGACTGCTGAGGCCCACGCACCTAGAGCCCGTGCTCCACAACAGGAGAGGCCACCACAATGAGAAGCCCGTGCACCACAACGAAGAGTAGCCCCCGCTCGCCGCAACTAGAGAAAGCCCACGTGCAGCAACGAAGACCCTACGCAGCCAAAAATAAAATAAAATAAATTTTAAAAAATTAAAAAAAAATAGCTTCTTTTGTATGCCATCTCTGGAGGAATTTGTTTTGTTTTGTTTTGTTTTTGTTTTGTTTTTTTTTTACTGCTTTATAAGTATTTTTCAGAAAGAGATTGCCAAGTATGTGCTAATCTGTTTTCAAATCCTTTTGTAGCTCACCAGAACAAGCTAGAAGAAATGATTAATGAGCTCGCAGTGGCAATGACAGCTGTAAAGCATGAACAGGAATACATGGAAGTTCGGGAGAGAATACACAGAGCAAGTACGTTAATGCTTTGTCTGGGGGCCGTGACTTGGTGATGGTGTATTACCCAAGGGCTTGCTTGTGTTTTCTTCATTTGGAAATTTTGCAAACATAAACATACTAAAATATTGACTTAAAAAAACATCTATGCAAAGATATTTTTTGAGTATACGTGTTTCTTTGTAGAGCTTTGTACTAGTTTATTCTTGGAACATTCATTCTGAACCAAACCTTAAGAGTTAAAAAAAATGTATGGTCAGTTAGGGAGTAAGCTAATGGTTTTCGTAAAGCAGAAGGGAAAAACACTGTAAAATGGATATTGCATTGTTTTTTTTTTAAACTTTTAATTTTATATTGGAGTATAGCCGATTAACAAAGTTGTGATAGTGTCAGGTGCACAGCAAAGCGACTCAGCCATACATATACATGTATGCTTTCTCCCCCAGACTCCCCTCCCATCCAGGCTGCCACATAACATTGAACAGAGTTCCCTGTGGTACTGCATTGGTTTTAAATCACAATCTGAAACTTTTGTGCCAGTGTGGTAAATGTTATATGCTGAGGCTTAGCTGTTTTTCTAAAACCTAATGTTTAGTCTAGTTAAAATAGAAAGTATTAAAACATGAATAGAGGTACTCACCAGGTGAAGATCAGTTTGGGCTCCCAAGTTTGTAAACTGGGAACTGAGAATGTATTAGTCTTCAGAAACATTGATAATTGGAATCCCGTCTTAGGTTGCAAAAGCCTGTTTTAGCCCAGGATGTAGCATTAATTATGTTGCTTTTGCATTTAAAATTAAGAGGAGGTACCATATTGACCCACAGACCAGATGACCATACTTTAGATCCAGGTCCACAGGCATTCAGTATCTTCATCCTCCAGGTTGTCCTTGGGGATAGACCTCACTGGAAGCAGGCTCGTCTGTAAATGCAAAGTGGCTTATGTCTGGAATCTTTGTTTTGAAGTTGGGGTAGGGAGTGGAGAGAAGAGCGACTCAAATAGATAAGAACAGGTTGAATTTCTTCAAGATGTGATTTCTGTTCTTCCCACCCTCTTACATCTATTCTTGCTGCTGATGGAAAGGCCCCTTTAAGACCTAGAGCGCAGACTTCACCTCTCCTTGGGAGAGTAATGAGTAAATGTAACAGACTGGAGAAGTGCCTCTGTTCTCCCTTTTTTGGGATGGAATGGGGCCTGAGATGGACCAAGGCTTTTATGCACACTCTCTTGCCTCTTCCACCATGATTCCTTCTCCTTGCCTGCACTCTTGAGATCTCCTCACCCTCTGGAATCCCTGCCTTCTCTCCCTCACCTCTTGGTTATTTTGCTCCCAGCTGGGGGCCAGCCCATTCTGGGATGAGAAGGGCAGAACAAAGTGTGAGGACTCAGAGTTTTCAGGGCTTTGTAGTTTAACTAGTTCAGGCCAGGTGGCTTTAAGGAGATAGGTTCTTGGGAACACAGCAGCCAGAGGAAGCACCAATCTTCCAGTCTGTGGGGACATCCAACCTTATTCTCTCGTCGTTAATTTGAATGGAGATACTCTTGTATTTGTTTCACAAACAAAATAGAATTTTAGACATTCAGTTTAGTTTCCCAAATCAGATAGTTCCCACAATGCTGTTTGTTATTTGTACATCTTCCTATAACACTGGCTTCTCAGAGGTGGCTATAATGAGACTTTTTTTTACACTACAGTATTGTAATAGCACTGTGTTGCTTTTAGATCAGGCTAATGTGTGAATGGCATGAGAACAGCGTCTTATATACACACATTTTCCTAGATGGTTACTTTCCTATGTTAGTATGCTTCAGTGTGTTCTATTTAAGCTTAAAGATGCATTTTTCTATAAGTGAAGGGAGAGATAAATATTTCTTTTTATGTGGTTGCTTAATATTTTGAAGTATTTACTCAGCCATTCCCCTTTTAGACAAAAATTTTAAGATGCTGGTCATTCAGTTATGCTAGAAATTGGTTACTAAGTTTGCAGCAGAAATAAACTTCATGCCATGGAATTAGCACTAAAATGTAAGTGTTGGTGGTTTTTAGAGTTCTAGTTAATGTTCTTGGGCATGTGTCTGTTTTTACTCTGGAAAAAAACCCACTTTTTTGAATAACTACAAGTTATCTTTCTGGAAACATTTAATTGCTTTTCACTTCTTTTTGAGTGATCATCAGTCCAGTATTTATTGCAATTCTAGTTTATCTTTTTATAAATGGTATACGTACATCTGAAAATACAACAATCAGTTATTCATCTATATTACTGTATTGCTCATTATTATTGTTTTTAGTATTGGTCATTTGCAGAAAAATCAGAAACTACCCAGTGCTTTTAAAAAGTTAAGGAATTTGATCAGGAAATTGAAAGAATGTGATATAAATTGAGTGGAATAAGTTAATATAGTCACTGCTGTTCCTTTGATGATCAAATTCTTAGCTTAAAAATGGGGTAAATCATGAGACTAGTTCAAGTTTGTCTAGTAGTAGCTGCCAGTATTGGTCCATGAAACTGAGAAACCTCACCATCTAGAACAGATGCTAAGTACTGTACATAGTGCTCAGTAAATATTTATTGGATAAATGTTTAAAGAGAAAGGCTCTTAGACTGACACATTTTGACTTGGGAGGTAGTGCTTTTTGGTTAATTCTGTGATCTTGAAATAATCTGTTGATTTTTTTTTTAAGTCAATTTTCTGATTCAGCAGAAAGGATTGTAACGCAGGGACTTTCTAATGTGTTGGACTGGGTTTTAACCCGAGGCTGTGACCTTGAGCAGGTCACTTTTCCTCTCTTTTCTCATGCATAATCAGATTGGGCTTGACTGAACTCCATGAATCTTTAAGGTCTCATCTAAATCTAAAGCTCTCTGCTTCTAAGTACGTTAAGTTGCTTGGGGACAAAAGACAGAGGTATTTAGAGTACTGTGCATGTTGTGTGAAGTATGACTCTCACATGGAATTAAGAATAGGGGATAATTTATGATGCCTATGCTGTTTCTTTTTTTTCTTTCTTTCTTTTTGTTAAATTTTGTTTGTTTGTCCTCAACAGTTAATGACAACACAAACAGCAGAGTGGTCCTTTGGTCCTTCTTTGAAGCTCTTGTTCTAGTTGCCATGACATTGGGACAGATCTACTACCTGAAGAGATTTTTTGAAGTCCGGAGGGTTGTTTAAAAAGCCTTTTCCTGATGATCTGAAGCTCATAATTCACTGTTTACCAAACATCTTGGTCATAATAATGTCATTAGTTTCTACGTTTTTATTTTCTAAACTGTACATTCACAGCTTCTGTTTCTTTGTGATTAATAGATATTGGGGGAGAACACTTTTTTAGGAAAGTTATAGTGAAAATTTGACATGTGATTGGCATGATTTCATATTTCAGTTCTTTCTCCATATACAGGTCCTTCCAGAACTCACACACTGTAAGTGGAACATAGGTGTATAGTTCTTACTATATCTTCTTTCCTTTTTGTTTTCATAGTAAAATGCAGTTTGTTCAGGATAGTACTTTACTGATAGTACTTTACTAAAAATGACTGCATTCTTGGGATCCCTTATCCTGCAGTTCACGTCATTAAAGGTTCATTTTGTTGTTGAGTCCTTATCAGAAACAACAATCTGAATCTTGACATTTTCTATCCAGCCTAATGGCAGAGCTCTGTGACTAGAGGATGCTACCAGGTTGGTACTTTTATACTTTGTCTGTCTTGTTTTTGCTTTAAAGATAAGACTTAAACCAACAACCTTTTTCCCCTTTAAAGTTTTACTTTGAACCTTAGAACTCAGTCACCTCCACTTAAAATTGTTGACACAAGCAGCTAATAACCATTTTTTGGTTTCTGCCTAACCTTGTAAGAAGTCTCTATTAAAGCCAGTTCTCTGGGTGTTGCAGCGAAC
Organism: Mesoplodon bidens; assembly: GCF_964165515.1. Taxonomy (NCBI): domain Eukaryota; kingdom Metazoa; phylum Chordata; class Mammalia; order Artiodactyla; family Ziphiidae; genus Mesoplodon; species Mesoplodon bidens. The sequence goes on along the minus strand of NC_138169.1, from coordinate 7,014,111 downwards.
GGTGGTTCTTTTTCTTTCTATGCGGGCACATCCACTTTCTCTACTCTCGGCACGGAGGAGGTATGCATTCACATAATTGGAAAAATCTGGATTTCTGAAGCCAAAGGGTTAAAAGCCTCTTGGATTTCTTTGCAGTGATATACAGCCACTATTTTATTTTTGATCAGTGGCATTTTGGCCACTGTTTAATTAGTGTACTGAGCATTACTGTCAGTACTAGGGTATTTGTTTTTGTTTTTCTTGGGTCTTTCTTTTTTTGGCACATGTGAATTTTGTATAAAACGAAATGACTTTCTCTTGGCCTCTGATGATGGGTTTAAAATTAAAGGAGCATCTAGTTTTGGTGTGGGGATGGTCCAGGATTATGTTGTGACTGATGTATATTGATTACTTGTACATTTGTTTTGGATCTTTGCAAGGGGAAAACTACAAGTAACGAGTTTTATATAATTAATTTAAATTTGTTACAGGTTTTCATGTTCAGGATAAACAATTTTTCAACCTTGGGTGAAAATACTTGCAACAGTTTAAGGTGACTGTGTTTTACCTTAGGACAACTGTTGCATGCCAATTTCTGTGCGTGTGTATGAAAACACTTCAAAATTGAGTTAAAAGATGTAAATTTAAAATTAGTTGTGTATCTAATCTGCCCCAGGTCCAGTAAATAAACAGTTCTTTTTAAAAACAGTCTTGGTATTCTGTGTTTTATAATTAACGATTAATTCACATTTGTTAAATACCAACTTGCTAATCATATTTGAAATGAGACATGTCATGTTTTCTGAGTAATGATGCCTGTTATAAATATCTGTTACTTTTTATGTCTGTAAACTTGAGGATAGTAAATGGGAACCCAGTTTTAGGTTTCCCTGTGTGATTCCTTTGATGGGTCAGTGTTATTAACATCTTAAGTATTTTTTTCATTGGAAAAAAAGTTTGAGTTATTTTCACTCAACCACCTGGTTTGTGGATGTGGGAAATAACTTTAAAAGGGATCAAATGATTTGCCCAAGGCTCCCAGATGAAGAGTGATTGATGGGACCAGAATCTAGATCTCTGCCTTTAGAAATGGTTCCTCTTCCTCTATTACACTAAGGGCCTGCTAGTAATAAAAGAAACTATGGTTTATCCAGCACTGTGTAATGTCCTGGCCGGACGCTAAGCGCTTTACATGGTCTGCCTCATTTATTTCTCAAAACATCCATTACCTGGGTGCTATTATAATCCTCATTATGGAAATAAGCAGGCTTGGAAAGGGTCCCCAGATCAGAAAATTAGTAAGTAGACCCCAAAATGAAAATGCGGCTATGCTCTTTCCTTCTGTCTTTGCTTTCAGACCTGTTTGGAAGTCCTGTTTTATAAAACAGTTGTCAAAGGCGTTTTGAGGATGTGACGATGGCATTAAAGTGAAAATGTCGCCTTAGGCTTTACTCTTTCACTTTCTAGTTTGAGATGACTGGAGTTTGCATAAGTACTGTCCCCATTTATTCATTCCTAAAATATTTGGGTGACTGCTGTGTGTAACCAGTTGTAGGCACTGAGATAAATAGAACAGAAAAATTCCCATTATCCTAGGATTTACCTTTCAGAAATTATATGGCATATTAATGATAAATGATATAGAGGAAAAATAAAGCAGGCTAAGTGGATTAGGAAGCCACCACTGTAATGATATTTGAAAAGTCCTGATGGATGTAAGGGAGCAAGCCAAGCTAAAGGTATGGGCCCAGTTCATAATAGCTGGTCAGTAAAAGCTTGCTGAATGAATGTACACGTGCACGAGTCAATCCAGTGGTGAACACAGGAATATGCTGCAGTGTTCCTGTTTAGGTCTCTGACCTCACTTCCTCGGAAGTAAACCAACATTTATTGTGTAGTAGGCAGTGGATCCCCACCATCACCCTGTTTTGCATATTTGGGGCTCCCGGGCTGGGGTACATTTCTGTCAACTCCCTCCAGACCCACTGTCCTTTGGCCAGGACGCGGTGCTGTGCGGCAGCCACCTGCCTCCGACTGGCAGGGAAAGTGTGAGAGCCGGGGCAAAATCCCTCCCGCCCAAATGCCTGCTCGATGTGGAAAGGCGCTCCGAGCCCAGGTGGCTGCGCTGGACGAATGGCACCATGGCCGGGCCCCCGCGGCAGGCTTTCATCCGCCAGCTGTCGGCTTTCCACTCTCCTGCGGCGGGGGCGCCTTTCCCCGCCCTCCGGAACTTTGCGACTGGAGCACGGTTCCGGGCGGGGCCTGTTGGTGAGCGGAAGCGGAAGTGCGCCAGGGAGGCGTCGCAGTGGTAGCTGCGGTGGCGGAGCTAGCCATGGAGCACGTGACGGAGGGTTCCTGGGAGTCGCTCCCGGTGCCGCTGCACCCGCGGGTGCTGGGTGTCCTGCGGGAGCTGCGTTTCCCGTACATGACGCCGGTGCAGGTACCCGGGGCCGGGGAGGTGGGCCCTCGGTGCGCAGGGGGCAGGTGGGGAAGGGGAGGCTCAGGGCGGGCCCGGCACCCGCTTAATTGGACGCGGCCGGTAGGTGTTAGGACTCGCATCCTGGAGTTTTCACCCCTCCGGCTGGGACCTTTGCCACGTCTTTCTGCTGCGCCGACTCGGGTGATGCCAAGCTGGTTAATGATCGCCAGACAGAGGCGGCAGGCGGCGGCGCACCTGTGCCAGGGTGTTCATCGCCCCCCACCCCGCCCTTAGGTGCTGGGACCCAAGTGCCTGGTTCGTATTCTACCCCTACCCCCTCTAGCTGTGAGACCTTGGGCAAATGACTTAACCTCTCTGTGTATCATTTCCTTTCTCTGTGAAATGACGAAAATAGTATTACCAGAGGGTTGTTGTGGAGATTACCTAAGACAATTTTGGGCACATCATGGGCGCTCAGTAAATGTTACCTGCTGTCATTGTTGTTATTTTTACTTGGGCTAAGTGAAGTGTCCTGGTCCAGTTTATTCATTTATTCAAGAAATTTCTTGAGGACAACCTACGTATTGGGTACTTTTTTCTAGGCTCCAGGGATTTTGCAGTGTTGGTCCCCACTCATGGGCCTTGTTTACTAATGCAGGAGAGAGAGAAAGGGGTAAAGGAATAAGGTAATTTCAGCTGGTGATAAGTGTTGTGGAGGAGACAGTGACAAGTAGGTACAGGATAGGAGATAAGATAGGGGAGGCCTCTCGGAGGAGGTGTCGTTAAACTGCTACCTGAATGAGAAGGACCTGGCTGTGGGGTGATTGGGGGCATGATATTCCAGCAAAGAGAAATGCCCGTGCAAATGCCCTGAGGCTGGAAATGAGCTTGGAGGAACAGAAAGAAGGCCTCTGTGGCTGGAGCAGCATGAGTAGTGTAAGAGGTGAGCAAACCGGGTGCCGGATCGTGCAGGGTCTTCCTTGTAGGAGCTTGTATTTTATTCTAAATGCAGCGGGAAGCTGTCTTCCATGGGAAACTGTGCAGAAAGGGAAGGGACGTGACTGCGGTGTAGAGAACAGACTTTAGAGGAACAAGAGGAGAAGTGAGGCGGTCCATTAGGAGGCCACTGTCAAGTTAGAGGTGATGGTGGCGTGGAGTAGAGAGGACGCAGTGGATATTGAAAAGTCAGTGTTGGGGTAGCTTTAGGGCTCCTGAGGGGCCAGATGTGGGGTTCATGAAGGAGGAATCTACAGGGACCCTGAGGTTTTTGTCCTTAGCAGCTGGGTGGAGGTATCATTTATTGAGATGAGGAAGGCTGGGAAGGATAACAGGCTTCAGAGGGAAGATCAAGAGGATTCTGTTTTGAAATGTTAAGTTGAGATGTCCATAGGCTCCTCAGGGAAGATGTGGAGGAAGCAGGCAGTGCCCTGTGCCATGCCTCGGGACTGTAGTGCAGACAAGACCCAGGGTCTGCCATTGGAGTCGATGGTCTAGGTGCTGTCCACTATGGTAGTCACTCACAGGTGGCTGTTGAACACTTGAAACATGGTGAGTCCATATTGAGGTGTGCTCTAAGTGTAAAATGTACAATGGATTTTGAGGACTTAGTGTGAAAAATGAATGAAAAATCTCATTCTTTTTTTAAAAATAAATTTATTTTATTTTTGGCTGTGTTGAGTCTTCTTTGCTGCGCCTGGGCTTTCTCTAGTTGTGGCGAGCAGGGGCTACTCTTCGTTGCGGTGCGCGGGCTTCTCATTGCGGTGGCTTCTCTTGTTGCAGAGCACGGGCTCTAGGCGCGTGGGCTTCTGTAGTTGTGGCACACGGGCTTCAGTAGTTGTGTCACGCGGGCTCTAGAGCGCAAGCTCGGTAGTTGTGGTGCGTGGGCTTAGTTGCTCCGCGGCATGTGGGATCTTCCTGGAGCAGGGCTCGAACCCGTGTCCCCTGCATTGGCAGGCGGATTCTTAACCACTGTGCCACCAGGGAAGCCCCCCCACCCTGTTTGACAACCCCAAATGTCTTCAGACATTGCCAAATGTTCCCTGCGGGCACAGAAATCACCCAGGCTGAGACTTACTTGTGTTGAAGCAGTTAGAAAAGTGCTACACGTGCTGCAGTGGGTGAGCTCAAGCTCTGGGGACCAGGAGTGGAATGTGGTCCTGGAGGGGGCGACCCTGAAGCCAAGACCTGAGTCTGCTTCAGGTTCAGCTGCTCGTTGCTGCAACCAAAGGGCCAGGCCTCTTGTAACCCTATGGGTTTTCTGCGGTGTTTATCATTAGAGGGCTTATTTAAATCGTTGTTTTGTGATGCTACAGCTGGAAGGAACACAGTGTCTTCAAACCCTTCCTGGTCCAGAGAGGAAGAGTAGGCGAGGCAGGGCTAGAACTCAGGACCCCCCAATCCCAGCTTGGCTCACTTCCCCTCCATGCCGTCTGTGTAGACACCGCTGCTGTAGTACCTGTGAGCTGACCCCACTGGGGCCCCTGGTGGTGACTGTAATTGGAGTCCACTTTGTGGTGGGGTCCAGTGTGCCCAAGGCCAGCCTTGTGTTCCGTGGGCTTTGGGCCTCATCGGTGGAGTCACGGCATCCCCTAACCAGTGCTGTGCCATCTCTCTTTCCAGTCTGCAACCATCCCTCTGTTCATGAAAAACAAAGATGTTGCTGCAGAAGCGGTGAGTACCTCGTGTGAATGCAGCTTGTCTTCCTGTTTTCCTTCCAAAATGAACTGTGAGGAAAAGCAAACGGAAACTTTCTGCCCTTTGCAGGTCACAGGTAGTGGCAAAACACTCGCTTTCATCATCCCCATCTTGGAAATTCTCCTGAGAAGGGAAGAGAAGTTAAAGAAGAGTCAGGTGAGGATAGCTAGATGGTTTATTTTCACTTAGTCATCAGGGAGTTCACAGTTGAAGAAGAAGCTGGTCAAAAGCTTGAAAAAATAAGAAGGAAAAAGTACAGTCTGTCCTCATTACTTGCAGGTTCTGTGTTTACGAATGTGCCTACTTACTGCTTAACATTTTTAGCTCCCTAAAGCAGCACTCAGTGTGCTTTTGTGCTCATGCATGCACTTGTACGGGGCAGCGACAAATGGGAGTCGCCTTATGGCACTTTCCCAGCTGAGTCTGATCAGGGCGATACTGCCTTCTCGTTCCAGCTCTCAGGTTGTAAGCAGGTGTCCTTTTCCTGGTCAACTTACTGCTGTGATTTTTTTTTTTTTTTTTTTTTTTTTTGGTGATTTCACTGTTTAAAATGACCCCCAAACATAGTGCCGAAGCGCTTTCTAGTGTTCCTGAGTGCAGAGAGGCTGTGATGTGCCTTACGGAGAAAATACATGTTACATAAGCTTCTTTTGACAGTGCTGTTGGCTATGAGTTCACTGTTAATGAATCAATAGTATATATTAAATGAGGTGTCTTTACTTAATAATTTAATTGAAGTATAGTTGACTTACAAAATAAGGTATCTTTAAACAGAAATATATGTAAAACAAGCTTATGTATTGATAGGTCGACACAAATGTGGCCAGAGGCTTGCAGGAACCTAACCCCATTTCCCCAGGAGCAATGATGCAGTGTTCACTAACAGCATCTGTGGCCACTTTGTAGAACAGAATGAGGCCTGACTGTAATTCAAACTGCAGTTGACTTTTGAACAACATAGGTTTGAACGGTACAGGTCCACTTAAATGCGGGTTTCTTTCAGTAGTGAATAACTATAGGTCTACACCAGCCGAGGTTGGTTTAATCCCTAGATGCGGAATTGGGACATGGAGGAACCAAACCGGTTACATGGAGAGCCAGCTGTAAATGATTTGCGGATTTTCGAGGTTCACATCCCTAACCCCCACGTCACTCAAGGGTCAGCCCTCGATGTGTACCGCGACCGGGCACTGCTGAAAAAGCCCAGGAAGTGCTGTTTCTCTGGGAACCTTCGTCCATTAGGTGGAGGGTGTGTCTCGTGTGAGTTCAGCTCTGCAGGCCCTGGGCTCTGCTAATCATGTGCCTTCCCCCGCGTGGGCAGGTTGGCGCCATAATCATCACACCCACGCGAGAGCTGGCTGTTCAGATAGATGAGGTCCTGTCGCGTTTCACGAAGCCCTTCCCACAGCTCAGGTAAATGGGAGGCAGGGTCCCTGTCAGCCATGGGCTGTGATTTTGCCTGACCTGCTCAAAGACATTTTTCTTGTTTTAGCCAGATCCTCTGGATCGGAGGCAGGAATCCTGGAGAGGATGTTGCGAGGTTTAAGGAACACGGGTAAGTTGCCTCGCTCGCTCTTGGCGTTGAACCCAAGAGGAATTGACACGTGATCTAGGCTTAACCGGAAACCCCCCACTTCAGAAGCCCCCTCCCCACAAAAAGTTCTTTCTTCAGGCCAACCTCCCACTTTGCTCACAGGCTCTTGATCTCATCCCCCACCGTGGTGGTCCCTGACCTCGCCCCGAGCCCCAGACACACAGATGACCCACCTGTCTGCTTGGCATCTCCCCAGGCATCTCACGGCTGTTGCAAACGCGTCTACAACAGGAGCTTGGAATTTTTATCCCCAGACTTGCACCTCGTCTGGAGCTTCCTGTTCATCTGCCCCTGTTGCTTCTCCTGAAGTCAGGGGCCCAGCCTCCGCTCGTCCCGGCCCCTCCACTCCCCCTCACAGCCAGCTGGCACCACATCCTCTGCACTTTATCTCTAGAGCGCATCTCTAACTGTCAACCTTCCCATTGCCACCTCTCCTACTCATTTCCCCCCTGGACGCCTGCAGTGGCTTCTCTGTCTCTCTCCTGTGTGTGTCTACTATTGCCCCCGATAGTAGCAAACAGAATGCTAGTCGTGTCGTGTCACTCACTGAAAGCTCCTCAGTGGCTCCTGCTGGCCCTTGGGGTAGATCCTAGTGTTTGTCTAGGGTCTGTGAGCCGCCACTCGCCACTGCTGCCCCCTTCACAGCCCGCCCCGCTGCCACAGTGGGCTGGCTTTCTGCTGGGTACTGCACCTGCCAGGCTCTTCCATGTCTCCAGGAGGCTTGGGAAGGTCGGGGTGGTGTCTGTCCGGCAGCATTTTACCTTCAGAGCCTAGCGAGGCACTGAGCACACGGCTGCTGTTTAACAGACATTCGGAATGCGGGTTTGAATACGCGATGGGCATCACTCCTTGGCGTTTTATTGTCCCGTGATGAACAAGGTTTGTAATGAGCAGCAATAGAATTTGTGCCCAGTTTGTCAGTGAATCTTAGTAAAGAAAATTATTTTTCTTGAGCACTTGCTGTGTCCAGCTACAATGGGAGGTACTTTGCAGCAGGGGTCACAGACTCGAGTTGCCACAGGGCTCAGAGGATAATATAAACCTGTGAAGGGGGTGGGTGGGGAGTGGGAGGGACTGGCTAGTTCACGCCTGAGTACTCACCTCCCGCTGATTGCTGCCCACAGAACCCTGGGCTCAGTTCTCCAGGTTTTGAATGTTTTAAAAAGAATATGGAATTCCAGATTTTTGTGTGTTATCTCCAGATTTTTTTTTTTTTTTTTTTTTTTTTTTTTTTGCGGTACGCGGGCCTCTCACTGTTATGGCCCCTCCCGTGGCGGAGCACAGGCTCCGGACGCGCAGGCTCAGTGGCCACGGCTCACGGGCCCAGCTGCTCCGTGGCACGTGGGATCTTCCCACACCGGGGCATGAACCCGTGTCCCCTGCATCGGCAGGCGGACTCTCAACCACTGCGCCACCAGGGAAGCCCGATCTCCAGATTTTTTTAACTGTTGGCATGTAATTCACATTTAAAAAAACAACAACAGAACTTTCCTGCAGGTCACCCAGTCTGTGGGGGCCACGTTTGGCTTTCAGTCTGCCAGTTTGTGATCTTTACATAAAATTATCTCTAGTTCTGTTCACATTCTCATTTTTTTTAAATTAATTAATTATTTGTTTGTTTGTTTATTTTAATTAATTTATTTTGGGCTGCGTTGGGTCTTCATTGCTGCACATGGGCTTTCTCTAGTTGCTGCGAGCAGGGGCTACTCTTCATTGCAATGCGCGGGCTTCTCATTGCAGTGGCTTCTCTTGTTGCGGAGCACGGGCTCTAGGCACGTGGGCTCAGTAGTTGTGACTCACGGGCTCTAGAGCTTAGGCTCAGTAGTTGTGGCGCACGGGCTTAGTTGCTCCGCAGCATGTGGGATCTTCCCGGACCAGGGCTTGAATCCGTGTCCCCTGCCTTGGCATGCGGATTCTTAACCACTGTGCCACCAGGGAAGCCCCACATTCTCATTTTATAGATGAGTGACCTGGGACCTAAAGTGGTGAGTAAAGTCAGGGGGTCAGCAAACCCTTTCTGTAAAGGACCAGATGGTAATTATTTTAGCTTTGTCGATCACACAGTCTGTGTCATAACAGCTCACCTCTGCTGTTATCGTGTGAAAGCCGCCAGAGGCAACCCATGAATGAAGGAGGATGTGTAATTACGTGCCAATAAAATGTCACGAAAACAGCGGAGTCCAGATGTGACCTAAGAGCCGGTTTGCTGAGCCCTGCCCTTGATCTCAGCCTGGAACCCAGACCTGTCCCCTCACAGTGCAGCCTTCTCTTCCCACTGTGGTGGTCTCCCTTCTCTTCGCTGGCATTTTAGATGACTTTTGCTGGGGGGAATACAAAACTTGGTGTTTGGAATCACAGAGGTCCCCGAGATCCAGCGAGTGCGGTAAATGTTAACTTTGTTTTCATAGTGGGAACATCATTGTGGCAACCCCAGGCCGCCTGGAGGACATGTTCCGAAGGAAGGCAGAGGGACTGGATCTGGCCAGCTGCGTGAGGTCCCTGGAGGTCCTGGTGTTGGATGAAGCGGACAGGCTTCTGGATATGGGGTTTGAGGCGAGGTACTGGAGTTTGGACTTCATGGGCTTCGGGTGACACAGGATGAAAGGGAGCTCAAGATGGAATTCCTTTATTACTCCATGACTGTCTCTATTAGCCATGTGTGAATTTCTTTTTTTTAAAAATAAATTTATTTATTTTATTTTTTGGGTGTGTTGGGTCTTCGTTGCTGCATGCTGGCTTTCTCTAGTTGTGGTGAGCGGGGGCTACTGTTCATAGGGTACACGGGCTTCTCATTGCGGTGGCTTCTCTCGTTGCGGAGCACGGGCTCTAGGTGCGTGGGCTTCAGTAGCTGTGGCATGCGGGCTCAGTAGTTGTGGCACGTGGGCACAGTAATTGTGGCATGCAGGCTCAGTAGTTGTGGCTCACGGGCTCTAGAGTGCAGGCTCAGTAGTTGTGGCGCACGGGCTTAGTTGTTCCACGGCACATGGGATCTTCCCGGACCAGGGCTTGAACCCGCGTCCCCTGCACTGGCAGGCGGGTTCTGTTGATTGATTGACTGATTAATTGCTACCTTCGGTCTTCGTTGCTGCGCGCGGGCTTTCTCTAGTTGCGGGGGGCTACTCTTCGTTGCGGTGCGTGGGCTTCTCATTTCGGTGGCTTCTCTTGTTGTGGAGCATGGGCTGTAGACACATGGGCTTCAGTAGTTGTGGCACGCGGGCTCAGTAGTTGTGGTTCGCGGGCCCTAGAGTGCGGGCTCAGTAGTTGTGGCGCGTAGGCTTAGTTGCCCCACGGCATGTGGGATCTTGCCAGACCAGGGTTCGAACCCATGTCCCCTGCATTGGCAGGCGGATTATTAACCACTGCGCCACCAGGGAAGTCCCCACATGTGAATTTCAAATCATTAAGTTGTTTAATCCTTCAGATTCTACCACACAATTTAAATTCCATTTCTTATGTCTTTGATGTTCTTAAGATGTGTTTTCCTTCATGGCTTCTTTAAAAATTTCTGTGAATTTTAAAAAACTAAGTAGCTTTATTGGGATATAATTCATATGTTACACAGTTCACCCATGTAAAGTGTATAGTTTCATGGTTTTTAGTCTCAAAAAGTTTTGTCTTAATTTCACTCTTTTAATTGCCCTCCATTGTAAAAGTAAAATTATATGCTTACATTGAAGAAACCTTGGGAAAATGAGAGTATAAAGAAGAAATGAAGATCGCCCATAATCTCACCTCCCAGTAGTAGCTACTGTAAATACTGTGAGGGTTTTCAGTCTTTTACAATAACCTGTTGAGTATCATAAAACACCATTTGTTGATTACGCTGGTAAGTGAGGGGTTAAGACGAGCCCTCTCTTTTTAGCATAAACACCATCTTGGAGTTTTTGCCGAAGCAGAGGAGAACGGGCCTCTTCTCGGCCACTCAGACACAAGAAGTGGAGAACCTGGTGAGAGCAGGCCTGCGGAACCCTGTGCGCGTCTCGGTGAAGGAGAAGGGTGCGGCGGCCAGCAGCACGCAGAAGACCCCCTCCCGCCTGGAGAACTACTACATGGTGAGCACTGGTGGTCTCACTGACTCCTGCAGGCCACCGAGGAGGATGTAGGGGTCTGAGGGACAGCGTGGGGACTGGGGTTAACAATGTCGTGTACTTGAAATTTGCTAACAGAGTAGTTCTTCAAACACAAAAGGGAACCATGTGAAGTGATGGGTGTGTTCATTCACTTGATTATGATAATCATTTCACAGTGTACGCGCATGTCATTACTTCGTACACCTTCAGTGTATACATGTATAGATTTTTAACGTGTAAATATGCTTAAATATATACAATTTTTATTTGCCAATTATACCTCAGTAAAGCTGGAAAAAATAAAACAAGTATTAAAAGCCAAAGCAATTTACTGAAAAAAATTACTAATTTTTTTTGACTTGAACTGCTTTCAGTAAGCTTAGTTATGTTTTTTTGGGGGCCACGCTGCACAGCATGCGGGATCTTAGTCCCCCGACCAGGGATCGAACCCACCCCCTGCAGTGGAAGCGTGGAGTCCTAACCATTGGACTGCCAGGGAAGTCCTGTTTTTCCTTTTAAATGATCAGCTAAAATGATTGTTTTAACAACTTATTAGATTTTCCAAGTTTTATCAATATGGTGTACAGTTTTCTCACTGATATATGTTAACTCTTAGCAACTAAAACAAATAAACAAGCAAATGGGACTTCCCTGGCTGTCCAGTGGTTAAGCCTCTGTGCTTCCACTGCGGGGACACGGCTTTGATCCCTGGTTGGGGAACTAAGATTCTGCATGCTGTGCAGTGCAGCCCCCCAAAAAAATAAGCAAGCCAAAAATAAGTGCTCTAGAGACTGGCTTTCAGTTTTCTAGGAAACTAAATCTATAAAATGATACCGTGTGGCACATTTTTTTTTTTTTTTTTTTGCGGTACGCGGTCCTCTCACTGGTGTGGCCCCTCCCGTTGCAGAGCACAGGTTCCGGACGTGCAGGCTCAGCGGCCATGGCTCACGGGCCCAGCCGCTCCGCAGTATGTGGGATCCTCCCGGACCGGGGCACAAACCCGTGTCCCCTGCATCAGCAGGTGGACTCTCAACCACTGCGCCACCAGGGAAGCCCTGTGGCACATTTTTAAATGCATTTGGGGGGCTCCCCTGGTGGCGCAGTGGTTAAGAATCTGCCTGCTGGGCTTCCCTGGTGGCGCAGTGGTTGAGAATCTGCCTGCTAATGCAGGGGACACGGGTTCGAGCTCTGGTCTGGGAAGATCCCACATGCCGCGGAGCAACTGGGCCCGTGAGCCACAACTACTGAGCCTGCGCGTCTGGAGCCTGTGCTCTGCAACGAGAGGCCGCGATAGTGAGAGGCCCGCGCACCACGATGAAGAGTGGCCCCCCCCTTGCCACAACTAGAGAAAGCCCTCGCACAGAAATGAAGACCCCACACAGCAAAAATAAATAAATTAATTAATAAACTCCTACCCCCAACATTTAAAAAAAAAAAAAGAATCTGCCTGCTAATGCAGGGGACATGGGTTCGAGCCCTGGTCCAGGAAGGTCCCACATGCTGTGGAGCAACTAAGCCCGTGCACCACAACTACTGAGCCTGTGCTCTAGAGCCCATGAGCCACAACTACTGAGGCCCACACACCTAGAGCCCGTGCTCTGCAACAAGAGAAGCCACCGCAATGAGAAGCCCGTGCACCGCAACAAACAGTAGCCCCTGCTCGCCGCAACTAGAGAAAGCCTACGTGCAGCAAGGAAGACCCAACACAGCCAAAAATAAAAATAAATTAATTAATTAAAAACAAAATGCATTTAGGGACAGAGCTAGGATACATGCTATGTGTGATGATGCTTGTCGTTCAGCAAGTAAGTGAACAAGGAAGTGAACGCAGGCATAACTGTATTTTAAGCATAGTCTCCAAGGACGGTGTGTATGGACCTCTAGCGCCAAGTGATCAAATGTTTTTATTACATGTGCATGGGTTGTGCTGGGTGCAGGCATGGAACATGCTGGGTTCCCGGCCCGTTAATATGAGCCTGAGTTAGAGAAGGGCACAGCCAGACGTGCAGGTGAAACAAAATCGAATTATGGCCTCTCTGAAGGAGACTTTGTTGGGCGACAGTGTTCTGCTCTGTAACCTAAATGGTGTTTTTCGATTTACAGCTGGGAGTTGCTGAATTCGCAGCAGTAAATCCTAGCTGCCCTGACTTGTAGTTTCCTCACAAAGCAGCGGGAGGGCTTTTGGAAATGTGATTGTTAGTAATGAGGCCGCCCTCTTCTGTTCTCTGCCGTCACTGGGTTGGGCCAAGGGGCATCTAGAGAGAATGGTCAGCCAGGGTGGCAGTGCCATTTGGGGACTGGGAGAACCCGCAGGCCAGTGTCAGTGCTTGACAAGGCACATCGAAATCGTCAGCCAGGAGATGGGGCTTTTCTTTTGGCCGAGAGGGGCTACTCAGCTCCTGAACACAGTGACGCAGTCACAAAGAAGTGGGCCGTTTCCAGACCAGTGTCCCTCGTGCTGCGGACTGTGAGGGCGATGAGGTCGCGGTCCTTTGTGTCGATTCATGGGGAGATTGAAGGCAGAAGAGTTTGCAGATCAGAAAACCACCTCTGCTGCAGCTGCCTGGAGGATGCATTTGAAATTAGACAGGAGGTGTTATACCCGGTGTTGCTATTTCTGCTTGCAGCCGGGCTGGTAAAGTTAGGCCGGCTTTTCCCAGGGGAGGGAGGAGGTGGTGGATAGTGTAGTGGTTAAGAGCAGAAGTGCAAGGGCAAGGCCGCCCAGGTGCACAGCTAGGCTTTGTCCCTTCCTAACTGCACTAGTTCACCACTTGTAAAATGGGGGCTCTGTGAGCACGCATTTCGTAGGGTTGGTGGAGGATTGGTTTATTAGTACAGATGGTTTTAGGCTGGTGCTTAGTGTGTAGTAAGTAGTAATAAATTAGCTTTGGAGCCCACTGTGGCCGCTGCTGCACTCTGCTCTTTTGCGTTCATTTAAGTGACTGCATTTAGAGATGTCTGAGTGGGCGAGAAAGAAGTCCCAGACTGAGGGTTTGGTTAGGGTAAAAATAGGGGGATGCATTCAGGTGGACTTAAGTGTTTCCAATTTAGGAGCACTTGGTTGCTTTATTAAGAGAGACTGGCGTCTGTCTCCATGGAGGTCTGTGAAATAACTGTGTGCATTCCGCTGTGGAGACCTGTGTTTACCTTAGAGCAGTGATTTCTGAGCATGGCTGTGCCTCAGGATCTCCTGGGCACTCTTTTTTTTTTTTTTTCTGGTACGCGGGCCTCTCCCTTTGCGGAGCACAGGCTCCGGACGCGCAGGCTCAGCGGCCATGGCTCACGGGCCCAGCCGCTCCACGGCATGTGGGATCTTCCTGGACCAGGGCACGAACCCGCGTCCCCTGCATTGGCAGGCGGACTCTCAACCACTGTGCCACCAGGGAAGCCCCTGGGCACTCTTAAGTAATATGGACCCTTGGGTCCAATTCCACAGCTATGAATCGTAATCTGTATGCTGTGTCCAAGGATCTGCATTTTAAAGACCTCCCCTGGGGATGGTGTTATGGCCGGCATGGCGCTGTCTGCATGTTGGGGTTTGGGAGGTACTTACTGCACTGGGTGACTCCCTGTCCTCAGTTACATGACTTTGTGACTTACGTGTGTCAGCAGCCCAGGCTGATGTTTATTCTCATCTTGGTAGACTCAGTAACACTGTGACAAAAGTCTGTCCCTTTTCATGGAGGAAATGAGATTCCTTAAAATTGAAGGCCGAAACTGAAAATAGCTATGGGGTTATTATTGTCAGCAAATTTATTTTTATTTTATTGGTTTTCCTTTTTATTTTGTAGGTATGTAAGACAGATGAGAAATTTAATCAGCTGGTACATTTTCTTCGAAATCATAAGCAGGAAAAACACCTGGTCTTCTTCAGGTAATACTTCTGGGGTTCAGCCACACCCAGAACATGCACATGTGTGTAGCCTTCAGGTTTGGAATTCCCTTCAGGTTGTTTGTCTGTTAGGAAAGTGTTTGGCTGCAAATGACTTCTGCAGCTCAAGCTGGAGGGGTGTATTTTCTCCTGTAAAAAGAAGTCCAGAGGTAGGCAGTTCCTGACATTGGTTTCTGTCTCAGCAACGTCAAGACCAGTGTTTCTTTAACTGTCTTGGCCTTTCCTTCCCGTAGGTCACCTCCTAGTTTTAAGATGACCACTGTGACACGTGCTGCCACGTTTGCACTGAAAGCAGATAAAAGAGGAAAGGCAGAGAGAGGGGGAAGGGCAGTGCTTGCTATATCCGACCCTTTTCATCAGAAAAGCAAAAAGCTTTCTCAGACAGCCCCCTCCCAAGCTGACTTCTGTTTTCATTGTATGGGCCAAAGGTGGGTCACCCAGCGGCCCCTCACTTTAGGAGATGGGAAAAAAAACAAGTAAGTAGCTGTCCCAGCCTCTGTAGTAGAGGGAGGTGAAGGAGGAAGTGGTTGGGAGGGTGTTTGATCTGCCAGCCTAGTGTCTGCCACACTGGGGTGTGTCCTGTTGTCAGAGCGCAAGACAGGAACAGTTGTGTGCATCCTTTGGGCTGTTTTTTTCCTCCTCCAGATACACCTGTGGTGTTGTCTTTTTGGCAGTAGCAAAGTAATTTTATGTTTCTTTTCCATCCATCATGTCAGCAATAAAATGCATTAGCTGTACTGTCCCACAGTACGTACGTATGTACGTACGTACACACACACCCCCCCCCCCACCTGAATCATAAAACTGCATTTGACTAGGTGGGATGCATTCTGATGTTTTCTGTTCTGTTCTGCTCTAATTTGTTAAAAATGCTGGTCCAGACTCACAAAATTGATTTCAGAACCCACCAGATTGCTTTCAGGATCTGTGGGTTGTGACCCGAGTGTGCAAAGCTGCTTTATTATGTACTGATGTGACTCTTGGTGGAATCTGGGGAATCTGGCAGCAGTCAGTTAGCACAGGTGTGTAAGATAGGAGATTTAGACAGGAGTTAGCCCAGATTGGAATCCTGCAGCCTGGTGTAGTGGGAGAACATGGGAGATGGAATCAAACCTTCCTTCTGGTTCTCCTCTGCCACTCACTCATACTGCCTCTCTGGAATCTTCAGGTCCCTCATCTCCAAAAGGATGTAACATCCCTTTGGAATCCCTCAAATAAAAAAGGTGAACTTTATTAGAAGGGGGCTGGGTAGGGAGCTCACAGACTCAAAGAGAAAGTTGGGTGCACCACCTCTAGGGAAGACAGGATCTGGGGGACCCAGATGGCCGTCTCTTTAGGGCACAGCCTCATTGGGATGACCCTGCTCCAGTCCCCTACTGTCCTCGACTCCAAGTCCAATATCTAGGATAGAGGACCTGATAGGTCTGACTTCTGCTGAGCCCTTGGGAACTGCACTGCCTGGGGAAGAAGCAGTTCCTGAAGGAAAAGCAGGAGTAAAGCTGTATTTAAGATGTCATTGTTCTTGTTGGGAAGGACTCCTTCAATTTAATTGGTTCCTCAGGGAGCCAGGGAGATCCCCTTGCTAGAACAGCTTTAGGCAGGAGGAACACGTTTGGGTTTTAACTCCTGCTGAAGGAGTTTTGTCAAAAGATTGGCCTTCCCCTGGCCGAGAGCTTAGTTGCGGATGATATGCACAGCCGTTCTCCTCTGCAGTCTCCCGGGACGACTGGGTGGTCCCCACTGCATCTAGTGCTCGCGGCCTCCCTCCGCCCATCGCAGGAGGACCAAGGCGGCCTACGGCTCTAAGCCCTCTGTTCCCTCTCGCAGCACTTGCGCCTGCGTGGAGTACTACGGAAAGGCTCTGGAGGCCCTGGTGAAGGGCGTGAAGGTAATGTGCATTCACGGAAAGATGAAATACAAGCGCAATAAGATCTTCACGGAGTTCCGCACGTTGCAAAGGTGGGTTGGCTTCCTTGGAGATGGCGGATCTCCAGCCACTCTGCTCTTTTGCAGGTCACTCTGCCTCGAAACCCTCACATGTGTTTCCCTGCCTGGAACTCTCTTCCTCCTCCAACCTGGTTATCACATCTGCTCTGTGTAAACATCCAGAGCCCCTGCCCTCTGTCCTGACCCCATGACACTTTGCTACACTGACTTCCTTACTTATCTGTCAACTTCCCTGCTAGGTTGTAAGCTCCATAAGAACGGGAACCTGTGTGTTGTGTTCACTCCCCCAGTGGGGCTTTGGTAGCTGTTTGTTGAATGACAGAACAGACAGGAGCGACCCATTACAGGCTGTAGATTGTCAGCTGGTGGCTAGGCTGTAGGGAACTTGTGGCTCTAGTGATCATAACTTGATTGTTTGTGCATAGAAATAATACTTCTCTGTGTTTCTCAATCACTGAGCCTTCTGGCTATGTTAAAAGCAATCTTTTAGGCAAAGTGATAGAATTGATGGATACATGAGTCTGGGAGGGAAAATTTCATTTGTTTTTTTTAAATGGCTGCAAAGGATTAGACCAAATACTGTGGGTTTTGTTTTTTCTTTTCCCTCACTGGAAATATGCTAATTAAAAAAATCTTTTCGGTGTCTCCTCCCCACCTCTTTACAGATTTCACTGAGAACTTGTAAAGTCCTAGAGGTTCTTAGGAGGAAGAAAAATCAAAATGTTATTCCTATATATTTGCTTCTGTGAGAGATTCTGCAACCTGTGTTATTACTGTCATCCCTCAGTAAAGACTGCTTGATGGTGAGGGAAACAGTGGCTTCCTTACTCAGCGTGGTGTTTTCTCATTTTCTAGTGGGATTTTAGTGTGCACTGACGTGATGGCCCGAGGAATAGATATTCCTGAAGTAAACTGGGTTTTGCAGTACGACCCTCCCAGCAATGCCAGGTACAGCATGAGAGAATGTTACCCGCACTGTCTAGGAATCTAGGCTAATGATATAGGAATCCTGAGGAAGAAAACATAATGATGGTTGTCAAAACATTACGAAATAGCAAAAATAGGGGAACTGGTGAGTTATCATTGATAGGTCAATAGTGATACTACATTATGCAGAAATTTCAGTCATTTTCAAATACTTTTTAATAGATCTTTTTAATTTACTTATTTATTTTTAAATTTTTTGGCTGCACCGCACAGCATGTGGGATCTTAATTCCTTGACCAGGGATGGAACCCATGCCCCCTGCATTGGAAGTGCAGAGTCTTAACCACTGGGCCATCAGGGAAGTCCCTCAAATACTTTTTAAAGTTTTTGCAGAAATGCACATGAGATAGTGTTTAAAGGAGAACAATATATACACCATATATGAAGATGTCAGTTATTCTCTGAAAGCAAGCATATATTCCTGATAAATGCCTCCAAACATAGGAAAGCACCTGTAAATACAAACTCCTAAGCAATAGTTGTTACTTCCTGGGGGAGGGGGTGGGTCCTCATAGGTCACTTTTATTTTCTTTTTTACGCTTTTCATTGTTTTTCAAATTTTCTACTGAGACTGCGTCCTCCTACCTGTACCATCAGATAGGCATAAATTTAAAAGTTTTATAGTTCACAGTAAATGTCTAACAGAACCCTCTCTGGTTTGCACGTGTACTTTAATCGCCAGCTCTTCTATCGCACTAATAAGCGGCGGGTTGGGATGGAGCTCCTCGGGTCATTTTAGGCGCATCAGCCGTGCGGCTGCAGGCCTGTGCTGTGCTCGGCCACCGTCACGTGGTGACCGTGTTCCCGCCCCTTGTTGTTCACAGTGCCTTCGTGCATCGCTGTGGCCGCACAGCCCGCATCGGCCACGGCGGCAGCGCGCTTGTGTTTCTCCTTCCCATGGAAGAGTCGTACGTCAATTTCCTTGCAATTAACCAGAAAGTAAGCTGTCTGTCTTCCTTTTTCCTATGGAATGTCTGGTGCTGGGGTAGTTGAAAAAGTTCTTTTCCAGCAAGTGGGGTCCAGAACTTAGATTAGGGGTTGCAGACACACAGGGGCCAGGCTGGTGATGTTCGTGCGGGAACCTGGCTGGCTTTATGGCTGTGGAGAGGCTCTGGGGTACGGCCACTGCTCGGCCCCAGCTAAGGATCACTAGTTGGGAACATAGCCCTATGTTAGCGTGCTTTCCAACCAGAAATCAGGATTGTTAGGTAAAATCTCATTTTAAACTTTGCTTTAAATTTTTAAAAATACTTTCTGGACCAAGTAAAATACTTTGCTTGGATTTGGGCTTCCAGGCCTCTGCTTTAAGATTAAAATGGACTGGCACTGGCTCTTATGGGGTAGCCTTGGGGATGAGGTGATTCCAGCCAGAAGTGACGCTGTGGTCCCTGTGCAGTGCCCCCTGCAGGAGATGAAAGTCCAGAAGAACACAGTAGACCACCTTCCAAAGCTCAAGTCCATGGCCCTGGCCGACAGAGCTGTGTTTGAAAAGGGCATGAAAGCTTTTGTGTCATATGTCCAGGCTTATGCAAAGCATGAGTGTAACCTCATCTTCAGATTAAAGGGTAAGTTGGACTTCTTCACATAATTGTCTCTCCATCTGAAACATCTGATGGTTTTAGAAGTATTACAAGTATGAAACTGCTTTGTTTTATAAGAATGTCAGGCCTATGCCAGGTTTAATGTATTCTAAACATTTAAAAGAAAGTCTTCCTGGGAATTCCCTGGTGGTCCGGTGGTTAGGACTCTGAGCTTCCACTGCAGGGGGCATGGGTTCGATCCCTGGTCGGGGAACTAAGATCCCATGTGCTGTGCAGCGCAGCCAAAAAAATATAAAAAAATAAAATAAGACAGTCTTCCTTGGGTTTGATTAGACAGAGAATACACTGGCTGCTGAGTATTCCTTTTTAGTAAAAATGTAATTATTTTAATTCTAATTAAAATGAGCCCATTAGATCATTTAGGTAGACAAAATTATATTGCTATGAATGTTCTGTGGGTTGATGCTTATAATCCTATTTTGGGTGTGCTAACTGCAATGTTTTGGTTTAATCAGATCTCGATTTTGCAAGTCTTGCTCGAGGTTTTGCCCTGCTGAGGATGCCCAAGATGCCAGAGCTGAGAGGAAAGCAGTTTCCAGATTTCGTGCCTGTGGACGTCAGTACAGACACCATTCCATTTAAAGATAAAATCAGAGAAAAGCAGAGGCAGAAGCTATTGGAGCAACAAAGAAAAGAGAAAACAGAAAATGAAGGGAGAAGAAAATTCATAAAAAATAAAGCTTGGTCAAAGCAGAAGGCCAAAAAGGAAAAGAAGAAAAAACTGAATGAAAAAAGGAAAAGGGAAGAGGTAAAGTTTGCATTTTTATTATTTAAATACTCAACTTAGAATTCTGAACAAGTTTCACTGAAGTGTAGTATATAGTTATCTTCTAATAGGAATTGCATAGGACTCTCAGGTTTCTATACTCCCTTGGTGGCTTCGGTGGGGAATGCGCTGTGTTTGTGGAAGCTGATCTAAGAGCAAGTAGTTACTGATTAAAAATTGCTGGTTTTACTTAGAACACTGTTGCTGAGAAATTCAGTAGCTTGTTGATCTCTTCTGCACTCAGGGTTCTGATATCGAAGATGAGGACATGGAAGAACTTCTTAATGACACCAGACTCTTGAAAAAGTTTAGAAAAGGCAAAATTACTGAAGAAGAATTCGAGAAGGGGCTGTTGACAAGTGGCAAAAGATCAGTCAAGACAGCAGATTTGGGGATCTCAGATTTGGAAGATGACTGCTGATTCCTGCCGCTCAAGTGAAATGCATGAGAGCAACGAGTGCCAGGAGCGGCCCTGCGCTCGCAGATGGCCTGCGCTTGCGTGTACTGAAGAGCAGAACTTCGGCAGACGTCCGGGAAGAACCACCTCTCCCAAAGCTCTTGTTGCAGACGGCGGAGATGTGAGGGGTTTCACGCTCATGAATATTTTATGAAAAACATACCAGCCTCTGAAGTCTAACAGAAGAAAATGTAAATTAACTGAGTGTAAATAACATGTCAATATTTATTTTGATGGGTTACTCAAAGAGCTCATTTTTTTGGTGGCTATTTTATACTTATTTTTTAACATAAAGATACTGATGTAGACTTGATTTCAGGCCTTTTACAATTCCTCAGTGTTTTCAGGCACCTCATCTTCCTGGATGTCCTTCTCCCTGGACTTCAGTTCTCTCCCTGATGTACTGTGCAGAACACCTGCACAGCCCCTAGTACTGTTTTATTGGTGAGTATCTGAAAAACAGAGGAAGCAAGTCATTCTGGAAAAGAAAAGTATTATGCCTTCTGTTCAACCGTATTTCATTCTCATTGTGCCTTAAGTGTGTGAAGGTGGCTGCCTAGTGTCTTTACCAAGATGGACAACACATTTGGGCCTGGGGTCAGGTTGCAGTACCGATGCAACACCATATCAAAATCTTTCATACAACTTATTTGAAAAGATGCTGAATTGTTCCCAAGAACAATTTAAAAAAAGCTGTTCAGGACCCAAACGTTTAAATTCACATCTTTCCCAGATACAGAATTAAAGTTTGCAAATATTCTGGAAGGCGTCTTCGTAAGTGGTGAGGCGTGCAGGATACTCCTGCCAAAGATGCTGTTTCTCCCTGTCTTGGGTTCTCATGTTAGTTTCCCCTCTGTTTGGCTTGATCCCTTTTTGGACATGACAGCCCTCAGCTCTTGTTCACCGCTGGAAGCCCGATGCAGATTCAGCAAGTGTTTCCTGCCCTTCTCACACGGCACCGTGTAGCCTGCATCCTGGGTGGCTGTTGGTTGCTGGAGGGGCGCCTGGCTGCAGTTAGGACCCCTGCTCTCTTAGGCCTGCATGGCTTTCATTGATTCTTCTGGCAGATAAGTCTGGAGTGTGGGGAAGATGAAGGGAGGGGGACGGGGCACATCTTTCACCAGTCAAGTAGCCAGTAATCTAACTTGTATTTCTGGAAACTGGAAATGAATGAAAGTGTCTGGAAACCATAAGCACAATTTAGGTTGGGTTTTAGGGGAACCATGAACGTATTTTAGATGGGACTGAAATGAATAAAAAATTCTCCAAGACGTATGATTTTAAGTCCTTAGTCGATAAAATTTCATAAAAAGAAATTCAGTTTTGGCCTGGCTCATGAGGGGCCAAGAGGCTGCTCCCAGCATCAGCTGTTCGCTGGCAGGAAAGGGCCCGGCGGTTACAGATAGAGCTTGATGAGTTCGTCGCTGACTGCTGAGGGCGTCAGCACCCCCAGGTCTGTAAACAGCAGTGTGATTAAGGAAGGGGAGGTGTAGTCGACCCACGGGTGCTCCTCTTTGAGATCCTGTCCAGTCTGCGTGGACTTCAGAGTATCCGCCTTGTA
Source organism: Mesoplodon bidens (assembly GCF_964165515.1). Lineage (NCBI taxonomy): Eukaryota > Metazoa > Chordata > Mammalia > Artiodactyla > Ziphiidae > Mesoplodon > Mesoplodon bidens. The sequence goes on along the minus strand of NC_138169.1, from coordinate 6,992,144 downwards.
CTGAGGAGACAGGAAGCATACGTTAGTCTGCTCCACGTGTTCAGGGCTCTGAACTGGAGAGGCCTTGGCCTGAGCAGTTAGTGTGCTCCTGCCTCACAGTGCTCTCTGGAAACGGGGGGAAGCCAGCTGTGCAGCACACTGGCGAGGGGGACGAGTGTGGCTTGGGTGAGCAGATCATTAAAGAAAAACTTAAGCCACGTGTCCCCTCACTGGTGTGCTGGATTAACTCCTGCAGACCTCTCAAGACAACCATTTAGAGCATTTATAGAGTGCTTACTAAGTGCCAGGCACTGTGCTAAGTTTTTCCCATGGATTATCTCAGAATTGTCATAACCCTTGTACAGGTAACTGAAGTTCACAGAGCTTACAATGAAAGGACTTGCCCAAGGTCACATGGTTAGTAAGTGGTGGAGATGGCATGGCAAGTGAGCCCAGACAGCTGAACCAAAACTTCGACTATTACCAGTTTCCCCTGCCTCCTTGGCCTGCATCTAGCGCTTAATTGAATGAGAGACAAAGACTTAAATTCTGGGGACAAATTAGGCTGTTCAACAGCCACCAACTTATCTTTGTATCCTGAGTATTGGAAAAAATAGCAGTGGGAAGTGAAAAACTTAATGGAACATGCTTAGCACTGTGTTTTTTCCCAAAGGTTTCAGTTTAGACTCAAATACCCCTTCAAATATGTAAAACTCTTGCCTTAAACTTATCTGGGACATCTTGCTGGTTTAGTGGGAAGAGCCGTACAAACTTGAAACTTTCTGCAACAACATAAAAAGGCTTGTTCTGTGCTTTGGCACACACAGCCATCTGGTTGGTTCCAATCTGGGAAGTCAGAGAAAAGTGGAGAAGGGTGAGATCTTATAGCATATCTGAAGTGGAAGCAACAGAAAGTATATGAGTGAACGTAATATATGTACTTCTGGCCTTGGAATTAAAGAAGACCTTTAAAAAAGAAAACAGACGTTTCTCCCAAGATACACAAATGGTCAGACACATGAAAAGATACTCAAGATTCTTAGTCATTAGAGAAACACAAGTCAAAACCACAATGGGGGGCTTCCCTGGTGGCGCAGTGGTTGGGAGTCTGCCTGCCGATGCAGGGGACATGGGTTCGTGCCCCGGTCTGGGAAGATCCCACGTGCTGCAGAGCGGCTGGGCCCGTGAGCCATGGCCACTGAGCCTGCGCATCTGGAGCCTGTCCTCCGCAACGGGAGAGGCCACAGCAGTGAGAGGCCCACGTACAGCAAAAAAACAAAAAACAAAAAACAAACCACAATGGGATACTGCTTCACATCTACTAGGATGGCTATAGTTAAAAAAACAAGTGTTGGCAAGGATGTAGAGAAATGTGGAATCCTTGTACGTTGCTGGTAGGAACGTAAAATGGTGTAGCTACTGTGGGAAACAGGCAGTTCCTCAAAAAGCTAAACACAGAAATACCATATGACCCAGCAATTCCACTCTTAGGTATATACCTCAAAGAATTGAAAATAGGAACTCAAATAGGTAATTGTACACCCGTGTTCAGAGCAGCATTAGTTACAATAGTCAAAGGATAGAAACAACTCAAGTATCCATCAACAGATGAATGGATAAACAAATGCGATGCAGTACATTACGCAGCCATAAGGAGGAATGAAGCCCTGACCACAGGCTACAATATAGATGAGCTTTGAAAACATCATGCTAAGTGAAATAAACCAAACTCAAAAGGACAGATATTGTATGATTCCACTTATATAAGGTACTTAGAATAGGCAAAAATCATGGAGGGAGAAAGATGAGGGGATGGGGAGAAAAAAATGGGGAGTTTTGCTTAATGGTGACAGTTTGGGGTGACGGAAAAGTTTTGAAGACAGACAATGGTGATGGTTGCACAACAATGTGAGTGTAATTAATCCCACTGAATTGTACACTTAAAAATGATTAAAATGGCAAATTTTTATGTTATATATTACCACATACAACAAACTATCATGAAATCTTTCCATGTTAAGCAACAGATAAATTTTAAACATTATACTGATGTCAAATATGCTCCATTAAAAAGAAAAACCAACCAAAAACTCAATTCCAGTTAAAGCATGTTATGAAAAAATATACATTCTCTTAATTTACACAAATCAATCTCTAAAGCAGGAAGAAATCTGAACAAAATTTGACCGCTGCAATGGCTCATGGGAACTGGGACGCCATTGGCTGCAGTGGTGGAGTCTTGAAGCTAAGCAGGGTTAGAGGAACGAATCGTTAATAATACAGTGCTAGCTGGATGTCTGAGGTCAGTGATGTAGCTCCGCGCCCTGAGCAAGGGCCTGTGGAGAACTGATGCTCCTACCTTGTTAATGATTCCTCCGTTTTCAACAACTCCTTCAGCACCAACAATGACAAGATCCACTTTCTCCATGATGTAGCTGAGGAAATTAAAAACAATTTTTTTTTTTTTTAGTTTTTGCTTTATAACAAATTTAGTCAGTTACACATATGTTCCCATATCCCCTCCCTCTTGCGTCTCCCTCCCACCCTCCCTATCCCACCCCTCCAGGCGGTCACAAAGCACCGAGCTGATCTCCCTGTGCTGTGCGGCTGCTTCCCACTAGCTAGCTACCTTACGTTTGGTAGTGTATATATGTCCATGCCTCTCTTTCGCTTTGTCACAGCTTACCCTTCCCCCTCCCCATATCCTCAAGTCCATTCTCTAGTAGGTCTGTGTCTTTATTCCTGTCTTACCCCTAGGTTCTTCAATGACATTTTTTTTCTTAAATTCCATATATATGTGTCAGCATACAGTATTTGTCTTTCTCTTTCTGACTTACTTCACTCTGTATGACAGACTCTAGGTCCATCCACCTCATTACAAACAGCTCAATTTCGTTTCTTTTTATGGCTGAGTAATATTCCATTGTATATATGTGCCACATCTTCTTTATCCATTCATCCGATGATGGACACTTAGGTTGTTTCCATCTCTGGGCTATTGTAAATAGGGCTGCTATGAACATTTTGGTACATGACTCTTTTTGAATTAGGGTTTTCTCAGGGTATATGCCCAGTAGTGGGATTGCTGGGTCATATGGTAGTTCTATTTGTAGTTAAAAACAATTTTTTAATGCTCCCTTTTCTTTGCTCTTCTTAGTAGCATCATCGCCTGCAAAGATTAATAATACTCCATTTTCACCAAGGTAAGTTCTGAACTCATGAGACAACCCCTGGCACTGTTACCGGTTCTGCTACAGGGGCACCAAGACCTGTTTTGGTCACGACACCACAATGAGACGTGTAACTCACCCTGCCACCCAGTAATGTACATGCATACATGTGTAGCTGAAGCAAGGATTTCATGACCCGGCATTTATCCTTACTACATGTGGCACATTCTATTTTCCTTTCTACATTAATACAAACAAAATTTAAAGACCTGATGTGATCTGAAGTTGGAGAAAAATGTTATGTAATGCAAGAATCTTGCAGGTAGGGTGAGGGCCAATCTACCTTTTGAAATGAGCAATTAGGGACTTCCCTGGTGGTCCAGTGGTAAAGAATCCACCTTACAAAGTGGGGGATGTGGGTTCGATCCCTGGTCGGGGAACTAGGATCCCACACGTCTTGGGGCAACTAAGCCCGCACACCACAACTACTGAGCTCGTGCGCCTCAACTAGAGAGAAGCCCGCGTGCTGCAACAAAAGATCCCACGTGCTGCAACTGAGACCCGACGCAGCCAAAAATAAATAAATAATAAATCGATCTTAAAATAAAATGAGCAATTAGTAGAATTCTTTAAAATGTTTACTCTTAAACACATGCCTAATTTCCTTAATCATCTCCTTATGTGTTTTCTTTCCAAGGGATTATTACTCCTGTCCAAGGGATTATTACTCCTGTTTTCTCTTGGGAGGCACGCTGCCAATCCATGGAGCATGTCACCTCGGCTTTAGGAGTGAAGTTGCACAGGTGAGATGAAGAATCCCAGAGTGCCACCGAGGGCAGCCCGTGTCTTCAGATGAAGAGGGAGCACTGATCACATGTGCTGACCTGACCTCTGCACCTTGCTCTTAAAATGCACTATGATACCACCACGTAAATGACTCCCACTCTCCCTGACATCCTATAGCCCTGTCTGTACACTATCAAGACCTTACAATGAGCTTGCTGGTTTAGCCCAGCTGTCAGTTAAGAGGCGGGACGCTGCCCAGTCCAATTTTATGAATGAGACTCAAACCTTCCATCTGGAAGCGCTGCTCCAAGCCACCCCTGGGAGTGGGTGAGGAAAAGTAATTGTGGCGGGGGAAGCCAGGCACTTACCCAACAGCAGCATCCAGTACGACAGTGACGGGGACACTGAGGTGGCAGAGGGCTTTGGCCATTTTCTTACTGAAAGTGACAGTTTGAGAACATTAGAAAAAAGTCCAGGGAAGTCCCATAGTGGTGTATGGTGAGTCACTTAATTTGGACAATGATAAATCACTTTAGCTGGAAACTCAGTTAATATTAATGGATTAAGGGGCAGATCCTGAGACTCTTGACTAAGGAAACAAGAATTTGGGTCCTTTAGAAGGAAGTATGTGTTTTAGGAGAACTACGCTCTTGGGGATACAAAAAGATATGTAAATTCAGAAAAAAAGGGTTTTTCTTTTATTATGTTCTGGCTAGATATGAGGTGAATTATCTATTCCTTGATAAAAATCTTTCAATTGCTGTTCCTCTGACTTAAGTACTAAATAAAACCCCTAGATCCTGCACTGTGACCTACTTCAAATTCACGGCGATTTTTCTTCCAGGGGCAGGAATGGGCACTGTCAAAGGCAATGCTGACTGACTGGCAAACCAGGGGCCTATTCTGGGTCCTCTTACAATGGATTCTAATCCTCAGTTTGCTCTTTAAAAGGACTGCTGGGCTCATAACCAAATGGAAAGATACTTGCCCTGATAAGTCAGGCTGTGACTCTGTAATGTACACACTGAAACGCTTCTTGGCTGCCACGGCTGCTTCCAAGACTCTCAGGACCACCCTGGAGTAGGCGTGAGTTAATATTCTCTGTGGGCACAGAAAGCTCTGTCAAAAGGGCAAGCTTCTGGCGATCACCCGTACTCTGTGACCCTCTGATGCGTGTTCCTGGTGCCCTAAAGCTTCTCCATATGCTTTCTCACAAATCAGCTGTAATCAGAAAGGAGGCCCTTGACAGTACACTGAGTTTAAGCCCATATACGAGCTGAAGAAGTTTTCTGCCAGAGGAATACATTATGGGTCTCCTCTGCCCGTAGCAAGCCCAGAAGTGACATCTCCATGTGGTGTCACTCAGATACAAAGGCCTTTATATCTGAAGGCTCTGTTAGGTTCCTCTGGGTTGGCTTCCCTAATTCTAAGACATGGTTTGCACACTTCGGCATACAGGCACCAGGCAGGTAGCATAAAGAAATGCAGGGGGCCGGCTGGGGCCGGCAGCAGAGTGGAAAGGCTGAGCTCCAGCTGTTGTCACGTGGGCCCACTGTGGTCAGATCATCTGGTTTTTCTAGAGGCGCTGAAAATCCAGTATTTCAATGTTGGCTAACTAATTTTTAAAAACTTATAAACACTGTTTGGGGTAAACACAACCCATCTGTGGACTGGATACAATTTGCAGATACTTAGATGTAATCTCTACTCTGGGGAACAGAGTGCAGAGGACAGTGTAAGCAAGGTGGAGGGACGTAGCTCCCTAGCTCCTTTCTGGGCCTCGCCCAAGAGCTTGTTAGAAATGCAGGTTCTCAGGCCCCACCCTTGTCCGACTGAATCAGAAGCTTCATTTAAAAGATCCCCAGGTGGTTCATCTGCATGTTCAAATTTGAGCAGCTCTGCTGGAAATTTAGCCAAAATAGCACTGATGCGGGTGGTTATTACACATTCAGCTTCACTAGAGCAAACGAATCCTGCAGGGAGTCTGCAGAAGGAGAAGGCCTCGGCGAGAGGCAGTCACAGGCTTGCCTCCGCTTGGCCCCCAAATGGCTTTGTTTGCAGCTGGCTTGTGTACAAGTTCCACTCGCAACTATTATGTCATTTATTTAATAACATACTCCAAAAAAAAAAAAAGACTTCAAAAATTGGGAGGGCTTCCCTGGTGGCGCAGTGGTTGAGAGTCCGCCTGCCGATGCAGGGGACACGGGTTCGTGCTCCCGTCCGGGAAGATCCCACATGCCGCGGAGCGGCTGGGCCCGTGAGCCATGGCCGCTGAGCCTGCGCGTCCGGAGCCTGTGCTCCGCAACGGGAGAGGCCACAATAGTGAGAGGCCCACGTACCACCAAAAAAAAAAAAAAAATTGGGAAAGGGGTAATAAAACAGTGGACAAGAGTCCAGATGCAAGTGAATACTTTTATGGTCGATGGAGGCTCAGATGGCAGAAAGAAGGCGTGCCGCCGGGAGAGACGTCATAAAAGTTTTACGACCCCTTTGCTGGGAGACTGACTTGATGTGCAGCTCCTGTCTTTCCTCACTCAGCTTATCGACACTGGGTGGTATCTCTGTAACAGCGTTTGGAATGAAGATGAAAAACCTCAATCCAGTGCTAACATTCAGCAGGAAGACAGTCAGTATGACCCAGTGACAAGAGCCGTGTTAATTTAATTCAGACTAATTTAGTACATATCCTGTAGTAAAAAATACTTTTTTTAGTAAGACACCTTATCAAATCAAGAATCGTCCATGCTGTCTGAGGGTTTTTCTCTGCCTGTTTAAAATGACCACCACCTATGATAATAATGTCTACATTTAGACAGTGCTTACGATGTGCCGGGCGTAGCGCAGAGTCCTTACACACACCATCTCATTCATCCTCACGACACCCCTATGAGGTAGGTGCTGTTATTACCCTTACTTAACAGATGAGAAAACTGCAGCGCAGAGAGGTTAAGTAACTTGTCCAAGGTTACACAGCAAGTAAGTGGCATGGGCAGGATTTTACCCCGGGAGTCTAACTCCAAAGTCCTTGCTCCCAGTCACCACACAGGATCCAGATCTACTCACCGCTCCATCTTTGATGAAAGTATGGCACAGATCTGCAATTTTATTTCTCGACAGTGATGTTCTCCTGAGAAAAATCTCCCCCCGCTCGATCATGATCTTTTTACATTTGGAGTAATCCTAGGAAGAACAGAGCAAACTGAGGGGAAGGGGAGGATCTAGATAAAGCTAGGAATATCTGTGGCCAAACAGAGAAACACAGAGGTAACCAAGGGAGGGCAGGGGCTTACAGAGTATTCCAGGGAGGTAAGGCTGATGAAGCGCAGGAAGAGCTCCCCGCCCGAGGACACAGCCACTGAGGAGTCCACGCCGCACAGGGTTTCTATGGCACTGGTGAGATTCGCTCTCAGGCCCTGGAGTGTCTCCCCTGGAATGAACACATGAGGAACGTGACGTTCATTTTTGACCCCTGATGGGTCTGTGATTCACTCACTCATTCAACCAGTGTTTACTGGGTGCAGGCTGTATGCCAGGCACTATTCTAGATGCTAGAGATACATCAGTGAACATGACAGACAGGGTCCCAGCTCTGACAGAGCTCCCTTTCTAGTGGGAGAGGCAGATGGCAAACAAGCACACAAAGAAATCAACAAGTTAATTACAGATTGACATGAGGACAGAAAAAAGCAGAATGATGAGAAAGGTGGAGCTCCTTTAGACAGAGTTAACAGGGGTGGTCTCTTGGAGTGCAGGCCTAAGCAGACACCTGAGTAAGAAAGGACCCAGGCGAGTAAAGATCCAGTGGGAAAAGTCTCAGATGCAGACTATAAATGCAAAGGTCCCAAGAAGGGAATAAACTTGGTATGAGAAACCAAGGGAGGCCAGAGTGAAGCACAGTTCAGTGAGGGACAGCACAGAAGGAAATTAAGTAGCAGTGACAGAAGGGGTCTGCGGGGTGGGCTAGGTAAGGCTTAGGTGTTTGGATTTATTTATTTTTTAATACTTATTTATTTGGCTGCCCCAGGTCTTTAGTTGTGGCATATGAACTCTTAGTTGCAGCTTGTGGGATCTAGTTCCCTGACCAGGGATCCAACCCGTGCTCCTTGCATTGGGAGTGCAGAGTCTTAGCCACTGGACCACCAGGGGAGTCCCAGGTGTTTGGATGCTATTGTAAGTGCAATGGGAAGATGCTGGAGGTTGTCTTAGAGACATGCACCTCTAGGCCAGCTCTTTAGATTAAAGAATCCTTTATTATTTTTATTGTTATTATTATTATTTTGTTTATACCCAGATGCTTACATTTAGGATGTCTGAATTAGTAGTAATCACAATGATGACATTAAAACCAGAACTTATACTGGAACATTCTCTACAGCAACTGCAAAGAAACTGTCACAAGACAGAAGCTCAATAAATCCTTGTAAAGCTCAACTGTTGCTATAATTTAAGCTTCAAAGTTAACCTGGTATAATATGGTCATTCTTTTTTTTTTAATGTTTTTTTTTCTTTTATTTCTAATTCTTTCTTGAATTCTATCACTACATTTCTGTTTTTCTAAATCTGATTTATATTATGTCTCATGTCTTGTACCATTTTAAAAAATTTTAGCTCATTGTGAAATAGCGTGTTACAGTTTTTTTTTTTCTGGTTGTCGTTCTTTTTTGGGGGTTTTATTTATTCCTTTCTTTACGTTTTGGTGTGATTTCATTGTCTGCAGGGATGTTATTCTCATTCTGTCTTCCTTACAGTAACTTTTATGGGGTTTGGACACAATCATTTCATTTTTAAGTGAAATGAGTTTCCTGAACTTTTAGAAAAAGACTTTGTTCAGTTGTCTTTTCTAACCCCACAGAGCTCCCTCTTCCATTGTTTTATGTAGTGTTAAAAAATACAGTACCTTGCTTTCTGAGATTTCTTGGTTCTGTTCTCCTCCCCAAATCTTTTCTGGACTTTCTCTTTCTTTCTTTTCCTTTTCTTTTCATTATCCCAACCTTCTGCAGTTTTGATTCCACTCCCCACTATTCAGTGGGGACCCTGGCAGGAAGAAGCCCCGGCAGGTCAGTTTTGAGAAAATGCAGGATCTATGCTGGTCTAGCCCCTTCGGTCCATCTGGTTGCCTCCCTGCACTCACCTGCTATTGTAGTGAGCAGAACCACAGCATCCTCCCAATTTCAGCTGCTACTCTCAAAGTGAAACGGTGCACCTCAGATTGGGACTTGAACCCGGCCAAAACGCACGGACTTCCAACTGAGATCACACACCTGGTTTCAGGACTTAACGAAGTTCAGGTTCTTGATGTCTCATCACAGGAAGAATTCAGTGAGAGACAAAGTGATAGATAAGAAGTGGATTTATTTAGAGAGAAACACACTCCACAGACAGAGCGTGGGGCATCTCAGAAGGTGAGAAAGGCCAATATGGTCGTTCTTGATTCAAAGTATATTTCATTGAAAGGAGACCCATTCAATAACTTGAGGGCTCTCTTCACATTAAAAGGACAGAAAAAGAGGGAGGAGCTGAGCTTGGGGCTGCATTACCTCATGTAGGCACACATCCGTCTCTCACCTTCTACACTTCTAACAGTTATGAGCTGTAACACCTGGAGTGATGGAGGATGACCCCCTTTACCTTTATCTCTCCTCAAGTACTCCAGCAAAGTCCGGATGGCAGCTACTGCTGAGGCCATGTCAGGATCTTCTTTCATCTGAGACTTAAAGTATTCAATTAACTCTGGGAAGGGAGAAAAAAGTGATTCATCAAATTCATCTAGCAGGACAGAGGACCAGAGAGCTTATCAATGACTGTTGACTTTAAAAAGCAAACTAATTTAAAAGATAGTTTCTTTGCAGGGTGTTTGGCTTCAGGGGCACCATAAATGTTGATGGGAATAGAGATGACATCACTTTACTATTTGCAAACTCTTTCTCTCTCATTTTGCAAAAGCTAGGCATGTACAATGGCATAAAATGTAAGCCCCATCGAAAGGTAGTGAAAGGTCATTCTCCCCCTTATCCTAGACCCCAAGTCCGGAAAGAATCCCAGAGCCAACCTCCTTACCGATTTCTCCTGCACCCTCCAGTCTATGCCAAGTCAAGCGTATTCACCTACATACATATGTACATGCATGTGATGCAGAGGTCCACCCTGCTCTTATGTTTTTTACATGAAAGGTACTGTATACGCATTAGTTTGCCCTTGCTCTTCACTTAATAAAACACCTTGATAACCACACTAGACGGGCAAATCAAATACGCCTTTCTTTTAATTCTAGTACTAGATCCAACAGGGCAGGGAGTCTAACTCATACTTCACATATGAGGAAATCAAGACTGCGAAGACCTGCACATGCGTCCGAAGTCTCACTTTTTTGGACGGCACTGGAAAGCGTGGGGAGAGGGGGTGTCCGGGGATACCCCCAGGACCCATTCCCTGGATACAGGAGCAGCCAGTGGTTTTAGTTGTGACTAGAGGAACCACATCCAGCCAAACAGCCTGAGCTTGCAAAGTGACCTCTCCCGGAGCCCAGTCTGGGCGTGCGAGGTGGAGGGATCCCTGCGCGGCTCCGCTTTAGGCCCAGCAGGCACGTCGCGTCCCGATTTACCCTTGTCGTCCATGGTGCCCTCTGGACCGCGGAGCCCGAGGGGCCCAGACCCGCTCGCGCCACTTGGATGGGTCCAGCGACCGCGCGAGCTCCGAATCACAGGGACCAACAGCGTACGGCACAGCTCTGCACTCCACTTCCGGCGCCTTGGGGGCGGGGCTGTGGCCCAGCCCTCTCTTACGTCACTCGGAGGGGCCGGAAGTCGGGGTGCGCCGTAGCCCGGAAGCCCGTTTGACTGCAAGTGGCTGTTCGCTGAGGGACACGGGCAGCTATGGTCTCAGACGGTGAGAGCCGCGCCGACGGGACCCGGACCTCGGGGCTGAGCGGACTTTACCCGGCCAGGACCGGCCAAATGGAGTATCAATATATTCTGGGGGCTGGGTGGAACTTGTTTGGTCTTTAGAGGAGTAGCGAATGTACTCATTCAGTAAATATTTTCGGAGCGCCTCTTGTGTGCCCGGCGTTATTTCATGCCCTGGGAGATACATAGAGAACGTTACAGACTCGTGGAGGTTACAGTCTAGTGAGCGAGACAGACAGTAGGCAAGTAAATAAAACTAATTTCGAAGGGTGACAAGACCTGTGACGACAATATAAAGTGATGATGGGGTCGATTGTGATTAGGGGATGGTCAAGAAGGAGCTGCTTTCGATAGGGGTCCAGGGAAGACCAGTGATATTGAAACTAAGACTTGAGTGACTTGATGAAGACCCTGTGGCAAGTCGAGCTGCAATGGGAACACGGAGAGGGGGCACCCGGGGGGAGAGGAAGGTGGAGAGACTTTTCGTTCATGCATTAAGCTACCAGTTATAGAGCCTGATACCTTAAAGGGAGAAAAAAGAGGCCAGGGTGGTGGGAGCAGGGTGGGCTAGAAGGACGAGATCAGAGAGCTAGCCAGGTGCAGGGCCCTTGTGGGGCTTGATCTCTATTTTAAGTGTAATACAAAGCCGTTTTAGGGCTTTAAGCAAGGTAGGTTTACTATCTGATTTATGATTTTTTTTTTTTGGCCACGCAGTGGCTTGCGGGATCTTAGTTCCCCGACCAGGGATCGAACCTGTGCTCCCTGCACGGGAAGCGTGGAGCCCTAACCACTGGACCTCCAGGGAAGTCCCTGATTTATGATTTTAAAAGATTACTTTGGCTGCTGTGTGGGAAATGGACTGCGGAGAACAAGAGTAGAAACAGGTCCTTTCAGAGGCCATAACAGTTGTGCATGCATCCTTCATCTGTTTTCATCAATATCACAACCCTGTGAGGGGTGCAGACCTTGTATGGCCCCTGTCTACAAATGCGGAGGTAGAGACCCAAAGAAGGAAATTCATAGGGACATTCCATGTGTATGGATACACACGTCTCCTGACAGGCATCAGGCTTGATAGTAGCAAGGAAGGCCCTGAGAGTTGGGAGGTGGGACCTGATGGGAGAATAAGGCCAAAGGCTTTTGGGTAGAGGAGTGAGGGCCTGTGGGAGACACAAGTAAGTGCCTCTTCTGTGCCAGGCACTTTCTTCTGTGATTTTTGCAACATTATGTTATTCATTCCTCATTCTTTAAGGAGTCCTCGGTTTAGAGGGCAGAGTTGGGAAGAGAGATCAGAAACACAGCTAAGTATAAAAGGAGGTAGTGAGTGCTGTCATTAGGAGAGAAGTGATGCTGTTGGTGCTCAGAAGTAGGCAGTGGGGCTTTGAAAAGCCACAGTCATTAGAGTCAAGCAGATCTGTCTTCAGAGCTAGGTGTTGGGCTTCCCTGGTGGTGCAGTGGTTGAGAGTCCGCCTGCCGATGCAGGGGACACGGGTTCGTGCTCCGGTCTGGGAAGATCCCACATGCCGCGGAGCTGCTGGGCCCGTGAGCCATGGCCACTGAGCCTGCGCGTCCGGAGCCTGTGCTCTGCAACGGGAGAGGTCACAACAGTGAGAGGCCCGCGTACCGCAAAAAAAAAAAAAAAAAAAAAAAAAAAAGCTGGGTGTTAGCTTTGCTACTTGCTAGCAGGCCATGTGACTTAGAGCAAGTTACTTTCTCCTGCAAAAGAGAAATACCATGTTTCCCCTAATCTGAGACAGTATTGATTATGAAACGTGCTTTTATTTTATTTAATATACCACTAAGAGAAAATAAAATGTGATCAGTCATAAGGGTAAGATACCATCCTCAGTTCAGCATCTGTCAAACGTAAAAAAAAAAAAGAAAGGAGAAGGGCTTCCCTGGTGGCGCCGTGGTTGAGAGTCCGCCTGCCGATGCAGGGGACACGGGTTCGTGCCCCGGTCCGGGAAGATCCCACATGCCGCGGAGCGGCTGGGCCCATGAGCCATGGCCGCTGAGCCTGCGCGGCCGGAGCCTGTGCTCCGCAACGGGAGAGGCCACAACAGTGAGAGGCCCGCGTACCGCAAAAAAAAAAAAAAAGAAAAAAAAAAAAAAAAAGAAAGGAGGGAGTACATCTTATAAGTGGTGAAAGATAGCAAAACATAGCAATAAGTCCCTTGCTGAGTTGTCAGCATGGGATGGGATGATAGGATTACATGTACCGGACCTGATGCAGAGGGGCTGAGATTTCCAGTCTCCGGAGATGGGGGAGCCAGGACCTGTTGGAAGATCTAGGGAGGACTTCTGGGTAAAGACGTAGCATTGGTTTGGGGCCTTAGAGGGTAAATAGGATTTGGGTATGTAAGCAGACATCAAAGATGGGGTGGGATTATCCTGATACAGGGAACAGGGAACTGGAGGATGGAAAGTATGGGGGCAGGAAAGGCATCGTTGCTTTTTGCTATTAAAGGAGCATCCTGGGTTTTTCGTAACAGTGTGTGCTTTTGGGTTCATATGTCTGTCACCTCAGAATGTAGGCTCCTTGAGGGCTTGGACTCAGTATCCTCAACACCTATCCCCAACACCTAACACTGGTACTTAGTGTAAATGTTTGTTGAATGAACTCATATGTTAAGTTAGCCTCTTTAGTTGTGTCTGTCACTCTGTAGAGGGTAGCCTCATATTTTTCACAGTAAAATCTTGACACAGCAAGTGCTTTCCACTCTGGTTTTCACCTGTTTTTTCTTTTTTTTTTTGGCCTCACGGTTTATGGGATTTAAGTTCCCCGACTAGGGATCGAACCCGGGCCCTCTGTAGTGAGAGCTCGGAGTCCTAACCCCTGGATCGCCAGGGAATTCCCTTCGTTTTCACCTTTTAAAGATTGGTTCCTAAGTATAACTGGCCTTGCTGCTAGGTGATTTGATGGACTTGGAGCCAAATTGATTCTGTGTCTCCCTTTAAATCTACCCCCCTGCCACCCCGTGCCTGAAATTCTACTAGTGATTCTAACTACTGGTTAATCAGTGCCTTCTGTCCTTGACCAGCCATTTAAAATGCATTTGTCTTTGGATTTATGAAATAGATATTTATTGATCATCCACCACATGCTAGGCATTGTGCTCGGAGCAGAGGATAAGCAGTGACAAAAGAAACAAAAATCCCCCCTCAGAAAGCTTACATTCTAGTGCATGAAAGGTACAGGTGTACAGGAGGCAAGCAAGAGCTTGCTAAGGGCCCCCAGAGCTTTAAAAGAACTTGGCCTTGTGTTAATTTCATGATTGTAGGATGATAAACATGTAAAGGCATGTAGTGGTGCTTGCTCTGGATTTAATTTACAAATGGAGAATGTTAGCTTTGTTTCACTTTTATGAGGCTAATGTTTTTTATTTTTTGTTAATATTTTCAGAAGATGAATTGAATCTTCTGGTTATCATAGTTGATACCAACCCAATTTGGTGGGGAAAGCAAGCATTAAAGGAATCTCAGGTAAGATTGCTTGAGAAGACTTTTGGATAATTCTGGTTTGACTGAGTATATGTTTATGTTGCTTTTTTATTAAGGTATAATTTACATATCATAAAATTCACCCATTATAATGTACAGTTCAGTGTTTTTTTAGTAAAAATCGCAGTAAAGTTGTTTAACCATCACCACAATTCCATTTTAGAACATTTCTATTTCCCCCCAAAGTTCCCTTGTGCCTGTTTGCAGTCACTGCTTCTATCCCCTAGTTGTAGGCAACCACTGATCTGCTTTCTGTCTCTATATTGACTTTTCTGGACATTTCATATGTCGATTCCATATAATATGTAGTCTTTTTTTAAAAAAACTTTCTATTTTGAAATATATTGTTTTGAAATAGTTACAGACTCACAGGAAATTATAAAAGTGGTACAGAGAGGTCCTGTGTGCCCTGGCTTCAGCGTCTCCCAGTAGTAACATCTTATATAACTGTACTACAATAGCGAAACCCGGAAATTGACATCAGTACCATCTACAGCCTTTATTCAGATCCCAGCAGTTTTGCATCCACTTGTGTGTGTATGTTTAATTCTTGCAGTCTTATCACATGTAAGATTTGTGTAACCCCAACCAGAATCAAGATACAGAGCTGAAAAAAAAAAAAAAGATACAGAGCTGTTTCATCACACAGGAGCTCCGTGGCGGAGGCATCCTTCATGGTTGCTGTAACTTTCTAGTCCCTGGTACTAATCTACTAATCTGTTCTTCATCTCTAGAATTTTGTTATGTAAATAGATCAGACCGTATGCAGCCTTTGAGGCTGGCTTTTCTTCACTCGACGTAATGCCCTTGATCTATTCAAGTTGTTCCATGTACAAAAGTTTGGCCTTTTTATTGCTGAGTAGTAGTCCATGGTGTGATGTACCATGGTTTGTATAATCATTCACCTATCAAAGGACATTTGGGTTGTTTCCAATTTTTGGCTATTACATAAAAAGCTGCTCTGAAAATCTATATACAGGTTTTTGTGTGGATGTAAGCTTTCATTTCTCTGGGACAAATGCCCAGAAGTGCGACTGCTGGGTCGTATGTTAATCACATGTTTGATTTTATAAGAAACTGCTTTACTGTTTTCCAGAGTGGCTATACCATTTTACATTCCCACCAGCAAAGTATGAGAGGTCCAGTTCTTTGTATCTTTACCAGCATTTGCTGTTGTGACTTTTTTATGTTAGCTGTTTTTATTATTATTATTATTATTATTATTATTAGCCGCACCTTGCGGCATACAGGATTTTAGTTCCCCAATCAGGAATTGAACGTGGGCCCTCAGCAGTGAAAGCGCAGAGTCCTAACCACAGGACCGCCAGGGAATTCGCTCGTTAGCGTTTTATAGTTTTCATCGACAAGTTTTGTAGATTTATACCTAAATACATGTTTTTTAGCAATTGTAAATGAGTAGTATGTTTCAAATTTTGGTTGCTACCTGTTTAATATTAGTATATAGAAATATGATTGATTTCTGTGTGTTGCTCCTATATGCTGGGACTTTGCTTAACTTACTTATTAGTCCTAGCAGTGGGGTTTTTTTTTTTTTTTTTTTTTTTTTTTTTGCGGTACGCGGGCCTCTCACTGTTGTGGCCTCTCCCGTTGCGGAGCACAGGCTCCGGACGCGCAGGCTCAGCGGCCATGGCTCACGGGCCCAGCCGCTCCGTGGCATGTGGGATCCTCCCGGATCGGGGCACGAACCTGTGTCCCCTGCATCGGCCGGCGGACTCTCAACCACTGCGCCACCAGGGAAGCCCCCCAGCAGTGTTTTTGTAGATTCCTTGGGATTTTTTAAATAGACAGTCATGTCATCTGCAAGTAGGCACAGTTATTTTTTTCCTTTCCAATGCACATACCTTTTATACTAATAAGACTTACAGTACCGCGTTCAATAAGATTGGTGAGAATGGACATCCTTACCTCGCTCCTGATCTTAGAGGGAAAGCATTCAGTCTTTCACTGTTAAGTATGGTGTAAACTGTAGATTTTTTTTGTAGGTGCTCTTCATCAAGTTCAGGAAGTTCTCTTCCTAGTTTTGCTTGGAGATTTTTATCATGAATGGATGTTAAGTTTTGTCAAATGATCTTTTCTGCATCAATTAATGATTTTTCTCTTTAGCCTGTCAATATGGTGGATTACACTGATTGATTTTCAAGTATCGAACCAGCTTTGCATTCCCAGAATGAACCCCACTTGGATTCAGTTTTTATCTATTTTATGATAGATGATGGTCTATAGTTTTTTTTTTTTTCTTTTTTGTACTGTGTTTGGCTGATTTTGGCTTAAGGGTGATACTGGCTTCATAAAATGAATTGAGAAGTGTTCTCTTCTGTTTTCTGGAAGAGATTATTTAGAATTGGTATCAGTTCTTTAAACTTTTGGTATAGTTCTCCAATGAAATTGTCTGGACCTGGAGATTGCTTTTTGGTGAAGTTTTAAACCATGAATTAAATTTCTTTAATAGTAATTAAACTATTTGAATGATCTTTTTCATATTGGGTGAGTTTTGGTAATAGGTAGTCTTTTGATTTTGGCTTTTTTCACTTAGCATAATATTTTTGAGGTTCATCCATGTTGTAGCACGTATTGGTGGTTCCTTTTTATTACTGAACAGTGTTTTATAGTATGAATATACCTCTTGTTTATCTGTTCACAGACATTTAGATTGTTTCCCCTTTTTGACTATTATGAATAATGCTGGTAATTCACAAACAAGTCTTTGTATGAGCATATGTTTGCATTTCTCTTGAGTAGTTAGAGACCTATGAGTTGAATTACTGGGTAATATGGTAAGTTTAGACTGAACTTTTTAAGACGTTGCCAAACTTTTCAAAAGTTGGTACACCCTGGGAATTCCCTGGTGGTGCAGTGGTTAAGAATCCGCCTGCCAATGCAGGGGACACAGGTTCGAGCCTTGGTTCAGGAAGATCCCACATGCTGAAGAGCAACAAAGACTGTGCGCCACAACTACTGAGCCCGCGAGCCACAACTACTGAAGCCCACGTGCCTAGAGCTGGTGCTCCGCAACAAAAGAAGCCACCACGATGAGAAGCCTGTGCACTGCAATGAAGAGTAGCCCATGCTCGCTGCAACTAGAGAAAGCCAGCCCGCAGCAATGAAGACCCAATGCAGCCAAAAAATAAAATAAATAAATGAAATAAAATAAAATTTAAAAAGTGGCCAAAAAAAAAAAAAGTTGGTACACCCTTTTCCATTCCCATCAGAAATGTATGAGAGTTCCAGTCGTTTCTTCACATCCTTGCTGACACTTGTCTGTCTTTTTGATTATAGTCATTCTAGTGTAGGTGGTACTATCTCATTGTGGTTTTAATTTGCATTTCCCTAATGATTAATGATGTTGAGTCTTTTGTTCATATGCTTATTAGCCATCCATATATTTTCTTTGGTGAAATTTGTATTCAAATATTTTGCCCAGTTTAAAAAATTTTAAGTTGGACATTTTCTTAATGGTGTCTTTTTAAAAAATAACTTTATCAAGCTAGAGTTGACATACAATGAGCTGCACATGTTTAAAGTGTTTAATTTGTTATGTTTTCACTTATGTATACATTCATGAAATTATCACCACAATCAAAATAATGAACATATAGATCCATCACCCCCAAAGTTTCTTCCTGTTCCTTTGAATTCATCCCACCCACCTCTCTGCCTGTCCCCTCCCGAGGCAACCACTGATCTGCTTTCTGTCACTATAGATTAGTTTGCATATTTTAGGTATTTTATATATATGGAATCAAACAGTTTTTTGTTTTGGGTTTTTTTTTTTCTTTTTTGGTCTGGTGTTTTCACTCAGCATAATTATTTTGAAATTTGTCCATGTTGCTACATGCATCAGTAGTTCATTCCTTTTTATTGCTGAGTAGAATTCCATTGTACAGCTAGACCAGTATATCACTGCATATTACCATATTCTCCAGGAAGACTGTCTTTTGAACTCTCATCAGTGGTGTATGAGGATTCTGGGTTTTTTTTTTTTTTTTTTTTTTTTTTTTGGTACCAACACAAGATGCTCTGTTTCCTTATTTTATCTTTTGCCAGTATGATGTACCAAAATGATCTCAATTTGCTTTTCGTATATTTAATGGTCCTTTGTATTTCTCCTCTGGGGCATTGCCCATTTTTCACTTTGCATGTTCCTTTTTTTTTTTTTAAATGGTTTGTGGACGCTTTATATTAAAGGTTAACTCATCTGTCATACGTTGCAATTATTTTTTTCCAGTTTGTAATTTGCCTCTCACTCTTTTTATTTAGTCTTTTTTTTTGCCATACAGAAATTTTAATAGGTTTGTTTTACATTTTCAAAAATAGTATGAGTGAAATTTATCAGTTTTATTTTCTGCTTGAAGTATTTCTTTAAGAGAAACATGCTTTATTACATGATCATAAAAATATCCACCTGTGTTTTTTTAGTAATATTGGTACTTGTCGGAATGTAAAGTCCCTGAAAGAAGGGGTCTTCGCCTGGCACATAATAGGTGCTCAGGATACTTAATGAATGAATTCAAAAGTTTTACAATTACCAATTTAATCAGTATATATTAATTGTCTATTCCATGTGTAGCAATAGTTTGCTAGTAATTTTATCATAGAAGTTGTGATATGTTTGCTATTCCCTGAATGTTATGCAGAAAACATTTGTGGAATATTGTACTGATGTAGAATTGGTTTCATAAGTAAACTTAGAAAACTATAGTTTTCTTTTTTTTTCAGGTTTATCCATATTTTTGCTATGAATATATTTATGAATAAATAGGTTGTATCAATTAACAGTATAACAGCTGGAAAAGTAACAGTGAAAATGAATGTCTTTGCATATGATTTCTTGTCTCAGTTGGAATTTTTGTCTTTCTTGGGTTTATATTTCAAATTGGGCTGTTTTCATTATCGTGGAGGATGAAAATGCAGCTGGTAGACAGTTATGTAAGGGAGGAGAAAAAGTAAGGGCAGGGCTTCCCTGGTGGCGCAGTGGTTGAGAGTCTGCCTGCCGATGCAGGGGACACGGGTTCGTGCCCCGGTCCGGGAAGATCCCACATGCTGCGGAGCGGCTGGGCCCGTGAGCCATGGCCGCTGAGCCTGCGCGTCCGGAGACTGTGCTCCGCAACGGGAGAGGCCACAACCGTGAGAGGCCCGCGTACTGCAAAAAAAAAAAAAAAAAAAAAAAAAAATAAGGGCAATTCTCTATAACCAGTATTAGTAAAGATTGATGCTACTGACTAAACTATATTTAGGTCATCTCTAGCACAAATCAGTCATCATGTTTATAAAAAAGGACCGTATCTCCTTACTTCCTCAGTTCCATGCCATCCCCCAACAGCAATTCTTCCTTCATTTTGCTCTCTCTATGGGATCTGACCTGCCATATGTTGTTTTTCTAAGCAAGTCAGAAATGGGCAAGTCTGTGCTGTTCAGTATTGGAGAACTGTAGGTTTCAAATGTTTTTGCTTATGACTTTGGAGGGGGGGAGCTCCAGAGCAAAGTTTTAGAAGTGAATAATTGTCTACAATTTAAATGAAATCTTAATCATTTCAAGACCTGACATAACTCTTTGGATAGCTAATTTAGCTTTCTTTTGTCTTCTGTTTTTCAACAGTTTCCTTTATCAAAATGCATAGATGCAGTGATGGTGCTAGGAAATTCTCATTTGTTCATGAACCGTTCCAACAAACTTGCTGTGATAGCAAGTCACATTCAAGAAAGGTATGACCGGGCTTCCCCGGTGGCGCAGTGGTTGGGAGTCCGCCTGCCGATGCAGGGGACACGGGTTCGTGCCCCGGTCCGGGAGGATCCCACATGCCGCGGAGCGGCTGGGCCCGTGAGCCATGGCCGCTGAGCCTGTGCGTCCGGAGCCTGTGCTCCGCAACGGGAGAGGCCACAACAGTGAGAGGCCCACGAACTGCAAAAAAAAAAAAAAAAAAAAAAAAAAAGAAAGGTATGACCATTATGGTGACTCTTCCTGTTCAGTGCTTAGGGACCCTTGGACCAGGTATTACTGCGGTAGATAAATATACCTCAAATAATAAACTAGTAGTAGGTAAGAATGTGGTATGAAGCATTTCAAGAGACTGTAACCCAGTACCTTCTTTATTCTTCTCGTTTTTTAAGGAAACAGTGGAATCATCAAAATATTCTGTGGTGGTAGACTCATGTTTGCCCATTTGCCTATTTTCTACATTCTTTAAAACTGAAATTTATTATGGAATCTTGAGAGTCTGGGATTGGTGTGGTTTTTGTCATCTGTGCTGGATTTCATTTTGATGTTTAGTGAGGGCTTCAAGTCCTGGTGTAACTAGGTTCCTTCCGGTTTTTTGTTTCTCTGTTTCAGTCGATTCTTATATCCTGGAAAGAATGGCAGACTCGGAGACTTCTTTGGAGACCCTGGCAACCCTTCTTCTGAACTTACTCCCTCCGGAAGTAAAGATGGAAAATATGAGCTGTTAACAGCAGCAAATGAAGTTATTGTTGAAGAGATCAAGGATCTAATGACCAAGAGTAACTGCTTTCAGCTTTTTTTTAAATTTCTTCTATTATTGCTATTTGCAAGTGGAGTTGAATGTGGAGGTCCTTGAGGCTTTGAGTCCAAAACTTTGAGGATCTCGATACTATTTCCTTCATTCCCTCTTTTCTTTAAAAAAATCTTTTCCATCAAAGCCTGTGCATTAGTTGCCTGACTGACCTCTGCAGCATTGCCACTGTTCACCATCCTCCGCTTCTTAAAATACTCTGGTTTCTGAGGATAGCCTGTTGACCTATTTTTCCTCTTTTTTGGACCATTCTTTCTTCCATTTCTGACGTTTTCTTCTTTCTTCTTGTTTCTTAACAATATATACTTTTTAAAATTCTGCCGGGTTATTTTCTTATTTTCTCCCTCTGTGTGTTCTCATCCACTCTTGTCATTAATTATCATTTATGCATGAACACTTCCCAGTCTTTGTCTCTAATCTGGCCTTTCTTTCAAGCTGCAAATGTCTCCACTTAAATGTCCCACAGTCTCATTAACACAGCCCAGGCCGGTTTCATTATCTTTTCTCTCAGACCACCATTTCCATTTCCTATTTCTGTCACCCCCCAGCCACCTACTTTTCCAAAATTTTCTTTTTTGACTCCTTCCTCCTCATCCAACATCTAATCAGCTATGAGATCCTATTAATCTATCCTCAGCAGTATCTCCAAAGTCTGACCCCTTATTACCTGCCATCTAGCTGAGCCTTGGCAGTGCTGACATTTTGGGCTGGGTAATTCTTTATTGTGGGGCTTTCCTGTGCTTTGAAGGATACTTAGCAGCATCCCTGGCCTCAACCAACTGGATGCCGTAATATCCCCCGGTTGCGAGAACCAAATGTCCCCCGTAGGGCACAGTTGCCCAGGTGGAGAGCCTTTGCTCTAGATCGTTGTTACCAACTTCTTAACCGACTCCTGTCTCTCTCCGTTCCAGTCTTTCCACTCAGCCTCTAGAGGTATCATCCTAAGCATCAGAGCTGCTGTTCCCGCCCTTAAAGACCTTTTGCTGATTCCCTGTTGCCTGCAGGCAGTGGTTTCAATCTGGCTCCTGTGTCCAAATCACCTGTAGGGAAAAGGCAATTCTAGAGACAGAAAGTGGATTAATGATTTCTCCTGGGGCTGGGGAGGAGCAGAGAAGTGATGGGAATGGGCCCAAGTGATCTTTTGGGGTGATGGAAATGTTCTACAATTGGATTGTGGCGAGGATTTACATCCCTATAAATTTACTAAAAATCATTGACTTGTGTGCTTAAAAAGATAATTTTGTGATCTGTAAGTTATACCCCAATAAAACTGTTAAAGATCACCTGGAGGGCTTGTTAAAATGAAATACTGAACCCCACTCCATAGTTTCTGATTCAGTGGTTTAGGGACGGCCCAAGAAATTGTGTTTCTCTTGAGTTCCCTAGTGATATTCCTACAGCTGGTTCTCGAATCATGTTTTGAGCAACCAGTGGCCCCCAGGGCAAAGTCCCAACTGCTCAGTATAGTGTTCCAGACCTTTCCTGGTCTGACCTCCCCATGGGGTCTCAGTGCTCCTGGACCAGTTGCAGGCCCTGTGCGCACAGCGTGTCAATCTGGGCTCCCCACCTTCTTGCGCTGAAGGTATAAAATTTTGATTTTTATGAGAGTGACTGTTTTTCACTCAAGTCTCCGAATAAGTTGTAAACCTCGTCCCTGCCTCCCACAGCCAGGGCACTTTCTCCAGTCCTCTTTTCACGGCTTTCCCAGGCAGGTGGGAGGCAGTGGGAAGGCTCGGGGCCTGGCCACGGGCCACTGTCCAGGCTGCCTGCAGTTGCACAGGGCCTCTGCTACCACTTAGGTCATTGAGGAACCACAACCTTTCCCAGCAACACCAGGATATTTTTTATTATCTGTTTTTTATAACATAAAATTTACCATTTTAACCATTTTTAAGTGTATAGGTCAGTGGCGTTAAGTACATTCACGCTGTTGTGCAAAATCACCACTGTCCATTTCCAGAACTGTTTCATCATCGAAAACTAAAACTTTATACCCATTAAACAACAACCCTCCATTCCTGCTCCTTCAGCCCCCAACCACCGGGGTATTTTAAGTTGAGAAAATGTTTAAAAATTGCTTATCTATGTTTTTAAACCCAGTTTGAAAATGTCATCTGATTTCATTCATGAAGAAGAATGCTTTGGTTTGAAAACGATTTTAGGTCAAGAAAGTACCTAAAAATTCCCTTTTTAATGTTTTTTGTTATCTACAGGTGACATAGAGGGTCAACATACAGAAACTCTGCTGGCAGGATCCCTTGCCAAAGCTCTTTGCTGTATCCTTGGTGTTTTAATCATTCAGAAGGTGTTTTTTTGTAATAAAGAGATCTGAACTTGTGATAGTTCTCAGAACCTTGGGTGCCCATGTTAATGGAAGGCATGAGTATTCTAAAGTGGTAGATAATCAAAAAATAGTTTATCTTGCCTTTGACATGTTTTTAGGACAAGCTGTAAGAATGAGAAAACTCAAGTTTCTCCAGTATGTCTTACTCATAATGCATTGTTCTTCAGGATGCTTCTTTGCTTCTTATTAGACAAATTAAAAAAAAATTTTTTTTGTCTCTCTTGTGTTGGAAGCAGGGTTTGATTTTAAAAGCCATTTACTAACCCTGGGGCTTATTAAACGAGTAGCTGCTTCTCTACAGGAGAATGCACTATTTTGCACACGTTTATAAGCATTTTGATTATGTTTGTGTGATATTTTCCCAATCTTAAGTAATTTAGTTTGTTAGTTTTGTACAATATTGAGTCTGTCCAGACCTTGACTGGGGGTGTCTGATCATCTGGGTATGCTTTTCAAATTCATTATCTCATTTGATGGTGTATTGATTTACTTGTGTTCCCAGCATTCAAATCCAGGACATGGTGGATAATCATAGAACAAGCAGGTGGATAATCAAAGAACAATCAAATCTACTAATTTTAATTTTCTGGGACAAAGATCATATTTTGGTCATGTTACAAAGCCCACTTGATTACAGAGTTAGTAATTGAAAGCTCCCAATCAATCTTGTTTTATGTGTTTATTGTGGGCCTTGGAGCTTTTCCTTTTTTCAGCTGGGTGGATGCTGGATTTATTTAACTAAAATTGAGGTTATTTTTCTGTTTACTATTAATATGTATGAAATAATATTTTTAAATTCCTTAATGCTAAGAAAATAAGACATTCATAGAATGAACAAGGATATTAAAGGTAGGCACCTACATTCTTCTATGAGACTGTAATCTTTATTTTACTACTATAACTTTGAGGTACTGTTTAAAAATTGGTGAGAAAACCTTATATGTAATATGTTTAATAAGATTCAGTTAAATTGTAAACTGTTTTTATCTCTTTATAGATAATCGGGAAATGAAATCAAGGATATTGGTAAGATTAAAAAGATATTAAAACGATGTTTTTATACCAGCTAAAGCCAATTAGAAAACATAATGGGAAATAAGACCCATTTATAATAGAAACAATAAATATTAAGTACCCAGAATTAATTAACAGGCAATACGTAAAATTGATTATGGTGAAAAACTAAAATTCTGAGAGACGTGAAAGAATTGAATAAATGGAGAGCCATATTTTTTTTCTTTTTAAAATTTGTACTTTATTATTTATTTATTATTATTGTTTTTAACATCTCTGTTGGAGTATAATTGCTTTACAATGGTGTGTTAGTTTCTGCTGTATAACAAAGTGAATCAGCTGTACACATACATATATCCCCATATACCCTCCCTCTTGCGTCTCCCTCCCACCCTCCCTATCCCACCCCTCTAGGTGGTCACAAAGCACCGAGCTGATCTCCCTGTGCTATGTGGCTGCTTCCCACTAGCTATCTGTTTTATGTTTGGTAGTGTATATACGTCCATGCCACTCTCTCACTTAAAAACACGGAATGCTTCACGAATTTGCGTGTCATCCTTGCGCAGGGGCCATGCTAATCTTTTCTGTATGGTTCCAATAAAATTTGTACTTTTTTAAAATTGAAGTATAGTTGATACACAATATTATTTATGTTACAGGTGTATGATACAGTGATCCACAATTTTTAAAGGTTATACTCCATTTATAGTTATTGTAAAATATTGGCTATATTCTCCATATTTTTGTACAGTTGTACAGTGTATCCTTGTAGCTTATTTTATGCATAATAATTTGTACCTCTTAATCCTTTACCCCTGTATTGTCCCTCGCCTTTTCCCTCTCCCCACTGGTAACCACTAGTTTTTGGAGATCCATATTTTATTCTTCAATGCCAGTTTTTCCAATATTAAACTGTAAGTTCAATGCAATCTCAGAATATTAATCAGATTTTTTTTCCTGGCAGAGTGGGGGGATTTAAGAAAGTCAACAGTTTATCTGAAAGAATAAATCAATGAGAATAGCCAGGAGCTTTCTGAAAGAAAATAGTAGGCAGGAACTTGCTCCAGGTGACTTAAAGAAAGACACACAACGTAAGAGTTGTGAGTTGTAAGTTTTATCCAGAGTCTTACTGAGGATTATAGCCCAGGAGACAGCCAGTCAGCTGTGAGGAAACTGCCCCAAAGAGGTAGGGGAGAAGCCAGTTTATATATGATTTTTTTGGCTAGGAAATTCATGCAGTCAAGCATATATCTTGGTAAAAGATTATTGCTAATCACGAAGAACAGATATCTTAAGTTGGTGATTTTAGTGCTTTTCTGTTTCTTTTTTCAGTTCTTGCCTGCGAAGAGGCAAGAATCTGGGGTCACTGAAATTCTTCCTGAGATATGCATCTAACTATCTAAAGGCCTACTTTTCCAAAGCACAGGGTCCCTCATCCTGTTTTTCATCCTGAACTCCTCTCAGGGTGCGCTGTCAGTGGGCAGCTGCAGTGAGTTCCCCGTTAACCCTGTAGAACTGGGTAGTGAGCAGTCCTCTTTTTCCTTTGTGCACACTCCTTTAGGCATTAAAACACATTATAAAGCTACAGTAACTGTGGTTCTGGCATAATAGTAGGCAAACAGATAATGGAAAAGACTAGAGTCCAGAAACCAGGTACACAGTGGGGTTTGACATGTGATCAACGAAGCACTTCAAATTAGTGGGAGGGAAATGGATTATTCAGTCAAAGGTACTGGGCCAGTTGATTGGCCATTTGCGGGAAAGCAAAGCTAGATCTCACTGCTTATACCTAAACACATTCTAGTAAAGACCAAACATTTCAATGTAAAAATTCAAGTCATAAACGCTCTAGAAGAAAATAGCTGCTTATAGTCTTGTGTTGATGAGTATCTTGCTAAGCATGATATGAAACTTTCAAAGGAAGCGTAAGACCTCAACAAACACAAAACGCCCAAAACAAGGACGGAAACAAAAAAACTATTAGGAAAAAGTACTTTCAGCTCAGGGTTGACTCTAAAGAAACAAGTGGGAAACGAGCAATCTGCAGAAGAGGAAGTGAAAATGACCAGTTGGCATTTGGAGTTACGGTCAGCCCTACTAGTGGTTATTCCCTTGCATCGCCCATGGGAGGATAAACTGATACAGCTTCCCTGGAGGGCAGCTCGGTAATGTGTATCAAAATTAAATATGCAGACACTTTAGTAATCTCACTGATTATTTTAGGAGCTAATCGGAGAGTTGTGCAAAGGGTAGATGAGAGTGTTCGCCAGAGCATTGTCTAAAACCGAGGTTTGGAAACTGC
This sequence comes from Mesoplodon bidens, assembly GCF_964165515.1. NCBI lineage: Eukaryota > Metazoa > Chordata > Mammalia > Artiodactyla > Ziphiidae > Mesoplodon > Mesoplodon bidens. The sequence goes on along the minus strand of NC_138169.1, from coordinate 6,965,598 downwards.
TTAAACGTCTTCTATCGATAATTGGTTAAACAGTGGAAAGCTATGAACTCAGCACGAAGGATGGTTACATCCAAATTTATCGATGTAAGATTTTTCCCCCAGATGTTGTGGACTGAAAAAGCAGGTTGCAGAACCCTAGATAGAGTATCATCCTGGGGTGTGTGTGTGTGAGTGTATATCCATGCCTGCATAAGTGCTCTTCAGAAGCTATTAACAAGGGTTATTTCTTGAGGGATAGGATTTGGGGGAGATTTTTGCAGTCATCTTTACAGTTTTAGGTATTATTTAATAATAACGTCAAAGACAAATTAGAAAGATGATATTGGTTGTAATTTGTAGTATATTGTGATGACACTTGAGTGAGAATACTAGGATGTGGCTGAAAGGTATTAACATGGATGTGATTTTTAGGTTATTAAAGCTGCAGAAGACAGCACGTTACAGTATATGAACTTCATGAATGTCATCTTTGCAGCACAGAAGCAGGTGAATTGAGAGCCTTCTTTTTAAAGAATATTGGTTTCATAATGAAGGAGTTAACTTTATTGTTTGAATGACCTACTTAGAGAGGTATTCTGACTAGATACTTATTAAGGGATTGGGAATCTGGAATCCATATTTTGTACAATACTAGTCATTTCTCTATTTTGGGTCCCGGACCCTTGAGCATCTGATGGGTCCCCAGAAAAATATGCACTCTAACGGTTTTGCAGATAGCTTTGTGGTATTCCTGGAACCATTTAGCCCATCCTTGGACCCCAGGCTAAGAATTCTAGGTTTTATAGTTTGCTGCATACCTTGCTTCAATTTCTCTGTCTCTTTGCTTCAGGGAGGTCTTATAAAGATTTGATATTTTTACTTTGCAAATAACTGAAGTGTTCAGATGAGTTATCACTAATACGTTTTCTTCTTTGATATGTTAAAAAAAAAACTTCCTTAAAACTTCAGTTTTAACCTAAAGTGCTGCTATAGCCATGTAAAATATTCTCCATCTTGGAGTAGTAGCAGGACACAGGGAAAAGACCATGGACTTTGGGGACAGGCAGACTGGGGGTGACAGCACGGCTTCCCCTTGGCTCTGTGACCACCGCCCGGCCAAGGCCTGGGTGCTTCAGCTGTAAAGTGCAAATCAGATATCTACCTTGCAGAGTTCTTATGCATATTAAATAAGCCATTTTAAGAATAGAGTCTGGCATATAGTAGGTTCTCACTGTAAGGTAGTCATTATTATTCCTATAATAGTTTTTGAAATGTTCATTTCAGAATATTTTGATTGATGCCTGTGTGTTAGACTCCGATTCAGGACTCCTCCAACAGGTATATTTTATTTTATTTTATTTTTATTTATTTTTTAAAATAAATTTATTTATTTTATTTATTTTGGCTGCGTTGGGTCTTCGTTGCTGTGCACGGGCTTTCTCTAGTTGCAGCGAGCGGGGGCTATTCTTCGTTGCAGTGCGCAGGTTTCTCATTGCGGTGGCTTCTCGTTGTGGAGCATGGGCTCTAGGCGCGTGGGCTTCAGTAGTTGTGGCACGTGGGGTCAGTAGTTGTGGCTCACGGGCTCTAGAGTGCAGGCCCAGCGGTTGTGGCACGCAGGCTTAGTTGCTCTGCGGCATGTGGGATCTTTCTGGACCAGAACTTGAACCCGTGTCCCCTGCAATGGCAGGCAGATTCTTAACCACTGCGCCACCAGATGTTATTTTTGATCAAAATATGAAACTGAATTTTACTTTAACTAAAAAGGGAAAAGAAAAGCAGAAATAAGACTGAAGAAACTACTAAACTTTTGATAAACGTTTTTTGACCACAAGAAATATTATTTCCTAAAAGATCAGTTAAAAGCACAAAATTGTAGAAAGCTTTGAGTTTAGGTTACTGCTGGGGATGCGTGGGGAAGGGGAGATACAACCAGAAAGTACACCAGCTTCAAAGGTTCTAGAATTATCCTATTTCTTAAGCTTGATGGTAAGTGCATGGTGTTTGTTGGGAATGTGTAAAGGTACAGCCACTTTGGAATACAGTCTGCAACTTCCTCAGAAAGTTAAACGTAGAATTACCAGTTGAGTCCACAATTCCATTCTTAGATATATATTTAAGAAAAATGAAAATGTGTCCATACAAGATATTGTACGTGAATATTCATAGCTGTGCTATTCATAATAACCCAGAAGTGGAAACAACTCAAATGCCCATCAGCGGATGAACGGATAAATAAATTGTGGTCTATCCATGCAATGGAATATTATTTGGTCATAAAAGGGAATGAAGTACTGATACATGCTACAATATGAATGTACCTTGAAAACATTATTCTAAGTGCAAGAAGTAAAAGGACACATACTGTCTGATTCCATTTATATGAAGTGTCCAGAATAGGCAAATCCATAGAGGCAGAAAGCAGATGAGTGGTTGCCGGGGGAAAGGAGGGATGGAGAATGCCTGTTAACGGGGACGGGATCTCTTTAGGGTGATGAAAATGCTCTGCAACTAGACAGTGGTGACAGTTGTACAACTCTGTGAATATTCTAAAAGCTAGTAAATTGTACACTTTAAAAGGGTGAGTTTAATAGCATGTAAATTACATCTGAAACCGTTACTAAAAGATACAATGAGAATGAATAAGCATGGCAAGAATAGAAATTTATCAGTAGCAAACAAACAGGAAAAAGGGCTTGTACTCTTATACTACAGTCTTCAAAGGGTGAAAGGGTGTGGGCCAAGGGGAAAACGCAAGATATTTGAACATCTGGAGAGGTAGCTGCAAGTTTCTGGTCCTCCTGCACTCTGGGAAGAGATTCCCCTTGAATTCGCTGTGTCGTATCTTCCTCTCCTTTTGGAGACCTGAAGAGTTGCTGGTGAGAATGACCTCCCGCTGGAAAAGCTAAGCGAGTGCTAGTTTGCCTGAGAGCCCTTTGTCTTGCAGGCTTGTGACATCACAGGGGGACTGTACTTGAAGGTGCCTCAGATGCCCTCCCTTCTGCAGTATTTACTGGTAAGGAAATGTCAACAGTGAACCTAATGCCTTGAGTCCAGTGAGACCCCTGTTTCCTGGGGAATGAACGGGAGTAAGATGGCTGATGCCTAGTAACTGGAAGAGAGGAACAGAGGGGTGACCTAGGGAATTTGAACTTAAGGGAGTCTTTGGACCCTGTAAGCTGTATGAGGAATGTTGTATGACTGTGTGTGGTGGTGCTCAATAATTGTGGAATGGCTAGAAACACATTTCTAATAGTCTATTTCTAATAGACTTCCAAGGAAAATCTAAGTTAGTATTCTCAGTGTTTACTGGCTAATATCTGATATCTATGTCCTGGCTTCGGGTTGTTTTCCCCCATGTTTTGAATAAAATTTCCTTGCTTTTTTTTTTTTTAACAGTGGGTTTTTCTTCCTGATCAAGATCAGAGGTCTCAGTTAACCCTCCCACCCCCAGTTCATGTCGACTACCGGGCTGCTTGCTTCTGCCATCGAAATCTCATTGAAATCGGCTACGTGTGTTCCGTGTGCTTGTCAAGTAAGTTCACGTAGCGCTGAGTTTTTCTGTGTTGTGGAGGAGTGTGCAGAAAACATCTCCAACTGTGTGGCTGTTAGACCGTCCTGTTCATTTTTCGTTCTTTCAATTTGCAGTATTCTGCAACTTCAGCCCTATCTGCACAACATGCGAGTAAGTATCTTTGAGGCTGTGTGGCTGGCTTGCCCTTTATAGAGATTTAGACCATTAAAAAGTATTTCCTTCTCTGTATTATTTCAGGACAGCCTTTAAGATTTCTCTCCCTCCTGTACTGAAGGCCAAGAAAAAGAAACTGAAAATGTCCGCATGACAGTAAAAATTGTTTCCCCATCACTTAGAGCTATTAATAGAAATTATATGGCAGAATCTTTGTTAGGAAGGCTCTGAAAAAAATAGAGATATGTGTAAGATAAACTTTGATGAACTTTCTTACAGGAAATATACTAAGACATCATCCTCATCCTATGCTTCTTGGGGGTTGATTTATTTGAGGGAGTCATTCTATGCAATATACCCTAAAATTTTTTCTGACTGGTTTTTGTCCAGAAATGGAGGAAGAAAGCACAAATTTGTGATTTTTTTTTTAAATGAGGTGATCGTTTGTCAAAGCCATTCTGTACTGACTGATTATAAGTGTCAGAACCTACCAGGTCTAGGTTCTTACTGTGAAATGTATGATGTGAAATTTGAACACAGTTTTGGAAAAAGTGACTATTTATGGAGTAATGGCGTTAATCAAGATAGAACATGTTACTTGAGTCAACACTTCGACAGTAGTCACATAAATAAAATCCTTGTTTTCTAGATTGAGATTTAGCTCCAGATATTAGCAGATACTTATTCTTTTGTCTGACATTAGTACATGTTTGGTCAGAGTTAACCAAATGATAGTTTGTCACTGAATATCTCTAAAATCTGATCTTAAATGAGTAAGGAGAGTGCGTGCAGTAGTCTGGTGGGAACTTTTTCTTTAAAACAGCTGTGTGAAGAGCTTATTTGTGAAAGCCAGGGTCTGGGTTCTGAGGGGGAATTTCTTGGGGAGAATGGATTCTGTACAGTGAAGTGTTGCCCCACATAGAATTCATCCCTTTTTTAATGAGGAGGGGGAAAGCATTAATACTGGAGAACTGTTCTCTAGAAGCTTTGGACTTAATACTGAAAAATTCTATAAGTTCAAAAGAAAAATTATTTGCAACAATAAACATTTTTCTATGTAACCTTGAAGTTATTAAAAGTCCTTTTAAATTCCAGCAGAGTGTAGGAAGTGTTTTTAGGAATGGTGGCCAATTTAATTTTTTTTTTTTAAGTAAATTGACAAAGACCTATTTGTGTATACAACCTTATATATAAATAAGATTTTAATTTTCTCTTGATACCATCTCAGAAACTGAGTCTCATTTAAGCAATTTGGTGTTTGGTTGGATTATTTCAAGTAGATTTTATATTCTGCATTTACAATTTTGTTAACAAATACACAAAGATTTTGGTGATCACTTTTGCAAGTATTTGCTCATCTTTTAGAATCTGTCTTTTAAAAATAATATTTAATATTTCACAGCCTAACTATGTGTAATGGAGATCTCTATTTTAAGTCTAGGAAACAAAGAATCATATATCTAAAGATGAGTAATTTCAAACAAGCTGATAAGGTTTTTGTTATTACTTTTTCATTTGACATGTTTTATGAACTGGCCTAATTCTGTTTAAATTTTATTTTTAACAGTTGTGTTTGTTGTTTAGTTTGTATAAATGTTTATAATAAAATAATTTAAATTTTCATATTTGCTTATTTCCTCATTCATTGTTTATTTCATGCTCATTCAATTCATCTTCAACTCTGTACTTTTTACCTGGATTTGGTCACATGTCAGACAGTTTTTTATTCAACTGTGAAGAACTTTAATTTCAAATCTTGCCAAAACTCTCACAAAAATATTGTTAGAAATACTATACAATTATAGATTGGTATGAAATTTTTAATACAAGATTTCTTACACACCATACATGGATTCTTTCAGTGAATTGGTTCACCACTGCTCTGATGGCTAACAAAATGAGTGAACATTTATTGAGTGCTTACTGTATGCCAGGCATTAGCCTAAGCTCATTAGATGTGCTACCTCACTTAATTCTCACACAATCCTATTTGGGAGAGGCTATTATCTCCTTTTTAAAGATGAGGAAGGACTTCCCTGGTGGTCCAGTGGCTAAGACTCTATGCTCCCAATGCAGGGGACCCGGGTTCCATCCCTGGTCAGGGAAATAGATCCCACATGCCGCAACTAAAGATCCCGCATGCCTCAATGAAGATCCCGAGTGCTGCAACTAACACTTGGCGCAGCTAAATAAATGAATGAATGAATGAATGAATGGCTTCCCTGGTGGCCCAGTGGTTAAGAATCCGCCTGCCAGTGCAAGGGACACAGGTTCAAGCCTTGGTCTGGGAAGATCCCACATGCTGCGGAGCAACTACGCCCATGCGCCACAACTACTGAGCCTGCACTCTACAGCCCACGTGCCACAACTACTGAGTCCGTGAGCCACAACTACTGAACCCTGCACGCCTAGAGCCCATGCTCAACAAGAGAAGCCACCGCAATGAGAAACCCGCACAACAAAGAGTAGCCCCTGCTCACTGCAACTAGAGAAAGCCCGCACACAGCAACGAAGACCCAACGCAGCCAAAAATAAATAATAATAATAAAGATGAGGAAGCCCAAGCTTAGAGAGGTTAAGTGACTTTCCCAAGATCACTTAATGTAGAAGGAAGGTGAAACCCAAACCAGGCAGTCCGACCTCAGAGCCTGCACCCTTAGTTACCGAACTATCATAACACTTGAGATACTTTGAGGCTGCCGACATAAAAAGGAATTTTTTTCAGGCAGAATTTTGATGCTTTTGCATCTGCCTAATGCTGGGCAAAACCTCGTGTGTTCTTTGATGAGACCTGCTTTCGGAGTTCTGAGAGCTCTGTGTGGTACAAACAAAACCTTCAAAAAAGTGGGAGAATAATAAAAACAATTCAACAATACAATTATAGCACTACAGCCTCACCCCCTTTTTGCCTCTCCCCCCAAATCACCATAAGAATCAAGTTTATTAAGTTGCTTGTTTACAATCCAGTGTCTGTAGGCTCGCTCTTGCATTAACTCCAGGTTGATTGAATTACCTGCAGGTTGGAGGAACTCTGGCTTTTGAAATGAACGCGGTTTTCTACTTTTTCGTGATCCGTTGCGTGCAGTGAAGGCGGCCGAAGGACTTAAGGCCCGTGGGCTGGGCTGAGATGCGGCGGCTGGGTTTGAGGGCGGGCGCTCTCTGCTGCTGGTCCAATCACGGCGCGCCGCTCCGCCAGACCGGCGGCCGATTGGTGGTTGCCATAGCTCCGGGTGTTCGCTTGGCAAGATGGCGGAGAGTTAGACGGGGCCGCGTCTTGGCGTCCCCGCGCTTCCAGGCTTCTAAGCCGGGCGCGGTCCTGCCGTGCAGGCCCAGCGAGACCCCAGGCATGCGTGTGCCGCCGCCGGTCCCTCTGCTCTTGGGGCTCCTCCTTCTGCAGAGCGTCTTGAGGCCTCTGTGGGGGGACCTGGGTGCGTAAGGCGGGGCAAGGGCCTGCAGGACCGGGGCTGAGGGAGGGGACGAGGCTTTTGAGGCCAAAGCTCTCCTCCGGGAGCTGCGGAAGACCCAGCCAAAGGAAGCCACCACCCAGCGTAGGCAGGGGCTCTGCAACTATTAACTCCATTTTGTCCCTTTCTTCCCGCTAGTTTTCGTGCCTCCTGTCATCCGCATGTCCGGCCCTGCAGTCAGCGCGTCCCTGGTTGGAGGCACCGAGGATGTGACCGTGTCCCTGACCCAGCTGCGGGACGAGACGGGTAAAGAGCCCGGCCCTTCCTGTGGGGAGGGAGGAGGTTGGGTCAGGTCCAGGCCGCCCTAGAAGCCTGGCCAGGGGGCATCCCCTGGGTCCCTTGCCGCTGTCCACTTCAAAGTCGGGATGGGGGGCTGCTGTGGAGCGGAGGACCGAAGGACAGGTTCAGTAAAAGAAAGCTTGAAATCTTACTAGTTAGCCTTCGCTGAGCTATCTGCTGTACTTAAATGCATCACCTCATCTTCCTAATACGAACAGTAATACCTTTTAATCCGTTTAACAAATGAAGACACTGAAGTTCAGAGAGGTGGTCCCTTGTCCAAAGTCACACAGCTTGTAAAGGGTCCAATCCTAGGCTTGGAAAGGGACTCCTGACTCAGGAGTGCACCCTGTTAGTGGCTGGGCAATAGTGCCTTGAATTCTGATCTTCTCTCCCGTAGGATTCTTGCCAGTTCCCGCCTGCGGAGTGCTCAGCAATGAGACCGGAGACTGGAGTTTGACTGTCAGCCCCACTGTGGTAAGGCCAGAGGTGAAAACCTTTTGGGTAGCATCTGCGGAGGCCCACATCTAGTGTTCCTGCAGTGGTGTTCTCTCTCTCTTTTTTTTTTTTTTTTTTTTTTTGTTGTACGCGGGCCTTTCTCGTTGCGGAGCACCGGCTCCGGACGCGCAGGCTCAGCGGCCATGGCTCACGGGCCCAGCCGCTCCGCGGCATGTGGGATCTTCCCAGACCGGAGCACGAACCCGTGTCCCCTGCATCGGCAGGCAGACTCTCAACCACTGCACCACCAGGGAAGCCCTCTCTCTTCTTTTTTTATTCTTTTTTTTTTTTTGGCTGCAACGAGCAGCTTGCGGGATCTTAGTTCCCGGACCAGGGATTGATTGAACCCGGGGCCACGGCAGTGAAAGCCTAACCACTGGAGCGCCAGGGAACTCCCCCTGCAGTGTTCTCTCTCTCTTTTTTTTTTTTAAAGAACACACATTTATTTATTTATTTATCTGTCTGTCTGTCTTTGACTGCGTTGGGTCTTCGTTTCTGCGCGCTGGCTTTCTCTAGCTGCGGCGAGCTGGGGCTACTCTTCGTTGTGGTGCGCGGGCTTCAGTAGTTGTGGCTCGTGCACTCTATAGCGCAGGCTCAGTAGTTGTGGCACACGGGCTTAGTTGCTCTGCGGCATGTGGGATCTTCCCAGCCCAGGGATCGAACCCACGTCCCCTGCATTGGCAGGTGGATTCTTAACCTCTGCGCCACCAGGGAAGCCCTGCAGTGTTCTCTTAATCGAACAAGATAGAGCTTTCTTGGGAGTTCCCTGGCGGTGCAGTGGTTAAGACTCCCGCGCTTCCACTACAGGGGGCACGGGTTAGATCCCTGGTCCAGGAACTAAGATCCCACATCCCGCGCGTTGCAAACAAGCAAACAAAGCTTTCTTAGCGCTTGAAACCCCCATGAAACTGTGGACTTTCAGATCTCACAGACGCCCAGCCAACCCAGAGGTTCTCAGGGGTCCTTGGGTGAGTTTCAAGGAGCCTGCGAACCCTCTGAAACTGTGTGTAAAATCATGTGTGTGTGCAGTTTTTCTGGTGAGAGGGTTACCGGCTTCCGTCAGATTATCAAATGCATTTGTGCCTCAAAAGAGCTTCATAAACCACTGATCTCACCCAACTCTTGAGCTTATGTGTAAGGGCACTCAAGCCTGGAGAGATGAAATATTTTCCATTTAATGAATGTTTTACTGAGTGCCCAGTATGTGCATAGCATCAACTCCGAGATAAAGGATGAGAAAGACAAACTTTGCTTGCACCCCAGGATGATAAAAGTGCTAGACAAACTGAGTTCCCTTATCAGACCTGTGTTCAGCTTTCTCTAAGCAGCCACAACTTGCTTGCTTTTATGTTCAGTTGAGGATTAGGAATCAGGGCTTTCATACTGCTGTAGGTTTACAGGGTAGAATTGAGCAGAGTGATGCCTTTCTTATGTACAGTTCTTTTGTAAAATGAACGGAGGCTGATTGCACTTTCCATTATGTGTTCCTATAGATGCCATTTTGAGTCACTATAAAAAGTACAGCAATATTTTCCTTTCAGAATTCTTTGGAAGTGACTGTGAGGTTGAAGAGGGGTCTGCCATCATGTTTGTCTAATGAGACAGATCCGTTCCCGGAGGCCCCGTGTATTGTCCAAACTCTTCTGGTTTCAGCCTCTCGTCATTCATCCTGTTTAGCACATCTGCTCGTTCAAGTGGAAATTTATGCCAACTCCTCTCTGGCCCAAAATGCATCAGGCAAGTAAAGTCTCTGACTATCAAAACGTTTACTGCAAACATATTTTTTTTCTGGCCGTGCCACGCAGCATGTGGGATCTTAGTTCCCCGACCAGGGATGGAACCCGTGCCCCCTGCAGTGGAAGCTCGGAGTCCCAACCACTGGACCACCAGGGAAGTCCCTGCAAACATTGTTTGATTGTGTGTGCCATGCAATTTGTGTGCTTCAATCATGAGTGTGTCTTGTTTTCCTAAACTTATTTTCATTTTGTTTAATTTTCTTATTTTAAAAGTTTCCACTTTGTATTACTTTAGTTAAGATTTATTGTATCTTGGGAATTCCCTGGTGGTCCAGTGGTTAGGGCTCAGCGCTTTCACTGCCACAGGCCCGGGTTCAATCCCTGGTCAGGGAACTAAGATCCCACAAGCCGAGGCGCAGCCAAAGAGCAATAAAAAAATAAAAAAGATGTATTTTGATCTACTGTTTGTATCTCTGTAGGCCGTTTTAAATCCTTTTTGGGAGAAAGTAAAGTTTTTTTTCCTTGTATTGATTCCTGTGACTCCATTTCAAAACAAAACAGGAGGAAGGGAGAGACTGATGAATGAGTTTATAGAAAAACAGCAGATTTTCAATGAATGCTTTTGACAGCCAGCTGCCTTTCCCAGAGGCAGCTTGCTTAATTATGCTTATAGGAGCACATTTTTCTCTACAAACACAATAATAATGTACAATTTGCTGTTCTATACCTTTAAAAAGTAGTATAAGTTAGAAAATTTTTCATAGGAATGCAAGTAAGTTCTCATTCTTTTTCTATTCTTTTTAATATAATATAATTCTTATATTCTTTTTAATAGCTGCATAGCATTCCCTTGTGTGGATACACCATTGTTTATTTGCTAAATAACCATTGTTTATTTAATTAAAAGTTTTCAGCTTTTGATACTGTAACTGGTGCTACAGCAAATATCATTGTGCACATACATCTCTGGACATGAGAAAATGATTTTGTGTTACTCTCCCTTTCACATCACGGCAGTGTCCTAAGGACAAAAGATGTGCTGATGTTGAGGGGTCCACTTCGATAGGTGCCACCACCATGTCCCTTGTTGCCTGCGACAAACTCTAGCACCTCTTACCTTTATGGTCACCTGGGATGAAGGGAGAAGTGTTCCTCTTTAGTAGCAAAGGTCTGCCACTTTGAGACTCCCACAGTGCTGCTTTGCACATCACATCCTGTAACTGTGGTCCTCCTTGTGGTTTTGAAAGTTTAGAAGGGTTAGATAAGTTACGGTAATGACATTCAGTGGGCTACTCTGCCCTTAGTGTATTTGCTTGGAAAGATCTCCAAGATATATTGCTAAGTGCAAAAAGCAGATGCAGATGGGTGCATATAGCATGGAAGAAGAATATGTATATTTATATTTGCATAAAGAAATTGTGGAGGGGGACTTCCCTGGCAGTCCAGTGGTTAGGACTCTGTGCTTCCACTGCAGGGGGCTCACCCATCCTTGGTTGGGGAACTAAGATCCCACAAGCTGTACGGTGCAGCCAAAAAAACCCAAAAAACAAAAAACCCCAAAACTGACAGGAGGGCTTAATGGTAGCTATATCACTCAAGCAAGTGACTTTTTTTCTTTTAAAAAATATGCTTGACTATATTTAGGTAATATTTCGGAATGTCTTTGTACAAATACCCAAACTTAGGAGAATTAGAGTATCTGTATATTGGTAATTATGAGATGTCCACGCTGACCCACGAAGGTATGAAAAATTTTGTACCCAGTCAGACAGAGTTCAGAACAAGAAAAAGGGTGGAAGGACAGCCAGGAGGTAAGTGGTATGCCTGGTAACAAGGAAAGTAGCAAGCAACGTGGGAGACATATAGATAGATATACAAACATCTGTCTGTGTATCACATAGCAAAACCCTATTCTAAAATGCCTTGCTTATGTCACACAGGTTTGATTAAACTGAGGGTCAGACCCTTACCCTTGTGACATGGTATGTTACTCGGACCTTCTTATTCCTTATTCCTTATAGCATAGAATGTATAATAGTTGTTCTTTAGATGCTTCAGCTGTTGTGTCATTGAAGTTGACTGTTACATAGAGTTTAAACAAATAATCGCTGCATAGTTTTCCAACTATTAGTCTCTGGATTCCGAGTTAAGAGGCTGAAATGTAATATAATATATTCCTTTTCCAATCAATGTAAAGATTACTAATTTCCCCCACATGTGAACTAGAATCAAGATGTGAAAATTTGGATTCACAGTATGGTGGGACTTGAGGTTGAGCGTGTAGCATAAATAAATGTGATCTTGGGGCTTCCCTGGTGGCGCAGTGGTTGAGAGTCCGCCTGCCGATCCCGGGGACAGGGGTTCGTGCCCCGGTCGGGGAAGATCCCACATGCCGCGGAGCGGCTGGGCCCGTGAGCCATGGTCACTGAGCCTGCGCGTCCGGAGCCTGTGCTCCGCGACGGGAGAGGCCACAGCAGTGAGAGGCCCGCGTACCACAAAAAAAAAAAAAAAAAAAAAAATGTGATCTTGTGGTCAGATGGCTTCCTGATAAGCTGTCTGAAATGTCACCATGGCTTCAGTTTTATCTGCTGAAAGGGGTATTGAATTTGAAGGAGTAAATGCTTAAAATCAGTCTGTGTTATGAAAGGGATTGTTCAGTGTACTGAAAAATAAAAGCAGTGCATTACATTTATCTTAACTCGTAAATTTTAGTCACTTGGTTATCTTCAAGTTCAACTGTGACTTCTTTAATTCGTATAACTAGCATATTTTCTCCTATTTGGGCTTTTGTTGGAGGAGTAGATACAAGCCTCAGTTAAAGTCTATGCATAGCTCATTTCAGGGATTCTTTAATGTGGAATATTGGTAATTGTGGTTTGTAAAACAACGATTCAGCTTTCTTTAAATGTCAAAACTGTGGCAATGCTTCGTCAGTGTTTCACTGCTGAACTTTTCTGTTGTTTGTACCTTTCAGAGAACGTGACTGTTATTCCGAACCAGGTGTATCAGCCCCTTGGCCCTTGCCCTTGTAATTTAACAGCCGGGGCCTGTGACGTTCGCTGCTGCTGTGACCAGGTATGGTCTTTCTGATTATTGGGCACAAAAGCTACAGCATGTTAATTATATTTCTCACGTTGTAGTTACATCCTTAATACTTACTTATCTTACAACTGGAAGTTTGTGCCTTTTGACCACCTTCCTCCAGTTCCCCCTCTCTCCACCCCACTTTTTTTTGTTGTTGTTGTTGCTTGTGCTTTTGGTGTCATATCTAAGAAACCATTGGCCAATCCCAGGTCAAATACATATTTTTAATCCTTATTTTAGATTGAAGGGGAATAAGAGATGCAAAAGAGGCACATGTACGAGGACCCCAGTCACTCCCACTTTTGGATGAGTGCAGTTATTTATGTCATGGTTGGTTTTACAAAACGGGAAAGGAAAGCTTAGGGTCTATATTGGAACACTCATACTAGCAATTGTATTTATAATAACAATCATGTTTAATTTTAAAAATACAGCACATCAAAAATCTGTTCAGGTCTCAACACAAATGTCAAATGTATTCTCTCCCTCTTTCTTTCAGAGTGCATCACTGTGCCCTATTTCTAATTTCCTTCATGTTTGTGATATATGGTGTATATGTATACTTATAGCACCAACCACTGGAATCGTTGAGGATTCTGGGTCAGTGACATCTTCAGACAGCTTCAACTTACCTACCACTTTAGACATGATCCATTTTTTTTTTTTTTTTTTTTTTTTGCGTTATGCGGGCCTCTCACTGTTGTGGCCTCTCCCCTTGCGGAGCGCAGGCTCCGGACGCACAGGCTCAGCGGCCATGGCTCACGGGCCTAGCCGCTCTGCGGCATGTGGGATCTTCCCGGACCGGGGCACGAACCCGTGTCCCCTGCATCGGCAGGCGGACTCTCAGCCACTGCGCCACCAGGGAAGCCCCGACATGATCCATTTTTAATTTGAATTGCCCTTGTTTAAAACAATCAGATCATTTACTTTTCTACCTTCAGTAAACAAGGGATTTAGAACGTATTTAACTTTTAGCTCGCTCAGTCCTTTGAGAAACAAGGAAGAATACAGATGAGTAAATGAAAGCATGAATAAAGTGACTTCTTGACATTAATTGGGTCATGATATCACGACAGTGAGAGCTTCAGGGATTCTTATGGAATATGGACTGTCTGCCCTAACTCTAAATGTCCTTAGGTTTCTCTGGGCTAGGGATTTGAATGGTGATGACAACTGAAAATTCTCCATTTGTTGTCTATTCCATATTATCTTTTCTTTTTCTCATCTTGTTTTTTTTGTGTGTGGTATATCTTAGGTCCCCAGTTAAGATGTGATTTCCTTGAAGGTTTGAAGTTCCTGACTTGGAGGCTTGTAGGGCGCTGACTAAAATTTTAGCATGATTTTACTTCCTGTGAGCACAAAGCACCCTTAGCCTGGATGCAGGCTGTGTTTGTTTCTGCTTCCTCGGAGGGGTCCTGCTGGCCTCAAGCCGCGTGTTCATCACACTGGCCAGGAGATCCTGATGGCGGGCACGGGGGAAACTTTCCTCTTTTCACTTCTCCTTTACATCTTCTTTCCAGGAATGCTCATCAGATTTAACAGCGCTGTTCAGGGAGTCCTGTTTCCCTGGCGTGTTTGGAGGAGACGTTAATCCTCCCTTTGATCAGCTCTGCTCTGTTCAGACGGCACGTGGAGTCCCCGACTGGTTTCCGTTCCTGTGTGTGCAGCTCGCCAACTCGCCTTTCCTCGGGTACTTCTATCACGGTTCCGTGTAAGTGTCCAGGGGGCTGCCCAGGAGAGGGCCATGCGCCCAGGCGACCCTAGAATATGGGTCACATCCTTCTCGGGACCTCTCCAGGGCTCCATGCTTCAATTCCTCCATTCTAGATTCAATTCTAGATTTCAGTTAGTAAGTTTATTTTGTGTTAAGTATTTGAAAGCATTGGAAAAGAAATTGAGTCACTGAATCCATTGAATCACTGAAAAGAAATTGATTGATACCACAGGTAATCAATAGTGATTCTCTGGGTTGGGGGAAAGAGTGGTGGGCTCATGGGGGACTTTAACTTTCTGTCTTTTACGTGTCTGTCTTGTTGAAATTTTACAACAACTTTATTATTATTATTATTATTGAAGTAAAATTCATGGAACATAAAATTAACCATTAACTACTTTAAAGTGTACAGTTCAGTGGCATTTAGTACAAATATTATTTTTATAGTTAGAAAAACAGAGAAAAAATTTAAAAGAATTGTTTTTACACGTTAGTGATGGTTTCTCTCATTGATTTGCAGTTCCTCTGGACAACACGCTTCCTTTGACATGTATTTGCATACTGATCTAAAAGACTTTTCAGACTTTGGTTACAAACAAGGAGATCCAGTTATGACTGTAGATAAGGCATATTTTACTATTCCGCAGGTAATCATTTCAATTTTAATATGCTAGAGGCTTTTCTCATTTTCCCCTTCCTCTTGTTATTTTAACTCATATTACTCTAAAAAAAATCGCTTCCTAAGTTACTTATTTTTCTCCTATGGATTTTTCAGGCACTCAACTATTTAAGGCCTCTGGATTTTATTTTTCCTTTTAATAGTCACTCTTTTTTTAAAAAATTTTAATTAATTTATTTATTTTTGGCTGTGTTGGGTCTTCGTTGCTGCGTGCGGGCTTTCTCTAGTTGCGGCAAGTGGGGGCTACTCTTTGTTGTGGTGCGCGGGCTTCTCATTGTGGTGGCTTCTCTTGTTGCGAAGACGGGCTCTAGGCACGTGGGCTTCAGTAGTTGTGGCTCGTGGGCTCTAGAGTGCAGGCTCAGTAGTTGTGGTGCAGGGGCTTAGTTGCTCTGCAGCATGGGGGATCTTCCTGGACCAGGGCTCGAACCTGTGTCCCCTGCACTGGCAGGCGGATTCTTAACCACTGTGCCCCCAGTAGTCACTC